>NC_137772.1:49338334-50688334 GCF_963455305.1 Plecotus auritus | reverse complement strand
GGGGACACCCTATAGATTAATTTCTACTATTATTGTTATGCATATTATTGACAGTAACATTTTGACTTTCACCAGACCAATATAAACTTTTTTAGTGTTACTATGGAAGGAGCTGACCTGGTTCCTCACCATCTCTCACATATATTATTGCAATGATTTTCTAACTTGTCTCCCTGTCACGTGATCTAACTTCAACATGGAAACCAAATTTATTTTTTAAGTAGCTATATATGACCATACCTGTCCCTTGATTCAAACTCCCAGAGAATATCTACTGTAAAAAAGGGAAATAAAAAGAGAAAGAGGGGAGGGAAGAGAGAGAAAAATCCTTTCACAAAGGTATTAAGCATGTTATTATTTGACTCAAACTTAGTATCTAGCCTCCTGTCCTACCATATAGCCATTGCCTCAACACAAACTCTTTACCTAATTATGCATGGGTATCTCTTAGTAATATTTGCATTCATTAAGGAATATGTAAAATATAAAGGAATTGTAAAGCTATTTTAAAAAAATATAACAGATATTTTCTATGTTAGCAGTGACACAAAAACTTTCTTTTCATTGAATAGTTATTAAATGTTATCAGTTTTATATACTATTTTGTAATATGAATATAACCACAAATACTTGATATTTCAGCCATTTCCTTAATCATAGGCATTTTGGTTTTTCCAATTAAATACTTAGTATTTTTAAATACACACATTTTAACTTTAAAAAGTATTTAAAAAGTGTGTGTATGTATGTGTGTATGTGTGTGTTTAAAACTTTAGAAAGAAGTGAAAAGATAGTCACCAAAATAATAAATGTGATTATCTCAGGGTAAGTGGGCAGGGGATTATATTCAGGAGGTGATCAAAGGAATTCTGGTATTGCATAGAAAGAATAATTACAAGCTTATGCATGAATCTGTTATTTGTGAAAATAGTTTTAAAAAACGTAAGAGTATAAAATGTTTCTTTAAGCATCTGTAATTTTTCTTTTATTTAAGTATTTATTATTTACAGTTTACTTCAATATTATTTTGTATTAGTTTCCAGTGTTTTGCATAGTGGTTAGGTGATCTTTAGATTTGCAGTGTTTCCCTTGATATTTCTAGTACCCACCTGTCACCATGCATAGTTATTACAATACAAGCATCTGTAATCTTAAAGGAAAACAAACATCACTGAAAACAAAACTTTGGTATTGTGATCATGTGTGGCATAGATTTGCCAATCTTAAGAGAAAGAGAACGACTAATCATGACTAAATGGTAGCCACCAGAAATAGTCTCCATTAATTTTCCTGTTCCTTGTAGTGTTTCTCATAGCTGTAGCAATTTTCTTTAATGCTCATGAAGTTGGTTATAATACTGACCTATTGTGGGCAATGAGTTTAATATTTATGAAGCATTCATTACATTACAACGATTTAAAGGTAAAGCATTCCAGTAAAAGATGATGTTAAATTAAACTCAGACCAATATAAACTTTTTTAGTGTTACAAAGCAGTGTATATCCTTAACCTCAAGATAAATGACTAGAATTTCATTAAGCCAAATGCCTAGTCTTTTCAGATAGTTGAATATAAATGTGAACGTTGTAAAAAATTCATATTAATATTGTTAGAAAATAATGTATGTCTCAATAACAACAGTTATTAGGCTATTTATTTCAAGGAACACAATACATCTAGGAAATGAGAATTTTGTCCTCAACTGTTGTCTTTCTGGACCAGTGCTTAGATACAGTTACTGCCAATTACATGTGTAATGGAGTACATTTGCAGTTATTGCTGAATTAAGATTTGTCATTACAGTTTGTAAATGAGCAATTCCCCTTCACAATTGTGTTGTCGTTATTGTCAAAATGGAAAATCAGCACAACCATTTAAACACATTGTATACTTTTTATCCTTTTCACAAAAACAAATGATCTCTAAAATCACCTATTACCATGGCTAATATATACTCTTCCACAACAAAAAGATCCCCTGAATTTCTCTCTGGTCCAATCCTGTTAAGTTTAATGTGTAACATAATTTAAATATCTGAGTTATGATCCACCAGCCTTGCTTTCTACATAGAAAGCCTGTCAGGAAAGAGTTAAGGGCAGAAAATCCAATCCTTAATTTTACTATTTCTCTCACTCTCCACTCGCATATTTACTAAGTTAATAAATGTTGACCATAATTTTCTCCTTTTCCATTGTCTTTGTTTCTGCTTCTGAAAATCATTGCTCATACACTTATCTTTTGAGTCCAAAAATCCTTCTAGTTTTCTCCTTATGCCTTGGCCTCCCTTATCCAGTAAAAATGTGCTAATTTAGAGAAAATAATTTAAAACAAACTTTTCCAATTTAAGTATCTTTTGTATTAACATCTTCTCAATAATTTGCAGACAATATTGTCAAACTAGATTCACGTCAGGATTTTTATTTTTTATTCATTCCATCAATATTATTAAGTACCCTTCCTGACTAATTTTCTACATAAGTTTAATTAATGGTTATTCTGTTTTCACATTATGGTTAATAAATGGCTTTCTTAAAACAAAACCTGCTTTATTCAGAGGTAAGATTTGAATTTGACCTAGTCTTGATTGCCCATTCCAAACCTCAGAATCTTTACATAGAACCCAGAATATTCATCAATCTGTATGTCTATAGCTACTTGTCCATGCATAGATTCATGTAAGTGTTTGAAGTATAACTATGGTTCATTTATGGCAAAGCTGTTTGCTTCATTACCCTTGACTTGTTGGATAATGCCTTCCTCAAGTATCTTCTCCATCTATGCTATTTGGCAGGCCCTAATTCTGCTATGACTTGTGGCGAGAATTTAGAAAGAGTAAAGTACTTAGTCTTAATTTATCTTTCAGCCTCTTCAATTATTATTTTTTTGTAATAAGTTTTTAAAATTTTTAAATAGTTACAGAGTTATAGAATTATTGTGAAAATAGCATAGAGCCGTGGTCAGCAAACTGCTGCTCGCAAGCCACATGCGGCCCTTTGGCCCCTTGAGTGTGGCTCTTCCACAAAATACCATGGCCTGGGCAAGTCTATTTTGAAGAAGTGGTGTTAGAAGAAGTTTAAGTTTAAAAAATTTGGCTCTCAAAAGAAATTTCAATCGTTGTACTGTTGATATTTGGCTCTGTTGACTAATGAGTTTGCCTACCACTGGTATAGAAAGTCCTCAGATACCATACATTCATTATATCCTCTATTAATACTATGGGCATTTTATTAAGATGTTTTATTATTGTTTGGGGTTTTTTATATATTCTTTGAATATTATTAACATATATTCTTTTTTAAGTTTTATTTATTTATTTCAGAGAGTACGGGAGAGGGAGAGAAAGATAGAAACATTAATGATGAAAGAGAATCATTGATTAGCTGTCTCCTGTATGCCCCACACTGGAGATGGAGCCCTCAACCTAGGCATGTGTCTTGACAGGGAATCAAACTGTGACCTCCTGGTTCATAGATTGATGCTCAACCACTGAGCCATGCCAGCCAGGCAATATATATTCTTTATTGGCATGTTTTATAATATTTTCTCCCAAGTTTGTAACTTTTCCATTCTTTTAAATGGTAGCTTTTACAGAGCAGAAGTTTAAAATTTTAATAAAATCCAGCTTAGCAATTGTTCCTTCATGTATTACGTTATTAGTATTATATCTATGAACTATGGCCAAACTCAAAATAATGTAGATTTTTGCTATTTTTAAAGATTTTCATTGTTGTACATTTTACATTTAGATCTGTAATCATTGTGAGTTAAACTTTCTGAAAGATATAAGGTCTGTGTCAAGTTTCTCTCTTTTTGTTTTTTCCATGCAGATGTTCACTTGTCCCAGAACCATTTATGAAGAACTGACATTTGAATATTGAGTTTTCTGTTCAGTGAACATAGAATTAGTGTAATTTTCTGTTGTGTAGACCATATTATTAGTATGTAGTACCCCTTTTTATCTCTGATAAAATGTTTTGTTTTTGCTCTAAAGGTTTTGTTTCTCTTAAATTAATGTAGCCACTCCAGCTTTATTTTGACAGGTGTTAGCATGTTAAGTCTTTCTTTATCCTTTTACTGTTAACTGAGTGAGAGGAATGTCCTTCTCTCAAACTCTGGGACAAGGTTCTGATGAAGTTTTTCTTCCTAGAAAGTGCATCTTTATTGTGGAATAGGTTCTGCTCCTATTTTACAAAGATTACTTCTCCTGTCTCCCTGAAAGTCATGAGGCAATATTTCTTAACTTTTAACCATGAGGTTCTGCTTGGTTCTACTGTAAAGATACCAAATTTGTTAAACACAATGTTGATGAGTTACAGAGAATAGGATAAAATGTCTATACAATGCTCTTATGTACTATGTTGAGTAACTTAACTCAGTGGTTTACTAAAACCAGATAAAATGATGTTACATTGCTTGTGCTTGGAACATAATGGGAAATAAATATTAACTCTAAAAGTTTGACTTCAAATCCCAGCTCCTGCAGTGGTGATTCAGTCTGTCATCCAAATTAAGCCATTGTCCCAATAATCAATATAAGCCATGGATAATATTATTGTTACCGTATATGTCGTATAATTTATGAGCCTGCAATATTTTGGAGGAGCCATGTTTGATGGTTAATTTTATATGTCAAGTTGACTGAGCTAAGGGATATGCAGATAGTTGATAAAGCATTATTTTGGGGTGTGTCTGTGAGAGTGTTTCAAGAATAGACTAACATGTGAATCAGTAGACCAAGTAAAGAAGATCCACTCTCACCAATTCGAGGGACAATCATCCAGTCTATTGGGGGCCTGAATAGAACAAAATTAAGAAAGAAAGGCAAATTCTATCTCTAATTGTGCTGGCATGTCCATCTATCTTCTGCCTTTGGACAGGGAAGCTTCTGGTTCTTGGGATTTTGGACTCAGGTTGAATTTTATGCTGTTGTTCTGTTTCTCCATTTTACAGATGGCTGACTGTACTTCTCAGTCTCCATAGCCACAGGAGCCTATTCCTATAAAAGTCAGTTCTCTCGCTCCATACATTCTGTTTCTCTGGGGAATCCAGTTTCTCTGGGGAACACTGACTAATATACCCCATGAAATACATAAAACAGTTTATATGAATCTAGGAAATAATTTTTACTGTCTGTAGAGAAATTAATCTTTGTTGACAAAATTTTTATATATTTTTTACATATTTTAAGTGTTAGCTGGTAAGCAGAATTATGTGTATTTTGGTAGAACACAGTGCTTATTTTTGTTACTTCTTATTTGTCCTGAGCAAGAACATTGTTATATTTTGTACTATTGAGAACAATTTTACACATTACCACAGCATGGTGAAATTCCTCAATATTTAATACATTACATATTAAATTAGTGCATTGCAATGTTTCTAGGTTATGGGGAGCTCTTGTGTAATCTACATTGCAGTACTCAGTTCTAACATAATCACTTAAAATAGCATTTAAAGAATCAAATAGGCTGCTTTTACATGAAACTAATGGTAAATCTTGGCTACTATTCAATGGAAAATTCATTTATAGAGATGATGCAGTATAGTGACTATAAAACAACTATAAAACAAATTAATTTAAAATCACCTTCAAAAACTACATTTTATAATATACTAGAGGCCCAATGCATAAAATTCATGCAAGGGGCTTGCCCTCGCAGCCCTAGCCAGCCCTCACAGGTCCTCACTGCCTCAGCCGGCCCTCGCAGCCCTGGCTTCATCCAGAAGGTCGTCTGGACAGTCGTTCTGCTGTTTGGTCTAATTAGCATATTAGCTATTTATTATATAGGATAGCTCATCTGAACATTTAAGTAACATTCTCTTTTTATGGAAACCAAAGTTTTAGATCTAAAATGTAATGCAGCTTGTTGTCAATTTGAAGAAAAAAAAAAGTGTTTCTAATTGGAAAGGCAAGGGAAGATGTATATCCTTACCCAGGGGTATTCTGGAGAAAGCCATTTCCTGGTGATTGACATTAATGGGAATTTCACATGTGTATGTGGGATAGAAAATCTTGCTAATTAGTGTTTTCATTCCATACATTTCATTTCTCATAAGGTTTAGTTGATGAGCTGTATCAGCAATACAGTTTTAGAAATGTTTACCAAAGAATGATTCATTAAAATATTTCTTCCTCTGAATTTAGTCAGAAATCCAATATAATTTCATGCATAATTAGAGTTTAAATGATGTCATTAAAACACAAAATACAAAAAGTAAACATGTATTTCCCATCCTAGAGTTCCAAGTCTTAGTATGTGAAATTATGTTTTTGTAGAGCTAGAAATTCAAATAGATAAATAATTATTAATGAGTATAGAGAATTTTTAACTTTCTAATATCTGTAGTTCAATGAAGCATCTTAAAATAAGTGCCTGCAATTATAAAGCATGAAATTATTTGAACTTAGTCTATAGAATTATTTTGCAAAAAGTTTTCAGAGTTTTGCCGATCCAATAAATTTGAAATGCCTCATTTTTTATTACTGGCTACTAAAGGCCAGTGCATGAAATTCATGCATGGAGAGGGTCCCCTCAGCCCAGCCTGCACCCTCTCCAATCTGGGACACCTTTTAAATAATATGAGTAAGGAATGAGGGATGAAAACAATAATTGCTATAGCACATGACCTTCTCTAATAAGCCTTGTTGTTTCATATAAAAAAGCATCAGTTGAGTATCTCAGAAAAAATGTTTAATAATTTCCTTATAAGTAGAATGTGAAGATTTGTAGATACTTAAAAAGCAGTTAAACATAATAATATTTCAGTCCAATTTCTAGAAATATACCTAAGACATGGTAATAAACACCAATAAATAAAATCCTATATAATAAAGAGGTAATATGCAAATTGACTCTCATGCATTCACAGGATGGCTGCCTACGACCAGGCCAGCAGGGGGTTAGTGAGGGACAACCAAATGACTGAACAGCAGGCTGTGTGGGGAGATCAGGCCAGCGGAGGGGGTGGGGGGGAGGCAGTTGTGGGTGACCAGGCTGGCAGGGAGGTGCAGTTGTGGGTGACCAGGCTTGCAGAAGTGGGCAGTAAAGGGGTGACCAGACCAGTGAGGCGGCAGTTAGGGGCAACCAGGCTGGCAGGGGGGGCAGTTAGGGGCTATCAGGCTGGCACGCAGAGGCAGTGAGGGACCATCAGGCTTGTGGGGGGGGGGGAATCTGTAATTGCATTATGTTACATGGAAAAGGGAATTAGGTTGAAAATGGAATTGAGGGTGCGAATCAGCAGACATTAAAATGGGGAGAGTATCCTCAATTATGTGGGAGGATCCCACTTATAAAAGGGTCCTTATAAGTCAGAGAGGGAGGCAGTAGTTACAGTGCTCTGGACATGCTGCATGAAAAGTCCCATCAAGCCATTCCTGTCTGTATGGGAAACTGGTCAAAACGTTTAATAAGTGAGGGGCAGGGAGGACATGGCTTCTCCGCTAGGGCATCCTGGAGGAACACAGCCTGCCAAAACTTTGATTTGAGCCCAGAGAGATCCATTTAGGACTTCTGACACCCAGAACTATAACATGGTAAATCAGTGGGGTTTTTTTAGCCATCAAGTCAGGCAATTTATTATAGCAGCAATAGGAAATGAATATCAAAATTATAATTAATAATTCACCCAGACATGCTGACAATAAACTAATAATAAAGCCTTCCTACTTCTCTTACTTTTCTCATTATTCATATTGCATTTTCCTACATCTGATGTTAAATTTTTAATTTTTCTTCAACCCACACAAAAAATTTTTATTCAATATAATTCTAATTAACCTAAGCTTTTGGTCTATGTGGGAGAAAGATGCTAAAAATAAATGAAGAATATATATATATATATATATATACATATATATATATATATGTATGTGTATATATATATAATATATGTGTATATATATAATATACATGTGTATATATATAATATATATGTATATATATATATATATATATATATATATATATTTAATTTTTAGGCACTATTTATACAAAAATATTTCTTGTTCACCAGTGTCTAAAGTCTTCCATACTGTAGTTGTAACTAATAAATTATGCTGTCTCCAATTTGGATGTCTTTTAGTAACCAAGTAACAGTTTGTATTCACCTTCCTGCTTTTATGTTTTCAAGTAGACAAAGTTTACTTTTAATTATGAGGACAAAAATGTGTCCTGACTCCATCTAAAATGCAAAGATGCTACTGATATTTGCTTATTTACACACAAGTTAAACTCATCCTAAGTGAGATAAATATGTATAGCTATAGATATACACACAAATATATACGCTTATAATGTTAAAAATACAAAGCTTAGCCAAAACCGGTTTGGCTCAGTGGATAGAGCGTCGGCCTGTGGACTGAAGGGTCCCGGGTTCGATTCCGGTCAAGGGCATGTACCTTGGTTGCGGGCACATCCCCAGTGGGAGGTGTGCAGGAGGCAGCTGATCAATGTTTCTCTCTCATCGATGTTTCTAACTCTCTATCCCTATTCCTTCCTCTCTGTGAAATATCAATAAAATATATTTAAAAAAAAAAATACAAAGCTTAGACAATATATATATATATATATATATATATATATATATATATATATGATACGATATGTGGAGAATCTCCTACATGTATGGGGTTTTCCAAAACTTCTAAGTTTAAATTGTCTAAGGCCATTGTGTGTAAGTTTGGAATCAGGAAGTATAGATATTATATTAGTCCATATGGGCAAATCCACCAACTTGGAACATTTTATTATTCACTGATCTTATATAGGGAAGAGTATACTTGAATTTATATGTCTGTAAAAGAGAGCTTTTCAAAGAAAAAGACTGTTGGTCTGTGGTGGTATGTACTCCTAGTCCATTCATTTCTATTTGCAATGATTAATTGCTACTAAACTTCCTAATAATCCTATATAATAAAAGGCCAGCGACCGTAAAGGTGTAACGACCAGAACAACAACCAGTTGCTATGAGGTGCATTAACCACCTCTCCGTCCCTCCCCCCAGTGCACAAGCTCCGATCACTGGATGGCCAATGGGGAACCATGGGGAACCAGGCTGGGTGGAGGTGGGGCGGGACTGGGGACTGGTGAGCAGGCAAAAGGCAAACCTCTTGGTCCCTCCCCGCAGCCCGCAGGCTCTAATCAATCCTCAGTTTCTTTCGAAAGGAACATTGTGCCTCCACTGCGCTACCTCCCGGGATATGGACTCATTACTGTGAGAGGCTCTGGAGTGGGGACTTCAACAAGGACTTTAGCGCCTGCAGCGACCCTCAGAGCCTTCACTGCTGGGAGGTGGATGGAGAACATCAGCTTTAAAGCATAAACACCCTCCTCAGGAAGAATCTGCCACTTCCCTACTCCACAGCCGCTTCTGGGTCTTCAAAAAACTGCGCATGCTCCTCCTTGCAGGATGGGCAGGGCCAGAGCCTGAGCTGAGAGTTTCTGCAATGGGGGAGGGGCTGATCCAGGTGTCTGGGCCAGTGCAGGGACAGAGGGAGGGAGGGCAGGGCAGGAGCAAGGGCACAGCCCTGGTTCCCTGCACCTCCTCCCACAGGCATAGCCCTTCCTGGTTGAGTTTTCCACATCCTCGTTAGGGTTTTGGCTGGTGATGCTGGTTATGAAAAAGATTCACAAGGTGCAGAGAGAGGGTATTTATTTTATTTCTTTAAAGGGAGCAAAGGGCCAGGTGCCCTTTGATGGCACAAGGCACCTAAGGCAGAGTGGGCTATTCTTTTGATCGCCTGATGGTGAACCAGGAACCGGGGAGGGTGGCAGTGGTGGGGCTGGACTGGGAACTGGTGAGCATGCAGAAGATGACCCTGATTGCTGGCTAGGCCTAGGGACACTACCTGAGCACAATCTCGTGTGCTGGGCCTCTAGTATTTGTTAAGTAAACAAGATATTTACTCTTTCGATTCAAAATTTTTTAACATCTTTATTACTTCAGTGACATCCTATATAATAAAAGAGTAATATGCAAATTAACCATCACTCTGCTACACCCACCAGCCAAGCCCACCAGCCACGCCCACCAGCCAATCAGGAGCAAATATGCAAATAAACCCAACCAAGATGGCTACGGCCACAGAGAGCAGGAGGGAGGCTTGGGTTTCCCTGGCAATGGAGGAAGCCAAGCTTTCCGCCTGCCCTTGCCGGCCTAGGCCTCCACTCAAGGCTACAAAGTTTCAATGATAGAACATACATAAACCCAAACAGAAATGGTGGCAGCCACGGAGCTGGAAAGAGTAGGAGGCTAGGTTGCCCCGGGCGATGGAGGAAGCCAAGCTTTCCGCACACCCTGGCCAGCCCAGGCCTCTGCTTAAGGCTACAAAGTTTCAATTATAGAAAATACATAAATCCCAACAGAAATGGCTGCCACCATGGAGCAAGCAGAAGGCTTGGCTCTGCTCCAGGCTACAAAGTTTCAATTGTAGAAGATAAATAAACCCCAGATACCAGGGCCTCTGCTTGGGTCTCCAGGGGGCGTGGCCAGCCTGCAAACCACCACAGGCCCCTCGCCAAGGCCGCCCCACGCCCCAAGGGAACACTCACCCTAATCTGGGACACCCTTCAGGGCAAACCAGCTGGCCCCCACCCGTGCACCAGCCCTCTATCCCATCTAATAAAAGAGTAATGTGCAGATTGACCATCACTCCAACACACAAGATGGTTGCCCCCATGTGGTCAAAGATTTTGCCCCCATGTGGACAAAAGATGGCCACCACAAGATGGCCAGCAAGGGAAGGCAGTTGGGAGGGACCAGGCCTGCAAGGGAGGGCAGTTGGGGGTGATCAAGCCTGCAGGGGAGGGCAGTTAGGGATGACCAAGCTGGCAGAGGAGGGAAGTTTGGGGTGACCAGGCCTGCAGGGGAGGGCAGTTGGAGGGGACCCAGGCCTGCAGGGGAGATCAGTTGTGGGGGACCAGGCCTGCAGGGGAGGGCAGTTGGAGGGGACCCAGGCCTGCAGGGGAGATCAGTTGTGGGGGACCAGGCCTGCAGGGGAGGGCAGTTAGGGGTGACCAGACCTGCAGGGGAGGGCATTTAGGGGCAAACAGGCTGGCAGGGGAGCAGTTAGGCATCAATCAGGCTGGCAGGGGAGTGGTTAGGAGGTGATCAGGCTGGCAGACAGAAGTGGTTAGGGGCAATCAGGAAGGCAGGCAGGCGAGCAGTTGGGAGCCAGCAGTCCTGGACCCTTGAGGGGTCCCAGATTGGAGAGGGTGCAGGCTGGGCTGAGGGACACCCTCCTCTCCCATGCACGAATTTTGTTCACCGGGCCTCTAGTAAAAATATAGTAAAGGATACTGGACTCTGAATTTCATTATAGAGAAATTATCTTTTGAGTCCAGAGGTACAATCTGTTTTCCGAAATCACGCCAGCATGTGGAAAGCCTGAGGAAGGTAAAACTGGGCACTATGTGTGGCTGATGCATGTTCTCTGAACTACCCAGCCTGGCACTATTGATATGCCTAGTGAAAATTGTTACATGATATGAGTTGATAACATTTATTAAATTGGTCCTTAACAAATATAAAATGAGAATCTAGTGTTATTTGACATATATTCTTAAAACTGAGTTTTTTAGTATAGCGATAAGTGCACATTACCACTTATACCTTCAAACCCATGAATGAAAAAGCAACTAATAACACATGTACACAACTGAGTGTATAAAAAAGAAGCAAAATTTATAGGAATAATGTATATAGTGGAGCTTAGGAATTTTTTCAATTAGCACTTAAAGTCTCTAGTTTTTTAAAAGTGTGAGCAATATGCAACATGAATATATTGTGAACATGATGACAAAAGTATTACACTTAAGTTTTAGAAATTATATTATTATTGAACATTATATAAAAGTAACTTAACTTATTTTATTTTTATTTTATCTTTATTGTTGCAAGTATTACAGATGTCCTCCTTTCCCCCTAATCATTGGTGAGACTTTGTTGTTTTTTTCTCTAGTTGCAGAAAAGTTGAATTAGAATCATGTATTGATTAAGATAACAAATCAGGAATGTCCAAAACAAACAGATTTTATGCATATTATGGAAGTCAACTGAGCACACAAGTATGTCAGCATTAATTTTTTAATTAAGTCACTTCTCATAAATTTCCCAAATCATTATGAATTATTAAATTTTCAATCACTTGTGCAAATCAGTAGTTGCTAGTTTATTTAAAAACAATTTTATTTTTGCATTGGCTATATTTCTAAGGATGTGTATGTAAATTTACTATTCATGACAAGATAAGAAATAAGGTAATATATACCAAAAGCAATATGTAATTATATCCAAAATGATCATTTGTTCATTTTACAAATAATACACAGACCTATTTTTAAGCAATAAAACATTTGATCAAGAATGAATAAAATACACTTGAAAATACTTTTGTTATTTTGATCACTTGCCTTTAGCTATAATTTTGCAATAATTAAAATAACAATTATTTTTTTCAATGATTAAATGATAGTAAGTTAAGTTTGAAGCTATCTAAACCCATCATGTGTAAGTTTTTCTTTTTGGAGACTACTTAAATATTTCTGAAAATATTTCTGAAAATATTTCTGGAAATGAAAAATTGAAATGAGTACTATCCTGTAAATCAATAATGCCAGCAGGAGGTAGCTCCTGAGTTGAGCTTCTGCCCCCTGGTGGTCAGTGCACATCATAGTGACTGGTCATTCTACTATTTGGTCAATTTGCAAATTAGCCTTTTATGCCTGTGGGATTGGACCAAAACCGGCTCTCCAACATCCCTCAAAGGGTCCCGGCTTGTGAGACGGTGCAGGCCAGGCCCAGGGACCCCATTGGTGTACAATCAGGGCCGGGGAGGGATGCAGGAGGTTGGCCAGCTGAGGAGGGACAGCGGGAGGGCTCCAGGGCATGTCCAACCCATCTCACTCAGTCCTGATCTGCCAGAACCCAGCAGCAAGCTAACCTACCAGTCAGAGTGTCTACCTCCTGGTGGTCAGTGCACATCACAGCGTGTGGTTGAGTGGCCTTAGCATATCATTAGCTATTACACTTTGATTGGTTGAGTGGATGACCAGATGACCAGACACTTAGCATATTAGGCTTTATTATATAGGATGTATTCACTATATTCACTGCCAGGAAGTAGGAAAAGCCAATTGGGGTGACACAAACTCTGTCTCCATGGCTCATTTCTTTCATTAGCAAAGAAATTATCTCCCAGAATCTTCCAGCAGACTACCTAAACTGATATTGTTACAGCATGGTTATGTGACCCACTACTGGAGAGATTTTTAAGCTTTTTCATACCATGCCACACATAAATGAATTACAAATTTCTGCAGTGCACCAAAAAATATAATTTTGCTGATCTGATAAAAAATATAGGTATCATTTTGTTTCATTCACACCAGATAGCTATTGTTGTGTGTTGGCTGTTGTCATTTTTTTATTTGACAATCTAAGGAAAAAGAGGTCAATACCCCTGACTAAATAATCAGGTTTTGCATATTTTAAAATATTTTGTGGCACACCAATGTGCCTCTGTGCACCTTGAAAATCACTGCTCTATAGCATCAAAAGAGGCTGGAAAACAAATTATCTGACTTTGACAAGGTTGACCAAACATGTCTGCCATAACAATCATGCATAAAATGTTTAAATAAGTACCATGTGCCCACCATCCAGATATCACTGCTGACATGTGCACATAAGGAACTGTTTGACATTGAAACGGGGACTCAGAACTGTTGGACATTGAAATTGGGACTCAAACATTTTTTGTTATTATATGTTTATTTCTAGTGTGCAGAGGCAAGATTTTTTAAAGGAAAGAAATGGGGAAAAAATAGATACAGAGGCAAAGAAGCATTGAACAGACTGTCAAACTACAGCAGGAAGGCAGGGGAGGTTAGGGGGTGCTGTAAGAGATCAACCGAAGGATTTGTACGCATGCGTATAAGCATAACCAATGGATACAAGACACTGCAGGGGGGCGGGCAGGTAAAGGCATGTACTGGGGGGTAAAGGAGACATATGTACTACTATTTGTAATACTTCAAACAATAAAAAAAATTGGAAAAATGTTTAAATAAAATTAAAAATTTAAATATCTCAATATTAAAACACATGAATTAATGCAATAGATTGCATTAATAATATAATGCTAATGCACTTTTTTAGATATATAATTAAATGAAGAAACAAAATATTACCTATATACCATATATACTTCTAAGCACCCTATTTCCAGAGTCACAATCTTTCATCTCCATGACAACTAAACACTCATTTGAATTTGATGTTTATTAGTCCAATTCATTTGGTTTTATTTGGATACACTTACATATACAAACACACGTACGTGTATATGTACACTATATACATACATACAAACACATGCATATGCATATAGCAAGGAAATATAATAAAACACTAAAATACATTTCCTAGGCACCAGATGGGAAAAAAATTATAAAATCTGACAAAATAGGCAGAAACAGAAATATTCATAGGCTTCCTTTGCAAGTAAAAATGGATATGAATACTTCAAAGAAAATTTTGACATTATTAGTTAATTTAAGATGTACATACATAAAACTATGTGATTCTAATTCTGTGTAGACACCAGGAAAACTTTCCCATTTGAGCAACTGGAGAAATTCACAGTAAAAATTATTTGCAGAATTGTTTAAAATAGAACCATTTGGAAACAATCTTTCAAGTACAGGATTGATTTTTTTTTAATGCATATAATTTTCACTGCTTTGAATGATCTACCAGATAAAATGTATTTTTTTTAAATACTTTAAATGGTAAATAAGTACTTATATCCTAAATTTGCCTCTTGGCTTGGAAAGTCTATAATGTTGCCATCTTGCTCTTTATAGATAAGCTAGAGGCCTGATGCATGAAATTCGTGAAAGGGGCTTGGCCCTTGCAGCCCCGACTTCATCCGGAAGGTCATCCGGACAGTCATTCTGCTGTTGTCTAATTAGCATATTAGCTCTTTATTATATAGGATTCTGTCCTTTTTTGTTCTATATATGATTTATACATTATTAATCCAATTATTAAGCTAATATATCTAACCACAATCTCTTCTTACTCAAAAATAATAGGGGAGCTCTGCCAACTAACTTTTCAATAATCACAGAACTAGCCTTTGATCTACAATCTCATTTTGAAATTTATGAGAGCATAGAAAGAAATTTATATCAGTGCAATTATAATAACAATAACAGTATATTAAGTTTATAAAGCAATTTCATGCATATTCTAATATATATTACTGACAAAATTCATTAATTAAACAGAACTATCTCCATAAACCTATTTTATTGGTTGAAAGTAAATAAGTCTAAAAGGTTAAGTGATTTGCCCAGGGTTATAAGTCTTGTAATTATGAGGGCTTTTCATAGATTCATAATTCTTCTTCAAATTACTTAGAACTCCTAGTTCATTTGGTTAGCTATGCAAGAAAAATAATCATAAACTAGTTATGCAGATAATACTGAAGCCAAAAGATAATGAATATAATGCAATTAACAGTGTTCTCTTGCGGTTAGTGAATAAATCATAACAATCAGGTCACCTGGTAGACACCCTAGAGAGTTAACTATGTAGCATGTACTGCAGAAGATAAAAGAGATTAATGGATTAATTAACTAATCTGAAATTACTGATCTCGACTCTACCAATGAGAACAAAACCATTAAGTCAGCTAGTTATTTTATTAAAACTTTGACAAATTTAACAATATACTTTTTGTAATCATCTACCCAGTTACTAATGACTTCTACATTAAATTTCAATTTCATTGGGCAATTCCCAGTCAAATTAACAATTGATTTGTATTTCATTAATAAATAACATCTTAAATGATTTCATGTTGTCATTGCATTGCATACCCATAAATTTAGAAAATTTACTTTTATTCTCCTAGGAAATCAAAAAGTACATCATAAGTCATAAAGAAAGGCTTCATGTGGGAGTGAAAATGGGATATTAAAACTCACTGAGGTGAAAGACAAGGAAATAATTAAAACATAAATTATATATATTTTTGAAGTGATATTTTAAGGTTGGATTAAGGCATAGCATTATATTTAAAATTTTTAAATAACTACCTTTGTGCTTTTTTTTAAACATAGAATGGCAGACCTATAAAGGTACTACTGTGTGTTCCTGATTTTATTTTATGCTTTTATCAGATGACTTGAAGATGGTTTTGAGTAATTTTCAGAAAACACAAGAATTTGATTATTATTTCAGAGTCTTAAATATCTGATTATTTTTCAATTGTTTTTGGAAATAAACAACTTGGTAGTAAACATTAGATCACAAACAATTTCTTCTATACTCAGTAAATAATATGACAATTCTTTTATTCTATTTATTATTTTGGAAAAGTCTGGGTCTGAAGGGCTTTTTCTTTTTCTTTTTTAATCTAAAAAACACATCTCACACTCTCACTTAATTTATTAATAATTCCAGTTATGTCTTAAAAAGAAAAGTACCTTCCATTGGAGTGTGGGAATTTCTTTAGTATCTCTTTTAGTTATGGCTTTTTCAAGTTTTTCTGTTGCATAGAGCTCACATTAAATCTCATTTTTAATTTTTTTGCATTCCAGAAGAGTATTTTAGGTTATGCTTCAAATTACTGATTATATTGTCTTCATTGTCATTTCCGTTCTTATCTATATAAAATACATTTTTACATTCTATTTTTTACATAATCATATTTGGTCTCATCCAGTTCCACTTTCAGCAGTAGCCTTTTCATGACATATCTCCTGTTTCATGTTTTCCTAATTTCTTATTGAACAAAAGCAGATGCCTTAAATAAAGTTTTTTCTGCATCTATAGGGTGGTACTAAAGTTGAGAGTATGTGCAACACAGTTTATTCTTGTATTATTATTTATTCATTATTGTATTATTTTTTATATGAACAACTGTAAACCTCCTTTTGCCCCACCCTGTATTCTTCCAAACCATTAATATCCTCTCAATTTGGGATAAACTGGTGAGCAATCTTAGTGCAAGATCCATAATAATTCTTTTATTTTTCCTCTTTAATTATTTTGAGCAGAAAATAATTCAATATCCAGTGTTGGCCTGAATTTCTCCTTGTTCCTCTTCTCTGATGACCCAGTTTCTTTTGAATCTTTCTTTTAGGTGTTAAGTTGGAACACAAATTATCAACAACCCTGAGTTAGCTTTTTGTGGTGTGCAGCACTAGCTATCTTATATGATTCAGCAGGAAGTAAAAGGAATATTTTTCTGATTCTGCTTTTTGTTATAAAGGTAATTGAGGATGTTTCCTTAAAGTAGTATGTAGTTCACTCATTGTCCAAAGAACTACCTGAAAAGGTGTAACTTTCAGACTCTAAGAGTTTCAATAGGTATTTTTTTCTATTTCTGTCTGTTATATTATTACATTCATATACCAGGTTTTCAATGTGCCACCACTTCCTCATATCTAATGGGTAATGTTTAGTATCACAGGGAGTTGAGGTAGAGTGTGGGAGGGGAGGTGATGAGGAGTTATATGGCCAGGGCCCTCCAATATTATAGCCAATGTTGCATGAACAACTTAGATTTTAAATTTAAAACTTAGAATTTAAATCTAAGTTCTTAAGTTCACCAACAGTTCAAGTGCATATTCTAACTAGTATCTCATCCACAGAGGATGAGAATCATATTCTAGTTCTACAACAATCTCAGAGCCTTTATTTTAGAGGCTCAGTCACTGAACATGATCACTCTCCAGATTGAAAGCATTTAAAGGTCAGTGTACCTTGAGTATGCCAACAAAAGCAAGATCAAAAGCAATAATGCCAGCATAGCCTTATAAATAAATAAATAAATAAATAAATAAATAAATAAATAAATAAATAAATATATATCTTATTTATATTTACATTTATATATTATATATGTACATATATATGTTATAAACTTTGCTTATTTGTGATAAAAAGACTCAATTAAAATGAGTTTAAGATACAGAAGAATATATTAACTCACAACCTCCAAGAACAGGAATAAAGCTGGATTAAGGCCTAGCTTTATTTTCAGAGTCATATATTTCACCCAAAAGGAAAATCCTTTAATTTTGACATTTGATTCATTTTACACCATGCACCACTGACATTTCAACAGCTTTGGCTCTACACCTTCCCAGGTTCAAGTGAGGTAAAGAATATTTCTTTATATTTTCTGCAAAACTCCTAGGATACACTTTGATTGTATAAGCTTAAGTGGTGTGCCATTCATGAAACAACCACTGTTGCTGTGGCTAGGGAGATTTGATGCACTGTTTGGCAGTATTTGGTTATATGTTTCCTTGATGAAGCTGACTTTGGCTCATGACATTCTCAGTGTCACAGTTTGAATGAAATATAACTCCATATGTAGGCTTCATTTTCCCTTGTTTGGTGAGTAGAGATGAAGAGATGATACAGCAAAATCTTGGGGTTTATTTGGTGCCTATCAATGAAGATGCATCCCAAAATAATAGCTTTTTATAAAATACCAGAGGCCCAATGCATGAAATTCATGCAAGGGGCTTGGCCCTTGCAGCCATGATGGCTGCCTCGGCCCTTACACTCCCAGCTTCATCCGGAAGGACTTCTGGAAGGTCGTTCAACTGTCTGGTCTAACTAACACATTACACTTTTATTATTATAGAGTCCTTGTTTGGAATAACTCAGAAAAGTGAGCCAATAAAACTAAACTTTCCAACAAAATTTAAGTAATGGTGGAGACTCTAAGAGCCCAAGAAGAATACTATGCCAATACGTACAAAAGATGCTCTGTCACTTAAGTGCATTTGGAAAGAAACATAGCAAAGTGATAAAGGTAAGTATAAGTATTCAGAAATCCAGATGCTTGTGTTTAATATTGATCCTTCCCTTTAGTAGTTGTAAGGCTTGGGGAACTTAGCCTATTCTCTCTTTGAAGGTCAATAGTTAATTCACACATAGTATTTAGAGCAGTGCCTCAACAAAGCATCTTTTGTTAAACGGGAATTGAAGATGTCCAGTAAGTTCTACTTTGAGCAACTAGGAAGATATCTTTTCATTATCTAGGATATAATAAGACATTTTTGGTGTTATCCCAGTTTAAGCTGTCTAAATACAACTTCATCATGAAATAATACTGGTATAAAATATTTCTAAAGATGCCACAATTCTGATGAGTCAACCCTGTGAGAGCTATGGTAGTCTAAGCTTGATAGACAAAAACTGTCTATAATACCTACAGAAACCTCCATATATTTTTTGTTTCTTAAGTAGATGAGACAGAACTATCAGATGAGTCAAAATTTGTTTTGAGTCTATGTTCTTCCTCTGGTGAAAAACCATGTGCCTGCATAAGTCTCATATACAGGGTTGGGCAAAAGTAAGTTTATAGCTGTTTGTATAGAAAACAATACAATAATCAATAAATAATAAGACAAAGATAAACTCTGTTTTGCGTACTCACAACTGAAAACCTACTTTTGCCTCGCCCTGTATGAGGTAGAACTAAACTTTGTCAAATTATAAACCCTACGTTTTTTATTACATGTGCCATTTTAAAGAGGTGTTTCCTCAAAGTGCTTCTTAACATAATTTTACATTTAAAATATGCTAGCAAATCAAAGCAATTCATAAATTTCAAACCTTCTAAACTATGCTCAAAAGGTAGTTGGGGCCTCATAAATATGCTGAGCAATTATTGTTTTACATCTTTAGCTTTATGTATGACAACTAAAAATATAATTAGTTGTCATAATTAATTTTAGACATATCATTAAAATTATTTTGGATAATGTTACTTGTGTTTACTGTCCTCTGAGTGATAAAAAAAAATACTTATGAAGAGGTTAAAAAGATTGCAGAAATGTAAATATCTCTTCTATTAGATGTTAACTCTTTGCACTTTAATTATATCATCCATAACTATGTCAAGTAACAAACTTTAAGAAAGTGAGTGTTGACTGGAAGCTCTGAATAACAGTAGGTTCGGAAATTGGGAAAGAACTTCATTGTGAGTGGGATAGGAAAGGGAAATGTAAAGAAATGTTATTAATACAAAAGTAGTAGATATTTTAGATATTTTCAGAGCTAGTAAGAGTATGACTAAATGAGCATCTTGATGATGTCTTTGAAAATATTTGGAAAACATAAGAGAGCCATAAATCTATTTCAATTTTCATTTGGCCAAGGTTGAATTCTGATCAGGGGCATGTACCTAGGTTGCAGGCTCCTCCCTGGCCCGGGCCCAGGTCAGGGCTCATGCAGGAGCCAACCAATAGAAGTGTCCCTCTCACATTGATGATTCTCTCTGTCTTTCCCTCTCTCTTCCACACTCTCTAAAATTCAATGGAAAAATATCCTCAGGTGAGGATAAAAAGAAAAAGAAGAAAGAAAGAAATGTCATATCCTATGAAAGAGACATCTTAAAAATGCCTAAAGAAAGTTGTCATTTTTTCAAGGTTAAGGGACTGGAGTCCGTGTTGATGAAATCACCTTGGCGCCCAGCAGTGGCAGCAGCAGTGGGGTGATGGGGTGGTGCCATCCCCTGATCAGCCTGGTCACCTCCCGCTGAGGGAGGCCAGACTGTGGTTTAGGCCCACTCCCAGTGGGGCGCGGGCCTAAGCCATCAGTAGGACATCCCCTGAGGGCTCCCAGACTGTGAGAGGGGTCAGGCTGGGCTGAGGGACCCCCACCCCAGTGTATGAATTTCATGCACCGGATCTCTAGGATATACATATATACAAGCAAAAACATCACCACAAAAGTATACATAAAAATAACTTGAAATAAATATTCTACTATATGGTTTTTGTCATTGGGTAATGGAAATGTGTTTGGATTTTGATTCATCTCATATTTTTATTATTAGCTCTAAAATATTGTATAATTAACAGAACTCAATTTATCATGAATTTATAAAGTACAGTCAAATTGTTACATGTACCAGGAGACACCTACCCAGTGCCACAATTTTTTCAATAATCTAGTCTATAAAAAATTATGCAAGTATAAGACGAACTTTCATCAAGTACAAAGAGGAGAAAGATAACATTCTAGATACCTTCAAACTTTTAGTTCAGATGTAAATTTCTTTCATTTCTTTTTCTTCCAAGTTTTTTGGTTCAGTCTACTCTCTGTAGTACATATATGACTTCAAAATGATTTAAAATTACTTGCCAGAAATTGCAAGGACTGCCTATAAAAATCTTAACACCTAGATATCAAAAAAGGATTTGAGAAAGAATTTTAAGCTTTTACTAGGCTGCACAGGCCCAAGTACTCTTCTACCTTCAGTGATATGCAAAATGGTAAGGAAAAGTATCAAAGTTTAAAAATTAGCATTTAGTCCTCCCCTTTCTTCCATTCTTGCTTTTCCTGCTCCAGTCTTTGCTTCTTCTATTTACAACTAGTGACCCGGTGCACAAAATTTGTGCATTGGGGGGGTGGGTTCCCTCACCCTCTCCAATCAGTGACCCCTTGGAGGATGTCCGACCACCAGTTTAGGGCCGAATCCACAGGGATAGGGCCTAAACCGGCAGTCGGACATCCCTCTCACAATCTGGGACTGCTGCCTTCTAACTGCTCACCTGCCTGCCTGCCTGATCGCCCCTAGCTGCCTCTGCCTGCTGGCCTGATTAACCCTAACTGCCCTCCCCTGCCCACCTGGTTGCCCCCCAACTACCCTCCCCTGCTGGCCTGATCTCAGCCCCAACTGTCCTCCCCTGCCAGCTTGATCTTGCCTTCAACTGCCCTCCCCTGCTTGCCTGATTGCCCCTAAGTGCCTCTGCCTCGGCCCCCACCACCATAACTTTATCTGGAAAGAAGTCGGACATCAGGAAGATGGCCAGTTGACCTGGTCTAATTAGCATATTACCCTTTTGTTAGTATAGATAAATTATATAGGATAGGATTGCTTAAATTGGGGTTGGGGGGGGGGGAGCCTTTTTCATCAGGAGGAGATGCTCCTGGTAGACAAAAATACATCATCCCTATATCTGGACTGATAGCCAGCCATATGCACTATACTGCCAAACCGGTCATTAAAAAATTAAACTGATTTCTTACACCTTACACCAAACAGCTGTTGCCCTTAAAACCCCTCCTCAGCCCCCACCTTAGGTTCTGCCTTCGCAGTTCACCCAGTTTAGGTTCTCATTGGACGGTTTCCATGCCAATCAGCATCAAAAGCTCTGCCTCCTATGCAGCCATTGGCTCCTCACAGTTCTCCCAGATTTGGTTCTGATTAGTTGGTTTCCATGCTAGTCAGCATCTCCAGGCCTATCTCCTGGCCTGATCAGAGAGGCAGGGCTTATCAGAAGCCCTGGTGGAGGCCCGGAGATAATCAGAGGTACGGCTGCTGGGGCTGCTGGCCAGACTCAGAGAGAAAGAGAGAGGCAAGTACTGATCAACAGCTGCCACAGAGGCTACGCATCAGACGCTGCTTCTCTCTCCAGGCCTGATCCTCAGCCCTCTTGGCAGTCAGGGCAGTCAGTGCTGTGTTGCTGTGGCAATCCAGCACTGACTGCAGGACTGACTTCCAGCCGATCGAGCCTTTGGTCGTTTTGGATGTTACGGACCCTGGGTTTTTATATATTATGATATGTGGGGAACAGCTACAGTGTTTTGGACAGGTTCAAGCCTTGGGCTGATGAGCGGGCACAGTCCTCTCATTGCCACATGCAAAGCCCTCCCAGCACAATTATAGCCAACAGCTATAGTTGTAAGCTTGAACCTATGGTCCGAACACGTGGCCCCACGTGCCTGAGTAATGTAGGCTTGATAGAGTTCAGGTGCATGTAGTTGAGTAGTATTGAAACCCATGAGAATGTTGTAAACATCTTACTTTGCCTGGTGGCATCTGCTATAAAATAAAGACAAGGCTTGTAGGCATCATCGCTGTCTCTCAGAGAAGCAGCGTCCCACGAGACCCAGCTTTCATTCTCTTGTCTGTCTTTTCTAAGCCTTTCAGCCACCCCCACTCAGGTTCACCCTTGGCCATGCTGGTGCAGCACAATGATATACACATTTTTTACTAAAAGGGATTGTGCTGTACACACTCTAAGCTGATCCCCTGTAAGTCACTCTTTTGTCTAACTCCCTGTCCTGAATATGGGCAGAACTATGAATTGCTTCTAACTAATGTAATATGGAAAAAAATTGAAGAGATTTGCAGAGGTAATTAAAATCTCCAATCAATAGTCTTGGAGTTGATCAAAAGAAAGATCATCCTAATCAGGTCAGGACATGCTCTTAAAAGAGAGCTCAGTTTTTTCATCTAGTTATAGAATCAAAGTAACTAGAGCTTTCTCTCTCTGCCTGGTTATTAAAGAAGCCTACTGCTATGAATTCCATAGCCACAAGGAGCTAAATTCTACCAACAACCTAAGGGGGCTTAGAAGCAAATCCTTTCCAGACAAATTTCCAGGTGAGACTGAAGCCCAGCTAACACCTTGATTTCAGCTTTGTGAGATTTGAATAGAGAAGTCAGCTTAGTCAGCTCTGACTTCTGACCCATAGAAATTACAAGGTAATAAATGTTCATTGTTTCAAACCACAAAGTTTGGGGATTTGTTGTACAGAACAGAAAACTATTACAATCTTGAAAACTATGCCAGTATTTTCATTCCACAAATATTATAAGGCATTCTGAATACATTCAGTTCCACTGATCCTTATAATAACTCTGTAGATGTATAAGTATTTTTGCTATTTGCGTTCTTATTTGAGAAAACTGATGTTTACTGAGTTCAGACATAGCTTCAGAGATAGTGGCTGATACCTGACTAGGGACAATGTCTGTCTTCTTTTAAAGCCCATCTCTTGCTTCTTGCCCTTCAGTGATGTTCACGCAATGGTTGGCATAGGTGATACACTGCTATGGCATCTGTAGATAGAATTAATTACACAGTTAAGGACAATCTGGCATAAAGGTGTTTGCTGTGCTTTTTCTTATCTTTTTGGGGAAGAAAAGTTCTAGATGCATGGAAAGAAAATAAACTCATCATGGCAAAATGTTACTGATCTAAACATTTTGAGGACAGCATAAGACAAATAATGTTGCAGGTATAGTTTATCAAGCAGGCTCTTTGTGTTCAAGCTGGCAGTGTGCCTTTCAGAAAGACTGACTTGCTAAGAATAGTGCAGAACTGGGGCACTGCTTAGAATACAGCGCAGCAGAAACATTCCATTAGTTATCACAAGCCAAATCACTATTTCTAATGATAAGAAGAGATCAATTGAGATGACCCAAATACGTTCTCTGAGGAAAGGTCTATGCCTTAACCATGCTGCTGTGATTAATGGTCCTTGCTTTGTTCCAGCACAGCTCTGTCCTTAAAGAGATGACAGGCACATTAGCATTATGTAAGATAAAAAAATTGAATGCAATTTATTTTTCATCAGTTATTAGAGCTTGCAAATCACTATTCAATTCCCATAATTCTTAAATAAAAAACAGGAATATCGGGTGTGTTATGACAGAGTAATATAACCTGAACACGTTGTGATTCATCCTGTGGAAATCATCACAGAAGGATCTACATTGAATTAAAGGCATTGTTACTAAACCGATGCAAGGAAATATATAGTAGGCTTGGTCAGTTTTCTTTAGTCAAAATGTGCCTGGATAAAATAATGCCCAAGTTAGATTTATATCTGCCATTTTCTCTATCTGCTGAGAATTTAGCGAGGTTTAAACAAGATTGTGCAAATTAAAACATTTTAAATACTATTATAAAGCACCACATAAGTGAAAGGAATAATTGTTATCAAATTAGCCATTTAGCATATTGTTTTCTACACCAAAATAGATTCAGAACTTTAAAAATCACTTCCTTTCATTGGAATTGGAATTATAGGTTTTTGCTTTTGGTTGCTTTTTAGAGCATTTTTTATGAATAATGTCCTCTCTGGAAACTCCAGTGCTATTAAAATATTAAAATTAATAAAATTAATATCTATCACATGAAGATACTTGTGTGATGATTAAATATATGTAGTTGCTACATAAATTTAGAAATTTTAAGACGTTATAGAAAACTAAAGTACTAAGTTTTTCATGTTCGGAAGGTATAATAAAAATGACCAAGCCCTGGGCAATGCGGCTCAGTTGGTTGGGTATCATTTTGTGCACTGAGGAGTTGTGGGTTCAGTTCCCACTCAGGGCATAAGCCCAGGTTGTTGCTCAATTCCTGGTAGGGGGTATGCAGGAGACAGCTGATTGATGCTTCACTCTCACATTGATGCTTATCTCTCTCCCTTTCCCTTCCTCTCTCTCTAAAAAAAAATGAAATAGAATAAATGAATAAAATAAAATTTTAAAAAATGACCAATGATGCTAAAGGTTGATTCATGAGGAACTAAATGAATGAAACTAGTACAGTAGAACATCAGTTCTCAAACTTAAATTCGTTCCATAATGCTGTTTGAGAAGTGATTTATTAAAAAACCAAATCATTTTCCCCATTAGAAATAATGTAAATAGAATCAATCCATTGAAGACCTCCTACTTAAAGGGACTACTTTTAGCACTTGTTACTTCCTTTAATTCAATATTTAATATGCTTTGGCCATGGACCTCTTTGAGAACTGTCCATGTCGTTTGCTGAATCTTGGGCTTCCCTTCTTCCAACACCTGTGTTGTCTTCTATTATAGAAAGCTCAAACAATATTTCAAGCTTCTCTAACACAATACTTTGTAAATAATGACTATGTAGGTTCAAATATGTAAGCTCCATCCATTTCTATTAGTTCCTGCTGATTTAAGAAGGTATTTACATATTGGATGATTTTTATAACTGATAATTACCCATACTTCTTGAATGCTAAGTATCTTCCCAAAGCCATTTAAAACCTGTTGTACAGATGATATGTTGTGAACTAGTATCACACCAATAAATTCAATAAAAACAAAACAATTATACTGCTTATGAATGCTCTGGCGTGACCCTTTTCCTCTCTCCAGCATGGTCTCCATTGCTAAATGTAAGTAATGGAAAAGTCTGGCTCAGTGTACTACCAGTGAAGGTAATTATTGACTTTCTTAATCAATACTCCACATATAGCTCTTTGGAGTTAGAATATTCAGTTGTTTAAAATGTTTGCAGTCATGCAAGGTTTTTCTTTTTTCCCTTTAATAACATAAGAGCTTTCCTTCTTTTTCTTTCTTTTCCTTTTTCTTTTTTTAATCCTCATTTGAGGATATGTTTATTGATTTTAGGGAGAGAGGAAGGTAGAGGGAGAGAGAGAGAAACATCGATGTGAGAAAGAAACATTGATCTGTTACTTCCCATACATGCCCTGACTGGGTATTGAACCTGAAAACTAGGTGTGTGTTCTGACCAGGAATCAAACTCATCACCTTTTTGGTGTACTGGACCATGCTCCCACCAACAGAGCCACCATCTAGGGCAAGAGCTTTTCTTTTACCTACATACTCTTATTTTGACAAGATGTGTAAACCAGTTCCTGAAGATAAACATGATAGAAGAGATTGCCTATTCCTTTATTTATTTATTTTTATATCAAATGTAAGGAAGCCTCTAGAAGATTCCTTGAATTCCCCTGGCATCTTATTGGCCAGAGCTAATCACATGGTTATAGTTAAATCAATTAGAGCAAGGAAAATGCAAAGCCTCTATTTTATTAAAATAACCAAGACTCACATTGTAGGGTTTGCTTTGCAATAAGCTAATCTCCCTTGGATAAGGGTGAACATTGAAACAGAATTGGGAGCTTTTAAGGAGAAAAAATAAAGGGAAATAGATGTTGAGTGGCCACCAATAAAATCTCACTCTCCATCAGTCAAAATTACATCTGGGTTTTATGAAAACCTTTTTATTTGAGATGGAGATCTTAAGTTCATCCAAAAGCCTGAATATGTAATAATCAGTACTAGTCATATGAAACTTACGATGAATTATCTTGTATTACTAGTTATACCTTTATATGTGCATATTTCCAGGAAATTTTAAATGTGAACATGCCAAAGAAGTGAGCAATAGTAATATTTACTCACAAAATAGATAGCTATACTATGTACTTACTAACATCACTGTATATTGTAAGATTTGTCAAAAAATAGTATTTATTAATTATAGAAGCAATTTATTAAAAGAACTTTAAAACAATGAACAGCAACTTTTTTGTGTATGTTTTCAGGACAGCAGCCAAGCATGAAACCAGCTCAGTAATAATGATCCCTTTAGGTGATCTTTTAAGGCCACATCTTGCAAAAATGTGTAATTTTCCCCTTTCTTTCACAATTAAGGAACCATTATGACTATTCTGATTTGTTTTTAGCTAAGAAATGTATCACCAAAATGATCATGAATAGATTACTAATCAAAGCTAAACTGTTAAATTATAAAAATAAATGCAGTCACCCGGCAGGTGTGGCTCAGTAGTTGAGGGTCAAGCCTTGAACCAGGAGGTCACAGTTTGATTCCCAGTCAGGACACATGCCTAGGTTGCAGGTTCAATTCCCCAGTGGGGGCAGTGGGAAGGTGCAGGAAGCAGCCAATCAATAATTCTCTCTCATCATTGATGTTTCTCTCTTTCTCCTTTTCCCTTCTTCTCTCTGAAATCAGGAAAAACATATTTTTTAAAAAAGATAAATGCAGCCTCAGCTAATGTATATGACAAGCTTATGTTGTGTAAGTTGCATGCTTGTTTGACAAAATTCTATCTGAAAGAGAGCTAGATGATAGAAATATGCCCATGTTTTGAAAGTTGTGAAATTAGAGTATTTTATAAAATATGCAGAGATGGAGGGCCAAGGCAAACATGTTAATTTTAGAGAAGATCTGCAGTTAGCAAGGGGGATGCCAATGACAAAATTGTTAAAATATAGGACAGGCATAATGTGACTTTGAAAGTAATATTCAAAACCAAATAATGCCTTTAAGCAATGGTTACCAAAAATAGTCATTGCCTTCCATATCAAACGAAAACTTGTGCCAGTACCCCATACGTAAAAAAGATAAAAGAGAAAAATTAAGATTGAGGATATGATCCTATAATGTGTATATTTACTTGCTTACTTCCTTTTCCCATTCATGGAGATGACTACAGAAGAAATTCTGAGGCTCTCCTGACACATTAAATAACAGATTAAAAATTTATAAAGTTTAGTGAAGCAGAAAGACTCCTGAGATAAAATGAACTAATTATAAAGAATAATAAAGTCAATTTGGAAAAAGCATAAATCACAAAAGTCTATTAGAATTTGAAAGAAAACAAAATATTATTTGTATCAATAAAATAAATGCAAATTCAATAAATATCTACTGGTGTTTAATATACTAATAATATTTTCTTATATTAAAACAATTTCTTTGATATAAATACATTTAAGCAAATTTAACTTTATACAAGAAAACAACACAGGATAATAAAGTGTAATGTAATTTTCCCCACACACCAATCAAAGCCTCTGAAAGTTTTTAAATTAATTCTGAATAACTAATAATATTCAAGGCTGAAGAGACACTAAGAAGACTTAGTTACCCAACTTAAAATGAGGAAATGACATTTATTAAATATTTATGTTGTTTTTGTGGAAGACAAAATAATGAAAAGGCTACATATATGGACTTTCTAGCTCTCTAATATATTTTCTAAGCCAGGAAACATAAAAATGTGAAAACAAAAATATTCATGTGTATGAACAATAAGACTGCTATTTATAATGTGTAGTGTAGATTTATGTTAAAGTCAGCATGTAGAAAATATGGATAGAAATGTATGGGCCAGATGGTGGTGTAGGTAAAAGCCTGTACTCACCACCTCCCACAACCACATCAAAATTACAACTAAAATACAGAACAACCATCACCCAGAACTGCCAGAAAGCTGGCTGAGTGGAAGTACTACAACTAGAGCAGTAAAGAAGAAAGCACACTGAGACTGGTAGGAGGTATGGAGGCGTGGGAACGGGCTGGTCCAGCACCCATGTGGGCCACTTTTTTAATTGGGAGGAAGAGTATCTCTGTAGAAGCTACTCGGAAGAGCAAGGGGTCCCAGAGATGGGAAAAGAAGTCCCCATAGCTATGGGCTTTAAAAACCAGTGTGGATTGGAGCTCAGTGACACAGAGGCTGTAGGAGACCTAGATGTTTCTCTTAAAAGGCCGGCACCACAAGCTGAACTTATAAGGTCCTGCTTCCTCTGAGCTCCAGCGCCAGGACAAGGCTCTGGGGACACATTTATCTGGTATCAGGGCAGAAACTTGGGGGCAGCTTTCTCCCAGACAGAGGTACTTGCAGCTATCATTGTTCCTGTGCTGGGACCTCCCTGGTCGCAGGGATGACTGGCAGCCATTTCTGTTTGCTTCACCCTGGTGATTTCCTAAGACCCTGCTTCATCTAATTTACAACCCCACCCAAGCTGCCTGCAGGGGCTTTGCATATGAATGGCCTGTCCTTAAAAAATCTCAAACAAGCTGCAGCTAGGTCAGGGAGCCCCAAACCTATCAAAAAAAGGCCCAAGACCCAGCACCAGCACCAGCCTGCCTTGCCTCATAGCTGGGCCTAGTCTGGGCACTTCCAAACCTGATACAAAGAGGAGGAATCTGCAGATCTCTCTGTAGCTCCTGCTGGGTGGCCCCAGGCAGTGGCTGACTTTGTACCTCCCTGGAAACCCAAGAGCCAGTGTACCCAGTGATCAGTGTCAGACCACACCAGATTACAACTCTACACATCCATACGCAACACACTCAAGGGGAAGACTTAGTGAGCACCAAAGCCCCACTGAAGCAAGTCCTGCTCCACAGGGGTGTTTCCTGCCTAACGGCTTTCCAACTGCAGTCACAGCTGGTCCTCATAGCCAATTGGCCTGGAGGTCAATTCCTCCCAGTGACATCAACAGCAATCAAGGCTCAACTACAACAAGATTGTGCACATAGCACACAAAGGGGTGCATCTAGAATGCCCAGCTTAGGTGACTGGAGAATCTGAGCCCTGGGCCCTATAGGACACCTACTACACAAGGCCACTCTACGAACTCAAGGAGACTTAGCAGTTCTACCCAATACATAGAAACAAACACAGGGAACAGCCAAAATGCAGAGACAAAGAAACATGTCAGAAATGGAAGAAAGAAAACTACTGGATATAGAGTTCAAAACCACAGTTATAAGGTTACTCAAGAATCTTCTAGAAACCTCCAAGGAACTTAGTGAGACTTGCAAGGATCTTAGTGAGAATGCCAAACACATGGAAAAAGTCTAGTCAGAAATTAAGCGTACACTGACTGAAATAAAGAATAATATATAGGGATTCAACAGTAAAGTAGAGGATTCTGAGAATCAAGTCAACAATTTGAAATATGAGGAAGCAAAAAACACCCAATGAGAAGACAAAAAGGAAAAAGAATTAAAAAATATGAACACAGTGTAAGGAGCCTCTGGGACAACTTCAAGCTTACTAACGTTCATATTATGGGGGTTCCAGAAAAAGAGAGCGAGCAAGATATTGAAAACCTAGTTGAAGAAATCCTCTATAACAAAAAGCCTAGGTCAGTGGTCGGCTAACTGTGGCTCGTGAGCCACATGCAGCTCGCGAGCCGTGGTTTGCCGCTCTGTTGACTAATGAGTTTTCCGACCACTGGACTAGACTCTTGATTCCAATAATTACAGGCTGTTGTTGTTCCTTGTGATTAAGCCCCTATCCCAGTGGTCAGCAAACTCATTAGTCAACAGAGCCAGATGGCCACCACAAGATGGCTGCCACAAGAAGGCCACATACACAGCAGAGGCAGGGCCCACTGGCCATTCCATGCGGTAGACCTGGGGGTCCCATTGCTCTGCGCAGTGCAAAGGAGGCCAGACCCGACATCTCCGTCGCCTTGCACAGAGGAGGCCGGTCCTGGCAGAGGAAGTGGGTTGCGGCAGGGGAGGGCAGTTGTCGGCAATCAGGCCAGCAGGGGAAGGCAGTTGGGGGTGATCAGGCTGGCAGGCAGGTGAGCATTTAGGAGTCAGCGGTCCCTGGTTGTGAGAGGGATGTCCGACTGCGGGTTTAGGCCTGAGATCGAGCCTGAACCGGCAGTCAGACATCCACTGAGGGGTCCCAGATTGGAGAGGATGCAGGCCGGGTTGAGGGACACAAATTTCATGCACTGGGCCTCTAGTAATGACAGAAAACTTCTCCTACCTGGTAAAAGAAATAGACTTACAAGTCCAGGAAGCATGGAGAGTCGCAAACAAGAGGAACCCAAGAGGACCACACCAACACACATCATAATTAAAATGCCAAAGGCTAAAGACAAAGAGAGAATCTTAAAAGCAGAAAGAGAAAAACAGTTAGTTATCTACAAGGGAATGCCCATACGACTGTCGGCTGATTTCTCAACAGAAACTATGCAGGCTAGAAGGGAGTGGCAAAGCAATATTCAAAGCGATGAATACCAAGGACCTACAACCAAGATTACTCTACCCAGCAAAGCTATCATTTAGAATTGAAGGTCAGGTAAAGAGCTTCACAGACAGACAAAAACTAAAGAAGTTCATCACCACCAAACTAGTATTATATAAAATGTTGAAGGGTATTCTTTAAGAAGAGAAAGAAGAAGAAAAAAAGATAAAAAATATGAAAAATAAAATGGCAATAAATACATATCTATTAACAATCTAAAAATCAAAATAAATTAATAAGAAAAAAGAATTAAAAAATATGAACACAGTGTAAGGAACAGAATAAACTAGTGAATAAAATAGAATCACAGGCATGTAAATGGAACACACTGATGATTCTCAGAGAAAAGGGTGGTGGGGGCAGGAAGAGATTAGACAAAGATCTTATATGCATATATGAAATTACCTATGGACACAGACAATAGGGTGGCGAAGGCCTGGGGTGGGAAGCAGGTGGAGGGAGGCAATGGGGGAACAATCTCAACAATAAAGATTAAAAAGAAAAGAAATGCATGGGCCATGTTACAAATAAATATTAGGGGTCCGGTGGGTTTTGCTCCCCAGTTGGAGTGTGTGCGGGATGCAACTGATCAATGTATCTTGCTCACATTGATGTTTCTCTCTCTCCCTCCCTTCCTTCCACTCTCTCTAAAAATCAATGAGAAAAATATTCTTAAGTGAGGATTAACAAAAAATGCAAATAAATATTAGGTGTGCAAAAATTAAAATGATAAAAGCTTTACTCAGCTACTATTCTATGTAGGTGATTTAGCAATTAAGAATAAATAAAAATGCTGAAAAGGCCAGAGAAATATTGAAGTGACAAATTTTAAAAAGTCTTCAAAAGTGGCCAGCAATTACCCATAAGCCTAGGTTGTAAGGACAAATTAGAGTATTTATTGTTAAATATCTAATTTTCTCAGAAAGAATAAAGCTTTTACTTGCTTGGGGTAAATTGGCTTCCTAGTCATGAGTTCTCACCTTGGAAACCAATGCAGCTGCCTTTAGAATAAAAGTAAGCACAGAATGGTAATACTATAGAGCAAGGGAATTTAAAACTGTGTGTGAGTTGAAAGGCTTATGAGTAAAGTTACATTTATCTGCCAAGATCTCAGTGTTATGTTAAATTCCTAACTTTCAGCCCTGGAGATTTCCAGGGACTGTTGTAGACTTTAATCAAAAGAACATTTTGCAGTTTGGTTTAAAAGGTCAAACTTGCTAACTTATCCTTATGCCATGGTAGTTTAGTAATGGTCTAGTAACTTGGCTTGTGGATTGTCATGACCCAGATCATTTTGTGGCAATAGGAAATGGATGTGAATACTTTTAGCCTTACTCAACCATTAAAAGAAGCATTAACCAGTCTTTTGTGTCGAACAGAGTACAGCTACTCACAAAAATAAAGTCTAAGAAGTTGTAAATCGAACAGAACCAAGTGTTTTTCTTTTACATAAACATCTGAATGTAGCAAAAATATATAAACATCATGAACAATGAAATAAAAAAGAGGTAAGACATAAGTCAGAGGTTCTCAGGATATATTTGGCTACTGTGTGTCTACACTGAGTGGCCAGATTATTATGATCTCTGAATGCATAATAACCTGGCCACTCAGTGAGTATATTAGAGGCCCAGTGCATGAATTTCTGCATGGTGGGGTCTGACCAGCCTGGACAGGGGGAGGGGACATGGGCGGTTGGCCAGCCTGCCTGCTGGTTGAACTCCTGGCCGAGGGAACAATTTGCATATTAGCCTTTTATTATATAGTATATACACTGAGTGACCAGATTATTATGCGTTCAAAGATCATAATAATCTGGCCACTCAGTGTATTACCCTATTAGTCCTGAATATTTTCTCCAAGGAAAGGAGAAGTGGTCTCTCATACCTCCATAATTTGTGTTCCTAAAATAAGCATATCATAGGTACCTAAGGCCCAGGTGGATGTTGAATGAGTTGTCCAATTATATAAACAGTGAAATTTTTCATACCACAAAGCCAGGGGAAATTATCTACTGCTTTAAAGAACAAAGTTCTCAGAAATTGAGGTGGGAAGGGAGAAGTTGTGGGTCAGACATTCTTAGACACACTGCATATATGCAAATAGCAAACATAATATCTGAATTATCTATATAACTCAGAATGCCCAATCTTCGTTATCTGGATGGCTGGATGGATAGTGCTAACAAATAGGTCAGCACAAAATCATTACATAATCACACCTGGTGAATTCAGGTTAATTTAATTCCTTGTAATACTATATATGAAAGCAGTGTATTTTTTAAATTTTGTAGGTTTTGATATTATCAGCTACATAATTATTACTTGCTTTGTATAAATATCCAGATGAATAGCTATCCTATATAATAAAAGCTTAATATGCTAAGTGTCCAACAGATTGGTCGTCCATACGGTCAACCACTTGTCCCATCACTATGATGTGCACTGACCACCAGGGGGCAGATTGTCCGACTGGTAGGTTAGCTTGCTGCTGGGGTCCAGCCAATCGGGACTGGGCAAGAGGGCTGGACAAGCCCTGGAGGCCTCCCTTGGTTACTCCCTGGCCGGCTGGCCAACCTCCCACGGACTGGGCAAGATGGCCCTGATCTGCCCTAATCACCGGCCAGGCCAAGGGATCCCACCCACTCACAAATTCATGCACCAGACCTCTAGTTTTAGATAAGTGCACTGTGATACTTTTAAAGCTATATCCACCAAGTCTTAGATACTGCTCCCCTCAAGAGGTGGACTTAATTTCTCTGCACTTGAGTGTAGGCTAGTTTTATTTATTTATTTTTTTGCCACTTTTTTTTTATTAGGGTATTATATGTGTACATATCTTACCATTGACCCCCACCCCACTCCCATACATGCCCTCACCCCCAATGTTTTGCATCTGTTGGTTACTCTTATATGCATGCATACAAGTCCTTCAGTTGATCTCTTATTTCCCCCACCTCTCCCTAACCTTCCCACTGTGATTTGACAGTCTGTTTGATGTTTTACTGCCTCTGTATCTATCTTTTTGTTCATCAGTTTATAATGTTTTTTATTATCAACAAATGAGTGAGATCATGTGGTATTTTTCTTTCATTGACTGGCTTATTTCACTTAGCATAATGTTCTCCAGTTCCATCCAGGTTGCTACAAATGGTAAGAATTCCTTCTTTTTTATAGCAGCATAGTATTCCATTGTGTAGATGTACCATAGTTTTCTAATCCACTCATCTGCTGACGGGCACCTAGGCTGTTTCCAAATCTTAGCTATTGTAAATTGTGCTGCTATGAACATAGGGGTGCATATATCCTTTCTGATTGGTGTTTCTAGTTTCTTACGATATATTCCTAGGAGTGGGATCACTGGGTCAAATGGGAGTTCCATTTTCAGTTTTTTGAGGAAACTCCATACTGTTCTCCACAGTGTCTGCACCAGTCTGCATTCCCACCAGCAGTGCACGAGGGTTCCTTTTTCTCCGCATCCTCGCCAACACTTGTCGTTTGTTGATTTGTTGATGATAGCCATTCTGACAGGTGTGAGATGGTATCGCATTGTCGTTTTGATTTGCATCTCTCGGATAATTAGTGACTTTGAGCATGTTTTCATGTGTCTCTTGGCCTTCCTTCTGTCTTCTTTCGAAAACATTCTATTTAGGTTTGTTGCCCATTTTTTTATTGGATCATTTATCTTCCTTTTATTAAGTTGTATAAGCTGCCTGTAGATGTTGGAGATTAAACCTTTATCAGTGATAACATTTGCAAATATGTTCTCCCATACAGTGGGGTTTCTTGTTGTTTTGTTGGTGGTTTCTTTTGCTGTGCAAAAGCTTTGTATTTTGATGTAGTCCCATTTGTTTATTTTCTCTTTGGCTTCCATTGCCCTAGGGGCAGTATCAGTGAAGAAGTTCTTTTGACATATGTCTGAGATTTTGCTGCCTGTGGATTCCTCTAGTATTTTTATGGTTTCCCGTCTTATGTTTAAGTCCTGTATCCATTTTGAGTTTATTTTTGTGTATGGTATAAGTTGGTGATCTAGTTTCATTTTTTTGCATGTATCTGTCCAATTTTCCCAACACCATTTATTGAAGAGACTGTCTTGACTCCATTGTATGTTCATGCCTCCTTTGTCAAATATTAATTGTGCATAGTGGTTTGGGTGGATATCTGGATTCTCTATTCTATTCCATTGATCTATATGTCTGTTCTTATGCCAGTGCCAGGCTGTTTTGAGAACAGTGGCTTTGTAATACAGCTTGAAATCTGGTATTGAGATCCCTCCTACTTTATTCTTCTTTCTCAGGATTGCTGTGGCTATTCAGGGTCTTTTTTTATTCCAGATGAATTTTTGGAGAGTTCTTTCTAGGTCTGTGAAATATGCTGTTGGAGTGTAGGTTGGTTTTAATAACTCATTTCTAGAGAATAAAACATAGCAGAAGTGATAGGATGCCACTTCAGAGTTAGATTCTAAAAATACTGTAGCTTCTCATCTTCTCATTTTGAGTTCTCTTAATCTCTCTCTCTCTCTCTCTCTCTCTCTCTCTCTCACACACACACACACACACACACACACTCCCTTGAATTACTTGCTTTGATGGTAGCTTGGTCCATATTATGAAACTACTCTAGGAGCTTATGGAGAAGTGCACATGACAAGAAACTGAGTCTTGTCAGGATTCACAAGACACTGGAAGCAGGTCCTTCCCAGTGAAGCCATGAAAAGATTACAGCTCTTGTCAACAGCTTGATAGAAAGCCCATGGGAGACCATGAGCAAAAATTTCCCAACTAAGCTGCTCATGGAAACTGAGAAAACAAGCATTTGCTCTTATAAACCACTGATTTAGTGAGACAACTTGATTTGCAGGAAAAGGTAACATACCAAAATGCAATTAGTTTCAAACAAATGTTAAATATACATTCATATTTACATAATTTCCACAGCCCATACCTATGTGAATGAAGATGAAATATATTCAAGAATAATGATCAAGTATTCTTTATTTTCAAATTAAGCCAGGAAAGTGGTTATCTGATTTTAGTCTGTGCAATTTAGAGAGACCTTGAAATATAAGACCTTTGTATTAATTTGCTGGACACAGAAAGCTAGCCAAATGTTAAGCAGGAGAATAATCATAAGGATGGTACCAAGTAAGGTAAATAGTTTGCTTTAGATTTTTAAAAATATTTGTTGCCTTTGTGTATATTTAATTAGGCAACCAAAGTTAAAAGAAATGTTTAGATACCACAAATAAGCCAAAAGGAAAAATATAACTTCTTCCAAACATATCTGAGGATATAATTTTGAATGATTGCTATCAATGAAGATACATCATTCCAAGTTGCTTTTTCAATGGTTACTTCATGTAATATTTTATATAGGCGTACAGGATCCTTAATAATCCATGCCTGGGTAAATCAATTTTGATTGTGTTAGTAAACCAAGAACCTACTGTGGCCCATTAAACAATCTGGCCAGGAAGACAGAAGACTGAGAGTACAGATTAAGAAACCAACCTTTCTCTCTCTCTCTCTCCCTCTCTCCCTCTCTTTATTTCAAGGAAGTAATGGGCTGGTCCCATAATGAAAATGACTCCTGCATCATCTTGGAGAGCAGATCTCCATATTATCCCCGTACAAAAACAGAACATTTATGATTGAATGGAAACAAAAATCAAGCATGTGATTGAAGTGATTATTCTAATGAAAGAAGCATTTTTCTAGGATGAAAAACATGTATAAAATCCAGATATAATATGGGATTTCAAACATATATTATTAGATAGTTATATATATATATATATATATATATATATATATATATATATACACACACATATATGTATATATCTTAATCCTACTTTATTCATCTCTCTCAATCTATTAAATATTTGATTTCTTTGTTTAATAATAATAGCTCCTCTCATGAGGCACATGCTAAGCTTTTGTGAAAACTACCTCATTTAATCATTACAAAAACTCCTATGAGATAGAAGTTACTAAATTCTTTTGAGAGAAAACAGACTCAAAAAACAGGTCAATGTTACATACAATCAAGTGGTACAATGGTGGTTTCATTCCTACCTTGTCTCTCAGAGACTGCAGTTGTTGTGAGATTCTAAACTGTCTCACACATAGAATGGGAAAAAGGTGCAGAATTTGGGGCTTTCTAATCTGGGTACTATATGTTACTCAGCCCTTATAGCATGATGCATTCAAGAAAACCACTGAACTCAACTTATTTCCTAAAATGTTTGCTGTATTTTGTTTTATTTTGAAGATTAGCAGGAAGAGTAAACTCATAAATTCCAATGTTATCCAATCAGGTTTTGTCAGGTTATTTATCTATAGAGTCCCATGAAATTAATTGTTCAACCTCTTTGTATTAAGCCTTAATTGAGAAATTCCTTTCAGAATTTAAAGACAAAATAAAATGTTTCTTGTAAGATTAATATAATAACATAGCCTTACTTTTAAAAAATAAGCCCATAAAATGGTGAAAGGCTTTGACTTCAATAATGTTTAAAAGCCAATGTGATAGAATTACATATTCACACACTCTTAGAAGTCTACAATTGCCTTTATCTTTTTTTGTCTTGATTCATTATTTTGTTTAATATATTTTATAAAATTTTAAATATATTTTGTATTTACATAGAAATATATGTAGTTATATATATATATATAATATATATATATATATATATATATATATTTATGTTATTTTACTGCCTCAGTTAATGTATCTTTAATGTATAGTAAATTGTTCACATTTTTCACTTTGAGAAATGAATTGGGACTATAAATAAATAATCTTCTCTCTCTTCTTAAATTATGTAAGCAACATAACTCCAAAGTCAGCCACCAACTGTGTTTAACAATATTTCCAACACTACTTAAGTCAACTAATGAATAGTACTAAAAGAATCATAAGAAATCAATCAGAGTGGTTATTTTTTATGAATATACAAGTTAAGAAATATGTCTACATTTTTTATTTTTGAAACAAATTGTGTAGTTTAAGATTGTGATAATACTCTTTGTCACTTGTGAGGCTAACACACACACACACATCAGCACTCACAAAAAACCCCCACATTCTAAGTCTTTAAAATTAAGTGAACACAGACCAGCTGGCATGGGCTCAGTGGTTGAGCATTGACCTATGAACCAGGAGGTCAGGCTTCAATTCCTGGGGTGGGTGACATGCCCATGTTGCAGGCTTCATCCCCAGTGTGGGGCATGCAGGAGGCAGCCGATCAATGAATCTCTCTGATCATTGATGTTTTTTATCTCTCTCTCCCTTCCACTTCCTTGCTGAAATCAATAAAAATATATATTTAAAAAATGAAGTGACCACAAATCAGTGAAAGTAGCTACCTGGAACAGTGCAATGAAAACAGCTGGCTTAGTGACTGAGTTTTTCCATCTTTAATTAACTATTGTATATGTATAGCTTCAAAATGCCAAAGAATCTGAACAGATGCAAACTGTAAACCGTGTGCTCTTATTTGGAAAATAACTTTAATTTCATGCTTCTTTGCTACATTGTTTTGGAAGGTCTTTGAAGCAAGCACATGCTGTTAAAAAAATGTTCATTCCAGGCTGTGGGTATTGCCTTTATCAAAATTTATACAAGCATGCAAGTCATCACTATGTTCTAATTTATTAGAAAATTGTTTCCAGGAATAATTTTACTACCCACTTCATGTCCTTGGATGTACAGTATGAAATAACTAAATTTTAAATCTCATCTTTTTATTTATTTATTTTTTTAAATCCCACCTTTTGATCTACCAATAGTTTAGACTTCTGGACCCAGTGTTCATCTTCTACAATTTTTAAAAATTAAATCATCTTATTGATGTTAATCTGATAAACAATACTGAATTATCATGTCTGGTCACTCTCTTCAAAATCTAACAGTGACTTTGTTAGTTTTCTGATCATCTTTGAAGTGACTGATAAAGGCGTTATTTATCCTGAAGCATCGGTCTGTGGATAAGTATTTCATAAGAAGTTCTGTAGAATCAGAAGTAAAATCTCAAGTAGTCACTGTACCAAAAGTACCAGCATGAGGACCCTTTCTCCTCAAAGCCCTCCTGCAGGGGAGAGGAGCTCACTGTGACCTCCTGAGGGAAGAATTGTTGTGGCCCCAGGCACTCCTTTGATCTGAACACCACTGTAGTAAAACTAAATTCTCCATGTGCCTCTTGAGAAGTACTTGAGTTATTCCACTAGTGTTTGTTGTTGATGTAGAGAACCAACTAACTCTCCTAAAACTGAAATCTATTTTCTTAAAAAGAAAAAAAAATGTCAACTATTCAAAGTGATGCAAAGCTGCTTTCCTAGCATAGGTACTAGGGTTGTGGTTAGCATCTTGGGTTTCATACCTTGGACACCTGAACCAAAAGTCTGGCTAAAGGACTTTCTCAGACTACAGTTCTCTGTCACACCTCAATTTTCTCTTCTATGATATTTCACCCACACTCTGATGGTCATTGTGAGGATGAAACTCAAGTAAGCACACAACTCCCATGATGTAATCATGATACCAGGTAAATGATCAATGACATGGAGGTTATATGATTATATTGCTATTTTTAACATCATATTTTACCTTTTCTGAACTATCTAGTAGAATAACTAATAGAGTGCATATGATATAATTGTTGAGAGAACATTACCAGTTATCCAGTCTAACAGCTGAACTGAAACCATCCCAGAATGTTTACAGAATAAGATTCATGCTTTATAAACTTCACACTTTATAAAAATTGTGAACTAACCTTGAGTAGCTTTCCCAGAGAACAAACAGTACTTTGATCATTTTGATCAAGGATTTTTCCTACTCAATTTATTTTCTATGATTCTGCTTCAATATGTATGATCTACCTAAGCTAGAAGGCAGAAATAAATCAAGTGTCTACTAAAGCAATGTTTATTTGAATTAAATTTAGTAATATATGTCAATGTTACAACAGGGTAAAAATTTTTTCAGATATAGATACTTTCTAGGGGAAATTTTATTTTTCTTTCTTTCAAAGAAGATTAAAATATTATAATTAGATGAGAAACAATATTGATAATAGACTGTGCATCAAGAGATCTGAAAGGTTTATCTGGAAGATCTCATGTGTATAAGCCTTATTTACTACAATCCTCAAATGAAAATACGTAATAGCATTTCTCCCACATTAAATACTATTAGAAAATAGTGGTAATATTCTTTGAAAAAATATCAGGTCTCTATTTTAATATTATAAAAGTTGAATTATGAAAACTCATAGAAAGGGATTTATTGGGAGTCTAAATTACTAGAGAAAAACTGTTATTGGTTTAATACAGAGTAGAAAATATCTCTACATTATTTTGGCAGTCCTATTTCTGATTAATATGTTAGATATTTAAACCTAACTACTCCTCTTCTCTGTTTCTCATTTTTTATTTCTTTGTCTGCCTTTCTCCATCTTGCAAATGACAAACTTTGTCATGTATACACAAAATGTAATTTCAAATTTCAGTGTATATGTAATCAGAACATCATGTATATTTCTAGTCATAAAGGTATGTAATCAATATTTATAAGAATGTCAAAATTTCATGCATTCTTAATTATCTCCAGTTGACTGAAGTCATATTTACTCTAGCCATAAATTATGCAGTATGCTGTATTTAATTTTGTCAATATTAATATAAGAGAAATGTTGATGATTGATTAACAGAAAATTTTATTTTCCTACCCAGGGAATTTAGAAGACTTACCCATATCTCCTCTATGTTTTTACCAGTGGAATGTTCTAATTGTTCAATAGAAAATAATAGGTTACCAAAATGTGAATAGTGTACAAAATTAAGTTTACGAAACCGGCAAATATACAACTTTTATTATGATTCGATGATAATTTTTCACAACACTTAATTCTGCCCCAAGTAAAGAGTGCAGTAAGGGTTGGAGAGTTTGGACAGTGCAGCAGTAGCTGCTACAGGTAAGGTGATTTGGACAATCAATTCTTAGCAGGTTATAATACACATACACACAGAGATATAAATAGATTAAAGGCACAGTATTACTTTTATTTTAAACTAGAGGCCCGGTGCACGAAATTTGTGCATGGGGGGTGGGTGTCCCTCAGCCCAACCTGCACCCTCTCCAATCTGGGACCCCTCGAGGGATGTCCGACTGCCCGTTTAGGCCCGATCCTACCGGGATCAGGCCTAAACGGGCAGTCGGACATCCCTCTCACAATCCAGGACTGCTGGCTCCCAACTGCTCACCTGCTTGCCTTCCTGATTGCCCCTAACCGCTTCTGCCTGCCAGCCTGATCACCCCCTAACCACTCCCCTGCCAGCCTGTTTGCCCCTAACTGCGCTCCCCTGCAGGCCTGGTCACCCCTAACTGCCCTTCCCTGCAGGCCTGGTTCACCCCAACTGCTCTCCCCTGCAGGCCTGGGTCCCTCCCAACTGCCTTTCCCTGCAGACCCAGTCACCCCCAACTTCCCTCCTCTGCCGGCCAGGTCACCCCTAACTGCCCTCCCCTGAAGGCTTGATCACCCGCAACTGCCCTCTCTTGCAGGCCTGGTCCCTCCCAACTACCCTCCCCTGATGGCCTGATTGCCCACAACTGCCCTCCCCTGCTGGCCATCTTGTGGTGGCCATCTTATGTCCACATGGGGGCAGGATCTTTGACCACATGGGGGCAGCCATCTTGTGTGTTGGAGTGATGGTCAATCTGCATATTACTCTTTTATTAGATAGGATAGAGGCCTGGTGCATGGGTGGGGGCCAGCTGGTTTGCCCTGAAGGGTGTCCCGGATCAGGGTGGGGGTTCCCTTGGGGCGTAGGGCAGCCTGGGTGAGGGGCCTGTGGTGGTTTGCAGGCTGGCCATGGCCCCTGGTAACCCAAGCAGAGGCCCTGGGATCTGGGGTTTATTTATCTTCTACAATTGAAACTTTGTAGCCTGGAGCAGAGCCAAGCCTTCTGTGTGCTCTGTGGCGCCAGCCTTTTATGGGGGGATTTATGTATCTCCTATAATTGAAACTTTGTAGCCTTAAGCGGAGGCCTGGGCCGGCCAGGGTGTGCGGAAAGCTTGACTTCCTCCATCGCCGGGGGCAACCCTAGCCTCCTGCTCTTTCCAGCTCTGTGGCTGCCGCCATTCCTGTTTGGGTTTATGTATCTTCTATCATTGAAACTTTGTAGCCTTGAGTGGAGGCCTAGGCCGGCAAGGGCAGGCGGAAAGCTTGGCTTCCTCCATTGCCAGGGAAACCCAAGCCTCCCTTCTGCTCTCTGGCTGTAGCCATCTTGGTTGGGTTTATTTGCATATTTGCTCCTGATTGGCTGGTGGGCGTGGCTGGTGGGCATGGCTGGTGGGTGTAGCAGAGGTATGGTAAATTTGCGTATTACCTTTTATTAGATAGGATATTTTCTTGTTGCAGTAGGGACAATTGTCTTCATCATTTCTTGGACATTTTCCCACTGAACAATGTTACCTAAAATTCAAGATTTTTAAAAATCCTTTTGAAGGATATAGATTGTGCTCTGTTCCTGTTTCTTTCTGTCTCTCTGTTTGTCTGTCTCTCTACACAAACACACACACACATACCAGCATTCTGATCTCCATATTGAAATTTTCTAAGCATCTTCTTCCTTTTCATTGAATTTATTAGGGTGACACAGGTTAACAAAATTATACAGGTTTCAAGTGTGCAATTCTACAACACATCATCTGTACACTGCATTCTGTGTTCACCACCCCAAGTCAAGTCTCTGTCCATCAACATTTATCCCTTCCCCCATCAATCACCACAGTTGTCTATGCCCATGAATTTTTCTTTTATATCTTTTTTGCTCAATTCCTCCACCCCTCCAACCCAGTCCCCTCACCCCAACAGCTGTCAGCCTGTTCTTTATATATGGGTTCTTTATTTTCTTTGTTAGTTCATTTTGTTCATTAGATTACAAATATGAGTGAAATCACATGTACTTTTCTTTCTCTGACCATTTTATTTCACTTAGCATATTACTCTCCAGGTCCATCCATACTGTCACAAAGAGTACTATTTACTTCGTTTTAATGACCTAGCAGTATTCCATTGTGTAAAGGTACCACTGTTTTTTTTATCCACTTATTTACTAAAGGACACTTGGGGTGCTTCCAAATCCTCTATTGCAAATAATGCTGCAATGAGCATAGGTGTGCATATATTGTTTTTGAATTAGTGTTTTGTATTTCTTTGGATAAGTTCCCAGAAGTGGAATCATTGGGTCATAAGGCTGTTCCATTTTTAATTTTTTTGAGGTAAATCCATACTGCTTTCCACAGTGGCTGCACCAGTCTGCATTCCCACCAAAAGAGGTCTTTTCCATTCTTGGTTATACTTATTTCTAGAAATTATTTTGAGGCAGTTGTGAATGGCATTGTTTTCTTATTTCCTTTTGTGGTAGTTCATTGTTGGTGTATAAAAATGCAACTAATTTCTGGATATTTGTTCTGCATCCTGCTATTTTACTGAATTCATTTATCAGTTCTAGTAGTTTTTGGTAGAATCTTTAGGTTACTCTAAATACAGTATCATGTCACTTGCAAATAATGACAGTTTTGTTTCTTTCTTTCTAATTTGGTTGCCTTTTATTTCTTCTTCTTGTATGTTTGCTATACTTATGACTTCCAGTTCTCTCATGAATAAGAGTGGTGAAAGTAGCCATCCATGTCTTATTTCCAATCTTAAGGGAAATAGTAGTAGTTTTGCCCATGGAGTATAATGCTGGCTGTGGGTTTCTCATATATGACCTTTATTACTTTGAGATATACTTCCTATATTCCCACATTATTGAGATTTTTTATCATACAGCACATGGGTGCTGTATTTTATCAAATGCTTTCTCTATATCTATTGATATGATCATGTGGTTTTTATCCTTTATTTGTTTACATGGTGTATCACATTTATTGATTTGTGAATATTATACCAACCTTACATTCTTGGAATAAATCCATCTTGATCATGATGTATGTTCTTTTTAATTTATTTCTGGATGCAGTTTGCTAATATTTTATTGAGGATTTTAGCATTTATGTTCATCAGGAATATTGGCCTATAACTTTCTTTCTTTGTAGTGTCTATATGGTTTTGGATTTGGGATCACGTTGGCCTGGTAAAATGAGCCTGGCAGTTCTCCTTCCTCTTGAATTTTTGTTTGTTTGTTTGTTTAGTTTGAGAAGGATAGGTGTTAGTTCTTCTTTGACTGTTTGAGAAACTTCACCAGTAAAATTTTGTGTGTTGGCCCTTTAAGAGGGTGCCTGTGTCTCTGGCAGATTCTCATCTCTCCCTGGTGGACAGAACCCCACTGCTTTTCACAGCCAGATGTTATGTGGGAACCTCTTTTGGCTCTGGTGCTCTGGGGTATGGAGTCCGGCTTGGGGTTTAGGCAAACGTTTCTCCGGGTGAACCCCCCACAGTTGAGATATCCCTGCAGAACCTTAACCTTAGTGGGAGCAGGGCCTTTTTGCACCTCCACATTTCCTACCCATCTCAATGTAACTTTTTTTCTAAATCCTTGTTTATAGACCTTCTCTTCAGGGTGTCTTCGGGATGATTGTTCTATAGTTGTAAGTCCAGTTTGGTCCTGGTAATTTCAGTTTGGTCCTGGTAGGTGATGAATGTAGCTTCCACCTACTTTGCTACCATCTTCAAATCCATCTTCTCTAAGCATCTTTTATTTCTGTGAGTTGATTTACAGACAATTAACCTTGGTCACATAATGAAATGTAACAATTTATTCATGGGGAAAAAAAAGCCTAAAAATTACCATATGTTTATTAAAAAATTTAACTTTTACTACAAATAGAAATATAATATCTAATATAATACAATAGAAGTAAAGATATATAGTAATCCTTTAAGTGGTAAGCAAATGAGACTTAGGGTAAATATAATATATTTTTGTTATTGTAGTTCAGGTTATTTACAGTTTTATTTTCTCTAAATTTGCATTCTCCAATTAGTCTATATATTTCTAGATGGCATGATTAAGTTTTCAAATTTCTAAGATTCTGTTACAGTTTAACTTGTTTTATTTATATCAGAACAGCTGACTTTAACAGCGTGGGTTTTTTAAAATAATTTTTAGTCAAAAATTTTCCATTTTGATCAATTCAGATAATCTGATTCAGTTTAGTAGAAAAATTTTATGGAACATTTTAGGAGTTTTCCTTGCCCTTGAAATAAAAAGTTGATATATGGATTTTCAAATTGTTTACCCAATAGTTCTCTGAAATTTTCTAATGGACCCTAAGTAATATACACACATCTGGCCACTGTTATGACTTATTGTATAAAATTAATTTATTAATTGCTTTGATGATAGGAAATTATGCATAGCTTATCCACTTTTTATTAAATTAGTATGTCTAATGTTTCTTAAAAGTTAAAAAATTATAAATTATGTTGGCATATTTTTCTAATTATGTCATTTAAGTCATTTTATAACTGGATATGTAAGCATAGTTTATTTAGTATGCTATGCATACTAAGTGCTTCAATGTACTAAATATTCACAAACACATGAAAAAAAGTGCAAATAAAAAAGTAAAAATAATAAAAATTTCATGTAGTTAGAATTTTAGGTATTAAAATAATCCTATATAATAAAAAGCTAATATGCAAATTGTCTCCCCAGGCGAGAGTTCAACTTACCTGGAGTTAGACCTGCACTGACCACCAGGGGGCAGTGCAGAACATGGCGGGCATCGGCGACATGACGCTGGCAGTGGGCAGCAGGGGAGGCACTCCGGCTCCGATGGGCCCCGATGAGAGCGGGACCACAGTGGGATGGTGGAGCAGTGGGCGGGCAGTGCCAGGCCAAGGTGGGTGAGAAAGGAGGCCCCGGGCCAGCAGTGGTGGCAAACAGCCAGGGTAAGGGAGGCCCCGGCCAGCAGCCAGCAGCAGCTAGGGATCCTACCTGTGTAAAAATTTTGTGCACTGGGCCTCTAGTGTTTTGATAATGTTTAACCATGATGAGTAGTACAAGTAATTACCAAAAGTGTAGACACTGAATTCTGATAGACAATGTATGATTTTCTTTTTTTAAAAACCTTTTTTTAAAAAATTTAGAATATAGTTGATGTACAATATTATATTAGTTGCAGGTGTATAACCACATAATTAGACATTTATATAAATCTAGTACCCATCTGAAAACATACTTAGTTATTAAAATACTATTGACTCCCTATGCCAGTGGTCGGCAAACTGCGGCTTACGAGCCACATGCAGCTCTTTGGCCCCTTGAGTGTGGCTCTTCCACAAAATACCATGGCCTGGGCGAGTCTATTTTGAAGAAGTGGTGTTAGAAGTTTAAGATTAAAAAATTTGGCTCTCAAAAGAAATTTCAGTCATTGCACTGTTGATATTTGGCTCTTTTGACTAATGAGTTTGCCTACCACTGCCCTATGCTATACTTTATAGACTCATGACTATTTTGTAGCTACCAATTTGTACTTATTAATACCTTCACCTTTTTCACCAATCCACCTTCCACTTGGCAACCATCAAAATGTTCTCTATATATAGAAATCTCTGTTCAGCTTCTTTGTTTATTTTGTTTAGATTTCACATATAAACAGAATCACCTGGCATTTGTCTTTCTTGGTCTGACTTATTTCACTCAGCATAATACCCTCTAAATTCATCCATGTTGTTACAGATGGCAAAATTTCATTCTTTTTTTATAGCTGAATCATATTTCAATGTATATGTGCACCACGTATTTTTTATCTATTCACTATTGATATATGCTTATGTTGCTTTCACATCTTGGCTATTGTAATGTAATGTTGCAATGAACATATGGACATATATGTCTTTTCAATTTAGTGTTTTGGCTTTCTATGGATAAATACCCAGAAGTGGAATTGCTGGGTCTATCTTTGGCTCTTGTTATAGCCTTTGTTTTAAAGCCATTCTTTCTGGTATAATTATTGCTACCCCAGCATTTTGTTTGTTTTCATTTTCATAAACTATTTTCCATCCCTTTATTTTAATTTTCTGTGTCTTTTTATCTAAAGTGAATCTCTTGTAGACAGCATAAGCAAAGGTCTTGTTTTGTTATTCATCCAGCTGCTGTTGGTTTTTTGACTGGAGCATATAATCCATTTGCATTTACTGTAATTGTTGCTAGATTTGTATTTATTATTCATACTTTTATCTTTTTTTTCATTTTCTTAAAGAAGACTAAAATTTCCTGTAATGCTGGTTTGGTGGTGATGAACTCCTTTAACTTTTTCTTGTCTGGAAAACTCTTTATATGTCCTTAGATTTTTAAATGATGGCATTGCTGGGTGGAGTAGTCTTGGTTGGAGACTACCAAGTTGGTTGGTCCTTGCTTTTCATTACTATCCCTTCTGGCCTACAAAATCTCTGATGAGAAATCAGCTGACAGTCTTATAGAAGCTCCCTCATAGGTAACTTACTATATTTTTCTTAAAAGTTTCTTTGTCTTTAACCATTGGGATTTTAATTATGATGTGTCTTGAGAGGTCCTCTTAGGATTCATCTTGTTTGGGACCTTCTGCCCTTCCTGGGTTTGCATGTCTATTTCCTTCACCATGTCTGGGAACTTTTTGATCATTATGTTTTTCAAATAAACTTTTCATTTTTTGCTCTCTCTCTTCTCCTTCCTGCACCCCTATGATGTGAATGTTGGTATGCTTGAAATGGTTCTAGAGGCTCCATACACTATCCACATTTTTTGAATTCTTCATTTTGCTGTTCTAATTTGGTGTTTTCTGCTTCCTTATCTTCCAAATTGCTAATTTGATTCTATATTTCATCTACTCTACTTTTGATTCCCTATAATGTGTTGTTTATTTCAGTTAGTGTATTATTCACATCTGACTAATTCTTTTCTTATGTTTTCTATCTCCATTTTTGTTTCCTATCTGTTTGTTGAAGTTCTCACTAAGTTCCTCTTCTCTTACCCTAAGTTCAGTGAGTATCCTGACAACCAGTGTTTTGAACTCTGCATCTGATAGACTGCTAGTCTCTCTTTTGCTTAGTTTTTGTTGTTGTTTCTGGTTTTTTGCTTTGTTCTTTCATTTGGGACATGTTTCTTTGTTGTTGTTGTTTTGTTTTGTTTTTCATTTTAGCTGCCTCCCTGTGTTTGTTTCTATGTCTTACAGAGAGCTGCCATGTCTTCCATTCTTGGTAGAGTGGCCTTTTGTAGTAGGTATCCTGAAGGGCCCAGTGTGCACCTTCCATGCTCACCCAAGCTGGGCACTCCAGATGCACTCCCTCATGTGAGCTGTGTACATCCTCCTATTGTAGTTGAGTCTTGATTGCTCTTAATAGAAGGGATTTACCTTCAGGCCAATCAGCTTCAGTGCCTGGCAAAGGATCTGCTGTTCAGGGTCTGTAACCATGGAGCATAATTCACTTCAATAGAGTACTTGCTGAGGCTACCCCTTAAGTGTGTCACTCATCAAGGTAGTTGGGTGGTACTTCAGGGTGGTCTGAAGCTGTTCACTGGGCACATTGCCTCTGAGACTTCCTGGGTGGTTCAGGCCAAGGTCAGCTGCCATCTGTGCCCAGTCTGGCATGAGCTACAGAGTGCTGGGCTTAGAAGTGCCAGGAAAGGCCAAGCTGCAAACCAAGTCCAGCTGCTACTAGTCATGGCCTGGGGCCACATTTCACATGAGATTTGGAGGCACAGCAAGTCCACATGCTGCTTGTTTGAGAGATTTCAGAAAAGTCTGAAGCATGAGCAAAGACAGGTCATTTGCATGAGAAAGCTACTGGAAAGGACTTTGGTGGGCCCACAAGTTGGTTGGGACAGGATCTCAGGGAATTACCAGAGCAAAGTGAACAGCATTAGCCATGCTGATGTTAGACTCAGATTTGGCATCCACCTGCTGGCTCTGTGGGGGCAGGTTTAGTAAAGTAACAAGAGCCTCTGCCTGCACTTCTGCCTGGGAGAAAGCTGCCCCTCTAGCCCTCACCCTCATGTCAGACAATTCAGTTCCTTACTTTATGTCCCTGGGGTTGTTCCAGCTGCTGGAGTTTAAAACAAGTGCATCTGAGTAAGTTTGTGAGCAGGCCCTTTAAGAGGAACACCTGGACTCCAGAGCCCTCTGTCTCACTCAGCCACATTTTTTGCTGGTCTTCACAGCCAGAAGTTATGAGGACTTCTCTTCCTGGCACTGGAGCCCTGTGCTGGGGGGCCTGGTGTGGGGCTGAGACCCCTTGCTCCTTAGTGTGGGGAGGGAGAGGGGACACCACAGCAGCCAAGATATTCCTCCCAATTTTTAATCACGAGAGGTGAGTGTAAAACCAGAGCTTACTAGTCTTGATGGGGCCTCTTTTTTATATTCTTAGTTACAGGTGCAAGAGGTAATAAAAAATAAACAAAAATTACAACTAAATGTGGAATAATAACATATATCAAAATTTTTCATTATAATGCAGCTTAACAGTATTCAGAAGATGTATAGATATACTTATTTTTATACTATGAACTCAACAACAAGCTAATTATCCAACAAAAATAATGTGCAACAAATGCATGAAGTCAATTACAAATTCATTGAAAGACACTAGGAAGACCTACATAAATGAAAATATTTATTATATTTATTTATAGGAAGAAACAATATGATACATTCAATTATACTTACATCATTATATAAAGGTAATGCATTTCCAATCAAAGTTCCCCTGTCTTATTTTTAATCTCTTGGATATAAATTTAAAAGTTAAAATTAAAATTAAAAAGCAAAGGTCAAGAACAAACAGTTCATCTTTGAAAAATAAAAGTGAAATGCTAAATACAAAGTTATGAATTTTATTTTAAAATGATGTATTGCCATATCAATGAAAATTATCCAATGACAACAAGAGAAATCCAGACAAGATTAGAATCTGGATATTTGATGGACTAGATAAATAAAAATTGGAAATGGATGATTCTTCTGTAAATAGGTCTGGGGATTGGCACACATATTGGAAAAAAATAGAGACTCCTACCACTCACACAATCACAGTTAGATTAAATAATTAAATGTTAACATAAATATTTAAAACCTAAAAATTATGTTTCTTTATAGATTTGTATATGGTAATTTAAAAACTCATTTAAAAAACTCATTTAAAACTCATAAAAAGATTGATTACTTAAATATATTAATGTTAAAAAACATAAAATCAAAACTAAAATTGGGCGGGGGATACATTTTAATGCCATAGGATTTTCTTTTCTCTCTATCCAAATATGGTAGCAATTAAAAATCTGAGAGAAAAAAAATCTTAGAGAATAAAAGCAAAAATATAAACAGGCAATGCAATGGAAGGAAATTCTAATGAAGAGCCTAAGAAAACATTCTGGAAACTAATGACAATAAAAACACAACAACCCAAAACCTATGAGACACAATGAAAGCAGTCCTGAGAGGGAAGATAATAGCTCTACAGGCCTACCTCAAAAAAACAAGAAAAAATGGTAGTAAATCATCTAATGCTACAACTCAAAGAATTAGAAAGAGAGCAACAAGAAAAGTCCAGAGTGAGCAGAAGGAAGGAGATAATAAAGATTAGAGCAGAAATGAATGACATAGAGACCAAAAAAAAAAAAAAAAAAAAAAAAAAAAAAAAAAAAAACAATACAAAAGATCAATGAAACCAAGAGCTGGTTCTTTTAAAGGATAAACAAGATTGATGAACCTCTAGCCAGGCTCACCAAGAAGGAAAGAGAGAGGACCCAAACAAACAAAATCAGAAATGAAAGAGGAGAAATAACAGCAGACCCCACAGAAATACAAAGGATTGTTAAAAAATACTATGAACAACTCTGTTCTAACAAACTAGACAACCAAGAGGAAATGGACATATTCCTAGAAAAATACAACCTTCCAAAACTCAATCAGGAAGAATCTAAACATCTCAATAGGCCAATAGCTATGGAAGAAATTGAAGCAGTCATCAAAAAGCTTCCAGCAAACAAAAGCCCAGGCCCAGACGGCTTCACAGGAGAGTTATACCAAACATTCAAGGAAGAACTAAAACCTATCCTCCTCAGACTATTCCAAAAAATTCAAGAGGAAGGAACACTTCCAAACTCATTCTGTGAAGCCAGCATCACCCTAATACCAAAACAAGATAAAGACAACACAATGAAAGAGAATTACAGGCCAATATCCCTCATGAACATAGATGCCAAAATCCTCAACTGAATCCTAGCAAATCGTATCCAGCAGTACATCAGAAAGATCATACACCATGACCAAGCAGGATTTATACCAGGGATGCAAGGATGGTACAATATCCACAAATCAATAAACGTGATACATCACATAAACAAATTGAGGGGAAAAAATCACAGTCATATCAATTGATGCAGAAAAATCATTTGACAAAATACAACACCCTTTCTTGATAAAAACTCTCAGCAAGGTGGGAATAGAAGGATTATATCTCAACATCATAAAAGCTATCCTATCTAATAAAAGAGTAATATGCAAATTAACCATCACTCTGCTACTCCCACAAGCCACGCCCACAAGCCAATCAGGAGCGAATATGCAAATAAACCCAACCAAGATGGCTATGGCCACAGAGAGCAGGAAGGAGGCTTGGGTTTCCCCAGCAATGGAGGAAGCCAAGCTTTCCACCTGCCCTTGCTGGCCTAGGCCTCCACTCAAGGCTACAAAGTTTCAATGATAGAGGATACATAAATCCAAACAGAAATGGCTGCCACCTCGGAGCAAGCAGAAGGCTTGGCTCTGCTCCAGGCTACAAAGTTTCAATTGTAGACGATAAATAAATAAATAAATAAATAAATAAATAAATAAATAAAATAAAAACCATTAAAAAAAAAAAGAAGTTAAATAAACCCCAGATACCAGGGCCTCCACTTGGGTTGCCAGGGGGCGTGGCCGGCCTGCAAACCACCACAGGCCCCTCGCCCAGGCTGCCCCACGCCCCAAGGGAACCCCCACCCTGATCCGGGACACCCTTCAGGGCAAACCAGCTGGCCCCCACCTGTGCACCAGGCCTCTATCCTATCTAATAAAAGAGTAATATGCAGAATGACCATCACTCCAATACACAAGTAGGCTGCCCCCATGTGGTCAAAGATCCTGCCCCATGTGGACATTAGATGGCCACCACAAGATGGCCAGCAAGGGAGGGCAGTTGGGAGGGACCAGGCCTGCAAGGGAGGGAATTTGTGGGGGACCAGGCCAGCAGGGGAGGGCAGTTAGGGGTTACCAGGCCAGCAGGGGAGGGCAGTTGGGGGGAACTTATGCCTGCAGGGGAGAGCTGATGGGGGGGGACCAGGCCTGCAGGGGAGGGCAGTTAGTGGTGACCAGGCCTGCAGGGGAGGGCAGTTAAGGGCAAACAGGCTGTCAGGGGAGCAGTTAGGCATCAATCAGGCTGGCAGGAGAGTGGTTAGGGGGGATCAGGCTGGCAGGCAGCAGCGGTTAGGGTCAATCAGGAAGGCAGGCAGGTGAGCAGTGGGAGCCAGCAGTCCTGGATTATGAGAGGGATGTCTGACTGCCCGTTTAGGCCCGATCCTGGGCAGTCGGACATCCCTCGAGGGGTCCCAGATTGGAAAGGGTGCAGGCTGGGCTGAGGGACACCTCCATCCCCATGCATGAATTTTGTGCACTGGGCCTCTAGTATATGATAAACCCACAGCCAGCATCATACTCAATGGGAAAAAACTAAAACCATTTCCCCTAAGAACAGGAACAAGGCAAGGATGCCCTCTCTCACGACTCCTGTTTGACATAGTACTGGAAGTATTAGCCATTGCTATCAGACAAGAAGAAAGAATAAAAGGCATCCAAATTGGAAAAGTAGAAGTAAAACTGTCCTTTTTTGCAGACGACATGATACTGTACATAGAAAACCCTAAAGACTCCATGAAAAAATTATTAGACTTAATAAATGAATTCGGCAAGGTAGCAGGATACAAAATTAATGCCAAAAATCTATGGCATTTCTGTACACCAATAGTGAACTTACAGAAAGAGAGACTAAAAAAGAAATCCCATTTACCATCCTACCAAAAAAATTAAGACACCTAGGAATAAACTTAACTAAAGAGGTAAAAGACCTATATGCGAAAAACTACAGGACACTGAAAAAAGTGATAGAGGAAGACATAAATAGATGGAAGAACATACCGTGTTCATGGATTGGTAGAATCAACATCATCAAAATGTCCATTATATCCAAAGCAATCTATAGATTCAATGCAATCCCCATTAAAATACCATTGGCATATTTCACAGACCTAGAATGAACTCCAAAAATTCATCTGGAATAAAAAAAGACCCCAAATAGCTGCAGCAATCATGAGAAAGAAGAACAAAGTAGGTGGGATCTCAATACCAGATATCAAACTGTATTACAAAGCTACTGTTCTCAAAACAGCCTGGTATTTGCACAAGAACAGACATATAGATCAATGGAATAGAATAGAGAACCCAGAAATCGACCCAAACCACTATGCTCAATATTCGACAAAGGAGACATGAACATACAATGGAGTCAAGACAGTCTCTTCAATAAATGGTGTTGGGAAAATTGGATAGATACATGCAAAAAAATGAAACTAGACCACCAACTTACACCATACACAAAAATAAACTCAAAATGGATAAAGGACTTAAACATAAGATGGGAAACCATAAAAATACTAGAGGAATCCACAGGCAGCAAAATCTCAGACATATGCCGAAAGAACTTCTTCACTGATACTGCTCCTAGGGCAATGGAAACTAAAGAGAAAATAAACAAATGGGACTACAGCAAAAGAAACCATCAGCAAAAGAACAAGAAAGCCCACTGTATGGGAGAACTTATTTGCCAATGTTATCACTGATAAAGATTTAATCTCCAACATTTACAGGGAACTCATACAACTCAACAAAAGGAAGATAAACAATCCAATCAAGAAATGGGCAATGGGCCCTAACCGGTTTGGCTCAGTGGATAGAGCGTCGGCCTGCGGACTGAAAGGTCCCGGGTTCGATTCCAGTCAAGGGCATGTACCTGGGTTGCGGGCACATCCCCAGTAGGGGGCGTGCAGGAGGCAGCTGATCGATGTCTCTCTCATCGATGTTTCTAACTCTCTGTCCCTCTCTCTTCCTCTCTGTAAAAAATCAATAAAATAAAATAAAAAAAAAAAAGAAATGGGCAATGGACCTAAATAGAAACTTTTCGAAAGAGGACAGAAGGAAGGCCAAGAGACATATGAAAACATGCTTAAAGTCACTAATCATCAGAGAGAGGCAAATCAAAATGACAATGCGGTACCATCTCACACCTGTCAGAATGGCAATCATCAACAAACAACAAGTGCTGGCGAGGATGCGGAGAAAAAGGAACCCTTGTGCACTGCCGGTGGGAATGCAGACTGGTGCAGCCACTGTGAAGGACAGTATGGAGTTTGCTCAAAAAAACAAAAATGGAACTCCCATTTGACCCAGTAATCCCACTTCTAGGAATATATCCCAAGAAACTAGAAACACCAATCAGAAAGGATATATACACCCCTATGTTCATAGCAGCACAATTCAGCATAGCTAAGATTTGGAAACAGCCTAAGTGCCCATCAGCAGATGAGTGGATTAAAAAGCAGTGGTATATCTACACAATGGAATACTACGCTGCACTAAAAAAGAAGGAATTCCTACCTTATTCAACAACATGGATGGAACTGGAGAGCATTATGCTAAGTGAAATAAGCCAGTCAGAGAAAGATAAGTATCACATGATCTCACTCACTTGTGGAATATAATGAACAACATAAACTGATAAACAAAAACAGTTCCAGAGACAGAGAAACATCGATCAGACCATCAAACCTCGGAGGGAAGGTAGGGGAGAGTGGGGGTAAGAGGAAGTGATCAACCAAAGGACTTGTTTGCATGCGTATCGGCCTAACCAATGGACATAGACAGCAGGGGGGTGAGGGCATGAGTGGGGGCATGGGAGGGTAATGGGGGAAGAAGCACACATATGTAACACCTTAATCAATAAAGAAATTTTAAAAAAAGAAAAATTCAGCGTTTGGTCTGGCTAATAATTAGGGAAGTGCCAATTGAAACCATTAAGATAGAGCAATTTATACCACACAGATGAATAGAAGTTAAAAACTAACAGTACTAGGTGTTGTCAAGAATATTACGCAAAGTAAAATACATCACACATTTCCTGTGGAGGACAAAAACCCAAGGTTGACTCCAACATCCCTATCCCCTAGTATTCATGGTCCCTTGAGTGTGAGTAAGACCTGTAACTTTCTTCAAACTTATAAAATATGGAGAGGTAAAGAAATACTGACTTAATTGAAGTTTCTAATTGGTTTATTTGAGGTGATAAAAAGGGGAAATATCTTTAACTGGCCTGATTTAAAGAGTTGACTGCCCCTAAAATGGGCTTGGTCTTCTCTGAGGTCAAATAACCCTAGCTGGAGAGACTCAGAGTGTACTCTTATTAAAGTGGTCAGCCATGTTGGAGAAGCTCTCATGATAAAGGACTGTTGGCAGCCTCTATGATATGTAGGCAAGTTTTAGAACAATTGGAAAACTAGCCATCAGCCACAGGGGGAAAAAGACAAAAATCAAAATAAATCCAATCCAGATCCCCCACCATACTGGCACAAGAAAATGAATTATGCCAACAGAAAACTTGAAATCAGATTCTTCTTCAGTTGACCTTCTGGATAAGAGTTATACCCTGATTGTGGCCTTGGGAGATGCAGCTCAGAAAATTGAGGTAAACAATGCCCACATTTCTGAGATGCAGAAACTGAAATAAGAACTGTACATTGTTTTAAATTACTACATTTGTGGAGCTATGTTACACAGCAATAGAAAACTAATAAAGGTACTTTAATAAAAATTGACAATTCCTACTGAAATTGGATATGGATATGGACATACCCTACAATCCACTATCTACTTTACTTATGTTTCTTATTTATTTCCTGTTTGCCCAACAGAGTATACGAATCATGAGGTCTGAGCATTTTTACTTGTTTTGTTCTTTATACCTATCTTTGATCCATGCTGGTGGAGCCCTCCATGAGCCCCATGCCTTAGGGCTTGTGTGGTTGCTGGCTCTCCTTGCACTGATACAAACAGACACAGAACCCCCAGTAGTTTGAGAATTCTACATTCAAATCTGGCCTATCGGGACTTTAAGAAGATGTAGTTGACAAGTTAGAAGATAGAGCACATTAGATTTTGTTACACTGATTTGTAACAGCAAAATATGCAGACATGTAGTGTATGGATCCATTCATACCTGTGTTTTGGGCTGCACATCTCTCATCATTGGGCTGTTTCTTGTGTTCTGCCTGTGGCAGATAGGCCAGTGATCTGCTCAGCACACATTTCCACTCATAATTCTGAGAAAGAAAGCATTAGAAGAAGCATTTGTCCTCTGAACAGATAGTCCTATAGCAGATGGAAGAGCATGCACATAGATGAATGTGTAGAGATAGGAAACTTGGAGGATAATCTGTTTTAGAGAGAATGTTAGAGATAATTTTTGAAATATTGAGTAAAAAGTGTATGAGTTTCTATTTCTGCCATAACAAATTACCACAAACTTGACTTAAAACAACACAACTTTATTATCTCACAACTAGAGGCCTGGTGCATGGGATTCGTGCACTGGTGGGGGGCATGGCCTGTGGAGATCAGCCCGCTGTGGGAGCGCTGCTCATCCTGGTCAGCCAAGCGGCTGTGGACCCGCCCTCTGAGTGGCTACTCCCTGGTCTGCCATCTTCCGTGGAGCCAGAGCACTTGCCTCTCCAGGGGACTTGGTCAGCGCTGGGCCCAGGTACAATAGCACCAAGAGGTGACAGAGTAGGCCTCAGTCCCCCGGCAGCCACGAACCTGACTCCCAGCCTCTGGGGTCAGCTCTGTGCGGCCTGCGGGTGTCAGGAGGGGGCAGCAGGGAGTGAGGAGGAGGAACCTGGGTCGAGGAGGCGACAATTACAACCTGGGTTCCTACCCGTAGGCCCAGGGTTCGCAGCGGGAGCAGCGCTCATCCCGGTCAGCCAAGTGGTACTCCCACTGTGGTAGCTCACTGACCACCAGGGGGCAGCTCCTGCATTAAGCATCTTCCCCCTGGTGGTCAGTGCGTATCATAGTGACTGGTCAACTGGTTGCTCTGGTCGTTCTGCTGTTCAGTCACTGGGCTTCTATCAGATAGGATTATTTATGGGTCAGTAGATGGACACTGATCCTCCTACAGAAGAATTGACTACTGCGTGATCCACACCACTATTGCTTTACTTCCTTTTGTGGGAGACATGATAAGCAATTTAGATGGTTTTCCAAGATAAAGTTGAATAATGTATGCAATTTATTCTCCTTCGGCATCTCTATACAACTTCTCTTTCTCAGAAATAAGCTTGACCTTCACTAGTTCTCACCCCTGTAGGCAGTCTAATCTGTTACATCTGAAGCAAGGACATATTTGCATTGGTTATTTATACATAATTGGCATTCAGACAAATGAGAAAAAAGAGTTGCTTAATTGTCAAATTCACTAAAGGTAAATGTAACCCTCTCAAATTAAACATTACTATTCATGAATCAACTGTTTTATTTAACACAAGGAATACATTTTAGTAGAAAACAACAAACATTTCTCTGGTTAGATGGAATGACTAGTACAATATATATGTCTATCATTCATTGTTTTCATAGACATATTCCTATCAGAACCTTAAATTATCTTTATGAGGTATTTATTTTTCTCATGCATAAAATATAATAACATTAATCCACAATTCCCAATTCCTAAACTAATATTTGCTTTTCATTTTCTTATTCTTCAAGGCAGGGCTTCTCAAACTTGAGTGTGCTTCAAAAACACCCACAGGACTTGTTAAATACCCAAACTGTTAGCAACCACCTCCAGAGGTGCAATCCTGAGAATTTGCATTTCTAATAAGTTTTCAGTTAATACTAATGGTTCCACAGGTCAAAACAAATAGAGTTTTCAAATATCCTACATATAGTGAGATGATATAAAGTAAATGGTTACATCTCCTAATCTCAAAAAGATCAATATGTTTAAGCTAGTAGGTTATACATATATAGGTTATATATTGCAGGAAAAACATTCTGAGCTGTGAAGAATGAGGAAATAAAATGTGCAGTATACTCTTTAAAATGTCTCTTGCCATATGTGCATTTATGTGTATTATATATACCATACATAAGTGTTCATATAAACACAAGTATGTTCTGGGCTTCCAAATAAGAGAGCAGATACATGGCATTAAAAAATATATAGAACAGAGCAGTTTTCTTTCTCCTTTACTCTTATACTCTGAGATTTTTTTAAACATAAAAATACATCAAAATTTTGCCATGAGAACAAACTGGTATTCAGTATTCGTGGAAGAGAAGTTTCTTTCTTAGTAATTTCTTGACTACAAAGGTCCTTTATAGTGATCACATGACAAAAGTCAAATGTTTCTCTCTAATCTGGGCCATGAGGATTAGCTGATATCCCTGGTTTCAGTCATAGGGCTAAACCTAAATGAACTAAAGTAGCCAGAAGCAGGATGGAGCTGGGATTCTCTACAGAACCCAGAGAGATAAAAGAGAAGAGGGAGAATCCAATAAATAAGGAGATTCCAGGAACCCACTTAAAGGAGATTGTGTGTAGACTGGAAGGAGTCAGGAGTAAAGAGGAAAGCAACGTTTTTTTCCAAACCTTGGAGTCTGAGTGCTCAGGATCAACTATGAATAGTAATGGGTTCCTTCTGCTAATGGCCTTTCTGCATCTGTGCACACAGCCAAATGCCATGGGTGAAATGGAAAGGGTATGTTTTTGTGCGCTGTCACCTGCAGTTGTTGAACTGTGGTGCAATAATCAGCACCCTCATTTGAAAGCTGGCCATCAAACTGAGCTAAGAACACTCTACCACTGCATCCAAATTGCCATTGGACAAGTGCCAGTCATTATTCCTGGAGTATGCACTCACTGAGAAAAGGATGCATATAGACAATTGGGTAGTGTAAGGTTCAACACTAAAAGTGTCAATGATAAAATAAGAATAAAACTTCAAAGTGTCCATTCTTCTGGAAGTTCCCTGGTGGAAATTTTCTTCAGGAGATTTTAGGGATTTTAGAAATATCAAGAATCATTTTGGATGGGATGAGATTAATTGCAGTTGGTCTTATCCTTTTATGTAAATGTTCAATTTAAATAAAAAATATAATCATGTTTATTTGAAGATATCATGGATTTATACATGAATGTTTTTTCCATATGCCACACAATATTAAAGTAACAAAATGGATCATAGACACAAATGTAAAATCTGAAACTATTGAACTTCTAGAAGAAAAGATAAGAAAAATATTTTGTGATCTTAGGTGAGTCAACAATTTCTTTGATACTACATCTAAACCGCAATCTATCAACAAAAACAATGATAAATTCGTTTGATAAATATAAAGAACATCTTCTCTTTGAAATATACTACTAAGAGGAAAATACAAGATACAATTTGTATGAAAAATATTTACAAATAATATAGCTGGTAAAATACTTGTATCTATAATATTAAAATAAGTTAAAATTCAATAATAAAACCAACTACCCAATTTAAAAATGGACAAACTCTGAATAGCTGCTTCATACAAATATGAAATAAGCTCATGAAATAAGCATAGAAATTATGCCTAACATAAGTAATCATTAAAGAAATGCAAATTAAAACCACAACATGATAATATTGCATACCTATTAGAATGGCTAAGAACAGACTTTGAAAAGCCATGTTTTATTTTTCTAGGTAGAACTGAATTCGCTTTCACCTTCTATATATCTGTTATGTGATGAATTTCTACTATGATCCTTATATTGAATGCAAATAGGTGGTTATTCGTATTCCCAACATGTAGCAGGGGCCTTGAGGTTTGTAGGTATTTGCATTAGTAAATAAATCAATTTGAAAAAATCACTGTTCCATCCTAAAACTAAAACAAGCAGGATAAGTTAGGAAACCAGATTTTATCACATAGCCGAGGACACCAATATCTAAATGATGTAAACTCAATAATGAATATGGTAATCCCTTCCTGTGGCTGCTTTCATCCCAGCCTGTGTGTCTTAGTTATCCATTTACTCTAAAGCGACTCAGTGTTTTTCCATTTTACCTATTTCCAAAAATTTTACAGAATACTCTTTTTGAATCTATTACTTCTGCATTATCAGTGTATATAAGATAGAAATAGGTAAGCATAAAATCAATACCGAACAAATTTGTAAATGAAAATGCTAGATCCAGAGTTGACCTTGGAGATTAAAATAAAATTTAAACATTATTTTTCCGTGAAAGCATCAAATAGGTATCTTTATTCTTATAGAAAGCTTAAAATTTTGAAATGCAAATCTAAAGCTGAGGTGGTTCACAGAAGCTATGATTTGGGATGTACATATCCAGAACATTCATATTTCAAAAATCCTACAATAAAGTGATAATCAGTTATTCAGCAATCTTAATCTTTTGCATATTTCAAAAGCTGAGCAAACACTTTCTGGTAAAAGCAATCAATTGAAAAAGGATACTGAAAAATGTAAAAAGAGAAACCAAAGTCTGATTGAGAATCATGTAAGTTATACCTCAGTTGTACTAATGGCAACTTTAAATGTTTAAAGTTTACCAGAAAATTAGATGAAAGGATTATATGTTTACTAGAGGCCCAGTGCATGAAATTTGTGCATGGGTAGGGTCCTTAGCAGCTGCCAGCTGCCTGCCAAAGCCTTCCTTCATTCCGCGCTACCCCCTGGTGGTCAGTGCATGTCATAGCAAGTTATTGAATTCCCAGTCTATTGAACTCCCGAGGGGACACTTTGCATATTAGGCTTCTATATATATTTAGATAGATACTGTAATACATGGTATTATATTAAGAAATCAGAGTAGCCCTAACCGCTTTGGCTCAGTGGATAGAGCATTGATTTGCGGACTGAAAGGTCCCAGTTTCGATTCCGGTCAAGGGCATGAACCTTGGTTGTGGGCATATCTCTAGAAGGAGGTGTTCAGGAGGCAGCTGATGGATGTTTCTCTCTCATTGATGTTTCTAACTCTCTATCCCTCTCTCTTCCTCTCTGTAAAACATCAATAAAATATATTTTAAAAAAAAGAAATCAGAGTATTCATGAAGTACTCTTTTAACACACAATAGCTCACTAATTCTCGAATTTGTGAAATTATTAGGTACACGTGAGGTTTCCTTTAATACATCACCTGATAATAAAAGAATTGTGGAACTTGGTGAAGAATCATTTGACAAGTACCTTGTATATACATATTTATATAGCTACTAGAGGCCCAGTGCATGGATTTGTGCAATGGTGGGGTCCCTCAGCCTGGCCTGCACCCTCTCACAATCCGGGACCCCTCAGGGATGTAGTAGTGTGCAAAGCGGTAGGTGGCTGGGTGCCACACTGCTCCTGCTCATCCGGGCCCTGCTGCACCATTGTTCAGTAGCATGCTGCCGAGGAGCCAGGAGAGGCTTGCACCACCACAGTTGCGCTCACCAGCCGTGAGCCCTGCCTCTGGCAACTGTTGGTCAGCTGAGCAGTGCTCCCATTATGGGAGCACACTGACCACTAGGGGTCAGCTCCTGCATTGAGCATTTGCCCCCTGGTGGTCAGCACACATCATAGCAACCAGTTGATCGGTCATTCAGTCATTCAGTTGTTGGGTCACTTTCGCTTAGGCTTTTATATATATAGACTAGAGGCCCGGTGCATGAAATTCATGCACTGGGGGGGATGGGGAGGGTCCCTCAGACCACCATGCACCCTCTCCAATTTGGGATCCCTCTCATAATCCAGAACTCCTGGCTCCCAACCACTCACCTGCCTGCATGCCTGATCACCCCCTAACCACTCCTCTGCCAGTCTGATCGATGCCTAACTGCTCCCCTACCAGCCCGATTGCCCCCAACTGCCCTCCCCTGCTGGCCTGGTCGCCCCCAAATGCCCTCCCCTGCCAGCCAGGTTGCCCTTAACTGCCCTCCCCTGCCAGCCTTGTCACCCCCAACTGCCCTCCTCTGCCAGCCTTGTCACCCCCAACTGCCCTCCCCTGCAGGCCCAGTCACTCCTAACTGCCTTCCCCTGCCAGTCCAGTCACCCCCAACTGCACTCTCTCCCCTGCAGGCCCAGTTGGCCTCAACTGCCCTCCCCTGCTGGCCTGATTGCCCACAACTACCCTCCCCTGCGGGCCACCTTTTGGAGATTATCTTTGACCACATGGGGGCGGCCATCTTGTGTGAGGGTGTGAGAGTCAATTTGCATATTACCTCTTTATTATATAGGATTTTGGAAGACGTAGAAGGCAAATTATAGGAAAATGGTTATAAGTTGATTAACCTAATTTCATATCATTGTACCAGATTACTGTCAGAAATAGAAGGTTTGATAAGCCAAATAAATACAGTCTTATTGGGAAATTACAAGGTATGTACAAATACTCCTTACAAAAAGGTAGAACCAATGTTTGTCTGAGAGAGCCAATTTATCTTATCTATCTCTCCTATCTGAAATGACAATAATAAGAGAACCTACTTGATAAGGTTATTTGAGGATTCAGTTTGTAAAATACTTACATTTATAAAATAATTAGCATAGTGATGTTGCATATTAGGCACTTTAGGCACTTTTAAAAATATGAATAGAATAAATTAATCAATGATGTTGAATCCCCCAAATTGAAATTATAGTTTTAAAATGTACATTAAAATTATATTAGAACTGAAATAAGGGACTGTTTGATATTCTGTAGTTTCTGACAATCTCATGAGATATGACTCAACATGAAAATGAATTCTTTTCTTTTTAAAAAACATTTTAAAAATATTTTTATTGATTTCAGAGAGAAAGGGAAAAGGAGAAAACGGGAAACATCAATGAGAGAAAATCATTGATTGGCTGCCTCCTGCATGCCCCCTACTGGGGATCGAGCCAGCAACCTACACATGTATCCAGACCTGAAATTGAACTATGACCGCCTGGTTCATAGGTCTATGCTCAACAACTGAGCCACACTGGCCGGGCTGAAAATTGATTCTTATACACCAAATCTAATTTTCTCTAACATTGATTACTTCAGTGAGGTTTAGAAGGGAAATTTTACTGCAAATCACACTCTTTCTGTCTTCCCTATTAAATGAAGTTCTTAAAATGGAGAAAATCTTAAATCCTTTCCATCTCTTAATTTGTATGGTTCTGATTTAATGTGTAATAAATAGAATATTTTATTTATGAGTTTAATTTTAAGTAAATAGAATGTTTCTCATAATACATTCCCTGTAATTTGTAATACTAATTTTTAAATAAATTTTTGATAAATGATTTTATACTACCACTAGTAGTCACTGACATTAGAATAAAATCATTTCAAGAAAATTTGGTGATTATGATGATTAAATAATAATAATTGTTAACATTTACTGAGCACTCTTTATTTACCAGGCACACTGTTACAGATTTTATTTAAATACTTTATTTAGCCCACCAGTGTGGCTCAGTAATTAAGTGTTGACCTATGAATCAGGAGGTCACAGTTCAATTCCTAGATAGGGCACATGCCTGGGTTGTGGTGTTGATCCCCAGGTGTGGGCATGCAGGAGCCAGGCGATCAATGGTACTCTCTCATCTTTGATGTTTCTGTCTCTTTCTCTCTCTCCTTTCCTCTCTGAAATCAATAAAAATATATTTTAAAAAATACTTTACTTAATATTGCTCAAAATTATATCAGTAAATATCTGTACTTTTTCTTTATCTGACCTGATGTTTAGAGAGGTTAGGTAATACAGCTCTAAGAGTTGGAAACAGACCATCCAAATTTAGAAAACAGTGATAAGTATGAGTATGAAGAACTGAGATTTATGCAGAGTATGGTAAATATAGAAAATAGTTCATTACAATAATTAAACTTGCTAAGAGACTAGATCTCAGTTATTCCCACCGCAAAATTAACTATGTAATATGATAAAGGTGCTAACTATTGCTACTATGTCAATCATAATATAACATGTAAATGTATCAAATCAACATGTACACCTTAAGTTTTCACAATATTATATGTCAACTATATTTCAATTAAAATGAGTTTTATGTGCAGAATACTTTGAGAAGAATGTTATCTCAGAAAAATGGATGTGATAATTTCTGTCATGCATTTAGAGAAGTGTTTATAAACATCTGTGTTAATAATGTTTATTAATGTTGCTGTGAAGAGAACAATGTCCAAAAACTTGAGGTTTATGGAGTAAGATCATTACCTTGAAGTCAAATGCAAGGAAGTCCAGTGTAAGAAAATGCCTCTAGTACATGTGATTTGGATGGTCTGTACAGCTTGAAGGTAGCTGAAGTGAGAGGTTGGCGACCCCTACTGGGCATCTTAGTCTTCTTTCGGTGGTATTACCTAGAGACTAAGCAGATCAAGCAGAAGGTAAATAGTCAGCTTGGTTAGATTGACCAGATGGAATTGGATGAAAACTTGAAATAGCTTGCAAAAGAAGATAATATGGATTTTATTTGCATAAACCAACAAATCACAGGAGGCCATCAAAACAGCTTTAATAAAAAAAAAAAGAGGAAAACATCTCTGAAGAACAGCAATGATTTCTCTTTAAAAAGTATTAGATGACTGAAGAATCTGCCAGCCAAAATTTATGAATTGAAGATTTATAAAAATGATAAATTAAAATATATAAAATAGTAACATATATCATAACAGTGGTTATAATTTGAAGGAATGAGTGTATATTCTCAGTTAAATTTTAAAGACAAGCATGATTCCTTTTTAAAGCCTGAAACGTAATTTCTCTGTAGTCACATCTATCATTTGAATTTTTATAAAACTAAGAAATTAAAGATAGGAGGTATATTATTTTAATTATTATAGACAAAAAAATTTAAAACCTAAGAAAGATGTCAGCTGATAATTTTAAAAATACTTTAAAATAAAGTCTTAATCAAAAGCGACATATTAAAACATTAAAAGAACAGAAAACACTGCTAAGAATTTCTAATTTTTTCAACTATTACCAGAAATGACAAAAATAACCACTATCTACTTCTATTATTGAGCATTTTTATTTGAAATTCTGACTAAAATAAAAATGTATGAAACATAAAAAAGGGTGAAAATATTAGAAAGGGTTAGATAAATTTACCATATCTTTAGTATGATCTGTAGTTATATTAGACAAGATGATATAACAAGAATCCACAACAAATTTAATATATTTTTAGATAAATTTTCTTTAAACTAAATGGAGATGATTCTGTTACTATTGTTTGGTATAATTTGATGTTCCAAATTTGGAAATCTTAAATGTAATCTCATATGAATATTATGTATCAGCCTCCTAGTGTTTCAAATGGAATTGGTTTTGCCATTTTAGAAAAGTTAGATACCTTTATTCAGACTGTCATGTACACCTCAGGATGCTTACCAGTTCTGCCTGCTCAAAACTCAATGCCTATTCCTACATCAATCACAGGGACTTTCCAGCAAGCCCTGCATATTTTCAAACCACCTGTGCAGCGTGGGATGGTGAGGGGAGGAAGAGAATAAGATTAGGCTCCACGCACCTGCATCCAGAGTCCCCCAGTCCCCTCAGCCCCCCAGCCGCCCAGGGCCGGCCCAAGGCACAGGTAACCAGGGCTGACCGAGGCTTGCGCTGCTGGCATGGCAGCAGCAGAAGTGTGATGGGGCATAGCCTTCCCCTGATCACCAGGTCACCTCCCGCCCCTCAGGGCTCCCGGACTGTGAGAGGGGGAAGGCCGGGCTGAGGGACCCCCCCTCCAGTGCATGAATTTTCAAGCGCTGGGCCTCTAGTATATCTTATAGTCTCAAGAAATTGTAAGTGGCTCCATAAAACGCTTTTAAGTACATACAATCTAAAGCTATGCTCTGTCCAGGAAGAGAGCATTATGTAAATGTGCAATAATAAAACTGGGGCTGATATTGGAGAATAACTAAGAAAAGGGTTGCTGTCCCAATCTAAATTTATTTATATATCTATCTATATATATAAAAGGCAAATATGCTAAGTGTCTGTCTGGGTAATGATTTCACGTAGCAACGCCTGGCTTCCTCTCCTTAGAGACTGGCCTCCTTGGAGTTCCTTCAGCCCAGGAACACGACTTGCTTTACAGCCAGGTGGAAACATTTTATACTTTAACCAAATGTCTGTGAAGCATTTTTTCATGCCTCATCCCATTTGATCCTCACAGAAGTCCTAGAGTAGGTAGATAGGAGACTCAGTGGAATCCTATTTTCTTTTCATTAGCTGGAAAATGGAGATTAGAAAGCTTAGAAACTTGACCCAACTGAAAAGAAGTAAGAAATGGTGGACCTTGAAAATGACTTCAGGTTTTCTCACTGCATAGAATATAGTTAAACACTGCTGCAGTTAAATATTTTACCCTTTGTTCTCCCTGCATGATCTACAATAATAATCTGCTTTATGTTGATATTTACTGCAGTGTTGCTGACAATTACCTGAAAGAGAAGTTGGGGTGCTTCACTGGGCTGAAAAAAGTTTAGCTAAATCAGAAAGCAGGTCTAATTAAGCAAGTTTATTCTATAGCTATAAAAGGCTAAGTTGACTCACATATGCATGATACATATAAAGTTCTCGCTGGCACCAATTGCACGTGTGTGTTTTGATCTGTCATTGTCAATTTGAATTTGGTTGACACTTCTATTATAGAGACAGGGCGAATAGCGATATTAAAATATTTCTTCTAATTAATTTCCTTTCATTGTGCACGAATTCAGCACCAGGTCACTAGTATATTAATAAAAATCATTTCTAAAACATTTGTTATAAATTATAATAAGAAAAAGATAAGTATCCCAAACTTTGTAATTAGTTCAATAAATTAAAGTTCATACCAGTAACAAGATAAAATTCAGTCAGAAATATATATTGGGTAGCAACTTTGTAACAGGAAATATGAAGAATTTTGAAAATAATAGCCATGTACTAATATATAAATATACTTATAATATTTTAATAATAACACATATACACATTTTACATAACAAATATATGTATAAGTAATATATATTTTATTTCATTTCATCATTATTACATCTCAAAATTAGACACTTGTTTTGTTTCACAAATGAGGAATATGTAGCTTGTATGACATGCTTAGTTTTTCTAAAATTACATAAAGTATTTCACAGAAATGACATTTGAATATGAATAGGTATGATACCAATATAAGGCAATTAAGTGTACAGTCATTTTAGATAAGTTTCCAAATCAGTTTGACTATTTGGAACATAATATCAGGGGAAAAGAGCAACATAGAATTATGCTGATTGCATGTATAATATTGTGATTATATATATTCATGTACATAATAGATTTATGCAGACCAGAAAATATGTGAACATATATACATTTTTCTGTGTAAGAAAATTATCTGTATTTTTTTAATATGAGATTCTTCTTATCCAGTGTTTATTATGAACAAATATTTTGCTAGCACTTTTTGTAAGCTGTTTAAACAAGACTTTAATTATTCTATTTAAATATAAGAAATATATATGTGTAGCCATTTAAAAATTCAGTTTTATGTGTTTAAAACCTCTTGGAATAGAGTTTTTTGCCACTTAATTTTCACTCAGTCAAAAAACCTTGTCTATAACTAATCCATGAAAGCCTTGTTACTTTAGGGTTGAAACAGTAGTGGAATCAATATAATATTCCCCTACTGTATTTACACCAGTGAAATCTCCTCTTCGGAAAATTCTGTCAGCAAGTTTATGCTTTCTTATGAAGTGCATTGAATGCTATGCAGTATCTGTTAAAGATATTGTAATTCTATAACTCCCACATTCACTCCAGCCAAGGTGAAAATAAAATGTTACAGCAAACCTGTTATTGGCAACAAATTGCTATCACTTTCTCTGAACAGCTGTGAATCACTTATATTTAGTTTCTAGCCTCTAACCAAAATGTCAATTAAAAGGTATATAGAAGATAAGGAAATATCTTTCTATCTCATGTTTTCATTCATTCCAATCACTGCACCCAGCCACAAGTTTGATGGATTTGATTTCCTAAAGTCTGCATTTCGATGTACTTTAACCTCTCCCATCAATTCCTCTTGGTTTATTCTTTGCTTCTAATTCTTTGCCTTAGTTCTGATTCTGGATAATAAGTATCTTGCCTAATCTTTTATATCTGGTGTTTTAACACTGTTCATACTTAAGAAGGTTTTACCTTTCCATGACCCATTTGACTCCTAATTCCAATCTGGTATGCTTAAGGAAAGTAAATTAAAATATGTATTATTATATTTTCTCCCATCATAAAATCTGCTTTATCTCTTGCTTTTAGCTTGTAAGTGTTGGCCCACCTCTAGAATACACTTGTACCTTTTGACTCTTGCCTTTCCTCTTTCCTCTATCTTCAACTCTGTGACACAAGTATGATGACGCCTAGAGATGCAGAAGCTGTTTTTCAAGAATGAGGATGAAGCTACATCAGGAGGGAGGAGAAATAAAAGCTAAAAGTAGTAAAGGTCACTGAGGACACATGGAGCTGCCATACTGGTTGGAAGGGCTCTCCATTATATTGCTTATATAACAGAAATAAATCACTATTTGATGAAGTCAACTTACCTGTTCAGACAGCCTAATTATTTCTCATTGATAGGGCAACTGCAGATACTTATTGATTTATTGTAGAAGGCAGAAACTGAAGTAAAGAAATAGACATGTAAAATGAGGTATAAGTTTATATTTGTTCTACTTTTCCTCATTGCCACAAATCACTACCAATTTTCCAAATTAAAAACTATTATTTTACTAAAATAATATTTTACTTAATAAAATATTTTAAGCACATTTAGCAAAAAATAGCTGATTTTTCAATTATATAAATTACAGTAACACATAAAGATAGTTCTTCTGAGATGAAAGAAGCAATATCATTCATTAAATGAATCTAGAATATGGAAAATTACATTTCCATGTTCAGTCACTTAAAGAGGATCACCTGGATTATTGGTCATGATTCAGTTAGTCTAGTCAGATGAGATTGGGCATGTTCAGGGTGGTATTGCTTTCAACAATTAGTCTTAATATATTGTTACCATAAATATTTATAGAGTATTATAGAGTATTAATATATTGTTACCATAAATATTTATGTGGATTTTTAATATAATTTATTCTATAACTATCACCCAACTTAACTCCAGAAATTCTGAAATTTATGTGTATATGTTGTGGCATAAAGGTTCTGTGTGTGGAGTTTGAACTGGATTTGCACAGCGCCACTTAATTCTTGCAATGCAGCCCCAGTAGGAGGACAGAAGCACAAAGCAGTCACATACATTCTGATGACAAAAGAAGACAAGCAAGGTTTGTACAGTTAAATTATACAACTTGTCCATTCTTAGGTTTTATAACAGAAGTGGACAAATATGATCATCTATTTTAAAGGTTTAGTTAAACTGTTACAGGTCCTCCAGTTAAAAATTACATTTGCAAGCTTTATAGAAGGATTTTGCTCATGCTCTGTTGGTTAGCAACCCAGGGAGTTCCCAGGGTGAATCAGAAATAAGCTCCCTGCACGGAGGAAAGGGAGAGAACTAGGAAAGAGGCAGATCACTTCAGATAGGTAGGTGTCAAGTTTAACAAGCAAGGGAACGGAAAGTATGAGGCTTGTCTGGGTGGCCACAAGCTGAGTGGATAGATCTCTGCACTTGCCCATCAGATTCTTAAAAATGTCAGTCACATATATCATCCAGATGGTCTCAACAACACATCTCTCACTCAAGGCTGTGTCCTTAAAATGACTCCTTTGGAAACGTGGACAGAATGCACAGTGTATTCCAAGAACAGGGGAGGGGTGAGCAACCTCTGATTGCCTGGGTCCAGATCGAGGGTCAACAGACAGGTCATGTCCTCTTGGTGGCCACCTCCAGCATACTTATTAAATGAGAGTCACCACAAGAAAAAAAGCCATAACCCTGAACATGTATAGCATAAATTCTAAATAAGACCGTAACCACACCTGTTTTTTTTCCTCCCAAGTGGACTTTGGTTTATTAGACGCAATTTAGAAACATACACTCTATGTAACACTTCTTCACCATTAAAAATGAAAAAATTCAGCAATCTATTTGAAATTGTTTGGGTGCTTATAACTACCTTATTTTTCTTTTTTTATCAGATTGCTTCTCAATTTGACCATGACTTACAATTCCATAATGAAGTTTGGATAAGTTAGACACACATGCATACACACATATGCATATTCACACTGTTAATAGTCTCACTTTTTTGTTATGTGTGGATTCTAACTTGTCAATGTGATAATATGGTAACATTGCTCAATGCACTTACAATTCGATCAAAATTTATATTAAATCTTTTGATTCTTTTTTTTTCAATTGTTTTCACTGTGGCAAAATACACATAACATAAAATTTAGCATCTTAATCATTTTAAGTGCACAGTTTAATGATATTAAATACATTCATAATGCTGTGCTACCATCACCATCATACATCTTCAGAAATCTTTTGTCTTATAAAACTGAAACTCTATACCCATTGAAAAATTACTCCCCTTTGTTCCTTTCCCAATCCCCAGGAAACCACCATTCTACTTTCTATGATTTTGACTCCCCCATGTACCTCCTACAAGTGGAATCATGTTGTATTTGTCTTTTTGTGACTGGCTTAATTCACTGAGCATAATTGCTTTCAATTTCATCCATGTTATAGCATTTGTCAAAATTTATTTACTTTTTAAAGTTGAACAATATTCCATTGTGTGCATATAAATTTTGTATATATATATATATATATATATATATATATATATATATATATATCTGCTTATCCATTATTCCATCAATAGACGCTTGGGCCCAACTGGTTTGGCTCAGTGGATAGAGAGTCAGCCTGTGGACTGAAGGGTCCCAGGTTCGATTCTGGTCAAGGGCATGTCCCTTGGTTGCGGGCACATCCCCAGTGGGGAGTGTGCAGGAGGCAGCTGATCGATGTTTCTCTCTCATCGATGTTTCTAACTCTCTATCCCTCTCCCTTCCTCTCTGTAAAAAATCAATAAAATATATTTTTAAAAAAAGATGCTTTTTAAAATTACTTTAAAAAAATAATGCTGTTCTAAAGATAGTTGTACAAATATACTGATACTCCATTCTCAAGTATTTAGGTATATACCTAGAAGTGGAATTGCTGATTCATGTGATAATTATATTTTTAATTTTTTTCAGGAAATGTCATACTGTTTCCCACAACAGCTAAACTATTTTATATCCCTGCCAATTGTGCACAAGTGTGCTAGTTTCTCCACACCCTCACCAATACTTGTTATTTTGAAAGAAGTCATACTAATAATGGTGAGTGTTCTCTCCTCATTCTTAAATTAAAAAGTCACTATATGAATTAATATTTTTATGTAAAATGAAAAGTTTGCTTTATATAAATAATTATACCTAAGAATTAACACTGAAAATTATTTTAATAATTAACAAAAATAATTATATTTGCTATATTCATCTTTTTATCCATGTTGGCGTAAATTACCACAAATTTCACAAGGTAAAAACATATAGATATTCAATGTTACATGTAGCAGTGAAAAATTTTTTTCAATTAATTTAACATTTTTCAGTACATTAACAATGATCTATAGACTTATTTTATTGAAATGTCTCCAAAAAGAAAGTCCTTAGGAAGGCAGCATATAATATACAAATTTAGCAATCCTCAGGAAGACAATAATTTGAATCTATGTGAACTATGTATCTTTTTATTAAATATATTATGTGAAATATTGAAGAAATGCACATTAAGAAAATGATCAAGTCTTTGGCATATGTTATTAATAAGCACAAAATATAGTAACAGAGGATATAATAAAAGATGAAAGTGATGCTGTTTTATTGATGTTCTGTCATAGAAAGTTTAGACCACAGTAACAGAGTGTTATAAAAAATTAAAGTAATGCTGAGTTTTGGTTGATATATTTTCTGTCACAGGAACTTTAGGCCATTGTTTTTCCAACACCTCAAGTGGGAAAATAAATACCTTCTAGGCAAATAAAAAGTTTCCGTCGGCCAAGGTAATTTAGTATCTGCTCTGGCAGATGACATAGGCAATTTTTCATCCTCTCTGAGACCACTTGAACAGCTGTCCTTGTGTGCTTAAATGTTATTAAAATACCTCTTTGAAAGTGTTTACCTGAAGGCTATAGAAAAAGTGAGATGTCTTCTCAATTCCAGAGAAATTCAATTTAATAAAGTTGATTTTAAGCTCCATTACACTTCAACTCTATTTCTCCATGGTTGTTTCAGATAGAAGGAATGAATGTCTCTGTTGGGAAACAGATCTGTGGTGTCAAAAGATAGTATTTGGATTCCCATCATCCTAACTGTGAAAATAATTCATGGGAATTCTGTAAAGCCATCCTAATAAAATACAAATACAAAGACTCTTTATGAAGAAGGGACAAAATAAAAATACATGTTTTTTTTATAATATTTCAACAGAAATAATTTTTGTTCCTTGAAGATGCTAGATATCTGTGTGTCTTTTCTCTGCCTGGAGCAGTTTTCCATTAGAAATTAGATTTAAAATCAAGCTCACCTTTTTTTTTTTTTTTGGTTTAAACACATTTTCTTTATGAGGCCTATTTTACCTTACTCCCTATGCTAGCACCCTTAATCCTTCTTACACTATTATATTATTCCTTTTTCCCATAACATTCCTGCCTTTCTAAGACAATGAATGACCTACTTACATCTTTTTATTGTCTAATTCCTTCTTGTAGAATGTAGTCCATAAGGACAAATGCTCAATAAGTATCTGTAGACTTAAGAGAATGAATAATTAATAATTCAGTGAATAATTAGTATTTAGTATGTGCCAGATTCTGTTCAGAGCACTGGGGGTAGATATTTTATCTGCCCTCCATGCAGGAAAAAATTATTATGAATATAATAAATAAATATAAAACAGGATGGGGCATTATTAAATAATATAATATCACATTATCTGTTTCAGAGAAGTTCAGCTAAGAAGTTGAGCGAACATTCTATCCTGATAGGTGAGTGAATATTTCTAAGAAGTTCAAACAAAGCATTTTGTTTTCAAAAGTTGTTTGAATCGCTTTGTTTTGTTGACCTAACGTGGTTTTACACTGTATTCCACATCATCTTTTAAATCAGTCTCTTGTCCTCATTCTTTCTTGTGTGCCCCATATTCTTTGAAATAAAAGGGAAATAATTTTATTGCTTAGAAGTGGTAATCAAGACACATTTACAAATGAATGACTTAAAAGATGAAATATGGATATGGCAAATATTTACTATATTGCAAGGAAGGGTAGATGAGATCAGAAATATTACACCTTTAACTTCTCTACAATAAATTTATCAACTGCTGCTGATTAAGCAAAATACAGTAGAATGTAGCATAAAATGTGACTAAAAATTTTCCTTACAAGAAAGAGTTTTAGTCATTTGCTTAAGTTGCTAAAGTACAAATATTCCATGAAACAGCAGTCAGAGAGGAAGGAATACACGCAAAATAAATGCTGGTTGAGTATTTGGATTCCCTTCAGAGCTTGCCCCTCTTTACATCCCTTTCTTTCCTGGTAGAATGAAGCAAAGGCTAGAAAAGTGAAAATTGTCTGTGTTGTAAAGGCAAGTACCATCAGGCCTCCTGGGTTGCATTTGAATATGATCGAAGAAGGTTAAATACAGACAGACTGTGATTTCTTACAGACCACTTTACAGAGTCACTTATCACCTCTGACAATCCTCTCACTCACAAGATCATTTTTTTTTTAACAAATATCATAATAGCCTTCCAAAGAAAATCTAAAGGGTTGGTCTGCTTATACAATTTTGCAGCTAACACATTGGTAAGAACTGTTCTCTGTATGCTATAGAAAAAAAAAGAAGAAAGAAAATTCTGATATATGTCATTATTTGATAACATTCAAAGATGAGGGAACAAAATAAGCAATCCTGCTATTGCTGAGATTTGGGTCAACTCTCAGCCAAAAGAGTAGGTATTCTTTAGGTTTTTTTGTCTAGCACTTTTGTAGCAAGACAAAATAAGAGAAGGGGGTCAAAGCTCTGTGGTTCTCCAAAGAACACACAAAGGTCTGGTGAGCCCTTTCATTGGGTGTGTGAAGTATCTTTCCTGAACATTCTTTCAGTATTCTTTTCACTATACATGGAGAAGGAGGAGACTCTTGAATAGTTACCAATTATTTGAGTAATTCTCCTCAAGATTTATAGAAAATTATAATGTGAAGTCTATAATTATCCATATTAATCATTATCTATAAATACCTTGTTCTTCTAGATTTAGGCTTTTAACATTTTTGTATAATGAAAACTTGAAATCATTAAATATAGGTAATATGTTATTTCATATCAGGTGAGCATTTTCCTATCATCAAAATTCTCAGGTGAGCTTACTATATTTTATTTTCTTAAGAACAGTGTATGTTTGCATCTACGGGTCAAGCTAGGCGTTACTCGTACTTAGTTAGCTGGTTTATTTTTGAACCAGTTCACATCTGACTGTGGTCCTTGTGATTCCCAGCAGCTGTACACGGGAACAGCTGCACCTCCCCTTCTTCCGCTCAGAGCAACTTCCAGGGACTTGTATTTAAAGGAGAGTGAAATGTTGTCTCTAATTATAACAGCAATCTGTTCCACAGCAGTTTTCACACTCCACTTACATTCTCTAGTGTGTTTTTTCCAATAGTTTTACTCTATCTTCCATTCTCTAATTTTTGTTTTAAACTCATCAAACTTCTGGTTAACTGAGTTAATTTTAAAGTATATTACTTCCAGTACCTTTTTTTTTTTTTTTTTGAAGTACATATGATTGTTTACACTGACTTTTAAGGTTAAGTTTTTGTATTTCCCTAAATATCAAGAAAAAGGTGAACTGTATTTGGTGATAGTGAGGATGGTTAGTCTTGATATGTATTTCTCCTTTGCCACTGGTGCCACATGCTTTACGATGACCACAAAGGCATGGGTGGGAGATGAGGAGAGACTCATGTCAGCACAGAGGACTTTTCAAATGTGTTCTCATTTCTTTTACACAATTACTATTTTACAGAAGAAAACATGATGTAAAGCAGTTAGCCAGCATCTGTTTTATTAAATAACTAGAGGCCCAGTGCACAAAATTCGTGTATGGAGGGCAGTGTCCCTCAGCCCAGCCTGCACCCTCTCCAATCTGGGAGCCCTCGGGTGATGTCCAATGGTCAGACACTTCCTCTCACAATCTGGGACTGCTGGCTCCTAACCACTCGCCTGCCTGCCTCCCTGATTGCCCCTAACAACTCTGCCTGCCAGCCTGATTGACACCTAACTGCTCCCCTACCAACATGATCGTCCCCAACTGCCCTCCCCTGCTGGCCCAAATACCTCCAACTGCCATCCCCTGCCAGCTCGATTGCCCCCGACTGCCTTCCCCTGTGGGGCTGAGGTGACAGGGGGACTCTGGCTAGATGAGGCAGGCCTGAGGGGACTGGGGGACTGAGGCTGGGTGAGGCGGGGCTGAGGGGACTGGGCACCGCCATCTTGTGGCTATGGGTGCCACCATCTTTGTGAGGGTGTGGCAGTCAATTAGCATATTTCCTCTTTATTAGATAGGATGTGACAAGTAAATTAAATCTCCACTAACTTTACAACAAAATCTATGCTCAATTTTCAAAATATGGCAAAATGATATAATTTCTGGATTGTCTTTTGTAATTATTTAAACCTGGTTCTTAATTTCATGGCTGGTTACAGGCTAAAGAAAAAGCATGTAGGCAGTTCCTAAACATGACCTCAAGCAATTTTATCTCTTTATGCTATAATTTTAATATATTGCTACATAAAGATTTTAAAATAGTGTTTGTTTAATATTCAGACATTTAATACACTAAACATAAAAATGTCATAATCTAAACACATTTTATTGTCAATGACATTGTTATTTTAAAAATGAATACAAGAATAAAAATCTATAAATTATTTAAAATTTATTTTATATATAATTGATTCAAAATATATTTTATTACCTAAGATTCTAGTTCATTTATCACTCTTATTTTTCAGATTTTCATGGCAAACACTCATTTTCTACAGGAACTTAGAGTATTTTGCCAATTTCTAAAAAACTTAGACTCAGTAATTGTTATTGATTTGAACAGATAGATTAAGGAAGAACTACTATCTTCATAATAGTATTATTTGCTATTAGAATAAGATATTTTCTTCCAAATATTATTTACTTTCTGATTGTTTGTAGATTAAAAGCTTTTGATTCTTTTTTATAACTTTAACTTGGCACATTACTTAATTTAAATATTGACTAAAAAAGTTTGATTCTTTTAGCTTTTCCAACTAGAATAAGTTCAACTCTGCCTTTTTTATATTTACACTAGAGGCCCAGTGCACAAAAGTTGTGAATGGGGCGGTGTCCCTCAGCCCAGCCTGCACCCTCTCCAATTAGGGACCACTCGAGGGATGTCCGACTGCTCGTTTAGGCCTGATCCCACCGGGCATAAACGGGCAGTCAGACATCCCTCTCATAATCCAGGACTGCTGGCTCCCAACTGCTCGCCTGCCTGCCTGCCTGATTGCCCCTAACTGCTTCTGCCTACCAGCCTGATCACCCCCTAACCACTATCCTGCCAGACTGATTGAAGCCTAACTGCTCCCCTGCCCACCCGATTGCCCCTAACTGCCCTCCCCTGTTGGCCCGGTCACCCCTAACTGCCCTCCCTTGCCAGCCTAGTTGCCCCTAATTGTCCTCCCCTGCAGGCCTGGTCCCCCCAACTGCCCTTCCCTGCAGGCCCAGTTGCCCCCAACTTCCCTCCTCTGTTGGCCTGGTCTCTCCCAACTGCCCTCCCCTGCAGACCTGGTCACCCCTAACTGCTCTCCCCTGCACGCCTGGGTCCCCCCCAACTGCCCTCCCCTGCAGGCTTGATCACCCCCAACTGCCTTCCCTTGCAGGCCTGGTCCCTCCCAACTGCCCTCCCCTGCTAGCCATCTTGTGGCAGCCATCTTGTATCCACATGGGGGCAGGATCTTTGACCACATGGGGGCAGCCATCTTGTGTGTTGGAGTGATGGTCAATTTGCATATTACTCTGTTATTAGATAGGATAGAGGCCTGGTGCATGGGTGGGGGCCAGCTGATTTGCCCTGAAGGGTGTCCTGGATCAGGGTGGAGGTTCCCTTGGGGTGTGGGGCAGCCTGGACAAGGGGCCTGTGGTGGTTTGCAGGCTGACCACGCCCCCCAGCAACCCAAGTGGAGGCCCTGGTATCTGGGACTTATTTATCTTCTATAATTGAAACTTTGTAGCCTTGAGCAGAGGCCAGGGCTGTGGGAGCTTGGCTTCCTATATTGCCGGGAAAACTCAAGCCTGCTGCTTGCTCCATGGCCGCAGCCATTTTGGTTGTGTTAATTTTCATACTTGCTCCTGATTGGCTGATGGGCGTGGCTTGTGGGTGTAGCAGAGGTACAGTCAATTTGCATATTACTCTTTTATTAGGATACTTACGTTAAATATAATTTTATTCACTTTTATATTAGGAAATAAGAACATTTCTTATTTTTTAGTTTGTTTTTTGTATGAAGCAGAAAAACTATGTCAACCTTTCGCCTCAACAAGACATTTTTGGGTAGAAAGAAATAAATCATTTTAAGGAGGGACATTTCTTGTCATGGTACTTGTCTCTGACAGTTATTTGGTGATGCATAGCTGAAAAGGGCTCTTGGCTTACGGTGGAAAAGAATTCCCAAGACTTGACAGAAAAGAATGTATTCATTCCAAGCCTAGGGCAGAAGTCTGCTGAGACAAAGAGAAAAAAGGATAGTTGGTGAGCAAATTCATCAAGACCAGTATCATGAGTTTCTCCCCGTGGCCTGATGGCTGATGTTGCACACTTCCTGCAAGCAACAAAACTATAAAACAAGTGCTACAAACAGAAGCACCTGTAAGTCAATGGGAGCACATTTTTGCTCAATAAGAGATCCTGACAACTAACTACCATCTGCCTGAGACACAGTTTGAGTCTTTAAGATGCATCAGGTCTCCTCAGCCTCTAGCCTCATGCTTAATAATGCTTCCAACACTTGACATCTTGAGTCATGGAATTGTAAACACTGAGAGCTCACCTGGTGGACAATCATCTGAGGCAATACTCAGACTTTCCAGAATAGGAAAATGAGCATAGGTTAATTAGATAACAGTTAAAGAGCATGCAGCTACTTTGGAAAAGTGATTCAAATAAAATCTAGGCATCCAAATCCTAGTCTAGTGTCATTTTTTCTGTGCTGCCGCCCTTAAGTCATTATTTTTTAAAGTAAAACTAAAAGCAATTAAGTCAGAGGAAGCCTCTGGATTAGCATGCTATTTTGAAGAATATGATGACACTGATTTTTCTAAATAAGTATTTTTACCACTATCCCCAAGCTATCAGCATTAGTATTAATTTTATGGTAAATTTCCTTTTTTTTTTTTTTTTTTTTTTTTTTTTGCCAGATATCTTGGGTGAATGAGTGGAGGAACCTTTAAGTTGGCAGCTCAAGTTTAGGAAAACAATCTGTGGCACTGAAACAGAAGCTAACTGGCACATATGGTGAGTAAAACAGGACCATGGCCTCGTTAGCACCATGTGCTACATAATGGAGCTAAGCAGCCAAGTGTGAAGGTGAACCAGGGATAGAGAAGGTCTGGGCACCCTGAAATATTTGGCTTTGTTTCACCGTGGAGTTTTTCCTGGATGTAATTACAGCCTAATCCTTTACATCTGTAGTGGCACAGATTGTTTTAAGATAAACTCAATCTATAATTAAAAATCTCATTAATCATTTCCCAAATTATTTGTTGTAATATAAAATAGAAGCTGAAACCATTCCTGCTGTGGAAAATGGTTATAATATTAATAACCGTGCCTATGACAGATACTAATAGCAAAGGGACCTGTGTGTTACTGGTCATAGTTTTTTATTTTCACACCTCCCTCACTATGCAAACAGTTGAATACTCAAGCATTCTTTAATCCAATGTGCTTTCTTTAAAATAGATTCAAAATATAACCCTTTCATTGGTACATAATTAGAATCCTATATAATAAAAGCCTAATATGCTAAGTGTCTGGTCATCCGTTCAAGCAATCAAAGCGTAATATGCTAATGATATGCTAAGGCCTCTCAACGCTCACTATGACGTGCACTGACCACGAGGGGGCAGACAGCTGATCAGTCGACCAGTCGCTATGACGTGCACTAAAAACCAGGGGGCAGTCGCTCCTACTGGTAGGTGAGCTTGCTGCTGGGGTCTGGCCAACTGGGACTGAGTAAGATGGGCTGGACACACCCTGGAACCCTCCCGCAGTCCCTCCTTGGATGGCCAATCTCCCGTGACCCTCCCCAGCCCCAATCGTGTACTGGTGGGGTCCCTCAGCCTGGCCTGTGCCCTCTCACAATCCGGGACCCCTCGGGGGATGTTGGAGAGCCGGTTTCGGCCCAACCCGCAGGCCAGACCGAGGGACACCATTGGTGCATGAATTCGTGCACTGGGCCTCTAGTATCGTATAACTGTAATTCTAGATTAAATTTATTAAGTAGACGCAACAGGCATAAATGTAACTGGGTTAATAATGAGTTTATTTAACATTTTATCATGACTGGCAATCCATTCAGATACTTAAGCTCAATATTTGTAATTATCAGACTCTGAACTTTTTTCCTTCCTAGAACTTCAATCTTTATATCTGTCTCTAAGTTTCTAAAGATTATAATGGAATTTTCCCAGAATAATAGAGATAAACAACAGAACTCTAATAAGGTGATAATTTCAAATGTGATTCTATAGTAAGGCATTTTCAATATCATGGATGACCAAATTTTGGTTTCTCTGGGAGAAATGCATGCTACTACACTTATTGTCCCTGAGACCCAAGTGGTTTACTTGGCATCTGTTTCTGATTTGTTGTTAAAAATTATTATCAATAATTTCATTAACATATAATGGGTTTGGCGTATCTCCACTTTATACTTTTCATCTTCTGCCATTGTCCCAACAGTAGTATGTGAAAAACTCATGGGTAGTGAACTGAGTTCTAATATGTATTTAAATCTCAAAGACAATTAAAAATCCAGTCCTCCTTTCCTCATCTTTCCCAGAACCAAGGAAACTAACATCTTTAAGGATAGCATTCTTTTTTTTATTTTTATTTAAATTTTGAAACTTTAAATTCCTTTATTTTTTAATATTTTAACATTTTAATTTAATGTGGTGACTTTGGTTAATCAAATTATGTAAGTTACAGATGTACAATTCTAAAATACATGATCTGTGTATTATGTTGTGTGTTCACCACACCAAGTCAAGTATTTTTCCATCACATTTATACCCCCTATACCTTCTTCTTAAGCTGATATTGATAATGTAATTATGCAGACTAAAGGTCCACATTTATTGTCCACCACACTGATATAATTGAGCACAAGAAGTGTAAGAGATCAGCCCTGGCCAGTGTAGTTCAGTTGGTTGTTTTTCTAATGTAAGATTTTCATCATCAAACTTTTTACATGAGAGTGTTCTACATAAGAAGGACAAAAATGAAGGTAAAGCAGTATGTCTTTCTGCAACAAAATCTTTTGGCCATCAAGTAATTCATTTCTCTATTTTTTTTTTCCTCCCTTGAGCCTTGCATATAAAAAAGACAGTTCTTCCTCTTATGGATTATAGAATTTTATAGCAGATGTTTAAAAAAGTGTCAGTATTTTCAAATGCTTCCTCCCCCTACTTTGTTAGTTTTGCCTGACTCTGAGGAACTGTTTTGTACTTTGTATTTGGGCAATGTTTTTGTAGCATTTTTAGGCTGAAGACTTCATTCAATTGGCCCTTTTGAAAATTATGAATCTTGTGGTGGTGATGGTGAACAAAGGATAAATTAGGATGCCTTTATTAGTGATCTGCCCAAAGCTTTTATGTTACTTGATCATGCTCTATTGTTAATACAGCTGAAGGCAATTAATTTTAGAAACAAGACAAGTTGTTAACATAGAACAGTTTGCAAGTCTTCCCATTGAAGACACTGAACTATGCAAAGTGTTGGATCATTTCAATTAATTTTCTTTCACTTCTAAATTAGCAGTATATTTGAATGTGTACTTTGTTCCATGAATCTATCTGCAATCTGACCTTTCAAATTTGAGTATCATTCTGAAGTTTAAACTCAAGGGTCAGATGTAAAAGTAACAAGGACCTTGAACTGTTTGGGAGACTTGACAGCTTTGTGTTGCTCACTTTCTTTTAATGCTTATCATTGGAGTCCTAAGTAGGCTAAGTATTCTAGTTAAAAAATTTGTTTCTCTTAACTTTTAGATACATTTTCCTGCTTAAAGACCGATAATTTCTTCATATGTGGAATTTGGATTTCTGCCAATATGTATTACCGAGTCACTGTTAATATTATTGAAAATAATTTATTAAAATGACAAAATAAGCATGATAATATTGTATCATTTAGTTCTATACAGCTCAAAATAGGAAAAAAACAAACAAAAAAAAAAACAACAAAACAACAAACCTCTAACTTGAGTAGGTTAATGTTTCTTTAAGATTTTAAAGTGTGTACATCTATGAAACTGCCTTTTAAAGTACACATCCCCCAAAACACGACATAAAACAAATAAATTATCCAACCTTCTCTGACCTTGCAATACTTTCTCTTTTCTTTCAATTTTAATTTAGAGCCTGACTTTTTAGAAAAAAAATTATATTGACTAAGATGTGTAATAACTTGATATTTTTGTGGGTGTTATTCCAAAGAATTCCATGCCAAGGGATAAATATAATAGATGCAGTGTATACATCAAAACAATAGTTAAAAGCAATTTTAGATACATTACAATGATATACTTTCATTACATTTCTGACACTTCTTTACTGGGATCATAAACATTAGTTCAAATTTGAAAAAGATTCTGACTGGTGTCCTCAGCATTTACACTTAACTATTGCTATTTCAGTTTAAGTGTTAACAAAACAAGTGAAGTAAACTGGCTAAGTACAAAGCAACTGGATATAGTGTCATATTTTCAAATATTAAAAGGAGGTTTTTTTTTTATGAAATTGACCAAATTATCATATACATTTTATAGAGAGGATAATATGGCTTTAATTGAATTTTTCTTGCTCTGAGCCTATCTAAAGAATATCTTGCCAGTTCTACATTAGGAACATATTTATATCATAAAAATAGACACCAGAAGTTGTTTCGTTGAGTTAACTTACGTGATACATTAGAGATAAATATGCAAGAAGTTATGTTTATATAGGTTGTGTGTTATTGAAGCTTAGGGGACTCTGGTTATTTTAGGAGAACTGCATACTTAAACATAGGCTTTGTTTCTTGTTTCCATCATGACAAAATTAAAGAAATGAATATACAGAAGATAAATGCAAAAGAAAGCATCTATGTCAGAGGAAGCGACTTCTGTGGGCATAATATAAAGATAAAATATATGGAAATTCCTGGAGAAAGCTAAATATAAATTGCAGTTGAAGAACAAAATGCACTTATGCATCTGTCATACTTAATATGGTATTCTTGCTCTACTGTCATGTTCATGAAAGAGGGGGAAATTTATGGGAAATGGTGAAAATTGTCTATAGGTAAACAAAATACAATGCGTTCCTGACACATTTTTTCTAAACAAGTCATGCATAATTTGAGAATATAGAATGCTTTTTGAGTCTTAAATTCTGCACCTGATAACTTCCTTTTAATTTTCCTAGAACTAACATCTATTTCCAAGGAGTTTAATTTAATTTGGTTTAATGGAATTTGATCATCTTTAATGGAATTTGGTAATGAACCTTGGAAATGGAGATACTATTTTAATATGTTGCTTAAATTATATCTATATGGTAAAACTTACGAATGTGAATGTGTATAATGTGTCAACATCAATAAAACATATATTTAACCCTTACAGAAGAGAAAAAGTATGCCCAAGTTATGAGAATAAATGTTCAAATTATCTTAAATGGACATGTGTATTAAAATGTAACTTGTTATGATTTAATGTTTAAATGTAAGAAACTTGGATAAAAGTTCAGTAAATATTTCTCTAAAAAATGTTCTTTTATCACATTAATTATTCAATTGAAAAACTAAAATTTTGGCCATTTATGATTCAAGCACAGGAAGGCATTTATTAGCCATGTAAGTGCAGTCTCATGCACACACTGTGGTTATAAACTTCACTGCCAAGAATGAAGCTACAAAGTAGGTAGTCGTTCATTCTGAACTTGAGTAAAATATGAGTGGATAAAGGTAAGAGTTCAGGACATACGATTCAATAGCAGCCCATTTGTTTAAACTAAAGGTATCCTGGGATTTTTCCATATACATATGAAAAGAATATATATTATTTTATGTATATGCAGAGCAGTTTTAAGATCTTGGGAAGGCCCTGTTTGGGTGTTATCTTCATTCTTTTAGTAACTCTTCAAGAATAGAAGAGATCTCAGCCCTAATTACTGGAATTTGTGGCCCAATGATTTAAAGCCATGGAGTGAATCTCAAGTTTTGAATAACATCTGGATTAGAAACTTGTTATGGCCTCTAACATAATTTATGTATCACTACTCATAAGTGTAATAGATAGTTTAATAAATTTTATTTGAAGACATGGTTATATGTAGAATCCACTCCTTTATTAAATTAAATCTATCAACCATTTGCTTAGGTAGGTTCAGGAAATTAAATGGAAGTAGCAATTCTATTACTTCCTCATATAATGGATAATATTACTATATTGTATTTCATTTTAGAATTAGAATATTTAGCTATACCAAAAGCAAAAATTATTTGTAATCCCGCAACCAAAAATTAAGCAAGATCAACAACTGTAAAATTTTCCAAACTCTTTTCTGTGTATACAGATACACATTTATGTTTGAGTTACAGAATTAGAATTCTATGATACATACTATTTTATAACCCACATGTCATTTAAATCTCCCATGATTGACATATTCTAAGTAGTATATACTTTGTTACTGTAGAATCTTTAATGGCCTCCAAGTATGCCATTATATATATGTACAATTATTTTAGTACACCACTTACTGGTGGATTTTAGACTTTCAGTTTTTCACCATATACACATTAAATAACTTCTCAAAATAGTATGGTTCCAAAGCTAAATAGTAAGATGTTTGATAGTTATTAACACTTTTTTTCAAGAACTGTGGTACCATATTATTCTGCTACTAGAAATTTATGTCATATTTCTGCATACTCATAATTATCCTTAAAATATTTTCTAAATTTACATATAAAAAGAGTTACATATAAACGTATATCTATATCCCATCATCAAAATTGCACCTACATAGGTTAAGTGCTCTTTTACTGATATCAGCGCAGCTTTCCTACAATAAATAACCATATCTCCTTGTGTTACAAGATCATTTATTATAACACTCTTAAACTTTAGATCAGGGAATTATGGCCAATCTATATATTTGCTAGTTATTTTAAGCAATGCTATAGTTTAGTTCTATCTCTACCCCTTTAGTTCTATCTCTACCAAGTACAAAAGTAATTGAGGCTATCTGTCATGAATTCCCTTAGCTATATGTACAAAAAATAAACAAAATTTCATGGAATGGCTATTGGGTTCATGAGATTGACACACTTTGGAGAGTTTGAATTTTGCCAGTCTTACCTGTGAAATAGAAATCTTAAGTAGTATTTCTGATTCTGATAGTCTTCATGCCTCTCTTAAAAATGTAAAATTCTCTGTTAGATTTTTCTCACCATTACCAGCTCACAGTATATGTTTTCAGGACCATCTGGCCTGTTGGCCTACGTAAGAGCAGTTTCAGAGTGAAATAAATTTAGAAGCCAGATGGATGAATATACAGAGTGAGAAAGTAAAGTCAATAAGCATAAAGCATTATTTCTAGAAATTTACTTTTTAAAGTTAGAAGAGAGATACATAATTGCCTAAAATTTAACTCTCAATGGAGAGTTTGATGTTGTTCTTTGTTTAGTTTTTTTAAGATGGAAGAGACGTAAGTATTATTATATATTTATAACAAAGACTCATGAGAAAAAAGTTGATGCCACTAGAAAGAGAGCTGATAAAGCTAGGCCCACTTAGAAATCATAGGAAAGGATGGAGCCATGAACAGATGTAAAACAATTAAATGTGGATTATAAGAGATACATCAATTCCACTTAAACTGAAGAGAAAGAAGAAAGAGGATGTTTATTGGTGGAGAAAGTAGGTTGTTAAGGGAATTCATGACAGATAGCCTCAATTACTTCTCCATAGTAGGAGGCAAAGTTATCTCATCAAAGAAGGTTTAAAAGGGAGAGAAGTGTAATGTAAAGCTTAATTGACTCCTGTAATGAATAAAAAATGAAAGCTGGCTGGGGATATGTTTTCAAACTGTGTTCAACACTAAAACTGAAAAGATTAAAGTGTTATTTAAAAGTAAACAGCAACCCAAGCAAGGTCAAAAATCCATTGTAAAGTTGAGAATTATTAAAGGGCTTGGGAAATATTTAAGCAACAATAGTTTAAAGAAATTCAAATAAATATATTGTTTAAAATGGAGAAGTCCTAATGTATGTGTTGTGAAGAAGATACATATAGAGGAAATAAGTGGAATAAAGGATGAGTACATTGAGTTTGCTAGTAGAAAAATGGTTAGAGTCATAAAACAAGAGATTAACCCATGCAGATAAGGGAATGAGTAATGGAGGATACACAGATAGGAGAAAAGGGAGGGATTACGACATGATCAGACTTGCTGAAGAGAAGGATAAAAAATCTGATACAAGAATTAACTAATGGGGAATAGCATTACAGTGTGGAACACTCTAATTTGATGCTGAGGTACATGGTAAGGCACCAACAATGAGTTGCTGAAGTTGACTGGGGCTAGCCCTTTACCACAGTATTTTAAAGAATACTAGGGTTGAGGATGAGTTAGCCTTGTTCATTCTGCAGATGACAGGAAGGAGAGAAAAAGCCTTGGTAAATGAAGAGGACTGATCTCAACATTAGTAGGCCACACCAACAAATTCAGAGGGTACAATCAAGTAAAAAGTATTTTGCATCAGCGAAGAGTTTAGTGGCAACCCTGGAGAATTAAAGAAACAAGGGCAAAGAAATGTGTGTGCTCTGATTCACTTTGAACTGTATCTAATTAAGTGCTATTTAAAAGTATATATAAAGATTCCTTTTCCTCCATAACCCCTCCAAACACTTGTTACTACTTTTCTTGTTGACAATAGCCACTCTAACATGTGTAATGTGGTATCTCATTATAGTTTTGCATTTCCCTAATAGCTGAAGTTGAGCAGCTTTTCATATAACTGTTGGCCATTTGTATGTCTCCTTGGGAGAAGTGTCTGTTCAGGTCCTCAGCCACTTTTTTTTTTTTTTTAATATATGCTTATTGATTTCAGAGAGGAAGGGAGAGAGAGAGAGAGATAGAAACATCAATGATGAGAGAGAATCACTGATCAGCTGTCTCCACACCCCCTCTCCCCCTCTGGCGATCAAGCCCACAACCCAGCCATGTGCCCTGACCGGGAATCGAACCATGACCTCCTGGTTCATAGATTGACGCTCAACCACTGAGCCATGCCTGCTGGGACTCAGCCCATTTTTTATTTGGATTGTTTGTTTGTTTGGTTTTGAGTTGTATGAATTCAATTTTTTAATGGATTTTAAAGAAAGGAAGAAAGAGGAAAAAAACAACATATCTATGTGAGAGAGAAACATCTATTGGCTGTTGCCACCTTCCCACCCCCAACCCCCCACACCAGGGATCAAACCCACAAGCCAGGTATTTACCCTGACTTGGAATTGAACCTGCCATCTCCTGGTATATGGGGCAATACTCTGACCAACTGAGCCACACTAGCCAGAGTTGCACGAGTTCTTTATATATTTTGGATATTAACCCCTGTCAGAAATGTTGTTTGAAAATATTTTCTCCCATTTGGTTTGTTGCCTTTTTGTTTTGTTGGCAGTTTCTTTTGCTATGCAAAGCTTTTTAGTTTGATATAGTCCCATTCATTTATTTTTGCCCTTACTTCCCTTGCATTTAGGGTCATATTCATAAAATTTTCTCTAAGACCAAGGTCCAAAAGTTTAGTATCTATGTTTTGTCTATGTAATTTATTGTTTCAGGTCTGGTATTTAGATCTTTGATACATTTTGAGTAAATGTTTGTATATGTGGACAAACTGTAGTCTAGTTTAAATGTTTTGCATGTAGCTTTCCGATTTTACCACTGGTGGGAATATAAACTTGTACAGCCACAGTGGAAAATAGTGTAAGGTTCCTAAAAATGTTAGGAATAGAATTACCATATGACCCAGCAACCCCTCTTATGAGTATCTACCCCCAAAATTGGAAAACATTTATTTGAAAAGATATTTTCACTGCTATGTTTCTTTGCAGCATTATTCACAGTGGGCAAGACATGGAAATAACCAAAGTGACTTTGATAGATTATTGGATAAAGAAGATGTGGTATCTATCTATCTATATATATGAAAGGCTAAGTGACCGTCTGACTGTTCAACCAATAGCTATGATGCACACTGACCACCAGGGGGCAGACACTCAACATAGGAGCTGCTGAGCTGCAGTGACTTAGTAGTGGCAGTTCTTGGTTGATGCACCCCGGAACCAGAGAAGAAGGAGCCCAATTTCTGGGTGCATCACCCAAGAACCACCCTCTCACAATATGGGACCCCTCAGGGGATATTGGAGAGCTAGTTTCAGCCCAATCCCCATAGGCCAGGCCAAGGGACCCCACCTGCCAGAGGGACCCCGCTCACTCTGCAGATGCCCTTTGAGCCATGGCACCGTCCCAGGTGCAGCTGGCCAGGGAGGAGACATAGGAGGTTGGCTCCAGGGTGTGTCTGGCCCATCTCATCCAGTCCCACCCTGCTGGTCACCTTCTAATTAATTTCCATTCAATGTACACAAATCCATGCACTGGGGCACTAGTCTATATATATAAAAGCCTAAGTGACTGTTACAACTGGATGACTGGACAACCGGCCAGTAGCTGTGATGCCCACTGACCACCAGGGGGCAGACACTCAATGCAGGAGCTGCCCCCTGGTGGTCAGTGCACTCCCACAGCCAACCTCCCGTGGCTGTCCAACCTTCCACACTCCCTCCCCCTGGCCGACCAGACCCGATCAGCCTTTCCCGCTGGCCAGCTGGTCCCTATTGTGCACCAGGCTTCTAGTCCTATATAATAAAACCATAATATGCAAATTGACTGAATGGCGAAAGGACCGATGGAACAACCTGTCGCTATGATGTGCACTGACCACCAGGGGGCAGACACTCAACACAGGAGCTGCCCTCGTTTGGGGCTGGGGAGCAGGCAGTGCCAGGCCACCAGCCAAGGCGGGTGCCAGCGGGGGCCCCACGATCGCCCCACTGGTCTCCCCACAGATTGGCCCTGATCGCCAGCCAGGCCTAGGGACCCTACCCTATATATTGGGAACAGTCTGTTAGATTTAAAAATTAAAACCTGGCAAGGCTACTCCAACACTGAAAAAACAGGATGATGCAGCGATGACATGCATGGACTCTGGCTTGCACATTTTGTGGTCAGCCCTGATTCTGACACTTATAACTGTGTGACAAAACCAATAACTTAACTGCTCTCTGCTTCAGTTTTTCCACCCATAAGATGGAGGAAATGGTACCACTGCCTCAGAAGGATCATGTTATGTACTACTTTTTATAATCAGGGCAACAAAATGTAGCTGCCCATACAACAGCAAGATGCCTTTCACCTGTATGAAAAGTATGGTCACTGGTGCATGCAGCATCCCATATTGCAGGAGGGATTTCTAACTGCCAGTTTAGGCCCAACATCTCCTGAGGGGTCCCAGATTGTGAGAGGGTGCAGGCTGAGCTGAGGGACCCTTCACTGGGCATGAATTTTGTGCACTGGGCCTCTAGTATATATATAAAAGATTAAGTGACTGACCCGTACATATGTCTGACCATCTGACTGACCAACTGGTTGGTACATGTGATGCTCATTGGCAATTTAAATACAAACATTGACTTGTGCATGCGTGATAGACATAAAGCTCTCGCTAGTGCCAATCACACACGTGTGTTTCGATCTGTCATTGTCGAGCATGAATTTGATTGTTTTTGTTGACATTCTGAAGCTGAAAGAAAGCAGTTTGGTCGACAGAATATGTCTGAAGACCAACTATTGGCACAATGTACCTCTGAAGCCAAAAGAAGCCAGCATTGTTGACAGAATGTATTGAGTGTTTTTACTCTTAATGTGGTATACAGGGAGATATTATAATAAGTTTAATAAATTTATCAGTCATTGATTTTATCAATGTTGTTTTTATATCATGTTTTGTGGTTTTTATATCATGTTTTGTGGTTTTTATATCATGTTTTTGTTGTTGTTATATCATGTTATTGTTTATTTATTAATCAATTTATATATTATTTTTATATACATTTTACTAATTTTCTTTCATCTCTGACACTTCTATTATAAAGAAAGGGCGAATAGCAATATTAAAATATTTCTTCTAATTAATTTCCTTTCAATGTGCACAAATCAATGCATTGGATCACTAGTGTGTGTGTGTGTGTGTGTGTGTGTGTGTATACAATGGAGTACTACTCAGCCATAAGAAAAGATGAGATCCTGCCATTATGACAACATGGATGGGCCTTGAGAATATCATACTAAGCAAAATAAGTCAGACAGAGAAAGTTAAGAACCCTATGATTTCACTCATATGTGGGATATACAACTAAAAGCAACAAATGAACAAACAAGAAAAACAAACAAACAAAACCTCATAGACACAGACAATGGCATGTTGGTTAGCAAAAGGAAGAAGGGGGGATAGTAAAGGGAAAAGGGGATCAAATATATGGTGATGGAAGATTATTTGACTTTGGGCAGTGGGCACACAATGCAATATGCAGATTGTGTTTCATAGAAATGTACACTTGAAACTGATATATTTTTCTAACCAATGCCACCCCAAAAATTTAATTTAAAAATATTTTTAAAGTATATATAATAATATTAATATTTATCATTATTAAAATAACTTAGATTGAGCACTTTACCATTGTTAAGCTTGTACTGTGTAACTATTATGTAAGTTCTTCAAGCTTATAAGTTGTATCTATAAAATATTTACAGCAACTATTATTACTAGTTAAAATTTAAAAGTAATGCTCTTAATGTCAGGTTCAAGACAAAGGCTCCTACAATTCTGCCAGCAAAGGCAGCTGAGTAAGGGAAATAGGGAAATCAAAGACATAAGTTAGAAAAAAACACAACACACAAAAATTTTATATGCAGGTGATACTTGTCAACATGGGAAATCCCAAAGGATCTAGTTAAGTATAGCAACATTATTTAATTTTTTAAATGATATATAAAAATCTCAATTTCATGTCTACACACATCTGAACATTAAAATAATTATTTATAAAACAGCATAAAAAGGCTATTGGCTTAAATGTAACAAAAGATTTGCATGAATTCTATAAAGAAAATTTTAAGACATTATTGAAAAATATTAAATAAATTTAAAAAATACAAAAAAAACAGAGATCCGCTGATTACTATTGCCAATAATGTGGTCTTAAGAGTCAATACCCCTGGCTTATTTTAGTAATTTAAGAAAAATAGCACATGATCTCTTTAAACCAATTTGTCTTCCTAAAATAACTTAAGAGGTTAAAATTACTTTTCTTTTTTCTTATTTTCATTTTTTAAAAATGTAACTTGATTATAGAATAGACAGACAGCCTTGCTATGGCTCTTGCAGGCCTATTTTGCCATGATTTAAAACACAATTTTAGATATTGAAAATTACTCTGTTTTCTGGACAAAAATAACCATAAATTGGTAATCAATTTTTTTTAAATCATCTGAATTTACAAAAAGAAAAATGAAATGTGGGGGTTTGCTTACATAAGGTGGTCTGTGTAACCACCTTATGTAAGCAAACCAGCTTTGTTAAACTCATATTCTTTCTTTTTTAAAAAAATTATATTTTTATTCATTTCAGAGAGGAAGGGAGAGAGGGAGAGATAGAAACATCAATGATGAGAGAAAATCATTGATCTGGTGCCTCCTGCACACCCACACTGGGGATCGAGCCCACAACCTGGGCATGGGCATGTGCCCTGACCAGGAATTGAACTGTGACCTCCTGGTTCATAGGTTGATGCTCAATCACTGAGCCATGCTGGGTAGGCTAAAATTATGTTCTTACACTCAGAAAACAAGGAATGTTATTTCCTTCTCACAATTTAATTTCAAAAGACCTGAGAAAGTCAAAGCACTTTAATATTCATGAGAAATAAGGCTTTTTGTTTCCCATCCTGCTACTGCAAATTATTAAATTGTTTATTAGCAGATATACAACTTAGTTATTTCAAGATCATCTTACATGTGCCTAGCAACTGGCACTGGTCTGTGTGACTAAACTGAAGGACACCTTTAACAATCCTTTCAATACTGAATAAAAATAATCTACTAGTATACATGCATGCAAAGAAGGCAAACAAAATTAAGTATGTTAGTTAAGATAAAGATGCTACCAAATTTTGACTTACTAGGAATTAGGTCAATGAAACTTTTATACACTATATTTTTAGCCAGATATTTATGATACCACAGACAATTATACTTTATCTTTTAGCAGAAGAGACAAGGGGCTTCTTTCAAGATCTATGTTGCTTTCATTCCACTGCAATGGCTACAGGCCATGGCAAAGATTACTTCTGTAGTTATCTAATAACTCAACATATCTTTTCTTTTTGTAGTTGTTTACCATGCATTGACTTTCAAACCTTGACGCAACATTTTCCTGAAGTTGTTCTTTACAATTTATAGATATATGAAATTCTCTTCAATTATTTGTGTCACCTCTATAAGACATCTTTAATTATTGCAGACTAGAGGCCTGATGGATGAAGATTCGTGCAAGAATGGGCCTTCCTTCCCCTGACTGCCAGCACCACCTTCGCTCAAGCCAGAGTTGCCTTTTCACCTTCCCACGCTGCCCAGAGGCCCAGAGCAGCTGGGGCGGTGTGGAACATCATCTTTGCTGGGTTAATTTGCATACTCACTCCTGATTGGCTTGTGGGTGTCGTGAAGGTATGGTCAATTTGCATATTACTCTTTTATTAGTGTAGATAGAGTTATGTGCCATTCCACCTTACTCACATAGTACTATATACCTAGCTCTAGTAAAGCACTTGAACTTTAAACTTTAATCATTTGGGGATGAAAACGAAGTTGAGCAAATAAGCAGGTTTTTCTCCAATGGATGTGAAAGAATCACTGCAAGCTCATTCCAGCTGTCCTAAAATAAGCTGTGTTGTTTAGAGGTCACATTTTTGTTCTCTTTCTGAGAAGTGATTGTTTTGATTTTCAATGCAGAATTTTAGTAGCTATAGAAACTGCTCCATTTTGGAAGCTGAAAGACATCTTTCCAAGTTGGTTTCTAAAAAATAAGTGAGAAATGGAATGTAACAGGATTCTTAGACAATTACTAGCAGGTAGACACAAATCTATGGCATCCCACACACCAATATGCATTCCTTTCTTTCTGCCTGAATAGTAATTCTTGAGATTGTCAGTTCACACTTGAAATATGGTCTACACATGGTTATCCTTCATTTATAATTTTCTCTGCCCCTTCCTTTATTTTAGATTCGAATGATTAGTAATTTAGTTCAGAGGCTTTGAGCTTGTCAGATTTTACTTGCTTTGCTGTGCCAGTTATCCTAGGAAATAGGATAATTTTGGAAGAGGAGATTTGAAACAAAATTTCTGCCACAATCACATAAATTCAAAGCCTTAAAACTTTTAACTTTAAACTATTTTATCTTACAAGGTACGATTTCCCTAGCACTTTGATATGTTGTTCTGTGGTGTCACTGTGTAAAGAAAGTACATTGCTCTGTTGTATATTTTCAGTTATAACAGTAAATAGTAATGCATGCATACAATAACATGCCCTTGAAGTAAATGTTGTATATTAAAGAGTGTGCATGTATACCCTTTTAAAATCATGTTGTGTTTTTAGAACTAGATAGGTAGAATGTAATATATATGTGTATGTTTATATAACTATTCACACACAAACACACATATAAATTAGTTTCTCTGCAGTTCCTTTGACATAAGGAAAATAATTAAATATTGAAAAAATGACAACGGCGGCACCCCAGGAACAGCTGCGAGCCCCAGAACAACGCTCCCCAACTGGCGCAAGCACACGGGTTCAGAGGAGCTCTACACTCCACCACGGAAAGGTCAGATTTCGCCTGGGATAAGGAGAGAGAGAACTACATAACCAGACACCCAGAGAAGAGAGACCATGGGGAGACAAAGAAGCAGCCCGCATATGAAAGAAAAGCAGGCATCACCAGAAAAGGAAGTAAACGAAATGGAGGCAAGCAACCTTCCAGAAAAAGAATTCAGAGAAATGGTCATAAGGTGGCTGAAAAGAATGGAAGACAAATTCGACAATATGAGCAAGAACCAAGAGGAAATGAAGAAGAACCAAGAAGAAATGAAAAATGACATCGCTGCCGTAAAGAACTCAATAGAAAGCATCAAGAGTAGACTAGAAGAAGCAGAGGACCGCATCAGTGAGCTAGAAGACAAGATGGAAAAAAATACCCAAGAAAAGCAACTTCTAGAAAAAAAAATTAAAAGGCAGGAGGAGAGTCTAAGGGAACTTTGGGACAACACGAAACAAAACAACATCCGCATAATAGGGGTTCCAGAAGGAAAGGAAGCTGAGCAAGGAATAGAAAACCTCTTTGAAGAAATAATGACAGAAAATTTCCCAGATATAGGGAAGAAAAAACACACACAAATCCAAGAAGCTCACAGAGTCCCAAGCAAAATGAACCCCAAAAGACCGACACCAAGGCACATTATAATTAAATTGGCAAACACCAATGACAAAGTAAGAATCTTAAAAGCAGCAAGAGAGAGACAGAAAGTTACATAGAAAAGAACCCCCATCAGACTAGCAACTGATTTCTCAACAGAAACTCATCAGGCCAGAAGGGAATGGAATGAAATATACAAAGTCATGCAAAGGAAGGGTCTGAATCCAAGAATACTGTACCCAGCAAGGCTGTCAATCAAAATTGAAGGTGAAATCAGGAGCTTCACAGACAAAAAAGGACTAAGGGAATTTATTACCACCAAACCAGCAATGCAAGAAATGCTAAAGGGTCTGCTGTAAAAAAAAAAAAAGAAAGAAAGAAAGAAAGAAACAGCAAGCGAAGAAGTAACACAGGGGTAAAGAATAGGTATGGCGACAAATAAGTACCTATCAATAATAACTTTAAATGTAAATGGATTAAATGCCCCAATCAAAAGACATAGGGTAACGGATTGGATAAGAAAACACGACCCATATATCTGCTGTCTACAAGAAACCCACCTCAGAAAAAAAGACGCACACAGACTGAGGGTGAAGGGATGGAAAAAGGTTTTCCAGGCAAATGGAACTGAAAAAAAAGCTGGGGTAGCAATACTTATTTCTGACAAATTAGATCTCAAACTGAAGGACATAACAAGAGATAAGGAAGGCCATTTCATAATACTAAAGGGAGCAATCCAACAAGAAGAAATAACTCTGGTAAACATATATGCACCCAATACAGGAGCACCCAAATACATAAAAAAACTCCTGTAGGATATCAAGGGAGAGATTGACAGCAATACAATCATAGTAGGGGACTTTAATACCCCACTATCACCACTGGACAAATCCTCTAAACAAAACATCAGCAAAGAAACATCAATCCTAAATGACTCACTAGACCAGATGGAATTAATTGACATCTTCAGAACATTTCACCCCAAAGCCACAGAATATACATTCTTCTCAAGTGCACATGGGTCATTTTCAAAGATAGACCATATGTTGGGACATAGGCAAAGTCTCTTCAAATTCAAGAAGATAGAAATCATATCAAGCATCTTCTCAGACCACAGTGGCATAAAACTGGAAATCAACTACAATAAAAACAACCCAAAGAAATCAAACACATGGAGACTAAACAGCATGCTATTAAACCATGACTGGGTTACCAGAGAGATCAAAGAAGAAATAAAAAACATCATGACAACAAATGACAATGAAAACACTACAATCCAAAATCTATGGGACACAGCGAAAGCAGTCCTGAGAGGGAAGTTCATAGCTCTACAAGCCTACTGCAAAAAACAAGAAACAGGGGTAATAAATTACCTAACCCAACAACTCAAAGAGTTAGAAAAAGAGCAACAAGAAAAGCCCAGTGTAAGCAGAAGGAAGGAAATAATAAAGATCAGAGCACAGATAAACGACATAGAGACCAAAGAAACAATACAAAAGATCAACAAAACCAAGAGCTGGTTCTTTGAAAGGATAAACAAGATTGATGAACCTCTAGCCAGGCTCACCAAGAAGCAAAGAGAGAGGACCCAAATAAACAAGATCAGAAATGAAAGAGGTGAAATAACAACAGATCCTGCCGAAATACAAAGGATTGTTAAAAAATACTACGAACAACTCTATTCCAACAAACTGGACAACCTGGAGGAAATGGACATATTCCTAGAAAAATATAAACTTCCAAAACTCAATCAGGAAGAATCTAAACATCTCAACATGCCAGTAACTATGGAAGAAATTGAAGCAGTCATCAAAGAGCTTCCAGCAAACAAAAGCCCGGGGCCAGATGGCTTCACAGGAGAGTTCTACCAAACATTCAAGGAAGAACTAAAACCTATCCTCCTCAGACTATTCCAAAAAATTCAAGAGGAAGGAACACTTCCAAGCTCCTTCTATGAAGCCAGCATCACCCTAATACCAAAACCAGATAAAGACAACACAATGAAGGAGAATTACAGGCCAATATCCCTCATGAATGTAGATGCCAAAATCCTCAATAAAATTCTAGCAAATAGGATCCAGCAGTACATCAGAAAGATCATACACCATGACCAAGTAGGATTTATCCCAGGAATGCAAGGATGGTTCAATATCCGCAAATCAATAAATGTGATACATCACATAAACAAATTGAGAGATAAAAATCACATAGTCATATCAATTGATGCAGAAAAAGCATTTGACAAAATCCAACACCCTTTCTTGATAAAAACTCTCAACAAGGTGGGAATAGAAGGATCATACCTCAACATCATAAAAGCTATATATGATAAACCCACAGCTAACATCATACTCAATGGGCAAAACCTAAAACCATTTCCCCTAAGAACAGGAACAAGACAGGGATGCCCACTCTCACCACTCCTGTTTGACATAGTACTGGAAGTATTAGCCACTGCAATTAGACAAGAAGAAGAAATAAAAGGCATCCAAATTGGAAAAGAAGAAGTAAAGCTGTCCTTATTTGCAGATGACATGATAATGTACATAAAAAACCCGAAAGACTCCATCAAAAAACTAACAGACTTAATAAATGAATTCGGCAATGTAGCAGGATACAAAATTAACACCAAGAAATCTATGGCATTTCTATACATCAACAATGAACTTACAGAAAGAGAGACTAAAAAAGCAATCCCATTTTCCATCGCACCAAAAAAATTAAGATACTTAGGAATAAACCTAACCAAGGAGGTAAAAGACCTATATGCGGAAAACTACAGGACACTGAAAAAAGAGATAGAGGAAGATGTAAACAGATGGAAGAACATACCATGTTCATGGATTGGTAGAATCAACATCATTAAAATGTCCATACTACCCAAAGCAATCTATAGATTCAATGCACTCCCCATTAAAATACCAACGGCGTATTTCACAGACCTAGAAAGAACTCTCCAAAAATTCATCTGGAATAAAAAAAGACCCCGAATAGCCACAGCAATCCTGAGAAAGAAGAATAAAGTAGGAGGGATCTCAATACCAGATTTCAAGCTGTATTACAAAGCCACTGTCCTCAAAACAGCCTGGTACTGGCACAAGAACAGACATATAGATCAATGGAACAGAATAGAGAATCCAGATATCGACCCAAACCAATATGCGCATTTAATATTTGACAAAGGAGGCATGAGCATACAATGGAGTCAAGACAGTCTCTTTAATAAATGGTGTTGGGAAAATTGGACAGATACATGCAAAAAAATGAAACTAGATCACCAACTTACACCATACACAAAAATAAACTCAAAATGGGTACAGGACTTAAATATAAGACGGGAAACCATAAAAATACTAGAGGAATCCACAGGCAGCAAAATCTCAGACATATGCCAAAAGAACTTTTTCAGTGATACTGCCCCTAGGGCAATGGAAGCCAAACAGAAAATAAACAAATGGGACTACATCAAAATAAAAAGCTTTTGCACAGCAAAAGAAACCATCAACAAAACAACAAGAAACCCCACTGTATGGGAGAACATATTTGCAAATGGTATCACTGATAAAGGTTTAATTTCCAACATCTACAGGCAGCTTATACAACTTAATAAAAGGAAGATAAAGGATCCAATAAAAAAATGGGCAACGGACCTAAATAGAATCTTTTCGAAAGAAGACAGAAGGAAGGCCAAGAGACACATGAAAACATGCTCAAAGTCACTAATTATCCGAGAGATGCAAATCAAAACAACAATGCGATACCATCTCACACCTGTCAGAATGGCTATCATCAACAAATCAACAAACGACAAGTGTTGGCGAGGATGCGGAGAAAAAGGAACCCTCGTGCACTGCTGGTGGGAATGCAGACTGGTGCAGCCACTGTGGAGAACAGTATGGAGTTTCCTCAAAAAACTGAAAATGGAACTCCCATTTGACCCAGTAATCCCACTCCTAGGAATATATCCTAAGAAACCAGAAACACCAATCAGAAAGGATATATGCACCCCTATGTTCATAGCAGCACAATTTACAATAGCTAAGATTTGGAAACAGCCTAGGTGCCCATCAGCAGATGACTGGATCAGAAAACTATGGTACATCTACACAATGGAATACTATGCTGCCGTAAAAAAGAAGGAATTACTACCATTTGTAGGCACTTGGATGGAATTAGAGAACATTATGCTAAGTGAAATAAGCCAGTCAATGAAAGAAAAATACCACATGATCCCACTCATTTGGGGATAATGAAAAACATTATAAACTGATGAACAAAAAGATAGTTACAGAGGCAGTAAAGCATCAAACAGACTGTCAAATTACAGGGGTAAGGTTAGGGAGAGGTGGGGGAAATAAGAGATCAACTGAAGGACTTATATGCATGTATATAAGAGTAACCAACGGATGCAAAACATTGGGGGGTGAGGGCATGTATGGGAGTGGGGTGGGGGTGGGGGGCAATGGTAAGATATGTACACATATAATACCTTAATAAAAATTTGAAAAGAAAAAAAAAAAAAAAAAAAAAAAAAGAAAAAATGCATCAATATCTACAGAAGAATTCCTGATTGTAAAGATGATGGATATCTTAAGTAATAAAATCCAGCATATTCATAGACAGTGCTCTCTATTGCATAATCTGTTTTCAAAAATCACTTTGAATTATTTATCAAAATCTCTAAATTCTAAACAATGAGGTATGATTAAACATTCTCTTTGCTAGGGGCTCTAGAACTAGTTTAATTTAGCACCTTCTACTGGTCAAATTCCTAGGCTTTTTCCATATCACTTTCTCAGTGCCTCCCCTCCCTTCCTGTACATCTATCCACAAAAGGAAAGCAATGGGCAGATAAGATTATGTTCTTTGTTCTTTTTCTTTTTTTTTTTTTTCCTTTTCAAATTCCGAGGAACAAGTTTAAATGTCAGTGACATTATTTATGGTGGCATTAAAGGTATGTAAGAATGTGATATGCATTCTTCATTTCTCCAAGCAAATAAGCAACTAGTATGACATTTTGTTACTGGTAAGTTAAGCCTGAGTATAAGGGAACATGACTAAATACAAACACAATATTTCCTGTATTTCTGACCACGGGTTTCTAAGGAGGGGTTGTCCATATATCTTAATTCCAGGGACTGCTAAAGAGCATCTAGGTAAGCAGATACTACAGAAAAAAGTCTCAAATTTAGGTTTGACTTCTTATGCCATCTGGGACCAGATAAATTGGACCAAGATCAGTTTTTTAGAACCATTTCTTTTGTAATAGAAATACACTGATTATGTGGTGTTTTCGAAACCAGGCTTTGCTGTTCATTGAGAAACATTAATTATTTCCTCTCTTTTTGCAGTTACCAATTAGTATAGTACTCCATTAGTGAAATGAACTGCAGGTTACTAATTAGTATAACACCCCATTAGTGAGTTCTATTTGCTTTGTAATTTGGCAAAATTTAATCCTCTTTGGAGAATGTCCTAAATCTTTGACCCAGAATATTCTTATTTTTTTTTTCTTTTAAGATTTTCCTGACTTCAAAATCTAACCATTATGCCTCTATCTACTTTTTTTCCCCTCTACCCCAACTGAGGTAGTTGACTCCACTGATAACTTGGGGTCAGGAGAAAGAGAAATGTTTTAACTACACTTCTCTCAGCATCATATTTTATTTCTCCTCTTTATAGTACCAAATTATTCTGTTCCTCTTATGAAAACTAATTTTAATGGCAAATGGCATGCAAATGGATGCATTTATGAAAGAAAATTAATACTCTCATTGCGAAGACCTGCTCTCTATCATATATGAAACATTTGTCCAATAGTGGAGAGTAACTAAGTTGATATTTAACACCTTTGTCATTGGAATAGTCTTATACTCTTCTTTAAGCAACTGCTAAGCATCTTTTCCCATATCTTGTCAATAGATCTTGGGAATTTGAGTTTGAGATTACTGTATTTTTTAGATCCACTATCTTAAATGTGCTCAGAACACTTATATTAGCCTATAGTTTGGCAGTTATTTGAGCTTCATCTCAAGAGTACTTGCCTTTCTCTTCTTCTCGCCAGAAGCAGAAGACACATGGATATTTTGTAGACATGTTGGGAAACTAAAACAAAAACACAATATTGTATCTAAAAATGTTGACAAACCCAGCAGGCGTGACTCAGTGGTTGAGCATTGACCTATAAACCAGGGGGCCACGATTTGATTCTCAGTCAGGGCACATGCCTGGATTTCGGGTTCCATCCCCAGGGGGGTCCTGCAGAAGACAGCAATCCCTGTGCTTCTATGTCTCTGGGTCTATTTTGATTTTGCATTTAATTTTGAATAGTTTTTACTATTATGCATTCAGGTTATCGGTCTTTTCTTCTGTACTGTCTAATGTTTGGTTTAGCAGGTCTATGTATTTTTCATCTTGTTAAATAAATTTTTATGTTCAGAAATTTGATAAAAAATTAAATAGATAATTCACATATATATCTGAATTATATATGTCCTAGTTCCTCTTCTGGGTAGATCTGTCCTCTATAATAATATGTTCTACAAACTAATTACCTTGGTCTCTCCAGACTCTCAACCCCAGATTTCAACTCAGAGGGAGTCCAGATTTTCCCTCCTAAATTAGCAGGAGAGCAAATTTACTCTCCTCAGAGCTGTGTCAATCTTACAACTCATTTCTGTGTTTCCTTGTCTTGGGTATCACCGTCTTAAACTGCCTAATATCCAATGTATGAAAATCATTCTACCTATACTTTGCTCATGTTTTTAATTGTTTCAGTCAGGAAAATATATGTGGCCTCTTCTACTCCACTTTGACTAACAAAAGAAGTACTACCAAAATTATGTTTTTAATTTATTTCTAATAATAGAGGCCCAGTGCATGAGATTCATGCACTGGACGGGAGGGCCCTCAGGCCAGCCTGCACCCTCTCACAGTCTGGGACCCCTTGGGGGATGTTCACCTGCCAGCTTAGGCCCGATCCCCCTGACATCTCTCTCACAGTCCAGGACCCCTCGCTCCTTACTGCCCACCTATAGCGGAGGTGAGAAAGCTCCCGCCACTGCTGCTGTGCTCACCAGCTGTGAGCCTGGCTTCTGGCTGAGCAGTGCTCCTCTGTGGGAGTGCACTGACCACCAGGGAGCAGCTCCTGCACTGATCATCTGCCCCCTTGTGGTCAGTGCGCATCATAGCGACCAGTCATTCTGCCAATCGATTTGCATATTAGGCTTTTATTATATAGTATTATTCATATTATAACATTTTAGAGGATTTCTCTAAATCTACTTATTTATTGCTTAACAGTATAACTGGAGATCTTTTCCCCTTTTCTCACTTATGCATCATTAATATAGTTTTGCATGGATTGCTTATAAATATTATTTTTGACATTTTATATCATTGATGACAATCTTCATAGTATTATTTTCTCATTAAATTAAATTCATTTTCTTTCTTATTCTGGTTGATTTTACTATTATTTTTAGTTCTTTCAATAAACACTTTTATAACTATAAAATTTTAAGACTTTATAAATGTTTGTTGCTCATTTTCTGATATAATCAAGCCAAAAAGTATTGACTGAATTACTGATATGAACAATGAAAACAAACAGATGCATATATGTTTTCTGTGTCACTCTACTTGCTCTCCCCCCAAAGTTTATATAACTATGTGTATGTTAATCATATTTGCATTATGATTTGCAATTGTAATTATCTTTTTTGTTTTTTTCTGGCTATTGATCATGAAAACCGATAACCACTTTTTCTATTGTGATTATGTAACTATTATTTATTTTAATAGCATGTATCATTATTGGTCCACTTAGAATTAAGTAGAAGTCTTTATCACTAAAATTACCAGAGCTGAAACAGTGGTAAATTAAGATGTTTACCCTGTTTTCTTTTTCTAAAATTCTCACACATATTATTCCTCTTGGCATTGGCTGAATGAGGATAATAAATTTCCTTTGTAATATTCATTTTAGTTTTTTTTGAGAGACACCATATTCTTGAGGCGTAAAGTAAAAACATTTTTCATATTATAAAAAGAAAATATAATATGCCACTGTGAAAAAAGGATTTGTCTTTGCTTTTCTTCACACACTATTAAACTCATGCTCTAAATTTAGATTAAAAACACACTTGAATGACACCTGTAGTCTAAAAATTGATTTATAATACTAGGCAGTTCAATGCTCAGTCATTTATTGGTGATTATACAGCGTCAATCTTTGGGTTGCAGATTACTACCATTTAATAGTCAAACAGATTGCCTGGCAGAGCAATTTATTCCTCAACCCCGTCTGACTTTTGAGTACAAGTTAATTTGTTCATGTAAATAAACAATTTTTAAATACTTATTACAAGCAATGATTTGCCCCTTTATGAAGATAACAAAGAAACTGATAATGTTCAGTCAATGGAAATACTAGTTTATATCAGGAACTGTCAAAAACGGCCTCTTTGCTCTCTCACTTTTCTCTTTTCCCATTCATAGCATGTCTATCAGGATGAAAAGATTCCTTTTTTTTTTTATTTTTGTTTCTGGTGTCCCATGCACTTATGGGGATTTAATTTCATTTCTCCAAGAGTTTTCAATAAAAAGGAATGTCATCTTGCTGCCCAGTTCCTGTAAAAATGAATGCCTTCCCATTTGTATCACCATTTCCAAACCTCAGTGTGATGAGTTAACTGGGTCCTCGTCTTCCTTGCTAGCCCTCCAGTTTTACTGGCCCCAACTTACACTCTGCTCTTGTTCATCAAATATACTTACCAGGAGACTTGGAGATACATAACATTTATTCATGTTCAAGGTCAACTCAAGACATATTGCTGTTTCAAAAGCAGTCTTACATGTTTGTGTTAATGACAGGAGCTTTCCATGTGGCAGTTTAAACCCTTCCTCCCTTATTAAGCTCCTGCCACACGTGAATTTGATTATTTTTTCAGGTGGGCCCTGTAGCTATGTATCTAGGGGTTGAGCTCCTGAGCAATAAGGTGTAAAAACGGTCCAACATACAAGAAAATAGAAACACCTTTCCCAAAGCAGCGGTACCCATTTAAATTCCTAATAACTGTATGTAAGCAGAGACCCCTCTGAACTACTTCTCAGATCCTTCGTATTGTCTGATTTCTTAGTTTTAAATCATTGTTGTTTTAGTTTACTGTTCTCTAATTACAAATGAAATTGAACATGTTTTATTACCATTAATGACCCCAAACTGATGATTTTCCTTGATGAATCCTCAGACCTTGACATTCTGGAATAACTGATAGAAACAGAACTGTAGGTAAAATCAAAATGTCTTTGGGAATTTGAGATTCTAAAAGAAATACCAAACACTTCCTCAAGGAAACCCGGGAGAGGCTGTACAATCTTCTTAAATTACTCCATGAACATACTTTGGGAGAGGTTTAAAAAGCACCAAAAACCAGTACCTTCTACCACTACCATTGACAAAAAAATTAATAGAGCATAACACTTGAGAGAAATGTGAAAAATTCTGTTAGAATATTTTGTTCAAAAAATAGTGTGCCTCTGCTGGAAGATTTTCAGTAGGAAGACAAGTCTGCAAAGTAAGAAAGTTCTTTGTGAAGTAAACTATAATGAGAGAGAAACTTAAATATTCAGAGATAAAAACAAACCACTGACTATGAGACAGATAAAAGGTTTTTCTTTGGGTAGGATCTGCAAGTCCTGGTTCTAGGTGTTCAGATTTGAACAAATAGACTCCAATCTTCTTGTTAAAAGACTCATATATGAATGTTGCCGTTTTTCTGCAGCATTTATTGTAAAAAAGGGGGAATTTCTTGACAAATACCTTTTATATTTTCAAAGATTAATAAATAATATTATTATAGAATAAAATTGGAAAATTCTGTTTTAAAATATATTTTTATTGATTTCAGAGAGGAAGGGAGAGGAAGAGAGAGATAGAAACATTAATAATGAGAGAGAATCTTCCATCTGCTGCCTCTCACATGCCCCCACTGGGGTTGGAGCTCAAAACCCGGGCATGTGCCCTGACCAGGAAAGAAAACCTGACCTCCTGGTTCATAAGTTGACCTTCAACCACTGAGCCACACCAGCTCGGCTGGAATATTATTTTAATTTTAATGTATATAATGGCATGGAGATTTCAGATGGAACTATTTATTAAGAGCTTGAACAACTATGTATTTAAGTTCATAAAAGACATAAAAATTTTACACCAAAACTGAGTGTGAATGCATTGTAGATCACTGAATTTCAAAAACATAGTAAACTGAAATATGCTAGCAATGTTAAAACTACTGTGTATTAATTTGTTTTTAGGTAATCAGAAAAAAATATGAATCAGAACAAAAGTTCTGACAAACTTTCTAGATAAAATAACTATGGAATATTGATTGTTTCTGGAAATCATTGGCAATTATAATAATATTTTATTTTCATATATGCTGGTTGTTTTAAACATTCTCAATTGGATATTGAAGGTTTGAAATGCCATAGATTGAAAGAATGAATTTGTGTTACTCACAAACTTTCTAGAAATTGGGAGTTCCACCCTAAGGTTGTCTGTGAGTACAAATTGAAAATACTACAAACAATTGTATGAAATAAAGTATATTTTTACCCTCATGTTAAAAAAGGATTTAATACAAAAACCTGTATTTACATGTTTTTCTTAGATAATAATATATGGTAGCAAAACATTAGAAAATTACTTGATCCTCTTACTTACAGAGTAAAATTAAGGCTCAAATGGATAGCACATAAATTATTATGGTTAAGAGAATCAAATGTGCTAATTCAAAACAAATCTTGATATCATAAAAATACTACAGAATATATTACACTGATAAGGGAATATAGTGTATTGTGAAAAAGAAGAAGAGCTCGAAGATGAGAGAAGGGAGCATGATAAATTAAAAAGCTTTAATTCAGAATGAAATTTGATCAAATTAAAATTTAATGGAAAATATGGAAACACAAATGTCATACATTATTAAATATTAAATAATTACATACACACATAGTTTGTCTAATTAGAACATATATATAAAACTTTGTTTAGTTAGAGATTATGTGTAAGTATTTATAACTCTGTATTAACTCTGAATCAAGTCATAATGTAGATAAACCAGTCAGGTTCAAAATAAAATTTTATACAGAACTTTGGGAATTAATATGTTAGAATTTTCTTATTGTCTCAAACTAGACAAGTAGGTGTACCTTTGTTTTTCCTTTCATTGATGACCAAAAAAAGATAATTATCTTAGAGTTAGAGTCTCCACCAAGCCAGAACTATATGAAGTATTGCAATAACAATGCTCTCAAACAGAAAGAAAACTAAAATGATTGATGAAATTGTCCCTCAGGTATGTAATTATAGAATCACATAAGATGATAGTTAATAAGACATCTTAGAAAAAAATAAAACAACTGTGCATAGATGGTCAGGTGCATCAAAGAACCAGAGGAAACAGAATCTTGAGCTTTATTCCATAGGCTCACTAATCACATTAATGTTGGATTATCGTCTTCTAATTCCTTCTCACATAAAGCAAATAAGTAAGTATGCCATTTTTACTAGGAACCAAGTTATCCAATATGAGAGGAGCTAGGAAAACAAAGGATAAAAAAAGAAAGAAGGAGCACTTTGAAGTTGGACTACATTGTGCATATTGATATATTTGTATCTATCAGTCTATCTATTTATCATCTATCATTTAAAAATTCTCTATCTATATGTCATATCAATTAATCATATATGGAGATCTTGTTCTCCAATATTTTTTAATTAAAAGTAAACAGTTATCTTTGGAGAACTGATAGATTTTATTTCTGGATCAGGGCTATACAAACAAAACCTGCACATTAATATTTTAATGTTTAATTAAATTTTAATTAATACAAATGTTAATGTTTTTAAAAATTACATTGAAAATTATTGAGTCAGAAAGGAATAATGTTTCTAAATATTAATAGTGTCATGCCAAACTCACATAAAAACCAACCAAAGAAGGGAAAATTTAAGCATCAAAAGGAAGATGATGGCTGTATTTCATTAAAATACTAGAGGCCTGGTGTACGAATTTGTGCAAGGGTGGGGTCCCTCAGCCTGGCCTGCGTCCTCTCACAGTCCGGGACCCCTTGGGGGATGTCCGCCTGCCAGCTTAGTCCCTCTCGCAGTCCGGGCTCTCAAAGTCTGGGACCCCTGGCTCCTTACCACCCTCCTGCAGCAGAGGTGGGAGAGGCTCCTGCCACTGCCACTGTGCTTGCCAGCCATGGGCCTGGCTTCTGGCTGAGCGGTGCTCCCCCTGTGGGAGCGCACTGACCACCAGGGGGCAGCTCCTGCATTGAGCGTCTGTTCCTGGTGGTCAGTGCGTGTCATAGCAACCGGTCATTCCACGGTTCTGTCGATTTGCATATTAGGGTTTTATTATATAGGATATTGAATCTATGAAAAGTCCATAATAATCAACCAAGGTTAAAATAAGAAAAACATTATCGTTTTGTGCCCTGTTACTTATGTGGTATTATTGACTCATTTATTTTATTGATAGAGTATATAAAATAGTAAAAACAATATACAAGGAAGATTATCAGTTTAATAATTACATGTGTTATTAATACTAAGCCAGATAAAACCATGCAAAATATCTGAAGTATATTAAATATTATTTTAATTACCTTTAAATAGTTTATGGACCTAAGAATATGAAAGGATGCAAGACCCAATCAAGACTGAAAGTTTTTTTTTTTGTTTTTTTTTTTTTAAATATATTCTATTGATTTTCTACAGAGAGGAAGGAAGAGGGATAGATAGTCAGAAACATCGATGAGAGAGAAACATCGATCAGCTGCCTCTTGCACACCTCCCACTGGGGATGTGCCCGCAACCAAGTCACATGCCCTTGACCGGAATCGAACCCGGGACCCCTCAGTCCGCAGGCTGACACTCTATCCACTGAGCCAAACCGGTTTTGCAAGACTGAAAGTTTTTAACTTAAATCTATATAGCTAAGGATTCTATTAAGTTCTAAAGTCTTCAGGAGAAAGATACTTATGTAACCTAACTTATCAACCAAAGTTAGAACTGCAAATTTCTATAAATAGACAGATGATTAAGTAATGAATGTAGCTTAAATACAACAATGTGTTCTAAGTGATGGTATACTTTCTGAAGTAATAAAATCATTCACCTAACCACTAAAACTATGATTTAAAGTGTCCCATCCAGTTACTATATCTAGCCTAAGTTCCCTCAATTAATTGGGATGGCAATAAACTTCTTTCTTAATGGGTGTTCTTCAACCCAAGCAGATTTAAGACTAAGCAGAGAAATGTTTATGAGAATCAAGCTCATAGTATTCACATTTCTGTGTTAAGAAGGAAGTGCTGCATATTTTCTAATTTATATGCTTGCAATGCAGAAAATGCTTTGTCTTTTTTAGAGTGGTAGTATTGCAACTATAATTTGAAAGATATAATTAGTTAATTTAAACTTACAAATTTTATATAAAATTAATAGAAAAATCAGACTTGCAAGCTAAATGTCAAAGTTATCATCTTGTGGAAGATTTAGCCCTAAGAGGAAAGTGCTTTTTATCCTGTACTAGAGGCCCAGTGCATGAAAATTTGTGCACTCAGGGGGATCCCTCAGCTGAGCCTGCACCCTCGCCCAGTCCGGGAGCCCTCAGGGGATGTCCAACCGACACCTCCCTCTGCGGAAAAGGTGACTGGGCAGGCCCATCTCAGGACAGCACCAGCTGGCAAGTGGCCAGCCCGCCCCCCCCCCCCCGTTGCCCCTCTGCTGCTGCTGGTTGCCACTGTCCCCCGATCGCCGTCCCCTCCCTCTGCTTGCTGACATGCACCTTGGCAGGCCTGGCACCACCTGCTCTCTGGCCCCGCCCCCCGCTGACCATTCATTCCAAGTTGGGTCTATTTGCATATTACACTTTTATTATATAGGATTATTATATAGGATATGCTACAACAAATTGAAGACCACCATTAAATCTTGACAGAACATATATATACACAAACTATTCTCAGGGATTGGGATAGAGACATGGAAGTCACTAAGCTTATTCCTCTGGTAGTAGTACATTCTTTTCCATGTCTTACCATAGTTGTTACAATGAAGTGTTACTTACAATAGCCAAAATCTGTAAGCAACCCAAGTGTCCATCAATAGGTGAGTGGATAAAAAAGTTCTGATATACATATATATATATATATATATATATATATATATATATATATAATGGAATATTACTTGGCCATAAAAAAGAATAAAATCTTAGAATTTTTTGACAGTGTAGATGGATTTAGAGGGTATAAAGCTAAGTGAAAGAAGTTAGAGAAAGACAAATACCATATGATTTCACTTATATATAGAATCTAAAGAACAAAATAAATCAACAAACAAAATAGAGATAGACTAATAGAGAGAGTAGACTGATGGTTGCAAGAGAAGATCGAAGTGGTGGAATGAGTGAAAGAGATGAAGGAATTAAGAAATACTAACTGCCCTGGCCAGTGTGGCTCAGTTGGTTGGGTGTCATCTCCATGCACCAAAAGGTTACTGGTTTGGTTCCCGATCAGGACAAGTGCACCAGTTGCCATCTTGATCCCTTGTAGAGGGCATGCAGGAGGCAACATATCAACATTTCACTCTCACATCAATGTTTCTTTCTCACATCAATGTTTCTCTCTTCTCCCTCTCTCTTCCTCTCTCTCTGAAAATCAATAAAAATATATTTTTCTAAAACAAGTACTAATTGATAGGTACAAAATAGTCACAGATATGTGAAGTACAGTATAGAGAATATGGTCAATAATGTTTCAGTGACTATGCATGGTGCCAGGTGGGCGCTGGGAATACTGGGGAGAACACTGCGAAGTGTATAATTATCTGGCCACTGTACTGTATACATGAGACCAATACGAAGTGATGTTGGAGGTGAACTGTACTTGAAAAATAAAAGTTAAAAAATATTAATAGCAAAACAAAACAAAAATAGTTGCTGCAGTGAGATTTCTTGAAAGCACTTTAACATAATACAGCACAGTGCCCTTGTCGGCAGTTTCACTGTCCATGGTTTCAGTTATCATAGTCAACCAAGATCTGAAATATTAAATGGAAAAATTCAAAAATAAATAATTCATACATTTTAAAATTTGCACTGTTTTGAGCAGCGTGATGAAATCTTGAGAGTCCCACTCTATCCTGCCTGGGAAGTGAGTCACCCCTTTGCCATATATCTCTACACCGTAGCCACTGCCCGCCCATGATTCACTTAGTAGCCATCTCAGTTATCTTGATTATCTTGACTGTCAACTGTCATGGTATGGCAGTGCTTGTGTTCAAGTAATCCTTATTTTACTTCATAATGGCCCCAAAGCACAAAACTAGTGAAGCTCACAATTCAAATATGCCAAAGAGAAGCCATAATTGTTTCCCTTGAGTGAAAAGCTGAAAGTTCTCGACTTAAGGAAATAAAAAGAAATTCTATGCTGAAGTGCTAAGATCTATGATTAGAATGACTCTTCTACTTAAATTTGTGAAGGAAAAAAATGTATTAGTTTTTCTGTCGCACCTCAAACTGCAAAAGTTACAGCCATAGCGTATGATAAGTGCTTAGTTAAGATGGTAAAGGCATTAAATTTGTGCATGGAGACATGAGCAGAAAACATGTTCCAATTGAAAATAATGTGTTGTGTCTGAAAGCACTGAGCCTATACAGAGACTTTAGAAAGGATCCCCTGAAATGAGTGACAGAAAGCCATTTGCTGCAAATAAGAGACGGTTACACAGATTCAGGAATAGGTTTGGCATTTTAACATCTTAACTTCATTACAAGAAAAAGAAAGGTAGGTACAGTACAATAAGCTATTTTGAGAGACAGACTACATCCATGTAACTTTTATGAAAGTGTATTATTATAATTGTTCTACTTTATTAGTTATTTTTGTTAATCTCTTACTGTTCCTAATTTATAAATTAAACTATCAGAAGGAAGTATGTATAGAAAAATACAGTGTATGCAGGGTTCGGTACTATTTGTGACTTCAGGAATCTACTGGATATCTTAGGATGTATCCCCCAGAAATGAAGATGGGCTATAGTAATATGTGAATTTGTGAAAGATATAACCACAAATGGGGAGAAAATTAAGAAGTCAATATCTCCATAATAAAACAGAAATATGTATTGATAGAAAAAAGTTTCCATATGGCCCAAATACTATGAGTGTTTCCAAATGTATTTTATCAGTACTCTTTTGGATTATCTTGAGTACTAGGAGATGAAAATAGACTTAGGCTGTAAAAAGGAACTGGAATATGATCCCAGCCTCTAGTATGTGAGACTTCTCATCCTTTTTGTGTGATATATCTTGGCATATGATAAAGGTCTTTTATAAAGGCATTTTAAAACTAATTCTAAGTTTGTGATTTTTACTTTCTACCACAAGAGATTTATTGATTCTTTTAAAGGCTAATCTATAATAGTAAAAGTGAAATATGCTAATTAGACCAGATGTCCTTCCAGACATCTTTCCTTCCAGACAAAGCCTCAGTGGTGAGGGCCGCAGCAAAAACCCTTTCATGAATTTCATGCATCGGGCTTCTAGTTTTAAGATAAAAACATTGGATGTTAATTAAATTTTATATGAGGAAGTGGCTTATTGTTATTTTTATTATTGTATGACTTGTGCTCCTTTGGAAAATTGGGGAATGGAGAGGAGGGATCTTTGTGGACTGGAAGAGGCTGCTTCTGTTGGCATCCAGGAAAGACATTGTTGTGGACTGAATGTTTGTGTCCTCCCAAAATTCATATGTTGAAGCTCTATTGTGATTGTGTTTGGAGAAGAGGCCTTTGAGAGGTAGAATTAATTTTCTTTGAAGAGTACATGAATTAAACATTTATCCAGATCAATACTAAAATGTATTTGTTTGAAGCTGAGAAAATGTATGTCCAGTAGTATATAATCAAATCTAGTCTTTTAAAGTGTTATTTGATAAGCTGTAGAATTTAAGGAAACTGTCTTTCTTGAAAAGTATTTTATACATAAGATTTATAAATACAACATAAACAATAAGAAAATACTAACCAGGTTTGATTAAGCTTTGAGTTTGATATGTTAATTCTCAATTCATGTTTCTATGATAGTTAATATTTTTCTAAAGTGGCTACATACAAAGAATCATAATGCAATGTGAATTCCTTCTGAAGAATCAGTTTTTACACTGCTCAGCAAAATTGTTTTCTAGTATTAATTGTTTTATATTATAAATATATTATTTTATACTCTTTCTATTTTATATCTATCTGAGACAAGAAGGCTCACACAATATTATATGATTAACTCTAAAAGTTTTTTATTTATTTTAGTTGATCCCCTTGACAACTGATCACTTCCTTGATATTTCTCATCTTCAAACTCCATAAGAGAATGGACAAGGTCATTTCTTCCAGTCATCACCTAAAATGAATTTCCACACAATTGTCAAATTTTTGAACCAGACACAACATATGGCACAAATCAGATTATAGGTTATCTTCTATTGGAGATGTCCACTCCTGCATCATCAGCTGAGGCTAAGGTTATTAGATTCTACCTGAGTTTAAAGAATTACCAAATGCAACTCTCTGGAAGGGGCTCATTCATGTGGAAATTTCATTAAAAGAGGCTGAGGAATGACAGACCTGAAAAACATCATAAAGACTTTTGCAGAACACATGTGTTTACACACACACACACACACACACACACACCAATAATATTGTACATAGAAAAATAAAGTCTTCACAACTTGAAGAATAATAGCTCCATATAGGAAGCCCATATTACAGAACTCAGTCACCACTGAGTGCCTGATCTGCTATAGAGCCTAGTACAGCAGCATGTAAGAGAGGCAAGATTCCTGCCATCAAAACTTACATTCTAATTGCAGTAGGCAGGCAATAAACACTTAAACAAACAAACAAGTAAACAAATAAGGCAATTTAGGGTATTAAGAAGTAATATATAGGAAGTGAAAATAATGTAATATGATTAAAGCTACTGATACTAAGAAGCATACTACATAAGTTAAAATTTTCAGGAGACAGCTTTAAGAAATTAACATTAGACTTGGCATATGACTGAGAAAGAGACAGCTATGCAAAGACCTGAGAAATGGTGTCCCAAGTAGAAGGAATAGCAAGAATCAGAGCCCTGAGATTCCAACTAACCCATGGTCATTAGAGACCAGGAAAAGGACCAAACACTTGGAGGGTAGGAGGAAAAAAGTGTCATGAAGGGAGATAATTGAAGAGATTAGCAGGTTGCAGATAATAATAACAGATTGTAGAATGTGTTTTTTATTCTACGATTAATGACAAGCCCTTTGCACCTTAAAGCAGAGGTGTGATGTGACTTAGTGATACTTTAGAAATATTGCATAGAGCTCCGGGAGGAAATAGAAAAATTGAAGCAGAGATTACATAGGGGGCAATTATTTTAACTAGGCAAGAAACTATGACCATAGATCAAGTCTTTAGGGAAGTAGTGATGAAATATTGATTTTTAAATATATATCATTTTGAAAATTGTGCTGAGGACCAGAACATACGGAAGAATTGGATATAGAGTTTAAGCAAAAGGGATCTAGTGTATCTTCTATGTTGGGGTCTGAGTGATTGATAAATAGGGTGCCATTTAACAAGGTAGGAATAGATTGTAGGAGACGATTCAATTGCTTTGTTTTAGTCATATTTGGTTGATATTGATGACTGATCTTCCAGGTTGATATGCCAAAAAAAGGCAATGGGATATATGAATCTCGACCTCAGTCCAGGCTAAAAGTACAAGTTCATTATTACCTGCACTAGTGGCCCAATGCTAAGAAAGTTTTATTGTGTAAAGAGACACAGTACAAGGACTAGGGGTCTTTAGGATTTTGACTGCCCCTTTTTGGTAAGGTCCAGTTCTCCTAGTGGAGTTTTTTGTGTATTAAACAAAACCTTAAAACCTCTCAGATGTACACTCAAGCAGTACAGAAGGAGGTACAAGTTTTCCAATTGTAAATATACATTATTATATCAATAATATTCAAGCATATTGATTATTGAAAATATTACGGTGGTAGGCAGACAGACATGAGCAGAGCAAGGATGATGATCCAGGTACAGGTCACCAGGTGCCTAGCAACAGGCAAAAATGAGAAAACAAGGAACTCACCCAGAGGATAACTCTTCCTCCCCCAGCATATTGCTGGTCATATGCTTTGGATCCTCCCATCATATTTCCCCCCCTGGCATGTTGCTAGTCATGCAGGTTAGATCCCCTTAGAGGGGGAAACAAACAAGGGGGTTGAAGAATAAACTTTAAGCATTAAGCCCCTGGAACAATGAGATTCTGACCTGTATCATACACATCTAGGCCTCAGTTGTGTTTCAGCTCCAGGCCCAGAAAAGCAGCAAAACCTGATAAGCCACACCATGGCTGACATAAGGTCCAACTGTGATGGTTAATGACCCCTTATTCTGTCACAGACCAATCAGTGGAGACCACGACCCTGAAAGACATAACTGGGAAAGTGATAATTATTCTATTGAGATCTTTCCCTGGGACCTCCTCCAAAACCCTCACCTTTAAAAGCCTTTAGGACAGAGGACCCAGTGAGCTCTCCCTCCTGGGAACATGTCCTTCCTCTCCAGCACCCTCTTATTTCCCCCTGGGTGTTAGCTCCTGATCCCATTTCTTATATTGCTCACTTCTACCTCTGTGACTTTATCTTATAGTTTGAGTCTTGGCTCTGAATTCTTTCCTAGCCAGAACTCAAGTACCAAGGTTGCTGAACTCAAGTCGGTCCAACTCTACAGGTCTAACATTTGGTGCCATTCTTGCTGTTGCCAACATTACCACTGACACCTTTAAAACACTTAACACCCACAATTATTAATTCATTGACAACAATCTCAGTTGGCTGAGAACTGTCTAGTTTTAGCACTAAAATTTATGGTTCCAGGAAACTCCCCAAATCCTAAGCCAGGCAAACAGGTTAGCATTTAAATTATGTTGTTTATACCTATCAAGGCTATTAGGGACTTACTAAAGCCTTCTTTAGAGAAAGCATTCCAGATTTTCACCCTAAGAGATGCTATTAATTGGTATTAACTGAAACAAAGAGTTATAAAGATAAAAGCCCTCAGATTTAAACAGAATTTCTGAATGAAGACATCAAGGTTCTGTTTATTCATTCTTCTCTAAAGATTTTTACCAAATCATTCTGATGCAGTTTTGCATTGCAAAGTTTAGCTATTTTTTCCAGTAACTAAGAAAAACTGTTAATTGCTTAACTTTTGAATGTGCAGTCAAGTAAGTATAATTTGTCTCTGCAGTGGGACAATGAAACAACATGAAAGGAGCTGATTAGAATGACTGAAAACTTGAAAGCTTGGGCCATAACAGCTCTGCCAATATGTGTAAAATTGCTGGGTATTTCAATGATTATTTTTAAGAATAGCTTGAATGTTACTACTTGTGGGTTAATCACCATCAGGAATATTCACACAAAACAGGAAGCCTACAAAGAGAAATTCAGAGTTCTGAAGCACTATTAGAAAACATCAAAACTTCTAAGATAGTAAAAATAAATTTATATAATAAAAGGCAAATCAACTGGCAGAATGACCAGTCACTATGATGCACACTGACCACCAGGAGGCAGATGCTCAACACAGGAGCTGCCCCCTGGTGGTCAGTGTGCTCCCACAGGGGAGCACTGCTCAGCCAGAAGCCCTGAGCCATGCTCACCGCTAGCGAGTGCAGTGGCGGTGGCGGGAGCCTCTCCCGCCTGCGCAGCAGTGCTAAGGATGTCCAACTGTTGGCTTAGCCCTTCTCCCCATCAGTCGGACATCCCCCAAGGGCTCCCAGAATGCGAGAAGGCGCAGGCCTGGTTGAGGGATCCCCCTAAATGCACAAATTTCATGCACCATGCCTCTAGTGTATATATAAAACATAGGAACTAAGAAGAAATGCCAATGATCAGATTAACAGAATGCATTTGAGGATAATGTAAATAAAGCATATCAGATTTGTGCGCTCTCAAAAACCTTCAAATATATAAAAAATACATATTTTAATTAAAACTAATAACTTAATATCCTAATATATATAAAAACCCAGGGTCTGTAATGACCGAAGACTTGACCGATGGGAAGTCAGTCCTGCCGTCAGTGCTGGGTTGCCGTGGTGACCCAGCACTGATTAACACTGCTGCGAGCTGGGCAACCCAGCACTGACTGCTGAGGGGGCTGTGAATCAAGCTCGGAGAAAGGCTTGAAGAAAGAAGCAGGGTCTGATCCTTAGCCTCCGAGGCAGCTGCTGATCAGCCCTTGCCTCTCTCTTTCTCTCCAGGCCTGGCCAGCAGCCACACCTCTCTTTCTCACTGGGCCTCTGCAGGGCAACTGATCAGCCCCACCTCTCTGATCAGGCCTGGAGATAGGCCTGGAGATGCTGACTGGCATAGAAACCTATCATCAGAACCAAATCTGGGTGAAGTGCGAGGAGCCAATGGCTGACTAGGAGGTGGAGCTTTAGTCACTGACTGGCATAGAAACCAACCAATCAGAACCTAATCTTGGTGAACTGTGAAGGCAGAACCTAAGGTGGGGGCTGAGGAGGGGTTTTAAGGGCAATAGCTGTTTGGTGTAAGGTGTAAGAAAGTGGTTCAATTTTTTAATGACTGGTTTGGCAGTATAGTGCATATGGCTGACTGTCAGTCCAGATATAGGAATTATGTATTTTTGTCTGCCAAGAGCATCTCCTCCTGCTGAAATAGGCTTTCTGCCCCCCATTTAAGCAATCCTATCCTATATAATCTATCTATACTAATAAAAGGGTAATATGCTAATTAGACCGGGTCGACTGGCCATCTTCCAGATGTCCGACTTCCTTCCAGACAAAGCCATGGTGGTGGGGGCCAAGGCAGAGAGGGCAGTTGGGAGGCGAGATCAGTCCTGCAGGGGAGGGCAGTTGGGGGCGAGAGCAGGCTGGCAGCGTAGGGCAGTTTGGGGCAATCAGGGTAGCAGGGGAGGGCAGTTGGGGCCAACCAGGCCAGCAAGGGAGGGCTGTTAGGAGCAAGATCAGGCAGGCAGGCAGAGAGGTTAAGGGTGATCAGGCAGGCAGGCAGAGGGGTTAGGGGCAATCAGGCCAGCAGGAAGAAGCAGTTAGGGGCAATCAGGCAGGCAGGCAGGTGAGCGGTTAGGAGCCAGCAGTCCCAAATTGTGAGAGGGATGTCTCTGTGGGATAGGGCCTAAAGCGACAGTCGGACATTCCCCAAGGGGTCCCAGATTGGAAAGGGTGCAAGCTGGGCTGAGAGGAAACCCCCGCCCCCCCCCCCCCCCCCGCCTCCCATGCACGAATTTTTGTGCACTGGGTCACTAGTGTTTAAATAATGTAAATAAGCCTATACTATAGATTATAACATTAAGTAATTTAGTCTTCAAAGTGAATGAAAATTCACCTAGTAAACATGTATTTCTTTATAATATCAGCACTAATATCTTTTTCTCTTTGATTCTGCTTTTCAATATCACCCCAAAGCTTAAATCTTCCCTCTACTTCCTATCCCTATGAATGGGTCAGCCTATTTTCTGCACTACTGAATTCTACCAACTCCAGACCTCTCAAAGTTTTTATACCTGAAATTATTTTCTCTTCCTTTTGTTTTATCTCTTATATCATCACCAGTTTTTATTTTTCTTTAGCTTCACTAAGCAATTCCCAACAATACTTGAAATTCTTTATGATCTCCTATTCCTAAAAAAAATAAACAAATAAATATTAAAATAAAAAATAAAGCTGAAACTGGTTTGGCTCAGTGGATAGAGCATCGGCCTGTGGACTGAAGGGTCCCGGGTTTGATTCCGGTCAAGGGCATGTACCTTGGTTGCGGGCACATCCCCAGTGGGAGGTGTGCAGGAGGCAGCTGATCGACATTTCTCTCTCATTGATGTTTCTAGCTCTCTATCCCTCTCCCTTCCTCTCTGTAAAATATCAATAAAATATATTAAAAAATAAATAAATAAAATAAAATAAAAAATAAAGCCTCCCACAATCTTCAAGAAATTGTAAACTGAAGGATTTGTGTGATGAGAAAGGAAAATCATTCCTCAAATTAATTATGATATTTTCCATTTGAAAAGAACACCTTAGAATGTTTTTATTAAATTGGTTTCATCAAGATCTTGTGGCTATTTTCTGTTAATCTGTATTACAGTAAAATTAATAATATTTATTAATCTCCCAGATAATTTCCCTCTTATATAGGAATTTTGCCCACTGGCATTCCATTTAAAAAAAAAAAAAAAAAGGAGAAAAAGGTGTATTTTGTTTCCTGAAAAACAGAAGGAATATGTAATTGGACTTCAACTTAGATCAGATTCTTCCACAGAAAGTGTTATTAAATAGAATTAGAACAATTTCTCTCACTTTCTAACATGTTAACTTCAACAGACGACAGTAACATTTCACTATGTGGCTCCAGTCGTTAAGTAACAACCTTAATTCTGTGGCACAGAGACATTGGTAGTGGCCACTGGGCTGAACAGAGTACAGGACATATCTGAATTCTGCTTATCTGTTCATTTGAAGGAAACTAAAGGGAACACGAACAGTTTTGACTGACCTTTTCTCATAGTGGTTAAAACTTGTATTATATTGTTTGTCCTGCCTATTCTATTCTATTCTATTCTATTCTATTCTATTCTATTCTATTCTATTCCATTCCTCGGGTTAAATTAAATTATATTGACACATGTTGAATCAATTTCTGTACATAAACTACAACAATACTTATTGGGTGAATTGAGGTAGGATGGCTGTAAAAGTACTTCTTTACTTTTCAACTCTCTCTGATCTAAAAAAAATCAAGGCTGTTTGCATTGCCATATAAAAAACTGAGTGATAAGGGAGCACTTACCAATTTTATTAAATAATTTTCTATATATTTTAGCCATTCATAATTTTAAGAAAACAACCTAGAATATAACCTCTGCTTTAAAGCACTAAATATGTGAAAAGTAACAGGAGATTACAAATCATCTATCTTTAAATTATTGACTTTATAAATAAATGACAAATCTGATCTTTAACACTCAGATCATCTATGTACATAAAAGCCTAAGCAGCTCTTATGATGGAAAGACCAGAACGACCAGAATGACTGGTCACTATGATGCGCACTGACCACCAGGGGGCAGACACTGAACGCAGGAGCTGCCATCAGCCTGCAGGCCCCAATCATCGATGGGGCCTGCTGGCCAACCTCCTGGTCCCTCCCTTCAGCCAGCAGGTCCCACTCGCCAGATCAGGGCAGGGCCCCAGGCTGGGATGGGGAACCAGGGGTGGGTGGTGGCAGATGAGGGTGGCAAGGGAAGAAGGAGGCAGGGAGGTGGGCAACCTGATCGGCCCTGATCACAGGCCAAGCCTAGGGACCCCATTCATGCACAAATGCCTCTAGTTAATTATAATAAAACTGAGAAGGTTAGCTACTCTTTAGTGTACTAGTATTCAGGCACTTATTTATATTGTGGATATGCCTTTTACATGTGGTGTAACAATGAACAATTTACTTAAATTTAATATGAGAGAAACTCATGGAATACTGTTTGGATTACTAGTAAATGACAAAATTGCCTATAAAGTGCTTAGCTATATACTTGGCAAACATTACTATTAATAACTAGAGGCCCGGTGCACAATATTCCTGCACTTGGGGGAAGGGGTCCCTAAGCCCAGCCTGCACCCTCTCGCAGTCCAGGAACCCTTGGGGGATGTCCAACGGAGTGGGCATAAGCCAGTAGTCAGACATCCTTAGTGCTGCCACAGAGGTGGGAGAGGCTCCTGCCACCGCCGCTGTGCTCACCAAACATCAGCCCAGCTCCTGCAGGAGTGCACTGACTGCCATGAGGCAACTCTTGTGTTGAGCGGGATCGAGCCAAAACCAGCTCTCCGACATCCCCTGAGGTGTCCCAGGCCAGGCTGAGGGTGCAGGCCAGGCTGAGGGACCCCACCAGTGCATGATTGGGATCAGGGAGGGATGCAGGAGGTTGGCCAGACGGGGAGGGCACCACTCCGGGGGTGTCTGGTCAGTCTCACTCAGTCCTTTTTGGCTGGACCCCAGCATCAAGCTAACCTACGGGTCGGAGCGTCTGTCCCGTGGTGGTCAGTGCACATCATAGCGACTGGTCAACTGTCTGGCCCCTGGTAGTCAGAGCATGTCATAGCAAGCGGTTGAGAGGCCTTAGCATATCATTAGCATATTATGCTTTGATCAGTTGAATGGATGACCAGACACTTAGCATATTAGGCTTTTATTATATAGGATTATTTCAATAATATTTGCAAGAAGCTCTAATAAGATGAAAACCATTGTGTAAGTTAACAGTGAAAAGATTGAGTTTACATTTATTTTTCCTTTAGTGTTGTATACTATCTGTTTGATTTTTTGTTGTTTTAATTAAATTAAATTGACTGACAACATGAAATAAAAAAATTGACTAACAACATGAAATAAAAAAATAGCCTCCAAAAAAGTGTTCTGTTTAATATGTTGAGAAAAAATTGTGTGCAGAAATGTTAACTATTCTTAATTTTAAATATTTTGACTTGTAAATAAAATGTAAATTTCTCAAAAGAATTGTTAAAAATTAAAACATTATTTCACTTCTACTTATTTAAAACATGGAATAAAATCAAGATAAAGCCATCCTACAGACTTTAAAGTTTAAATCTAAATTATAAATTAGGGCAATGAGTAATTAAGAAATGCTTATTAGGTGCTTCTATTAAGATGAATTATCCTAATATGGCTCTTAAATTAGCTCAAATGTACATAATATGAAATAATTATAAATATTAAAGGTCTATCTATTGCTTCATTACCAACACCTCCTTGGCATACAGTAAATGAGGTTAGGAGGGCACATTCAAAGTAAAATAATCATGCAAGTTATCACCTTGGCAAGCTAATCTCTTCTAATAAAGTACAAAGTACAGATACAAATCTGCTTTTAGAACAAATAATTACTGCTTTCATTTTGATGCTAAACTTTCCTTCTAAAGAGTTTGGAAAATGCCTAAGCACAGAATCCAGCATCACAATTAAATTTAATCCAACAAACTGCACACAAAACCACCTTTCCATAAAGTAGAACCCCAGGAAATAACTCTCTACTGCACATTTTAATTCTGTTAGTGTAATTAAAGAAATCCAGACTAATAAATGGCTAACCAACTTGCTCTGAATTATAACAAGAGTCAGAAAAGATAAAAATGGTTCGTAGACCCTTTATACATTCTTTATGCTGAGTCTCACTCATAAAGGGAGAGAAAAAAAGGGAGGTGAAGAGAGAGATAAGAAAGAGAGAAAAAAAAACCCTCCCTGTTGTTTTGTGGTCAAGAGTGAAATAATTCAGACAAGAAAAGACAAATACCTATCAGCTCCCTTATATGTGGAACCTAAAAATAAAATAATATTAATATTTCAGTAATATTATAGTAATATAATATTAATTATTTTAGCCTTATCCGGCTTGTCTCAGCAGTTAGAGCTTCAGTGGCCTGCACACCAGAGGGTTATGGGTTTGATTCCTGGTCAAGGGCAAGTACCTAGGTTGCAGGTTCAATCCCCAACCCCCGTTCTAGGCATGTGTGGGAGGTAACCAATCCATGGGTCTCTCTCATATTTATGTTGCTCTCTTCTCTCTCCCTGTCCCTGCTCCCTTCCATTCTCTCTGAAAAAAAAAAAAAAAAAATCAAAGGAAAGAATATTCTCACTTCTCAAGTGAGGATTAAAAAAATACTACTAGTAAAATAATAATTTCTTTTTACAAAAAAACACTCACATATACAAAAAACACATTGGTGGTTGCTAGTATGGTGGGGAGTAGTCTGGTTGGGTTTATGGAGAGGTGGGAAAATGGGGAAATGGGGTCACAAGGTACCAGCATCCAATTGTATATAAGTCCTTGGATATAATGTACCACATGGTGACAATCTATAATAATAAAAGTGTAATATGCTAATTAGACTGGACAGCCAAACGGCCTTCTAGACATCATTCTGGACGTCCTTCTGGACAGAGCCGCCATGGTGGGGGCTGAGGCAGAAGCGGTTAGGGGCAATCAGGCAGGCAGGCAGAGGGGTAAGGGGTGATCAGGCAGGCAGGTGAGCAGTTAGGGGCAATCAGGCAGGCAGGTAGAGTGGTTAGGGGCGATCAGGCAGGCAGGCAGGAAAGAGGTTAGTAGCCAGCGGTTCCAGATTGCGAGAGGGATGTCAAACTGCAGGATCAGGTCTAAATCAGCAGTCAGACATCCCCCGATGGGTTCCAGATTGTGAGATGGTGCAGGCCGGGCTGAGGGACCTCCCCACCTCCCCACCTCCCCACCCACTAATTTCGTGCACCGGGCCTCTAGTAATTAATAATACTATTGTATATTTGAAAGTTGCCAATTGAGAAAATCTTAAAAGTTCTCATCACAAGAAAAAGTAAATATTTGCAGTGGTGGATGTTATCTAGGATTATTGTGATCCTTCTGCAATGTATACATATCAAATTATTATGTTGTATATCTGAAACTAATATAATGTTATATGTCAATCATATCTAAATAAAATTTAAAAATAGTCAGGAAGTGCAAAAATTAAGGAAGGGAGAAGGAGAGGATTGGTAATTTTTATAACATCTCCTAGGACTAAATTGAAAGTGATCTTGTAATTTAACTTAAAATCAAGGAGACAGATATTTTACATGACAAAAAGGTTCAACAATTATGATGGAGCATGGTGGATTATGAAACTTGCATGTATATCCTGTGGTAGTTATTTGTTGGAAAATGAATCTGATTTTAATTTTTCTAAGGTATGGTAAGCTGTGGAAAAAGAAAACAGAAACAAGAAAGAAATGAGGGAGCAATGGGATGAGGAAGGGACTAAGTTCGGAAGGAGGGAAGAACAGGCCACCCATAACAATCGTTCTTCCTCCACACCTCTAACCAACAAGGTAAATACATGGAACTTCACAGTGGTTGACAATCAATTGTGCAAAAGAATTTAGAAAAATATATATATATACATATATATATATATACACCATTACACAATTTAAGTTTCCATCTAAAATGTTCAATCATGAGCTTAAATTATCACAACATATACAATTCCCAACATATTATATTATGGACATTTAAAAGTTACATTTATCTTTCACAAGTATAATGTAATGACATAGTGATATTTGATGATAATTATTCATTTAAAAAATATGAACAAGCACTTCTTTAACAGGTAGTTATTTTATGTCTCCTTTTCATTTAAAACCTGTACTTGATTTCCCCAACAGAATTTTTTTTTAAAATATATTTTATTGATATTTCACAGAGAGGAAGGGAGAGGGATAGAGAGCTAGAAACATCGATGAGAGAGAAACATCGATCAGCTGCCTCCTGCACACCTCCCACTGAGGATGTGCCCGCAACCAAGGTACATGCCCTTGACCGGAATCAAACCTGGGACCTTTCAGTCCGCAGGCCGACGCTCTATCCACTGAGCCAAACCGGTTTCGGCTCCCCAACAGAATTTTATGCCAGCATCTTTCACTAATCCCTGAATTTTACATCCTTGAAATGAATAATCCTTCATACGTATTCTAGAACACACTTGAAATCTAATTTTTATTTCTCTTAGAAGTCTCTAAATTAAAAGAAAATATTCAGATTGTTTTTATTTCAATTATTAACAGTAGGTAATTAATAAGAAAAAAGTAAAATGCTATAAATTTTTCTGGTGAACATCTTGTTCTAAATGAAAGAGAAAACATATATTTATTGCTGGAGTAAGACCAGAGTATATAATTCCTTTTATAGCAATATATTTTTTAGATATTAGCACTGAAAAAAACCTTTTTTATGTAAATGAAAATAAAATGTGTTTTATTATAATATTTTATTCAAGAATTTGCATTCCATTAGAGTTATAAGCTACAAATCATATGACAATCAATCATTACAGTTCATTTTTATTGATTTATTGTCTGATAATTCCATTTGCCACACCATTCAATTTTATTAAAGTAATGTGAAAATATTTATTCTTCAATTTGTAGAGTCCATCACATTTTCAGAGTCTTACAAATATAATATACCTGTTCATTTCCCCCCTAGAGGAACTTTTTTCTTTAGACTAAAACATTTAGATAATTTTTGAAAAACAAATTGTTTTTAATGTCAATAGACATTTTCTAAGCCTACATTTTTATTAAAACATATATATGTCATTACATGCTTTAAGTATATTTTCAGAAAAATTTTAGAGCTAGAGGTTTAGTTCAGTTAATATAAAAACGTCCATCATATAAACTAAATAGTAAACTCAGTCCTCATTATCTAACCAAGCAGCCAAATTAGAATTGCTTTCTATCATGAAAAGACTGAATTCATGTTTCAATCTAAATATTTGTATTAATACAGTGTTTAAAATCCAGATATAAATTCAAACCAAAGGGGCATTTGTTCTTTCACAGTAGCCCTTAACCCTGAGCTAAAATACATTTAATGACTTGTTGACTTACAGATGTTCATGTGATTTCATAAGAGATTTATTAACTACAATGTACAAATTAGCTATGATGGAAAGCTATGAATAGATCACTGAGAACTTCAAAAATGGATATAATTAAAAAGAGGAAAATATAATCAATAGAATTTTTTAGGGTGTTTAACTGTTTTGTGGTAATTTATAACTTTATATAAATTCTCTTTTAAAAGAATGATATCAATTTAACATAATTAAAAACATAAGGAATATAATCTGTCCCCATGAAATAGTGAAACCAAAATATAGGGTGTTGAATCCGAGTTCGTTGTCTCGTGAAAAGGAAGAATGAAGTTGTGGACAAAAACAGCGGTAGCCAAGTTTATTGAGAGCATCCATGCAAATTAAAGTCCATTTGTCCATGTGTGGAGTCCCACATGGTCATAAGCTACATGAGCCATGGGGAGTGCATCTCCTGCCATTAACCTAACTGGGGGAGCAAGAAGGAAGTGCCCACACGTTTTTGTATACATGCTTCTTAGTTCCTGATTGGTCCTTTTAAAGATTCTGCCTTAATAACATTCTTAAGATTAGTTATATGCTTCACTGCCTTGTGATTGGTTATCTGCAAGCTGTCTGTCGTAGTAACATTCATACATTTTAAAGTTCGTCTCCCACGAGTGCCCTTCCTTCCCTGTCCAATTGGGGTGTCTTAGTAACTCCACCTAGTTTTACTTCCTCCCTCCCAATAGTCCCTGTCCCTGTCTACCTAGCTTCCCTCTGTTTCCTCATTCCCCCTTCCGATTTGGAGACTCCAACTGCTGTTAGGAATGAGGGCAACAACTGCTCTGGCTACTTCCAGCTGAAGAGGGACATAGCAAGGTGCGTTGGGGCTCCATTGGAGGCGGACAATCTAAGGGACCACAGAGAATAGGAAGATGTCATTTGGGGTCCCATTTCCATGACCATTTGTAGCTTGATGGATTCTAGACAAGAGAGGATGAATTGAGTTAGACAATTGAATATACAAGGGCCAAACAATAATGCTAGGAACAGGCAGTATATCACAGGTTTGGGCCTAAGTTTTAGGAGATAGAGAATGCGATGATGCTTCTCTTAACTATACAGTCTGTTTAAGGGACATGCTAGGATCTGGAACCACCTGAGTCAGTGAATCTAGTGACCTCTGTAGTGTACTTTGCTCTGCAGGTGGTTAAATTGACATAAGGCTTGACCAAACAAGTAGGGCTATTTCTAAAGGCCTGGGTAAATAGTCCAATCTGATCATGGGGGACCCTATTGGCATTTGCTAAGAAGCATTCATTCCCAACCTGTTGGGTTGTATCTAGGATTGGCCATTTCTTGGATCCTGAGAGTGTCTGACTTGAAAAGGAGCACTATATCCTTCCATGATAAATTAAAGATTTGTGTCTGTCCCTGAAAAACATCTATGTACTTGTTTGGGTTATCTGAAAACTTTTCTAAATTCATCTTAATTTGTCTTAATTCCTGTAGGGAATATGAAACCTGGACCCCGATGGGTCTGGGCTCTCCCCTTGCCACTGCTTAGCGGGCAAAGGGTAACCAGGGGCCTGGGTGGCCAACTCCCCTTGAGTCTAGGCAGGACTTGACCTCCCACAAGTCCTAGATAAGGAGGATAGGATGGTCCAGGTGTATTCAGTGGGCCACTAGGTCTCATCACCTTCTTAGGGGCTTTTGACTTCCTGGAATTCTTTGGGTCAATGCTGCCAAGAGTCAGGGGCCAATTTTGTATTACTGACACAATTTCTGATTTTCTCTTAAAGCAAAGGAGGCCTGAACATATGGGACATCAGACCACTTCCCTTCCATCCTATAGAAAATATTTAATTACCAAATGGTATTATAGTTAATACTTCCCTCTGAGGGCCATGCATCTCCATTTGCAAGTTTATATTGTGGCCACTCTTGAGCACACTTTCTTTTCAGGGTTTGTGGAATCTAGGGGGTGCTGACCTTGGTGGCACGTGGGTTCCCCATCTGAAAAGACAAAAAGAACAAAGTGGTAACCAGCACCATCTTGTTAGGGCTCTCACGGGTAGTCTCCTATGTAGGGCAAGAAAGACTGCCTGTTAGTGCATGCCCACTAACAGCTGACCTTCCCAGCTAGACATGCTCACTGGGAAGGTCCTGACTATAGGACAATATCCCGGTAGGAAAAGAATCCAGACCTTGGCTTATTATCATCTGTGAAACCACAAGTAAAGGAACTGGAGTCACCTTTCCATAGACACCATCTTCATTGTTACAGAAGCATGATAACATTCAAAAGAAATTTGGTGAACATTCATAATACTTCAAACAAAAATAATCAGTTCCTATTTGGTATTATAAATGGGAATTCTGGATTCAAGAACAATATTTTAGCAATTTTAGTAATAGCCAAATATCTTTCATTTAGAAAAAACACACCAATTATTTATTTAATGATTTCAATTTTATACAGTATATTATTTTCAATGTCACTGAATTTTTAATGTTTTCTTAAAATACTGACATAAGTTTGAATGGGAAATATTAAAAAAAAAAATGTATTGTATAAAACAAGTAATAAGAGAATGACTGACAATCCTGCAGATATTTAGTTGTTATTAAGTATGATTTAAGAAATAAACTTTCCTATAGCAAAATTCTTATCTTACTATATTTTTTAAAGTTCCAGAAAGAGTAAAAACACTGGTTTCATTTTTAGTGAAATAAAACTTTTTGGTAATAATCTCATGTGAAACGATCTAAATTTTAGTCAATATTTAAAGAGTAATAGCAAAGTAAAGTTAGAACATTTTTTGGACTTCCAGTACACTAGACCAAAATTTTATATCTATTTTCATTAATTAGGCATAACCTATTGAAGCAGAAGTTTTGGACTGGGCAGGATGTCCCGGATTCTTTGTCCGCCAGAGTTGAATAATGAATCCACAGACAGAAGGTGGAATAGCAAAGGTGGAAATTTATTAAAGAACAAGTACAGACTCCCAAGTGGGGAGGGAGAAAGAGTCCCACTGAGTTCCTTTTCCCTATGGCTTATAAAGGCTGCAGATCTTTGATATCCCCTCTGATTGGTCACTATTTCCTTAGACTAGTTACTATAGTAACTTCTGAGCTCAAAGGTCAAACCTCACATGGGATGCGTGAGGTTCTCCCACTCTCCTTCCCTATTGTTTCCCTGTTCCCTTTGGGCTTTCTTCCTCTCCTTCTGGATGAAGGGCTTCCTTCTCTTTATTTGGTAAATATAGACCTTTTGCTATTCCCAGCTCCCTCATTCTATGGAAATGTACCTATTGCAGCTTTACAGCTCCCCCATTCTATGAAAATATAACTTCTACTGCTCTGCAGCCCTGTGCTTCTTCCATGATCCTCCCAATTTCTAAAATATCCAAAATTTTCTAAACTTGTCTTTTTCACCCCTAAAAAATCTGGTTTCACTATGAACGATCTAAGAAAAAATGATTAATCAGAAACTGAAGTTGTGTGTTAATTATGATCCATTGAAAAATTTTATATCGCAGCATAAGCTTTTTATATTATCTTCAGCTTGCAAAGCTAATGTTAATTACTGTATGGATTAATAGCTGTCAAGTGTGTCCTACTTTCAATATAAATGAATATAAATTAGCTTCATATCTTTGCAATAAATACAGTACATCACTTTTGCAATTCTCTTAACTCATATGCACATATCCTTATAAAATTTAGAGTAGCAGTTATTTATTTTTCTGAAACAAAATTTTTCTTAATTCTGAAGCAAAAAGAAATAACCTTGGTTCTATTTCTTCATCTAATTGAGATGCTGATTGAGCAGACAGCAGGGTATCAGGCCACCCCTGAGTACACACTGTGGAGAATGAACCAGATCTAAGGCAATGACCCTGAGCTGCTACCATAAAAAATCCTTTATGTAATTTTCCCCTAACACAGTTTGCTCCTTAAAAATGAATAGGTATTCAAGTATTTTATTTTCCCATTTGTTATTCAAGGTTTAAAACTAAGTTTATTTCATTTAAGCAAAACCAAATAAACCTAAAAACTTTAAAACAGTGCAGCAGTCTTATTCTGAGTAAATATTAAGCATCTTTCTTTTTTTTTTCTTAATAATTAAAAAGAGTTCATGGATCCTCAGTACTGAGTTTGTGTTCTCTGGAAACTGAATAGCCAATTTTTTCTTTCCTGTAGATTATGGTTCCAACTTCGCATTGTTAGTCTTGCAACAACAATTCTTGAGTTCTTTTCCTTGATTCTAGTGTATCTTTTCTCCCATCTATCCCACAGTCTGAAGCTAGAGTAATATTTATTATTTTTTTAAAGTATCATTATTTCATGCAATGTCTCTCCTATTCAGTATTACCAGTAAACAAACAAAACCTGGAAAACTAGAAAAAAATTTTAACCTCAAACAATAGAAGACTACCTTCAACCATGGTTATGTTATATTCCTAGTACATCAGACCAAGGAGATAAAGGCCTAGAAAGGTATATGCGCTTACGTTTTAGTTCTATCTGTCACTATCCAGTTTTATTCTGTGAAGGCTTCTCTTGCCCCTAGTATTTGACACTAGCCATCTATGGCCAACTTTGTAAATTTGAAAGCCCCAGTTGAAATATGTCCCTAACCAATGACCTCAAGAATATGATGAAATCAGAGTACAGCATCATAAATCTAATTTTTTGAGACAAGAAACCAAGTTACTGTAGCAATTGAGTTGTCTTGCTAATAATTCCTTTGACCCTATATTCCCAGGGCTGGAACTCTAATACATAACAAACCCAAATCAAGTGGCTTAAAAAGAACAGAAATTTATTCTCCCACAGTTCTGGAGGCTAGATGTCTGAAGTCAAGGTGTCTGCAGGTCCCTTATCTCCCCAAAGCCTGTGGAGAAGTACCCATCCTTGCTTCCTTCTGTTCCTGGCAGCCCTGAGAGTTTCTTGGCTTATAGATCCTTTACTTCAATCTCTGCCTCTGTCCTCACCTGATGTTCTGCCTGGGTGTCTTTGTCCAAATTCCCTTCTTCTTATAACAATACCAGTCATACTGAATTAGCCTCAATAACCTCATACTAATTCAATTACATCAATAAAAATACTGTTTCCAAATGATTGGAAGTCCCCTATGTCCAGACTTTTTTTACCCTAAGGGACAAATCAGATTTATGTAGGGACATTCAGAAGTCTATAGATTCTTTAGCACACATGGTCCTTACTCACAGAGAAGAAGAGAGGGGAACTGGGTGAGCTTTGAAACTTTGAAACTGATACCATGTAGGGAAAAGGGGGAAAGTGGCCAATTAGGAAAAGCATGGGAGACATAAAATAAGAAATGGTCCAATTAGAAAGTGGAATAAACAGACAAAGAAGCTGCCTGCATTTATAAAACCTGAGACAAAGAGACTCACTGGACTAGTTGTTTTGGTTTTTTTTTTTCCATTTTAGAGAGAGAGAGAGAGAGAGAGCAGGGTTCTCCATTTTGGGAACCACTCCTCAGGCGGAGTTTGTATACGCTTGCAATAAACTTCCACACTTGTGCTTAAAATCTTTTAGTCCACAAATTTTACTCTTCAAACTTTGTAGGACAAGAACCTGCAATTAGAGTCCCAGTGTATCACAAACAAGGTCAAATCCACAGACCAGGGTTCACACTTCAACATCTTATTTTGGGGGGACACTATTCAATCCATCACAGAACCTATTTACGGAAAAGCAGTTTGAAGAAATCATCTCCTATAATCTTTGGAGATAAAATGGTTCTGGATGATGAGTTACAAAATACAACCACTAGAACAAAATTCTTCCAAATTAGGTAAAATGCTTTTTATTACTTATGGCCTATATATCAAATTCATTTTAAGCATAGTCATATACAGGGTGTCCCAAAAAATGTATACACACTTAACAGCTGATAGCTCAATTGATGTTTCTTTCTTTTCAGATTTAACCCATTAAAATGGATAATTATTTGAAGTGTTTATACAATTTTGGGGATACCCTGTATGTTCATAACAGGCTTTCATAGGAGTTTTCAGGAACTTTTCTTATACTTTGGGAGAGGCTACTGTACTTTATTTATATAAGGTAGGACAACCTAATGACAAATCCTAGAATAACTGAAAAAGTAGTAAAATAATATAGGCTCTTGAAAGCATTATATCCAGAGAAAAATCTGAGGAATCTTGGAATTTAAAAAAAGAAAGTCATTTAGCAACTGTCTTTAGATAATGTGTGTGTGTGAGTGCGCGTGTGCACGCATGTGTGTTGTAAATTAGTAATTTATGCATGAGACCTATATGTTCATATTGACTATGAAAGGGCGGGGAGAGACCAACTCCATGTTTCCTTTGTTCCATGTCTTCCACCTCGTGGAGTCAGGTTCCCGCCCTAGAACCTCTCCAAGAACCCAACCCACACTTTTGAATTAGCCAATAGAAATGCAAGGGGAAAGTAAGCCGCTCCCTGCCCCCATGTGCAACCTGACCCCGACCAATCAGCGGAGGCCACACTACCTCACCCCTCCTACCTCTCCCAGGCCCCCTATAAATCAGCGCGTTTGGGGTCTGGGGCTCTCTCTCTCTCTCCGCCTCGCCGCTGCGCCGGTGTGTGTGTGGGGGACTGAGCTCGAGCTAGCTCGATTAAAGGCTCTTTGCTTTTGCATCGGACTTGGCTCCCTCGTGGTCTTTGGGAATCACAAAATCTGGGCATAACAACTAATGTCACCCCAATAAAATTAAAAAAAGGAAAGGGACTAGATAGGCTCATCTGTAGGAGGCAGAAATAGCACAGAGAAATCAAGAGTTTGAGGAGACAAATTTCAGTTTAGTGTAAAGAATGATGCACTTGCCAAAACCGGTTTGGCTCAGTGGATAGAGCATCAGCCTGCGGACTGAAAGGTCCCAGGTTCGATTCCGGGTCAAGGGCATGTACCTTGGTTGTGGGCACATCCCCAGTAGGAGGTGTGCAGGAGGCAGCTGATCGATGTTTCTCTCTCATCGATGTTTCTGGCTCTCTATCCCTCTCCCTTCCTCTCTGTAAAAAATCAATAAAATATATTTAAAAAAAAAAAAAGAATGATGCACTTGATGATATCCAGGCTCACAATCAAATATGTGTGACAGTAATCATATTAGAAAAAGTCTTCAGAGGTGGATAACCCCTTACATTATGTTAAAAATGTTAAAAAAAAATTAATAAGCACAGCCTGTGTGACAGGGTTTCAGGATGCAGCCAACAACAAAACTGAGGATGCAAGTTTTGCTTGGATAGATGGGGGAGATGGGTTGGACCTGGTCCTCTGAGGAGTCCTCTCATCTCCAGGATCATGGCTTTGATATACTTCTAAATGGGTCTAATGTGTTATTGAATTTGTTACTTACATGAAATAAATAGAGAATGCATTTGATTATAAAATAAATAGTATAGTACAGAGACATTGTCATAATATAAGAAGCCAATTTCTAACCATATATATTTGCTCTCTGCTGAGGACCAAGGGCATGGTTGTTGTTATTTTTCCCCACTGTATCTTCAGCTTCATTGAGAGTCCTCTTGAGGATACAAAACTGCAAAATACCTAGTCTCCTCTGGCTATTGAGAAGAATGCATACTAACACATTAGATAATAGGGAATGGGCTAATTATTTCTAACATAATTATCAGAAATTCTTGTACACTTTATGTTGGTATCAATTTAGCTCTGAAAAGCAAATATGTAAATAGAATGCAAATCACAATAATCAGTAAGCTAAATTGTGATAAATGTAGATATTTTACATTTCCTCTTGGCTCATCAGAAATGATTGGAGAATGTAACTATCACATTGGAATTAATGCAGGTTCTCCACCGCCATTAGTATTTTCAAGTATTATCCCACTCCTTTGCAAACTGAAATCATCAGGCATTAAAATGAAAACACACACACACAACAGTGCTCTTTTAAGATGTAATCATCCACTGATACACATTAACATTTTCAAACTTCAGATTCATAATTAAAGACCAAGAAAACTATCTAAGGCTTCTACAACCACCTGCCAATCTGGTTTTATTGTTTAAGGATGTGAATAAATAGAGACCTCATTTTATTTTGAATTTGGTGAAAACATATCCCATATAATAAAAGCCTAATATGCAAATTGACTGAACAGAGGAGTGACGAGCAGATGACTGGTTGCTATGATGTGCACTGACCACCAGGGGGCAGATGCTCAACACAGGAGCTGCCCCCAGCCTGCAGGGCCCGGGCCAGCCAAGGCGGGTGCCAGTGGGGGCCCTTGATCACCCTGCTGGTCACCCAGCTGAGGGAGGTGACTGGTGGCAGCAGCCGGGGGTGGGGCCGGCAAGCGAGTGGTGTCGGGCTGGCCAAGGTGGGTGCCAGTGGGGTCCCCCCAATTGTCCCACCGGTCGCCCCACAGATAGGCCCTGATCGCCAACCAAGCCTAGGGACCCTACCAGTGCACAAATTTCATGTACCGGGCTTCTAGTTTCAGTATAATTGATTAACTTTCAGTCAGAGTGATAAAGAAAAACAGTGAGAAGACACAGACAACAAGTGTTTGAAATAAAAGTGACATCATCACTATGGATTTACTGACATTTAAGATATGATAGTGGAATATTACAAACTATTTTATACCCATAAATTTGACAGTTTGGATGAATTAGAGAAATATTTAGAAATATTTAAATCTTACTCAAAAAGGGATAACCTGAATAATCCTGTACCTATTAATGAAATTCCATTCAGAGTTAGAAATATTCAAGCAAAGGAAACTCTAGATCCAAAAGGTTTTACTGGTAAGTTTTACTGGTAAACTTAAAGAAAAAACAAACAAACATTTTTACACAAATAGTTCAATGATATACTAGTAGAAAAATAGTGATTGCTTCCAAAATACCTACTGATGCCAGCATACTGATACCAAAAGTAGAAAAATATAAAAAAACACATTACCCTCATTAATAAAGATGCAGAACTCTTCAAAATCTTAATAAAATGGATCCAACAGTATATAAAACCAATACCGAGTGGTGTTTATCCAAAAAATAGAAACCTGACATGATTTTTTAAAACCTTCAATGTAATTAAACACATTGACTAACTATAAGAGAGGGGAAGGAAACAATATTTGACAATGTTATTATATACAGAAAAACACATTTAACAAAATTAAACATCCACTCATGCTAAAACCTCTCAATGAATAGGAATGAATGGGAACTTCCTCAAACTGATTAGGAGCATATACAGAAAACTACAGCTAATATTCTACTTATGATTTCAAAAAAAGAAAAAGAAGAATTCTTTCTCCATAAGATTATGACCCAAACAAAGATTTTCACTGTTACCACTACTCATTAAGCATCTGACTGGAATATCTAGCCAGTACAATGTACCATGAATATTATCTTTGTAATATTATTCCAAGGATATTGATATTTGTGGCAGTTGTCAATTGGAATAGTTAGCATTGATTCACCTGAATAAAACAAAATAAGTCTTAACAGAGTCTAATTTTAGTTTGGAGTAAAAGGTTTTACTGTTTTGCAGTAATCTGATATTCTCATAAGAAATTAGACAAGCACTAACCGGATTGGCTCAGTGGATAGAGCACTGGGCTGCTGACTGAAGGGTCCCAGGTTCAATTCTGGTCAAGGGCATGTACCTTGGTTGCGGGCACATCCCCAGTAGGGGGTGTGCAGGAGGCTGCTGATCGATATTTCTAACTATCCTTCTCCCTCTCTGTAAAAAATCAATAAAATATATTTTAAAAAAAGAAATTAAACAAAAACTTTTTTTTTTAAAGTTTAGAGACAGAGTGGAAGGGAAGGGGAGAGGGAGAAACAGAGAGAGAGAGAAACATTGATGTGAGAGAGACACATCAATTGGTAGCCTCCCACAAGTGCCCCAATCAGGGCTGTGGATCAAGCCTGCAACCCAGGTACATGCCCTTGACCGGAATCAAGCCAGGGACCCATCAGTCCAAGGGCCAACACTTTATCTGGCTAGAAGGCAAAAACTATTTGAAAAGGGATTAAAAACATTAAAACTCTCCAGCATCCTGAATACCTCATTAAACTTAACAGAATACTTTCTTACTTTTTGCTAATACTTCTGGAAGAGGAGAGCAGAACTGTGGTTTGGTGTATATTATCAATATTTGGTATATGAACAGAGACATATCAAGAACTAAGAGAAATGAAGTAAACTTTAAGAGAGAAAAATATATGCAGTGGTTGAGCTGTTTAAGAGGCCTGAGATGCATGGTACTGAGGGCTTCCCATTTGGTAGATGCCATTTTGAAGCCAGGTACAGGCTTTCTAGTTGTGCAGTTCTTTGTAATCCTGAAGCCTGTCTATGGTAGGACAACAAAAAGAAGTGACCCCTGCTCCCTTGGTCTCTGTAGTGCAAGGATCCCATCACCAGAGTTAGCCTCAGACTAGTTGTTTCAAAGCTGACATCTCTAGCAGTCATCCTTGACCTGGGCAGGGTAGCCGCTCAGGAGTCTCTCACGTATGCTGCTGCTCCAATTAGTAGTGTATTGTTTGATATCTTGATAGAAAAAGTATCCTCTCAATGTCTTGGGGAACATAATTAAAGAGGATTTAAGCAAATCTTAAATAGTGAATCAAATTCAATATTTCTATTTCTTTGAGAGTTTGGGTTCCTAACCCTACATTGTACTCAAGTTGCCTGTTACTTCAACTTCATCTAAGGTAGCGTACTATTGAGAAAGGTTTCAGTCAATCAAGCAAGCAATTTTGAACCCATTTTCAGATACCTGAGCTTAAAGAATAAATCTAGCCTTTTGTTTGGTGTACTTATATCAAAGCATTTGGTTTAGTCCTATATTATGGCCCTTATGCCTTAGTCTAGTACTCTTAAAATCCATTCCCACACATCCATTATTATACAAAACAAAGTTACATTTTTCTTTCTGTGATCCAAAGAAAACTTTAAAAGGAGGTAGTGCTAATGCCAAGTTGACAACGGATATTGAGGATAAACCTTGCATTTTGTATGTATGGACATCCCACCAGGCTAGACATGTCTACCTGGAAGCAGCTTGAATGTGAGTTTTGCTACATAACTCAAACCAAGGGGGAGGAGTGCATGTGGGTCTTGAGAAGAATGAGTATTCCCTGCCAGGTTTCAACGGACTTGGGGGATGTCATGGCAAGGGTGGCCACCTTCAGAAGGGGAGAGATTTTTTCTGCCAGCAATGATAGTTCATCCATATTTAGAGCATCAAACTACTCAGATTCATTGGAATATGCCTAAGTTATTCCCTTCCAATCCCCATAGTTCCACTCTTTCCTCAATAATAAATTAATGTTCACACAGACAACTGACAAAGCTGTGAGTGCATTATAATTCAGCCACCAATAGGTAGGACCTTCCTTAATTTTTTATTTATTATTTTTATGTATTATTTTTATTATATAGAGCTTTTATTTTATTTTTTATCACCATTTACCCCCTCTATACATTCTTCCACCTCCACCCACACTCTGCCCTTCACCATCACCACCACACTGTTGTCCATGTCTATGAGTTCTCTTTTTTTTTTCTTTTTTGCTCAATCCCTCCATCCCCCTAACACACCATGCCCCAGGCCTCCCATAAAGTTGTCTGCCTGCTCTCTATCTATGAGTCTGTCTCTATTTTGCTTGGTAGTTCAATTTGTTCATTAAGTTCCACAAATGAGTGAAATCGTAGGGTACTTGTCTTTCTCTGATTGGCTTATTTCACTTAGCATAATGTTCTCCAGGTCCATGCATGCTGTCTGTCCCAAAGGATAAAAACTGATTCAAAAGAATATATGTACCTCTATGTTCATTGCAGTATTATTTACAATAGCCAAGATTTGGAAGCTGCCCAAGTGTTTATCAGTAGATGAGTAGCTAAAAAAGCTCTGCTACATTGGCACAATAAAATATTACTCTGCTGTAAAAAGGCAGAACATTTGACCCTTTATTTAAAAGTTGAGAGTCACAGTAAATAAAACTTTTTTTCTATCATAGAAATTCTCTAATTTTCTACTTGGAAGTAGAGCTGAGAATTTAAAGCCCAGATGATGTCAATTGTTTTCTCCCTTCAACTTCTGCTGTGTACCAAGGCTTAGTCAGCACACCCCACAGTCTTGTATGCTTTATGTTTGCTATCCTACTGCAGTAGCTACTTAACCTTCCAAGTCCTTTGTTTATGCATTTGAGTTCCTGCAACTATAAGTGATCATTTAATTACTGTTTGCTACTGTGTGCTCTGAACCCCCAGTGTCATATTTTGTACTGGTTGTAACATCATGATTACCTACAAATCTAATCATATCAGCAAACTAATTCCAGTTTCCATTTTTAAATAACTTTTTTCCCCTAAATATTTGTCTTTTACTAAAAGCAAGGTCAGGAAAATAGAAGCCACTTGATATATTCTACGTGTTTTAATATATGAATCAGGGGCTTAAACAGACATTAGGAAAACAAAGGTCAGTAACAATTCCTTAGTTTGAAGCATCAGTGAAGATGGTCTCACAGGTTTATCAGGAAGTTGCAGTGAATCTCAATCTCTAGAGAGCTCTCACTAGTTATTTTGATCTGAAGCAGTAAAGCAGGCAGTTTCCACAAATATACTAATTAATCTATGAAACTCAAGTGTGTCCACACATCTAGCCACACCTGTCTCTAGATTAAAATCTCCTCCTTCTCCTTCCATATTTGTGTGGGTATGTTTCAATGGGAAAGTCCAACTTGGAGCCACACAGGAAAAATAATTATGCAAAAAAAAATTATTGTTTTCTCTCTGTGACCCACAGAAAACCTTAAAGGGAGGTGGTATTGATGCCAAGTTGACAACAGGTAATCCAGCATAATCAATGTTCTCTTAAGTAATTTTCTTAAAATTCAGCTGTATCTATTATATAAAGATATTTAAGGTAGACTTTAGCTTAAAAATACCATCATAAACATATGACAAAATAAAACAAAATCTGCAGGTATGAGCCAAATGTAAAAGAGCAGTGATCGATGAATTTTTTTCTGTAAAAGAATAAAATGTAAACATGTTCAGCTTTTCCAGCCATGCAGTCTGTCTCAACCATTCTACTCTGCAATGGTATCACAAAAACAGCCAGTGACAGTATATAAAAGAATATTACTGTGTTTCAATAAAACTTTATTTATAAAAACAAAAGGCTGGATTTGACTTTAGAGCCATAGTTTCATCCCTTTGGTTAAGGAAAAATTCTACTTGGACACTTGGTGGTGGAGGAGTGGAGGGGGTTGAAGTTTCTATTACTACTTCTTAGAAGTCAAGAAAAAGGAAAAATCTAAATATATAAAAGCCTAAGCAACCGTCTGATAGCTATAATGTACACTGACCACCAGGGGGCAGATGCTCAACACAGGAGCTGAAACCACAGGCATGGAATAGACTGATGAATCTCAGAGGGAAGAGATTAACCAAAGATCTTATATGCATACTAGAGGCCCTGTGCACCGGTGGGGTCCCTTGGCCTGGCCTGATGGGATTGGGCCAAAACTGGCTCTCTGACATCCCCTGAGGGGTCCCAAATTGCAAGAGGGCACAGGCCAAATTGAGGGACCCCACTGGTGCATGAATCCATGCACCGGGTCTCTAGTATATAATATTCAAGAAAATTTGTTAATTGCAAGATGAAAGTATTTTGAAGGTTAATGCTTAATTCATTAAATTATTCACGAACTTTTCAAAATACACATATTGTATATAATTACTCTTTTCAAAAGTATATTAGAGAATAAATAAAATATTGACATGATTTTTTTACAGACCTTCAGTAAAATCAAGTTATACTTTAGTAATTAACCTTCAAACAGTTAAATTAACACTGAATGTTAAACTGAGTTATTAAATATAACTTTTCTGATAAAAATGAAGTGTTTAAATTTTAGAAAATCTAAAGGAATTAATTTTTTATGCCCTTTAGGATATCCTGAACATTGATTTTTCCCCCAAAAAAATACTTTTGCAGATAGCTGAATAGCCATGTTCATATTAAAGTTTAACAATTGCCTGCACAATGTGGTAAGAATTTATGAAAATAGTCATGTCATTTAACACTTGTTCTTGGTGGTAACAATTCTTAGGAAATATTGGGAAAACACTTTTTAAAATGGTTTATATTTTACAAGTGACAGTAAGTATTGATTTACTAAATGAGACAGAAAGGAGCCCTTGTAGCTTTTGAAAAGACCTTGAGGGATTGATCTTCAATCAGCTGTAAAATGTAAAGAGACCATTTATCAAAGTAGTATTGAAATTTAGATTGAAGTTGTAATCGCCTAATTCTGTGTCTCTGTACCTCTAATTTTCCAAAGTTTTCCAATAAAAATGGAAAAGCAATCAATAAGTAGAAATATTCGGAAACATTGGTATTTCCCCCACGTTTTATTTGAATACTAGAGGCGCGGTGCACGAAATTTGTGCACAGGGGAGGGGGATGTCCCTCAGCCCAACCTGCACCCTCTCCAATCTGGGACCCCTCGAGGGATGTCCGACTGCCCATTTAAGCCCGATCCTGGTAGGATAGTGTCTAAACAAGCAGTCGGACATCCCTCTCACAATCCAGGACTGCTGGCTCCCAACTGCTTGCCTGCCTGTCTTCCTGATTGCCCCTAACCGCTTCTGCCTGCCAGCCTGATCACCCCCTAACCACTCCCCTGCCAGCCTGATTGATGCCTAACTGCTCCCCTGCCAGCCTGTTTTCCCCTAACTGCCCTCCCCTGCAGGCCTGGTCACCCCTAACTGCCCTCCCCTGCAGGCCTGAATCCCTCTCAACTGCCTTTCCCTTCAGGCCTGGTCGCCCCCAACTTCCCTCCTCTGCCAGCTTGGTCACCTCTAACTGCCCTCCCCTGCTGGCCTAATCACCCACAACTGCCCTCCCTTGCAGGCCTGGTACCTCCCAACTGCCTTCCCTTGCTGGCCATCTTGTGGTGGCCATCTCGTGTCCACATGGGGGCAGCCATCTTATATGTTGGAGTGATGGTCAATCTGCATATTACTCTTTTATTAGATAAGATAGAGGCCTGGTGCACGGGTGGGGGCCAGCTGGTTTGTCCTGAAGGGTGTCCCGGATCAGGGTGGGGGTTCCCTTGGGGCGTGGGGCGGCCTGGGCGAGGGGCCTGTGGTGGTTTGCAGGCCGGCCACGCCCCCTGGAGACCCAAGCGGAGGCCCTGGTATCTGGGGTTTATTTATCTTCTACAATTGAAACTTTGTAGCCTGGAGCGGAGCCAAGCCTTTTGCTTGCTCCATGGTGGCAGCCATTTCTGTTGGGATTTATGTATCTTCTATAATTGAAACTTTGTAGCCTTAAGCGGAGGCCTGGGCCGGCCAGGGTGTGCAGAAAGCTTGGCTTCCTCCATCACCAGGGGCAACCCTAGCCTCCTGCTCTTTCCAGCTCCGTGGCTGCCGCCATTTCTGTTTGGGTTTATGTATCTTCTATCATTGAAACTTTGTAGCCTTGAGGGGAGGCCTAGGCCGGCAAGGGCAGGTGGAAAGCTTGGCTTCCTCCATTGCCAGGGAAAACCCAAGCCTCCCTCCTGCTCTCCGTGGCTCTAGCCATCTTGGTTGGGGTTATTTGCATATTCACTCATGATTGGCTGGTAGGTGTGGCTGGCAGGCATGGCTTGTGGGTGTAGTGGAGTGATGGTTAATTTGCATATTACTCTTTTATTAGATAGGCTGCAATAGGCATGTTCTTAGGGAGTGAATTGAAAAGGGTACAAACTAGAGCACTGGCTCTTCTGGAAAACCTCTGCTTTATCAGTACTTTGTTTTCTTTGTAGCATTTTGTTTCACCCATACAATAGATCTGAAATTAAGAGACAACAGGAAATAACATCTAGACCCGGAAACTTAATAAGATAAAATATTATAAATTTTTTTTGTCATTTTAACTAAGATTATTTTCATGAAGATTTATAGAAAGTGGTAAAAGAGTAAAATTAACCTGATGCCAAGTCAGTGTAGTGATGTGCATCAACACAGGTTCATGTTGATGTTAAGTCAAGGCCTGACCGGACTAATATCTAACTAGCTTTCAGAACTGAGGTCTGTGCCCACTGCCTACTGCTAAAAGAAAAAAAAAAAAAAAAGCTGGCTTTATATATGTTGAGTTTCCATGAAAAATTTGGATCATTAAAATGTTCACAATGTATGCCATTTTTTTTTTACTGTACTTATCAACTTTATTCCATTTCTTTTCTTCAAAGCACTCAAATATCAAAAGATCCTTCTTACCTGAAAGGCTATATACAGGGATGGGCAAAAGTAGGTTTACAGTTGTTGAGGATACGAAATAGAGTTTATTTTTGTATTATTATTTATTAATTATTATATTATTCATTATTAATAGCCTACTTTTACCCACCCCTGTATACAAAATAGACAGACAGTATTAGAAATTGTAAAAATGTATATTCTTGTTGCTCTGGTACTTCCACAACAAAAATATTTATTTTAGAGAAATATATAAAATAAATACTTTATCAAAATGTTCATAATACTGATAGAAAAAAATAAATTTCTAAGATTATTCAATTTAGTAAATTATGGTTCATACATATGATATAATAAGCAGACATTAAATACAATTTTGTAAAATTTCCCAAGAAAATTCTCCTGGTGCATTAAGTACAATCATGTTGGAAAAATAGTATATGAAGTATACAGAGTTGCAACACTGATAACCTATTGGTCCTACAGATGTTTTGTTTTACTTTGTAAATATTTTTGTACTTTGTTTTATAAGGAAACTCTGGGGCATCTCATGGTACTTTTTTCCCTGGTGATAATGATGAATAGGTTACTTGCATTAACCATGAACTAATAAGAGCAAGGGTTCAGACACCTCAGGGTTGAAGGTCAAAACAACCTCAACTTGAAAATTTACCTAGACCAGCAGAAATGCTAATGATGGGTAAGAAGTCTAAAATGGGTAGTAAAAGAGAAAGATGATCAATATAATCAATAGCCTCAGGTCAGTTGCAGAAGTATTGATTGTAGCTTGTTACAAATTGGCTTTCATTTTGGCTTTAATAGATATTAAGGCTGACTTCAAGCTTAAAGACTCATTGACAAAACAGACCGAAGTGAACACAAGTAGATCTGAGTAGAAAAGGAGGGATTTGTAGCAAACATCTTTTATACCCCATATCACATCCCCTCAACTCATTCTGGTATCAGTATCAGACAGTCTTATTCAAGCTCAGACCCACCTGCCACCTTCCTACTGACCAGCTTTTTGCTTTCTGACATGGGACTTTCACCAAGGCATTAAGTGCCTGTTGGATCAACTTACCAATGCAGTTTTGAAATATATGGGACATAAGCCTCAAGCCTCAATTCATCAGAAAGGGGATCTGACAAACAGACATTCACCTGATCTTCCCTCAGACAGATTTATAGAAGGCATTCCACTACACTCTCCGGGGCCTAGAGCAGAATTTGGTCCCCATTTCCAACATCAGTAGCTTTGAAACAAATCTACTTTGAAGCTTTTTTGCCTTCTCTTTCTTCCTTGTCTCTTTCTCCCAATTTTTGAGTAATTTCTCAAAAGGACTAACTAAACCCACTTTCTTATCTCAGGCTTTTCTTCTTGGGGAAGCCAAGCTAAGCCACCATCACTTTAATTTTATGTGATTTTTATGATCATGATTCTAATATTAGATAAAAATGGTATAACAAAGTAAGTTTATAGTCTTATTAACTATCCTATATAATAAAAGCCTAATATGCTAAGTGTCTGGTTGTCCAGTCATCCTTTCAACCAATCAAAGCATAATTGCTAATTATATGCTAAGGCCACTCAACCGCTCACTATGATGTGCACTGAGCACCAGGGGCCAGACAGTCAACTGGTTGACCAGTTGCTATGACACACACTGACCACAAGGGGCAGATGCTCAGATCATTAGGTTAGCTTGCTGCTCGGGTCCAGTTGATTGGGACTGGGTGAAACGTACTGGACACACCCTTGAGCCCTCCCACATTCTCTCCCCAGATGGCTAACCTCCCACATCTCTCCCTGGTCCCAGCCGTGCACCAGTGGGGTCCCTCGGCCTGGCCTGCACCCTCTTGCAATCCGGGACCTCTCAGGGGATGTTGGAGAGCTGGTTTTGGCCTGATCCCGCAGGCCAGGCCGAGGGACCCCACTGGTGCACGAATTCATGCACCAGGCCTCTAGTATACTATATAATAAAATCCTAATATGCAAATCGACCAAACTGTGGAAAAACCGGTCACTATGACATGCACTGACCACCAGGGAGCAGACACCTAATGCAGGAGCTGCTTCCTGGTGGTCAATGTGCTCCCACAGGGTGAGCGCCGCTCAGCCAGAAGCCGGGTTCATGGCTGGTGAGTGCAATGGTGGTGGCAAGATCCTCTCGCACCTCTGTGGCAGCGCTAAGAACCCCTTGGGGGATGTCCGCCTGCCGGTGGGGAGTGGGCCTAAGCTGGTAGGCAGACATCCCCCAAGGGGTCCCAGACTGTGAGAGGGCGCAGGCCAGGCTGAGGGACTCCCCCATCCAGTGCACAAATATCATGCAACAGACCTCCAGTATAGAAATGAAAATGCTGAAATACTAAATGAAATACTAATTATCAAAGGATAGCAAAATTATATAATAACTAGAGGCCTGATGCATGAAAATTCATGCAAGAGTAGTCCTTCCTTCCCCCGGTTGTTGGCACCGGTTTCCCTCTGGCACCTGGGACCCGGGCTTCCCTCCTCCGGCCACCCGCAGGCACCCAAGACCCAGACTGCTTCCCTCCTCTGGCTGCCTGCATGCCTCCGGGACCTGGGCTGTCTTCCCTCCAGCCCCAGCTTGGTCAGGAAGGACGTCCAGAATGACATCTGGAAGACATCTGGTCTAATTAGCATATTACCCTTTTATTATTATAGATAATTAAGTAATCCTAGAGTTATCCCTGGAACAGATATAAAACATAAAGACAGAAAGACAGTGTCATTCTCTTCAGTGACAGTCAAACTCCTACATAGAAAATCCAGTAGATTTAACACAAAAAATATTTTAAACTAATAAGTCAGTTCAGTACTAAGACTCAAACCCAAGGCCGTCCTGGAATTGATACTGCATCATTTGAGGCGCCAGACTGAGGCTTGTCCTTCTGATTTCTTTATTTCATTGCCATTGTACATAGGATTTTATGATTAATCAATCTAGAGAGCTATAAATCTTATAAGGATTTTCTGTTTTAATAAATGACAACATTATAAGCTCTATGATGGCAAGTATTGTCCACTGCTATTTCCCCACATACTTAGCATTGTAAGTGCCAACAATAAGTGCTTAATACTACAGAGAGGAATTATAAGTGTCTTGCCAAAATAATACACTACCAGAATTACTACTACCACTCCCACCACCAACACAGCTACCACCACCAACACCACTGCCACTGTAAATGTATAGACACAGACAGAAGAAGGACTAGATAAAATATTCCTAAATACTATCACTGCAATGATTTTTTTCATGTTCTAAATTACAGCTCTCAATCTTTTGTAAAGACTTAATGAGTTCAAACTCTGATGTGCAAATATGGAAAAAAGTGGTCTCTAAATTCTCTGAGCTCCACAAAACTTTCTGTTGTCTGTGATAAGCATGACGACTGAGCCATTTATTTTGGTGAATTTACGGTATGTGTGAGAGAGCTGGTTCAGCCTCTGCAAAAATACTTTCGTTAGAAAGGGTGATGATATGTGGTTATCAAAGTTCTCAGAGTATATAATTTGTTAGCTTGACATTTTATCTCTATTGTTGGCAGTAGTTTATTTATAACATCTATTTAAGCAGATATTGAGCTAGTTGATTAAAAACAGAGTTAATCTAGATTAATAAGGTATCCAGAAAGAAAGGTGAAGTTCAAACCTTCCAACTGGACCCTCGTTTATCACTGGGGTGGGCAAGGAACCAGAGTACAGATGTCCTGTTTTACTCCTGAGTCGTCTTTAGAGATCTGACTTTTCTTCTTTCAGTATCTGATCGAGCTAATTATGGGAAAGGATTTTTAAATTGTGAAAACCTATTCTTATTTACATTTTTCCCATCTGAAAGTCAAGAAATGTTATTTTCTTTACCTTACCTCTCTGCATTGAAAGGCAGAAATCCACTTGATAAGCAGTATCCAAGCCACTAAGGTGGTTTGAGATTGGTTCTAATGAGGCCAGGGTCACAGAGCAAAGCAGCATACATGCCAATTAGCTTTATGCGTAGAAATATATTATCCCATGACTGCCCACTGGGTTTCTACCTGGGCCAAAATTCATAAGGTGGAATTAATTAGAGAATTCAATGACTCAGCAGAAACCTTCCACCATTAGCCAAGGGGGGCGGGGAGTAGGTTCAGGTTCATGTCTTCTCTCATATTGGCCAATTTTATCTTTTCTTTTAAATAAAGGATGCATTTGAAGATGTCAGGTGGTTTACTTGTAAGCTGGATAGTTAGAAATTGGAAAATACAAGAGCTAAATTACTTTGCAAAATACAGTGCAATTGTTTTTTTCTCCCTACCATAGAATCTCAGCTCTACTTTCAGAAGTGGGTATGCTTACATAATGCATGCTGATGGCACAGAGCTCCAAAGTTTCAAAGGGTATGCATGCAAATGATTTCACCCCTTTCCTGTAAATTTAACAGCTGTAACAGATTATTGTTTATTATTCTGGAGAAATATATTTTATGTAATAATATATTACTATAAGTTGTCTTTTTTCCTCCATTGTTCACAAAAAATGATTTATAAACAATATTCAAGGAGTTAAAACATTAGCATTTTGGATGGTCAAGAAAGGCCACAATATTCTGGAATGTAACTATCATGCACATGTTTAAGAAGAAATTCACAAACTTAGTACAGTTATTATAGCAGTGAATTTATTAGTATTAAGTGGTACAGCTTGTGGGTGTGAAAGTATATCAGATTTTTGTTTTAATATTTTAAAACAATATTATTCTTCCCTTTTACTTTTCACCTGCCTATACAATATTAATACCTCTAAGTACAAAAAGAAAAACAGCTTATTAGTAAGTTATATAAGTTATGTGTTTATAGTGGTTGTGAATAATTTGATATTTGCTTATGATATTTGCTTATCTATAATTGTAAGTGGTACGGCTTTTAAATATATTTTAAATATTTGTTCACTGAGTAAAGATACTAAACAAAGGAAGTATTAATAAAATTTTGAATAAGTTAAAGGTAAAGAATACCTGAAAGGAAATACAAAATCTATACTAATAAAAGGGTAACATGCTAATTAGACTGGACGTCTTCTGGATGTCCTTCCAGACAAAGCCACAGCGGCCGCAAGGGCCGAGGGCCAGTCCAGCACCACAGTCCTTTTTGCAGAGGCCATGGGAGAAGGCGCCACGGGAGAAGGCAGAGGGGAGAAGGCAGAAGGGAGAAGGTCAGTGTCGCAGAAGAGAGAAGGTCAGTGTCACAGAAGGGAGAAGGTAAGAAGGCTGGTGCCATGGAAGAAGGCAGAGGAGAGAAGGCCGGCGCTGCAGAAGAAGGGAGAAGGTGGCAGTTAGGCAATTAGGGGGATCAGGCCAAAAGGGGAGAGCAGTTAGGGGGATCAGGCCAGGAGGGGAAACAAGTTAGGCAGTTAGGGGGATCAGGCCAGGAGGAGAGAGCAGATAGGCATCAGGCAGGCAGGCAGAGGCAGTTACGGGCCAGTGGTCCCGGATTGCAAGAGGGATCCCAGATTGGAAAGGGTGCAGGCCGGACTGAGGGACTCCACCCACTCCATGCATGAATTTTGTGCACTGGGCCCCTAGTATTTGTATAAAATAGAATGGTAACTCAAGAAAAAAATTATTTAAAACTTTTTATAATTTTGTTAAAAATTAAGTGAGCATATTTTACAGACTATAGCAAATTTTTACTTTAAAACTGGGAATGCTGAACTATTTTCTTATTTTATTTTTTTAAATATATTTTTATTGATTTCAGTGAGGAAGGGAAAAGGAGAGAGAGCTAGAAACTAGAAATGTTAATGATGAGAGAAAATCATTGATCAGCTGCCTCCTGCACGTCCTCTACTGTGGAGGGGATAGAGCCTGCAACCTGTGCATGTGTCTTGACCAGGAATCTAACTGAAACTTCCTGGTTCATAGGTTGACGCTCAACCACTGAGCCACACCTGCCAAGCTATTTCCTTATTTTACATGACAGTGCATAAATATGAAATGAAAGGCTCTTGATAAATTTAGTTTTCTTTCTGAAAAGAAAAATAAGCTTATCACACTGATATAAGATTAAAAATATCTAGCTAATTTGGGGTAATAAAGACTATATGTTTTTTATAAAAAATAATACTGAGGTATCAGAATTAAAGGTCCTTGCCTAGTTTGTACTTGTGTCTTTTATATTAACTTTGTCTGAAAATAATGCTCAGAATCACATTTTTTTAAAAGAAAAAGTTAATAGCCACCTCAACAATAAAAGCATCGTAAAAGGTCCATCCTCATGCTGTGAAGAGAGGCTTTCTGTGCTGTTTGGAAATAGTTTTATACTTGTTTTTATGTAGTATACTTAAAGAGTTTAGGTCAGAAAGTAGCCAGCAAAACAAACTCTACTGATCCTTTTGATACAATCAACAAGCCACTACCTAAAAACAGTTATATGTTGTTGGGTTTTTATTTGTTTGTTTGTTTGGTTGGTTGTTGTTGTTGTTTTTGTTTGTTTGTTTTTGCCATTTTCCCTGAGGGCAGCATGATTTAACACACAGAAAGTATTGCAAATGATTATTTTCTTGAGATATAATTGATATATTAGTTTCAGGTGTACAGCATAATGATTCAATATTGATATATATATATATACATATATATATATATATATATCAATATTGATATATATATATATATATATATATATATATATGATAAATGATCACCATAATAACTCTAGTTAACATTTATTACTACTCCTTTCTGTTCTGCAAAGTTTCTGCTGAAAAATCTGGTGATAGACTTAAGGGAATTGCCTTTTATGTAACAAGTTGTTTCTGTCTTGCTGCTTTCAAAATTCTCTCCTTGTCTTTAACTTCTGACCATAGTTCCCTAGATGTGTGTTCAATTAGATCTCTGCCCCTCGGGCCAAAGTTTTAAGATAAACAAAAAACGTGTCTTTTACAGACTGAGCACTTTTCAGTTGGTTGCCTTTTTGCTAAGCCCTTTTGTGGATGAACCCGAACAAGCCCTTTACATTTTTTCTCAGTCCTTGTGGCCCTTATGGCCATAAGCCTTGTTTGCTTTTTACAGCTCAATGTTTGGAATCTTGTTTCTCTGGCAGAGGTTATAAAAATTGTATTGCCAGATGTGAGGTTCAAAGAGGTATGCAACTTAATGATTCAATGTTTGGACATGTTATAAATGAATAGTTTATATATCAGGATAGGTATCAGGAGAAGGAATAAAGAGAAATGTAATTCCCCTACACTTTATAGTTTTGTATGCAGGCAAGTCTCACTATGTCTCAAAATCTCAGGGACTGGAGTTAGAGGCCGGTGTGCCTAGTTGAGACATGAGACAATGCATTATTAACGTCTGCTTGCAGGCAACTGGCTGGTGTCAAAGCAGTGTTAGTGAATGCAGAAGCTGTTGGAGCAAGGAGACAGGCAAACTCCCTGAAAATTCATTACCTCTGATATTAACTGCTACATACCTCTTCAAATAATTTGTATTATCTGAAACTACCCTGTTCACACTTTGAAATAAGGAAACCAAGCCTGAAAGCATTTCCCCAGGACAACTATAAAGTAATAGAGCTGGGATGTATAGCCAGGTCTCTTTGATTTTAATGTGCATGTTTACCCCCTTGCTCTTTATATAGGAAACTAGAGGCCTAGTGCACAAAATTCATGCATGGTGGTGTGTGTGTGTGTGTGTGTGTGTGTGTGTGTGTGTGTGTGTGTGTCCCTCAGCCCAACCTGCACCCTCTCCAATCTGGGACATCCCTCTCACAATCCAGGACTGCTGGCTCCCAACCGCACATCTGCCTGCCAGCCTGATCACCCCCTAACCCAGCCGTGGGCAAACTACGGCCCGTGGGCCGGATCCGGCCCGTTCGGCTGTTCCATCCGGCCCACAGAGCCGAAAGACCAGAGGGTTCTCTTGCTCTCCCCTCTGCTCCTTTACTTTTAATTTATATTAGTTCACACAAACACTCCATCCATGCTTTTGTTCCAGCCCCCCGGTCCAGTTTAAGAACCCATTGTGGCCCTCGGGTCAAAAAGTTTGCCCACCCCTGCCCTAACCACTCCCCTGCCAGCCTGATTGACACCTAACTGCTCCCCTGCCAGCCTGGTCCCCCGCAACTGCCATCCTCTGCTGGCCTGGTCCCCTCCAACTGCCCTCCTCTGCTGGCCTGGTCACCCCTAACTGCCCACAACTGCCCTGTGCTGCAGGCCATCTTGTGGGGGCCATATTGTGTCCACATGGGGGCAGCCATCTTGTGTGTTGGAGTGTTGGTCAATTTTCATATTACTCTTTTATTAGATAGGATGCATGCTCATAATACCTAATATGTGCATGTACTACTGATTTCTACTCTGGATTACAAACTCATATCTTACAGACTGGTTAACATTCCAATAGATATCTATCTACTGTATCAAACTTTACATTCTTTGAATTTCACTGATGACATTTCTCCCAAAATATTCCTTCTCTAGTATTTCCCATTCCAATATATAACAATATTCCATACAGTGCCTGACCCAAAAAACAAAGTCCTTTATATGGCTCTTCCCTCATCTTCCAAAATCTAATCAATGATGTGCAGAAAATGCTAATATTTAAAAGCACTTGCTATATGGCTGATACTGCCCTAAATTCTTCACACCAATTAGCTTTAAGGGTTATAGAAAACTAATCAATTAGGCACTATTTTTATCTCTAGTATTCAAATAATGAATCAAGGCAACTTGCCTATCTCCTCATAGCTAGAAAATGGTAAAGCTCAAATAGAAACAAAGGCAGGAGAATTCTGTCCCTTAGAGGCTAATCACTGTTACTCAAAAAATCATTTAATTCTACTGAATAATTCTTGAATCCATCCTCTTTAATCTATGCCCATTGTCAATAGGCCAGTTCAAGTCACCATCTTCTTGAGCTTTTTTTTTACTAATGCCCCATTACTCAAATCTTGCTCCTTTCCAGTCCATTCTCTACATCTCAATCAACATTGTTTAAAATGTAAGTGTGATTATATTTCTTCTTACATAAAACCACTCAAAGGTCTTTCTAATGGCCTTAAAACAAGACTGAACTCACCCTGACCAGGTGGCTCAGTTGGTTATAACATTGTCCTGTACACCAAAAGGTTGTGGTTTTGATTCCTGGTCAGAGCACATACCTGGGTTGTGGGTTTGATCCCCAGTCAGGGCACATAAGGGAGGCCACTAAATAACATCTCTCTCACATCGATCTCTCTCTCTGTCTCTCTCTTGCTCTCTCACCCTCTCACTCTCCCCACTTCCTCTCTCTCTAAAAATCAATAAAAACATATCCGTGGGAGAGGATTAAAAAAATAATAACAAGACTAAACTCTGTTACCATCGCTCACAATGGATTTAGCATTCTGAGTGTGGCTTATGCCTACTTCTTCATATCATCTTTCCAGAATCATCTTCAATCTATATGATAGCCACATTCAAAGAGTTTGTTTCTCAAAGATCCCAGGCTGTTTCTCATGAAAATACTATTCCTTCTACATGCAACCTCCCATTCCATCTTCAACATTCCCATACATATTTTTCTGGGTTGTTTCACTAACCCTTACATTTCAAATTTCATCAAAATAGACATATCCCAGAACAATCTATCCTCCTGATTTATGACTTTTTAGCTCCATATATCCCATTATTATATTATTATGACTCTAATTTTATTATTGTTTAGTATCAGTATTCCCTGTTAATTTCTAAGTTCTCTGAGGGCTAGGGCCGTGTCTACCTTGTTCACCTATTTACCACTTAGTGCTAACACAGCACTGAGTAAAGGTCTCTCTCTCTCTCTCTTCTCTCTCTCTCTTTTTCTCTCTCGCACATACACACACACACAGTCACACACACCAACACAAACGCATGCACCTGCAACCACATGAGCACATAAACAGGAGTCCTTACATCACCCAATAAATGGATTAATTCATATGGTTCGTTCAGAGTGTGGTTTGATTGTATTTCAAGTAAAATATCTGTCTCATGGTATTATCTAGCCTGGGAAAAATGAATTCCATTGCCCAGAGATCACTGTCTTTTGTTGCTTGATGTCCAGTATTTTGAAAGCCATTGCTTCACATATTTTTTTCTCATTTTGTGGTTGTTCCAGGCAAAAGAGTAAATCTGTTCCCTCTTATATCTACTTGGCCAAAGTGGAAGTCTGCGGAAAAAGATTTTATTTCTCAAAGTGAAATAGTAGAGTAATATACACTGAATATTAAAATAGTGATTTGGTAAAATATTTTGTTGAACAGCAGACTCTAAGAACTTTAGTTATCTATTAATAAAAAGAGAGAGCCTGTCCCATCATGAAAAGATTGGCAATTGCTCACCCAAAATAGCAATTATGAGACTATCCCCAACCTCAGAATTGAAAGAAATGGCTAATGCAACTGTGCACATGATGGAGAGACATGCAATGCACTCTTGCTGGAGGAAAAGAAAAGGACTTACAATTTATAAGAATTGCTTTATGCTAATTTCTCCCATCATGCTGGGAAAAGAAGAGGTCAGAAGCCTATGCTACATTTGGAATATTTATTTTATTAAACAATAGTTTAATAAACAATGGTTTGAAAAAATACTCAACTGGGAGACAAATAGGGGCAAACCTTAATTGGATGTCACCAGTTAGTGAGGCGTTTTCTTATGCTGACATGAAAAAAATCAGCATAATGAAAGTTGCTCCTACTTTATGAAATTATTTTCAATGTCTTGTTGTCTAAAGGTTGTTTCTCTATTTATCTTTATTCAGGATTCTTCTGATTGCAAATACAGCACTGGGCTTGTTCTTTTCACCTCCTGTAAATTCTCCTGTGTTGATATGTTCCACAAAACTTCTGATGCTTTATTTAAAATAACCTAAAACAGCTTGCTTAAGTGAGCTTCATTTAATTATTTTAAACATTAATAACTAAAAATATTTATACTAGATTAGACATCCAAGATAGTTCCAACCATCTAAGTTATCATGGAAAAGTACTGTTTTCTCTCATAATATATACATGGAAGTGTTTACTATATAATATAAAGTTTAGTTTTCACATATTAAAATGAGAACACTTTGAAGTAAACAAAATTATCTTGATATTGTTGTCACTGAATATTTTAATGAGATACCATGGGTATAAATTCTAAACATTGTAATCAAAGTAAAAATCCAGGTGTTTTCTAAGAGAAAGTCAATATTTAAGAATTCTACTCTAATGCATGTACTTCAGGAAAGTAACTTTCTCTTAAATCAACATATAACAACAAAAAAAATGCATTTCACAAACTTTTAATTTGGCTTGTCTCTATAAATTCAAGATAGCATGGTATGATTTCTTGATAAAAACAAATCTTAAAATAGTGAGTTTTGAATTTGGCAACTTGAATAATATATTTTTATATGTACTAGTACCTTAGATAAAAATTAGAAATAGTGACTTTTTTTAAGACATGGTACCCTCCCTAAGTACTTCTTAAAAATAATTCAAAGTTTTTAACTGAAAATGTCTCCATTTGTAAGAGAAAAAAAGTGTTGAATGCAACTATTAAAACATTCTATAAAATTTATTTCCCCTCTCCTCTCCCATCTCTTATTATGTCCTGATACTTGACAACTTCTTTGTTATGTTTCCTGACACAAATCTTGTCTTCCTCTAATCCCTTCTAGTCACCTTTGTCCTGTCTAAAATACAACCCTGACATATCACTTTGCATATTTGAACTAGTTTATGATCTTTATTTGTTTATAGTAGAAAGTTCAAAACTTCTTAATGTGGCATGAAAGGTATTCTGTAAACTTGCTTCTTACTGTTTTTCAATATACGGTAAGCTGATAAGAACCTTAGTAGAAGTGGGATAACCTCACATTGGCAAATCCTGGGCTCCATTTACCCAGGCTCATGCCTCATCTCTAGGTACCAAGTTCTTTCATGACACCATCCAAAGGTAGACCCTATGGTTGACATGGTTGATCTTTGTGTGTCACCCCTTACTAGAAAGAAACCTTTTCACAGAATGCACATCCCCTATCTTACCAGCAGAATTGACATTAAGTTCCATTGTCCAGGACAGGGTTATATATTCATTCCTAAACCAATTAGAATAAACACTTACATTTTGGTCAGTTTGACTATGATTCATTCTCTAGAACAGCAATTTTCAACCCATGTGTCTGTCTTTATGTCACTATCATACGGTTTTTATTACTCTCTATAATAATAAAAGTATAATATGCAAATCAACCAAATGACCGAACAGCAGAATGACCGTCTGGATGACCATCCAGAAGACCATGCTGTGACACACACTGGCACCAGGGCAGCCAAGGCAGGTGCAATACGATTGGACAAGGGGGCCTGCCATCACCCCATGATCAGCCCAAAGTGGGAGGCCCAGGCCACCCGGCCAATGGCACTAAGGCAGGTGGGCGGGGCCTCCCTCTGCTGGGCAATCAATCACAGGGCTTCTGGACTGTGAGAGGGTGCAGGCCAGGCTGAGGGACTCCCCCTCCCCCGAGTGCATGAATTTCATGCAACGGGCCTCTAGTATCTTTATAATATAGCTTCAAATGAAGAAATGTGATGCCTTCCACTTTATTGTTCTTCTCAGGATTGCTTTGGCTATTTAAGATCTTTTGTGGTTCCATACAATTTTAGGATTGTTTTTTATACTTCTGTAAGAAATGCCATTAGAATCTTCATAGAGATTGCATTGAATCTATAGATGTCTTTGGTTAGTATGGACATTTTAACAATATTAATTTTTTCAGTCCATGAACATGGGATACCTTTTTATTTACTTGTGTTTTCTTCAAATTCTTTCATCAATTCTTGTAGTTTTCCGTGTAGAAATCTTTCACCTACTTGGTTAAATTTATTTCTAAGTAAATTTACTGTTCTTGATGTTGTTGTGAGATGTTTTTCCTTATTTCTTTGTTAAATAAGTTTTTTATTTAATATATTTTATTGATTTTTTACAGAGGAAGGAAGAGGGATAGAGAGTCAGAAACATCAACGAAAGAGAAACATCGATCAGCTGCCTCCTGCACACCTCCCACTGGGGATGTGCCCACAACCAAGGTACATGCCCTTGACCAGAATTGAACCTGGGACCTTTCAGTCCGCAGGCTGAAGCTCTATCCACTGAGCCAAACCAGGTAGGGCTTGTTAAATAAGTTTTTGTTAGTGTATAGAAAAATACTGACTTTTGTATGTTAATTATATATCCTGCAACTTTACTGAATTTTCTGATTGGATTTAATGTGTTGTTTTTTCATTTGGTGGCATCTTTAGGATTTTCTATGTAATTTTCTATATATAAAATTATGTCATCTATAAATACAGTTAATTATACTTCTCCCTTTCCAATTCTGAAGTCTTATTACTCTTTTTTTCCCCTGATTGCTCTGGCTAGGACTTCTAGTACTATGTTGAATAGGAGTGATGAAAGGTGAGAGTGGGCACCTTGTCTTATTCTAAATCTTAGAGGAAAAGCTTTCAACCTTTCACTAATAAACAATATCAGTGTTTCTCATGCTTCAATGTGTGTATAAATTATTTAAATGTTTTGAAAGACCCAGGTCAGGGGTGGCACCTCAGATTCTGCATTTATGTCTCCCAGGTGATGGAGCCGTGGCTGGTCATGGACCACACTTCTAGTAGAAAGGCTCTAAGTCACTGTACTATACTATATCCAAGCTTTATGACAGGTAAGTGGGTTAATGGGTGTGTGTTCCATAAAAGTTATTTGCAATAAATTCAATTAAAAATATAAATATTTCAAGAAAACTTTATCCTGGTTGATTTTGCTTAAATTTTAATATCATCAATAACCAGACTCTTCAGTGATGTCATTGAAGTTTGGGCAATATCCCTATCACATATCTTCAGCATTGCTGTCAATGTCATAAGGTGTTCATGTGCACACCCCCCTCCCCACCACACACACACTATCCTCTCAATGTCAGAAACAACCTATTAAATTTCTGTGATCTTTGAATAGGAGTTTTTTATATATATATATATTTCTAAGTATTTTCAAAGCTTGCTATCAGTAAAAGAAATGCAATTTTAAAACAGAGCATAAAATAATATCTTTTTTATTTTGTCCTCATCTGTTTTCTTCCTTGAGCACATTATTTATATTTTTATTAATCTGTATACATAACAGATAATCAGTTATTAGGAGAATTTATATTGCTAATATAACAGCAAATTATTTTTTTAATATTTGTATTTTAAAGTTTTTTGTTCCCATCCAACATTTTCCTGATGTATTTAGAGACATACCTTTCATAACAGTTACAAATTTTATCAGTGTGTGAAAGAAAACTGTTTCTGCGCTAAGAAAACACAAAAATCTGTCAACTTGCATAATGAGGGAAACATTGTTTTAAAATTATGTAACAATTCAAATTGGTTAAATAAAATTTTGATTAGCTCTGTCTTCTCTCTCAGAATGAAAATAAACAGGAATAAAATCCTCAATGGCATTGTTTTTCATTTTTATAAACTCAAAAACAAATTCATTATTAGGAAATGAGGTAGCATCATCACAGTGAAGAAACAGTAAGATAGAATGCTAATCTGAACTCAAAACAACGTGTGTCATTTCTGACTTTATAAAGGACATTTTGCTTTTCTTCCTTAAAATATATTATTAATCTATTTAAATAACAAATATCAAATTTTAAACATATTCTTAATTTAATTTTTTGTACAAGAGTTTTGCATGCTATTACTACAACTCATAACACTGCTGATCATCAGGATAAACTTTTTGGTTTTTTTTCTGGAGAATATAGCATGTCCAAGTTAAGATTGACAGTAAATATTCAAACAGCAAATTTACATTATCTTAAAGGCTGTATTTATTTATATTTTCTCCATTGAGACATCACAAACTATTTTCATATTATCTAAAAGATCATTTTTTAAAAATAAATTACTTATATTTGTTAACTATTGAAATAGAAAAAAGGAGGATTCTGTATTTAAAATATTTAAAATTCAAAGTAAAAGAATCCTATGTAATAAAGGCCTAAAATGCTAAGTGTCCAGTCACCCAGTTGTTCTTTCAACCAATCAAAGCATAATATGCTTATGATATACTAAGGACACTCAACTACTCACTATGATGTGCACTGACCACCAGGGGGCAGAGGCTTCAACCAGTAGGTTAGCTTGCTGCTGGGATCCAGGCAATTGGGACTGAGCAAGACAGGCCAGAGATGCCCTGGATCCTTCCCATGGTCCTTCCCCAGCTGGCCAACCTCCCACGTACCTCCCTAGTTCCAATCGTGCACTAGTGGGGTCCCTCAGCCTGGCCTGCACCCTTTCGCAATCCAGGACCCCTTGGGGGATATCTGAGAGCTGGTTTCTGCCTGATCCCACAGGCCAAGCCAAGGGAGTCCACTAGTGTACAAATTCGTGCACCAGGCCTCTAGTGTATGAATAATATCCATAAAAAATAAAGAGATGATGCAATTCCTTTTATTACAATTAAATAATTTCTTAAATAATAGCTTACCATCCCCTTCTTAAGAAAAATCAAAGACAAATATGAAGAATACTTGTAAAACCTGCTAAAATAACAGCCTATAGTGCAGGCAGCAGAGATGGGAGTGGGAAGTATAAGTCATCAATATTTCTGAGAGATAAAATGTGCTCAATACCCCTGAATCATGCTCAAGCATACATTCTTTTTTAATACTTCTGGATAGCAGACCAACACTAATACATATATATCAAATTTTTCTTTTTTTCCATGCACTGTTCTAAAAATGTTCAACTGTTAAAAATAGAAGGATCATGCAGGTTAGAATCAGACAGATATGGCTTCTCTCTGCAATTTTATCTAACTTAATCTTTGTATTTTTTATTGCTAAAAAAAAATGGTACCAATCTCAAAAGACCACTGAGAATTAAATAAGTGCATGTTAATATTAATTTTAAAGCAACCCTTCTGAAAGAACTGGTATCCTAAATAATTAAACAAGTTTTATTTTTTAAATATATTTTAATTGATTTTAAATAGAGAGAAGAAGGGAGAGAGAGAAGAAGAAAAGAGAGAGAGAAACATCTATGTGAGATCTGTGTGAGAGAGAAACATGGATTGGCTGCCTCCTGCACTTCATTACTGGGAATCAAGCCCACAACCTGGGCATGTGCCCTGACCAGGAATAGAACCAGTGACCTTTCAGTGCACAAGATGATACTCAACCAACTAAGCCACACCGGCCAGGGCAAACAGTTTAAATTTTATTACATTTATTATGTATTGTTATAAAAAAAATTGGCCTAGGCCATGGTCCTAATCTTTCCTCAGGGTGAGCTGATTAGAGCTCAAGAGGCTGCCAGGGACCACAAAGAAAGCACAGCTGTTAATATACCTTCTCTTTGTGATTTTTAGTCCCTTGCCTTTCTGCCTCAATTGCTTCCTGTTTTGTTTTGTTTTATTTTTAGCTTCTTACCTTAATTAGATAGGGACCTATCCCCTGACTTATGAATGTTGATGTACTATATGAGTGAAAAAGAAGTGGGTCTTGGGTCAATTTTATTCTGGCTTTCTGACATCCTCAAGATCCCAAGATGCATACTATAATCCAAAAAGGGCTAAACACTCCATTGTTATCCTCAGAGATGTTGTTCTGAATGCCACTATTTTGAATATTGGCAAACAGGACCACAAAACTTAGAAGAAAACTTCAAGAACCCCATGTGCCACCACCTTTTGTGGCAGGGGTTCAGGATCTGAAGAAGGCGCCAATGCACAGATGAAGACAGTAGGTAAGAAATATGAATTTAGAAGTCATGGGGCCAGGCGGAGACCTCTATCTTAGAGAGGCACACCAAAACTTGGCCTGCTTTTTATTCAACTTTAGATACACATCTTGCCTTCAGTAAAGCACAGCAAACAGGTAGCAGACAGACTGTCTCTAAGGTCAATAAAGATCAGTAAAGATCAGTAAGGTTCAGTAAACATTTACTTTGAGGCTATTAGGTCAGGAAATTGCTTCGAGCCACTGCTATCTCAGAACAATAGTGCTTGGTGTTAGCTCTGCTAACACCCAAGATCCACCAGCCTTCCGCATTCCTTGGTGCACGCTCATGATATATGGGCAGTGGGTGGCTTCCTGCACCCATATTTACCTACTTTTATATTTAGTAGATTTAAACTTATGAATATGTTAATTGATCCTCTTCAACCTAAAATAAATGGCAGTTTCTTCAGAAGACTGTTCTACTACATTGCATCCTATGTCTTTTCCTTGGAACTTTTGAAACCCCAAAGAGCTGTAACTGTCCATAAGCTACTAGTAAAGCACCTTACCAACTAGAAAGCACCATGCATTTTATTTTATTATTTAATTTTATTATTTTTTCTGTCTTGAACAGTTTATATTTTGTTATACATTTTTTCTTTTCTTTTTTCTATCACCATTTATCCCCACTATACACTTTCACCTCTATTCACGCCCCCCCTCTTCTGCAATCACCACAATGTTGTCCATATCCATGAATTCTTTCTCTTTTTCTTTTTTGTGCCTATTTCCTCCACCACCACCCCAGTTTCCCCTCCATAAGAGAGGTCTGCCTGCTCTCTATCTATGATTATGTCTCTATTTTGCTTGTTAGTTCAGTTTGTTTATTAAAACAGCTATGGTACATTTACACAATGGAATACTACTCTGCCATAAAAAGGAAATCATAAATTAAAAATAATAATAAAAATAAAATGTGTGGTACTTTGTTCATCAAATTTCACATGTGAGTGAAATCATATGGCAGTTGTCTTTCTCTGATTGGCTTATTTCACTTAGCATAATGCTCTCCAGGTCATCCAGGTTGTCACAAAGGTAAGATTTCCTTCCTTTTTTATGGCAGAGTAGTATTCCATTGTGTAAATGTACCATAGCTGTTTTAACAAACAAACTGAACTAATAATAATTAATTCAACAATGGTGTCTTTCCTTTTCCTTTTAGAAAGAGCAAGTTAGAATAAGCCATACAGAAGCTTAAAATTTATTAAACATATCATCTTGTTCTTTAGATGACTTTTGAACAAACTCATTGTCCTGATACTAAGGAGAAAAATACCAAGGCCAGAAGTCCTGATGGTGATTTTTTTTTTCTGAACTTGCCTGAGAGTGTGGTCCATAATTACTGCCACAAGGGGAATTGGTACATTCAAAAGATTACCTTTTCCAATCCCATAAGCTCTAACTACAATGCACACCTGCTTTGCCATAGAACTGACGAGTGTAAGTCACAATGATGATTCTAGTCTTCAGAGTGTATTAGTTCTAATTTGGAAGTACAATTAGAAGGTCTTCTGTGGAAGGCCATATTTCAGGAACAATGATGCTAAATCTCTTCTGCTGGAAAGGTCTCCGAACCAGACTTTTTCCTCCATACTTAACTGACCAGTAACTCTTTACCATCCTTATGAACACATGCACATTGCCAGGGACCACAGGAAAAGTTTCAGAGCTGCTGGAACCAAGGGTTTCAAGTATTTCCTTTTTAATGTAACACATAAAGGTGATGAATGTCAGCTCTTTAATTTGTAGGGTTTTAACAAAATTGGAAAATGCAGGATGAAACCTTAGTGTCAAAAGTTTATTATAAAGTGCCTAATCTGTCCTGGAATCAAATGTAATAGAAAGCCAATCTTTAGATAAATCACTAGAGCTTTTAATGGACAAGTAACATTCAACAGAGACTTGATGTATGAGTTTCACTTTTATGTCTCTTTTTTTTCTCATCTTCTGTAATTCTTCACCTCAAAACTGTGTTTTAAATATAACATAGTCAATATTACTTTCCAATACCTGTTATTTAAAGGTGGAATTTTTTGTTGTCTCAAAAAAGTTCTCTGATCGTTAGATTGCTGAAGATTTACTTTACATCCTATCTTTCTTTATATCTTACCAGTAAATAAAGAAAATGTTTTCTCTGTGAACATTCAAAACCTACGGATTGGCTTAATTTGGATTCTTTTATACTATTTCACAGAACTGTCACAAAACTCTCCTGACTGCAACTTTTCAGTCAGTACAGTCAGAGGACATTTATATATCCCACACTAGCTTAACTGTAGCAACATTTGCTGTGTGGGGGTTCATCTGTCTGTGTGTCTTGCCTTGTAAATAGGTGGTAGCTGATCAGTTTGATCTAAAATGACAGCTCCTGGACTGGCCAGTGTGATTCAGGAGACAAGCATCGACCTATGAACCAGGTAGTCATGGTTTGATTCCTGGTCCAGGTACATGCCCAGGTTTCAGTCTCAGTCCCTGGTGGGAGTCATGCACTAGGAGGCCAATTGATGATTCTCTCTCATCATTGATATTTCTACGTCTCTCTCCCTCTCCCTTCCTCTCTGAAATCAATAAAAATATTTTTAAAAAATAGGGCACAATAGTGTCTGTTCTATGCACTAGATTATATAAAAATTAAAAAAAATAATAATAAAATGAGAGCTCCTGTTTCTGCTAGTTTAGTAACAAGTAACTTAAGTTAGCTATCTAGACATTGATTGTCCCTGAAGGAGAACTTGTCAGCATGACCATTGTCAGAGAACTATCCAAGCATTACCACAATAGTATTGCAACTTTGAAAGTCAAGTTAAAGGACCTTACACTTTTAGCTATTTGTACTTGCATACTGCATGATATACTAGTAAAACTTTAAAAAATAATACTTAGCTTTGAAGTACATAATAAATTAAATGGTAACATTTATACTTCCTGTAATAAAATAAGAGCACTAGTTTTAAAAATATTTATTAACATGATGGGCAGTGAAAGAATAGAATGCTCAAATGCAAACAACAAAATAGTCATTATTCTTCCAACAGACATACCCTGGTGGCTTTTAAAAAATGCCATTTAGCCGAAACCGGTTTGGCTCGGTGGATAGAGCGTCGGCCTGCGGACTGAAGGGTCCCGGGTTCGATTCCGGTCAAGGGCATGTACCTTGGTTGCGGGCACATCCCCAGTGGGAGGTGTGCAGGAGGCAGCTGATCGATGTTTCTCTCTCATCGATGTTTCTAGCTCTCTATCCCTCTCCCTTCCTCTCTGTAAAAATATCAATAAAATATATATTTAAAAAAAATTAAAAAAAAAATGCCATTTAATACCATCCCATGATTTACTTTAAGTGTATCTCTGGAAAATAAAATCAACTCCAGTTTTAAAAGTGTTGAATTATGTCATTATTTATTCAGGATACAGAATCCCTTACCTGAAGGAAATCACCGTATTAGGTTTTATCTGGGTTAGCTAACCTGGTGTGTACTTTTGGAAATGAGAATGCCCCCAAGGGCTTTTCTCTGTATCTGAAGGCATGCAACAATAGTAACATTTTGGCAGTTGCATCCTTTAGATTGAAGACTCTGAGATAGTATTGAGTAATGTGTTTTCATTGTGTAACTGCTGGAATGGGTGGAAGGACAAAAGCCAATTAGAAGGACATAATGGTTTAAATTTAGAATGATTCAGTACCTGACACTTTGTGGAAACCCAATGAGTGTAGAGAAGAAATAGGGGTCTTCTTTTCCTCTTTAAAAAAAAAAAGTACCATTTTAAAGTTTGTTGGGTCACTCTATCTCACTGATAAACTGTATCCCAGCGAGAGGTCATCAATGTAGTTATGGTGCTAGCCATCTTCTGACCAACCAGATTGGAAACCACAAAGACACTGATGACACGTAAATGTGATAAGTTTACTTGGTTAAAGACAAGTTGTCACCAATGACAATTGTTTCTTCTTTGAAACATCACCAAGACTTGCACTACCTCCTCTGGTCCCAAGGTCAGTACCTGAGTAGAGACCTTTGAGCTTGTCTATGAAAAATGACTTTAGCATTTCCACAATATTCTATAACCTACATAATTAATCTTTATGAAACACCACTTTCATTATAGTGTTCTCCAGCTGCTGTGTATGGTACACAGTACTTCATGCAATCTTTACAGCACCCAGTAAATCATCCCATCATTTGTTCAAATATACTTTTCCACAACATACACCTTTTGTCTAATCATTGTTTCTGAAACTTCTACTTCCATGCCCAGACTCACACCCACAACAGAGATATTGTCCTTCTTCCATTGTGTTCGTTCATGTCTGAACACAAAGCCCAAATCACTCCTTCTTCTCTATAGAGCCTCTGAAGTGAAATTATTTCATCTTCTTACTATTCTCCTTTTTGTGTTGTTTGTTGTTGTTGTTTTGCACTACATTTAGAGTGATTATTGCATGATTGGGCACTTTTGATTTTCATAGTAAACTAGAGGCCCGGTGCACGAAATTCATGCACAGCAGGAGGGGTGTCCCTCAGCCCAGCCTGCACCCTCTCCAATCTGGATCGGGACTAAATGGGCAGTCGGACATCCATCTCACAATCCAGGACTGCTGGCTCCCAACTGCTTGCCTGCCTCTGCCTGATTGCCCCTAACTGCTTCTGCCTGCCAGCCTGATCACCCCCTAACCACTCTCCTGCCAACCTGATTGATGCCTAACTGCTCCCCTGCCAGCCTGATTGCCCCTAACTACCCTCCCCTGCCAGCCTGGTCACCACTAACTGCCCTCCCCAGAAGGCCTGGTCACCCATAACTGCCCTCCCCTGCAGGCCTGGTCACCCCTAACTGCCCTCACCTGCAGGACTGGTCCCCCCCCAACTGCTCTCCCCTGCTGCCCTGGTCACCCCTAACTGCCCTCCCCATCAGGCTTGATCGCCCCCAACTGCCCTCCCCTGCTGGCCATCTTCTGGTGGCCATCTTGTGTCCACATGGGGGGTAGGATCTTTGACCACATAGGGACATCCATCTTGTGTGTTGGAGTGATGGTCAATCTGCATATTACTCTTTTATTAGATAGGATAATTAGTTAGCTTAGTTAAAGTTCAAACTTCATAAGAAAAAAGTCAGGCCTTGGGCTCCCTATTATCATCACAGTATTAGCACAGTTTTAGGCACTCCAAAGGGGCTCAATACATGCTTGTTTATTGATTTGTTTGATATATATAAGTAATCATAACTGAACTCTTAAAGTCCCTTTTCCCTCACTGATCTATAGTGCTACCCATATCATATCAAATTTTTTATTTTCATGAGTCTGATCCTAGGTCTCAATAAAGTTATATTGTTCATTTCTACATATTCATAATTATCACAACTTGGTAATAAGTGTCAAATAATTTTAATTATGTATTTAATTAGAGATATTTTAGAATGGTAGGGCTTAGTTTAGCTAAAACTCATGGGGCTTGAAAAAACATTTTTTTTAAATTTTATTTCTACTAAGTCTTCTTTAGGAGTTCTTTAACTATTCTCACAGCTTTACATTTATGTATTCATTTTAAGTATTTCCACTGAATACAAAGAATATACAGAAAATAAGAATAAAGCTCATTACTTTTTCATACAAAGAACCTATCTTTAGTAATCAAAATTCTAAAATGGCTTTGAGATTCCTACCCTTACTTTGCATATCCTATATAATCTCCAGGACTGTAAACATGATAAGTTGCACTTCTGTGGTGGAGAAGTATGTCACAATTGACTTTAAGAAAGTAATAGCTCACCCTGACTGGTTTGCCACAGTGGATAGAACGTTGGGTCGTGGACTGAAAGGTCCCAGGTTTGATTCCAGTAGAGGGCATGTATCTTGGTTGCAGGCTTGATCCCCAGTAGGGGGTGTGCAGGAGGTAGCTGATCAATATTTCTCTCTCATTGATGTTTCTAACTCTCTATCCCTCTCCCTTCCTCTCTGTAAAAAAATCAATAAAAAATATATTTTAAAAAAATAATATCTTGATTGGGCCTGACCTTAAAAGGGACCGGGTTCTTTCTGAAGACAGATTCTAAACATGTGAGGGATTTTGGCTAAGCATAAGAAGGATGCAAGAGAGATCTTTATTGATGTCTTAAAAAATGGAGGGGGCCACAGGGCAAGGAATGCAACTTTAGTCCTACCTACTTGAGGAATAGAATTTCTTCACAACCATGTAAACTTGGGAGAGGAAAGGTTGTTCTAGAAGACAATGTAGTCCACACCTTGATTTTAGTTTTGGGAAACCCTAGGGAGAGAACCACACACACATCATACCTGGTCTTATGAGCTACAGAATTATGAGTCAATAAACAAGTACTGTTTTAAACTGCTAAGTCTGTGGCAATGGAAAACCAACACATCACTCATTGTGATTATCAATAACCCCTGCTCCATAAACATACATTTTTTCAACAATCCACAAGTCCCTGTAATTATCTTAATCCATTAAGATGAGATAATTTTTAAAGTTCTGCCATGCTATGCCTTCTACCTCTTGAGTCTACCTCTTGAATTTCCTGTCTTATGTGTCCCAGTTCCATGTACCTTACTTTGCCCTTCAGGAGTACATTTATCATTTTTAGACACAGAGCAATGCCAACAATAATGGAAGCAAACTGTATCCCCTCTCACACTCAGCTTCCTATCAGTATCTCCTGACAATGAGCAATGCATTTGAAGAGATAACACCTGGGGAAAGACCATCATGATAAGACTTGATACTCACAGGTGCCTCCGTGAATGGTTAAGTCTCAGGATGCCATCAGGGTTCAATCTGAGCCCCATGAGTAATTATATGCTTTCAACTTACTCTGCCCAGAATGGAAAATGCTGTGACAGTAAAAACTCTTTAATCAGAGAAGAACGCTACTTCAGTTTCTGTTGTTCACCATTTAAATAGTCTGTTTCTTGTCTTTGTGACATATATCATCAGAACCATCAAAATCCAACTCCCTTTTTCTGCACTGGTCATACAACCTTCCTCTCCAATCCTGTTAAGTCATAGAAAAGAATATCTTTCTTAAGTACTGTATAATCTACACTAATAAAAGAGAAAGATGCAAATTGACCATACCTTCATGACACCCACCAGCCAATCAGGAATGAGTATGAAAATTAACCCAACAAAGATGAAGGGTTAATTTGCATACACAGGCACCGAGCAGCCAGGGGACAATGCAGGCATTCTGCACCACCCCAGCTGCTCCGGGCCTCTGGGCAGCATGGGAAAGTGGAAAGGCAGCTCTGGGCGGAGCGAAGGCAGAAAGGCAGCTCTGAGCCAGAGCAAAGGCAGTGCCAGCAGCCAGGGGAAGGAAGGCCCATTCTTGCATGAATCTTCGTGCATCAGGCCTCTAGTATATACATATGAGTCTTTACTTTTCCCTTGCTTATAATGTTAATGCAATGTCCTCACATGGAACAATCCACTCTGGCTAATTTTGTGTTGTACCTTTTCCAAAGTCTTTCTGGCAATAGTCACCCAGGTATTGCAGCTCTGGGTTAAGTGGTAAAACATGTAAAAGACAGTGGATTTTATACAATTTAGATGCTATTTTAAACTTTCCTGAACTGTCAAGTGAGCAAATGTTGAGGTACTAAATAAGTTTCAAGGATAATTAAAAGAGAAAAGAAAGCCAATAAACCTGTCAACTTATTTTCCATAGGAAAGTAAAAGGTTCTAATCCCTTTATAATGAATAGCTACAAAATTAAATTCTATTCAGCTCAATCTACTTAAAAATAAAATATTGGTTAGAAAAAAAATGTTTTGTCAAGGCCCATGAGCCTGGCTAATCTAAACAATACTTCTCCAGCATATTTCTAATTAAATATGCAATTAAAATGTTCACTGCACCCTAAGGCCTCCCATCCTATTTAAATAGTTTCTTGTCCTACTTTTAAAGACAAGTTATAACTTTCCAGGTCTTTCTTTTAAAATCTTTTAGATTTTCTATGTGATTTCTCCGACAAGCTTATTTTTTATTAAAATGCACCACTTTAGACATATGAAAAATTGCTAGGACCTATCTGGCTTATCAGTCTGGTTATCTAACTGTTTAAGTAGAGTAACATCTGAGATCCATTATAGTTCCCAACTTAACATCAACTTATTAGAGGAGGGAGAACTCCAATTCACCTAGATATAATTGCACTGAACCAGGATCTGGATGAGATTTAGAAGATGATATTTAGTTGCTGAAAAATGTGTGATATGAATGTTTAAATACTAATAGGACTGAATTAATTTGGTAGTTTTGAAATCAAGAAAATATTTTTTTTCTTTAGGAATATGATTTATATTGTATGTTTAAATTTATCTTTATTGTTGAAAGTATTACAGATGCCCCCCCCCCATTTCCTCCCAGTGATACCACTTCTGGGAATATATCCTAAGAAACCCGAAACACCGATCAGAAAGAATATATGTACTCCTATGTTCATAGCAGTGCTATTTACAATAGCTAAGATCTGGAAACAGCCCAAGTGCCCACCAGTATATGAGTGGATAAAAATTACATGGTACATATACACCATGGAATACTATGCAGCTGTAAAGAAGAAGGATATCCTACTATTTAAGACAACATGGAGGGATCAGGAGCGTGTTATGCTAAGTGAAATAAGCCAGTCAGAGAAAGACAAGTATCACATGATCTCACTCATATGTGGAATCTAATGAACAAAATAAACTGATTAATGAAATAGATCCAGAGATATAGAAGCATGGAACAGACTGATGGATTTCAGAAAGAAGGTGGAGAATCATTGGGGAGAGATTAACCAAAAAATTTATATGCATACTAGAGGCTAGGTGCATGAAATTCATGCACTGGTGGGGTCCCTAGGCCTGGCATGCGATGAGGGCCAATCAGGGCCAGTATGATCAGTGTTCAAAGGCCCTGGCGGGGTCAGGAGAGGAGGTGATGGTGGCTGGGCCGGGTGCAGAAGGAACAGATTCCAGACACTGACACTGCCCTTGGTGCCCTGCCACCCCACAGTTCTCCACCTCCCCCCTCTCCTTCCATCAGTGCTGTGCCATCACCGGGAGCCTGCTGGCCTGAGGAGGGATTGGGGGAGGGGCCAGGAAAGGTTTCGATCCCTAGTTTGGAATGTGTAGGAGGTAGCCAATCAATGATTCTCTATCATCATTGATGTTTCTATCTCTATTTCCCTCTCAGAAATCAATCAAATATATATTTTTAAAATGCAAGGTTTTTAGAGGAAGAAAGTTAGGGCAAGGGAGCTATTGACAGGCAAACATTTGAGATCTTGCTCACATTTCAGATAGGATAACATAAGGTAGTCCTCAGGGGGTGACAGGTAAGGAGTGGCAGTGGGTGGAGCAGGGCACTGCAGGCTGAGGAACAAGCTATAATGACTGGGAATGTCTGTGACAGTGACACTGAGCATGTGTTGGAGCCATTGCTGGAATCATTCATCCCCAAGAGGTTTTGATTCTGGACAAAAGGAGAAACATGGAGATCAGCAGGCCTTTCTTAGCCTAGAAGGTGATGTGGGAGGCAGGAGAAGGCTGCCCTGCTTCCCTACAAATGTAAACATGCAGTGTAACTGCACATGGACGTTAGTCACACAGCCAAATCAATGCCCAGCCAGCACTGATGGCTGTGTCCTGCCACACTCTGGCTGTGCTGCAGCACTATTGGCTGGGGGGGGGGGGGGGGGGGGGGGCTCGGAAGGTTGGCTGTGGGAGCACACTGACCACCAGGGGACAGCTCCTGAATTGAGCATCTGCCGCCTGGTGGTCAGTGCACATCAGAGCGACTGGTTGACTAGCCTTTCCAGTCATTCTGGTCGTACAGTCATAACAGTCGCGCTTAGGCTTTTATATATAGAGATTATTGTACAATCATCCATTAATGATAGGTAAGAAATTGAATCCAGAATTCAGTGTTAGGTCTACCTGATGTGCCTTCATAAGTCATATTTCAGAAATGCATAAAAAGTCTTAGTTTGTGCCATGTCTGGTGTGGCTCAGTTGTTTTTGCATTGTCCATGCACTGAAAGGTTACCGGTTCAGTTCCTGGTAAGGGCATATGCCTAGGTTGTGGAATCAATCCCTAGTGGGGAATACACAGGAGGCAGCTGATCAAAGCTCCACTCCTGCATCTCTCTCTCTCTCTCTCTCTCTCTCTCTCCCCCTTCCTAAAAATTTTTTTTTAATTTAATAAAATTCTTTTTTTGCTCACTCACATTACTCACATTGACAGGAGTTCATCAGGGAAAGACACAATTCCATAGTGAAAAAACTAAACATATGTCTAGCAAGGAACCAAGGAGAGTAAAGAAGCCGCACACAGTAAACTTCCCCTGCCAGCCATTCTCCAGTACCCATCGTTAAAGTCAATTCCTTTGACTAATCACAGTGAAATGTAACTTGCAGTGGATTTTTGTGCTAAAATGTTTTGCTAAAATGTTTATTTTTACCATGGTTCTCTAAGGCTATTTCTACTTCCTCACAGGAATTACATATGGTTTGAGGTAAGCTTTGAAAAATGGATTGAAGAAATTGGCAGGAAAGGATGAAAGTAAAGGCAATCCAAGTCGAGGGAACAGCTTTAGCAAAATCACAGAAGTTTTGGAGTGTGGCATGTGTTCAGAGACTCAGGGAATTTATTCAGGAGAGTACTGAACAGACTTGGGGTTACTTCATGAATAATTTTAATTTAAACTAAAGTGTCTGGATTTGAATATTTATATCAGCATTCCCAAGATTACTATCATTTCCCATTGTGCATACTCCCATATATGTATATTAACTTATGCATTAGAGAGGCACTTATGTATGAATATGTATTTATGTTTATAATAAAAAAAAACTCATTTTAAAGAATGATATCAAAAATACATAGAAATAGAAATTCTGAGATTAAAAACCCAAATGAATCTTTCTATACCCTCCTAGAGTACACATATTCCAATTCTGAGATCGAGGTTAGAATAAGGATTATAAAGATTATTGAACATAGAATTAATATTGTAAACCCCCTCAAAAATATATAGTATTGTCTAATTTATACAAGAATTGTCTTCTAATAGAAAAATTTTTACAACAATTTGATGTAACAATTACACTAGTTCAAGAAAAAAAGAAATATAAAGTGAATATAAGGACTAGACCATAAAAAACTACTATAGGTAGACTTTAATAGCTCTGTATTTGTTTTGTCTCAAAAACTCTTATAATGACAATTACATTTGCACCAATTCTCTGAAATTGGTTTAGAAAGATGATATTCAAGCCATCCTCAGATGCTCTGATTGGTGGAAAGAAGGGTTGAGGAAGATTGATATGGCATGTCTTTGGGACACTATTTTTACCATAGCATCGCTAACCAACCAGTTTATACACTGAGACTTCAGGATGATTTCATTTGATTAAAGCATTACCCTGCTTTCAAAATTAAAAAAGAAAGTAAAAGCCACTTATTAAGCAGATTATAATGCCAAAAGGAAGCAACATTTCTTTACAATTATATTTAATTTTAAACTTAGCTTTGATACATATTCAGATAATTTTCTGTCAACTACCTATGATTGTAGTATTAATTATCAATAGAAATTTACATATTTCAATTAAGTTACTTTGACAAATATTATTAAAACTAGAGGCCCCATGCACGAAATTCATGCACTGGGGTAGGGTGTGTGTCCCTCAGCCCAGCCTGCACCCTCTTCAATCTGGGACCCCTTGAGGGATGTCCCACTGCCCGTTTAGACCCAATCCCACCGGGGCCTAAATGGATGGTCGGAGATCCCTCTCACAATCCAGGACTGCTGGCTCCCAACTGCTTGCCTGCCTGCCTGCCTGATTGTCCCTAACCACTTCTGCCTGCCAGCCTGATCACCCCCTAACCACTCACCTGCCAGTCTGATCGACACCTAACTGCTTCCCTGCTGGCCCAATTGTCCATAACTGTCCTCCCCTGCAGGCCTGGTTGCCCCCAACTGCCCTCCCCTACTGGCCTGGTCACCCCTAACTTCCCTCCCTTGCCAGCCTGGTTGCCCCTAACTGCCTTCCCTTGCTGGCCTGATTGCCCCTAACTGCTCTCCCCTGCAGGCCTTGTCCCTCCCCCCCCCCAACTGCCCTCCCCTGCAGGCCTGGTCTCCCCCAACTGCCCTCCCCTGCAGGCCTGGTCTCCCCCAACTGCCCTCCCCTGCAGTCCTGGTCGCCCCCAACTGCCTTCCCTTTCAGACCTGGTGCCTCCCAACTGACCTCTCCTGCTGGACTGATTTCCCACAACTGCCCTCTCCTGCAGGCCATCTTTTGGCTGCCATCTTGTGTCCACATGGGGGCGGCCATCTTTGACCACATGGGGGTGGCCATCTTGTGTGTTGAAGTGATGATCAATTTGCATATTACCTCATTATTATATAGGATAGTGCTTACTCAGCTAAGTGTGGTCCAGTGAGAGATATACAAATTGATTATTATATTGCAGTGCAAAGTTTTTACTTTTTCTCTGTTGTTACACTAAGCAAAAATAAAAAAGAAAGAGAATAAAATATTCTATTCTGATGTAGAAGTAATTGCAAAGTAACCTTCCTTTGAAGAAAGCATATTAATTTAGTTAAGAGAGATTATTTAATGGAGTTTCATACTGGCACCAGGAATTCCACTTACACTCTTGGGCAAAATATCACATTTGGATCTTGATTCCTTTTAGACAAAAGACATAATGAACAGCCAAAGGAACACTTTTTGATTGTCTCATAAATATTAACTAATAAGATGCATTCTTCCTTCTGAAGTAATAAAGTTTACAATACTATGAAATTGGCTATGTAATTGTGAACATGTAAATATTATAGTTAATATAATATAATTTATGTGATGCCATAATGGTTCTTGATTGAATTTTGAGAAAATTTGAATAATTAAGATCAAACGAATATCAGAAATTCTTGGAGATAAAGCTATTCATTTGTTACCAAACATATGACTTGGCTGCAACTTATTACTGCTATAGTAATTATTTTGCATTATTTCTTTTTACAAAAAGCCTAAGCTATTTTTTTTCATGTTTAAAATATATATTTTTGTACCCCCTTCATCCATTTATCCCACCCCTCACCCAACCCACCCATCCGCAGCCTCTGGCAATCACCATTCAGTTCTTTGTATCTGTAAGCTTTTTATTTATTTACTAGAGGCCCAATGCATGAAATTCGTGCAAGGGGCTTGGCCCTCAAAGCCCTGGCTGCCTCAGCCGGCCCTCGCAAGCCCTTGCAGCTTTGATCAGCCCTTGCAATCCTTCGCAGCCTCAGCTGGCCCTCGCAGCCCTGGCTTCGTCCAGAAGGTCATCCGGACAGTTGTTCTGCTGTTCAGTCTAATTAGCATATTAGTTCTTTATTATATAGAGTTATTGTTTGGGAGGGTTGTTTTTTGAATTTTGTTTTTTACATTCCACATACAGGGGTCAGAAAAAATAGGTTTACAGTTGTGAGTACACTAAACAGAGTTTATTCTTGGGTTATAATTTCTTAACGATCGTATTATTTTCTATACTAACAACTGTTAACCTACTTTTGCCCATCTCTGTATAAGAGGGATCATATGGTATTTGTCTTTCTCTGACTTATTTCACTTAGCATTTTGGGGTTTTGATCTAACCTCATTATCACTAATGGCAAGATTTTTTTCTTTTTTATGGCTGAATAAAATTCCATTGTGTATTCTTATACCACAATTTATTTTTCCATTCATCCATTGATGAACACTTAGATTGTTTCCATATCTTGGCTGTTATAAACAGAAGCCCATGCATGAATTTAAGGTGGGGTCCCTTGGCCTGTCTGCTAATCGGTGACAATCGGGCAGGCTGATCAGGGGGAGGGACCGCAGGAGGTTGGCTGTGGGATCGCACTGACCACCAAGGGGCAGCTGCTGCATTGAGCGTCTGCCCCCTGGGTAGTCAGTGCACATCATAGCTACAGTCTGGTTGCCCAGTCCTCTGGTCATCTGGTCGTAATGGTCACTTAGGCTTTTATATATATACTAGAGGCCCAGTGCATGAAATTCATGCACTGGTAGGCTATCTCTCAGCCCAGCCTGCACCCTCTCCAATCTGGGACTCTTTGGACATCCCTCTCACAATCTGGGACTGCTGGCTCCTAACTGCTCACCTGCCTGCCTGCATGATCACTCCTAACCTCTCTGCCTGCCTGCTTAATCATCCCTAGCCCCTCTGCCTGCCTGACTGATTGTCCCAACCTCTCGGCCTGCCAGCCTGATCTCACCCCTCACGGCTTGGTTTTTATGCCAGTCAGCATCAAAAGCTCCGCCTCCTAGGCAGTCATTGGCTCCTCACAGTTCACCCAGATTTGGTTCTGATTGGTCAGTTTCTATGCCAGTCAGAGTCAAAAGCTCTGCCTCCTAGGCAACCATTGGCTCCTTGCATCAGATTTAGCTCTGATCGGTTGGTTTCTATGCCAGTCAGCGTCAAAAGCTCTGCCTCCTAGGCAGCCATCTTGTGATGATGTTATGGAGTAAGGGACAATTTGCATATTACTTCTTTATTATATAGTATAGATGCTGCAGTGAATACTGGGGTGCCAATACCTTTAAGAGTTACTGTTTTTATTTCCTTCAAATAAGTATCCAGAAGTGGAATTGCTAGAATCATACGGTAATTATATTTTTACTTTTTTGAACAACCACCATACTGTTTTCATAGAGACAGCTCTAATTTATGTTCCCACCCAGAGTGCACAAGGGTTCCTTTTTCTCCACATCCTTGGCAATACTTGCTATTTGTTGCCCTTTTTATAATAGTCATTCCAACAGGTGTGAGAGGATATTTCACTGTACTAGTGGTTTGGATTTACATATCCCTATGATTTAGTTACGTTGAATGTCATTTCATGTAGCTGTATGTCTTCTTTGAAAAATGTTTATTCAGATATTTAGCTTGTTTTTAAATCAGATTTTTTTTTTGCTATTGAGTTGTGTAATTATTTATGTATTTTGGATATTAGCCCCTAATTAGATATATTTTGCAAATATTTTCTCCCATTAGGTAAGTTGCCTTTTAATTTGGTTGATGGTTTCTTTTGCTGTATGGAAGCTTTTAAGTTTCATGTAGCCTCACTTTGTATTTTTGCTTTTATTGGTTTTGCTTTTGGTATCCAGTTCAAAAAATTATCTCAAAGATCTATGACAAGGTCAGTTATTATTTTTTATTTGATATTAGTGATTCAAACCTTAGAGTCTTGAATTTCATAGTATCTAAACTTACAAAAATATTCAAAGTAACTGATAGAAAAGTAGTTTTATAAACACATCTTCTCATTTCTCAACTTAGTTTTAACGTCTTCTATTAAGCAATCATCAGCTAATTTTATAAGTTATTTGTCTAAAAAAATTGAACAAATATTTTCCTCTCTCTTTGTCAGGGTCATTGGCAAATTAAATTTTATAATATATTTAATCCTTATCCAAAGATATGTTTTTATTGATTTTAGAGAGGGAAAGAAGGAGACAAAGAGAAAAGCATCATTGTTAGAGAGAAACATGTATCAGATGTCTCTGGCACATGCCCTGACTGGGGATAGAACCCACAACCTTTTGATGTATGGGACAAAACTCCAACCAACTGAGCCACCCAGCCAAGGCTATTTTAATAATTTAAACATTTCTTAAGCTTTATCAATTTAGGATGTCTACTTTATAAACCACTGGGATTTTACTCCATAATATTATGTGAAGATGTGTTAAATTAATAAAATAATTTTTTATAAATAACAGCTTTGTTAAACAATCTCTTGGGCCACAAGGAGAAATATGCAATGCCTTTTTTTTACTATGATAACTAGAGGCCTGACATTTGTGCATGGGGCTGGGAAGGGTCCCTCAGCCCGACGTGCACCTTCACGGGGAGTGGACCTAAGCCTGCAGGCAGACATCCCCTGAGGGTCCTTAGCGCTGCCATGGAGGTGGGAGAGGCTCCTGCCCCTGCCGCTGCGCTCACCAGCCATGAGCCCGACTTCTAGCTGAGCTGCACTTCCATGTGAGAGCGCAATGACCACCAGGGGGCAGCTCCTGCATTGAGCATCTGCCCCATGGTGGTCAGTGTGCATCATAGCGAATGGTTGTTCAATCATTCGGTTGATTTGCATATTAGGGTTTTATTATATAGGATATTTGCAGGGAAGGGGGTATGGTGGGGACTCTTTTCCTAGGATTAACTAGGAAAAGGACTACCCCATTCCTTTATACCAGTGGTCGGCAAACTCATTAGTCAACAGAGCCAAATATCAACAGTACAATGATTGAAATTTCTTTTGAGAGCCAAATTTTTTAAACTTCTTCTAACACCACTTCTTCAAAATAGACTCGCTCAGGCTGTGGTATTTTGTGGAAGAGCCACACTCAAGGGGCCAAAGAGCTGCATGTGGCTAGCGAGCCGCGGTTTGCCGACCACTGCTTTATACTAAGCAAATTCCCAAGTTAAATATTTTTTATAATCTTTACAGAGTATCTTGCTAAAGTAATTTATTCTTATGTTATACTAGAGGCCCGGTGCACGAAATTTGTGCACGTGGGGGTGGGCGGTGTCCCTCAGCCCAGCCTGCACCCTCTCCAATCTGGGATCCCTCTCACAATCTAGGACTGCTGGCTCCCAACTGCTCGCCTGCCTCTGCCTGATTGCCCCTAACCGCTTCTGCCTGCCAGCCTGATCACCCCCTAACCACTCCCCTGATTGATGCCTAACTGCTCCCCTGCCAGCCTGTTTTCCCCTAACTGCCCTCCCCTGCAGGCCTGGTCACCCCCAACTGCCCTCCCCTACAGGCCTGGTCCCCTCTAACTGCCCTCCCTTGCAGGTCTGGTCCCTTTCAACTGCCCTCCCTTGCTGGCCATCTTGTGGTGGCCATCTTGTGTCCACATGGGGGCAGGATCTTTGACCACATTGGGCAGCCATCTTGTGTGTTGGAGTGATGGTCAATCTGCATATTACTCTTTTATTAGATAGGATAGAGGCCTGGTGCACGGGTGGGGGTCAGCTGGTTTGCCCTGAAGGGTGTCCCGGGTCAGGGTGGGGGTTCCCTTGGGGCGTGAGGTGGCCTGGGCAAGGGGCCTGTGGTGGTTTGCAGGCCAGCCATGCCCCCCTGGCGACCCAAGCTGAGGCCCTGGTATCTGGGGTTTATTTATCTTCTACAATTGAAACTTTGTAGCCTGGAGCGGAGCCAATCCTTCTGCTTGCTCTGTGGCGGCAGCCATTTCTGTTGGGGTTTATGTATCTTCTATAATTGAAACTTTGTAGCCTTAAGCAGAGGCCTGGGCCGGCCAGGGTGTGGGGAAAGCTTGGCTTCCTCCATCGCCAGGGCAACCCTAGCCTCCTGCTCTTTCCAGCTCCATGGCTGCCGCCATTTCTGTTTGGGTTTATGTATCTTCTATCATTGAAACTTTGTAGCCTTGAGTGGAGGCCTAGGCTGGCAAGGGCAGGCGGAAAGCTTGGCTTCCTCCATTGCCAGGGAAACCCAAGCCTCTCTCCTGCTCTCTGTGGTGGTAGCCATCTTGGTTGGGTTTATTTGCATATTTGCTCCTGATTGGCTGGTGGGTGTGGCTTGTGGGTGTAGCAGAGTGATGGTTAATTTGCATATTACTCTTTTATTAGATAGGATTTTCTATATGAATTTTGGTACGAGTATTAAGAAAAAATTAGATCTGTACATTGTTTTCTAATAAAATATTTTTCATGTCACAGCAAAATTACACTTTAAATATTTTCATCTTATATAAAATTTGATAAAAAAATATTTATTTATATAATTCCCAATTAAATTTTATTTGGTATCCAATCACACTAATGCAAGGCTTCTCAACCTCAGCTCTATTGATGTTTGGGACCACATAGTTCTTTGTTGAAGGAAAATGATCTGCGTACTCCAAGATGTTTAGCAGCATCACTGGCCTTTATAGAGTAGATGTCAGTTGCACACAGGCATTCTTTCACACACGCTCATACACACACACGTACATACACAAACACACAGTGATGCAATTTTTAAAAATGTGTCTAAATCTTGCCAAATGTCCCCTGGGGAGCAAAATTGTGCCTATTTGAGAACCATCGCTCTCTTATCATATATACTTTATAAGAAATTGTACTTTAGGCAACAGCTAGTAAGTTCTATTTTTTTGGATTTTATGAACTTTCAAGATTCTATATTGTAGCAAATATTTATTGTCAGTAATAATAGGAAAATAATGATACATATATATGACATTTGGTTAAAAAGTAGGATAATTGTTTTACTAATGGACATTTATTACTTAAACTTAATATAAAATAGATTAGAATAGTAATAGGTCTTCATGAATATATACTGTGAAGCTATCCTAATATATGAAGAGCCAGGGTCCATCATGACCTAAACAACCAGATGGATGACCAAACACCAGGCTAGGGAGCTGAGGGAGTGAGAGCCGATCAATCAGTGGCAGTGGTGACTGGCGAGTGGCTGGAAGGCAAACCTCTTGGTCCCTCCTCTCAGCCTTCAGACTCCAATCAATCGGTGGCAGAGGTAGGGCAGAACTGGGGACTGGATCCCTTAGTAGTGCTTGCAGGTTCAATCTCAAGAGGACAGGCCAGGCACCGATGGACCAGCACTGCCAGCATGATCCCAACAGTGCTGCCGGCCTCCTGGAACTAAGCCTTGGGCACTGCGGTCGCTTCCCCTCACTAGATGCTCTACAAGGAGGAAAGGATACCGCCAGCAGTGCCAGGTCACTCAAGCCGGCCCCCACCTGCCCTACTCCAGATGAAGTGTGATCACTGCACACGGAAGGAATGTAGTAAAAAAAAAAAAAAATGATGACCAAGGGCCCATCTCCATGAGCTCTCAGGAGCCTCTGAGCACCGGGCCTCCTAACTATTTTAGGGGCTTTAGATAAGTAGGGGACACAGAGGGGTCAGGAAACCTCCCTTGAGGTTGGGCCATTGGTCTGATCGCAGATCCATTCGTCCTGCCGTTTGCCAACAGCTGCCTCTGCGGAGAATGGGAGAACAAAGGGAGGGGGCGGTTCTGCAAACCCCAGAGGAAATCCAGGGTCCCACATACCCTACCCCACCCACTGACACTTTCGGTTTCTCCCTGAGTCAGAGGCACCACCTGACTCTGGGCCACCTCTCCGTGTTTGCCTGTTCATCTTTGTGTCTGTCTCTGTCTGTCAGGCTGTTCCCGAGCTTGCCTCCACTTCTAGAACTAAGCTTCCAGTATAATGACAACCCACGAACCCTCATCCCTCTCCCATGGTAGAATACTTTCCCCCCACAGGCTACACCCCTTCACCTCCTCCTCCCTACCCTGTGACCGCTGGGTACCTGGAGCAGCGGCAGCATCCTGGGCCCGGACCGGTGCCAGTGCCCGCCCACATGCCTGCCCCTGCACCCGGCTTTGCTCTCTTCCCCTCACCTGGCCCCAGTGCCCTGGGGCTTGCTGCCGGGCCTGCTGCCCTCCTCTTGCCACTGCCCAGGGTGCCTTCTGGCCTCGAATTCATGGTGCCGATGAATCAGATCCTGATTCACCAGAGGGCTATGTGAGTGGAAACGCTCCTAGGCGGGGAGACAAGTAACCTGGACAGCCCCTGTGTCAGGCGGCTGAAGAGAGCAACTGCTGTGTATGTCTGTGCTGCGGGGACCACCGGCCCCTTCACATCTGTCTGGTGGACCCCGGGGACCAAGATATGGAAGTACAGTCACCACCAGGCACCACCATTGGCCATGTGCTGCAGACCTGGCATCCCTTCCTCCCCAAGTTCTCCATTCAAGATGCAGATCGCCATACGATCCTGTGAGTGGTGGGGCCCTGCTGGACCTGTGGCTGTGGCACAGACACCAACTTTGAGGTGAAGACTTGGGATGAGTCCCGCAGTGTGGGCTGCAATCAGCAAGCATTGGGGGTGGGGGACTGCTCTAAGAAGCCCTCACGGATGCAGATGACTTTGGCTTGCAGTTCCCACTAGATCTGGACATGAGAGTGAAGGCTATACTGGTAGGAGCCACATTCCTCATTGACTACATGTTCTTTGAGAAGAGAGGTGGCACTGGGCTCTCTGCCATCACTAGTTAGATGGCATCTCAGGGTCAGGACCATCACCTCAGCCAGAACTCAAGATGGTCACCTGGCCTGGCCTGGCCCCTCCTCAGAGGCAGCCCCTTTCCTCCATGCACACTGCAGAGGACAGACAGGGATGCTTAAGAGGCTGGGGCCATGGTGCCCCATCCCTACCCTACTCCCCTGGCCTCCTTCACCTGTGGCCCCCACAGAAGGGTATGTATGAGAGCCCTTCCCCTGATACCTCTCACCACTGTCTCCGGCCATCCTTCAGCACACAGGCATATCGGCTTTCAAACTTGCCTACTCACTTCCTCTCACCCCCTTCCAGGGCCTCTGCTCTGGTTGGGTCCTTAGGAATCCAGGGCTCTGGGGTTTTACCACAGAGCTGGGGTGGGAAAGGGTAAGCAGCACCAAGATGGCTGATATGGGCACCCACCTCTGCCTCAGCTTGACCAATTAGTTCAGCCTCAGAACGTGGCACTCAGAGGGGATCCCTACTTCCCCATCAACGGCTCTAGGGCCTCAGTGCCAACATTCTTTCCGCCTTGGCCCTCCCCACAGCTGGTGCTTGCTGCAGCTCTGTGAGCCTTACTTAACCACCTCTTCCTTCCCTGTTCCTACAAAGGAGACTGCATCTTTGTATGTTATATTCATATAAACTTTGTAACATTTTGGAAAAACAAAAAACAATGATGACCAAGAGAATGCCTCAAAGTCTGGAATCCAGCTCAGGAGAACAGAGAGAAGGGAGAATTCCATAAGTTGGCCGATGCCAAGATATTTCTGAGTGACTGCCTGACATGTGACAGTTGTGTGACCACAGAGGAAGGAGTCCAAGTTTCTCAGCAGAACACCAAGGACTTCTTCTGTGTTCTGAACCTTAGTAAGAAGGAACCTTAAATGAGAAGGAAGAGAGCAGTTGGCCCACAGACAATTACACAGAAAGACAGGGCTCATGCTGGCGAGTGCAATGGCAATGGCGGGAGCCTCTCCTGCCTCTGTAGCAGCGCTAAGGAGCAGTGAACCACGTGGTAAGGAGCCAGGGGTCCAGGACTGCAAGAGGGTGCAGACCGGGCTGAGGGACCACCCTCCCCCAGTGCATGACTTTCATGCACTGGGCCTCTAGTACTAGTATATAACTGCAATAAATCAAATTAATACATATGAAAATTTCTCTAATATACATACTGGGAAAATCAGTCATATCCACTTGCCAGGCTGACAAGATTTTGAAATACTAACCATGACTTCTTAATAATAGTTACTATGCTCTCTGTTACACTATTTTTGGGAAAGGTATGAAGTGGTTATAGAAATAAAGCTAAACATATAAACAAAAATTTAAGAGGAGGTAAAAGACCATAGATAAAGGAATGTATTTTGTTGTTGTTTTTCCAGAGTTTGGTCATCCTCACAGTTCTTTTTTCAAGAATATTTTTGCTTAAGACTATAGGTCAACATGGATAGTAACTTCCACAAGGAAACCCTAGTTAGAGTAACTCTATACCAAAAAAAAAAAAAAAAAAAAAAAAAAAAAAAAAGATTCTTTCCTTTAACAGGTTAAAAAGTTATTGCTTTCTTAAGAACTGAAACAGGTTCCCCCTAATTGGGAAAGCAGTATCATGGACAAATGTGATGATAGGAAGTGTCTAGATTAGTTGCAAAAGCCATGGGAGAACCATCCCCACAGCAACAATAGGAACCACAGTGATGCAGTCCTTAGGATTATCCTCTTGAAATGGGACTCAAGAAAAGGGTAGAGATTTTTAGTAAATTGCTACAGATAGAACTGCTTAAACGACATCAGCCTGCAAAAGAAAATGTCTGACCAGTAGCTTAGTATAGGATTCAAATAGAAATGAATTTAAAAAGGTCTTGTAGCATGACTGCCACTACTTTTACGCACTTACTGGTAGGGTTAGAAGATAATATTGATCCTTCAATAATGAATGAATGACTAATATCACACTGTTATGCTGGTAAACAAGTAGTATTCTAAGAAACTTCTTTATTACAAGTGTCCTTATATACTTTTCTACATGAATAGCAAAATTTATATAACTTCCATTCATTGATATAACATTGTTCTCAATGTAGCAAGCAAGTAATATTCTTTCTTTCTTTTTTTGGTAACTAATATACCATAATGTATATAAATGTAGGGAATTGTATAAGAACATGTGTAATAAGGTATTATTAAGAATGCTAAAAAAATAAATAAATAATTAAAAGTATGCTTAGTTACATAGAAAAGAAGATTAGATAAATGTTTGATAGGGGTTACAATAATTTATGTAATATATACACTTACCTGTAGTTACACTTTCTTAGTACCACTTGGCTATTACCTTGCCGAACCTAACTGCTAAATGTCTTATAGAGTAAAACTAGGCCAGAGTTTTAGTTATTTTTTCATTTATTCTTTAATTTACAAAATAATGTTACAAACATTTATTCAGTAGCCAGAAAGCTTACCCTACCAAAACTGACCTGCTGAAGCACAAATGGACCTTTCTCTGATATCACTTACCCCCCTGCCAGATAAAAGTGATATCTTTTGAGTAAGCTCCATGTGCGTAACCAACCATCCCGTCCATGTAGTCATATAGTAATTCATTTGACAAATATTTTCCTAATGTTGGCTATATATCAGGCATTGTTCTAGGTGTTGGAGATGTATTAGTAAACAAAACCAAGTTTCTGCTCTCTTGTGAGACATTTGTTCTAGAGGGGAGGGGTACAGTAGGTGAATACAGATAATAAATAGTAAATCAAACAAATAATTACAACTGCCCTGGCCAGTGTGGCTCTGTTGGCTGGGTGTTGTCCTGTGCAGGTCAGGCATATGTCCACGCTGTGGGCTTGATCCCCAGTGGGGGGCATGCAGGAGGCAGCAGATTGATGTTTCCTTCCCATATTGATATTTCTATCTCTCTCTCTCTAAAACCAATAAGAGTATTTTTAAAGTAAATAAATAATCACAATTTATCCTATGTAAAATGCATTGTGGTGGGGATGAATACACTTTGCACATTTAGAGTAGCAATATGTGTGCTCCATTGTAATGCACTTGTTTACATTTTAACCACTGTGTTCCTTAGAAATTGCATTGAGTGCAACTAATAAAGACCTGCTATGGTGTCTTAAACAAATTAAGGGTTTATTTGTTCACATAAAAAAAATCCATAGGTAGTCAGTCCAGTGCGTATGTATACACAAGTCATTGTTTCTTTCTGTTCAGTTGTTCTTAGAATATGCCTTTCATCCTTAAGGTAACAAGATGGATGCTGTAATATATGTTCAAGTCCTACAGTCCATGTAAGAGGAAGGGAAAGAGCAGGAAGCAGAAAGATGACTTCCCTGTCAAGTCTGCTTCTTAAAGACATTTCCTGTATTACAGACAAGGATGAGCAATATAGCATTTTACCTTAAAACACTGTTGTCCTGAATAAAATCAGGGCTCTTTTACTAAGCAGCCAGGGATAATGAATATTTGGGAAGTCCCCAGCAGTCCCAGTGCAGCCTCCTAGACATCAGACTTCTTTAACACAGCAGGAATTCTCTGTTACTCATGTTGGCAACCCGTGCAGTGTGTGGCATATTAAATACGCTCAGTAACTGGTAGAAGGAACCTTGAGTAAATCAATAGAGTCTTCTACTACACTGGCAGTCATTACTTCCCTGTGGTCTGGAAAAGGGAATGGTCCAAAATTAAATAGTCCAGGACCTGTTGAAGCATCCACCTTATGTAAAAACTGCTGTTTGAAATTTTAACCCTGCTATTTTGGCTTCTGTAAATGCTTGCTTGCTGAAATAATAAGGAAAATAAGACTACTCCCATTTCAGAGAAGCCATTAAACCTTCCCCAGATGAAGTTATCAGTGCTGGCGCCAGGCCAAACCTTTGGTTGAGGTCTCAAAGCCCCAGCATAGGGGATCTTTAAGAACTTGCAAAGGGGACCGGAAAACCCCATATTTGGGAGACAAAGAGGGTAAAAAGGTATAAATACAGGAAACTTCCTGTGTGACTTTGCCCAGAATTTGAGAGACATTTTCCTCTGGGCCCGCACGTAATAATAATAACAAATGTAACTCCATCTCTCTAAGCGTTGCTTGGTTCTTCTCCGGTTTTCTGTAGCACTGTGACCCTTGTCAAATCCACAAAGACCGATTAAGCAAAGTCTTTTACAAGAACATTAAAATCTATTATAATCACTAGAGTAATATATACGCAATGCAGCCTAGAATATCTTACCACATGTCAGGTATAACTAAATTATGACAGCTCTTAAGAAAAAGAGAGGTACAGGTAATTAAATTAAAACTATTTCTTTTTTTTTACTTATCTGACAGTTAAGTGTTAACATTGTTTTGTGTATTATTTCAATTTTAAAGTATAAAATACTACTACCTGCACAAGTTGTACCTAATTCGAAGGAAATGGAAATGATACCCTTAGAGAATCTGAGTTCATAAGAACAAAATTATTTTCATATTCAAGGCAAACATTCCAAATGTATTCTGTAAGAGAGCTGTGTTTTATATTTTCCTTAGGTGTTAATATCTAACAAAAGGTCTACAGAGAAGCAGTACTTATGCTATAATGCTATAACTCTAAAATCTATGTGTGTCTTGGGGCTTTTTTTTTTTGGTTATGTCTTCCAGAAAAGGATAAATCAAATCACCTTAGGATATTCTTCTTTAGTAACCCCAAGAGGTTTTTCCTCTCATCACAATGTGAAAGTTCTAAATGACTAGTGTCTTAAGTAAAATAAACTTTATCTAAATACATATATAAATACATACACATATTTATATATATGAAACAAAGAAAGATAGACTATCATAAATGAGCATATGTAATTTTTTCCTGACACTATTTCTATGGTCAAGTTTTATCTCAAGATGATAGCTAAACATCACAATTTTTTTTAAAAAATTCTCTTAAGGTAGAAAATAATAGGTTTGCCAAAAGTGAAAAAGAGTTAGCATTTTAGATTTCCAAAAAGAAGTATGCTAAGGGAAACTCAGTTCCAATTCGAAGTACATGAAATGAATTATCCAGTAAGGGATATTAGTTCTTAAACACAATGTACTTATTTATTAAATTTATTGGGGTGATATTGATTAATAAAAGTATATAGGTTTCAGGTGTACAATTCTATGATACATCATCTATATATTGCATTGTGTTTATCACCCAAAGTCAGATCTCCTTCCATCACCATATATTTGACCCACTTTACCCCTTACTACCTTACCACCTTCCCTCTGGTAACTACCATACTTTTGTCTGTGCTTATGAGTTTTTGTTTGTATCTGAAATTTTTGAAAAATTTTATTCACAAAGATATATGAACCTCTATATTCATTGCACCATTATTCTCAGTGGGCAAAACATGGAAACAACCCAAGTGTCCCTTGATAGATGATTGAACAAAGAAGATATGGAACATATACAATGGAATACTACTCAGCAACAAGAAAAGATACAATATTGCCATTTGCAAATACATGGATCTTGAGAATATCACGCTAAGTGAAAAAAGACAGATAGAAAATGTCAAGAACCATATGATTTTACTCATATTTAGGATATAGAATTGAAAGCAACAAATGAACAAACAAGACAAACAAACACAATATAATTTTTGATAAGCTGTGAATAACTCAGCATCTTCCCTAGGAAGATTACCTGGGTCTCCTGTGCTAAAAATTTAGGTGCATGTGTGCGTGTGCTTTATTCGGTCCTAGAGTCACCACCAAGATTAGAATTTGTCTCTCCCACACAATGAGATCTGATTTATACTTTATGCTTGAAATGTACATTATGCAGTTTTGAAAAATAAGTATAAAAATATGTATGCATGATTATGCATGTGCATTTGAGTGTGCATATGCCGTTATGTACTTGCAGACATTATAGATAGATATAAACAACTTCAAACAGATCTGATTTGTATTGCCTTGAAAATCAGACTCTTAAGTAGCCACATCAGCAGTGGCTAAAGTGAAAAAAAAAAAAAAAAAAAAAGAACACACAGCCAATTTAATCAATGTTTGTCTGTATAGCTGTGTTGGATATGCAGAAAACCACATAATGCTGTGAAAATTTTTCACTAAAATGTATCATACCTACTTATAATGTAACACTTATAGTTTCACCATAGGGCTAAAAACATGGTTTTCTAATAGTTTGCTGCATCTCTGTATTGAAAAAAGTCCCAGAGTTTGTAGTGACACATCAGAACCCCATTGACCCAACGTGATGTGAGCAGTACCAAGAGAAAAGCTGGATGGAATCAGTTATTGCACATTTCAATCATAGTTTGTAACAATGTTAAGAATCTTAAATTTCACATAACACCGTGCCTGACCACAATATATATTTAAAAAAGGGTTTTTTGGAATGAATGATTAAATATTATGCACCAAATCTAAAATATATAGAAGGCCTCTTAAATCTTATGAGACCTAAGAGAAATATTTTCCAAGGAACTGCATGTCTGCGCTATCTGTAATATCCCCAGGTTGGTTATAATAGGGAGTTTCATAAGGCCTAACTTCTTCCAATAGAAGCAGGTGGTACCTTGTCAAATTGTCTGTATTCAGCAAAGCAGAAGTATGTGGAGGCTAAAGAGAGCAATCCCCGTGCACAGCTTTCTCATCATCTAATTTGATCTAAGGACAGAATTTGGATTACCCAAGGCAGAAATTTCCAAAATTTAGTATGCATAAGAATTACATGAAGTGATTATGAAAGGTGATATTTCCAAGGTTTTGATCCAAGAGTGTCTGATTCTGTGTGACAGCAGGGCCTCTAAATCTCTCTTTGTAAAATGAAATTGTCCCTGTTAACTCATGATAAACACTGATATGTAGGAACAGAGTGAATGTGTATCCTTATTTCTCAGATGTCAGCTTTTGACAGTAAATGGACATTAGGGACCTTGAAATCATATTCAGCTGCCATAAACAAGTGCAGAGATGCCATTTTGCTGATTGAGTAAATGTGCATGTTTTAAAATTAAACAAAGCAGAGGTTTGAGTTGACAATTATAAAATATATTTAGAAGCTAACAAGGACATTTGGCTGAATAGGAATTCTGCACAATTTCAAAACTTTCATTAAAAAACTTATTTCATGTTCATCAATGTACAAATGCATGGGTCATAAAGGTACCATGACTTTGAGCCATGAAATTTGGGCCTTTAGAAGTTTAAAAACAGGTGACACTAATTGTCAAATATGGTCATAAAATGAAAAACAGAGACTCAGTGAAGACTCCACAAAACAAGGGAGTTTTTATCTGGTTGTGCTTACATATATATGTACATTCAGTAAATTGGTTGAGTTGACATACTATAATTTCTATTGAAGGCCAATTAACTTTTGGAGGATTATATAAAAAATGTAACATAAAAATATCTTATGAGCTACTTGTCCCTATAAATATTTAAAGGATGGAATCAATAATTAGTTGAAACAAGTTTAAGTTATAAAAATGAATAGAAAAACATAAAAGTATATACTTTTATTTTTGTCAGTTTTGAAAAAGAAAATGTGTATATATATATGTGTGTATATATATATATATATATATAAACATATATTTATACATCTACATTATCTAGAATTATGAAATCATGAAGATACAACTTTAAAAATAAATTTTTTGACCTCTCAAATTTATGTGGCCTGCCATGAGATTGTTGCTATTGACCTTGAATGCTCTGGGGGCATTAAGGTCTTTTTGGCATCAATTTCTACCTTGTCTCAAGTGACACCAAGCAACTTAGCTATTAGTGGTCTCTCAAGGTCAAAACCTAGGAAAAGATCAATAAAGCTGCAAACAATCTCATGTTGTTTTGACAGACTTTACTAGGTGAAAGAAAATAGAAGGTGCATCTCAACTGTTGACTTCTGTGTCTGGATTCATGCTCAAAAAAACCAACATAATTTTAATACTTAAAGTGAGAAAGCCATAAGAGAATCATTATTAAACTCATGATTAGGACAATTATGAAATTCTGATGCAATCTTATCTCAACCATCTCTTTTAATTTTTTTTTTACTTTTTATTTTATCTAGCTTTATTGAGGTATAAATGATAATGTCTATATATCTATCTATATATGTGTATATATATATATATATATATATATATACACATGTATATATATACACACTAATAAAAGAGAAACATGCAAATTAACCATCATTCTGCTACACCCACCAGCCAATCAGGAGGGAATATGCAAATTAGAAGGAGGAATATGGTGGCTGCCCAGGTGAGGAGTGGCTGGGCGGGGCAGGACGCCTGCAATGAGAGGGAGGGCGGGGGGGAGGGGCACTAAGGGATCTACAGGAGGGGCACTCTGGCCACAGCGGAGATGAAGATGGCAGACTGGGGCTGGAGTCTGCAGGAAAGGCGGCAGACTCCGGCTGGAGCCAAGGCCTGGGTCCCAGGTGCTAGAGGAAAACAGGTGCTGGAAGCCAAGGGAAGGAAGGCCTATTGCACGAATCTCTTTGTGCAACGGGCCTCTAGTATATAATATATATGTATATGTATATATATATTATATATATATATACATATATATATAATATATATATACATATATATATATATTAAATGTGTTCAATGTGCCTTGACATAAATATACCCATGTAATATTTACCATAATCAAGCTAATTAACATATCCATCGCCTCACATAATTACTATTTGTGTGTGTGTATGGTGAGAACACAAGTTGGAGAGGATGTGAAGATAAAGGAACCCTTGCACACTTTCAGTGGAAATGCAAATTGATATAATCATTATGAGTAATCCTATAGAGGTTCCCCCCAAAAATTAAAATAGTACTACATATGATAATGTCCTTTAAGTAAAAATAAATGTTTACATATGCAGAGAGATATTGGAAAGATAAATGAAATATTATAGGGAGAAAGCTGTATATGGTTAATCAGAGCTTGTTAATTCCATAAATAGTCTTTTGTCAATACAAAATTAGGCTACATTCCCTCTGACTCTCTCCCCCCAAAAAAATTAAAAGTGCATTTGCACAGATGTGTTTTCAGAAAAGGTCATTTAGAAAAAGGACTGGCATGTTCAGAGCTCTTATCATTTAGAAGAATGAATTAGAATTCAATGACTCATTGTCAAACTTACTCATGGCTTGGAACTCATTATCCTTCTAGAGTTTTGTAATAAGAATTGAGAAGATAACCTTTGAAATCACAAACCCAGAAAGACCCAAGAAATACAATTCCCTTCTGTGGTACTTGTATTTTTTAAAAAACATATTTTATTGATGTTTTACAGAGAGGAAGGGAGAGGGATAGAGAGTTGGAAACAACAGATGAGAGAGAAACATCGATCAGCTGCCTCCTGCACACCTCCTACTGGGGATGTGCCCGCAACCAAGGTACATGCCCTTGACCAGAATCGAACCTGGGACCTTTCTGTCCGCAGGCCGCCGCTCTATCCACTGAGCCAAACCAGTTAGGGCAAACTTGTGAGTATTTTACCAAGGTGATAGTTGGGCTTTGGTCACTAATGATAATAATGAAGTTCTGCACGTAATGACAAATGCGAACCGAAGAGGGACAGGGCCACGTTAAGAGTGGAGAAACTTCCAGGAGGACCACTCCTTCTGAAGGACTAATTCTTCACTTCCAATACGCAGGGGGAGGGGAGGGGAAAGTGCTAAAACTACAAATAGTTTCCTTGTGTGTGGATAACACTGAAATTAGGGTTCTTTAGAGAAACAGAACTAATAGGCCTAAAGAGAAAGAGGTGCATTTTAAGGAATTGGCTCAAGTGTTTATGGAGGCTAGCAAGGCCAAAATTTGCAGGGTAAGCTAGCAGTCTGTAAAAGAGTCAACATTTCAGTTCAAAGCCAAAGGCTATTTGCTGACAGAATTCCCTCTTCTTCCAGGGAATTCAGTCTTTTTCTATAAATCTCCTCAATTGATTGGATGAGACCCACCCACATTATAAAGAATAATCTGCTTTACTCAAAGTCTGCTGCTTTTAATGTTAATCTCATCTAAAAACACTTCACAGACAACACTTAGAGCAATGTTTGACCAAATATCTGGGTACCATATTCTAGCCAAGTTGACAAATAATATTACCCATCACAGTGACATTTTTTCAAAATGTATCAATCTAATTCTTATTATAATAATTTGGTCTCTGGTGGTGGGTTCAAGAAAAGGGTGGCCAGGGAAGGATGCCCTGCCCACTTTTTTCCAAACTTACACTGAGAAATTGAATAAGTCAGTTTAATGTGCAGAATGGGACCATCAAAAGAGGGGTAAGAGAGCAAGAAAATGAAGACTGACCACATACCAGAGATTATGAAAACAAGTTTGTTTGTTTTTGGTTATTTTTTTGTTTGTTTGTTTTTTTATCTCCCATGAGTTTTTAAATGTGAGAATTATCTCATCTCCCAGTTGACAACTAAGAAGGGAGTAGATATACTTTGGGTATATCTACGTTTAAGACAAACCCTCTCCCATTCTTTAGGATATCAATAAGGTCTATATCAGTGGTCGGCAAACTCATTAGTCAACAGAGCCAAATATCAACAGTACAATGATTGAAATTTCTTTTGAAAGCCAAATTTTTTAAACAACTTCTTTTAACGCCACTTCTTCAAAATAGACTCGCCCAGGCCGTGGTATTTTGTGGAAGAGCCATACTCAAGGGGCCAAAGAGCCACATGTGGCTCGCAAGCCGCAGTTTGCCGACCACTGGTCTATATAAATAGTGTCAACTCTATGATAGCTATCAATGAAATGGTAAAAAAAATTTATACACCCATCATAGCCCAGTGTTGCAACTTCTAAGAAAAATTTTATCTCTGCTAATATATATAGTCAATATTCTGGTCACCAAAAATCTTGGAACTCAGCTTTTGGACTTATAAAAAAAATGTTCTGTAATGTCTAGAGATGATGTTCCTGCAGTTGGATCTAGAGCCATCCAAATATTTGGCTATGTGAAACCAATCTCAGAGAGAGTATTTTGTTGTCAAGGTACTCAGTCAGTCACAGAAAATATGGCTCATTGGGTTTTTTAATAGCTCAGGTATTTTACAGTTCCAAGATCACATCTCAGTCAGACTTCCCATTGCAAGGTCTATAATGTAGTAATGGTCTCAGTGTCTTCAAATGAAATTGAAGACTTTCTGAAATCTATTTTTTGTATATCTGTTTTCCCCAAGCCTACATGAAATAATAAGCTTTGAAAAATAAGCTAGTAGAAATCCCTTATAGTCAGCAATTTTGGCCATGATAATCTTAGCACAAAATAAATTCCCTGTTCTCCTATTTTCTAGGGCATGGTAAGTGAGGAGGAAAAGTTGAAAACCCCTTATCAAAAAAACATGGGTCTGTTGAAGTGAAGTTTACAGTTTGGTGAGAAACAAAGTTAGTGAATGACTGATAGCAGCAGCAGGTTTATGTGCTTCCCCTACCCATTCATGGGACCTGTTCCATTCCTACACCCACTTAGCAGCTGCTTCCATCATTCATGACCTGCCACTCAAGTTGGATCCAGATATTTGTTTCTGTAAAACAATATTTTGGCAAGTAGGTAGACAGAATCCCAAAATACTTAGAAATGGACTTGAAGAGGTGTGAACAGCTTGACCCCAAATCCTGCTTATGCATACATAGCCTGCTATTTGTCCCTTTGGCAACATTCCATCGGTTTGCTGTGAATGTTATAAACGTTTAGTGTCTTAAGGTACATAGGTAAATTCTGACAACCCTGCTGTTCCCAACTAATGTAACTGATACAAGAGCAGTGGTCAGATACACAGAAATGTGTATAGAGACATGATTTGAGGCTCAACAAATCCAGAATAATAAATAGTGAGGTATGTTTCTTGGCCTGGTTTTCTGGAGACCAAGTATGATAAAGTAACCATATAGAGATGGATCTTAGGGCATCAAGATTCTGATCATAAAACACACTCACTGGTTACTATAGGGTTAAAGTTTCTTAGACACAGAATTCTTACAGCAACCATATCCAGTTTTATTAATATCACCTATAAGCCGTGTATAACTCATTGAATTTACAACACCATATGGCTAAGAACAAGGTCTGGAAACATAGTGCATTGTCAAATGTAGATAACTCATTTACCAAAACTTAATTCTACTGAGAGAAGAAAACAGATTTAATGGGTAATATCTATTTTCCCAAACAACTTCAGAATGATGGTTAAGTTTGATTGGGAAGACATAAAGCAGTATACAAAAGAAAAAAAAAATTAGAGACCTACAGTGCGTTTGGTGTTACTGTTGAATACTGGGGCGGGGGAGGGGGTGCGCAAAATGAACACATAATCAGTTTGAAGTAATTGCAGTAAGAGGAATGACTCATTTTGAGTAAGGACAGTCTTTGAAAGGAAAAGAGTCATAAACAGAGTTGGCAATGACTATTAACTTCCATTTGTATGCTGCACAATGCATTCTAAAACACTTCCACATGTTTTATCTCAGTTGAATTGGAAAACAATCCTGAAAGTTAGAAAAGGCAGGTATTGTTCTCCTATTTTATATGCAAGAAAAGGAATACAGAGAGGTTAATTGAGCTGGCTGAGGTCACATTGCTAGTTAGAGAACCAGCAAGGAATAGAACCTAGGTTTCCAGAATCTCAGTGTGATGTATTTTTAACCACCCTGGCTGCACACAGCAGTTCTGCTGAACAAAGAAATTCTTTACTCCTTTACAGCTTAGAGAACATTGGTATTTTAGCCAGTCTTACCCTATTAATAACCATGATGTCAGTTCATCCTTCTCCAGCCATGAAATCACAGGATCCAGAGGTCACCTGGTTCATCCACCATCAATTGTGCCACAACATTCACCAGTCCAAGATCACATTAACCTTTTCAGCAGCCCCATGAAAATTTTTTCCCCTATTGATTTTAAGGCTAAACATATACATCAGAGAAATGTATGATACATAGAATAACTTAGAAAAAATAGCATCTTTCCTAAAGAACATATTCTAACTGCTTTGCTTCAGGGATGGTTGAGAAGAATATGAGGAACTTACAATGTACATTATGATCTTAGCTATGTGTGTTTTAAAAAATCACCATAAAAATACAAAAGAATAGTTCATGTTTATTTTCCAACCTAACATATAATTTTCTGTATTCCAAGTATCTAAATCAAATTCCACTGCAATCGGTGCTATAAAAGGGAGGAGAAGAACAGCAGTAGTTGAGGGTGTCTCGTCACAACCTGTCAATACCTGCTGCTGATCAGCAGTGGGCTCCACTTTTAATTGTCAAATAACTGATTTTCCCAGGCAATGTGGGTGAAGTAGAGGAGAAAATCTCTTGCATTTGCATCCAAGACAAGTCCTCCTGCTTGTAATAACTGAACCCTACAACAAAATAACTTCACTCTACATCCTAATTACTACTATACCAGTTCTCGATGTCTCTAGCATTGAAAATATCTCCCAGTTGAGGATCTCAAGCACAAGAAAATATAATCTAAAGTGGGAGTGAAAAGAAGCATGATCTGAATCGAAAGAGCTGTTTTGCATAAGGCAAAGCTGCATTTTAGCTTGCATTTGAATGTATTTCAGCTTTTGAAGCTCTACATTTTTCTTCCTACAATGTTATTATCATTGATTGTGGGGCTTGTATGAATAAATGAGGCTTAAAAGATAACTACATGACTTAAAGTCCTTTCACCAGTGAGAATACTTGTAATTTGTCCTTGGGTTGGAGACTCGAAATACAGCTAGCAAAACCTAAATTTGTTTAATGTTCTGCCTTTTTCCTCATTGGCTGCTTAATGTTTTTGATCTAGTCAATTCAGTCTGTTTTTGATTGATAAGCACCATCAAAATCTTGCTGCCCATGCGGCTTGCCTACAATCAATAGCGATGGGACATTGCCTCACATTATATATATCAAAATATTCACATAGTTCTGTTGCCATACTTTGGTGAGACACATTTCTTTTGTCTTTACTAAGCAGAATCAATTCCACACATTTAGGTCCCAAAGAACATGTCAAGAAACTAATCTAAATACTGCAAAATATAGAAGGAATTCAAGATATGGTCACTGATCTCAAAAAAAGAGATTGACAAATCTTGAAATCTTACAATCTGCACTGTACTAAGCCTTTTAAATGTAAAGACAAATGTCCCATTGGTTCTTATAAATAAGGGGAAACTGACTGACACCCAAAGAAATTTAATCACATGTAAATGTGACTCAGTGAGTACATCACATGTCTCCAGTTCCAAAGCCAGAGTTTTTTTGCAACACATTACAGTCTCCCAAAACATATCCTATAGTCTGCTTGAGAAATAAGACACAGAAGTGATACAAGTTACACAACAAAGATGCAAATGAGATATTAAAGGCATGCTTTAGTGATCATAAAGATACTAGTTACTATAGTAACTACACTTTAGGGGTGGGCAAACTTTTTGACTCAAGGGCCACAATGGGTTCTTAAACTGGACCAGAGGGCCAGAACAAAAGCATGGATGGAGTGTTTGTGTGAACTAATATAAATTCAAAGTAAAGGAGCGGAGGGGAGAGCAAGAGAACCCTCCGCTCTTTCGGCTCCTCGGGCCGGATAGAACAGCTGAACTGGCCGGATCCAGCCCGCGGGCCATAGTTTGCCCATGGCTGGTTGGAACTTATTTCAGGTGAAGGTGTTTAAGAAAGTCTTTGGGGGAGTTAAAATAATTAAACTAGCCCTGGCTCAGTTGACTTGAGTGTCCTTGGATACACCAAAATGTTGCAGGTTCAATTTCAGGTGAGGACCCATACCCAGGTTACAAGTTTGATCCCTAGGCAGGGCACATAAGGGAGGCAACTGATTGATATCCAGCCCCCTCTGTCTCTCCCTGCCCTCCACCTCTCTATTCAATGAAAAAATATACTTGAGTGAGGATTTGAAAAAAACAAACATAATTAAACTACTTGAAGAATAGAATATAATTTGAGTGGATGAGAATGATGGGTTGGGTATTCTGCAAGAGGGGAATGTATGAGCAAAATACTCAGTAGATTTGGTAGACAGTTAAAGCAATGTACCCAGATGAATAAACAGAATGCAGGGCTTGCTTTACTAGTACATGTCCTCTTCTTCTTTTTTTTAAAAAATATATTTTATTGATATTTTACAGAGAGAAAGGAAGAGGGATAGAGAGCTAGAAACATCGATCAGCTGCCTCCTGCACACCTCCCGCTGGGGATGTGCCTGCAACCAATGTACATGCCCTTGACCGGAATCGAACCCAGGACCCTTCAGTCCGCAGGCCGACGCTCTATCCACTGAGCCAAACCGGTTTCGGCTACATGTCCTCTTCTTACTTGAAGAGTGAACTGGCTGAAACATCATGGCCCCAGAGCAAACATCCACCTCATGGGTATAGTGGAAGTCAGGCTCAGCAGCTTGTCTACTTAAAAATATCTGCATCAAATGATTGTATAATTATTTGGAATTCTCATGAATATCATCTTTCTTTCAATTTGAGCTTTTATGTCTGTGTAGTTACTTCGACATCTCAACTAACTGTCCATATTTTCTTGAAGTGGTGTGTTACTTTTCCCCCTTAACCTCTCTTTTCACATTTGCTATTCATCTATCTAATATAATAAATTGTACATTTCTCTTTAGCAGTAATACATCTTGAACATTTTTACATGCCCCATGCACAGAACAGTTTTTAATACAAAACAGGCACTGACATTTTTAGGAAGTATTGAGTACCTACTGAAACACAGAGGATGCCCAATAACTGCTGGATAAACATAATGTATAATGAAAAAATAATAATAACATACATGTGTATAATTTGTATGATCTATTCTACATGGTTAAATATGTTTACATTTACTCATTTAGCATTTATAACAACCTATGATGTAGGTAAATGATTATCCCCTTACTATAGATGAAAGAAACCAACTGCCATGTTGTTAGCAAATCACAGAGTCAATATTCAATTCCAGACACTTTGTAGCAATTTATTTCTATTACCTACTGTGCTATAAATGAGTTAAGCTCAATAAATGAATGACTGGAACTACATATTTTAAAAAAACATTTACCAGTCATTTTTCTATGAAATATTTAGTATCTCCAATCAATTTTACTATTATGTGTTGCATTGTGATTCTTTAAACCAAATTTTGATAAAATGAATATTAATAGTAAATATTAAAATCTTTCATTGAGGCCTACATCAATCTATAAAAACATAGTATATGAGATTTCCTTAATTTTAAGGATCCTAACTTGTAAGGTACTATCTGGACAATGCAAATTGAATTCTGCTTGCCTGTATTAAAACTAGCAGCATCACAGGGAGAGAAAAAGCAACAATTGGGAGATTGCATTATTATGGATTCAATTTCTTCAACATCTGAATGAGCATGATGCTATTATATGAAATGGAAACAACTGGAAATGTAGGAAATGCACTTTACAACATTAGGTAAAAATACTCTTGATTGATCGGTATCACACTGTTTTTGACCCCAAGGACTACCTCTGCAGTGCCTAAGACAAATGATATGTGAACATTTCAAGTAAAATCCATGTTTAAAAACAGCAAAACAACTATTATTTCAAAGAGAAAATGTCAATGTTTCTTTGAAGCAATATGCCAATAAACTGTCTCCTGTCATATGAAAGAAAGCAACCATTTTGGCAAATTATGTTGTTTTATCCTTTGGATATGCCAGGCATTCATTTGGGAAACTGCTATGTACATTGTTGTGTGCTTAACACTGTAAAATATATCTGGTTTCTTCTAAATTATAACTTACTTAATGCATATTTATTGATGTTTTTTTTTTTTGCTTGACTTCACTGGTAAAATGTAAGGGAGGAACAGAGGTCATTTAATACTTTATGGAATGCCATTGGAGACTGTGGGGAGGAAGCAGCCTATAGTGAATAGAAGTTTACCCTGAGTGGGTCCCAAATGGTCTACATCAGCTCCTCTTGTATACATCAACAAGTCTTGATGGGTTTGACTGGTTATATTTAGTAAAAATGGCCATCACAGCAGCCAAAAGCAGAGAATCAAATTACAATAATTTCGCTGAAACAAGAATTGACAAACTCATGTGTCCTAGCTTTTGACTTTACTTCATTCTTCCCTGCCTCCTGCATTAGGGATGAGTGAGAGTGGATGCTGGTTGAGCCAAAACAGCATTAAGAATACTTAAAGGATAGAAAAAATTTCCTAAAGCATGAAGATGGTTAAGTAGCTAATTCAGAAAGGGAACTGAAGGAGTTTATGTTGTTATGGTCAGCTAAGTACATGACCTCCTTATTAATTTAAGAGTGAAGATTTTTCATTTCAAAGAAGAAAACACAAACAAAGAAGAATTTAAAGTATTATTAAATGTTTCAAATTAAAATGAAGGTAAATAATTTAAATTTTATTATTTTTAAACATGTAAAATAATAGTATCCAACAATTTACTTTCAATATCAATAGGTCCCCCCTCACTCCATAACTTTGTCAAATTCCTGAGACAACTACATTTAAGCATATTTATTATTGGTTATACTTATGGTAATGACTGTAATTTTAAGAGATATACATGTAGAACTCTTTCAAAATATATTCATTTTTTCCATTACGTTTGACACCTACTATGAAAGATAAGGGTGAAACCTATTTTATTTTATTTGCACTTCTCTCTCTCCTTAGGTCCACTCAATCAAATTTTTAAATCAGCTTTAGTTTTTTAATTGATTATTTTATAAATTAAATAATTTATATTTTCTATGTATTGTTTACTCTCCTTTAGATGTTCTCTCTCTTAGTTACTGAGTGTAAATATTTGTATTTCTACATTCATTACACATCTCTTCCCTACTCCATTTTTTTCAACAATAATAATATATTTTTATATTATTAGGGTAAATACATTTTTCTTTAAAAATAATTATGTTGGAAGCCACCTAAGTGTCTATTGATAGATGGATTGATAAAGAAGGTGTGGTAATGGAATATTACTAAGCTAAAAAAAAGAATGAAATCTTGCTATTAACAACAACATGGATGGACATGGAAGGTATTATGCTAAGTGCATAAGTCAGACAGAGAAAGACAAATACCATATGATTCCACTTATATGTGGATTTAAAAAAACAACAACAGAAACAGACTCTTTGATACAGAAAGCAAACCAGTTGTTACCATAGAGGGGAGGAGTTGAGGGGTAAAATAGGTGAAGGGAATTAAGAGGTACAAACTTTCAGTTATAAAATAAAAGCACAGCATAGGGAATATAGTCAATAATATTGTAATAACTTTCTATAGTGACATACAGCAGTTAGACTTATCATGGGGATCATTTTATACTCTATATAAATATCAAATCAGTATTATGTACACCTGAAACTAATGGGATATTGTGTCAATTACATTTTAAACTATATATTTAGTTCTTTGTCCACAGATAATTTCTCAAAGTTAAAAACAAGTAAGCATTTACATGAATCTGACTAGATAAGTATATTTCATTGTAAAATATACAGCAGAAGTCAAAAGCATTTCCTTCTTTACCTAGCTTCTCTAAGGTCCAATGTCAGAACAACGTGAACAGAGAAATGTTCCTAACATCAAGGACAAGTTCTATTTCTCATATTCCATTAGTTGTTCCAAATAATGAGAGAGACATTTTATATCTCTTCATATGTACATCTTGACTTTCTACAGCTTACATTTGTTGTTTTGTTTTTCCTGAATTTTCTAATTTTTAATTATTTTATTTTGTGGTAAAAAAAATAGGTAATTCATTCTATATGTAATTATCACCTTCCAGCTTTTTTTGCATTCAGTAATTTGAATGTTCACTAGCCAATGTCTTTTCAGTTAACAATTCTGGAGCCACTAAAGTTCAGGCCTAATATAACTACTTTCAAGGATTATAGAGTGAATATTTGTATCGCTTTAAAATATATGTATATATTGATTTCAGAGAGGCAGGGAGGGGGAGAGAGAGAGAAAAACAAAAATAATGAGAGAGAAACATTGACTGATGGGCTGCCTCCTGCATGTCCTCAGCCCGGGCTTGTGCCTTTGACCAGAATCGAACCTGGACCCTTCAATCCGCAGACTGATGCTCTATCCACTGAGCACACCAGCTAGGCTTTGTGTCCCCTTCACAACTCATATGTTGAAACCTATTTCCTCAATGTAATATAGTTGGAAGTGAGGCCTTGGGAGTTAATTAGATCTTCTCTCCTGAAAGGAATTGGTGCCATTATAAAAGCACTCCCTTTCCCCTTCTGCCATGTGAGGTTACCAAGAGAGATGGTCATCAATGAGTCAGAAAGTGTGCTATGGCCAGACTCCAAATCTGCTGGTGCCTTGATCTTGGACTTCCCAGACTCCCAGAACTCTGAGAAATAAATGTTTATTGTTCATAAGTCATCCAGTCTATGTTATTCTGCTGTAGCCACCAGTCTCAGACACAAGGCCTGCTGCAGAACCTTCATCCCAGGACTTTATTTCCTTGAGCTCTTCAGTCATGGCCACTATTTCTGCAATTTCATAGACTGTTTCTGCTTGTAGTTACCTCTGCATTGAGTAACTGCCCCTGAAACAGTGTACAAAGAGAGTTGATTACGATGCTATGATTTATGAAAATGTATTTGCTTTACATTTATACTTGACAGTTTGTCTCAGTGTAGGATTCAAGGTTGAATACTGTCTTCCCTTTAAAATGTGAGGTTATTCTGCCTCTATCTTTTGTAATCCAAAATTGATTTTCTTTAAAAAGGCAGGTCTTATCCTTGTTTTGTAACTGACCTTCTTTTCCTCTACAGTCTTGACATTTGTGAGAGCTTCTCCTTACTTATATTGCACTAAAAATTCAGAAAGTAGTCCTATATGTGAAAATTCAGAAAGTAATCCTATATGTGAGTCTTTCAAATTTTCTTTTGCTGGCCAGTTTCTAAATACCTTTGATTTAAATCATTTATTCAGTCTAATTTTTTTTCCTCCTTTACTTCCCTTTTTTTCTCTTCCTTTTTTTCCCCTAGTTAATTGAAGTACAACAGATAAATGGAGAAGTATATATATCAAAAACTAGACTATTCATCCTAGCTGGTTTGGCTCAATGGGCTAAAGGGTGGCGGGTTTGATTTTGGTCAATCGGTTGCAGGCTTGATCCCTAACCCTGGCCCTGGTTTGGGCATGTACAGGAAGCCACCAATTGTTGTGTCTCTCTGACATTGATGTTTTTCTATCTCTGTCTCTCCCACTCCCTTCCACTCTTTCTAAAAATCAATGGAAAAATGTCCTTGGGTGAGGATTAACAACAACAACAAAACTAGACTATTCAATGAATTGCCCCAAAGTGAACATATCTGATATCTTGATCATCTAAGTAAAAAAATAAAAACCAAAAACATCCCAGCCTTAGCCAGTTGGCTCAGGGGATAGAGCATCGGCCTTTGGACAGAAGAGACCAGGGTTCGATTCTTGGTGGGGACACATGCCTGGTTTGCAGGCTCATCCCCCATTGTGGGACATATAGGAGGCAGCCGATCAATGATTCTTTCTCATCATTGATATTTCTATCTCTCTCTCTGTCTCCCTTCCTCTCTGAAATCAATAAAAATATATTCAAATATTTTATTTAAAAGAACATCTTTCCTTAAATGTTTTGCAATACCAGTCCTGTCATCAACCCAGTATTCATGTGTGTGTCTCCTCTGTTGCATTAGTCTCTTTGATAGCCTTTGTGCCGATTTCATTCTGTAGTAATGCCAGTTTAAAATATTTACTGGTGTCCAGGCCAGTGTGGCTCAATTGGTTGGGCATCATCCTGTGCACAGAGAGTTTGCTGGTTCAATTCCTGGTCAGGGCACAAGCTTGGGTTCTGGCTCAATCCCCAGTAGAGGGTGTGTAGGAAGCAGCTGATTGATGTTACGCTCTCACATCCATGTTTCTTCTCTTTTCCTCCCTCTCTTAAAATCAATAAACTGTCCTTTAAAAAAATATTTCTTGGTTTCTGAGAAACAAAATCTTATATCTTATCATTCTACAAGAGTCTACAGTTTCCTTTGTTCTTTGCACTTTGACATACATTTTGGAAATCCATTATAAACATTACTGGGGTTTTAAATCACACTGTGTCAGATAGTGGTCTAGTTTCACTTTTGCATGTGGCTGTCCAGTTTTCCTACACCATTTATTAAAGAGACTGTCCTTTGCCTATTGTATATTTTTGCCTCCTTTCTCACTACTTAATTGATCCTATATGCATGGGTTTATTTCTGGGCTCTCTATTCTGTTTCATTGATCTATGTTTGTTTTTAAGCGAATATCATGCTGTTTTGATTACCATAGCCATGTAATTTGGTATGAAATCAGAAAGCATGATGCCTCCCAGTTTTGTTCCTCTATTTCAAGATTGCTTGGGCAATTCCGGGTTTTCATTAATTACACATTTCTGAATTTTTTTGTTCCATTTCTGTAAAAAAAAAAAAAAAAAGAATGTTATTGGAATTTTGATAGGGATTGCATTGACTCCGTAGTTTGCTTGGGGTACTATGAATATTTAAAAATATACTTCCAATCCATGAGCATGGACTAGCTTTCCATTTATTTGTGTGTTCAGTTTCTTTCATCAATGTTTTATAGTTTTTAGTAGACAGGTCTTTTACCTCCTGGATATACTAGGTATTTTATTCTTATGGTAGCATTGTAAATGGAATTGTTTTTTAATTACTCTTTCTGATAGTTCATTATTAGTGTATAGAAATGCAATAGATTTTTGTACATTGATTTTTTTACTGAATTTGTTGCTTCACACCTCCCTCCCGTTTCTTTCCTTCTCCCCCTTACCTTGTAACATTCTTGTGTCCTCTTGTATGCAAGATAAACAATCTGGCAGCTTGGAGCTGTCTCCTTCCGTCTGTCCATCTTGTATGCATTCCTCCCATGGTCTCCTGTACCTAACACCTTTCAGTTGTGGTGTTCTTGATTTCACCATTGAGTATGATAATGTTAGCTGTGAGCTTGTCATACATAGCATTTGTTATGTTGAGATACATACCCTTGATTTTTTAAATTAATCTTTATTGTTGAAAGTTTTACAGACGCCCCCTTCTTTTTACCCATTGATATCCTTTATATCCACTTTGTTGTAAGTTGTTATAAAAAAATGTATGTTGAATTTGTCAAATGGTTTTTCCACATCTGTTAATATGATTATATTTATCTTGACTTTTTTTATGTGGTATATCACATTGATCTGTGGATATTGGACCATCTTTGCATCTTTAAATAAATTCCACTTGATTGTGGTATAAGATCTTTTTAATGTGCTGTTGAATTCAATTTGTTAATTTTTTTTTAATTTAATAAATCTTAATTGTTCAGATTATTACAATTGTTCCTCTTTTTCCCCCATAGCTCCCCTCCACCCGGTTCCCACCCCACCATCTGACCTTACCCTGCCACTGTCCTCATCCATAGTTGTACGATTTTTGTCAAGTCTCTTCCCGCACCACCCACACCCCTCCACCCCCCGAGAATTGTCAGTCCACTCCCTTTCTATGCCCCTGATTCTATTATATTCACCAGTTTATTCTGTTCATCAGATTTTTTTATTCACTTGATTTTTAGATTCACTTGTTGATAGATATGTATTTGTTGTTCATAATTTTTAGCTTTACTTTTTTATTCTTCTTCCTCTTCTTAAAGAATACCTTTCAGCATTTCATATAATCCTGGTTTGGTGGTGATGAACTCCTTTAGCTTTTTCTTATCTGTGAAGCTCTTTATCTGACCTTCAATTCTGAATGATAGCTTTGCTGGGTAGAGTAATCTTAGTTGTAGGTTCTTGCAATACATCACTTTGAATATTTCTTGCCACTCCCATCTGGCCTGCATAGTTTCTGTTGAGAAATCAGCTGACAGTTGTACGGGTGCTCCCTTAAAGGTAATTAACTGTTTTTCTCTTGCTGCTTTTAATATTTTCTCTTTGTCTTTTGCTCTTGGAATTTAATTATGATGTGTCGTGGTGTGATCCTCTTTGGATTCCTTTTGTTTGGGGTTCTCTGCACTTCCTGGAATTGTAAGTCTATTTCTTTCACCAGGTGGAGGAAGTTTTCTGTCATTATTTCTTCAAATAGGTTTTCAGTATCTGGCTCTCTCTCTTCTTCTGGCACCCCCATGATTCGGATGTTGGTACGCTTGAAGTTGTCCCAGAGGCTCCTTACACTATGTTCATATTTTTGGATTCTTTTTTCTTTTTGCTTTTCCGGTTGAGTGTTTTTGGCTTCTTTGTAATTCAAACCTTTGACTTGATTCTTGTGATCCTCTAGTCTGCTGTTGGGTCTCTGTATAATATTTTTTATTTCAGTCAGTGTATGCTTAATTTCTAGTTGGTCCTTTTTCATATCCTCGAGGCTCTCGCTAAATTTATTGGCCTTTTCTAGAAAATTCTTGAAAAACCTTATAATCGTGGTTTTTAACTATATCCAGTCGTTTGCTTTCCTCCATTTCTTTCATTTGTGATCTGTTTCTTTGTCTCTGCATTTTGTTTTTTTGTTTGTTTGTTGTTTTTTTTTAATATATTTTATTGATATTTCACAGAGAGGAAGGGAGAGGGATAGAGAGCCAGAAACATCGATGAGAGAGAGACATCGATCAGCTGCCTCCTGCACACCTCCCACTGGGGACGTGCCCGCAACCAAGGCACATGCCCTTTACCGGAATCGAACCCGGGACCCTTCAGTCCGCAGGCCGACGCTCCATCCACTGAGCCAAACCGGCCTTGGCTGTCTCTGCATTTTGGCTTCCCTGAGTTGATAGAGTGGCTTTGTGTGCTAGGTGTCCTGTAGGGCACAGTGGATGAGCCTCCCCAGTTACCTGAGGTGGACACTCTTGGTGCACCCCTTTGTGGGCTGTGTGCACAGTCTTGTTGTAGTTAAGCCTTGATTGTTGTTGGTATCACTGGAATTGACCTCCAGGCCAATTGGCTGTGAGGATCAGTTGTGTCTACAATGGGAGAACTTCTGTGCTGAAGACACCCGTATGAGACAAGACCTGCAAAAGCCTCTGTGCTCAGCTTGGATGGGGCGGAGTATTAGGGTGGAGCAGACAGCAATGGCTTCCCATCAGGCCTGCCCTAATAGGCCCCTGTATCTCAGTGTCCCTCAGTAATCGCTGCAAGCTCCTCTGAGAGAAAGCCGCCCTCGTGTTCCGCCCCCTGCCAGACAGTCCAGTTTCTCCCCGAATGAGTCTGGGTCTCCAGAGTCTCACCCGGAACTGGAGTTCAGTGCAGTCGGGATCTTTTGTCTCCCTCCCACTTGAGAAAGCCAGCTGCATACTCAGTTGCCCGCCCTCTCTGCACGTGTGCCTTGGTACCTCTGCCTTCCTCAATTGCTCTGAGTCTCAGTGTGCTTTTCTCTTTCCTGACAGTGCAGTTTCACCCTGTATGATTCTGGGTCCCCAGAGTCTCGCCAGGAACTGGAGTTCAGTGCAGTCGGGAGCTTTTGTCTCCTTCCCGCTTGAGAAAGCCAGCCGTGCACTCAGTTGCCAGTCCTCTCAGCACACATCTCAGTACCTCTGCCTCCTGCAGCTCCTCTGAGTCTCAGTGTGCTTTTCTCTTCCCTTCTAGTTGTAGAATTTCCACTCAGCCAGCCTTCCTGTGGTTCTAGATGATGTCCATTTTGTCTTTTAGTTGTAGTTTTGAAATTGTTGTGAGAGGCAGCAGTTTAGGTGCTTACCTATGCCACCATCTTGGTTTCTCCTGAAGCTGGGGCGGATGCCACCGGGCTAGTGCAAATTCACAAGCTGGGTACCGAAGTGGCAGCAGAAGCGGCAGTGGCAATAGCAGCTCTGCCCCGGAGTCCCCGCAAGGAGACCGCGTGTCCTTGCCCCCCTGCCTGCGTCCATCAATTTGTTAATATTTTGTTGAGGATTTTTGTGTAAGTGTTTATGAGCAATATTGGCCAATAATTTTCTTTTCTTATAGCATCTTTGTCTGTTTTTTCTACCAGATTAATGCTCAGTTTGTGAAATGAGTTTAGAACTGTTTTTTTTTTCACTTTGTTTCCAGAAGAGTTTGAGAAGAATTGATATTAATTCTTCTTTGAATGTACAGTAGAATTCACTAAATTAACTTTTAATTTAATTAACCTTTTTTTAAATAATACTTTTGAAACCAAAATGTGGGTTGTTGAGTCCAAGTTTATTGTCTAGCAAAATCAAAAAAGGAAGTCGCCGACAAAAAACACTAGTGGTTCTGAAGTTTATTGGGAGAAGCCAGTTCTGGAAAAGGTGTAGCTGAGGTTCCAGGAGCAGGCCAGTGTCTGGAGATTCCATCCCGTGTTACAGTTGGGAGTAGTTTAGTATCCAAGTGAATTATAGTTTAATAATCCATGTGTGGAGGCCCACTTGGCCATAAGTCACATGGGCGCAGGGATGTGCTCCTCCACCACAGGAACGAAAGTCAGGAACCCATTGTGTGCAGAGGAGAAGAGAATGAAAGGAAGCATACACCTTTTAATTTAGGGGGTGGAGAGAGCCTTCCTAGCTTCTGATTGGTCTTTTCAAGGAATTTTGCCTTAGCAATATCCTGGGATGGCATTATATGCCTTACTATCTTATGCTTAGTTATCTGTACACTGTCTGTCCTGGCAATATCCATACATTTTATTTTATTTATTTATTTATTTTTATTATTTTCCAGCTTCTTTATTTTATTTTATTTTTGTAAATTTCTGTATTGATTAAGGTATTACATATGTGTCCATATTCCCCTATTACCCCCCATCTCCCAGTCATGCCCCCACCCCCTGTTGTCTGTGTCCATTGATTAGGCTTATATGCATGCATATAAGTCCTTTGGTTGATCTCTCCCACTTAACCTCACTGTCCCTTACCTTCCCTGAGGTTTGACGTTCTGATTAATCTTTCTCTGTCTCTGGATCTATTTTTGTTCGTTTGTGTTGTTCATTATATTCCACAAATGAGTGAGATCATGTGATATTTATCTTTCTCTGCCTGGCTTATTTCACTTAGCATAATTCTCTCATTCTCCATCCATGTTATTGCAAATGATAAGAACTCCTTCATTTTTACTGCAGAGTAGTATTCCATTGTGTAGATGTACCAGTTTTTTAATCCACTCATCTGCTGATCTGCACTTAGGCTGTTTCAAAATCTTAGCTATGGTGAATTGTGCTGCTATGAACATAGGGGTGCATATATCCTTTCTGATTCATGTTTCTAGTTTCTTGGGATATATTCCTAGAAGTGGGATCACTGGGTCAAATGGGGGTTCCATTTTTGTTTTTTTGAGGAAACTCCATACTTTCTCCACAGTGGCTGCACCAGTCTGCATTCCCACCAGCAGTGCACAAGGGTTCCTTTTTTTCTGCATCCTCGCCAGCACTTGTCATTTGTTGACTTGTTGATAATAGCCATTCTGACAGGTGTGAGATGGTACCGCATAGTTGTTTTGATTTGCATCTCTCTGATGATTAGTGACTTTGAGCAGGTTTTCATATGTCTCTTGGCCTTCCTTCTGTCTTCTTTCGAAAAGTGTTTATTTAGATCAGTTGCCTATTTTTTGATTGGGTTGTTTATCTTCTTTTTGTTAAGCTGCATGAGTTCCCTGTAAATGTTGGAGATTAAAACCTTATCATTGATGTCATTGGCAAATATGTTCTCCCATGCAGTGGGCTTTCTTGTTGTTTTATTGATGGTTTCCTTTGCTGTGCAAAAGCTTTTTTTTTTATGTAATCCCATTTGTTTATTTTCTCTTTAGTTTTCATTGCCCTAGGAGCAGTATCAGTGAAGAAATTGCTTTAGCATATGTCAGAGATTTTTCTGCCAATGGATTCCTCTAGTATTTTTATGGTTTCCCATCATGTGTTTAAGTCCTTGATCCATTTTGAGTTTATTTTTGTGTATGGTGTAACTTGGTGGTCTAGTTTCATTTTTTTGCATGTATCTGTCCAATTTCCCCAATACCGTTTATTGAAGAGACTGTTTTGACTCCATTGTATGTTCATGCCTCTTTTGTCAAATATTAATTGATCATAGTGATTTGGGTCGATTTCTGGGTTCTCTATTCTATTCCATTGATCTATATGTCTGTTCTTGTGCCAATACCAGGCAGTTTTGAGAACAGTGGATTTGTAATACAGCTTGATATCTGCTATTGAGATCCCACCTACTTTGTTCTTCTTTCTGAGGATTGCTGTAGCAATTCGAGGTCTTTTTTTATTCCAGATTAATTTTTGGAACGTTTGTTCTAGGTCTGTGAAATATGCCATTGGTATTTTAATGGGAAGTGCATTGAATTTATAGATTGATTTGGGTAGTATGGACATTTTGATGATGTTGATTCTACCAATCAACAATACAATCATAGTAGGGGACTTTAATACACCACTGACATCACTGGATAAATTCTCTAGACAAAAAATCAGCAAAGAAATAGCAATTCTAAATGACTCACTAGATCAGATGGACCTAATTGACATCTTCAGAGCATTTCACTCCAAAGCCATGGAATATACGTTCTTCTCAAGTGCACATGGGACATTTTCAAAAATAGACCACATATTGGGTCACAAACAAAGTCTCCCCAAATTCAAAAAGACTGAAATCATATCAAGCATTTTCTCAGAACACAATGGCATAATATTAGAAATAAAGTACAATGAAAACATTCCAAAAAATTCAAACACTTGGAAATTGAATAGCATGCTATTAAACAATCATTGGGTTACCAGTGAGATCAAAGAAGAAATTAAAAATATCCTGGGGACTAATGACAATAAAAACACAATGCAAATACTATGGAACACAATGAAAGCAGTTCTGAGAGGGAAGTTTATAGCTCTACAGGCCTACCTTAAAAAATAAGAAAAAATTGTAATAAATCATCTAACTCAACAACTCAAAGAATTAGAAAGAGAGCAACAAGAAAAGCCCACAGTGAGCAGAAGGAAGGAAATAATAAAGATCAGAGCAGAAATGAATGACATAGAGACCAAAAAAAGAATACAAAAGATCAATGAAACCAAGAGCTGGTTCTTTGAAAGGATAAACAAGATTGATGAACCTCTAGCCAGGCTCACCAAGAAGCAAAGAGAGAGGACCCAAATAAACAAAATCAGAAATGAAAGAGGAAAAATAACAACAGACCCCACAGAAATACAAAGGATTATTAAAAAATACTATGAACTCTATTTTAACTAACTAGATAACCTGAAGGAAATGGACATATTCCTAGAAAAATATAATCTTCCAAAACTCAATCAGGAAGAATCTAAACATCTCAATAGGCCAATAACTATGGAAGAAATTAAAGCAGTCATCAAAAGCCCAGCAAACAAAAGCCCGGGGCCAGACAGCTTCACAGGGGAGTTTTACCAAACATTCAAGGAAGAACTAAAACCTATCCTCCTCAGACTATTCCAGAAAATTCAAGAGGAAGGAACACTTCCAAGCTCCTTCTATGAAGCCAGCATCACCCTAATACCAAAACCAGATAAAGATAACACAATGAAAGAGAATTACAGGCCAACATCCTTCATGAACATAGATGCCAAAATCCTCAACAAAATTCTAGCAAATCAGATCCAGCAGTACATCAGAAAGATCATACACCATGACCAAGTAGGATTTATCCCGGGGATGCAACGATGGTACAATATCCACAATTCAATAAATGTGATATATCACATAAACAAGTTGAGAGTAGAAATCACATAGTCATATCAATTGATGCAGAAAAAGCATTTGACAAAATCCAACACCCTTTCTTGATAAAAAGTCTCAGCAAGGTGGGAATAGAGGGACCATACCTCAACATAATAAAAGCCATATATGACAAACCCAAAGCCAACATCATACTCAATGGACAAAAACTAAAACAATTTCCCCTAAGAACAGAAACAAGACAGGTATGTCCACTCTCACCACTCCTGTTCAACATAGTGCTGAAAGTACTGGCCATTGCAATCAGACAAGAAGAAGAAATAAAAGGCATCCAAATTGGAAAAGAAGAAGTAAAGCTGTCCTTATTTGCAGATGACATGATATTGTACATAGAAAACCCTAAAGACTCCATCAAAAAATTATTAGACTTAATAAATGAATTCGGCAATGTAGCAGGATACAAAAATAATTCCAAGAAATCTATGGCATTTCTATACACCAATAATGAACCTACAGAAAGAGAGACTAAAAAAGCAATCCCATTTACCATCGCACCAAAAAAATTGAGATACCTAGGAATACACTTAACTAAGGAGTTAAAAGACCTATACACGGAAAACTACATGACACTGAAAAAAGAGATAGAGGAAGACATAAACAGATGGAAGAATATGCATACATTTTAAAGTGCATGCCTCTCTCGCTCCTGCACCCTTCCTTCCCCACTCGGTTGGGGTGTCTTGGTAACTCCACCTAGTTGGGTTCTTGGGTTTTACTTTCCCTTTCTAAGGTGTCACTCCTATCTACCTAGCTTTCTTCTGTCTCCTCACTTTTGGGGAAATTAATCTCTGTATTTCTTGACCCTAATCATCCAGTTTTAAAAAAATTAAACTTATTCCATGGGTCAAAAACTCCAAAACATTTTAATGTGTATTTAGATCAGTGATCAGAATTTAAGTGAAAATTTTACTCCAAAGTCTTCATAAGTATGTAATTCTACAATATAAAATTACCAATGGATTTTACAAAGGCAAAAAACTTCGGAAGATATTGTATGACAGAAATAAGAGAAATGAAATTGTTTAAATATGATTGTGTTTAAAGTTGTCTAAAAGTGTGATCTATTAAAAAATCTATTCTATTATAAAAAGGATGTTGGCTAAGTTGTATTTGATTATTTTTGAACCTAAAAATGGAATTCATGACTCTCCTTGGTGTCCTGTATTAATACTATATTTCTAATTAATTTAATAATTTTTATATGTAATAAATATTCTAGATATAGAAGTAGAAAATATAATACCTATATTTCTCTATCTAATTACATTTCTGAAATATATTCCCATAAGTCTATAAGTAAAATTAAATCTGACATATATTGGCTGGTCAGTAACTCAAAAACTCTCTTCAGAATGGCAAATAACCTTGAAATAATCCCTTTGGCACATTTTGTTTCCTAGGTAATGAGATCAGCTTCAATATAACATATCTTCTATACTTCCAGTGGCCCAGAACTTTCAAATTAAGTTTCTCTGTATGTTTCAATTGCATATTATAACTATGATACGAAAGAATCAGCAATGCATGTGAGATAAAAATTTCTCAACACTCTAAGAACATTATTTTGAAAAAAAGTCTACATATGATCATTTAAAACACTATAATAGTTTGTGCACAGTGAAAAATTTTAGTAATAGGAGCTATACACATATTTATAAGAAACAAGCCTTTGAAAGTGTATGCTTAGAATCCAATGGTAGTTGTTTTTGTGTTTTGTTTTTTTGTAAATAAAGTATATAAGTAAGGTCAAGAGTGGGACTGTTTTAGATGTTTATTTTTGTTCATTATCCCAGGTGGTTCACTGATGTACACATGTTAATACAATCTTTGTTTCTGCTTTGGGAGTCATTCCTAAGAGTTGTGCCTCTATCTTGCCTACATTAGAGGGTTTTCTTTAAAAATTCCTGTCAATCACATAGTTGATGAATTTTTAAAGAATGTGTACAAGTTAAAAACTGCAAAATTCCTCAAATAACTCCCCACCACAGAATCTATCCTTAAGCCTGTTACATACTCAGTAAGATCAGTAAGAATAGGTGCTCAGTAAGATTCATGTAGTTCATATAAGTCAAGGTGTGTTGAACTCTCCCATAACTTGCAAAATAGTCACTGTGAAAGCACAGCTTTTGTGAGTGTATGTACTATGCTGTTCAAATAAAGGATTTGTGGAATTAAATATGGAATATAAAAATAATAGTTTAATATTTATACATAAATATTTTAAATCAGACCCTGTGAACTGTATTCCTAAGTGAAAAAAAAAAAAGGAATTTAAGTCTATGCTTCACTCCAGACATAGTCACTTATTTCATTTGTGACGAAAACCAAAATAATGATATTGGAATTAGGCCCTTTTGCCTATTACTTACAATTCAACTATATATGATATGTTTAGAATATATAAGCAAATTGAATGAATGAACATATGGCAAACTCAGGCTCTAGTTAGAATGCCTAAAAAGTTATCCTATTTAATAAAGAAGGAATATGATAATTGACCATCACTCCCTCACAAGATGGTGGCACCCACAGCCAATAAAGAGGGGATATGCTAACTGACTGATAAGCCCTCACAAGATGGTGGTGCCCATAGCCACAAGATGGTGGTGCCCAATCCCCTCAGCCCCGCAGAGGAAGGCAGTTGGGGGCGATCAGGCTGGCAGTGGAGGGCAGTTGGGGATGATCATGCCAGCAGGGGAGCAGTTAGGCCAGGGGTGGGCAAACTTTTTGACTCGAGGGCCACAATGGGTTCTTAAACTGGACTGGAGGGCTGGAACAAAAGCATGGATGGAGTGTTTGTGTGAACTAATATAAATTCAAAGTAAAGGAGCGGAGGGGAGAGCAAGAGAACCCTCCGCTCTTTCGGCTCCGCGGGCCGGATAGAACAGCCGAACGGGCTGGATCAGGCCCACGGGCCGTAGTTTGCCCACGGCTGAGTTAGGCATTAGTCGGGCCAGCAGGGGAGTGGTTAGGGGGCTATCAGGCTGGCAGGCAGAGTGGTTAGGGGCAATCAGGCAGGCAGGCAGGCGAGTGGTTAGGAGCCAGCAGTCCTAGATTGTGAGAGGGATGTCTGACTGCCAGTTTAGGCCCGATCTGGCAGTCTGACATCCCCCAAGGGGTCCCAGATTGGAGAGGGTGCGGGCTTGGCTAAGGGACACCCCCCTGTGCATAAATTTTGTTCACTGGGCTTCTAGTAATGGTATAATTATTACAAATATTATGCTACTCTTACTTACAACATGTTTTTAGTTTGTAACAATTTTTATTTTCCTCATAAGTATATTATTATATCAATAAAATTAATTTTCTAGAATATTTATTTAATGTATTTCCTAATGCATGTTTTATATTGAATATGTATACTAGTACTTCTGAAATTTAAAAATTTACATGTGTAAAACAAAGAGTGACATATGAATAGGACCTCCAAAGAACCCATGTTACCTACTTTATTTATATTAAAACCTTAAAGCAATACTTAAAATTGATCCTGCAATGCAAAATCTATACATTTGTAGAATTCCTTCTATTTAACTTGTCCCTTAATGAAAATATGAGAACACACATTTTGTAAGGAGAACTAACTTAAATGGACTGTACTCACCGAAAATGAGACAAAGTATTTAATCCTTATGTCATGTCTCCAGCAAGTTCTCACCAAGTAGCTAACTTGCTAGGGCAGCCATGACACCATACCACAGACTGGGTGGCTTAAACATTAGAAATTAATTTTTTTTCACAGTTCTGGAGGCTGAAAGTCCAAGATCAATATGCTGGCAGGTTTGGTTTCATTCCAGGCCTCTGTTCTTGGTTTGAAGCACACCAGTATATGGGGTTGGCTCACCCATGCGACCTCATTTTACCTTCATTGCCTCTTTAAAGGCCTCATATTTAAATACAGTCACATTATGAGGTCCTGTGGGTTTAGGACTTCAACATTTGAATTGGAGGGGGGCATAATTCAGGCCATATTATTAATCCTGTTTACCTTTTAGTAACCTGGCAAGCCATCATTGTGGCTAAGAAGCTCTATTCTCTACTCAAGTCCCTGGGTTCCACATCGCTCTTCTCTCCCACTCTCTGGACTGCCCTGGAGTGTTGATATCTGTTTACCCAGGTCTTTTAAACTCTTTGTAGAGAGTTCTGAGTCATTTTTGCTAAATGCAGTGCTGGTGAGGTAACTTTCCCTCATTATGTGAAGCTGTTTTGCATTCTGTTCCTTCACTTGCTAATTTCACTCCATCAGCATTGGCATTTTCTTTAGCCTGAAATGACAAAAACAATTTTAAAGTTCTTTCCTGTTTGGAGTTCATCCAAACTGGAAACTGGAATCTATTCTCCCACTTAATTGGATCAAATCATGTCCTGTATCACACCTGCAGCCACAGTAACTGCCTGATGGATGCAGACCCAACAGCTTGGGAGTCAGGCAAGGCCACTGAGTTAGTGCATAAATGAAGTTTAATGTGAAGTCTTTACCTGGAAAGTAAATCATTAGTTACAATTCCTAAAGCTAGAAACTGAAATAATTTTTCCTTCAAAATATTGTTCTTGCTGTTAGCAAAGTAATCATATTTCTATGTGATAGGAGGTGTTGAAGGCGTTTCTTCTGAAATGCAATTGTAACAAATTAAATTTCAGTTATCAAAAGCTTTTCCAGCCCTGGCGTAGTCCTGTACACCAAAAGGTTGTGTGTTTGATACCCCATCAGAGCAAATACCCAGGTTACACTTTCAAACCTGGTCGGTCCAAAAGGGGAGGCAATTGATTGATGTTTCTCACATCTATGTTTCTATCCAGCTCTCTCTCTGAAAATCAATAAAAACATATCCTTGGGTGAGCATTTTTTTTAAAAGCTTCTCGAGCCATAAGCTAACTATATAAATTACTAGCATCTATCATTTACTACCCTAAAGCATAGGTCTAATATTTTGACTAGTAATTCTAGATATAATATTTGCAATTAAATTAAATATAAATGTCTTTTAATACATATAACTTGTATTACTATTTATGAAAGTTAATCATTTTATTAATTATAATGAACAAATAGATGAAACTTTAATATTTAAAAGAATATTCTCAGTGATGTGCAGAATCATAAAGCCATTATATCACAAATTTAATAAAACTATATTTATTTCCATTCTAAAATACAAGGTTGTGATGAATTATTGTTCTGGCTATTACAGTTTCATAAATCTGTATCTTCCAAAATGATTAACCCCTCACATTTATTTCATGTTATTTTTGAACACATATGATTAGGTACCATCTGAAAATTAATAATTTGGTTCCATTTAATGTGTTTTTCTGTGTCACAGCCTAAAAGCTAAGTTCAGTGTTATTGTCTTCAAAGGATGACAATTTAGAGAGGGGGATGGTTAATTTTAAGTGTCAGTTTGGTTGGGACATACTATCTAGACATGGAGTCAAACATTATTGCTTATGTTTCTGTGAGGGGGTTTTTGAATTAAATTAACACTTAAATTGGGAGACTTTGAATAAAGCAGATTACCCTCTGTTATGCGGGTGGGCCTCAACCAATCAACTGAAGGCCTGAATAGAACAAAAGACTGGCCTCCCTCAGGCAAGATACACACACACATACACACATACACACATACACACATGCACCCATGCACACACGCGCACACACACACATCTTACTGGTTTTGCTTTCAGTGGACAACACTGATTACTACAAAGAGTATCTCCAAATACTTTGTAAAACACTAGTAGCCCTGTGCATGAATCTGTGTGCCAGTAACTGGCCAGTAGCTGGCTGCTGCCCTCCAATAGCTCTCCGCTCACTGCCCCACCCTCCTGTAGCTCCCTCTGCCCGCCGCACTCCCCCACAGCTTGCTGCTCTGCCCCCTCCTGTAGCTCTCTGCCTCCCGCTTGTAGCTAGCTGCCCCACCCTCCTGCTGATCCGTGATCAGGTCATTACGCAGTCAGTCATTACACTTCATGGCGTAATGACCATTTGCATATTACATCTTTATTACATAGGATAGCAACAAAAAATAAGTTTAGAAAAAGGCAAAGTGAAAGAAATGAAGAAAGGAACAAAGGGACAAAATAAAATTATTATTTTTTAAAATATAGAGTTAAGAGAAAAGGAAGGATTTTAAACAAAAATGACTATAGCCACACATGAAAAATAAATGTTTTGCATTTTGTGGAAGGAAACCTTTAGAGTTTGCAATCAGAGGAAAAATGTATCTAGATCATTCTGAAATAATAATTACCAATCATCACAAACTGTTTCCATGTTTACCTTACTTAATCATGACCACAAATTTATGTGGTAAATATTATTTCTTTTTTGAAAATAAAATAAAAATTCAGTAGTATTAATTGATACTCCAAAGTTTCAGAGCTACTAAGTGGCAGATGGTTCAAAATCAAATCTGTGTCTCTAAAACTTTAATTTTTCATAACTAATCTTTTTGTTTTTGTTTCTCAAAGGGATGAACTATGCCATTTGGATAAAAATAGGATCAATAATTCTACATATAGATCTTCCATGACCGTAATAGTATAACAAAATATAATATAATATAGTTGGACTTCACTCCTTAGATTATATGTCTCGTCATATGTACAAGAGACCATATTGGTTGAAAATGTTTCAGCATATTTATTAACATTTCTTCACATTCTGTTCCACCTAATATTCCCAAAAGGTATGGAAATCTACAAATTGATAATTCCATTGTATAAATTAATAGTTACATTCTTCAATACTTGTTAATATTTAAAACAAAATAATAAAAATACATATTTTCATACTTAGTCCTAAAATACAAATATATGGCATTGGATGGGAACTCAGCATTGGACCTGAGTTCTTACCTAATTTTTTCAACATTATCGGGCAAAATGTAAACTTAGCATGAACTGTAAAATATCCAGCCCTTGCTAACTTTCATAAGTTTTGAAAGAGCAGAAACACTTATAAAGGAAAAAATACACATGGAATCATTGTTTTAAAGTTGGAAGGTACATATTGGGTAGTCTGATACATACTCTTATTTACTACTATTTAGATGAAGAATTAAAATTTCTGTTCTGTCTTCATGGCTGGAGCAGTCCTGTCAATTCCTCTCTGTTACAGGAATCCACATGGTCTTGGAGTTGTTTTCTGAAAATATACAAACATATTCTCGACCAAAAGTTAATAAAGAAATATTTTCTATAAATTTGACTTGGGATCCTTTTTCATTTTTTGCCCAAACGATTTTCTTTTGGTTTGTTTTGACACCATGTGTGTTTTTTCATGGGTGTCTTGCTGTTAGCATTACAAATGAAAGTTAATTTTCTAAAGTAAAAATTTTCTAGATGTAATTTACTTACAGGATATTTTTCCTTACATGATATTCTTCTACTATCCCCCCTTTTTTGATTTAAATATTAGGAGGCTTTTGGAAATTTTATAATGTAGTCTTGATAGCTTTTAAATTTTAATTTTTTGCACTAAAATATGACTGCATTAGGTTCATTACATGTTATGCAATTTTACCATGAGATGAACTACCAATAAAAATTTTAGTTAACACTTTAGGAACAGCTTTTTGTCCAGTACCATTAATTTTTCTAGAATATTCGCTTATTTCACTTAGCCAATTTAAATTAGTCTGAGAACTTGACTACTATTTTACTGTCAAATCTAATACTCTAACAACAATCTTATTTTACCCTGTAAATATTAATGGAAAGGATTATTTGCCTTCTTGAGTAGGCCCTGAGCATTCCTGGTGCTAGGCTGGATTTAGATATCAAAAACCCACTTCCCCATACCATGGGTACAAGACAACTCCAACAAGTCTTGTTGCAGTGAGAGGGCAGCTGCTGTCAGCCAAGTCTCTGTCTGTTACCTGGGTCGCCTTGCCATACTAGCAGTCAGCACCTGTGTGTCGCTGCAGGTTGCCCAGGACCAAACCAGAGAGGGTTGGACCTGCATTACCACCATTTGTCCACCATCCAGAACTGAAATATCATTGCTGACATGTACACATAAGGAACTGTTTGACATTGAAATTGGGACTCAAAAGAACTGTTGGTCCAGAAAGAAACACTACAAACTGATTCATTTGCCTCCCAGCATAACCATTATTGCTTGTCTCATTTTCGGTTCTTATAAGTGTATTTCTAGTATCACATGATCTCACTCATCTAGGGGAAATAATGAACAACATAAACTGATGAACAAAAACAGACCTGGAGACAGGGAAGCATCGATCAGACTGTCAAACCTCAGAGGGAAGGTAGGGGAGGGTGGGGGTAAGGGGGAGAGATCAACCAAAGGACTTGTATGTATGCATGCATATAAGCTTAACCAGTGGTCATGGACAACAGGGGTGTGGGGGCTTGCGTGGGGAGGGGTCTGGGATGGGAATGGGGGGATGAGGACAAATATGTGATACCTTAATCAATAAAGAAATTAATAAAAATAATAAATAATAATAAAATTTCTGAGGTGAAAAGTGACTTACTTGTGTTCATAAGGTGAACATAAAAAATAAATGCAGAAGGAGACTGAAAGGTATATTTAAAATAAAATTGTACTGGGATTCCAGTCAAGATGGCAGAGCAGGTAAATACAATACTGGCATCCCATGACACATCAAAATTACAACCAAACAACAGAACAACCGTTATTTAGAACCACCTGAAATCTATCTGAACAGAATCCTCTAAGTATACACTGAAGAACCACAGAGAGACTGGTAGGAGGGGTGGAGACATGGAACAAGTTGGTCCCATACCCTATGTGGCAGTTAAAAATAGTGAGGAATACCTCAGCTGTGGAGGTCTCCCCTGAGTAGTGAGGGTTCCCAGCCCCACACCAGGTCCTGAAGCCCAAGGTTTCAGTGCCAGGAAGAGAAAATTCTAATAAACGCCCACTGTGGAAACCAGTGGAGATTATGGTTGAGTGAGATGGGGGGTTGTTGGAGTCCCAGACATTCCTCTTAAAGGGCCCACACATGGACTTACTTGGAGTCACTCTCTCTGAGCTCCAGTGATGGTGCATCAGCTTGAAGGGTGCCAGGGACATACATGGAGGAACTGAACTGTCAGGCTTCAGGGCAAACCTGCAGGGGAAGCTTTCTCCCAGACAAAAGTGCTGGCAGAAGCCATTGTTCCTTTGTTGAGCACCTCCCTCGGCAGGTGCTGGTGGGCACCATATCTGAGTCTCCATCAACCTAGCTAACACTGTTTACTCCACCCCGGTGATTCTCTGGGACCCCATACCACCCACCATCTGGTCCCACCCAAGCCACTTTCAGTGGCTCTTCCATGCAAATGGCCTGTTATGACTCATGCTGTGAACAAGCAGCATCTGGCCTCCATGTGTCCCTTACCTCTTGCTAAAGAGGTCCCAGGCCCTGAACTAGTGGTAACCGGCCTTGGTTCATTGCTTGGCTTCTCCTGGGCATCTCCAAGCCAGCGCAAGTAGCGTCCATTTACAGATCACTTTGTGACTCATGCCAGATGACCCCTCACAGGGCACAGGCAGCAGGTTATGTTACCTGTACCTCCTGGGAAGCCCCAGAGCCAGTGCACCCTGTGGCCAGCTTCAGACCATGCCAGAGCTGCCCCACCCAACCACCTCTATGAGGGACACACCAGACTCAGCAGGCACCAGAGTTCGGCTGAAGTGAGTTCTGTTTCATGGATTTGTTCTTGCACAGGAGCTCCTCCATTATAGTCACAGCCAATCTTCATAGTTGATCGGCCTGGGGGTCAATACATCCTATTGATGTGCCAACAGTAATCAAGGCTCAACTACAACAGGAGGGTGCACACAGCCCACACAGGGTGCACCTGGAGCATTTGGCTTGGATGACCAGGGAGGTTGTGCCATTGGGCCCTATAGGACACCTACTATATAAGGCAACCTTACCAAGACTGGGACACATAGTAGATATACCTAGTAAATAGAGAGCAAGCCAAAATGGTGAGACAAAGAAATACAACCCAAATGAAAGAACAGGAGAAGTTCTCCAGAAAAAAAAAAAAAAAAACAAAAAAACAAAAAAACAAAAAAAAACACAAAAACTAAATTTAATAGAGACAAGCAAACAACCAGATACAGAGTTCAAAACAATGGCTTTAAGGATGCTCAAGGAACTTAGTGAGAACTTTAAAAAAGAGATAACAAGCATAAAAAAGGACATAGAAACCATAAAAACAAAAAGGCTAGGACTTTAACATTAATTTTGAGGGGACACAATTCAACCCAAAACACCGAAACAAACAAAAATTAGCCCCCATAAAGCAATAGTGAATATTTGAGGGTTGCATGGTTTGACTTATAATATTTAATACAGAGCAAAATGTAAGATCACTTGTTTAATATTCTTTTTTTAATATATTTTATTGATTTTAGAGAGGAAGGGAGCAGGAGAGAGAGAGAAACATCAATGATGAGAGAGAACCATTGATTGGCTGCCTCCTGCATGCCCCCTACTGGGGATTCAGCCCACAACCCAGGCATGTGCCCTTGGCCGGAATCGAACCTGGGACCCTTCAGTCAGTAGGCCGACGCTCTATCCATTGAGCCAAACCAACTAGGGCTAGTTTAATACTCTTAAAGCATTCCAGGCAGCCAATTCAAAGGGCTAGATTTCCTCAATAGGCAATCACCAATTTAGCACCCACAACCCAAGATCTCATTGGTTTATCTCCTCCTCCTATTTTTCTCTCCTCTTCCATCACATTTTTCCATTATTCCTTGGGGAAGAGAACAAATCCTTTTTTTTTTTCTTCTTATTCTTTTTTAAAGTATATTTTTATTGATTTTAGAGAGGAAGGGGGAGAGAGAGAGAGATAGAAACACCAATGATGAGAGAGAATCATTGATCAGCTGCCTTCTGCATGCCCCACACTGGGGATCAAGCCTGAAGCCCAGGCATGTGCCCTGACCAGAAATCAAACCGTAACCTACTGTTTCATAGGTCAACACTCAACCACTGAACCAACCAGCGGGGCAGAACAAATCCTTTTCATTTTCTCTTTCATATCTGATAACCACTGTCTTATTGTAAAAATGGGGCAATTGAAATAAACATATCTAGTCCTTAGATGTATAAAGCACCTTGAAACAATATTTTACTCTTCTCCTCAGACAGCAGACAAGCAATATAAAGTGTTATCACAGGAGCTTATGGAGTATACAACAGAAATTTATTGCTTCATAAGACTGATAGCTCTAGAATACAGTGAACTACAAATGGAATATGGCACATTTTAGAGTAAGGTAATTTTTCTTAAAAACATTTTAATCATAGAATTCTCCCCTTTAGAAAAAATATTAGAGTTGACAGTTGATAATATGTTTTAATATCAGGTAAAATATAAATAAATTATTATTATTATTCTCCCATAATCTTTTACATTTTCAGAACTATTTAATCCTCTCTCTGCATGTAATTAATCAACTGACAAATATTTGCCATCTCAAGAAGGGCCATAATGTTTTGAATTCAAATTTACCAAGTTAATGCAAACTAATAATCCCTGTAGATAACATCCCCGTGGATTATATAAATTTTGTCTATCTTGTTCTGAGATTTTATTCCCTAGCTGAAAACCAATTTTAGATAATTGGACTCTTTAGAAAAAAGAAATTAGGATATTTAAGTATGGCAACAGTAGAATCATTTTGTTTTCACATGACTCTTACCTAGCTCAGGATTAACTATCATAATCAATTCTAATAGAACACAAGCTTTACTTAGCAGATTGCCCCTACTAAAATTACCATATTGCCATAGCAAGGATTCTATAAGGTACACTTGACATCTATAACAACTTAGACACTATATCAAAGTAATTTCCCAAACAGGCTATTGCTTTCCTTATTGGGATCTGGAACTAGGTGTTAATATAGTAAACTGACATTGTCTTTTTTACTACATGCAAGGCTAGCTTGTTTTTATATCAGTTATGGAGCTTAGAAATCTAAGCGTTATCATAAACTCATTTTTTCTCCTTATACCTCACCTAATTTTTGTCTTTTTACCCAAAACTCCAGCTTAAGTTTTTCACTTCCATGATTTTCATTACTGGACATTTCCTCCCCCACAGCTAGTATTTTTAAACAATAAAATTGCCAGAAAGAAACTTAAATGTATTGTACTTTTGTTCTCAGTATTCATGCTTTCCTCTGTGTTTTACATAATGAATTAGTGCAGTCTTTACATAGTACAAATCAGCATGGAAGCATTCTGGAGTGTAGACAGTTTTTAAAAAGAATCAATTTATCTTCCATATCCTTTCAAATAGTGTCCAAATTCTTAATTTCTCCTATCAAACAAAAGCTAAACATTTCTCTAGAGTTGATTCTCGGGTCTCTTTTCCAATTCTCTAACATTTTTTTTTCTTTTTTTAAGAAAAAAATATAGGACCCATAATATAAAGTATATAATGTTTATATCAGGCATAAAAATAATACAGTGAATGTCCATAGGCCAGAGAGCAGAGCATCAATGGAGTATCTGAAATTTCATGTAATCTCTCTCAAGAGTACATTCCCATGAAAAGTTGCTCAACATCATTAATCATCAGATAAATAAATATTAAAATCACAATTTGACACTTCCTCTTACCTGTCAGAATGATTATCATCAATAAATCAACAAACAAAGGGTGGCAAGGTTGTGGAGAAAAAGGAACCCCAGTACATTGTTAGTAGGAATGCAGATTGACACAATCACTATGGAAATCAGGGTAGAGGTTCCTCAAAAAATAAAAATGGAACTGCTTTATAACCTAGCAATTCAACTTCTGAGAATATATTCCAAACTATCCAAAACATTAACTCAAAAGAATATGTACATCCCTACCTTCATTTCAATGTTACAATAGCCAAGATTTGGAAGCAACCCAAGTGTCCATCAGCAGATGTGTGGGTAAAAAAGCTGTGGAACATTTATACAATGAAACATTCAATCACGTTCACATGGGTTTATTTTTTTGTGCATAAGGAAGGTATAGGGCAAATATTTTTCCTCACATCCTGTCCTTTAGGTCAGGTGGGAAAATTCATATTCTGATCTTAAAGGAATACCAAATAAAAATATAAAGTTTTTTTGTTATTATTTTTTTCTGCCTCCTTATTTTCTCTTACCCATTGAAAAAGTAAGGAAGATATGGACCCAGGAACCCTAGAATTGACAGAGGATAGGGGATGTTACAGAAAATAAAATAAGAAAATAATCTGAAAAACGAGAGGACCCAACAGGAAAGAAGTTGAGCTTGCAAAATATATCTGCATGAGGTCTTCTAAAGTCTCATGTTCAAGATCTCATATCAGGACCAAATATGGTGATTTTCATCCAGGCCATGGGAGTTGTATGACCATTTCCAGCTATACCTTATTGCCATCCTAGAGCACCTGTACCCAATATCTCTAGCATGCTTCTTCAGGGAGGAAAGCCATCTATAGATTAGAGGATTGGGATTGCACAAAACAAAGTTGAAATTCCTGGATCTCACTCGAATTGGGATCACTGACACCTCATTTTTGCTAATAAAAAATGAGAAGGCAATAATGTTTTAATACAGTTGTGTTTTAGAAGAAGTTTTCTGGATGTAGCATTGTGAAATATCTGAGTCACGAAGGAAAGAATGCATGTAGCATTTGCAGGCTATTGTAATAGGAACATCAATAGATTTTGTATCATTAAGGTAGCCCTAGAAATGGAAAAACATTTTTTAATGTGAAAAGATAATTAGATAACTTAAAAATAATTATTAACAATTTATTGATTGGGCATTGAAGGGGAGAAAAAAGCATTGAGCCAAAGGATATCAAGTTATCTGAATTAGGAGGAAAATTAGCTTGGTATTAGACAAGTTGAATTGAAAGTTTTAAAATGATATCTCTGTTGATATCCATCAGAAACTTGCAAATGTAATCTGAAACACATTACAGTTGGAAGTTTGTGATTTCAATTATTTGCAGAGGGAAAATAATAACAAAAAATGTAGTACAGGTCAGTTGCTATAATTTACAAATTTTATTTCACCTAGTATTCAGAATAATACTACAGAATAAACAATATTAGGACACCAATTTATAGATGCAAAAAGTGAGGCTTATAGAGTGTAATTTGCCTAGGATATGATTTTGGAGTTTGTTTTCTTTTATTACTATCATGTTCTGCCTATCTATGAATGAAGGAGAGTGCCCAGAGACAAAGAGAAAAAAAAAAAAAAAAGAATCTCCAACAAAGGAGAATTAAAAAAGAAGACTGAGAAGCATATGAAGAAAGACAGAAGACTAAAATACTTTTGGAATGAAAGGTGGAGATATGGTTTTGAATGTTGGTTTAATGAAGTTTGGTAACCTTGTAAAGTGCTTCAAAGATGCATAGGATGGGGAATGAGAACAAGTTATTTTAAGTCATTCAAAAAAGTTTTGAGCAACTAATCTGTGCAGAATGCTGCAGATATAACAACACAGAGAAGGATCACCTTTCTAAAGGAGATTGAATTCTATTAGGGCATAGATAATAAACAAGTAAACAATCATGAAGTTTTGAATCATGATTTGACACTTATTAACAAGGAGTTCACTGGAATTACTAAAGTGAAGTAGATCCTCTACCAGTGGTTCTCAACCTTTCTAATGCCGCGACCCTTTAATACAGTTCCTCATGTTGTGGTGACCCCCAACCATAAAATTATTTTCATTGCTACTTTATAACTGTAATTTTGCTACTGTTAATGAATCGTAATGTAAATATCTGTGTTTTCCTATGCTCTTAGGTGACCCTGCTAGTGGTTCTCAACTTGTGGGTCGCGACCCACAGGTTGAGAACTGCTGCTGTAGAGCCTAAGACCGTCGGAAAACACAGATATTTACATTACGATTCATTAACAGTAGCAAAATTACAGTTATAAAGTAGCAACGAAAATAATTTTATGGTTGGGGTCACCACAACATGAGGAACTGTATTAAAGGGTCGCGGCATTAGAAAGGTTGAGAACCACTGCCTAGGTGGACAAGATCTTGAGCTAACTTGAGAAATTCTGTTCTTATTTAATTATTTAAAATACTGAATATAAATCTTCAACAGGCTCGTTTGCTCTATTCCTGAAAAAAGTCCCTGTGTCTCATTATAATAGAGACTCCATATGCATTGCAAAATGTCAGTTTTACTGCTAAGGAGCAAGTTCTTAGTGCATTTCACAGAATGTAGAAAAACAACCAATTAAAAAACTTTTCTCACAGCAAGATCTCCCATTAAGCATTCTAATCATAAAGAATACCTTGTACTCCTGCAAAGAGGTGGGTCATGACTAATATTAACTTAAGATGTGAGATTTTAACATTTGCGTCCTCGTAAAAGTTACTGACTTCGTATGTTTTTAGTAAATGTTCTTATTGCACTCACCTTTAAGAATCAGCTGTTCTGTCCAGGTTACTCTAGTGATTCTCTGGCTAATCTCCTAATATACGTGTCCACTTGTGAATGCTTCCTTGACCTCAATAACATTTGGTACACATTTCAATGTCTTTTGTCACGTAACTCTGGCTAGATTCTCATATCTTTCAAGTCAAAGCTTAAATGTAATTTGGGTGAGCTCTCTGACCCTTTTAGATTTCTTTTTTACAAGTTCACACTTGGCATTGATATTTTTGTAAACTTTATTGAAGCATATATATAGACATACATATATATTTATACTAGAGGCCCAATGCACGAAATTCGTGCAAGGGCCTTGGCCCCCGCCGCCTCTGCCTCGGCCCCCGCCTGCCAAGGCTTTATCTGGAAAAAAGGACATCTGGTCTAATTAGCACATTATGCTTTTATTATTATAGATATGCATGCATATATAAAATATATGTGTATATGCATATAAAAATTAAAGGTGTACAGATTCATATATCTGGAAGTTACCACATTTGTATTCCAGCAACCATCCAGATCAACAATCAGAATATTAGCCCTAACTGGTTTGCCTCAGAGCATCAACCTGTGGCCTGAAGGGTCCCAGGTTCTAGATCTAGTCAACAGCATGTACCTTGGTTGTGGACTCAATCCCTAGTAGGGGGCGGGCAGGAGGCAGTTGATTGATGTTTCTCTCTCATTGATGTTTCTAACACTGTATCCCTCTCCCTCTCTGTAAAAATCAATAAAATATATTTAAAAATAAAAGATAATTTGAATATTTAAAAAAAAAACAATCAGAATATTAACAGAACACCCTTTGCCATCTTGTGCTCCATTAAAGATTTAAGCAGGAAGTCATAGTGCCTTCACTTTCATGTAGCTGTAGGCAAGCTGCCCTGTGCACTTCAGACCCAGATTTCCTCTGCCTGGAACCTGTCCTCTGCCCTTCACCAGAAGACAGGGCTAGGCTTTTCCCGGTGAGTGCCTTTCCTGAATCATGGCCTCCATTTACTGAGAGTCTAGAACCCAGCCTCTGAGGCAACATGAACAAGCATAGGCTCTGACATCAGTAAGAAAATTGCATTGACCTCTAGAAGCCTCAGTACCATCTTGAGAGATCTGGAGTTTAAAATATATACTTTATGAGATATTTAAAAAGAGAATTGTATGATACAATATGAATATGTAAAGTACCCAGCACAAAATTGGTACTATTTAAATATTTATTAATAATTTATTTCTACTACTTCCCTTCCTTATCTAAGGAAGATTCTCTATTCTTTCATAATCCTGCCAAGTACTTCTGTTCTTGTTCTTTAATTCTTAAACTATTCTTAAGGGCTATAGGAATGTATTTGACTCCAGTAAAAACATACACCCTTTATTATGTATCTAATATAGCCAAGCATGGTTGATCAATTTATATTATCTCTTATCTTCAAGGTAGACATAATTATCTCAATTGTTAAATGACTTGTCCTATGAAGAGAGCTCATAATCTTAAAAGTAGGATTCACATTTAGGAGTCATTTCTCCATGCCTCACGGCTTTCAATGTGCATTGTGTTAGATGAAAGTTGGGTGCCTATGAGACGAAACACTGAATGAAATCGGGACAAATGCAATAATTTATTTGAATACGTTACTACAAATTGGTAAGACTTCATGTTTTTAAAGGATTTTGAATATAACTGAATCTTTCCATTTTAAATTGCTTGTCTTACAAATACTTAAGCAGTACTTAAACAATTTCTAACTGAGATCAAATGGTGTTGTTACAATTGCTGTATAAATAAAGCAAAATGCTTCAACCCCACTCAGAAGAATATTGCATTTGCCAATTCCACACTATCTTGGAAGGAACAGATTGATTTAGACAAACAAATTACATGGGTTAAACACCTTTCTAAATATTGACTCCTAATCTCTACATTGCATTCTGGCTCTATTATATCTTGCCTTTCTGAGTATATAAACATATATTTTTAATACATGTTGCCATTCAGTCCACAAATTGTGGTTGATAAATATCTTCAAACAGCCATATTGCCATGTATGTCAAAAGTACTATGATTCACTGTAAGTGCTTTTGATTTATTTGAGTTTCTGTGCCTACATGTTGTATATTTGTGAGCATAATATTGCAGAGTATTTTTTGCAATGGTAAAAGACTGTAATACTACCAGTCTTCCTATCCCTTGCTGTGTGTTTATTTTTTCTTATTTGTTTGTTTATGTTCAACTGACACTTAATCGTGCTAATGATTCTAAATTAGTTTACTGAAATTTTGAATGAAGATAGGGATTAAAAATATTTACACACAAAGGAGGTATATATTACCCTGACTTTCTAGTTTGTTATAATATAAACTAAGTGTTGTGAGATGTGTTATACTAAATTAATTAAAATCTATATAAAAATATCATCTTAATTTCAAAGTTATAACCCTATATTTTTAATATAAGCTATTTAAATTTTATATAATGAATCTAGGTTTTTTAAAGATTTAAAGTTTTTTAAATGCTATTTTACATTTAAAATTTTATAGTAGTGGACATGAATACAAATAGAATATCAGAAATGCATTTTGTGAGCAAATATCAAATAAAGTAATCTGAAATTTTCTGGAATAGTTTATTTGATGAATGCATTATGAACTTTCTTCAAAGTGGAAATTCTTAAAATAATCTTTTTTTGCATTAATTACTCTACAAATAGGTATAAGAGGAAAATTTTAAGTCAAATAATGAAAACCTACAGTTAGCATCATAAACATTGGGCAAAAACTAATAGTTTTTGATCCTTGATTTTAAGCCACCACTTCAGAATTCAGGATTAAATACCACATTAATAGGAAAAAATGAGGGGAGATACAGACTTTCAGGGAAGCAAAAATGATTTTTAGGAAAGATGAATTGGCCCTTAGAAGAATAGATGGAAAGTATGATAGTTTCGATCTGCTGTTGACTTCTAGTCTCCTTTCCAGTGATGAGTCAATCTTCCTTGACTAATAAAACTCACTCTCCTGAAAGAGATCTATGACAATTGAGTTTCTTTTGGAGGATTTAACTTTAGGCAGATAAAGGAAGTTCAAAAAAGTCTTCTTGTATTTTCTATTTTTCAAGTGCCTGCAGCTCAAAATAATCAATATCCAAACTGGCATATTTTGGGGTAGCATATTTGGCTACCCTTCAACATATAGAGGCTTTTTTATTCTATGGGAGGAGAGGAGATTTCCTATATAAGAACAGTATACTTTGAAAAGTCCCTGAGGAACTCATATATTTAGTTTTAGCAAAAACAGAGAAACCAGTGTTAAAGAACAAAAGTCAACTGAGTAAATTTGAAGATCTAATTGACTTTAGTACGCAATTCATGAATCCAGCGGTATCCCATCTAGCAACTAGAAAGGGCCCTGGGAGAACTTGTGCAAAATGGAAGGCTATTATAAGAAGAACTAGAGGCCCAGCACACGAAATCATGTGCGGGTAGGGTCCCTGGGCCTAGTCTGCAATCAGGGCCATCTTCACCTGTTCACCAGTCCCCAGTCCTGCCCCGCCACCAACACCCACTCAGGTTCCCCGTTCACCATCTGGCGATCTATTGGAGCCTGCGGGCCGGGGGTAGGGACCAAGAGGTTGGCCGTTCCACCTGCTGGCCAGTTCCCAGTTTTGCCCTGCTGCTGACACCCACCCTGGTTCCCCGTTCACCATCTGGCAATCTATCAGAGCCTGTGGGCAGAGGGTGGTGGGGGAGGGACCAAGAGGTGTTCAATGCACCTCATAGTGACTGGTCGATCAGTTGTTCTGGTCATTATGCCGTTATGGTCGCTGGCCTTACATTATATAGGATGATGGGGAGCTATTAAGAAAATAAAATAAAGGATTATCTTTTGGGAGACAGGGAGTCAGAGGGTTTTTATCATCCAGACTGCCTCTTCTTCCTATGAACTGGGGGTGGGGGTGGAGAAGGGGGTCTACTTAATAGACTACCTCCTAGGTATTGACCAGAAAATTCCAAACTAGCTGATTAAGGGTATATATCAAAGAAGGTTGAAATAACAAGGAGGTCAGATATTGAATCTAGGTTTTTATCATGGGATTTAGCATATGTGATGCCATTTTGGACCTGTGGTTTTCTCTTTATGCCCTGAAGGGTAACAAAGAAGGAATAATCAGAGATATAAGTAAACAATGAAAAGTGCAGTAACTTGGAAGCCAAACTGTTTTATAATGGAAGGAGCAGTCAACAGAATCAGGTTCCTGATTTTACATGATTGAAGGCATTGGTGAATTGAGCAGGAGCAGTCACATTCATTGTCTTGGCCTGTAAGTTGAGTTGTGGAGTCTGTGGAAAGAGAAGAAATGAAGAAAGAGTAGCTAAAAATAGGCTTTGAAAGGAATTTTTATGAAAAGCACTGAATTAGATTTAGATGATAATTAGAAGGATGCACCAAAGAGAAAGTTTAAAGATTAAAGGAGGTTCAAGGTACATTTTATAGTATTGTGGACAAGGTGAATTCTATGGGAAGTAACCTGCAGAGTGATTTGATCATAAATTCCTAACTGGGCAGGTCACGGTAAATAGTCACATCTTAGGCGTATAACTTCTTTATTAAAATACTTACTTATCTTAAGTAAGCACTGATCATTGTTTCTGTGCATCTTGGTTAGCACACCTTTGAAATGCGCCCCTTTTCAGACCTTCCTAAAGCCTGAGAGCACATAATCTTAACTATCCTGTAACCAGATCACTGCCTTGTTTTCTCCCACCTTCATGTAATTTTAATTATATTCCCTCCTTAATTTCAAATGCATAAAAAAAAACCCTACAAAATAGTTATTCTTGGGAGCATTTTAGATCTTGCTCTCCAGCATATGTCATCAGTTTGGCTCAAATAAACATAGAAATTCTCTACAGCTTTTTATGTCAACAGTGAATATAGTTCCTAAGAAGGGAGCAAAGAATGAATGAAAGTACATATGGATAAACAGTAAAGTACACTCCAAATGAGTATGTTTTATGGAAAAAAAATACTTTCTACAGTGACTAGGAGGGAACATGAATAAAAATAGATATTGATGGTGGTAGGTTTATGTATTTAATGTTTCTGAATTTTTAATGATTTTCCCTATCCTATATAATAAAAGCCTAATATGCTAAGTGTCTGGTCATCCGGTTGGCCGTTCAACCAATCAAAGCGTAATATGCTAATAATATGCTAAGGCTTCTCAACAGCTCACTATGATATGCACTGACCACCAGGGGGCAGATGCTCCAACTGGTAGGTTAGTAGGAGTCTGGGGTCTGGCAGATATGGACTGAGCAAGATGGGCCGGACACACCCTGGAGCCCTCCCACAGTCCCTCCCTGGCTGGCCAACTTCCCACGTCCTTCCCTGGGCTCTTGGCCTGGTCTGTGCTCTCTCGCAATCTGGGACCCCTTGGGGGATGTCAGAGAGCTGGTTTTGGCCCAATCCCCACAGGCCAGGCTGAGGGACCCCACTGGTGCATGAATTCATGCACTGGGCCTTTAGTAAATACATAATCTTCTTTGGTATGGCTGGACTATAAAAGTAATGAGAAAGACAGTGCTTAAATTGTTAGAATATGGGGTAAAAATGAAAGGAGTTTATGTGGGGAAGAGGATACAGAAGAAATCTTTGTTTTAAAATGATTCCTCTGGCTATAACAGAGAGAATAGACTTAAGATGGCAAATCTGGAAGTAAAGCAAACCTAGAATAATTGTCTTCATAAAGATGTTACTGATATTCTTGGTTTTGCTCTCCCTGCCTCCCACTAACCTTTCTCTCCCTATCACCATCGCCACCATACACCTCACACAAGTTTCCACTTGTCTTTCCTTCTCATTGGCTAGGAAAACCCATGCAAGATTTGGTCTTGTGTCTGAGTCACAGTGCTGTTAACAATAGCTGTCTCATCCCCTTTCTTATGCTACCATGTAAGCAGCCCACTGTGGTTGGCTGTACCAGTATAACATTAGGAATTCTTTTCTTTATTCAACAACATTCCATCAGGTGCTCTGCTCAGGCAATGAGGTTTGCACAATGGTTTTTCATGAACCAAAATGAAAAGCTTATGCAAACCACTATTCCTTCAAGTACACATGGCCACTGAGCCATATGGATAGGTGTGCCTGATCACTTAAATTATTTCTTTTGAGTTTTGTTCAGTATATGTTAGGTAATAAGCATAGAGTAAATAATCCATGACTGCTTAGAACAGCAAAATATTGAATAACATATTACTCCATTAGAATTAGGGGTGAACTTGAGCCCTTTTATACCCTTAGCTTTATGGTACCAAAGGTAAAAATTGAGAATTGTTCATTTATTTTAAACTTTGGAACAGTGGAGCATAGAATACTTATTCAAATCCCAATGCACATAAAATATTTAGCCATCTGCAACTATTTTTATATATCCACAGTAAACTTCTTCTTTTTCTTTATTTTGGCTACATGTGTATTTGGCTAAGCAGTTTACATTGTTGTGCTGGATAATTATATCAAAACTGTTAAATCTCTTGCACATTATTATTTTTTTAAATATGTTATTATTGATTTTTAGAGGGAAAGGAAGGGAAGGGGATAGAGTGATAGAAACATCAATGAGAGAGAAACATCATCAATCAATTGCCACCTGCATGCCCCTACTGGGGATTAAGTCTGCAACCTGGGCATGTGCCCTGACCAGAAATCGAACCTGTGACCTTTTGCTTCATGTGTCAGTGCTCAAACCCTGAGCCACACTGGTCAGGCCTCGTTTTATTATATGTAAATTCTGTATATTACCCAAGAAAGCCCACCAAACATTAAGATACTTTTTTCAGAAGCTAATTTTTGTCTTTTGAATAGTGGTACTTTATCAAAATGTATAACAGAACACTTCCTAGAAAGCTAAGATGTTTGTAAATTACACTGTGTGCATGGAAAAACCAAACCATATCTGTTAAAGCAAATGAGTAGAGTATGCTATTTGATGAACTGATGTATTTTTTTAAACTTTATTTTCCCTCTAGCCTGGAAAATATCAATCACATAGAGATTTACAAAGAAATCCACAGAGAGAAATCTCCATCCCCAATAACTTTTTTTCCAGTGTCAGTCGATAGAGAAACTATTGTCTGCAACAACAGCTACTTTGTAAAGCCTTTTCCATGACCTTATTATTTTTCCAGAGAAAATCACTCTGGCAACAGGAAACAGCAGTAGATCTTCTAGAAAAAAATGTTAGGCATCAACTTGGAAACAATAGGTATGGAGCTTCACTGCATGGGGAATAAAATGTGTCTCATTTTATTTTACTTCTGGTAATACTTTTCACAATAAGATTTGTCATGGAATCATAATTGCTTTTTGAACAAACAATTGCTATACAACTTTTGTCAGAAAACTCAGAACTAACTGGATGTATTGGAACACTTTGATAATTTCTTTTGGTATACCTTTGAATTTAACTTTAAATAGAACTATAAATTGACACTTGATTAATTTTAGAACATATATTAATTATTTTATTTCATAGTTCCAAGTTAGACTATCTTTTTTCAAATGCTGTCTTTGCCAATTATTAATTTTTTTACCTTGGGCATATCATATGAACTCCCTCTATCTTGGTTTCCTCATCTATAAAAACTGAGACTAATGCAAGACTTATTATCAATCAAAGCATTAATTTGAGCATTATACAGCTAATATATGTTAAAGGCTTAGACCAAGGCCAAGCACACATGAAAAGCATTTATGTGTATCTATCATCATTATCATCATCATTATATTTTAGCCTATTTTAATGAATCTGCATTTCTGCTATGTAGTTGTAATCTTATCTGAGGCAATTTATAATTTAAGAGTAAATATACTATCAGAGTTCAGAATTTTTACTCTATTTCCTTCCTAAATAAGATAAAAACTACAATTGGTAATAATCCGTTTTGAATAAAGCTTTAACTAAATTGAATTCTTCCTTTGCTAAAAGTAAATTCAACTGATGTAATTCAGTTTTGAATATCCTAATACATTTATCTTGTTTATAGAAAGTTTACACATGATGTGTGGCAGAGTTGGTCAAAGTAATGCAATAGTTTTATTCTTCTGCAAAACTGTAAATATACACACAGTGATGAAGGGAAGTGCAATAGGAATCTAGGTATAGAATTCAATGCTAAATAGTAATTGAAAAAGATGTGTTGCTTGGAAACTGCAGAGAACACTGCTTTGTTTCACGTGAAGGATAATATAAATCATGCATTGAAATAGTAGAACCTTTTTAAAATTTCAACAATGCAATTGATGAGAGTTTTAATAAGCCCTGACACATAACTTGGAATAGTGCACTTCAATCATACAGATGGTTCACCAAGACAACCCACAAGCACTGATAGATTTATATGGAGGTTTAGTTACATACCTTTATGAGGCTTCAGGTTATGGCTGCATAAACTGGACTCAGATTAAAGGTAATGAAATAATCATCCTAAAAAAACAACAACAACAACAAACTGCACCTAATCAGAGGTGTCATGCATCATTGAGTTTTGAGCATAGGACTTGTTATCTAATAGCTGTTCGGTGACATTTGCAATTGGATGCAGTTATTAAACACTGTGAGATACTAATTTGTTACAAGGCAGGAGGAGTGAGTCCTTTCACTCCTTCCCAATTTCCAAACATGATGACCCTGAAAGTTAATGAAAATAAAGAGATCCACAGAGAGAGCAAAAATCAAAATGCAGTGGCGAGGACTACTCATCCTTCGTTTGGCTGCTTGAGGGATAAAATTTAAATACTTGCAGACAAGACCTTTGCATTGTAAAGCTTTCACACTATCATTAATTTCTCCCTCTTGAAGACTCATTACATGCAAGTCTTCTCCTATAGTCCTAAAAGTTCTTCCAAATTGAAAAATAATTGATCTGCCCAGAGAGCAGTTTCTGAAGCCCTGATATTTTGGAAATGCAATCTTTGTTTAACCCAAAACTTAATATGATCATTTCTTAGCAAACTATAAACAAAATTAAGCTTCTTTTCTATGCATTAGCCATCCAAAGTTAGTTTTCAGCTCATCTTAAATAGATCAATTTACAGCAATTATAACTATAATTAGTTTAATAGAGGGGAAAACATTTTTGAGTCCTGGTATGCACCAGCCATCCTCCTTACTTTATTTTAGTTTTTAAAAGCTCACAATGAACTGCTGAGTTAGATGGCAATTAATATTGTAATAAATGTTCAACCATTAAAACTGTAAATATGCCCATAATTTAGAGTAACTTTTGAATGGCTTTTGTTAACAAGAGATTTGGGTACTTTTTCCCTATTAATAAAAAAATAAGACTAAGAATACATGCAGAAGATAATAAAAAGTTATAACTTTGATTTGAAATCGATAGAATCAACTTAATTTATCCCGCCATACTGATGAAACTGGAGAACCAAGTCTTTATGTGATTTTTTTTCAAGCTCACTCAGCGTTCACTAGTGAGGTGAGGAGATAGCACCTTGCCAACAGCTTGGTACTTAATGAGTGTTTATTTCTTCAGAATATGTTGTAATCAGTAATTAATTAAAATCCCTATGAGATAAAGCTAAATTTGCTTCACTTTTCAGGATAAGGCTGATTAACAGAACTGATGAGTCAAGGCCACAGTGGCATCCTTTTGAATTCAGGATTAACATTGTTAGGCATATTTTGCTGCTCAGTTTATTTTTCTATCTTTTGCATCCTTTAGTAAATTATTTATTTATCATTGAATAAAGACTCCTATATTTCTTCTAAATTTGATTTTTAAAATTCATATAATTTTCCGACCTAAAATTACATGGTAAATTTGTTATGAAATAAATATCTGACAAACATGTTGAAAAACTAAAATACCAATAGACAATATAGGAAGAAGTAATTCACATCCCTTCAGCTGTATGTTTTATAATATAATTACATTAGAGTAGTGAATGTAAAAAAATGAAGTACCCTTATAATTAACTAATAGTAAAGACTAAAGCTAATAACTTTTTCAGGTAAGTGGCATGGTGTGTTTCCCAGGTGGCATGTCTACATGCTGCACATAGCAAAATGAAAATCCTTTTTTAAGAAGAATGCATATATCTTGAAAAGATTATTTAATAATCTATGTAAAAATAAACTAATCCTAATGGCAAATTGCTTCAACGAAATGATTGTAATGCTATCTGGAAGTGGTTGATACTCAGAATGTACAGTACTCCTGTCTTGTATCATCAGGATGATCAGCTTGCCACTGAAAGCTTTTGAAATGTTTTTCATTTTTTTGTCCTTGGGACATGATGGGGATGCTGGGAAGTAGAGAGATAATTGTAATGAAATTTTTCCCCTCTTAGGATATGAATTCACTTTAGAAATCTCCTTCCTATTCAGTGACAAACAGCAGATATTTTGATCAAAATAATATGAATAATAACACAGCATGATTTTTCTTTCCTATAAAAATAAACTGCTTTCTTTTGTATTTAGAATAAAAGCTTTCACATTAGAGAGAATGGACTTATAAACTTATAAATGGGCTTATAAACTTGGAGCTAATCTTTGAGGAAAGCAAAATTTCCTGGCTGACTTTTTTGGCAAGGTTTTTCTTACCAATTAATTTAATTTTCACACCTAATTTTACTTTTCACACCATCAGAGAGGCCTGTTCAAGATTGTGTTTTTAGTTTCCTCCTCCACAATTTTTTACTGAAGGCAAGCGTGTTCATAAGATAATTATATCATCTGAAATATAATTATTTTAAATATTTTTGTTATTTTCACTTTAATCACTTAAAATTTTTAATCATGCTGTATGTTTTATAATATAATTACATTAGAGTAGTGAATGTATATAATTTATAATTAGTTTTACTTATATGAGCAGTGGGCTCTGTTTTTGTTAATAAGTATCTGTCATCAAAATTTGAAGCCCTCTGCTTTATAGAACTCCTCTGGTTCTAGAAATAAACTTGCAATTTTAAAATATCTCCAGGTGAATTCCATCTTTTTCCTAATAACATTTATGGATCAAGGATATGAATTTAGAATAAGCTTAATGGTATCTTAGTGCATGAAACAAATGACTTCTTTTCATCCCCCTTTTTTGACTTGGCATTAGATTTTACACCATTCATCATTTTATTTTTATAGAAAACTAGTAGCCCATCGTGCGACATTGTCGCAGTAGGCCGGGAACCACACACAGCCGGCCACTGGGAGCCGCGCTGCTTCTACGGGAGCCATTGGCTTCCACGGGAGGCAGAAGCCAGTGTGGGCGCCAGGAGGGATCTGCGCTGCTTCCTTCTGTGGGAGGCAGACCTGCAGTCTCCTCTCCGGGCCTCTGCTCGACCACGGAGGCTGAAGCCCGGCCTCCCTGTCTCCCAGAGGCCCTCTGCGGCGGGGGCGTCACCGCAGCGACGAAGCAAGTGTCCCACCCTGGCCACTCTGAGCCCGCTGTCCAGAGGCCCTCCGTCACTGAGGCAATGAAGCAAGCATCCCACCAGGCCGCTCACACTGTCCCCTCTCAGCGGCAGCTCCCCAGGACTGGGGACTCCGGTGAGGCTGAGGGGACCGGGCGTCGCCATCTTGTGGCTATGGGCGCCACCGTCTTTGTGACGGGGTGACAGTTAATTTGCATATTACCTTTTTATTAGATAGGAAACTCTTGAAACTTGGCTACTTGTGTAACAGTCTTTGTTGATTATCCACCTTTTGCCTGCAGTTTCTTTCCACTGATCCTCCTGAGCATTGGTTCTCAACCTAAAGGCAATGTTTCCAAGAATTTCATCTTTAGTTGTCTTCCCTTTATAGTTATCCCCTGGGCTAACATAACCACACTCTAAGGAAAAAAATAAATTCTCAACTCAGCCTGTTCACCTTTCCCACACACTCCTTTCAAGCTCTACATATTCAAAACTCAACTCAAAATCTTCCTTTCTCAAGATTTCATATTCACTACCTGAGAAAATGAAGCACTCATTTACTAGTTACCCAAGTCATGCTCTCTCTCTCTGTCTCTGCCCCCTGTTAAATCAGTAGTAAGGCATATGCAATTCTAATTCTTGATCATTTTTAAATCCCATCATCCTCTCCATCCTAATACTTTTTATTCTGGCCCCATACATTTTTCATGTAGATTATTAGAACTAGGTGACTTTCCTTTTCCCATCTTGTCCCAATCAGTCCCTTCTCACACTATCTGAATCACCTTTCAGTGATGAATCTAATCATATTATTTTGTTTAAAATATTACCTCTGGATCAGCATTGACTAATGATTAAAATATGACCTATCACCACATTTAGGGCTTTTCATGATCTGTCTAAAAACAAAACTTTTTGGTTTTTTTTTAATCTTGTTTCTACCTGTTCTGCACAATAGGACCCAAATTAATATTTGCATCACATATGTACAAGGTCTCAAAATAGAGATAATTATTTAGTTAAAGATAGAGGTGATTATTCAGTCAACAATTGAAATTTAATTCAAAATATTACTTTATTGCAATGAAAGATGATGAAGGAGAGCAGAATATGCCACCCCCAAATATGCTATTTATTATTTTAAATTAAAGTTATTTCAGAAATAGCCAGGGCGAGAAGAATGCTCTGCCTCCACTTTGTCCTCCTGCAAACAGGAAATAAATTTCCTATGTAAAAGGTACTCTCCTTGACTAGGAGAGTAGAAGGCATCCTTATCACCAGACATAGAAATTTAGAGCTAAGAAATCTATATAAATAAATCTTTTTATTTCTTCACTAATTCACTATCCAAGCCCAAATGTCTTTGTCTTGTCAATTCTTCATAGATTTGTTTCCTTGTCTAAAAGATTGTTTTGGTTATTTCTTTGAGTCTTATATTGTCATGGGGCTTCCAAATGTATGAAATTAAATGTTTTTCTCCTGTTAATCTGTTTATGTCAGTTGAATTATTACATCAGCCAAAGAACATAGAGAGAAGAAGGGAACTTTTTTCTGCTTTACAATGGCAATAGTTGAATAGAAGAAATAATATTTATAAATTTAGACAATATCTAATAATGTTATGTTATCAAGCCAACCACCTACTCCATCATCAATACATGCTTTTTAATTTTACAGTTAAGCAGCAAAGTTGGATTGTCTCAGAATGCCACATCTACCATCACTGAACAATATTCATAAGGCTGCTGTGGGGAGAGGTACTTTCTTGCTTCACCACTTTTAATTTTTAGAAGATAATGGTATTATATAATTGTGACTTGCATTCTGCCACTCAGATCATAGAATCAAAGGTTATAACAATTTATAATGCCATGTTTTAATGTTATTCTTTAAAAGAACATCTTCAGATGTGTTAGTTTCAGTCTTTTCAACCCAAGAAATAATAAACCAAGAGTTTATTTTGAAAATGACATAAAATACAACCTCTTGCTACATACTTTTTATATTAAGCATCTCAGGTATGATATATTCACAATGTTTAGATATTTAGGAACTAAGAAAAATATAGTAATTTATATAAAACATATGAAATTTCAGATAGACTTTCATTTTTCATGTAATTGACCATCGTTTAGGACAAGTTCATACCCAGGTTTATAGAAATTTTTTTTAATTATCACATCATTGAGATAGACTAATTTCACACGAGACACACAGATTTAATTTCTCTAAACTCATTTGGTAACTTATGCTATATTAATTTTAAAACCCTCTTTTTAGTATAATTTGGTTTATATGTATGCTTTGTTTGATTAATTCTTTTACAAAATTTCAGAGGTTCTGCTCCACTGTATCTTTTTCCTTTTCCCCTATCTTAAGCCAATCATCCTTTAATTTTTTCTGAATTAAAAATTTAAAAGCTTTACACTTTCTTTGTACAATCAAGTTTACCTGTAATTTGTACAAAATACACACACACACACACACACACACACACAAACTAGCAAACTTACTTAATTTTATGGAATACTATATAATAAAAGCCTAATATGCAAATCAACCAAACAGCAGAACAACCAGTGGAACAACCCGGTTTCTATGACGTGCACTGACCACCAGGGGGCATATACTCAATGCAGGAGCTGCCCCCAGCCCGCAGACCCCAAGCCAGCCAAGGCGGGTGCCAGTGGGGCTCCCATCCAATCACCCTGCTGGTCACCCCACAGAGGGAGGTGACTGGCAGCAGCAGCAGGGGGCAGGGCCAGCGAGTGGGAGACTCCAGGCCAGCCAAGGTGGGTGCCAGTAGAGGCCCCTCCTATTGCTCCTCCAGTTTCCCCACAGATTGGCCCTGATCGCCGGCCAGGCCTAGGGACCCTACCCATGCACGAATTTTGTGCATTGGGCCTCTAGTAATATTATAATCAGGATTGAGGCATATCAGATTTTATTCTTCACAACTATGATAATTATGGACTGACTTGAGAGCCATCTGGTCCTTCACATACTAGTACAGTAGTAGCCAGGTTCTGTAGAAAACTAATCTGTGAATCAATGCTTTTCTGCAGTTTGGAATTTCAATTCAGAAGTATTAGGTAGCCCCAGGTTTTCAGCATGATTACATTTATCTATATTTAAAGTGCAAAGGAATCAACATACTGGAAAGCAATTGCTCTGTTGCCATAGGGAAAGAGATTAAGAAAACTGTCAGTTTAGGGAAGAAACTGTCTTGGTAGTAATCCTTTATATTATCTACTCTAAGCCATAAATGATTCCCTAACCTAATAGATAATTATTTCATGAACTGTAAGGTCAGAGGACATTAGCAAGATTATTAAAAAATACAACTATTAGAAACTTTCTATATTCCTAAGGTCAGATTATTCCTTTTAAAAGTTTGTATTTGACAGCACTGAATGCAAGCAGATGCTAATGCACACAGCAGGGAGAACAATTACTAAAACCATTCATTTACTAGTGATCTCCAAGGCCTCTTCTAACTTTAAAATTCCAAGTCTATGTCCAAATTAGAGTAATTTTTATGTAAATTGATAAAGTTAATCATATGTTTTAATTAAGAGACATTGCCTTGTTAAATGACTGTGTGTGAGATCAGGGAATCATGTTAATAGGAACCCCAAATTTGTCTGGAAAACCAGGGTCATGGAGCAGGCAAGATTTAGACAAGTGATGAGATCTCACAAAGCAAGTTTGCTGGCAGAGCCTACGCTATGTCCTTTGTCAATTGGGCAGGGGAAATAGACAAATTTACAGAAAAGTCCAGATGGGAACAAGAATCAGCAGAAGTAAACATGGTATAAATAGATAAGACCAACTTAGGTTTCATGGAAAGGAAGACAATGCAAGGTCTGGGGGTGTAACTTTAATCTTATTTTTCCTATTAGATGTCTCAGATTTTTCCACTTTGGTTTTGTTTCTAAGATGGGTTTCCTTAACATTATTTATGTTAGACTGTGAAAATGATTTTAGATCCATTTTGCCATTTCATAAATTCTTAATAATCATGTATATAAATAATTCTAGGTAATATGAACAAATTATAAACACATCATGAAAGCTGGATTTGGGGGTATGGTGGATGTTAAAATTCCCCATGGACTGACTATAGTTGATAATAATTTAGTGATTTTCCTGTCTGCTTCATTATTATTTTCATTTCTAGGACCCAGACTCCACTCTGGGGCTAAGATAGAGTCCCAATAATTAGGTATTTGGCCAGAAATGAAAGAAAAATGATTAGCTTTAATAAGTAAATGATGAGTTTTATTCATTTTTTCTGGATTATCATATTTTCTCCTTACTTATAAAAGGCCACCATTTCTTAAATCCCACTTCTAATATAAAAAGCTCCAATGACCATTTCTGGTCAAGATAGCCTCCTCTAACTCTGGATTCTGTGGAAGCAGAAAATAATTTTCCTTCTATCCTTCTAAATTCTTCTGGTATATATCATGCTAAGTGAAATAAATCAGTCAGGAAAAGCTAAGAACCAAATGATTTCACTCATATGTGGGATATAAAACTGAAACCCATGGACACAAACAGCAGTGTGATGGTTGCCAGAGAGAAGGGGTTGAGGCATTCCTAGAGCATCCTGCTTAGGAGATCAAGAAGACTGCACCACTGGGTCCCACAGAACACCTACTACAGATGGCAACCCACCAAGACTTGGAGCCATATCAGTTCTAATACATAGAAAAAAAAAAAAAAACACAAAGAGACAGAAAATTGGGAGACAAAGAACCAATCAAAGAGCAGGAGTAATCTCCAGAAAAAGAGCTAAGTGAAATGAAGGCAAGCAATTTATCTAAATAGAGTTCAAAGTAATAGTTATAAGGATACTCAACAGCATGAAAAAAGACATAGAAGCCATAAGAAAAAAGTTAGAAATGAAGAATACCATACATTAATAAAGAATACACTAGGAGGAATAAATAGTAGGTTGGATGAAGTAGAGGACTGAATTAGTGATTTAGAAGATAAGATATAAAAACCACCTAGTCAGAGCAACAAAAAGACAAAATGATTTAAAAGGATGAGGATAGTTTAAGGGAATTTTGGACATCATAAAACATAACAACATCCATATGATAGGGGTACCAGAAAGAGAAGAAAGTGAGTAAGGGATAGAATACCTGTTTGAAGAAATAATGACAAAAGAAACAAACAAACAAAAAGAAAAAACTTCACTAAACTGGTGAAGAAAAAAGTCACACAAGTTCAGGAAGCACAGAGAGTCCTGATCAAGATGAACTCAAAGAGAATCACACCAAGACACATCATAATTAAAATGGCAAAGGTTAAGGACAAAGAGAATATTAAAGGCAGAAAGAGAAAGACAGTGTGTTACCTACAAGAGAGTTCCCACAAGGCTGTCAGCTGATTTCTCAACAGAAAAACTATAGTTCAGAAGGGAATGGCATGATGTATTCAAAGTAATAAAAAGCAAGGACCTGCATCCAAAACTATGCTATCCAGCAAGGCTATCATTACCACCAAAATAGCATTTCAAGAAATGCTAAAGGGACGGCTGTAATAAGAATAAATAGAGAGAGGAGGCTGGGTGGAGATGGGCAAAGGAGGTGTAAAATGGAAACATCTGTAAAAGTGTCAACAATAAAATAAAGTTAAAAAATACTTAATGCTGGGAAGGATGCAAGTAAAAAAAGAAAATGAAGAAGAAAATACATATGCTGTGTCTATGTTCTGTATCTCTATTTGCCCAGTGCCTGGCAATGGCAGATGTTTAATAATTCATTAAAGAATGAATGAAAACAGATTAAACAAAATAATCATTGAAGGCCTTCTCCAAGTTGGGCTACTTTGGCATGTCAATTATATTGAGCTGAAAGCAACTGAGACCCTGAGGGCTCAAGAGAAACTTTTATCTTGCACTTAAGAATTTAAAGTTGGGGTGTTGCCCATAATAAGAGTTGTCATCAGAAAAAACTTTTTATGACCTATCTATATGGTAGGGAAAACTTCAATGACTGAACATCATCCTGTGAATGACCCACTGCTCCTGTGAAGCTTCAAGGCATCTTACTTCATTCCTTAGCTCAGGATGTCATATATACCTCATTTTACCTTTCTGTCTCTGAATCTCTCATGTATGTGAGGTTCTCATATAATGCATGTAAATTACATTTGATTATTTCTCATGTTTCTAATAGTTAAATTGGCATAGTATTATGTCAATTTAACTATTAGAACACCTAAACGCACCTAGAAGAATTGATAATTTTTTTCTATTGCACACAACACCAAATAGTATCCATTTGCTTTCATAGCATGAAAATTATTGGTGATTTATGCAGAAGCAGTTTCACTATGGGAGTTGTACTGAGGCATAAAAGACGAATAAAAGGAAAATAAATTAAATAGTTCAAATGTATTTCCAGGAAGTGGCTGATATTTTAGATGAGTTGGAAGGAGAAATTGTATCAATTGATTAAAATGAAAGTGCCCTTTGCTCATTGACAGTTACCCACTGGCTTGAATAATTAAGGGCTGGCATGCTTGCAGCCTTGTAAACAATCAGATCAGCAAGAAGTACTGCAGTAATGTTTTGTTAAATTTCTTTGAAAATACCACGTATCAACCACAGATTTTTCTGATTCCCAGCTGGAGCAAAATGAAAATTATAAAATCCTTATCCTATCTAATAAAAGAGTAATATGCAAATTAACCATCACTCTGCTATACCCACAAGCCACGCCCACCAGCCAATCAGGAGTGAATATGCAAATAAACCCAACCAAGATGTCTATGGCCACAGAGAGCAGGAGGGAGGCTTGGGTTTCCCTGGCAATGGAGGAAGCCAAGCTTTCCGCCTGCCCTTGCCGGCCTAGGCCTCCACTCAAGGCTACAAAGTTTCAATGATAGAAGATAAATAAATCCAAACAGAAATGGCAGCAGCCACAGAGCTGGAAAGAGAAGGAGGCTAGGGTTGCCCCTGGCGATGGAGGAAGCCAAGCTTTCCACACACCCTGGCCGGCCCAGGCCTCCGCTTAAGGCTACAAAGTTTCAATTATAGAAGATAAATTAATCACAACAGAAATGGCTGCGGCCACAGAGCAAGCAGAAGGCTTGGCTCCACTCCAGGCTACAAAGTTTCAATTGTAGAAGATAAATAAACCCCAGATACCAGGGCCTCCGCTTGGGTCACCAGGGGGCATGGCCGGCCTGCAAACCACAACAGGCCCCTCACCCAGGCCGCCCCACGCCCCAAGGGAACCCCCACCCTGATCCGGGACACCCTTCAGGACAAACCAGCTGGCCCCCACCTGTGCACCAGGCCTCTATCTAATAAAAGAGTAATATGCAGATTGACCATCACTCCAACACACAAGATGGCTGCCCCCATGTGGTTAAAGATCCTGCCCCCATTTGGACACAAGATGACCACCACAAGATGGCCAGCAAGGGAGGGCAGTTGGGAGGGACCAGGTCTCCAAGGGAGGGCAGTTGTGGGTGATTAGGCCAGCAGGGGAGGGAAGTTAGGGGTGACTAACCCAGCAGAGGAGGGAAGTTGGGGCAACCAGGCCTGCAGGGAAGGGCAGTTAGGGGTGACCCAGCTGGCAGAGGAGGGAAGTGGGGGGCAACCAGGCCTGCAGGGAAAGGCAGTTGGGAGGGACCCAAGCCTGTAGGGGAGATCAGTTGGGGGGGGACCAGGCCTGCAGGGGAGGGCAGTTAGAGGTGACCAGGCCTGCAGGGGAGGGCAGTTAGGGGCAAACAGGCTGGCAGGGGAGCAGTTAGGCAACAATCAGGCTGGCAGGGGAGGGTTTAGGGGGTGATCAGTCTGGCAGGCAGAAGCGGTTAGGGGCAATCAGGAAGGCAGGCAGGCGAGCAGTTGGGAGCCAGCAGTCCTGGATTGTGAGAGGGATGTCCGACTGCCTGTTTAGGCCTGATCCCGGTGGTTCCCAGATTGGAGAGGGTGCAGGCTGGGCTGAGGGACACCCCCCTGCCATGCATGAATTTCGTGCACTGGGCCTCTAGGTTATAATAATAATGCATGTGATAATGCCCAAATAATTTCTCATAGTCCAAAAATCACTGTGATGCCCTAAGACATCAATATAAAGTAGTCATATTCAGATAAAAAATTGCAAAGGTTTTCATCCCCAAAAGACACAGAACAATTTGACAGCCTCCCAGACAGCCAATACAATAAAGAAACTTTTGAAGGTTAAGTTTGACTTGCTTTTCTCCCCTGAGAAGCTCATATTCAAGGTAGCCCCAAGATTCCCCCAAGCTAATCCTGTCACAGGAGTCAAGGGAATAGCAAAAAGGTATAATTGATTTTTCTTTTCAGTTACAATTCTTCCAAGTACAACGAAAAGAAATCTTAAAAGTAGTTTGTGCAATAAATGTTGTTCCCCTTTAGAAAAATAAATAAATAAACTCTTGCCCTGGCAATTGTGGCTCTGTTTCTCTCTCACATTTCTCTCTCTCTCTCTCCCTTTCTGTCTCTCTGTCTCTCTCTCTCTCGCTCTGTCAAATAAAAAAAGTATTTTTTTAAATTTCTTTGTATAAATTGTTCTTTCTCAAGTGAATTTTAATGCATAGACATTGCCCTCTTATATTAGCATAAGTCACTTATAAATGTAAAATCTAAATAGAATAGGGTAATTTAAAAATAAAATATTAATTCATTTTAAATTGTGTCTCTTTGTCTCTCTGTGGATCTGGACTAGATCGACACTACCTTTTAAGTATATCCAATCATACGATAGATGACCCTTTTACTTCTTTAAAAGTTTTTTTGAACAGTAGATTAAAATAATATATTAAGGTATTTAAATTTTATTCAACATTCACTATCTCAAAGGAAGAATTAAAATGCAACAGATTACAAAGTACATTGGAATGAGGATAATAGCTTTACTCAGTAAAGAATCCATGGTTTGCATAATGAATATTTTTAACAATTTATTGAGTGAAAATAAAATGAATTGTGCTATCATTTAATAATGCATAAATGTGACAATGAGATTTCTACTTATTTTTAACATTCAAAAGCTGAGGGTTGGAGCAAGGAGAAAGGGCCATTCAAAGACTTTGAAGTTCTAATGTTTAGGACATTCAATATTCAAGTTTGTCCAATTGTATCTACCAGTTATCTTTATACTTTGTCTCATTAAGATGTCTTTATTTTAATATACAAATGCAGATTAATATCTATTTTTATCAGTATGTATTTTAACCAACATACTAGATTCTTTAGTGGCTCCAGCCATGAAAAATTAGTTTTATTTAAAATTCGGAGAATAATTTCACTAACTATAAGGATTCTTAACCTAAAAAGTGGGCAATATATGATTCTGTGTATACTTATCATATGAAATAACTTTTGGAGTTATTAAAAAAGAGATAACAGGCTCAAAATGGAGTCACTTGTGCTAATCTCCAGTTCAGCAAATCAATCAGTACCTAACCTAATTGCAGTTTTAACCTCTCCCAGGAATGTAACCTTTAGCCAATCCAATCTGGAATTACTTGGTCAGTGCTAGTGAGGTCATCTGCCTGATAGACCCCTTGCTTCCCCCATAGAAAAGGGACCTTGTCTGAAACAATATACTGGTTCCTAGAAATTACGTTTTCCCACCCCCTTCTGTCTATAAAAGCCCTTCATTCTGTGCAGCTCTTGGGAGCTTCTTTCTGTTTGCTAAGTGGGATGCTGCCAGATCCATGAATCATTGAATAAAGCCGATTTGATCTTTAAATTTACTTCGTTGAATTTTGGTTTTTAACAGCCCAATTTGCCAACCTGTAGAGAAAAAGAGTTCTTAGAAAAATTCTTTAGATAATCTTTGTTGGAATGGAAGAATTTTTTCCCCCTATATGGTTTTAAAAATCAGTCTCTGGTTCTTTACTAGTACATCTGGTACAAAACTATTTTGTTAGGGAAAATATGCTGAGTCGAAGAAAAAATGTTACTGTGAAGATAATACATATAGAAGAGACATAGTAGTCATTCAAAACCTATAGGGTTGTGCCTTGGTGTGTCATCAGTTTTCTCTCTCATGGCATGTCTTTGTGGCTATCCATGTCTCTCTACCAACAACATTATTTTACTTAAGAATAATATCTTTTCTGCATAACTGACATGAACACATTCCAGTATGTATTAATCCTTTTTCTGATGACCATTCATCTGATAACCTTATATAACTTATTTTCTCAGATTTAACTAGTTCAAATTTTATTGAGAGTAATTTGTTTGTTAACCTTTTATTTAAAAAACACTTGACCAGTCCAGCTGGTATGGCTCAGTGGATTGAGGGTTGCCCCATGCACCAAGAGGTCACTGGTTTGATTCCCAGTCAGGAAACATGCCTGGGTTGTGGGCCCGATTCCCAGTAGGCGGCATGCAGGAGGCAGCTTATCCAAGTTTCTCTCTCTCTCCCCCTCCCTTCCTACATCTCTAAAATAAATAAAAAACATATTAAAAATAAAAATAAATTTAAAATACTTGACCAGATATGGGATTCATTGTTCTTGGTAAAGTATTTGCTCTGGATTAATCAGCTGTATCTAAGGTGATGTAGGACAATAAGTGGTAAATAATATGGCCACCAAGTGAATTGTACACAAGATAGACTAGCATGATTTTATGAATAGGCATCTGAATAAACTTATCTATTATAAGAAGAAGAAATAGACTCATCAGATACATTTTTGTTTGGATGAAATAAATGGCAATAGTAAAAAACCACACAAATGCTTTGAATGAATGAACAGTTTCTATTATAAAAGAACTCTGTATTATTTTCTTACTGTAATCAAATTTAAAATATTTAACATTTATATTTTGTATATAAAATTTTGAAGTATAAGTTACTTGAGTAACTCCATTACCCTTCATTATTATGAAATAATGATAGTTTTACTAATTGTTTTTAATACTTTATAATCACAAAATGGATGCTAAGGTTATTTTGGTACAGACCAAATCAAATGCAAACCCTTAATTAAAAACACTTTTAGATTTCACAAATGACACTTTAAGAAATATATAATCATAATTAGATGTAATAAGTGATTTTCTACAATAAAATAATGTATCCATTCTTATAATGTGTTTTTTGACATTGCTTTAATTGCAGATCACTTAAATATTAATCTGAATTTTTGACATATTGTTTTATATAGTCTTTTATTACTCTAATTACTATGCTGCATATATTTTTTCCAAACTGGCATTGTACATTTTTCTGATATTTCTAAAATTACCATTTTCCTTCTCACCTTTTCCTTTTACCTCAACACCTTTACAGTGCTGTTTTCTCAAAAGGAATTCTCAAGCTTCAATAAACATCTAAGTATAAAAATTGTTTTAATTCATTATAAAATGTTGTATATAATTTTGTGTCACTAAATGTGGACATATATAGAAAAATTAGATGCAGTAGGTGAAAATAATTGCAGAGCAAAATAAGTTGTTATGATCAATGCATCTCTTATTTCACACTATAGATTACTATAATTTACTTGTAAAATGTATGGTGTTTTTGCAATATTAATATGTATTTTATCATCTCTAAATTTTTTTATTCCCTTTAGAATTGAAAATCTCTAGTAGAGCACAAATGAGTTGGTGGATCATAAATAATATCCAAATACTACACTGTCATAGCATATTAAAATATAATTATTATTTTAAATCTACTTCATGAGAATAAAGCAAAATACTGGGAATGTAGTGTTAATTAATTCAGAAAACAACGTAGGTCACTTTTTGCACCTAAGACTTAAAATTTCAACATTAAAAGTGACTTTGAAATTACAAACTTTAAAATTTTTTAACATATTTTTAGTAAAGTTGCCTATTATTCAGCATTGAATATCTTGCAGAAACACTTTCAGATTTATAATGAAACAATTTTCAAGCGCACATGATTTACAAAGTATACATAAGGTGCTTTAAAAATGTGTGTCATACTTTGAAAGGAACCAGCTAATCTTCTCTGACTCATTCCAATTTTTATATATGTGCTACCATACAAACATGATTTTTAAATAAGTTTTTTCTCATTAGTTTCAGCCACCATTAGATACTTAATTGTATAATATAATATATGTTATTTTATAGGCAACAATATCATTTAAGTCAATATTAACATGATAATTACCATTTATATCAATATTGATATGGTAAATGTTTATTGTTTAAGCCACCCAGTCTATTGTATTTTAGTATAGCAGCCTGATCTAAGATAGGTTTTGGTACTGAGAAGTAGGACACCACTGTTACAAAAACATATAAATGTGGAAGTGGCTTTAGAAATGTGTAATAGAGGCTGGGAGAGTTTTGAGGAACACCATACAAAAAGTCTATGAACTGTTAAAAGTGATCCTGGTGAGAGTTCAGTAATAAAAGGAAACTTGCAGAAACACTTTCATCTTCAGAGCGAATGCATAAATAATCATGTACAGAATTTGGTAAAAATATGCATGATAAAGGCCATGCTCAGGAGGTTTCAGGAAGAAATGAGGAATAGGTTATTGGACACTAGAGAAAAGGTGATGCTTATTATAAAGTGACGAAGAACTCGACTGAATTGTGTCCATGTTCTACTGTTTTGTGGAAGGTAGAACCTGGGAGTTATAAAATTGGATATTTAGTTGAGAAGATTTCTAAACAAAGTGTTGAAGGAGTGGCTTATTTCCTCCTGACTGCTTATAAATGAAGAAGAGAGAAATACATTGAAGGAAAAAATTGGTAAGCAGTAAGTAAAAAATAAACTAGAACTTAAAGATTAAAAAAAATTCTCAGCCTATCCATATTGCAAAAAATGAGAGCATGTTCTGAAGAGAACACTGAGGATGTGACTGGTCAAGCATTTTGATGAGGAGATTAGAGTGGGTACAAACCATGGACCTAATTGGCCATTTAATAGAAGCCAGGGATGGAGATGAGATTAGACCAGCAGAAATACTGCCAGGTGGGCCTGAAGAGAAGAGAAGGAATGGAATGGAATGAGGGAAGGCTGTTGGAAGGACTTCTTTAATTCTATAGGACATGAACATGAAGTTTTTCTGCTGTAAATGTGTGTTATGCTTCCAGAAAAGGGGAGAATGGCCCTGAAGGTGATTCAGATATCATTAGGTCCACCATATGAGGCCAGTGGGCCTGTGACTGAAGCATGGAAATGGAGACACCTGCAGTCATGGACTGCAACCCCCGCTCAGATGAATATTATCATTTATATCAATATTGATATGATATTATTTCCCTAGCAACAGTGTTCAAAATCTATTTTTTCACCTTTTTGCATAGAACTACAGAACTAATACTTACTTTATAAATATTAAATATTCCAAAACACTTTATATTATTGTGAATAGAGGGATTACTCTAGGTCAGTGGTCGGCAAACCGCTGCTCGTGAGCCACATGCGGCTCTTTGGCCCCTTGAGTGTTCTAACGCCACTTCTTCAAAATAGACTCGCCCAGGCCAAAAACCGACTTCTGCACATGGGCCACAAAGTTTCAATCGCACTGTACATGCGGGCCCGCACGTGGTATTTTGTGGAAGAGCCACACTCAAGGGGCCAAAGAGCTGCATGTGGCTCAGGAGCTGCGGTTTTCCGACCACTGCTCTAGGTGAACAAAACCTTGGCAGAGAATGAAATTCTTTTTATTCTAGTTCTATCTTTATCATTAATTATCTATGTGATTTTCAGCTGAGCCCTGTCATTCTCTCTGTCTCACAATTTTTATGAGGACAATAATACTTAATTTCCATATTTCCTAGGGTTGTTGTTGTAGAGGGCTGCCTAGGAAGGCACATGGGCATTTCTTTAAATTGTTGTCAGCTGAGCCCGAGGCGACTGGCAGAGCCGCATCTCGGTTACGCCCTCCCCAAGAAGGTGGGGGGGCGTTATCAGTACTGACTTTTTACATTTGTCCAGGTGCCAGGGAGTGGGCTTTGGTATGTAACTCCAGGCAAGCACCAGGAATACTAGGGCCTACTCAAGAATGCAAATAAGCTCCTTTGATCCTAAGTTTTGGTGATACTTCCTGGTATTTGGGGGTATAAAATAAATGTGCTGCATGGGCTTCAGGGTCGCTGCCTCTCCATCAGAGAGGATGGCGTCCCACCTGGCTCCCAGCTTTGTTTCTATCTTTCTATCTGGTCTCTTTCTTTCTTTTATTTCTTAATCCCCAGCTCCTCCACTCAGGAACCGGACCTGTTCCTTTTCCGTGCTGACGCGGAAAAGAGAGAACACCTCTATAGTTGTGAGCAAAATAACTCTGGTAATGCAGTAATTTGGAAATATGGTGAATGACAAAATATAAGATCTATTATTGTTGGTGTAATTTTAGTAGTTAAAATATATTCGATTATTTGAGTAATGATAGTCATACTTAAATATAGCTGCTTCTCTGTTGGATATGCAATTAAATTTGTTGTGAGTGCATTTGGCCTTTTTGGTACTTTAGTGTTTGTTTAATGTCTTAAAAAATATTTAGAGCAGAAAATGTGTTTGAATTATGTAATAAGTTAAGTTCAAAGTTAAAGGTGTTTAGCCTCAGGAAAACCTACTTATAATTGTTTGTCTCCCACCTACTAATGTCACTTAAGGTGCAAAGAATGAGTTGTGAGTTTAATTTTACATTAATCACCTTGACATTTAAAGAGAAAGAAAACTTTTTATGGGATTGCAAATGAGCACTTAAGATATTGAAATGTCTCCTTGAACGAAAAAACAAAATGCTCTTCTTTGTCTTTTAAAAGTGCCAACTTTTCTCTCCATAGTAAAGTGTAAGAGTATCCTATCTGGATTTAGGGTAAAGAAGCCAGTTCTTGATTCTTCAAATTATAACTGCTGTTTACCATAAACTAAGCCAATTTTTTATCTTGTGAGAAAGATAAGTATGAAGTACTAGTAACTTTCAAAATGTCTGCTTTGGGAATGAGGAAATTATGCTTTGAGGAAAGAGTAGACAAATCAACCATTTTTAAAGTGACATTTATTCATTTTCATAGGATTATTAATTTTGTGGGTGACTGACAGATAGATCCTCTTCAAACAGTGGTTCATGTGTGAGCCATAGAGGAGGGCTGAGTGGGAGGATGACACTGATGTGAAGAGAGGTATTGAAAGAAGCCTGGAAACCATGTGTACAACTATAGACTGAATATCTCACTGAATATCTCCAGTGCACGCTGATTTGCTGATATATATACTCAAGTTTATTTGTCATTATCAATATGCTTAATCTGTTAGTAGTACAATTACAACTGCTATAAGTTGAATAGCTACATATTTTTTAGAAAAGTTTAAGGACCGTTATATTAAACAATGAGGCTATTAGCCTGAGGTGGCTCTCATGCTATGCCAGCCCATGCAAGCAAACCAAAATCTAAGCCTGTAAATGCCTCAAGCTTACAAATTGAAACCTAAGGACAACCAATTACAAACAGTCAATTAGGCTTTAAGCTATAGAGTCAATTAATAATTTTCTTACTTTGCTTCCACCTTTTCTTTATAAAAGTCTCTCTTCCATTTTTCTGTCGGTGGAGTACTCCTAACCACTTCCAGCTGGGTGGAACTAATGCTGATATGAAGAACTGAGAGGTTACAGAGCTTGGGGAAGGAATTGTCAATACAAATTTGCAAACAAAATACTCAGATAAAATGATCATTCTTGGCACATATTAAGAAGGTTACTCACTTGAGTACCCAAATCAGTGTTATATATGCTTAGTTTTAAAAGGAGGAATCATTTACACATTTGATATGTTTACAGGTTTGATGATGAAACTGAAAGGAGTTTTAGGGATAAAATAGGCAGGTTTAGGGAGTTTTAGAAATAAAGAGGGTACGTGGGGGAGGAAGGCATAGGTGAGGGCTTGCAGTTGCCAAAAGGCATACATTCACAGATAAAAAAAAGGGGGGGTGCCACAGGATAAGGGGAGACAAAGACATCCATTCACAGAAGATAGGGAAAAGCTACAGGGCATGGGGAGAAAAAGGAAACAAACTTTCACAGTGGATAGAGAAATGCTGACAAGTGGGAGAAAAAGGAAAACAGATTTTCACAGGAGATAGAGAATTCTACCACTCAAGGGGGAGAGTAAGTGGGGGGCACCACCTAGAGTTTAGGCTTTGGAGCTGATATTCTGCAAAAGAGTGACCAATAAGAAGAGAGCATCAAGAGACAAAGAACTTCGGCCTTTATAAACCTTAGAAAAATGGAGCTTAGTGGGTTACCCCCTTGGGACCCCCTCTCCATGTGGGAGTCTGTATTTGCTTCCAATAAATTTCCATCCTTTTCATCTACCACCTTTTGTCTGTGGCTTCATTCTTCGAATCCATCTGAACAAGAACCCAGGAAAGAAATCACCCTTGCATCCTGCTCAGAAAACCCAAATCAATATTATGAAAAGAAATAGTATACTCTTTCCTTGTACAGGTCCATATCCTGATCTTCTCCACAGTCCTGAGGCTTTCGTCTGTGGGGAGGAGGTAAAAAAGAGACAAAGAGGGTTGAAGGACAGGGCATAAGGATTGTTGAAACAAGGAGTTTATTATTTAACCTCTGTCATCCAAAGAAGGGCTTTAGAGTGTGCATCAGAAAAGTCCTTGAATACCAGACTTTGTGAAGAAAAACACATTTTTCTGAATTCTTCAGGACACATCAAAAGGCAGCCCCCAAGGGAAAAAAACCATGGAGATGTTTCCCACCAGAGAAGATCTCTCTTCTGCCCCTGAATAGGCCATGAGGCAGCAGGAGGTGAAAGGTGGTGCATGGGTAGGCTAAATAGCCATCTCAGATGGTGGATAAAGAAAATGTGAATTTATTTAAGGAAAGGGGAGAGGGGGTGGGATACCCAAAGAGAAAGGCTGCACAGAACCCAGCCAAGGGACATTGAGGTGTTGTCTGCAGCACCCAGGAGCTGGAATCTCATCCTTATATGACATCACTGGCGGAGAAACTCTTGTCATCAGTGGGTTTGGGGCTGAGGTGGTGGGTTTGCAATGCGGATGGTATGCAGGTGTGCGATCAGGTGGTCATTAGGACAGTTTCCATTCCTTGTATAATCTGACTCCTGGTGTCGAGCAAGTTTTTCCTGGTCTTTTGTTTTCCTGTGGTGGGAAGCTTACAAATGGCCATTAAGGATTATATTGCCCTATAGTCCTAACAGAAGGTACATGAGAAAGTCCAGAAATGATGATGTTGGTCACACCCTCAAAGGACCTAGAATCCAATAAATAGCAGCTCTTCACACCAAAATGCCAATGAGACTCTGTCATACTTTAGTTTTCAGGAATCAGGACCCAGACCTGTTTAGCCATTACACTTCAGAAACCAGGGAAGTCCCAAAGGATACCACAAGTATCTGAGGAATTACTTTCCACTTTGATAAAGAAACAGTAAGCCTTCATTACAAAGTCATAGGCCAGTGAAAGCCCCTTTTGAGTAAGATTAGATTTTTTCCAGATAGCAGGTACCACATTTAACAGTATTTTGTATCACTATTTTAGGCCACTTCCACCATTGGTTTTGATCTTATTCCTGATTATAGTGGTACTAAAAGCCCAGTGAATGAAATTCGTGCACAGGGCAGGGAGGGGAGGGGTCCCCTCAGCCCAGCCTGCACCCTCCCCAATCCAGGACCCCTTGGGGGATGTCCGGCTGCCAGTTTAGGGCCAATCCCAAGGATCGGCCCCAAACTGGCAGTCAGACATCTTACTCACAATCCTGGACTGCTGGCTCCTAATCGCTCACCTGCCTGACTGCCTGGTCGCCCCTAACTGCCCCCCCGCCCCTGCTGGCCTGATGGCCTCTACCTACCCTCCCTGCCAGCCTGGTTGCCCCTCATGGCCCCCCCTGCTGGCCTGGCCTCCCCTCACTGCCTCCCCGCTGGCCTGGTTGCCCCATGCAGCCTGCTGTTCCATTGTTTGGTCTTCCCTCACTAATACCCCTGCTGGCCTGGTTGCCCCTAACTGCCCCCCACTGCTGGCCAGTTCACCTTCAACTGCCCTCTCCCTGCAGGCCTGCTCACTCCTAACTGCTTCCTCCACCAACCTGGTCACCCCTTACTGCCCCCCTGCCAGCCTGGTCACCCCTCACTGCCTCCCTCGCCAGCTTAATTGTCCCCAACTGCCCCTCTCTGCAGGCCTGATCACCCCCAATTGCCCCCCCGCCAACCTGGTTGCTCCCAACTGCCCCCCCCACTGGCCTGGTTGCCTCCAACTGCCTCCCCTTCTGGCCTGGTCACCCCTCAGATACTCCCTATCCCCCGCTGGTCTGGTTGCCCCACACAGCCTGCTTATTCAGTCATTTGGTCATCCCTCACTAACCCCCCTGCCAGCCTGGTCACCCCACGCAGCCTGCTTGTTCAGTATTAGTCATCCCTCACTAACCCCCCTGCTGACCTGATCATAGGCAGCCATCTTGTGAGGGTGTGATGGTTAATTTGCATATTGCCTCTTTATTATATAGGATTGTATCATAATGAAACCAAATGTGGGGTGTTTGAGTCTGAGTTCTTTGTCTTGTGAAATTGAAGAAAGAAGTTGTGGACAAAAACAATTAGGGAGGGAAAAGTTTATTGAGAGAAGCCAGTCCAGGAAAAGGTGCACCTGGGGTTTCAGGAGCAGGCCAGTGTCCAGAGCTTCCTTTCCATGTTACAGTCAAGAGTTATTCAGTATCTAAGTGAATTAAAGTCTATTAGTCCATGTGTGGCGGTCCATATAGTCATAAGTCATATGGGTGCAGGGGGGGGCACATCTCCTGCCATCAACCTAAGAATCTAGCATGTCAGAGAGAGCAAGAAGAAATGCACTTTTTAATTTAGGGAATGGAGACAGCCTTGTTAGCTCCTAATTGATCTTTTCAAAGAATTCTGCCTTAGCAACATCCTTGGGATTGGTTTATACGCCTTACTGCCTCTGTCCTCACAATATCCATACATTTTAAAGTTCATGCTTCTCCCGTGTGTCCTTCCTTCCCCACCCAGTTAGGGTGCCTTAGTAACTACACCTAGCTGGGTTCTCCAGTTTTATTTCTTCCCATGGTCCCAATTCCTGACTACATAGCTTTTCTCTGTCTCCTTAATAATTAATATTTGCACTTATTAACATTCACCCCAAATTGCAATATCATAATGAGTTGATCAAAACATTTAAATTCAATGAAGTAATGATGGAAGGATAATTTTTAACTTTTCATATACCAACACTAATACTGAAACACTTTCTTACCTACTAAGTGCTATACTTATTGTGGTACACAAGCTCTTTATTTTAATGGAAAGTTTCATTATCAGTTAATCTTAGTTATTTTATAATATTTGCATACAAAGAAACAAAGAAACACTGGAAAAATATGAGTCCTGACCAAATTAATATCAGAGTTACTATATATAAAATTTCATCTATCCAGAGGAAAACAAAAAAAATGTGTCTTTAAAAGATGAATTCTCCCCATTTTATCAACAACATAGACAGTAGAGTGTGTTCTACCATACATTAATATCTGCTGATTACAGAGTCCTTAGCCTTCTGACTTGAGGGATGGACCTCATCTGCTCAAATGCAGGCTTTGATTAGAAGGAAGATAAGTGAAAACCATTTTCTTGGTTCTTTCTTGCCCATTCTTAACTGACATACTCATTTAAATTCCATTCATTTTTCTCTCTTAAGTGCTTATACCTCCCATTCCCACAACATATTGTCACCTTTCTTTCAGTCTCTGCAGTAACTCAGACCCAGTGAAAAGAATGCACGAAAGCATTGTCTCAAAACTAATTAGAAAAAGATAAAAAGCAAAAAGGTTTCATGGAAGAATGAGCCAGAAAGAACTTGGATAAGAGAGAGGGCTCAGGGGAGTCCTAATTGGAAAGGCTGGGAAAGGTGGGAAACAGCTTGCTCTATTTTAGCATATGAAAACATTCTGGATTGATGGAAGAGCCCAGAGATTTTTGAATCAGAATTCATGGGTTTTCATTCCAGCTCTGACACTTAGCTGTGTGTCACCTCCACTGGACTTGTGACCTCTCATTAAAGAGAGATAATGTTTATCATTTAGATTTGAGGATTACCTCAGATAATTAGTAGAATAGATAGAAATTTATGTTTGTATAAGTTATCATTAAGTTAGAAAAATAATGGCTCAATATTTTTATTAGATGCTAATTTACTCAGGTCAGTACTTTGGGGAATAATTATGCAGTTGGCCATTGTTTCATTTTATTCCAGATAAATGTTTTCCAATACCTGTTCCTCTCCCCTGAGTTCGTGAAAAACGATGACTATTTAAGTCAGTTCACTTAACGTTAGTTACTGAGTGCATTGTGCTAAGAAATTTGAATGCATTATTTTCCTTTGCAATGCTTACAATAACCTTATAAGGTTGTTATTTTCTCTACATAGGAAATTATGACCTAGAGAAGTGAATCAGGGTAATAGGTTTATACATTATACTAGTTTGCTTTCCTCCATATATTTCTTGTCCCTCATTCATCTGTAGCTAGAGTATTTTATGCCCAGTGCTCCAGGAACAGTAAGATACCACTGAATTTTACAATTTCTGATAACAAATTCTAATTTCTTTCTCAAACTATAGTCCAATGAGTAACTAATAGTAGTTAATTTTATTTTAATTTCTTACTATACAACAGAAAGTTTGAAAATATCTTACATTATTTCATCTAGTCCTCTGAACAATACTAGGAAATATGTGTGTTATGTGTATACACATTTTATAGATCCTTACACAGATCTGAAATAAAGTATTTTTCCCAGGACACATCAATATTAAGAGGGAGAATGAGGCTTCAAAGCTCTCTAAGCTTCACCCCAAGGGAAGACCTGACAGACTACAGGAATTCTTTTGCTTTATACTGTTCTGCCTTTTAGATGACCTCAATTAAAGAGGAAGTATTTTTTAGAAAAGTAGTAGATTTGAAAATCCAAGGATATAATGCACCTGAGACTTAAAAATGGGGTTAGACACTGGAGAAATTGCAAGAGCCCAGAGTTCCCCTAAGCCCACTACCATTAAACCAGAGTAGAAAGAGCTGTTAATGTGGTACATATAGAGCAGCAATTTTCAACGGTTTGCCAAAGTAATTACTAAAATTCTGCAGCACACCAAAAAAATATATTTTTGCCTATCTGACAAAAAACAGGTATGATTTTTAAATCATTAAAACTGAATGGCTATTATTGTGCTGGATCTTGTCATTTTTTAATTGGACAATCTAAGGGAAAAGAGGTCAGTGCCACTGACTAAGTAGTCAGGTATTGCATGTTTTAAAATTCTTGCAGCACACTGGTTAAAAATTGTTGATCTAGACCAGTGGTCGGCAAACTGCGGCTTGCGAGCCGCGGTTTGCTGCTCTGTTGACTAATGAGTTTGCTGACCACTGACCTAGATTCTTGATTCCAATATTTACAGGCTGTTGTTGTTCCTTGTGATTAAGCCCCTACCAGTGGCCGGCAAACTCATTAGTCAACAGAGCGGCGAACCACAGCTCGCGAGCCGCATGTGGCTCGCGAGCCGCAGTTTGCCAACCACTGATCTAGACAAATGGCCAAAATGCGGCTTGTTAATCTAATACCATATTCGTGTGCCCAAGCATTACAAGTAAAGTCATATGATTTTTCTTGGTCCATAGAAAAGCACAGAGAAGGAGCATTAACAACCCTGCTAAATTTCTCAGAGCTCCAGATCTCAAGATCAGCCCTATTTTCTCAGGGCCTCTAAGGTGGGGAGGAAGGGAAGTGGAAATAATGGAACTAACCAAGAGCTGACCAAACCTGAGATGCCCCCCAGCAGTGATTATATGGACAGAAATCAGAGAACACAGTGGGATAACCATAAAGATTTTTTTTTTCCATGAAAGTATCGAAGGTTAAGGTTCAGGGCTCCTAATTTGTGTGAGTTCCTCCAAGGACAAGGAATGTGTTGAAATTACCTTATTATATTCCAATTTTCTACTTAATTGAAGATAAATTATAAAAAGAATAATGTAGCCCCAGTGACTGAGCCACCGCCAAAGATTCAGCAACCTCCCCATTGAGCCCCCCTCGCTTCCCGATGCTCTGTCACCCCTGCCCGCCTTCTCCTGCCACAGCCTTCCGCAGGCCGTTTCCACAGAGGAAAAGAAATCGTATTGCATGTCTGCTATCCAGAAATCATATTGTATATCTGCTATCTTTGCTGATGCAAGTAAGGGTGATGATTTGCTTCCCACTGGCACTGAGGATTATCCTATCTAATAAAGAGGGAATATGCTAATTGACCCTCATGCCGTGGCAAAGATAGTGGCGCCCACAGCCAATAAGGAGGGAATATGCTAATTAACTGCCCCACCCTCAAATATGGCAGGGCCCATAGCCAATAAGGAGGGAATATGCTAATTGACTGCCCTGTCCTCAAAGATGGCAGTGCCCACAGCCACAAGATGGTGGTGCCCAGTCCCCTCAGCCCCACTGCACGCCTGCCTCCAGAGTCCCCTAGTCCTCTTAGCTCCCCAGCCACCCGGGGCCAGCCCAAGGTGCAGGCAAGCCTCGGATGGTGGCTGCCCAGCCACCCAGGGCCGCTTGAGGCTCAGGTAATCAGGACCAGCCAAGGCTTGCACTGCCAGCAGTGGTCAAAATTTGGCTTGTTAATCTAATACCAAATCTTTATGGTTATCCCACTGTGTTCTCTGATTTCTTCCCCTGATCTCCAGGTCACCTCCTGCCCCTGAGGGCTCCCAGACTGTGAGAGGGGACAGGCTGTGCTGAGGGACCCCCCATCCAGTGCATGAATTTTCATGCACCAGGCCTTTAGTATCCATATAAGAATTCAACAGAGAAATAGCAGGAAGACCCTTACCACTGTCCAAGGGATCACTGATGTTTATGATAAAAATAAACTAGTGAAGGCCTTTAAGAATAAATTTGCCTGCAATGGTAGTGTAATTGAGCATCCAGAATATGGAGAAGTAATTCAGCCACAGGGTGACCAGTGCAAGAACATATGCTAGTTCCTCGTAGAGATTGGACTGACTAAGGACGACCAGCTGAAGGTTCATGGGTGTTAAGTGCTTTTGGCTCAATGAAGTTTAAGGATTTCTTTGCAATGAGTAGAATTTCTCTTCCATCCTTTGTCAAAAGTTTAAAAACCTCACAGCTTGTATAATGTAACCACTTGGGGTCTGCTTTTAACTTGGACGAGTGTAACTCCTTCATGCAATAAACTGAAAAGAGCCATGATGTCTAGTCTTGAAGTCCCTCATTTAAACAGAGGTCAAGCAGTAGGCGCCTGGCAGTGTCCAGCCCGAAACAGAGCAATAACGTGATGTTTCAGCCAAGCCCATGTCTGGCCAGAAGCTCCTCACCAGAGTTCCCTGTCCTCAGAGAATATCACCACCTGGACAGCCTTTGGTGAAGCTGAGAGGAGAGGGGTCAGGCAGCAGTGACATGTGTACCACTAGAGGGAGCCTTCTGTACTCAAAGACCTACACCTGGCCAGGTGGATGGAGCTTAGAGCAGCCTGCCGCCTTCCCTCCAGTGAGGTGTAAGGTCTTTTTGGCCAGACATAGCCTAGCTAATTGTTGTCCAAACATCATAATTTGAGGCCAACCTTCTATCAGAGTTAAATTTTTGACAAGGGATCAAATTTCAAACTGAAGTGTCAGTCATGTAGCTAGCTATAGAGCTTGCAATTTACTAGCAACAGCTGCCCAATGCCATATGAAGTAAAAAAAAAAAAAAAAAAAAAAAAGATTTTTGGTGTTTTTTTTCCCCTCCTTCAGTTTTAATGTTATGTTATGTATTTAAACCCTTATTTAAATAAAACTTGTTTTCAGAAAAAAAACACATAATGTACACATTTAACTTATAGAGTTCAATGAATTTTGATAAATTTATACCCTCATGTAACCACCAATCATATCAAGATATATAACATTTCCATCACCACAGAAAGTTCTCTTGTGCCCCTATTGTTTATATCCCACATTCAAGAGGCAAACATTTTTTCTATTTGCTCTATTTTTTCTAGATTGTTTTTTCTATTCTAAGTGTATGCATGTCCATATAAATTTTAGAATCATCATCTTAATTTCTTCAAGTAGACTTTTAACTTGCAGGAATTGTACTCTATTCTGTCTCCTTAGGACTCAGTATCTGTTAATATCTCTACTCAGTCCTCTCAGCATTCAAACTATTGGTGGGCATCTCACCCGATGCATACATAGCTCAAGAAAAAGTAAAGGGTCTGGGAGGGAGTTTGTATGCAATTTTGGCCCCAAATTTATTACTTCATTTATGTTATTTTTTCCAGTACATTTTTTATTGAGGTGTAATTGGTACAACATTGTACTAGTTTCAGATATATAACATAATGATTCAATCCTATCTAATAAAGAGGGAATATGCTAATTGACCCTCATGCCGTCACAAAGATGGAAGCTCCCACAGCCAATAAGGAGGAAATATGCTAATTGACTGCCCCGCCCTCAAAGATGGCAGATCCCACAGCCATAAGATGGTGGCACCCAATCCCCTCAGCCCTGCCAGGGCAGCAGGCGCATGGCAAGGCCAGGCTCACCCCCAGACGGGCCTGGTTGCTCTGCGTGCCTGCCTCCAGAGTCCCCCATTCCCCTTAGCCCTCCAGCCACCAGGGCTGGCCCAAGGCATAGGCAACCCTTGGATGGCAGCTGCCCAGCTGCCCAGGGCCACCCGAGGCTCAGGTAATCTGGGCCAGCTGAGGCTTGCGCTGCCGGCAGTGGCAGCAGCAGAGGTGTGATGGAGCGTCGCCTCCCCCTGATTACTGGGTCACCTCCCGCCCCTGAGGGCTCCCAGACTGTGAGAGGGGGCAGGCCGGGCTGAGGGAACCCCCTCCAGTGCATGAATTTTCATGCACCAGGTCTCTAGAATTTATATATTTTGACATGATCACCATAATAATTCTAGTTAACATCTGTCCACTTACGTAGTTATGAAATGTTTTTTTCCTTGTGATGAGAATTTTTAAGATTTATGTCTTAGCAACTTTCAAATATGCAATACTGTATTATTAACTACTAGAGGCCTGTGCATGGGTGGGGTCCCTTGGCCTGGTCTGTGGGGATTGGCCGAAACCAGCAGTCCTAAATCCCCCGAGGGATGTAGTAATGCTGAAGCGGCAGGCATCAGGGGAGGAGCCCAAGCCCGGCCCTGCGCCGCTCCAGCTCATCCCAGCCCTGCTGTGCCTGCCGCCCCCACCACTCAGTAGGCTCACTGCCACTCCACTGCAGTCTCGCGTGCCCGCCCTAGGGCTATACTGGTGTGCCCATGACTGAGAAGCAGCCAAGGGCTTGCACCCAGTCAGTCCCAATGCCTATCCTGGTCCAGATCCTGTCCCGGTCCAGATGGGGGAGGGGCGTGCAGGGGGAGTGTCCGTGGGAGAGGCTCCCATGTCACAGCTGTGCTCCCCAGCCATGAGCCCAGCGTCTGGCATCCATTGGTCAGCTGAGTGGCACTCCCAGTGTGGGAGCACACTGACCACCAGGGGGCAGCTTCTGCATTGAGCGTCTGCCCGCTGGTGGTTAGTGCACATCATAGTTACCAGTTGACCAGTTGCTTAGGCTTTTATATATATAGATAGTTACCATGATATATATTACATTCCAAGGACTCTTTTATTTTATAACTACAAGTGCATAGGTTTTGACTCTCTTCATGCACTTCCTCCACCTCCAGATCCCCTTGTTCTGGCAACTAACTTCCAATCCTTTCAGAAATCCTATATAATAAAGATGTAATATGCAAATGGTCGTTACGCTGTGCAGAGTAATGACAGACTGTGTAACGACCGGATCACGGATCAGCAGGAGGGTTGGGCAGCAAGCTACAAGCGGATGGCAGAGAGCTACAGGAATGGGCAGGGCAGCAAGCTATGGGGGGGGGGGGGGGAGCAGGGGGACAGAGGGAGCAGTAGGAGGGCGGGGCAGCCGGCCGAGAGCTACAGGAGGGTGGCAGCGAGCTACTGGCTACAAGCCGGTGGTGGAGAGCTATAGGAGGGGGCAGGACAGCAAGCTTTGAGGGGGTTGGGGGGAGGGGGAGCAAGGGGAGCTACAGGAGGGCCGGGCAGTGGCCGGAGAGCTATTGGAGGGCAGCAGTGAGCTACTGGCGAGCTACTGGCAAATGGATTCATGCGAAGGGCTACTATTTCAAGTATAAGTGAGAATAGCAATAGCTTGAAGGCAGGGAGAACTGAGTAGAGATATTGATAGATACTGAGTACTAAGGAGACAAAATCACATGGTATTTGTCTTTCTCGTCAGACTTATGTCACTTAGTATAATAGCCTCAAGGTTCATCCATCACTAATGGCAAGATTTCATTATATTATGGCTGAAAATCTCAGTAAAGTAATACTTTGCTGACATTTTCTTAGTTTTGCCCAATGGCCTCTTCTGTTGCAAAATCCCATCTAGGATGATGCATTACATTAGTAATTATATTCTTAGAATATAATGACCCCTTGGCTGTGACCATTTCTCATATTTTCCTTGGTTTTTATAATTTTGATAGTTTTGAGGGCAACTCGTTAGGCATTTTATAGAATGTCTTGAAATTAGAATTTGATGATTTTTCTCATGATTAGGTTGAGGTTATGGGTTTTGAGGGTCCAGAAAAACCACAGAGGTAATGTTCCATTTTCATCACTTTATGTCAGTGTAATTGCTATCAAGATGACTTATTACTGTTAAGGTGGATCATCATCTAATCAAGGTAAGGTTTTTCAGGTTTCTCCACTGTAAAGTTATCTTTTCCTCCCTACTCCCACCCCACTGAAGGAAGTCACTATACATAGCCCACTCTAGGTATAAAGAACAATGTTCCACATCCCTGAGGGAAAAGTATCTTCAGAAACTATTTGGAGTTCTGCCTATTATATTTGTATCTTAGAATCTACTTTTTAAATTTTACTTAGTCATTTATTTATATCTATGGATATTTATTTTAGCTTTAATCCAATACTATTTTTATTTATTTATTTATTATTCAAATTGTTCTAGGTTTGACCATTGGAAGGTCTTTCAGTTAGCTCCTGTGTCTCTTTGACATACCCCATTTCCACATTAAAAACCAGAAGATATTCTGTGAAAGTTTTTAGTTACCTCTATCAGCACCTTGTAACTCTGGGAACGTACTCAGTGGTATAGTGTATATAATTATTAATGTCACAATAAAGATAGATAGATAAGATACACACCATTTAGAATTTATCAGAACCCCCTTCTTTATAGGTCACAGCCCTTTAGTAAAACTATAAAAAGTGACTTTGTATTCATGTGAAATCATGTTTTCTTATCTTAATTATCAATAGTAAATAAAAACAATCAAGAGGGAAACAAATTACCTTATTTCTTCTCCAATAATTATATTTTAAAAAATATTGTGTCATTTGAAGAGGGAATTAAAATGTAGCCAAAATTTTAGACCAAAAAGAAAAAAGAATTATAAAAGTATGAGTCATTATTTCTGTGGAGTTTTATATTTATAGTGTTGACCTTCTTTTTGTTGTTGTAAATTTCTGCAATGTATTTTCTCATTTGAATTAGATATTTGCTTTTGTACCTACTTTTGTATTATTTCCATTAGATCCTTTCCACCCACTATCAAATGTATAACTTTCAGTACATACAAACCCTGGCTCCACCTTTGGGTCACTGCTCAGTCTGTGTGCATAGCTGATAGCGGGGTCCATCTCTCCCCGGCCCTTAGGAAGGTACCACATAGGCTTCCTATGATCGGGTGCAATTGTAGAGCAAAGGTGGCAAAGAACCTGAACTAACATAGGAACGTTTATTTCTATTTTTGTTTCTAACATCTCATGGAATGAATCTTGTAAGAGAAATAAAGTGCAGTTACAAGTAAGTAAACGTACACTTACCATTTGGCCTGAGATAAGTACTCATTATGGAGGTTACATACATTCCTTCAGCCCACAAATCTGGTAAACAGTGGAGCCAGATTTTCAGTGTGCCTTTCAGGTTTAAAATAGAACCTTCAATATGTAAATGATAACAGTGTGCCAGCATCATTAGAAATGTATGTGAATCCATAAAGGCCCTTTGAGTATAAGGGTATATACATATGAGCATTAGGAGTCCTGTGAGTGAAGACACTTTTGAGAAATAATGCAGCTATATCCTTGATCTCATCAAGCTTATTTTTTGTTTGATATAACAAATACTTACATGATGCTTACTCTACTCAAGTTACCATCCGCAGGTTTTTACAAATGGTAGTGACACAGCCTCCATTACAATCTGATGAGATGAGGATTGTTTTATTTCCTTACAGTGTGTCAGGGGCTGTGAAGGGTTGGGAGATTTTACCTTGTTTTCTAGCTAATTATTTATCCTATAACAGTTTCATAGATGCAGACAGAAAACACAACACAGGTTAGAGACAGAGGACTTCATATCTAATGGATAGCAGCAGCATGAACTTCATGCTCACATCAGTTTCCCTTACCCCCAATTCCCAGGGGAGAGATGCTCAAACAGGACCAGGTTTGTGCACACAGTGGGTTTGTGTTACAAGTAAGAAACTCCAAGCTTCGTAAAATTTCAATCTATGAAGCAGACTGCTCACAAACCTGCCCAACTTCTGACTTGGAGAGAGTCATTATCTATATTTACTCTATCAGGAAACAAATCTGCCTCTGTTCTTTCAAGACTCTTTGCTACCCAAACACCCTTGAAAAGTTAGGCCAGGAGAAAATCTGTCACCAGAAATGTGGAAGCTTCATGGAAAATTGTACCTCAACATCCACATGAGCAACTCAGGGTTCAGTCATTTGTCCATCATCACTCAGTTAGTACTTGTAATTTGTAATTACAAAGCTGACAAGTCAGGGTCTAGTCATGTTTTTAATCACTACTGGATTTTACTTCTCTCTGTATTACTTCTCTAAGTGTGGAGAAAAACACCTCTAAATGTTAACTGTTTAGTAAACTTCTGTCTCTCTGTTAGGTTTTAGGCAATATAGGGCTTCTTCTGTTCCCAGCGGGTGGTAAACTGAATCTCCTTTGTAAATCCTTAGGAATCTCTTCCTTAAATACCTCTAGAATACTTTTTAAATTATTACTATTCCTTTAGTCCCCATCAGGAATGGCAGCATCAGACTTACCTTCCCCTCTACGTAGGAGCACAGTCTCTCTGAGTCTTTCTCACACAAATAATGCTGGTTCGGCAAATAACACAAAGTGACAGAATCATAAAATGTTTCACTAAAAGGGGACTCTTGTCTAATTTTACAAACTACAAATGGGGAACATGGGGCCAAAATAGTTAAATGAAACCCTCTATAGTTATATATTTAGTTAGTAAAGCCAGCATGAGACAACATCCGCTTTCTGATTTCCATTCTGTGTGCTTTCCACCATGTCCTGTGATATGATGAACCTCACACTTCCGATTTTATGCTAGATTTTCTGTCCCTGGATTGTAATTTCACTAGTCTTCTTGTGGAGCACTAAGGAGATCCACAAGCAGAAACTGACCCTTGATAGATTTGTTTTTAATATAAGGACAATGATTATAAAAGTCCAAATGTAAGGAACATACATTTTTTTAATTCCTAATTTTCAACTGGACTCAAATTACTCATCAAGACAAAGAACATTTCCTGGGACCAGTAAAGCAATTACAGAAACAAATACTTTCCTATGCAGTAAAATGAAAATAGACCCATGTAGAAGACCTATTTATATCTATTTCCCCTGAGGCTTTTAAAATTTTTTCTGGAATGAGTTTCAAGCAGAAATGAAATTTGGGGACTGGATGACTCAATTATGTAAATGCATTAATTGTAAATGGAACAGATTCTATTTTATATGTTTTCTTTTTATTTCTGCTTTCCCTTATGACTAGGAGAATTGCTTTTTAGATACATGTGTTTTCCAGGGTTCTGCGAAGGTAAATGTCCTATAAATGTGCAACACTTAGAAATACAGTTTGATTTACTGTGTCCTCTGTCGCTCCTCCAGGTCTGGTTATTTTGTAGTGGGAAATGCAATTTTAGTATCAGTGAGATGCATTACTAAAAGTGTCCACAGGCCTCCCATCTAATGTGAAAGCACTACATTATGATGGCCTCATAAGCAGGTAATTAGGCTTAAGCTGAGGCTGGAGGAAGTTTAAAAGCTGATATCCTTCCTCTTCAGGACTACAACCAATACAGTTTGTTGTTGTTGTTTTTTAAACCAAGTGTGTTCTTTTTTAAAACCAAGTGTGTTGGTAAAGTAATATTATTTGCACTGTCACTTTCTAATCAAGATACTTTTATATAATGTATATGGATAAAATAAGGTAGAACAATAATGCTACTGTACAATTATTTTGAGGATATATAGTTTATACAAAAAAATATCTGAAATTCAGAAAATTTGAAAAAAAACTTGGACTCATTTCAACATGATAGTCAAGTGGAGAAAATAGGTATATGTGGATGCCCATCTTCCTGCTTTGCTCTTCATTCAGTGAGCCAGTGGTCTTACGTTCTCATTTCTCTGTTCCTAAATGGAAATGTCCTCTCAGATTCTTAATTGATTGTAATGATATAGCCAATTCCAATTCAAGACTAGCCATTGTAAGACATTTTTATTTTAAAGGAGGAATAAAATCTTTAAATCGAAAGGATTAAGGTTCAATATTTGACAGTCCAGCAAGCCAATATTTGAAGAAACTTGGGACATTTTAATTTTTTAATTTTTAGTATCTCGGAAACTCTGCTGTATATATCCACTTGAAGTTAAAGCTTTCACCCACAACGCGCCCCCCCCCAAAAAAAAAGACTGATAATGTTGGAAATTTAACCTTTTTACTTCAATTTTTTATATGCTGTCAATACCCTGTAGAAATACAGTGTTAGTGTATTTTTAACGTTTGTTTGGTTGTTGTTACCTTTAGTGTCATCAGTTCTCAGAAGCTGTCAACCACAGTTCTCACCTTAGCACCATCAGTTCTCAGAAGCTGTCATACATTTCCTGTAGCTTAGGGCTATTTGCTAAGGTGAGAAACCAATGAGAGATTTACAAGGTGGAAGTAAAGCAGAAGCAGGATTTTCAGAGCGGCGGGCCGCCACTGGTGCAACAGGTGACCAGAGCACTTCTTGCCATGAGTTTGCAGCCTTCCCGAGATGCGGGGCTTTCTTCCCTTACTCCAGGACTTCATGCGATGCTGGTGGTATCTGATTCCTAGCTTCACCTTTTTAATCCTCAGAACTTCAGCTCCTTCACGTTGGTGGAAACCCGAATTTCTACATGAAACTCCTAATTCTCATGATGGTTGTAGTAGTTTGGTGTTCCCAACCAAACCTAGCCTGATGCAGCTTTCAGAGAAAAACAATTAACATTCTTTTTAGTACAGACAACTCCTTTTGTATTTATAGCGGATAGTAAAGAATGAGGCATATTTTCCTCAAAGCCTAAATAATTTTCCAAACATAATTAGTTTTCCACGCGATTTTGATTTGTTATCTGGGGTAAAATTTAAAGCTCTCATATTTAGATGTTTAATTTTATTTTTCATAAACATCTAAAACTGAGGGGGTTTAGATATGTTAAAATATATAGATAATTCCATAAGTATTGTGGGTGTTTTTTTTTTTTAATTTCAGAGCATTGGGATTTTATTTTAGATTTTAATCTATAAAATTTGATTAGTTCTATAAACACTTCACATAAAAAGTTGTTCTAATTTATTTGCATGTTTTAGATGTTTTCTAATATATTTCCATAGAAAATACAGAATAGAAGATATTTACCTAATTCCTATTTCCTGATTTAGTTCTATATATTATATAAAGATTATTGAATATACCAATATCTTCTATTTCTTATGAAGCCATCCTTACCTCACTAAATGCTCTCAAACAAGAATTCTAATTTTAAACAAGATCTCTTTTCATTGTGCTGGAAATCAATGGTCCATAAAGAAATTGTTAAATCGGTGAGTAATATTATTCTCATCATTGAAGAGAAGCATGACCAAAAGAAAGCTAAACAAGCTTATTTACTTGATCAAATGCTAATTTCAAAGTTTTCTTACACAAATTTTAAATTTTTAAAATGCTACCATACCTCACAGTACGTATGAAAATAAAACAAGTCGAGAACTTCATTTTTTGAATCCTGAGCTTTTATCACAGAAAGCTGTGCCATTTTCAAAGGCCATTTCATAGTACATTTATATGAAACAAACCACGTATCTAGGATTTTCCTGATATAGCAATAACATGTGTCAAGCTAATGCTTCAAAAAGGAAGTCAGTGTTGTATTCAACCTGACCTTCCTTTTGTTTCAATAAAGAATCATAACGCATTGTTCAATAACTCAATCCCCTGTGCTACAATTCACCATGAAGCACACACTAAATAAGTTGTCCTGGTGAGATGGCACATTATAGAAGTTTAGGACATAAAATTCAGAGCATCTGCATGGTATTGAGAACTAAGAGCTCCGACATCAAACAACTCTTTGTGATCTTCATCTAAAACTTCTTTACACAACAGTGGTTTACTAATAGAGGGTTTGCTGAAAGGAGGGTGTATGCATTTAGAATAAATCAATGTATTCTTTAGCATGTACATTTTTAAAAAAAAACCTTCTGTGATAAAGAATAAATTTAAAGACTTTATCAAAAACTTTAAAGTCCAATTTTACTTTTTAAAATTTTAGGAGTCAAATTTTAAAAGTTCAAAGAATTACATTGTTAACACTCTAAGCTACCAGTTACTCTTGCTAACTACTACACTTTGACACTTGCACGGTCAAATACATACTTATTTGAAACTGGCTCTCTAGATATCACTATAACATATTTTATAGAAGAACATAATTCAGAAAAAATGTTTATCAATAACATGTTTTTAAAAATGCATACATGTTTCTTTCATTTGTACCTTGAGTTCTCAAAAGCAACTTGTTTTCAATTATTCAGAATATTTGGTGTTTCAGCAAAATCATTCAGTAAACTTGATTAAGTCTTTAACCTTCATAAACCCAACACTCTAAGGAATTGCCTTGTTTTAGGACAAGTTTACTCTTGTTAAAAAACAAATTTTACACTTATGGCATTTTAGGGAACCTGCTGTTATGAAGTTTGATTTGGGAAAACAAAATGTTGTTGATACCTCATTTACTTTAACGCTTTTTTTCCATACTTTTTAGACTGGATGGGAGATGAATTATCATAGATGTCATAGATGTCATAATTGATTTTTGAGATTTTCCTCCTCAGGAAACTTTGAGGTAGCAAAATTGGTTTTAATTTTATTTTATCCGCAAATGTGAAGAGAATTTTCAATATAACTTTTCTTGAAAGAAGCATTGTCTACATAGAAATAACAATTTGTAAGATAATTATAGTTTTAAAAATCTATTCTTTTTAATTTTGAGTCATAGTATGATAAATAATTATCTCTATTAAACTTTTATACACATAATCTATACTAGAGGTCCAGTGCAAAACATTCGTGCACTGAGTGGGTGTGTGGGGGGGTGTCCCTCAGCCCAGCCTGCACCCTCTCCAATCTGAGACATCCCTCTCACAATCTGGGACTGCTGGCTCCCAATGCTCACCTGCCTGCCAGCGTGATCACCCCCTAACCACTCCCCTGACAGCCTGATCGATGCCTAACTACTCCCCTGCTGGTCCAATTGCCCCCAACTGCCCTCCCCTGCCGGCCCAGTAACCCCCACTGCCCTTCCCTGCAGGCCTGGTCCCCCCAACTGCCCTCCCCTGCAGGCCTGGTCCCCCCAAGTGCCCTCCCCTGCAGGCCTGGGTCCTCCTCAACTGCCCTTCCCTGCAGGACTGGTTGCCCCCAATTGCCCTGCCCTGCCAGCCCGGTCACCCCTAACTGCCCTCCCCTGCTGGCCTGATTGCCCACAACTACCCTCCCTGCCAGCCTCCTTGTGGTGGCTATTTTTGACCACATGTGGGCAGCCATCTTTGACCACATGGGCGGTTATCTTGTGCGAAAGTGTGAGGATCAATTTGCATATTACCTCTTTATTATATAGAATATATAAAACCCTAATATGCAAATAGACTGAACGGTGGAACAACCAAACAACTGAACAACCGGTCTTTATGACGTGTGCTGACCACCAGGGGGTGCACGCGGAACATGACGGGCATTGTCAGCAGCGGGATGGTGGAGCAGGTGAATGGGGGCACCAGACCAAGGCAGGGCACCGGTCCCTGTCATCGGGGCTAGCCTCTGGTGGTTACTGAAAATTCTTTGCTCTCACACGCCGTGGTCCCACCTGGTGCTCGCACCTTCTGCCGATACTGGCCCTGCTTGCACCTGCTGCCGGCGCCCGGGACCAGCCCCAATCACTTGGTGCCATCAGTGGGTGCGAGTGGTGGCTGCTGCCCCGATCGCCCCTCAGGAGCAGGGGGAGGTGGAGAAGCCCTGAGGGGCAATCTAGGCTGGCAGCTGTCACTCGCACCTGCTGTCAGCCCAGGCCTTGCTTGCACCAACTCCTGGTGCCAGCCCCAATCGCTTCGTACTGTCAGCAGCTGTGAGCAGGGCTGGCACTGTCAACGCGTGGGAGCGGCAGTGGTGGGAGCGGGGCTGCTGAGAGACAGGGAACCAGGGGCTGCAGTGGGAGGGGCTGGGCAGGGGCACAGAGGATGGCCTGAGACCTGCCCCTATGCCCACCATAACCTCGCGGCCCACAGTTCCTTTCAAGGTGCACAAATTCATGCACTGAGCCCCTAGTTTTGCATAAAAAAGGATATGATGTTCACATAAATTACTTAGCTAACATATTGACTTTTAATATTCATATGAGCTGCCAATCTATTTCACTGTTAAAATATTTGGAAGTTCTTTAAGATGGCTTTATTATTATAGCTTATCACTATAATAACCAGCATTAGATATTGTACTATGTTACTCATGCCTTTTTCTTGCTTTTTCAAACAAAAAGTACATAAGTTAATTTTTCACTGCAAGTTATATCTGTAATTCTTACCTTTTTTAAAAATCAATATTTTGCTCTTCAGGCCATGTCCTTATAACCGATGTTGTGCTACTGATGACATATGACAGTAGTCTTTGTGCTAACATAATATTGATCACATACAAGTTCAGAGATGTCAGAAAGACAATGAAGTTGGTATTTCCCTAGTTTCTCTTTGAGAGGTAAAGGGTAGAATAGCAGATAAATGGCAAATATTGCCGATGACCTTGGCCAGAATCAAATATGGGGCAGTTATTAATTCATATAACCCTTTCACAAGTGATCATAGGTCTTGCTTCCATCTATGCGCAAGATACAATAGTAAATAAAACACTCAGCATGTGTCCTCACTCTGGGCCTAGGGAAGAAGAGGTTAGCAATAAATATTGAAAAAGGAAATACATAACTTGGTCATATAGTAACAAAAGCTGCGAAGAGAGATAAAGGAGGGGGCCCTGTTTTAAAAACCATAGTCAGGAATTGCTCTGAGGAATAATCATTAATAGACACATCTTTCTTCATCAGCAATCCATCACTGTGTCTCACCTGTACCACAGCCTTAGTTTTGCTGAAGAATGTCTAACTATATCTTTTGGAAAATCCCTGAAAGCTTCCAAAGAGATTTTTATGTACCTACCCTCAAAAATTCACTGAAAATCCATCCAGCCATTTTATATAAAACTAGAGGCCCAGTGCATGAAATTCATGCAAAGAGGGGGGGTGTCCCTCAGCCCAGCCTGCACCCTCTCCAATCTGGGACCCCTTGAGGGATGTCCAACCACCCGTTTAGGCCCAATCCCACTGGGGTAGGGCCTAAACGGGTGGTCGGACATCCCTCTCAAATCCAGGACGGCTGGCTCCCAACTGCCCTCCCCTGCAGGCCTGGTCCCTCCCAACTGCCCTCCCCTGCAGGCCTGGTTCCCCCATAACTGCCCTCCCCTGCAGATCTGGGTCCTCCCCAACTGTCCTCTACTGCAAGCCTGGTCCCCCCAAACTGCCCTCCACTGCAAGCCTGGTCCCCCCCCCAAACTGCCCTCCTCAGCAGGCCTGGTCCCCCCCAACTGCTCTCCGCTGCAGGCATGCCCCCCCCCAACTGTCCTCCCCTGCAGTTCTGGTCCCCCCCAACTGCCCTCCCTTGCTGGCCTGGCCCTCCCCAACTGCCCTCCACTGAAGGCCTGGTTCCCCCTCAACTGCCCTCCCCTGCAGGTCTGGGTCCCCCCCCCAACTGCCCTCCCCTGCAGGCCTGGCCCTCCCCAACTGCCCTCCACTGCAGGTCTGGTTCCCCCCCAACTGCCCTCCCTGCAGGCCTGGTCCCCCCCCCCCACTACCCTCCACTGCAGTCCTGGTCCCTCCCAACTGCCCTCTCCTTCTGACCTGGTCTCCCCCAACTGCCCTTCTCTGCTGGCCTGGTCATCCCTAACTGCCCTCACTGCTGGCCTGATCTCCCACAACTGCCCTCCCTTGCTGGCCTGGTCCCCCCCAACTGCCCTCCCCTGCAGGCCTCATCCCCCTACAACTGCCCTCCCCTGCTGACCTGGTCTCCCCCAACTGCCCTCCCAGCTTGCCTGATCACCTACAAATGCCCTCCCCTGCAGGCCTGGTCTCCCCCAACTGCCCTTCCCTGCAGGCCTGGGTTCCCCACAACTGCCCTCCCCTGCAGGCCTGGTCCCCCCACAACTGCCCTCTCCTGCAGGCCTGGTCTCCCCCAACTGCCCTCCCCTGCAGGCCTGGGTTCCCCACAACTGCCCTCCTCTGCCGGCCTGGACACCTCTAACTTCCCACAACTGCCCTCCCCTGCAGGCCATCTTGTGGCAGCCATCTTGTGTCCACATGGGGGTGGCCATCTTGTGTCTTAGTGTGACGGTCAATTTGCATATTACTCTCTTATTAGATAGGATGTAGTAACAGGCTATGTTTATGGATTTTCAAAGCTGATTAACTATTTCCTATATTGTGTTTTACATGTGCATTTAAGTTATTAAACTATTGACTTTTTGTATGTTAGAATCTTCTACTTAGGCAACTTTATTAATCTAATGAAGCAAGTTACAACCTGTCCATTTAAACAAGAATTATTATGGTGTAACTATTTGGGCTTTTAAGGGAATAGCATTATTGTGAAAATATTGGTAATTATGCTGCATTTCCTCCCATTCCATAAAGAGCTTATGCAGTGTTGGGTTAAAACTGGACTAGCAATGCATTTCATTGACTATGGACAGAAGAGGGTTTCCAGATTTCCAAAATCATGAAAAGAGGTGATATTTCTTCTGTATTTCCAATATCCGTTCCCTCATAGAGTCCTGCTCTAACTTGATCTTCTTCTACCAACTCCACATTCAATCCATCAACAAGTCCAGTTATCTTACTCCAAAACACATCATAAATCATTCCAGCTCCATTATAATTCGCCTGAGTTTGAGCCACCATCACCTCTCTCCTGGACTACTAAAATACTATAATGAGTAGATGGTGACTTATTTACTTTAGTTGGGACTTGTGGGATTCAAGGCTAAGTTTGTAAATCACGGAAGTCTGAAAGATGTAAATACTCAGAAGACCAGTGTGTACCATGTGTAACTGTTCCTCTTATTACACTCTTTCTGTCATCACACCTATTGCCCAGGCTGGACTTAGTGTGGCCTGGTGAGTTGAGGGCCTATGGCATGGAGAGAACACACACCCACAGAAGAACCAGCAATTGATGTTAGAGGCCTGTGTGTTCTAGAATAGCAGCAGCAGCTCTGAAGAAGGTCAGCAATTATTTGGACAGGTTTGTAAAGCATGCAAGCATTGTTCACTAACGTGTTTAAATTTGGGGGGAAAACCAGTAGAACATACTCTAGTCTTCATATTATTTGAAAAGTTGAAACTCTGAGACTGCTTGGAAATTAAATTGTTTATTTCTGTAGTTAGAAGGCTACTGAAGTTGGGCACAGATTCATTATGCAATATTCTGATTTTAACATTACTATTCAAAGCACTCTGGGGATATTTACACATTTCCAGTTATTGATAGAAATAGGCCACAATGAGAAATATTTATTTAAATGGCAGACTAAAGAAATTAGAGTGGTCTATCAGTGCATCTTCAATCTCTACCATGAGTCTTTTTCTTCAACAATTATATCCCCGATGAAATGCCACCAGGCTCATTTTGGAGCCCTCTTGATTAAGCTAAGATATAACTCAGAAAGGCACTTGGATTGACTTCTTTAATACCACTGAGCTGAATAGCTTCAATTGGTCTCTTAGAGACCTATCAGCTAAATGAACTGCCTTAGCATCCTTGCCATGGGGCAACAGAGTCTAAAGTTTAAACTCAATTACAGATGTTAGGCTTCAGATATTTATAAAATCCTAAAAAAAAATGAATACTTTTTCCTTTAGATATTTAAGAAATTTGATTTGATTGTTTTAGTTTGGTCTATGATTTATGGTTAAATTCACTCCAGAAAAGTAATGCTCACTTAAAAACAAAACAAAACAAAACAAAACAAAAAAACCCACTGTGTTATCATTTAACTGGAACACTTAATTAGAGAGGAAAATAATAAACAATAGTTACCTCAGCTATAGATTTTCAACCTAGGATGAAAATCACAGCTTTAAAGATTGTAAAGTTAAATTTCAGTTAGTGAGTAAGCACTTCTCTTCAGACAATTATGTCAATGACTCACTGTTTTATAACCCTGAAATAGGAATATCTTCTTTAACTTCATAAAACAGAAAACATTTCTATCTTTTATAAGGTACAAGAAAATAATAGGATTTGCTTTTAAGTAAGCCATTTGTATTAGATAGCACTAGTGCAATAAATGATCTCATTTGCTAAACACGTAGTTATTTTCTTTCCTATGAACTCAAAAAAGTCTTAAAAGCCAGGCCAAAGCATTCAATATTTAAAGTTTATGTTTAAAGAATCCATATTTAAATTATCTTTGAAGCTTAGGTATATAGAATTTTTAGTAGGACAAGATGTTATAAATTGCCAGGTAAAGATTTTATGTGCTTATAATAACATTACTTCAATCTTGTGAAAAGCCGAATCTCACCTTTAATGAAAGAGAAAAATCAGGCTGTACGTTCTACTTCATTTTAACTAAAGGGGAAAAGGAGCCATGCAAGTTTAGAAAAAAAAAATCCCTCAATATCTTCATCTATTCTAAATTAGGCAATCTGATTTTGTAGTAAAACAATAAAAAACAACAACAAAGAAAACCAGATGAAGAGTAGCAAAGCTTCTCAGAGCCTTTTCAGAGACTGTTGTCTAGTAAAAAAATTATTGCTGGAACAGCTGCAGGAAAATCTGGCACAAAGATGGGGCTATGGTTATAATATGCTCTATTGCTTACTAAAACAGAAGGAATCACAGTGGCACAAATGAAGGAAGGATAAAAGGGTAAAGCGCCTACACAACAGTCAATAACGTAAAATGTCAATGCTTAACTCTATTCAAACAACCACGCATAATTTCTCCTGAAATTACTACTCCAGGCCTGATGGTTTCTTCATTAGATTTCTTATTGCCACCTCTACCCGGTGTTAAACCAGGGGTGAAAAATGGTTGCCTTGGAGCATCATAAAGCGGAACCCCTTACTAACAGTCTCTGTAACTACAGAGCAAGAACACTGATTAGCTGTGCAGTGTTACTGCCGGGGAACTCAACTGACAAACAATTTCTCTTCTATTATCCCAGGTGATTAGAGGAAGCAAAAAGCAATGTAATTCTCAGAGTGATTTTGTTATTTGAAATATACATAAAACTTAGTGTGGCCTTAAAGTTTGTGGAAATATAAATACTCTTTTGGGAAGCAAACACAAGATAGTCTTTAGCAGAAAAACCAAGATTTATTTTGACCTTTAGCTTAAAGCTATTTCCCAAAAGCAATATTTTTGGAATGGGAAAGAAAATAATGATGATACTCTTGGGTATTAGTTTTTACTTCTGTTTAACTCTACTATAATATCTACCGCTGTGTGAAAAGTTACCCCAAAACTTCAAGGTTTAAAACAACAAATATCTTTTTAAATCTTATAGTTTGTGTGTTGGGAATCTGGACACTATGTCTGGGTTGCTTTGGCTCAGGGTCACTCATGAGGTTTCAGTCAAGCTGTTTGGTGGGAGAGTAGGTGCCTCAGGGTTAGTCTGCAGCTGAATAATATTCATCCAAGCTCAGGCACATGATTCATGGTGGGCCTTGACTGCTTACCACATAAGCCTATCCACAGTCTGCCTGAGAGGTCTCACAACATAGTGGCTAGTGATGAGAGAGAGAGAGTGAGAGACAGAGAGACAGGGACAGAGAGAGAAAGAGAGACCGGAAACGAGAGAGAGAGAGAGAGAGAGAGAGAGAGAGAGAGAGAGAGAGAGAACGCGCGCGCACGCGCCAGGTACAAAGCACTCCTGACAAAAGCCAAGTCTTTTGAAAACCTAATCTTGACAGTGAAATTTCTTCATTTGTGCTGTGTTCTGTTAGAAGTTTGTCAATAAGTTCAGTTGCACTCAAAGAGTGGGAACTGTATAAGGGTAAGAACACCAAGAGACCAGGATGTTTGGAAGCCATCATAGAAACTGCTTACATCTATGCTTCTTTCTTTTTTTCTTTTCACATTTACTACTTTTATTTTAGGAAGAAGCAAATCCTTATTAAATCTAATGACAAACATTGAAACAAAGTCTTCTTTTAAAAAAAGTATTTTTTATTGATTTCAGAAAGGAAGGGAGAGGGAGAGAGATAGAAATATCAATGATCAGAGAGATTCCTTGATCAGCTGCCCCCTGCACTCCCCCTTCTGGGGATGGAGTCCACAACCTAAGCATCTATCCCAGGATATAAAGTACAGTATAGGGAATATAGTCAATAATATTGTATTAACTATGCACAGTGTCAGGTGGGTACTTGAAATATGGGGGGGGTGGCTCATTTTGAAAAGTATATGATTGTCTAAGCCAGTGGTCGGCAAACTGCAGCTTGTGAGCCACATGCAGCTCACAAGCTGCGGTTTGCCTCTCTGTTGACTAATGAGTTTGCTGACCACTGACCTAGACTCTTGATTCCAATAATTACAGGCTGTTGTTGTTCCTTGTGATTAAGCCCCTATCCCAGTGGTCGGAAAACTCATTAGTCAACAGAGCGGCAAACCGCGGCTCGTGAGCCGCATGTGGCTCACGAGCAGCAGTTTGCTGACCACTGGTCTAACCTATATGCTGTACACCTGAAACTAATCCTATATAATAAAAGGGTAATATGCAAATTGACCGAATGGCGGAATGACTAGTCGCTATGACGTGCACTGACCACCAGGGGGTAGAGTCCCCGGGGTGGGCAAACTTTTTGACTCGAGGGCCACAATGGGTTCTTAAACTGGACCAGAGGGCCGGAACAAAAGCATGGCTGGAGTGTTTGTGTGAACTAATATAAATTCAAAGTAAAGGAGCGGAGGGGAGAGCAAGAGAACCGGATAGAACAGCCAGATCCGGCCCGCGGGCCGTAGTTTGCCCACGGCTGGGGTAGACGCTCAACACAGGAGCTGCCCCCTGATAGTCAGTGTGAAGCTGGGCTCATGGCTGGCAAGTGCAGTGGCGGTGTGGCAGGAGCGTCTCCCACCTCCATGGCAGCACTCAGGTTGTCTGTCAGTTGGACATCTCCTGAGGGATCCTGGATTGCTAAAGGGGGCTGAGGGACCCCCACCCCCAGTGCATGAATGTCATGCACTGGGCCTCTAGTATGAATATAAACTTTAATTTTAAAAATGACATTAAAAATTATGCCATTATACATAGCTTGGTATATCTCTGCTATCTATATATATAAAAGCCAAGCGATCAGAATGACCAGAACAACCAGTTGCTATGATGCACACTGCAGCCAGCCAACCAGCCCGATGGAAGCAGGGCTGGCCAGCCTACCTCCTGCGGGCCCTTCCCCCAGTCAGCCAGGTCCACAATAGGCTCCCCCAACTCTGATCGGGGGCAGGGCCAGCCAGCTGGCCAACCTCCCATTGCCCTGCCCCCTGGCCAGCTCCAATTGGCCCAAATCGGCGTGGATCAGCTGGACCCCACCAGTGCACAAATTCGTCCACTGGGCCTCTAGTTAAAATTATAAGGTTCTTTGTTATGAATGATAATGCATATGCGTGCATGAAAAACTGTATTATTTGTTCAAGTGCTATAAATTTAATGTATGGGATGGGAAAAAGAAGCTTTACAGTTGTGAATAGATGAAACACTGTTTATTCTTGTATTATTATTTATTAAGTAGAGGCCCAGTGCACAAAATTCATGCACAGGTAGCATCCCTAGGCCTTTCTTCAGAGCCGATTGGGGCCTTCCTTCCCCCGGCTGCTAGCTGCTGGCTAGAGCCTTCCTTCATTCCGCACTGCCCCCTGGTGGTCAGCGCACATCATAGCTAGCGGTCGAACTCCTGGTCAGTTGTATTCCTGAGGGGACAATTTGCATATTAGCCTTTTATTATATAGGATTATTGTATTATTTATTTGTATTATAACTGTAAACGTACTTTTGCTACCCCTGTATTTGAAATAATTTAGCCTTATTCTTTAAGTTAATTAGTTCTAGCCTTTGTAATTCTCTTTTTCTCAATTATTTGTAATACATTTTTAATAATATTTTCTAAGAGTAAATGATTTAAAACCTCATTGCAATTAGGGAAAAACATACTGTCTTCTCAAGTTACAGATAACTGTTCCATATGCTCTAAGAAGATTTTTTACAGACTGGACCTCCCAGTTTATTATTAAAAGAGCTTAATCTACAAGCTTGCCATCTATTATCTATCTCAAATATGAAGACCTCCTTACATTTACATGCCAGTTTGTTTTCCAGAGCTAGTTTCTGCTTTTCTGGGAGAAAGGATTAAAATAAAATTTCAGTGGACATTTTGATAAATATACAAATTGTTATGCAGTGTTCTTTATGCCTACCATTGGTTCCTCCATGAGGAAGTAGCATGCCTCTATATCCAAACAAGCTTTATCCTTACAGTCAAACCTCATTTCTCAAAAAATCTCCCATCTCAAACAATTCGGTTCTCAACCAAGTTGTTCACAGAAAAAATGTCTTGGATGTCAACCAATCTTAGGTTTTCCAACCTGACAACCCTTTTATGCAGATACCTCAGCGTGACTAAAAGTGTCTCTTGGGCAACAATCAAAGGAGAGAATGCTTTTGTTGCTGATGAAATCAATGATTAACACAATTTTAAAACATAAAGAGGCCATCAAGAGTGCTAATGTTGCTAAGGGTATGAAAGCAGCAATGATCACAGGCAACTGAAGAGGTAGAATCACTGTTGTTGATTTGGATAAAGGAAAAGCAGTGAGCCAGTGACAGCATTTTGGAGGCAGTGAGATATGAACAAGGGAAGATGCTGCATATTGATCTGAAAGACACCCTTAGAGCGAATGCTGAAAATGATTCCTTTAAGGCTAGTAGGGGGCGGTTCCATAAATTTAAGAAAATAAGTATTTATTTATAGATTAAGTAATACATTAGACATATACCATAAAATATAAAGGTTAAAACGGAATCGTTTTGGGGTCTGTAATGGATGAATTCAATTTACATTATTTCTAATGGGGAAAAATGATTCTGTTTTTTAACAAATAGCTTCTTGAACAGCCTTCTGGGATGAATTAAGTTTGAGATTCCACTGTATCTGTTTCCTAAAGCAAATAAATCCTGCCACAACCAGTAATTCAGACTACTTGCACTATAAGTTATCAAGTATAGATAAAATCATAACCTCTACTATTGAGTTTCTATTATAAAGGTTTTAGAAAGATGTTAAGTTTGCTGAACATTGTCTGACGGGTATGCAGACTCTATTATTACCTTTATTCTTACATTTTGAACTATCAGGTTAAGACATTATAACCCATCTCCTTCTAGCACTGCCACCCCCACTCTCTTAATCTACACTAATAAAAGAGAAACATGCAAATTGACTGTCACTTCACGACGCCCACCAGCCAATCAGGAGTGAGTATGCAAATTAACCTGACAAAGATGGTGGCGGTCCCACCCCTCAGCCACTCCGGGCCTCTGGGCAGCACGCATGCAGGCGCAGAATGGCCGGATGGGATGGGACACCTGCTATGAGGGGGAGGATGGGTGTGGAGGAAGCTATAGGAGTGGCACTCTGCCCGAAGCGAAGACTGAAGGCGGCGGCCAGAGCGAAGGCCTGGGTCCCGGGTGCCAGAGGAAAACTGGTGCTGGCAGCCAGGGGAAGGAAGGCCTATTGCATGAATCTCTTCATGCAACAGGCCTCTAGTATATATATAATGAAACTGAAAACCATGAGCAAAGAACAAGTTGTTTTTCATGACTTCAACCCAGGCTTACTCTTCAAAATACTACAAGTATTCTACTAATCATACTGCCTCCCAGGTTAAGCTTAACAATGCTTTATTTAGAAACATAAGAGTTAATAAGAACTATACACAATGCTACATTAGGTTTGCTCTTTGTGAATAATTAGTCATCAGCATCATCATTATCTTCATCTTTATAAATTACTTTAGACTCCTATTGATAAAAGGAAATCATATGTTTACTGAGTGCTGCATTACCTACACTTTCCTAAGTAGAGACAAGTTTGGAGCACCACTAGGAAAAAAATATTCAGACACCACTTGCTTGAAACAAGCTGTACATTTAAGCTAAAATGTAAAGAATAACTCAGAAAATGTAAATTCAAAAATATGTAGTCACACAATGTTGAAGTTTGTTTATAGAGTTTACCATAGAATCATGGAATCCCATGTATAAGTGACCTTAAGTGACATGTCATATAAACACACTTAGTTTATATGAATGAGTTTTGATAAATATATAGTAAAGAGATAACATGAGGGTGAAAGAATAAGAGTATCAGGTTATCAGCAATAGCAAGAAAGATGAATAGGCACGAGTTCATTTGTCTTGTAATAGTGCTGTAAAACATTACATTTTATAGATTTTGGTTAATTGAGTGAAAAAAATTACCCATCTGGTGAGAACAGATGAAATTAGAAGCATCATTTACTATCAGAGATCTCAGAATTTATGGATAGAGTCACCAACTGGTTTAGGATTGACTTTCCCAAATGTTTTCTATTTCATTTTATTGAGTGGTTTAATAATAAAAAAAAATATGTCCATAATATTTTTCTGGAATTAATGCAAAATGTATACACATCCACCAATTGTGTTATGTTAGTTTTAAAGAAAGACCTAAAATAAATGGAGTGGTAAAGGAATATGGCCCCATATTAGAGACAAGATACCAAAAGCCCCTTATTAAAAACAGGCAAAGGGAGGATAAAAGATATATCCTACATAAAGACTTGGTCAATCCTATACAACAAAAGCCTTATATGCTAAGTGTCTGGTCGACCAATTGGCCATTCAACCAATCAAAGTGTAATATGCTAATGATATGCTAAGGCTGCTCACCCTCTCACTATAATGTGCACTGACCACCAGGGGACAGACAGTCTACCGGCCGACCAGTAGCTATGACGTGTACTGACCAGCAGGAGGCAGAAACTCTGACTGGTAGGTTAGCTTGCTGCTGGGATCTGGCCAATCAGGATTGAGCAAGACGTGCCAGACATGCTCCAGAGCGCTCCTATGGTCCCTCCCCTGCTGACCAACCTCCTGTGTCCCTCCCTGGCCCTGATCATGCACCAGTGGGATCCCTCAGCCTGGCCTGCACCCTCTCACAATCTGGGACCTCTTGAGGAATATTGGAGAGTGGGTTTCAGACAAATCCCACAGGCCAGGCCGAGGGACCCTCACTGGTGCACGAATTCATGCACCAGGACTCTGGTATCATGATAAACCTGCACAGCAAAATACTGTTTTGCTTTAACAACTTAGAATATTTCTACTGATCAACTTAGAATATTTCTACTGATTAATATATTAATAAAAATGTGAGTTGGTTAGGGCATTACATCTGATTTCAAAGTCAGCGCATTATATCTGTATTCAAAAACATGAGATTTACCCGTTAACTGGATCACTGGCATGGTGCACAAACATTTCTTTCCCATCATTATATTATTTAAATTTGGTGGACTGTCCTCTTAGTACCTGAGTTCTCATGAACAAGTTAACTTTAACTATTATTTCAAATGATTCATTGCATAGTACCTTAATAGCAAAATTTATGTCTACTTTTCTCATTTTTAAAAATTGAGTCTGGTCAATTTCATATTTTAATAGTTTTATTGTGTTCAGATTTAATTTATTTTAAGAGAAATTTTGCAAGGCAACAGAGAATAAAAAATGCTGGTCCTCTATGTTTAAGTACTTTAAATATCTGTGTTTGGTAACTTATTTACTGCTTTTACATATATACTTACTTGTTTTATTTCCCAGATAAGAACTGGATTCTTCAAAGAGCTGAATGTAGGACAAACGGTCATTTCATTCTTCTCCCTCCTATTAACCCAGCTAAAATTTTCCATATTCCCATAAACTGTAAATCAAAATCCAAACGAGGTTCTCTATCAGAAACTAAACACTGCATTTTTGTTAGGTTGCCAAATATTTGTCAAAACTATGAGTTCCTAAACCACTTTCCCTGATTCACTATTATTTATAAAGGGAAAAATATGCGCTGTTTTCCTGAATATCTTTGAAAATACATCCTTGCTTGAGGAAGAGTATTTTTTTATATGTTGACATTTATTTCTTCTTTTGCCATTTTGTATTTATAACTTGTCTCCTCTTATTTTTATCGTCTCACTAATCTTTTCCTTTAGCAGATCCTTTGTATTTTATTAGAAATACCTAGCTTTTTTAGAGAAGTACTTTTTTTATATATCTCTGTGGAACAAAATTGGCCTCCATTATCCTTTTAACATCTCAGCTTTTAGAGGACAAAATGGAGGCCTTGTAAGAGTTTACAAGGCTATTCCTGAAGAAGCCTTGCTTTCCCACCTGTATCTCATTTTGTCTTTTTTCCTCCATCTCTACATGTTAAAATGCTACTTATTTTCAGGTACAGCTCAAATCCCACTTTATGAAAAGCTCTTTCTGATCCATGTTATCAGAAGCAATCTCCCCATATGTTGAACACCATAGGACCCTGAATCTTTCTTTCTAAGAGGTAGTATGCTTGTTTATAGTAAGGCTAGCTAATAATTATTAGGTGTTGATTAGTTTCCATACATGATTCTATATTCATTTTTTAATCTTCTATAACTTTTAAAAATTTTCCAAAAAAGGATAAAAGTATTTTAAAGATGAGAAAACTGAGTCGCAGAACATTTGCAAATAGAACTTGGGTTCCAATCCAGGAAGCCAGATTCCAGAGCCTTTGCTGTTAACTTTATGTTGAATATTTTAAAATAAAGGTACAATGACATAATTACCTCTAAGTATTAAATAATTATTCCATAAATAGTTTTTTTGGTATTCAATAAGTAATTTTAAATATAAATTAACCATATGCATGATTTGAATTTGACCTATGTGCTTCTCAAATTAGGGCCCATTAATACTTGTTCAAAACCAAGGAACTATCTCTTGGTTTTCCCAGCATTTATCATGTTCTTCAAACCCAAATTATATCTAATTGTATGGTGCCATTGGACTGATCTTGCTTCCTATTTCTGAATAATTATCACTTCCTTCATGACCTTTAATCTTTCTGAAATGCACAAAGGATTCATCTGTAACTAAATTTCTGTAAGTACATTCAAAAAAGGTTAATTTGTAGGAAGTATTCATTATAAACAAGTTGAAAGGATGACATATACTGTATAAGTTTAATTATATTACAACTGTATTCTAAAAGACTATATCACATATTTTATCTCACTGTTTATTTTCAAAGCTATAACATTCACAAAATATTATTATACTATTTTATTATATTTATTTCATGTATCTTTCTACAGATTGTTAGTTTCTTGAGGTCAGAAAAAAATATCTTTTAAACGTATGCCAGCTACTATTTTATATATATTGATGTATTGACCTAGTGTGACATTTTCTGATTACTTAGCCTAAGGGAAAACTTCTCCCTTGATTACTCCTTTCTCTAATATTACCCTGGTATATTTTCTTAATAACCTAAAATTATCTTTTTCATTCACTTGTTCATCATTGAAAATCCTATCTCTAATCTCTCACCTTCCCAAGTACATTAAAAATCACATTCATGAAGGGGAAAAACAGTATCTGATCTACTTTTTCACCTACACCTGATTTAATGTCCAACATGTAGGAAGTTTCTCAAAAAAATATATTGGAATTTGAATTGGATAAATAAAATATACTTTTCTTTTGAATTCACTAATGTAGGTAAATTTATATTCTCATAAATTAGAATGTTTCCTAACATAAATAATTTGGTATTTTATCTCAATTATTTTGTATTAAATGTTTTAGATATGTATCACTGATTGTCTGATTGAATGTCATCTTCTGTGATAAGATGTTTTGTTTTGATTGTTGGTTTGTTTTCTTCTTTAAATTTTAGGTCACAGACTACTTTGAGGATCTGATGAAAAGGATGACACTTCTCTTCAGAAAAATAAAGATGTAATAATCTATATATATAAAAGCCAAGTGACCTGAATGACCAGAAGGACTGGAAGGACCAGTCACTATGATGTGCACTCTGGCCAGCCAACTGACCCAATCAGGGGTGAGGCTGGCCAGTCAACCTCCCAAAGACCTTCCCCCCAGCCAGCCCCACCCTCAATTGGCCCCCCACCTCAATAGGGGGCATGGCCAGCCAGTCAACGTCCTGGGGGCCCTCCCCTTGGCTGGCCCCAGTCCCAATCAGCCCCACCCCCCAATCGGGGGCAAGGCCGGCCAACATTCTGCAGTCCCTCCCCAACCTCCCACAGCCCCTCCCCCCGATCAGGGTAAGCCAACCAGACCCCACCTGTGCATGAATTTGTGTACTGGGCCTCTAGTATACAGATAATTTTATATATAATTTCATGTAGTCTCTGAGGTAGGCCATGGCTAGACTTGCCAAACTGATCTCTTGTGTGATTCTGAAGGAGGGACAAGGAATGAAACATATATGTACCTGTAGCACAGTAAGAAATAGTTACTATTGTAATAAGATGGACTGTAGAGTACACTTGAGCCCCAGGAAAAATGGCAATGATCCCAAGGATCTGAGCTTCTTTCACCAGGCTGTTTCCACAATCTCCACTGAGACTACAGAGACCTCCAAACTTGAGGTGTACCATGGGGAGATATGGGAAAATGTAGCCTTAACCATATGTATATTATTTATATTGCTTATTTCCTGGTTGAGTATTAAGATTAAGTGGAAGTAGCCTCAGCTAGGTCCAGGGATTCCTTATTAGTCCTTAGCCTGCCACAACTCTGAGCCTGGTCTAGCTCATTTGGCATATGCTTACGTATTTGTCAAATTGATGTGATTTAATATGAGAGTGAGTGAAGATGGTGGTAAAAATGAAACTTGGTAATGGAATTGGCTGTAAGAATTCTTGTCAGCTGATGAGATTTGAGTGTTTAGAAAATGAAAATGGGAGGCTGAACTATGGTTCAGGCTTTGGCTGCAGGCTACCCTTATTGTTTTGGAAGCTGACTGCTTCTACAAACCCACTAGGACAGATGGGGAATGGGCTTCTAAGGGTCGGGTGCATGTTTGAAGTTATAATTTTCAATTAAAAAGGATTCTTGTGCCCTAGCTGTTTTGGCTCAGTGATTAGAGCATTGGCCCACGGACTGAAGGTTCGATTCGGATCAAGGGCATATACCTTAGTTGCAGGCTTTATCCCAGCCCTGGTCAGGGCAGGTATAGGAGGCAACCAATTGATGTGTCTCTCTCACATCCCCAATTCAATGTTTCTCTCTCTCTGTCCCTCCCCCGCTGCCCCCTCGCCTTCCACTTTCACTATAAATCAATGGAAAAATATCCTCAGGTGAGGATTAACAAAACAACAAAAAAAGGATTTTTGTGAATACTAAGGATTATACTCTTAGATCATATCCAGACCTAGCTTAGACGCTGCCGGAATTGTACTCATAGTAAGGAAGTACAGATTTATATAGAAAGAAGCTCTAGGAGGGTTGGGGATGTATTGAAAAACAGTATTCTAGCCATGAAAGGACAATTCTTAGGGAAATAACAAGTCAGTATTAATTTCTGACTATTTCAGTGAATCTAAAAAAGTAGTGTTTTGCCAAAAAAAAAAAAAAAAAAAAAAAATCCCTAATGTGTAAGTTGCTGGATCGCTTATTAACTATCTATCTATTGCTGGCATTTGGGATCCTGGCTCCTATTGCTGATAATTAAGAAACCCATTTCAGCACCATTGAGTGTGCACTTATAACTGGAATTTCACTTCTTATTTTATGTTTAGGCAGAGGAAGTAATTGAACAATTGATGGACTTTTAAAGGACCAGTTGCATGAAAACTTTCTTAACTTTCACCTGTAAACAATTTTCTTATCAAAGGCAGTAGCCTAATTAACAGCTAACAATAACCAAAATGGAAGAGGATCCACATTTCACTGGGACTTAATGACGACAACTAAAATGCATGAAATAGACATGAGATTTTTTTTTTTTTTTTTTTAGATATTATTCTAACTGCCACTAATTCTAATTCTAGTTTCCGATTTAAGTGGTTGCCGCCATGGACTCCATAAGATTGTACCATTCTACCTCATCTAAGGGAATAGTAGACTTGAGAAATGGCAACAGTCTATTTAATCAAAGTCATCTTTTCTCTAGAACAGTTTGCAAAGCTCTTGTTTTCCAGGTTTAGTAAGCAAAGCATGGTACCAAGGAAGGATGTGGATACAGTGCTTGAGACTAACAGGAGAAAACAGTTATATAGGTAGAAGAGGCACCCTCTAAGTGAGAGAGTAGCTCAACTGATCCTCCCTTATTCATAGATCAAAGTGAAAGCTTGTGACACCTCAGACTTCTCTGTATGGTGCTGGCCTGAGACCACACATAGTACCAGAATGGTAGGCAGAAATGATTGCAAAAGACAGGGGAAGAAATGGATAACAGAGAGTATGACGACATTATCAGTTACATTCTTGAGGTGTGTTGCCCTATAAAAATTCATTGGATATCACCCAGGCAGACAGATATCATCCAGACATAAGATAAGGGCTGCATTGTTCATACTGACTCTAGCCTGGCTTTTTATCACCATCCTGAATGAATAACAAACTTTAATGCATCCATGATATTGAGCTCCAAGAATAAAAAATGACAGCAAATACTCAAAAAATTGCCTTGGGAGATGTTACCAAATAAATACAAATAAATGCAACTCTATGAAGGGAGTAAGATGAACTCATCCACATCCCCTTTATTAGTGAAAGGTAGATTTGGTTGTATGTACAAGAAACCCCAAAATAATTGGTAAATTACCTGGCAATCATCAGGAAACATGTGACTCCTTCCAACTCACTGCTCTGCCAATCCAAAGGTGGTAGCCCCTGATCTCCTGATTTCAAGACCACACCCAGTAATAACAAAGACTATCTGCCTTCTGAGCTTCCATAGCAAAATACCATAACAATGCCATGGCTTAAACAACAGAAATGTATTTCACATGGTTCTGGAAGCTGGAAGGCTGAGGTCAAGAGGCCAACAGGGTCGGAACTTGCAGACAACCATCTTCTTGCTGTGTTTTTATATGTGGAAAGAAAGTGAGAGCAAGCTTTCTGGTGCTTACTCTTATATGGACAGTAATCCCATCATGAATACCCCACTCTTATGACCTCATTAAAATGTAATTATCTCCCAAAGGCCCCATCTCCAAATATTAACACATTGGGGGTTAGGGATTAAACATATGAAATTCAGCCACAGCAGGAATGCAGTCCCTGAGTGACTACAGTTTTAGGGCAAAAATAATTAAAATATAGAGAATGGAGTATTGGAGGACATCCTACAGTCTCAGGAGCTGAAAAATGAGCCATACTGATTCTGGAAGCATTGGCTTCCAAACACCAGATGGTTTAAGTCCTAACAGTTACAACTATCTCCTATTCCAAGAGTTTTTAATCTGGTATCCATGGTCCCCTAGCACAGGAATTAGCAAATGATGGCCTATGGCCAAATCTGGCACATTGCCTACTTTTATAAATATAGTTTTATTGGAATACAGTCATGCCCATTTGTTAAGTTATGGGCTGTGGCCGCTTTTGTACTGTAGCAGTAGAGTTGAGTAGTGCAACTAAGACCCTATGACCCACAAAGCCAAGAATATTATCTGTTCCTTTACAGAAAGATTTGCCCACCCATGCCCTAAAGCATCCATAAACATGTTTTATACATTTGTAATCTCTGTGAAATGGCCAACAGAATGAAATATGCATGGGTATTTACTGTGGAGTGGGGCCAAAATTTTTATCCACTTCTCAGCATATATGTGATCCTCTGAAAATGTTCATAACCTCTCTATAAACCTTGAGGGAAAATTGGGTAAGAGACTCACTTACTTGTTCTTACATGATGTGTCCATAAAAAGACAACCTGTGTGTGAATTAACCAAGTGTTGGGAGTCATATAGACTTAGTGCTATAAAAGGAACTTACCAAAAAAAAAAAATCTACTTACAATGCCATGTGAGACAGTAATAGACTTAATAGAGCCATTTTGCACCTTTGAAAAGTTATTTATAAATATTGACATTTTGAGATTATTAACTAAAGCTGCAAAAAAACTCATTAGCAGCTTTAATTCGGCAAGCATATTCAATTGCTTTTGGGTCACTTCATTAGTTTGGGTAGTCTTTGAAAAAAGTACCATGATATCATAAAACAGTACATTTCTTTGTAGTTACAAATATTGTATACAGTTCCTACCTAAGACTGTTGTCTATCCTCCATTCTTTTCCTTTAAAGAAAAAGATAAAGCCTTATTTACTGGATTTTTTGTTTTAATTTAGACAGATTCCTTTTTCTATCAGCTGGATTCATAAGGCTTTTTTTTTCTTTACAGGTAGATTAAACTATGGAAATGAGAGCAGCCAATACTGCTACTTCTTAGAAAATTGTGTCCTATATCCTGGTTACTTCAAAATATCATCAATTGTCTTTGTCCTATGAAGGCATGTAGCATGAAACATTAAAGTTCAAGAAGAAAAGAAAAGGCAAGGTCAATATTGAGTTTTTTCAATTACATAAGCATTATTAAGTTTATTTTAGGCTAGCATGAAGAAAGGCATTAATGGGTAAGAAAGATTATATATTTTTCTGCTAAGCATCTAAAGATCATTTACATAAAACTTGCATTAAAATTTATCACTTCTGAGTTGGTAGGCCAATCTTTCATTTTTATACAACAATCTCTTAACACCTTGGATTTGCATATATTTTAAAAATATTTTTAAATGGTTTTACATCTATTAAATCACAGCCACCCTATAAGCATGGCAACTTTCCTACTTTTATGGATTAAAAATTTGAGGTTAAGAGAAGTTAGGTCTCCTTGAAAGAGAAAACCTGACTTGATGAATCAAAATCTGCAGTTCCATGCTCTTTTCCTAAATTGCGCTCTTATCATAAAATGCCTCTATTTTTTTTATACAGAAAAAACAAAGAACGCTCACATATTGAACATATACATACATTTATCAGCATTCGGAAACAGAAAATATAATTCTTGATCACTGGTTCAACCTATACTCGAAGAAAAAGTTTGATTCACTGAAAGAAGACATTGGCTTTCAAGTTCCTTTCAAGTTAACATTAAATTGCTATAGCTTTTGAACAAACATACCAGTGAATGATTAAAGTCAGTGGTGTTTGGGCAAGCTAAATAGCAATCTCAGGAAAATAAAGAAAAATTTAATTTATTTAAAGATAAAAGGATGGGGATGGGGAGCACTGAGCCAAAAGGTATTGGGTCCATGATGGCAGAAAAACACAGTTAGGACAATGAAACAAAGAAGGGCATAGAAGAAGCAACAGGAGAGCCTGGGCTGGGCTGCTTCAGCTCACTGAGAAGTCAGAGAAAAGGGGGCCTTGGATACAGGGTCAGGGGGTTATCCTGGGACCAGCTGCCACTGCCCATTGCTTCCCTGGTTGCAAGTTTCATGGGGTCACTTATAGGGAAGAAGAGGAAAGGGAATGGTGCCTGGGGTGCTCCCCTGAGGGAGAGCGTGTGCTGGATCCTTTGTCCTGAGTGTATTTATCTCTGTCTTACTGGTAGAAATCTTAGAGGAGGTCTCAGGGGAGATTTTCAAAAGAATATTCATCAGCTTTCTTGGTTTGCTCTTTCAGAGTTCTGGTCTCCATTGATTGGTCAGCACCAGAGCAGGGAGTCATTAGTCAAAGTAGCTGGTCCTAAGGCAGCCATGGCATCGCTTGTCTTGTTTGCTACTTTTTTGGGTCTGGAGCTGAAATACAACTGAAGCCTAGATGTTATCTTTCCCCCCTTTAGGGAGGAAAAGGTCAGGGAGTCTACACCACCTGACCAGTGATATGAAAGATCAGGGGTCCAAACTGCATGACCAGTGATATGCTAGGGGAGGACAGGTTGTTAGCCTGGGGGTGAGATTCTTGTCTTCCCAGTTTCGCTCCTTGCTAGGCCTCTGGGGCTTTCTACCCTGGCCAGTTTCTCTTCCTGGCCCATCGCCCTTGCTCTGCTCATGTCTGTCTAACAACCAGTATATAGTATATTGGTCATTATTATTACATGAATATTTTGATGTATGGACATTCTAAATTTAATATTTATTTCTTCTTAGCTTTTATTTACCATTAGTGAGCACATTATTTCATTCTATGTCTTCTGTCTTCCCAAGTATTACCACTGATGGTGAAAAGAATGAAGGAAAGAAGGCGAAAGCTGCCAAAAAAAAAAAAGTTTCTGTCACAGAATCACAGGGATGAATATTTAAATCAGATCAATGCAAACAGAACATTTGCATTACAATGACTTTATCTTTATTTAAATTCTACTTTTCATTTAAATTTACTTTGTTTATATGGGACATAGCACCAATATATGTAGTTGGACAATAAGGTCAATTATATAATTAAGAGCCTCTGAAGAGTAAAGAAACTTGATACTGCTTTTAGTAATATTAACAATTTCAGTTTGAATATAAATCAACAATCATAAATAAGTCAGCTTCTTTCTATTTTCTCCTAGCATTTTAGTTTTTATAATCACTATTTGTTCCTAGTAAGCCGATAAGCAAAAATAATTCAGCTATTTGGTTTTCTGAGCAATTCAAAGATGTGTCAACTAATTAAGCTATTTGAAAATACTATTGTGATTAAAACAATGAGTACTGAGGAGGTAATGTCTTAGTATTTATGGTTTATAGGACACCTGTAAAGTTACTGTAAATCCATAGCACAATAGAACTCAGCATAATAAAAATGTTAGAATTTATAAAATGTCATCAAAATCTGTGGCCCACTTCTATAGAAAAACATGAATAATTCACAATGCTATATATGGAATTAGATTTTTGCTGCCCTGATTCCATTTAAATAAACGTGTTTATGAGTCACCAATTTCATTTTCTTCTACTTATACATGGCAACCTTTCACTTATGAGCTGGAAAGCAATCACCTCTAGGTATGAATGAGATAAAGGAAAATACATTTAAATATTTACAGTAAACACTTATGATGGCATGCCCATTAATGATTCCAAACACATTTTTGTTTAGAGAAAAAGGATGCATAAAGTCCATTCACTCCACAAATATTTATTGAGAAGTTACCATGTGCTTATTCAAGCACGTTAAATGGTTCCAATGAAAATTAAACAATAAAATATATGAACAACATATGGGCAATAAAATGTCTAATGCATTTCATTTTAATTTCTCATAATTTTAAAAAGATTCATGAACTCAGATAATGATAATTGCCAATATGTAGTGATTCTTCCAAATTTCTACCTGTTATTTCTTATATAGTCCATATAGTTATCAGCAGATAGTCATTATGATGATTTGATGATACATATCTCAAATATGGAGAAGGTAACCATAAAAACAATGTTAAAAGCCAAAAAGAGATAGCTTGCTGCTGATTATATCTAACGTGTTTCCATTCTCATACCTTTTTATGTCATTTAAAATCCATCTCAATCACTTCCACCCCTAATTCCCTTGATATCTCAGTTTATTCTGGGGCTTATATCAAGAGCACTCTGCAAAGAGCTCTGCACGGCGCTTGTACATCTGTCATAGAATCCATATCACTTTGTCTTGTGTGTTTTCATGGCTGTTGTCTTCCCTCATGATGACATCAAAATACGTCTTTATCCCTTTGATTCTCACCGTGCTTGCGCAATGTTGTGTACATTATGAACGTTCAATAAATAACTGGGAAACGAGCCAATCACACCATTCCATTTACAAAAGCCTACGATGACTCTCCATTGCCAACTGCAACAGCTGGGCTCCAGACAGACTCTCCAGCTTCTTCACAGTCACGCCACTTCACACGCTCTAAAACCCATTAACAGTGAACAACTTAATTGTCTTGCACTTTTTCACTTTGCTTAAACTGTGTTAATCCATCCTAAATACATGCTTTCCTATAATTCAGCTGTCATCTCTTTTCTCTAACATGTCCCAAACATTTCTTTTTCTTTGTATTTGCATAGTACTTTATATTTATCTCTATCTTGTAAGATCAAATGGAATTTAGAATAATATCTGATTTGCTATGAGCACCATGGTTTCAGGGAAAGAGTTTACCTTTCTCTCCTAAATTAGGTTATTGATTGAAAAAGACCCATCATCTAAAGTAATTCTCAAGTCTAACATTTACATGTCTCTGTTCACTCAAGCAGAGCAAAGAGCACAAGACTTTTATTCAGATGGTAACTTTCCTCACTAGTTGTGTGTGTGTGTGTGTGTGTGTTTAATGTGGTTTCCCCCCTTAATTGGTACATATGAAAAATATAGACTTAATGTGCTTAAATTTGTGTGGTTGTGTGCTGGCTTCCCTAAAAACATTACTAATCAGGAGTTGCGACTTGGATAAGTTGCATAATTTAAGTATCAGAGTTACCTCATTTGCAAATCATCTATACACCACAGAGTTATGGTTAAAGTTGTATACCTTAAATATGTACAATTTTGTTTGTCAATTATCTATATATATAAAAGGCTAATATGCTAGGTGTCCTCACACAGTCCAACCAGTCACTATGACGCACACTGACCACTAGGGAGAAGATGATCAATGCAGGAGCTTCCAAGCTGCAGTGACTTGATAGCAGTGGTTCTTGGGTGATGCACCCTGAAACCAGAGAAGAGGGAGCCCAATTCCTCACGGGGACACGTGATTCCACCTTCGGCCGTGGGTTATGTTGTTGCTAGAACACTGTCAGCCCCATATCTGGTTTACTGCACACTTGCGTTTGCATTCCACACCCTGTATGCCAGCAACTTTGCAGAGTGCCCTCTCACACTCCAGGGCCACTCAGGGGATGTCGGAGAGCTGATTTTGGCCCGATCCCTGCAAACAAGGATGAGGGACCTCACCTTCCAGAGGGACCCTGCTCACTCCACAGATTCCAAGGAGGGACCACGGGAGGTTGGCTCCAGGGTGTGTCTGGCCCATCTCACCCAGTCTCACCCCGCTGGCCACCTTCTAATTCATTTCCTTTCAATGTGCACGAATCTGTGCACCAGGTCACTAGTATTTTAATAAAACAGGAAAAAATAATGTCCTGACTTTAGTATTAACAATAATGAAGCAAGTATACAACACATTTTAGGTCTTATTACACAAAAAGTGATGCCTTTAGAGCTGCTACAGATCTCATCTCTCCTTTTCAGTGTATAATGGTAAACATGGTTTAGAGTCAGACTACCTAGGCATAGACCACAGTTCTGCGAATAAAGTTTTGGGCAATTTATTTAACTTATTTGGGCCTTAAAATTTTATATATATTACTAGAGGACTGGTGCACAAAATTCATGCATGGGAGGGGTCCCTCAGTCCGGCCTGCACCCTCTCCAATCTGGGACCCCTCGGGGGATGTCTGACTGCCTCTCACAATCTGGGACCACTGGCTCCTAACCTCTCACCTGCCTACCTGCCTGATCGCCTCTTAAACCCTCTGCCTGCCTGCCTGATTGCCCCTAACTGCCCCCCTCCTGGCCTAATCACCCCTAACTGCCTCTGTCTCACTCCACACCCGGGACCCAGGATTGCTTCCCTCTGGCCGGCCACAGGCACCCAGGACTCAGGCCATCTTCACCCAGGTTGGCCACAGCCACAGGGGACCATGGGTGGGCAGCTTCGCCTGGGTCGCAGCTGCTGGCACCCAGGACCACAGGGTGGGCAGCTTGTCCCTCTCCCATGCTGCAGCCCCAGCTGCTGATGCCCGGGACCACAGGGCGGGCAGCTTGTCCCTCTCCCAGGCCACAGGCACAGGCACCGGTGAAGCTGCTGGCACCCAGGACTGCAGAGAGGGTGGCTTGTCCCTCTCCTGGGCTGTGGCCTGGCTGGTCCCCATTCCTCTCTCCCCAGTGTTGAGTGTCTGAACTGTTACCATGTGATGGCATGAGGGTGTGATGACCATTTGCATATTAGCTCTTTATTATACTGTATAGGCCATATATATATATTTCAGAGAGGAAGGGAAAGGGAGAGAGAGATAGAAACATCAATGATGAGAGAGAATCATCGATGGGCTGCCTCCTGCCCACCCCCACTGGGGATCAAGCCCACAACCCGGGCATGTGCTCTGACTGGGAATCAAGCTGTGACCTGTTTCATAGGCCAATGCTCAACCACTGAGCCATGCTGGCCCTGGGTGGGCCTTAAATTTTTATAGGATTATTATAAGGATTAAAGAAGCTAATATGTATAAAGTACTTGGACAGTTTCTGATATACATACAGTAAATTTGAGTTATGTATTAGCTATTATTGTTCTTATATTTACTTTAAAATAGGATCACCTTATTAAGTACACTATATTGCAATTTTATAGAACAGTATTCAAAATTTTAAAAAAATCTTATAGAGGGATGGTTTTGAAACTGGGAAAGACAGTATGGAGATCACAGGGTAAAATCTTAGTTTTATTACTGAGATTCAATGCCACCATAATATAGTATGTATCATACATGTAAAACATTAGCCAGTTTTATATGTTATGTTTATTTTTACCTATTGTGAATAAACTTTCTTGAGGTGTCAGGAAAAACACCTTAGACAGTCATACTTTATTGAGACCAAAAAAAGAAAAACATATATTTTATTTTTTCCTCTCAGTTTCCATATGTCAGCATCAGAGAAGAAATTACATGCCAGCTTCTTGGATTAATCACTTCTTTCTTAAGGAATGTGATAATCTGATTGTCCATATCTGACTATGGTGCTTAGTTCTTTTATTTACAGTCCTTTGAGAACCATGTAATAGAGGAAATCGGTGCTTTTAACAAAGGAAAGAAAGGGGGATTTTATTTAGGCAAAAGCAGTAGTTGCCTATTACATCTACTTTCTAGAACAGAGAACAACTTGGGATGGAGAGAACAATACCAACCTGATGATGAAGGTAGTAAGAATCTGTTTGTTCTTACCACCCTTCATAAAAGGCACACAGTTTCTTCATGCGGAGACAGACATTTGTTCAGGATTAACATGCAGTAATTTCTGAGAGCACATGGTGGTAGAAGTTACACCAAAGAGAGACTAATGAGCAACTGAAGTGATGGAGATTAGAGCAAGGCAATAAAATACTTAAGAAAACATACAAAGACTTCACTATTTGATTGTTTGCCAATCATGTTTGTTTCATTCCGGTGAAATGCAAGTATAAGTATGCAACTCCACATTGTTTGGCTATTTCTTATAAATTGGATCACAATCAGATTTTCTGTAGAAGAAAATTCAGCCCTGGCTGGTGTTGCTCAGTAGTTAGAGCATCAGCCCCAGCACTGAAGGGCTGCAGGTTTGATCCCTGGCCTGGTTGGGGCACATATGGGAGGTAAGCAAACACTGTGTCTTTCTCACATTATTCTCTCTCTCTCTCTCTCTCTCTCTCTCTCTCTCTCTCTCTCTCTCCTCTTCTTCTTCTTCTTCATACTCTCTCTGAAAAATCAATGGAAAAAAATATCCTCAGGTGAGACTTAATAAACAAACAAAAAGAAAATTCACATAAATAGTCTTTGGCAAATTAGAGAGCATTGAATCTAAAGAACATCCAAGAGAAGGTTAAAGTATGCCACATGAAGAAGGAAGAAAAGTATCAAACAGGTTTTGCATCAATATAAAGGAACTAATCCCAAGAGAAATGTTTTAACAGCACAGTGGGCATTTTTTTAATATGATAGTATATAATGTACCATTATACTTCTTAAGACAGGCACTCAATAAATGTTTGTTGATAAAAAGAGTATTTAGTTTGGCTCACAATATAGACAGAGTCATTGAAACATAGAATCTGATAACAATAATATACATAGGGGGTATGTCTTTAGAAATCCTGCTACAACTCAACTGCTGTGGAAAGTAATTTATCCTGCGGGAGCGTATCACAGTAAACCAAAGGAAGTCTGATGTAACCTAGGTTGCAATTCCCTGTGAACATTCATTTGCTATATTATTTACCCCTGATTAGAAAAATAACAATAAAAAATCCCCATTTTTTAAATCCAGGACTCAAGTTGACAGCTCTCTCCCAGTGGGAATGGCTATGATGGTATTATAATTATAACTGTTACTATGAATAGTGTGGCTATGTTTTATTTTAGAAAACACTGTAGTCAAGACTATAAGAAAGGAAATATACTAATTTTATCAACCGTTCCCAGGGGTCTAATAACAAGGAACTAGTATAGGTGCCAAAGGTTGTTGGTAGTTGACTAGTGGTTTTGGCTGCTGATCTTAGGTAGTTGCAGCCATTTGTTCGCAAAATTGTTTTTTAAAAAGATACATAAAACAATTAACTAGCTGGGATTCGATAGACTAAGCCAAGACTATGCAATTCAGTTGAATTTGGTGCAAAATAAGGTTCATTTTAGATAACAGAGGGGATAAAATGAAATTTGTCAGAAGCTGTTGGAGATCAAAACAAACAATAATTCAGTGGTAGAAAATTTCTGAAAAAAGGGGTGGTAGTCTTTGACAAGAAAAACGATGTGGGTGGTGAAAAGATGATGATACAAACAGAACAGGGAAGGGCAATAAAAAGGACAAGGTTAAAAATGTAAACAAGACAGTTTCTGCAGTATTCATAGTGCTTTCAGAACACATTGCAATAAATAAGTCTTTATAAGCAGGTTCAGTAATGTCACTCATGAGTCATACTTCATACTAAATAGGGAGACAGAGCCGTTGAAAACAAGCTACTAAAAAGCAGCCAATTTGCAAGCAAAGTGTGATGATTAATAGAATGTAAGTCTGTGGGACAGAGTGTACATGGAGGCTGATAGTAATTTTATTTAATGCCATACACCACTTTGAAAAATGGAACACAAGCTGAATTATGAAGAGAAACCTTGAAGATACAAGAATAAATATCTTGAAACAATTCTCTCTCTTAAAAGAGAGAATAGCTGTACAAGTGATGCACAGATAATACAAAAGGCACTATTGGGAAAAGGCCTAAAAGGCAGCCAATTGGACTGTAAACTTCAACGTAGCAAGAATGAAGTCTTTGCACTTAACCAGTGGAATTGCACTTAACCAGTTGGCTTATCAGGTTTCTCAGCCACTTTGATATCTATAGAAATGGGATCACTGTAGCTCTCCATGAAATCAATTAATAAATTGTGTTTAGAGGAGTTCTTACCATAAAAGAATCTGCTTCCTTAAAAGCAAAGCAAAACAAACACAAAAACGAAGAATGTACAGTATTTTTTCCAATGTTCAAAGAGTAGAGGCTCTGGTTGGACCCTATATTATCAATAAAGTTAGGAAGAATGGAAATAGATTTCTTTCTATATGTTTATCTGGTTCCTTATATTTGGCACCATTTGAAATACTTCTTGGTAAATTGTACCACTGTCTTTTCCCCTTATCTGCTCAGGAAAGTCTCTAGCTACTTTCCTGAATAGAGTCTAATAAACAGATTTTTTGTTTCTATCTATCTTCTTTTTTAAAAACATTGTAATGACTATGTTTTTTATTGATAGTGGCTGGTGCACTCAATTGATAAATCAACTCTTGCCTTCTTTTAAATGTCTATGTCAGTTTAAACAACTGAAAACATTTTAAGAGCAGCAGCCTTTATGAATTTCTGCTTATTCTACATCTAGGCCCACATACCACATGTTAATCTAAGAATACACTAAACTGGGAAAAAAATTGGTTAGTGTGGGTCAAAATTATAAGAACAATTTTAAAATTACACTTAAATCTTAAGTAAGTTAACAGTGTGTTAAGATCAAATTGGTTGGGTGGCATATTATAATAATGACTTCAGAACATTTATTTTGCATATATTTTCCACTTAAGACCCTTTTGATCCATTAGAATAATTAATCCTTAAAGTTAATGCAACCACCTTGCTTCTGGTAACAGTCACCCTTTCAGAGACTGAACCAAATTAGACAATGAAACAAATTGTTTTCACTTAAAATGTTTTACCTCTCTCTTTCTCTGAACATATGTCTGTGTTTATACACCAAGAGAAATGAAAAATACAGCAAATTGTTACAGAATAAATTCACCATTAAATACTTTAGGATCATTTTGAATAAGAATTTGAGCTTTATCTGTCAATTCCATGTCGAGAATGAATATATTTTGTACAGTTTTTTATTTCTTCATTTCTATTAATCTTGTTCTCTCATTTTAGCCTGAACATATTGCAACAATTTTACAAAACATGATTTGTTTCCTGAGTTGAGAGCCTGACAACCCAAGAAGATTTAAGAAATATTTAAAATTTCATGGCTTTGGTAGTTAAGAAGAATCTTTTCTTTGTCCTGAGTGTATATAGTAGTAGTTAATCATTCTGTCTGTTGTGAAAACAAAAAAGTGCTACTGAGCAGAAATAGTCTAGTTATCTGTTTGTTCAATTCTCTTACTACCGTTAAAGATTATTAATAATAATTTGATAATTATTTTACTCTATTAAATGATATTCTTTTTTTAGCAAGACTATTTCAATGTCCATGGTTTATTTCCTTATCTTGATGTATTAGAGATGATATGACCAAATATATTACATAAATAAAATAATAAAAAATCTGATTTATATTTGAAATATTTTATCATGAACAGGCATTGGAGTTAAAGTTTAATGTAAATTAAAATTTAGCTTTTAAACTAGCAGAGACACTTAATAAAATAATTTCACTGGCTCTAGTTTTGAAACATCCAAAGTTATCTACTTTTCTCCATTTTCACAGTTACCACCCTAGACTAAGCCAGCCCGCCTTGAAACCTTTAGCTATTACTTAGACAAATTGCATCCATAACAGAATAAAAAAAAAAAATTATCACTATGACTTAAAAGGAAGTTCTACATCTTTTGGGCTCTGTCTACCTCTGATTTTATTCCTATCACTTTTACCTTCCCTACTATATCAAGCAAGCATGTCTTTCTGTTCATCCAGCAGCCTGCCTTCTTCCAGCCCAGGGTCTTTGTCCTCGCTCTTCCCTCACCTTACAATGTTCTTCACCCTCAGTTTCTGCCAGCCTCCTTTCATCTTTCAAGTGTCAACTCCAAAATCACCTTCTCATAAAAAAATAAAAAAATCACCTTCTCAGAGGGCATTTTGCTGATACCTTTCATCTAATGTTGCCAGTTGCCAAATTATTCTCTGTCACAAAGATTTTTGTTATATCAATAGTATTTAATAGTCTCTAAAATTATATTATTTGTTCATTACATGATTTGCTAATTACTTGGCATCTCCCCCAGGAGAAGAGGAGCTTTGTCTTTCTCTTGTGCTCTTATATCCCAAGTTGCTAGTACAGTCAGTGCTGACACAGAGGAAGTGCTCAGTAAGCATTTGTTTAATGCATGAATCATTTAGCCTAGCAAATCGAACTGGGATACACAGTGATATTCAGAAGAAACTGTCTAAATAATTATATAAAAATTTAAAAGCACACAGAGAACATTTAAAAAAGAGAGAGAGAATGAAGACCTCAGGTGCAAGATAGTAGCCTCTCAATGTCTCATGAAAATGCATAAAGAGAATAATGAAAAATGTCACCAAGGTGGGAGACAGTGTTTCATGGGGTGTTTACATTTCTGCACTTTTTATGGTAGCTTTTCTTTCTGGAGTATCTTTTCAAGGAGATTTGTATAGCAACATCCTTGAAAGACAGAGGAAATATGTACTTTTGGGACAAAGGACAGATTTGTTTGCTATCCAGAACAATAAAAATGTCTTCCCGTAAGTAAACACACACACACACAAAAAAAAAAAAAAAAAAAAAAAAAACAACACAAAAACACACACACACACACACAAAAAAAAAACTGGACAAATTTCCTATAAGCTCCCTTTATAAGGCTGGAGATTGCACAACCTCAGAGATCTCAGCTGTGACACAAACACACGGTATGCAGCATCTGCCTAGGCTTCTGCATTGCCCCATGGACTTTTAGAGGAGAGGGAATTTTTGCAAACCTGGAGCTCAAGTTGCCTGCAGGGCCATGAGTAATAATCTCCATTGTCTCTGACAAAGGAGTATTGTGTCTTCTGACAGCATGTATAAAACTGTGCAGGCAAACTTGTTAGTTTGCAAGTTGGGTAAATTTTCAGACCCCTCACAGTTCTTAACACAATGATGCTATTAGTTGATGTATAGAAAAAGAAAAAGTGACCCTATATTTAAACCCAATGAAAATTACCAATTGCCAATAAAAAATGCCATTGACCATATCTATAATAATAAAAGCATAATATGCTTATTAGTCTGGATGTCCTTCTGGGCCTGTGAGGGAAGCCGGGCCTGTGAGGGAAGCCCAGGTCCTGGGTGCCAGAGGGAAGCCAGGGCCAGCAGCCGGGGGGAAGGAAGGCCTACTCTTGCACAAATTTCATGCACCGGGCCTCTAATATAATATATATATATTCATGCATGGGGGGGGAAGGGGACCCTCAGCCCAGCCTGCATCCTCTCCAATCCGGGACCCCTTGGGGGATGTCAGACTGCCGGTTTAGGCCAGATCCTGGGGATTGGGCCTAAACCAGCAGTCAGACATCCCTCTTACAATCCGGGACCACTGGCTCCTAACTGCTTGCCTGCCTGCCTGCCTGCCTGCCTGATCACCCCTAACTGCCTCTGTCTGCTGGCCTGATCACCCCTAACTGTCCCCCCCCACAGACCTGGTCGCCCCCAACTGCCCCCCTCTGCCGGCCTGATCACCTCCCCCACTAACCCTCCTGCTGGCCTGTCGCCCCATGCAGCCTGCTGTTCGGTTGTTACTGTGAAGGCATCCTGACCAATTTTCATATTACCCTTTTATTAGTACAGATATAAAACCTTATCCTAAAATTGGTCTTCCTTTCATACAACAAATAGTCACTTAACAACTGCTCTGTACCAGGCACTATTCTAGGTGTTGTTTATTCAGCAGTGTGCAAAGCACTCAGAAATGTCTGCCCTCCAGCAATTTAAATTCTACTGCAGTGATTGTACGTAGGTCAGAGGGGAGTTAATAGGGGCCTCAGGTAATGAACAAATCCATGAAAAGCTTACAGATTGCGAAAGAATGATAACTGACAGGAAATACTGGGAGGATGGGAGTAACTTTGTATTGACTTGCCAGGGAAGCATCACTGAGGTGCACCATCTGATGAAAGAACAGGTTTCCTAATGAGTGAATACATTGTATCAGCCAAGGTGCAGGATGGCATACCAATTCTCTTGCACTGGTTTCCTATGGGTGCCATACCAAAATACCAGGACTGGGTGGCTGACACAACAGAAATGTATTTTACCACCAGTTTTGGAGGCTAGAAGTCCAAGGTGTCAGCAGGGTTGGTCCCCTCTGAGGCCTTTCTCCTTCGCTTAAAGATGGACCGCCTTCTCTCTGTGTCCTCACCTGGTTTTCCTTCTGTGATCCTGCAGCCCTGATATCTCTCTGTGTGTCCAGCCTTCCTCTTCTTATAAGCACACCAGTCTCATTTGATTAGGGTCCACACCAAAGGCTTCATTTTAATTTCATCACCTCTTTAAAGGTCCTATTTTCAAATGCAGTCACATTCTGAGGTATCAGGGGTTAAGGCTTCAATATATGAATTTGGAAAGGACATAATTCAACCCAAGCATTTCTCTTAGAGTTAGAGACAGCTGGGGATTAAAACCGTGGTTTTATCTTCTTGCAACAATGTGATTTATGGTATGCTAAATTCACAGGCAGTACCTGGGTTTTGGAATTATTTATGGTGGACCCCTGGAGGTGCAGCTGGTCCAGGAGGAATGTGGCTTGGCACATATGCCTGGGGAGTGTTCCTGGCAGGTGTAACACAAGCAATGATGAAAGGAAAGAGCGATAGCTTCCCTCGGTCCCTGCCCACTTCAGCTTTGTCTCTTGTAACAGAGCACACCCCGGGCATGGAGTGGTCTGGCAGATGGCCTAGGATATTGCGAGATTTTCCCATGCAACTGCTTTTTATCTGTGTGTGCTTATGCTGCCTCCTTTGAGTCCTTCAAGTCTAAGTAAAATCACTGAAGGGAACATAATAAGCCTTTTCTGCTTTTTTGTTTTTAATTCCAACCCTAAAACCAACTGGTATTAAATTAGAGGCCAAAGTAGAATGCAAAAGGGAAGAGTAACGAGTCACAAAGAGTTTCAACACACAGATAGTGAACATGTTTGCCAAGTGTAGAAGGACTGTCTTCTCCGGGCTGACAGAGGAAGCAGCATTAACACAGCATGGAGGTATTAAACTATCAGGTATACACTGGGAACTGCATGGGATTCAGCATAGATAAAGCAGAAGTCAGGTGCACAAATCAAGGGATTAAAGGGGAATAGAGGGCTTGAGGTCACTGAGGGTTCTTTAAGTAATGCTAAGAATTCAGTTTCTATCTGGTAGTCATGGGATGTCAACATAGTTGAAAGGCTTTAAGCTGAAGAATTTCATGATCCAATTTGCATTTTTGAAAATGAATTTCTGTGGCCAGATTATAGACTGTTTTAAGTGCTTTCTTCTTTAATACCCAACGATGATCTCTCAAGACATCATTAAACCAAGGAGCTCTAATCCAAAATACTTGTTTCTTTGGGCCCTTTAGAAATGTAATGTTTGCAACTGTTCCAGTGCAGGCAACAAGGAAATGAACATGAAACAGCTTTAAAATGGGGTGTGCTTATCACATTAGGGCAGTGTGCCTTGGTTTTTGGTATGCCTCTGATCTAGGAAACATGTGGAGAGAAATGTTTTCATGGGCATATCAGAAGTGTGCAAAGCTGCTTATTAAAAGCAGCCAAATTTGGATGTATAAATATTTGTGATATGTTCATGCACTTAAGCCAGCAATATAGAAATAAAAACAAAGAGCTCAAAAATTTAAGTGGGGTTAAATTGCAAAATTAAGTTTTTTCATGTAAAGTGACAACATTTACATATATGTGTTAAAACCCAAAGCAATGAAACAATGATAACATAGATTTGCAGAAAAAATATATACAAGCCTGGTCTGATGAACTGTTCACCAAATTCATCATGGTGGTTGCCTCTGAGAGGTGAGGAATGAACTTTGAGACAGGAAAACAGAGGAGGCTACTATGTTGTTTCTCAACTCTTTTAAAATATGACAAAATATGAACATAGTTAATTATTGGTGGGGAATACACACTTTTTTTTCATGCTTTTCCATAATTGTTTAAGCTTTTCAAAATTATTTTTTTTGAAGACAAAATTTTCTTACCTGCCTCATAACCTCCTATTATGGGAATGGGTTAAAGTCTCTTCATTCTTATGTCATCAACCAAGGCTCAAAAAGATGCAGTGCCTCCCCCAGCCTTTCTCATAATTACTCCAAGGTGAAGTGGAAGTTGAGTCCCAGCGCTGATCCCAATGTGAGTGCCCTTCTAGCCTTCCTGCAGTGCTTCAGAAAGCATTCTGGGAACTTCTACTGGATTTATTCAGAATGAGCAAAAGACTTTTTAAAAAATTTCAATGTGCTCCTTCTGCTCTTCCTACTCTACCTTCTGTTTGTTAAGAAGAGTTGAGAGGGACTGGCACTCTGGAATTTAGGTGATAGCATATGATGCTGTGGATGAGGGCCCCGCCTGGCTTTGGACTTCACCTCTGCCACATTCTGGCTTTGTGGGCAGCTATTTACTATCTGCTTCAGTTGACTAGTCAGTAACCTGGGGACAATCATAATACTTAGTTGAGAATTAGCTGGATAATACATAAAGTGTTTAGGTTTGGTCCAATTAGAATTATTACAATGTGGGCTCATGGGAGAAAGTTTTGGTGTGTAAAATCTCCAGGTTGCTAAGAAGAAGTTCTGGGATTAATCTCTGGCTAGCTAGTTTATGTTCTCTGTTAAATAGCAGCCCACTTAAGGAGCCTCAGAAATGGGATGTAATGAGACACTGTAAATAGATAGACTAGCACAAACACATTATATTGCTACAAAAACAGCACACATTTAAATGAATGTGAGCTTCATTTTGTATATACTTTATTATACTAGGGGCCCAGTGCACAAATTCGTGCACCTTGAAAGGAACTGTGGGCACAGGGGCAGGTCTCAGCTCATCCTACTCTCCTCCACCCGACCCCTCCCACAGTAGCCCCTGGTCTCCTGTCTGCCGGCAGCCCCCCTACCACCGCTGCCACTCCCACATGCTGACAGCACAGAGCGGTTGGGGCTGGTGCCAGCAGTGGGTGCGAGTGCCCAGTGAGACCACAGCTCACAGGAGCAAAGAATTTTCAGTAACCAACAGAGGCTCATCCCATGACAGCGACCAGCGCCCCACCTTGATCTGGCGCCCCCCTCACCCGCTCCACCATCCCGATGTGGCTGATGCCTGCCATGTTCTGTGCTCTGCCGCCTGCTGTCGATGCCCACCATGGTCCACTCGCACCCCCTGGTGGTCAGCACACATCATAGCAACCCGTTGTTTAGTTGTTTGGTTGTTCTGCCGTTCTGTCTATTTGCATATTAGGGTTTTATATATATACTAGAGGCCCGATGCATGAAAATTGTGCACTCGGGGAGGGGGTGGTCCCTCAGCCCAGCCAGGAGCCCTTGGGGGTGTTTGCCAGCCATGAGCCCGGCTTCTGGCTGAGCAGCACTCCCCCTGCATTGAGTGTCTGCCCTCTGGTGGTCAGTGCATGTCATAGCGACCAGTCATTCTGCCATTCGATCGATTTGCATATTAGCCTTTTATTATATAGGATATATAGATTCTTTTTCATTTTTATTGTACAAGTTTGTAAGTAATCAGGGAGATAAGGCAGGCACCAGCACTCCCTGTCTCCCTCCCCCTCACTTCCAATAAAAGAAAATCTCATTAAATATATTACCCAGTTGATTTTTTAAAATGTCTTAAGTCAATTCTGTAGTGTATATCATAGAATGCATCTTAAGGACACAAAAACAGATAAGATGTCCATTCACTTTCATGCATAAATGTGGTACCTGAAAAGCTAACTCTAGCCATCAAAAGCAAATAAAATTTTGAAACCTTCTTAACGCTTTAGAGCACATTCTGCAAAAAGAAATAAATATGAATAGCTGGTAGCAAAGCTCCTCCAAAATCCCTTTATTAGAATTAGCATTAGAAATCCAAATTTGAAAAAGAAATCAATGATATACTTTCAACAATGGAATATATATATGTATTCCAGTATATATATGGCTTTACACATTGTTTTACTGCTGTTGTAGAAACAGTGTCCCTTTTTAACTCACTCTGATCTTCAAAAGCAGGTGACCTTGTTTGGGTTTCAATAGAAAAATCTCTCATGAATTTACATGGCCATGTTAGCTGCATAGTGTTGATTGCACAGATATAAAACCAAATAATGCCATAAAACAGCCCTCCAGGCACACTGCCTTTTTAAACCATTTGCATAAAGATGGGTTACACATTGTTATGTGCATATAGTTAAACTCCCAAATTCAAAAGAAAAGTCCTACTTGAGTTTCCTAGGGCTTGGAAAGCATAACCTATACAATAATCTCACAAAGCAACTTTAGGAGATGAAGCAAAAAGAAAGCATGTCAAACTTGTTGAACTTGAAGATTGACTTTGTTGCATATTTTTGCAACACTGAAATAAACACTTATCATCTAAAATATTCCTTTATGTAAGTAAGAAAGGTGAAAATACCATTGACACACTGGGATTGGTAAGAGAAGAATAGGTAAAAGCACTATAATTTCTCAACTAATTCTTCAAGTAGATAATGGAAATAAAAATGAAGTTAAGCAATAAAATAATAAGGTATAAAATACTTGCTCATTAGTTCATTAAGAAAACTATTCCTATCTGTGTGACTTAGAGTTCTTTTAATATCTAAAGTCTTTTTTGTATGCATGCCATGTAAGTTCATATAATTTATGCTTCTGAATCATTGCTGAGTTAGTATTTTAATTATATTTATGTAATTAGAGTTCAATGTGTAATTCTAGCGCATATTTTAGGAGGGCTAAACTAAAGATGCCTATAAAAAATTCACATATGTTATACCATCGATTGACATTATAGAACAATGACCATGTAAATAATTCAGATTTTCTTTCTTCCAAACTGTTTTACTTCATACTCCTAGAGAATATACTAGATTGATTTTCTTTTACTTTGTACCAACCACAAAGAAAAAATGTAAGAGAGTTGCTTCTTCTCCAACTTGTATGACCACGGACTGTTAAATTTCCATGTCAGGAAGGTTTTTCCTTGTTTTTAAATAAGGAATTTGCTCTTTGATAATGGTGTTCAGTCATTGATGTTAGTGACACTGTTAGTTTCTCAGAAATATCTTGAAGATGGGTCGCTCTGGAGATGAAAAGCTGAGTTCCTGCCACGTCAGGTCCCCAGCCCATTGAAGTCAGAGTAAGTATACTTGTTTTTTTAAACATATATTTTATAATTAAAGCTAATCAGTACTAAAAATATTAATTACCACTTTCTCCATAGTTATAAGAAGTTGTAAATTATTTTCTATCGTTGATGAATTTGCAGGTGAGGTGCTAACAATAATTAAAAAGGTAATATATATAATATATATAGCACTTTCTAAACACAAGGAACTTTTCCAAAAGCTGAAAAGTTAATTCACTTAAATTTCATAGAAATATTTTCAAAATTAATTATATTACTCTATCTTTGGGTACTATATCTGAAAACATTCATTAATATTCATTAACATTTTATATAAATAATTTTCTTATACAAAAAACATGCAAATATATTAGAAAAATCAAGATCCTCAAAAAAATTAACAAACTCATACTGCTAGATTTTATTAGTATTTAAATTTTAAAACATATTTATCAGTTACCAAATTAACAAATAAAAGAATTTCATAGTGCTCCATTCCAATGATAGGTGATGAAAAAAAATTTTTAATTTCAGTGTAAAATGGTAAGTTTCTGAAGAGTAATTTGTCAATAAGTATCAACAGCTTTAAAAATGTTATATATTGTAAAACTTCCAGGAATTTTTCTAAAGGAGATAATCATGTTTAAAACTATTTTAACTACATTTTTTTATTATAGTGTTAAATGTAATTCCAAACTAATTTGAAAAAAATCTAAACAGAAAAACAGAAAAGTAAAATCTGGAGCACTGAGTTTATGAAATATTAAAGTTAAAATTATGTTTACTTAGAAATTTTTAATTTTTTGGAACAAATTATAGCTACAGAAAAATGAAAAGACATTTTATAAATAGTAAGAAGGTCTCAACTGCTTAATACATATTCATCCATACACATATACTAGGACATAAACAGAAAATAAAAGGTGACTCCAGTTGTACTGTAAACCACTTGTCACCATATTGAAAACTGTTTCTGATGCAAGTTACAGAAGCCATCTTCCCCATTCTTCTGTAAATGTGTCATCTAAGAATGGCACCTCCAACCTGGGGTTGCCTAAACTGCTCTTGCTCTCTGGATGTGTAAGAGAATGATGTCTTTACCTGTTGTTACCCACCAACCCTGCAGTTCAAATCCTATAAGCTCTCATTGCTGCAGCACAGTCTCTCTCTCTCTCCCTCTCTCTCTCTCTCTCTCCTCTCTCTCTCTCTCTCTCTCTCTCTCTCTCTCTCTCTCTCTCTCTCTCTCTCTCCCTCTCTCTCTCTCTCTCTCTCTCTCTCTCTCTCTCTCTCTCTCTCTCTCCTCCCTCTCTCTCTCTCTCTCTCTCTCTCTCTCTCTCTCTCTCTCTCTCTCCCCCCTCCCCTTTTATTTTTAACAAAGCCCCAGTATTAAACAATATAATTTATGTAGTTAGAAGGATACATTTAAACTGGCAGAGAAAAGAAGACAGAAGAGGAATCTTCATCCTCCTCTTCCTGCTCCCTCACAGCAAAATTTGAGTTCTTTCAGACCCTGCTGTGATCACCTTGCAAGGAAGTCTGCTGTTCCCTGGTTTGATGCATTGCCTTCTCTACCCTCTTTCCTCCCTCTCTTCTTATAAAAGCACAAACCTACTTAAAATGTTAGTGTGTGTGTGTGTGTGTGTGTGTGTGTGTGTGTGTGTGTGTGTGTACCATGCCATGTTAAATGCTTGGAGTGGCCTAGCTATGTGGCTCTTTATCCTAGTGCCTTAGTTCAGGTGGGTGATTTTCCATCCAAAACAAGCTCTTGCAGGTTCAAGATGTGAACCTACATAGCTGAAATTGATTATTTTACTTGATACATTTATTCTTGGATTAATACTTTACTCTTAATTTCTTACCATCTATGTCCCCTCAGGCCATGTAATGGGGCCATCACAATAGCCCATTGCCCTTCCTTGTTTTCTAAACCCAATACCTCACCTCATCACTTTCTGCAGTATACTTCACAATTTGATAAGCTCTTTAGAAACATACAGGAACCCCCAACACCCCCCCCAAAAGAAAAGAAAATATACAGGGACCAAATAATGAGCTATTTAGGTAAAGCCTCCTTGCCCTACCTAAACTATAAAAGATTAAATAGCAGGAGCAGGATGGAGGGCCCATGGGCCAGGGGCTTCAGCCCTGCACACCACCTCGCCTTCAGAGCTCAGCTGGAACACAAGGGAGAATATGGCTCTAAGAAGGGCTCTGAATCTTTTCTTATTTAAATAGAGAGGGAGTTGGAATGCCCAGTAAGTTTTCAGAAAATCCACAAGGAAAAAGTAACAGCTAAATGTTATGTTGAGGAGGAAGGTGTCCAGATAAGAACTGGAACTAATCTAACAAGTGTCAGACTCAATCCAATCAGCCTCCCTAAGGATATGCCTGACAAGGGGGAAACACCCCCACCCCTACTGCTGCAACTTATCTTTTCCTCCAATTCTATTCTCAGTAAGGGTGGGGAGAGATATAAGGAAAAAAGGAAGCAACAATATCCTTGTGATATTGTACCATGTCAGTTGTTCTTATATTTACAGTTTTTGTTTGCCGTTCTCACATCCCCAGACTCTTGCTAAGAAAACTGACTCTGAGCCTCTTTGAAAAGTGTGGCTGTCTAGTACTCCCCACCTCTCTAAGACCTGGTTTCTCCCCCCTTTACATCACTGTGCCTGGGGGTGTGCCTGTGTCTAACAGGGAGGAGGGAAGAAAACACCCAATTCCAAGTGGAACATGTGTATTGAGTTTGTTAAAGTTTTGAGGAAATACCCCTTAAACATGATGCTCAGGATAGTCAATGTTTTTAATATAGTACATTCCCCAGGAACAGTCTATGTTTGAAAAAGGTCTGTCAAGGATTGAAAGGAAACATAATGATCATGAGCGATGCTTATCTGAGTTCGAAATTATAGATTTATAAATAAACACAGGCATGATGAGAGTGAATCATCTACATTTTAAGGGGATTAGTACAAACTAAATGCTTCATAATGTAGATTTTCTGCCAAATTTTATCACAATGGCTGATCGCGTTTAGACTGGGAATTTCTGTTTAGAGTAATTCTGTCAATACAAACCAGAACACATTTACTGGTTCTCTCTTCACAATTGCAAGAAAGCTTTCCTTGCTTGATTTTACAAATGTGTATGATATCAATTGCCAGTGTCCCTGAGGATTTATTTACCCAAAAAGGGAATGCTTTGCTTCATAACACCAATTTACGTTATAATTACGAACTTGGCAGGACACTTGGTCAAATTGCCAGCATCAAAGCAAATAAGATCAATAATTTAAACTATGGAGAAATGTGAAGTTAGGGATTTCTAAACCCACCAATTATTTACTGGTTGTTTATTTCAGTTTTATTAAAAACAATGAAAAGTTTAATTGGCATCAGACCAGGCAAAAAAATATTATTTTCTTGAATATTCTGGCATCCATCACTGACAACTTTATAGCATAGAATTCAATGTAAACAACTCCTGATTCTTTATGCTCGCTCAAAACTAAGGATTGGAATAAGCAAGTGGAATTGGTGCAGGTAAGAAGTTTAGGTTTTTACATAACCATAAACTCATTCATGCATTGCTTGATTTTCCATTGAAGCACTGTGTGATTCAAAAGGAGTCCACAAATATCTAAGACATGGCAATTTCCCTTAAGAAGTGCACGGTCAATTTAGGGAGACAAATTCAATATAAAGTTAATTATAATGCTACATGATAAGTTAATAACAAAAATGTGACCCTTGTGAGATTGTGAAAGCATACAGAATTCTAGAATGGTCAGAAAGGAAGATATTAGCCCTGAAGGATTAATAGGAATAAGAAAATGTGGAAGAGGCACATTTCAAGAAAAAAAGGAGGGCATAATCAATGGAGAACAGCTAAACCATGTCATCAAATATTGCAATATGGGCACTTAGCACCAACAGAGCTTAGGAAAGTGCCCAAAGACCTCTGTGATCTATGATCCATCCATCAACTTTGTTTTTGTTTTGAGATTATTAGATAACTGTTAACTCTATGTCTACTCTACATGAATAGCTCTGTATATATATGTATAGTATACTGTGGGGAAGAGAACATTAGACTGAGGACAATGAAACGTGAATGCTAGTATAGTTTTTATAACCCTAGGCATGTATCTACTCATGAAAATATGTTTGTCACCATAGGTGAATCCTATTTCTTCTTCTGCTATTCTCTATTTAATCTATTTAACCTATTAAGTGGGGAATTTAATTATCAGTATTAGAGTAACATTGTAAAAAGATAGGTGGAAATTTTGTACACAAAATTTTCAACCCTCTTGGGAAAACAAGTCATTATATAAGTGATAGTTTCTTTGAGAATAATATTGCAGAGTTATCTGTTAGAGATAATTCAGATAGTCTTCTAATCTATTCAATCTGCTTCTTGTAGACCATCTTTCTTTTCAACTTTCAGGTTAATTTATGGGTTTGATCAAGGCCATGTCGTACTATTTTGATTATCTTTAAGAATGTCGTCTTAAGAAACATGAAATTTCACCTCCATGTGACAGAATACCACACTTAAACACCTTATTATTATGGGAATGTTTATTCACACTTGCTCAAACAGATTAGTATTTGCACACCAATAAACTCAGTTGGTTGCAACCAATTTGAATGTCATTGTAAACAGAGAAAGGTGAAGAGGTACAGGACCAAGGTAGAAATAAAAAAGTGTTGAGTTGTTAGCAAAATCTAAATCAAATATTTAATTCTTTTTACGGCACTGGATTGGAATAACTAAACTCTTACTTTATAGTCCAGTCACACTCACTACATGAGATTGCCCAAGGGAAAATTCTTTCATCGGTGTGACCCATGGACCCACCCTTTCTGAACTCTTTCTAAATACCCGTTAGTGTGATATCCAACAATGTTAGAGCAGAAGCAACAAGTTTATGCTATGTGATCAGGAATAAATAAAAATGTTTATTGAGATGTGCCAAGGACACATGGGTTGTTCAATATCCATCTCTAAATGAGATGCCCAAAATCTACTTTAAAACAGGGTGATGAGAAGCTGGCTTTTCAAGGCTGAGATTCAGGGAGCCAAAAAGAAGGAATACAGGATCCATGCCTCTTTCTGCTTTTATGTGTGATTGCTTTCTGAACTAGGGACTTATGTCTACTGATGACCTAGAGCTAAAAACAAATTCATTCCTTCACTATGCCAAATTCTGTTTCAGGTAGCAATCACTAGGATTTTTAGTAAAACCATAAAAAATAACCTCTTCACTAGACAGGAAGAAAGTATAATACAAAGAAAATTTCTTTAATATTTTTCATTTCTAACAAAGATATAAATTAAGTTCAAGATCTGACAGAAACTTGCTTCATTGTATAATCTGTAGGGCCAGAACTCTATCCTCATCTCTTAATTTGATTTAAAATTGGTTCACAATTAATTTATTTCTTTACTCATTGCTACTGTGCCATATTTTCTAGTGTTCTATTGCTCTTAAAAAAATGACTCTTCTAGCAACTATGAATGTCAAAGTAGATTTCCCTCAGTTTTAAGTAGAGACACTGTGTTCTTTTTCTGTTTGTTTCAGCACTTTGCAGGAAAATCTAACAGTGTTAAAAATAAGAAAAACTATCAAATTTTCAACTCATAAAAGAAGGGTTAGAGGTACTTGGAAAAAAAAGGAGCACCTTCAAAAATTATCAAAATTCCTGAATTATATTTGCTGTATACAACAGAGTTGAATGGCTCTTCTTGAACAATAGGTTATCTCAGCGTATTATTCCTCATTTGTAGTGCTATCAAAAGCATATAAGAGTGTTTTGTTTTCTATTGATTTGTTCCTCTTATCAAGTAAAGATTTATGTCTTGTTTTCCAAACAGTGTTGGAATACAAACTGCTTCTTTGGTTCCAGGCATTGCAATATAACCTTATGTAAACCAATACCTTGGTTTCTTCAACTTCATCACTAATATCAGTACATTTTAATGTCTTCTTTTTATCCATTATAGAAATTAAACAAATTAGCATATGTCCACAAGCCAGAGACTTTAAAGAAACAAATCCAAACCTTAATAAATTGGGCAATAAACCAAAAAGGACCCTGGAAGCTCTTGATTATATAAATTGCAACAATATCATGTTCCAAGGGTTATTATAAATTGTGTAAAAGATTGTATTAAAAAAAAAGTTTTTCATAATGTTTATTTTATATGAAAACCTAAAAATATTAAGTAAAATACCTCCATAATTCAGCTTTACCAATGTGTACTAAGAAAACTCAATGATGTTGTAATGTGGGACATCAACCACATTCCTTGCCTCCTGTAGACTCAGCTGTGAAAGAAGTATGTTCCTTTCCTTTACTCAACTCTAATAGTAGAAACATTCATAGTAGCGACAAGAATCTCAAAGTTCCAGCTGCAGCAGGCAGCCAAAGAAGTGAAGCTGAATTCTAGTCAAAGAGGTGGGGGCCCTGTGGTCAGTCCTCACAGGTCAAACATGGAGAATAAAGGAGAGTGTCTGGCCTGATAAAGAAGGGAGTGGGCACCCAGTGCAATACCAAATGTGGTATTGCAAATATCTATACTAATAAAAGGGTAATATGCTAAGTAGACTAGGAGACCTTCCAGGAGACCTTCCAGATGTCCTTCCAGACAAAGCCATGGTAGTGGGACCAAGGCAGAGGCAGTTAAGGGTGATCAGGCCAACAGGGGAGGGCAGTTGGAGGCAAGCAGGCTAGCAGGGGGGGCTGTTGGGGGCAATCTGGCTAGCAGGGGGGACAGTTGCGGGGAAGCAGGCCAGCAGGGGGCCAGTTGGGGGTGATCAGGCCAGCAGGCAGAGTGGTTAGGGGTGATCAGGCAGGCAGGTAGGTGAGCCGTTAGGAGTCAGCAATCCCGGATTGCACCTAAACCGGCAGACAGACATCCCTCGATGGGTCCCAGATTGGAGAGGGTGCAGGCCATGCTGAGGGACACCCTCCCCACTGCACAAATTTCGTGCACCAGCCACTAGTCATATATATGTATGTATTGGGGTTATCCAGAGAACTAATAGACTGTATGTGTTTGTTCATTTATAAAGAGATTTGTTATAAGTAATTGACTCCTGTGATTATGGAGGCTGGCAAGTCGTAAGATCTATAGGTGAGTTGATAAACTGGAGACCCAGGAGAGCCAATGGTTTAGTTCCAGTCTGAGTCCAAAGGCCTGAGAAGCAGGAGAGTGATAGTGCTATTCTAGACTGAAGTTGTTCCATCAGTTTCATGACCCAGGAAGAGCCTCTGTTTCTGTTCCCATGCAAAGGCAGGAGAAAAGCCAATGTCCCAGTTTGAAGGCCATTAGATAGAAGACTCTCAGTGGAGGGTCTGACTTTTTGTTCTATTCAGACCTTCAAGTGATGCTATAAGACCCCACCAACACTACTTCATTCAGTCTACTGATTTAAATGTTAATCTCATTAAAAATTCATCAAAGCACTCAGAATTCTATTTAGCCAAATAGCTAGGTATCCCATAACCCAGCCAAGTTGGCACATTAAATTAACCAACACAACATGCCAAACATTAATAAATCAGAAACAGAGGAGCTAGCTGCACCCTTGTTCACTTTTCAAAGATATATCTGTCCTTTAGAGTTGTTTTATTAAAACTCTATTCATCAACACATCACAGTAAAGACTTCAGGGTAGGAATGCAGGAGGAATGGGAGAATAGAAGATAAAAGTAACAAAGTTTGCACAATATTGGCCATTAAACCTTAGTTATTCCAGAACAATGTACTCTTGGATTGATATTAACTCTTGCTAAGCTATACAAATTGAGAAGAGTTTGGAGGCAAACTTTTATTGTACTTTTTCCAAGTGATTCTGGTAATGAAAGTACTACAGTTATAGGGCAAGCAAACATTTCAACTGGAAGCCATCAGATAATAAAGATCTCTGCTTTTATCTACTACACTAGAGGTAATGATTACTCATTTCCAAACCTATTATCAACTTGAAATGTGAGCGTGGAGAGCTCACAAAAGAACCAATGCCTTCAAAAGAGAAATTTAGGTGCTGGTAAACTCATCACTTCCACTAATATCTTATACCAGCAAAAAGTTCCTAATGCAAATGTCAGGATGTGATTCTATACCCCCACAGTATCTGGTTTGTCATGAACCAGGGAGTGTTACTTTCTAAACTTTCGAACACCCAAAGAATAGGAAAGAAGCTGCATAGAGAGACAGAAGAGCCCAGACCTGGGTTTAGCAAACAGCAGCCACCTGTTGTTGTGCATACATTTTTAAATGGAACATAGCCATGCTCATTCTTTTTTGTGATTGTGTATGGCTGTTTTTGCATTACAATGACAGACTTGAGTAGTCATGGAAAACTCATACAACAAAAAAACTGGAAATATAGACCTGCTGAGTCTTAACAGAAGAAGTTTCAGAAGCAGATTGTTGACCAAATACCTTTTTAACGTTTACTATACATTCTGTGCAAGACATACAGAAATGAGGAAACAAAAATATAAAGATCCTTGACCTTTGAGAATTTACCTTCCAGAGTCAGCTCACATTCTATCATTCTAATTCCATTTAATCTTCTCTGAGTCCCTTTTTCCCTTTATAATATACACTGAGTAGCCAGATTATTATGATCTCTGAACGCATAATAATCTGGCCACTCAGTGTATATCCTATATAATAAAAGGCTAATATGCAAATTGTCTCCTCGACCAGCAGTTTGACCAGCAGGCAGGCCGGCCAACCACTCATGTCCCTTCCCCCTGACCAGGCTGGCCGGACCCCACCCAAGCATGAATTCATGCACCGGGCCTCTAGTATATGTGTGTATGTATGCACAAAATTTGTGCACGGGGGGGTGTGTCCCTCAGCCCAGCCTGCACCCTCCCCAATCTGGGACCCCTCGAGGGATGTCCCACTGCTCGTTTAGGCCCGATCCCGGTAGGGAAGTCAGACATCCATCTCACAATCCAGGACTGCTGGCTCCCAAATGCTCACCTGCCTGCCTTCCTGATTGCCCCTAACCGCTTCTGCCTGCCAGCCTGATCACCCCCTAACCACTCCCCTGCCAGCCTGATTGATGCCTAACTGCTCCCCTGCCAGCCTGTTTGCCCCTAACTGCCCTCCCCTGCAGGCCTGGTCACCCCTAACTGCCCTCCCCTGCAGGCCTGGTCCCCCCCAACTGATCTTCCCTGCAGTCCTGGGTCCCCCCAAACTGCTCTTCCCTGCAGGCCCGGTCACCCCCAAATTCCCTCCTCTGCTGGCCTGGTCACCCTTCCAGAATTTACCTTCCAGAGTCAGCTCACATTCTATCATTCTAATTCCACTTAATCTCCTCTGAGTCCCTTTTTCCCTTTATAATTTACACTGAGTGGCCAGATTATTATGATCTCTGAACGCATAATAATCTGGCCACTCAGTGTATGTCCTATATAATAAAAGGCTAATATGCAAATTGTTCCTCCCCTGCAGGCTTTATTGCCCCCAACTGCCCTCCCTTGCAGGCCTGGTCCCTCCCAACTGCCCTCCCCTGCTGGCCAACTTGTGGCAGCCATCTTGTGTTCACCTGGGGGCAAGATCTTTGACCACATGGGGGCAGCCATCTTGTGTGTTGGAGTGATGGTCAATTTGCTTATTACTCTTTTATTAGATAGGATAGAGGCCTGGTGCATGGGTGGGGGCCAGCTGGTTTGTCCTGAAGGTTGTCTGGATCAGGGTGGAGGTTCCCTTGGGGCATGGGGCGGCCTGGGTAAGGGGCCTGTGGTGGTTTTCAGGCCAGCCACACCCCCGGCAACCCAAGCAGAGGCCCTGGGATCTGGGATTTATTTATCTTTTATAATTGAAACTTTGGAGCCTTGAGCGGAGCCAAGCCTCCTGCTCGCTCCGTTGCTGCAGCCATTTTTGTTGGGATTTATTTATCTTCTATAATTGAAACTTTGTAGCCTTGAGTGGACGCCTTAGACGGCCAGGGTGTGTGGAAAGCTTGGCTTCCTACATTGCTGGGGGCAACCCATGCCTCCTATTTGCAGCCATCTTGGCTGGGTTAATGTGCATACTCACTCCTGATTGGCTGGTGGGCGTGGTTTGTGAGAGTGGCGGAGTGATGGTTAATTTGCATATTACTCTTTTATTAGATAGGAGATATATATATATATATACACATACTGAGTGGCCAGATTATTATGCTTTCAGAGATCATAATAATCTGGCCACTCAGTGTATTTCATCACTTTAGAGTTGCTCTTGGTAACATAAAACTTAAAGTCATGTGTTTTATTACTCTTTTGAATAATTGTCTAAGTTGTGTTGCTACTCACAGAACTTTGTGAGACTTGAACACATATAGTATTTTCTGGGAAATTTTTTCCACTTTCTTAGAAAAGTGGGGATGAACAGGAGAGTGGCATCTGCTTCAAAACAAACAAAAAAAGGCTTGTTCACCACCTAGAGGCCAAACTGGGCATCACTGGATTATTTAGTTTTCCATTGTTGCTTGTGGTGAAACAGAGCTCAAAGGACTGAAATGTAAGCTAATAATAACAATGCCCATTGCATGAGTTAGTATAAAGTTTATTTAAAAGGATGCACAAAAATATTCAGCATCATGACTGACACAGGCAGATAAGTAACAAATATTTAAATGTTTTAAAAATGTCAACATATTCCCTGATTGATGTGGGTCAGTGGTTAGAGTGTTGGCCCACACACCAAAGGATTCAATTCCCACTCAAGATTATGTACCTGGGTTGCAGGTTCCCCAGCTGGGCACATGTAGAAGGCATCCAGTTGATGTGCCTCTCACATCGATGTTTCTCTCTCTCTCTTTCTCTCCCCCTACCCCTCCTTTCCACTATCTCTTAAAAAATCAATGGAAAAAAATATCCTGAGGTGAGAATTAACAAAACAAAAAAGTTTAAGCCTAACATGAAGTCATAGCCTTCATTTCTAGGTTATTAAGCTACAAACACCCCTGTATTATTCATCACCTCTGTCATTTTGCCATACAATTTTTCTATTTTACTCTCTACTAGGAAACTGTAAGCTTCTTGGGGGTATCAGCTCTTATAAAACCCGTCTGCTTATTTAAATGGCATTGTGATGAAGAAATCTCTTTTGAATTGAACTGAAGAAACAGTGGAATTCATGAAAAAGAACCGAACAAATGCATAGTTGAATGGATATTTTCAAAGATCCCCAAATCCTATTTTATGAAAGAAACAAATAAGGTCATGTTACAAAAATGATAGGTGCTATGTGTCTGTCCATTTCACATAGCATTTTGTCATATGGACATCATGAGGGTCTCACAGAACTTAACCATTGCAATTGTGCTATTTGCCTCACAGTGTTTATGTAATTGTTGAAACAGTTGGCTTTGCCCAAAGTAGAGAAGCATGAATTTGTCACAGTTGACTAACAAGATGACATTTAGTAAAGAAAGATTTTACTAAGGAAAATTAGATGCTCCAGAGAGTGTGTAGGCTACACTTTTTCTATCAGGTTAATGTGACCCATTAAAATATTTCAGGGTTTCCGCTACATTTAAAATTGGTTTATTAAATTCTTCTGCAAAGATTAAAAAAAATCTTCAAAAATGTCATAATCCATTTTAAACTAAATTCTCAAAATTAAAGCAAGAGAGCCCCCTTGTGGACTGAATCTAATGCCATGTACAATAAATTATCAGTTAAACCAATGATTTCACCATTATGTAGTGAAGAAATTCAATAGTGACTGAAATAGAAATGAGTTTTTTTCAGGTGACCCCATCAGAAATGGATTGCACACAATGTTGTCATCTATACTTGATATGATGGAAAATAATTTCTAAAGCTAGCACTATTTGGATGAATAGTGAACTTGGCAAAAACAAATTGTCCTAGCTCCACGTGGTTTCTCCAACAAAACTGCCCAAAGGATTTATTCCAAAACCAATGGCTCATTCAAGAACTCAAAAATGTAGTTGGCACTGGAAATCCAGGGCACTTCTCTACAAGATAAGACTCTAAACTCAGCTAGTTAACTTATTGGTGAATCCAGTTTGTTAACAAATGAGATTTTTGTTATTTAAAAATGCACCTGATAATATGACATTAAAACTACTTTAAAAGGGACATAAAATATATCTTGTGGTCTCAGTGCAACTTCTAGTTTTGAAAGTTCAGAATAAAGTAAAAGAAAAGTATAACTAAATTTAGAAGCAGTGACAGAGAAACAAAGGCAACTCTTTCAGGCTAAGCCCCTCTAAATATTCTCTCAGCTGCAGATCTGAAAGAAAACTTTTTTTTTAAGTCTACTTTTATTTTCACCATCTAACTTCATTTCCCCCATGCACTATATTTAGACCAAAAAATAAAAATTAGTAAAATTAAATAGTTACAAGAATAAGACTTGTACTTACCAATTTTTCATGTTTAATACTATGAACAATCTCTGATGCACACTTTAAGAAAAGAGGCCTGCATGCTGTAGTAATAGCTTATAAATTTATTGAATTCTTATTGCATTGAAAAGATGCCCAGATGTTAGCGAGGTAGGGATAAACTTAATTTGATTTATTCCATTGAATACAACTCCTGATCTCTGTTGGAAACCTCCTCTGGTGTTTTCTTTTCTCAGTAAGCTCCACTACTTGTCTGTGTTTTGTTACGGTATAAAAAACATGCTATTTGAAACCATACAAATGTTTGCACTTACCTCTGCACATAATATTGTCATCATTTCTCTGGTACAGATTGCTTTTGTTAGTTAAATACACCTTTTCATGAAGGGACGGAGGTGATATAATAGTGACAGAGGGACGACTAAACTGTTCTGCATATGAACTTAATCTAAATTCAGGGGTTTGGAAATAGGCTATGAAGCAGGGAGTTATGAGAGATACAGAGGGGTTGAGAATATGGGCAATATAATGAGATAGAAGGAACTACCACTCAGTATAAAATTTCTGGCTGTCAGGGTGGGTCGTCAAATGCTTTTAGGCACAACGATGCCTATTTTCAATTTTAGTGTTTTGCTTTGTTGTTGTTGTTGTTGCTGCTGTTTTTTCTGTGTGGGGAGCCACTCTTCCCATCCCCAAAAAGGCCTCTGTGAAAGTACCAAACCAAAAATGTCTTGTGTTGTACTAAAGAAAGCATAGAAATTGAGCTGCAAACCATGACTACTGAGGTTTGGGACAATGCAGTGTAACAGACTAAGTTGGATACTTTGTCTGTTAAAAAGTATCAGAAAATCAAGTTAAAACATAATCACCAGAACGTAAGAATTCAAAGAAATGATGGGGATGGTATAGGCTTCCTACAGAACATGGGTCACTAGACAGGGTCATTCCAGGTGACAGCTGCATTATTATTGCAAATTCTTCTCATCTAAACTCTTACCACAGCCTTATTATTGTTCTGCCTACATCTCTAGTCCCCTGCAAAACAAGCATCATTTTAACCCCCTGCTTAAAATACTTCAGGCCTTAAAACCGCTCCTGAGATAAACTGCCTGTACCTCTAGCTCCTTCGCATTCCACTTCACAGCTCTCGCTCTCTAATGTGCAAATTCCATTACTCCTCAGACCCATGGCCTGTACTATTCCTAGAATATTGTCATCCTTTGCTCCTTGACTTATATAAGTGTTTTCTTGGCATCTTTCTTGCTTTCCAACTAACAACAAACTTACTAAGAGCAAGGCAGGTGTTCCATCACTGGGCAACTGTTCACTTGCTCTTTACTCCTCTGGCCCCTTACGGGCTAATGCACTTCATGTACGCCCTCTCTCATTTTCTATTAACGGGGGGGAAGAGCAGTCTTCACTTAGCACCTTTCTCTGGTACTGCCTTGGGCCCCATGGCTGCCTCTGAAAAGTAAGGTGCCTTCAAACTCCTGTGGGATGACCAACAAATCTCCATATCTCTCCGTGTGTCTGGCTTTTCCATCACCTTCTTACTGTAACTAAAAGATGACTTCCATGAAAGTACCGTTTCCCTGCAGTTCCTCTCATAGAGATTTTTGTTTGTGCTCATACTCCAATCAATATGTAGATTCTTCTTCTCACAAGACTTTAAGGATACATTTAACAGTTATTACAATGAAATTGATGATATGAGTAATAATTTCCTCCAGGTATCTTGGATGTTTCTAACATCTCTGGGTTTTGTATTTTGTTTTTCTTTTCTTTTTTTCTTTTTTTTTTTGGCCCCCCAAACAAATAAAATCCATGTAAATCCATATGTGTTCTTCCTCAGCTTCTTATTATATGGGGCAGGGGGGGGGGGATATAGATGTTAAATGCCTAACCAACCAATAATAATAAAATATCTTAGTTTCTCTTCTATTCCACAATTATTTTTAAACTTAGCAGTATTATTGATGCTGTCTGACATTCTAGATGATGATGCACTTTCAGAGTAATTCTTTTCCCCTCAGATGGACAAAATTCAACAGACAATGTCAATAATCTCCTTTTTGGCATTCCAAAATAGACTATGGAAGCAATTATTTTCTTCACATCAACACGGACTACAAAATAAGCAGTGGTTCTGACTTCAGTTACAAAAAGGAAGCATATAAATGAAGCATCTAACGCAAAAGTAGCAACGGGCCATAAGGTTAAGCACCTGGAGAACTTAAACATCCAGCCATTATTCAGAAGAGCCGTGAATCAAACATAGAAATGGAAGAGATATTACTTAGGGAGAATTGAAATGGTTAAGCAACACGCCTGTAGCAGTTGTTAAGACAGAGAATGGAAGGAGTACAGGAAAACTAGTTTGAAAAGTATTTTTGGTAGTTAGGCAATAACAAATACCTATAATCCTCACATTTGTATAACGTTTTTTCTCATTTCTTACCTAAACTGAAAACTGGCTTCTAGGAAAGTAGTATTTTCCTACAGTCCTCTCAGGGACCGGCTTGGCTTTCACCACATCTATGTTCTCCAGAATCAGGATGTGGGAATATTATCCCATGGCAGCTTTCATTGTTTTTGTTGTTTTAATATCTTGTGTCCTTCAAGCATACATTGTCTTGAAGAACTGTTATCGTCATCCATTTTCAACAAACTGTAACATAGGTCTATTAGTAACCAAGCGCTTTTCTAGTTCTAGAACTAAGTGGGACATGAGTCTTGGAGGATTTGGTCCCAACTCTCTGTGGAGCACAGCACATAACCAGGGCCAGCAGAATTCTACAGCATGTTTGAAATAAAATAAAATCTGGTCTTTGCTTCCTATCTGGTCCTTAGGTGTTTGCAGGCAGAGGAGGAGAATACCCCGTGGTCCTTCCCTGAGGTGTGGAGGAGGCATTTTCCCCAGGAGTCCAGTGGGCTGTCTGTCTGTCCTCAGTGTGCACGCAACGGTCTGGTGAGCATGCACCTGTTCTGGTGAGACCCAGCTGCATCGCTATGCAGGGCAGGAAGGGTTGGTGAGGAGGAGCTCTTCTCCGCAGGCCCAGCGGACCTGAACAATGCAGTCTTTTTCAGATTTTTCTGAGTGGCAAGAACTTTTGTTGAGCACATTCAGCTAGATTTTAACTCTCAGTTGAGGCTCATTTGTAAAACATTAAGGAACTTGAAAGCAATGGAAAGTAAAAGAAGCCAATCTGAAAAGGCTGCACCCTGCATGATTCCAACTGTATGATATTTTGGGAAAAACAAAGCTATGGAAACAGAAAAAGACGACCAGTGGTTGCCAGGGGATGAGGGGGAATGGAGGGATGCACAGAAGACTTTTAGGGTGCACAAAGCACAGAGGACTTTTAGGGTGGTGAAAATATTCTCTTTGTTACTATGATGATGGATACATGTCATTATCCATTTGTCCAAACTCAGAGATTATATAACACCAAGAGTGAACAATAACGTAAACTATGGACTTTGAGTAATTATGATGTGTCAATATGTATCATCAATTGTAGCAAATGTACCACTCTAGTGGGGAATATTGATGATGGGGGAAGCTATGCAGGTGTGAGAGCAACAGGTATATACCTTTTCCTCAAATTTTCTGTGAACCTAAAATTGCTCTAAACACACAAAAAAACTTCTTAATAATTTTTTTTAAATTTAAATATCAAATAATGTCACATGATTCAGAGAAGAAAGATTTCCATGCCCAAAGCATTTTTGTGTTTCAAAAATCTTTGAATCGACTATATTTTACACATGGAAAATATAATAATAACAATGCAATTATTTAGAAAACTCTACGATTGTTGACGTGATCATAATATCTTAAAAAGTCTCATAAACTTGTGAAAAAATTTTCAGGTAGCTGAGCTTAGTGTGTGTGAGGTTGTCTCTGGTGTGAATATCCTACATCTATGTCATGCTGAAGAAACAGGGCTTGGGTATTTAGCCTACTACTCTCAAGAAATATTGAATTTGGATATATCCAAAGATCATAATTTTAAAAATGACTATGGCTGGTCCTAACCTGAAAGATTCATATTTAATGGGTTTAGGGAAGGACCTAGGCATTAATATTTTTTAAAAGTTTTCCAGTGTAGCCAGTGTTGAAAATCAATGCTTTAGACAATGAGAAACAACATAAAGATTTTAATTAGCTGAGTAACATGATGTGATTTGCCTTTTAGAAAGATCTGTCAGCAGAGATGAGTGAAAGGGGCACAGCTGAACACAGTACATACAATTTATTAGGGACATCAAATTGTTGGAAAACAATCTAAAACCAATAACCAGAAAACAGTTAATCGAGCAGAAATACACCTCTGACTTCATCTCTGTATTGTTCTTTATTGACTAGATAAACTGAATTGCTCACACATTTCAGAAGACCGTTTATTTGTGTTTTGACTTATGTGGCTAAGATCTCAACACACTCTGAGAAACGGTGAATTTTAGTTCCTGAACTTAGATGCGTGTTGCCTGTTGAACATTAGATGTTAAACAAAGGTTAAGTGTTAAATAATTAGATTTCAACAATATATAAAATCATGGTTGCCTCCTTTTTTAAACTGTTTATGTTCATTAGTTAACCATAGGAAATAAATTAAAAATCACAGGTAGCAATAAGGATACTTGATTAGGGGTGACATTAAGATGTCTATGTTACTGAATTACAGTACATTAAAAAGGTTAGAGAAATTTATGAAGATAAAGTCCTAACACTAGATTAATTATGAGAGGGTAACCATTAAAGCCTTAGGTGGTTTTACATGTAAGTACAAATGCATTCATATTTGGAGAAGGACATCTTTCCTAAAATTTTATTCTCTTCTAATCTTCTGAGAACTGGACGTTTACTGTTGATTCATTTGGATAAAGGAACTGTTCCAATTTTAATTGAATAAAAGGTCACAAATGGAACTAAGACTTAAAATTATCTGATTATTTATAAAATTACAAATAATAGAGAGTAGATTGCTTTATGAGTACCACATTTAAGAGGCAAGTTTAAGAGAAAGAGTAGAGATGGAAATCTAGGCTGTCAAAATTAAAAATAAATAAATGATAAATAAAGTAAAAAATCCTGGATAGAGAAAATCACAGGAACATTTTGAATAGAGAAAAAAAGGTGAGACTCGAAGAGGAAGGAAAACTGAAACTCAATTAAGAGGCTCCTGAAACCAACTAAGAATTGTGAAGCTTGAGAACCAGGAAAAATCTTATAGATTATCTACACTATATAATTAATCTGAATCAGCACTTGGACTCAACTTAGAGCCTTTCCAAAGCTAACTTCAAAGGGATTTTTTATTACATGTTGCCACCTTTATGGCATATAAAATATTCTTTCTTGAAATATATAAACACAGGTGCAAACACACACACATACACACACACACACACGCACACACACACACACACACCCCTCTGGGCTTGTTTTAGGCCAAATACTGGTTATAAAGTATAGAAGGATGGCTGAACACATTTTCAGATCTTCTCTCTCTGTTACAGTACAGACCCAAGACTAAATATATTAAAAAGAGTGACAATTTAGTATCTGTAACAGGAAAAGCAATCTTCTCCCCCAGGATTTTCATCTTAGTCCATAAAGTAGAAATTCCCACTTTAGAATTATAGGGTGCTATTAGGAAAGAGCTTCTCTTTCCAGAGTTTCTCGCCTTTGGCTGCATGTAAATGCTACCACCTAAGATAGTGGTCGGCAAACTGCGGCTCTTTGGCCCCTTGAGTGTGGCTCTTCCACAAAATACCATGGCCTGGGCAAGTCTATTTTGAAGAAGTGGTGTTAGAAGTAGTTTAAGTTTAAAAAATTTGGCTCTCAAAAGAAATTTCAGTCGTTTTACTGTTGATATTTGGCTCTGTTGACTAATGAGTTTGCCAACCACTGACCTAAGAGATGCTTACAAAATACAGAATTGGTCCCAGATATCCTTATTTAATTGGTTGAATCATGGTTGAGAACCACTGCATGGGTGGGCTAGGGAGAAAAGACCTATGTTTCCCTCTCTTTCCACCTGCACACTTAAGTCCCTTCTCCACATAGTGGACAAAATGATCTGAATCAGCCATTGTCTGCAGATCCTGATAACGCTTGGTGGGGTCATCCCAAGGCCTAGACTTGGGGGTGTTAATCAAGGAATAATGTCAAATTTATTTACACTGTCAGTGGGATCCCATTCTTAATCTATCCGTTTTTTTCAGAACCTGTAGGAAAAACAGTGGTGCCGTCCATGATCATCTTCACGACCCATTCGTTAAGGTCTAAGCCATCAGAGAAAAACACTTGGTAAACTTACTAAACAGGATGTTACATAGCTTAACATATACATACTTTACAATCTTTGAGTTAGTATATCTAAGTCAAATGTAAATGAATTTCAGCCAGAAATGAAAAATAAATGTTTACATTATGTCAAATTTATATCATATTAATTACAACAGATTTTATAAACCATACCTTAAAATGTAAATATATTTTAATAGAAGAATATATCTACCATGTCTTTGTATCTACATATTTTGCAAGAGATGGAATATTTTATTTCTCCCTTAAAAACAAATAAGTGCATATTAACATCTTCAAGTTTATGTCTGCCGAAAACACTTGTTTGCCAAATGACCAAAATGAACAGGAGACTATAACTAGAAAGAAATACCATCAAAATTATCCAGAAGTGAACATTCAAATGTACTTATGTATTGATTCTGAGAAGTAAATTAACAATTTATTTTTAACCATTGTTTGGGTAAGGTAAGCTTTAAATTTTTTAAATTCAACTGTGATTTGTTACTTTTTAATATTCCATCTACTCTTTTACTTATGTTTCAGTTAAATATGAAAACCATATTAAGAACATATTATCAAACAAAGCACCTGGATAATTCATACTGAATATAAAAGGATAAGGGTTTTTTTTTTTTTGCTGGGAAATTAAATACTTAAATAAATTTGAATTTAATAAATTGTCCATAACTCACAGACATATAATGCACATAGTATTTAATGATATTAATTTGTAGGTTTACTCTTTACTTAAGTTTGTTTGCATATCAATGGACACAGTTATCTCTTTTTCTAGAAAATGGCAAAAATAATGCATATATATGTGTATTTAAAAATATATATGTATGTGTGTGTTAGTGCAATCATATATCTTGTTTATGCATGTATCAAAGCTCTAAAAATATTTTTAAATGCAGGACTTTAGCATAGGAATTCATATTTACCTTGGTAATAACACTTACCAAAGACTGCTTTTGAAAGGCATGCATTCATTACCTTATGACTTCACAGAAAATGTTTCCTGGCTGTTGCCTTCTCCAGTTGTGTTCATTCCACACTGACCATTTCAAGTTTATGCTTCATCACTTCAATAATGTAATTCTCAACAAAAGGTCTATCCATTTCTCAGCAGTATCTTAGTCCTTAGGGCCTTATTTCTTGAAGTTAAATAATGGCACTCAGGACAGACACTAACAAAAATGAGACATCTGTTTTTAATGCTTTATGTCTTTTGACCCCAGAAACGTCTCTCCTCATCTGATGCCTCCTCATCTGAAACTCCCTTCTCTGCAAACAGAGACCCAGGATTTCTTTCTGCCCTGGCAACCTAAAGCCCTCAATAAGTGCCCACATAAGCCTGCATCCCACAAACCTAAAAATGTCATCTGCTTTCTCCTCATCTATACATGTACTGCACCTTATTTTATACTAGTATGTGGCCACTCTCAACCAGCTGTGACACTGATACAGAAACTGTGCTTGCCAAGGCAGCATATTCAAAAATGGTAAACTGTATATTACTAATTCCTGGTACAGAAGTGTGGAGATAGAAGGTGGGTGCGAGGGAAGATTCTTAAAAAGTTTGAGAAGTTTATAGTCACAATGCATAATAGCATATTAAAATCCTATGGGTTTCAGTAAAGAAATCTGTTTAAACTTGTAAGATCAATGTGTCCTAAAAGGACGTGTCCATAAATTTAGTTTTGTCATCTAACACCTATTAACATACTTGCAAGAAAACGTTACATGTGTACTCTTGCTCCCAATTAATGTTATAGCATTGCTTCTATTATTATGTGTTATGTCATTTACTCTACCCAAGATAACATCTGACTAATCTCACAGAAGACCCAGTTGGAAGCCTGGAAGAAATGATCTCTCTCCTTATAAATCTCATAGAAGTTACAATTTATTGGGATGAGCTAAAGGATGCAATCTCAGCAAGGCCTAATAGGCTCAGTGATGTGGGCTCCTCAGGTTCCCCAAAGCAGACATGTTTGGTTGGTGACGAAGACAGCCCACCTGTCCAGAGAGAAGGCCTGGCACATGCCCCTTTAAGAAGGAGCTTGCCAAGATCCCATACGTCTAACCATAGCATGTGGAACTCTGACCTCTGGCACGCCATATCACCCGGATCAGAGATATCAGGTACAATTTCCAATTTTGCCTACAGTTACTTCTTCCTTTCTGGACCAAAAATTAGACAACAATGACTGGAAATCATGCATGTCCAGTCATATTGTCACTGCACAAGGAGAACCAGCCTATGGACCTGTGAAGTCACATGATCCATTATTTAAAGCCTTGACAAGACAGGATCACAGCCAATCTGAGCGTGGCCTGCTATGCACTGTCCACATGAGGATCTTCTCTGCAGATTGAATACCAGGAAAACTATTGTCTTCCCTAACAGTATTCTTTTTTCTGATAAAAGCTTCATCACATTTTAACAGAACACTTTCTTCTTTTCCTATTCTGACAAGAACTTGGAGATAGGTTTTATGTTCAATTGAAACAGAATGATTTGTGTGCATGATTTTTTGTTTTATCTTTAATGAGCTACCTCAAAGCATGTTTATTCAAAATTGAAAAATATGAACAACTCAGATCTCTTTTGAAACAGAGAAATGAGGATAAAACAAGTTATAATCTAAAAATAACTTAACCACACTATTCTCAGCAGCCATTGGAAAATTTTTACAATTTAGAAGAAATCTATTCTTTCTGCATTTATAATAAATAATAAATTTTAATGATAACCTTGAAGATTATCAATCAAAACTAAACTTGTACAATATGTAGTTACATGCTAAGTATATTTAATATGTTTTAATTTTTTTCTATTTAGTAATCTATTTGTGGTATATATAGACTGATGTATAGGTGTAGGAAAACACCAGAATTTGACTTTTATATATTTTTTAATTTCCTCTAGATGCATTGTACATTTATGTCCCTATAGAAATGTTTAAATAGTAATTAGTAACTGATTCCAGACAACTCAGGAATACAAGAGGAGATATTACCAAGGGAATCTCATGCACATGAACACGGACAAACACACACACACACACACACACACACACACACACACACACACCCCTGTGGAATTAACATCTGCTTTCTCTTTAACATTGGATGAACTCTCCAAGAGCATTCAGTGGTAGGGTGTGTACCAGATATCTTCGTATGTCAGATTCAGACCTCGTTCCCATGACATGGGGGAGAGTCAGGCATGGACCATCATAGATAATGAAAAATTTGTCAACATAGGACAGGAACAGGGCTTTACTCTAGAGAGCAGAGAGACTCAGTGCCCAGTCATAGTGCTCCTAGTGGGCTTCATAGGGAGGGATAAGAGCTCGAGGGGATGGATGAGAGAAGGCCTTCAACTCCCATGACTTCTAGAATGGACAACATTCACAAATGTTCACCAACCTCAGAACCAACTACCAACTTGAACCATCTCCAAATCTCACCTGGTAATAATGGCTCAAACATGTCCATTACTAAACATTCTAAATAAATAAAAATCTGTTGAAATGCTAAGAGATCCAATAATCACATTTGTATTCAAAATATCATTTTCTTTTATTTTGTCAAAAGCTGATTAGAAGTGAAATTTGCAACGAAACCATACATGCTTTTTTCATGGATCGACCATGTGCCTTTAACACAATGTTCTTTTCTACACAATTTACTAATTTTCTGATTTCTTTTTTATATAATTCATCTTATTATTTTGATAATAAGTGACATTTACTATTATTTGCATCTTATATAAAATTATTTCTGCTGTAAAGGCATCAAATTCTATTTCATTATTTAATATCACTTGCTCAGCCATTGCATGTGCATTGGGGTTGCTCACAAATGATATTTAAGACAGAGAAAGCAGGAAAAATGCTAGAATCTAGAACAGTAAATGTTACCTCACTTTGTTGTGTGTGTTTTTCATGCTAGTCCTAGATGTCTATTAAAAGAAGATTGACAAGTTTATTAAAAGGAAAGGATTACATTAGAATTGTATATATATATATAATATACTAGAGGCCTGATGCATGAAATTAGTGCATGAGGGGGGGCGGGTGTCCCTCAGCCCAGCCTGCACCCTCTCCAATCTGGGACCCTGCAAGGGCAGTCAGACATCCCTCTCACAATCCAGGACTGCTGGCTCCCAACTGCTCGCCTGCCTGCCTTCCTGATTGCCCCTAACCACTTCTGCCTGCCAACCTGATCACCCCCTAACCACTCCCCTGCCAGCCAGATTGATGCCTAACTGCTCCCCTGCCAGCCTGTTTGCCCCTAACTGCCTTCCCCTGCAGGCCTGGGTCCCCCACAACTGCCCTTCCCTGCAAACCCAGTCACCCCCAACTTCCCTCCTCTGCTGGCCAGGTCACCCCTAACTGCCCTCCACTGCAGGCCTGATCGCCCACAACTGCCCTCCCTTGCAGGCCTGGTCCCTCCCAACTGCCCTCCCCTGCTGGCCATCTTGTGGTGGCTATCTTGTGTCCACATGGGGGAAGGATCTTTGACCACATGGGGGCAGCCATCTTGTGTGTTGGAGTGATGGTCAATCTGCATATTACTCTTTTATTAGATAGGATAGAGGCCTGGTGCATGGGTGGGGGCCAGCTGGTTTGCCCTGAAGGCTGTCCTGGATCAGGGTGGGGGTTCCCTTGGGGTGTGGGGTGGCCTGGGCGAGGGGCCTGTGGTGGTTTGCAGGCCAGCCAAGGCCCCTGGTGACCCAAGCAGAGGCCCTGGTATCTGGGATTTATTTATCTTCTACAATTGAAACTTTGTAGCCTGGAGTGGAGCCAAGCCTTCTGCTCGCTCCGTGGTGGCAGCCATTTCTGTTGAGATTTATGTATCTTCTATAATTGAAACTTTGTAGCCTTAAGCAGAGGCCAAAGCAGGCCAGGGCTGCAGAAGCTTGGCTTCCTCCATCGCCGGGGGCAACCCTAGCCTCCTGCTCTCTCCAGCTCCATAGCTGCCGCCATTTCTGTTGGGATTTATTTATCTTCAATAATTGAAACTTTTGTAGCATTGAGTGGAAGCCTGGGCTGGCAAGGGCAGGCAGAAAGCTTGGCTTCCTCCATTGCCAGGTAAACCCACGCCTCCCTCCTGCTCTCTGTGGCTGCAGCAATCTTGGTTGGGTTTATTTGCATATTCACTCCTGATTGGATGGTGGGTGTGGCTGGCAGGCATGGCTTGTGGGTGTAGCAGAGGTATAGTCAATTTGCATATTACTCTTTTATTAGATAGGATATATATATATATATATATATATATATATATATATATATGTGTGTGTGTGTGTGTGTGTGTGTATCCTATCTAATAAAAGAGTAATATGCAAATTGACTGTCACTCCAACACACAAGATGGCTGCCCCCATGTGGACACAAGATGGCCACCACAAGATGGCCAGCAGGGGAGGGAAGTTGGGGGTGACCAGGCCTGCAGGGGAGGGCAGTTAGGGGTGACCAGGCCTGCAGGGGAGGGCAGTTAGGGGCAGGGGAGCAGTTAGGCATCAATCAGGCTGGCAGGGGAGTGGTTAGGGGGTGATCAGGCTGGCAGGCAGAAGCGGTTAGGGGCAATCAGGAAGGCAGGCAGGTGAGCAGTTGGGAGCCAGCAGTCCTGGATTGTGAGAGGGATGTCCGACTGCCCTTTTAGGCCCAATCCTACCTGCAGTGTTTTGATCAGTAATTTCTTAGAATTTTGAAATAGCCAAACCTGTGAACATTAAAATTCTGTGGCAATATTTGGGGCATTCAACAAGATAAATGATTTAGTTATCAAGAGGCAATTATATTTTATTTATTAAATTTATTTTCCTGTAATATTTTGATAAGTTATCTCTACTGAAAAAATATATCATTTTTATTACTATTTCTGCATTACATATGTTTATGGTTATAGCTTAGTTGATTCCATAATTTGATTATCCAAACAGAAAAGACCAAATATGATTTCTGGCTTTGTTAGCCATTCGTAGACCCTTAAACTTGATAATGAGTCAAAATTGTTCGTATTGTTAAAATTAAGAAATAATATACAAGATATAATTGTTATAAAGAAAAATAATTGTTTCATTTAGTTTAATTAAAATTTTTTCCTTGAAAATAAAAAGCCATATTAATATATCTCTTTAAATTAATCCTTCATAACTATACGTTGACCTTAGTCATTAATATATCTACTATTATTTTTAGCTTGTAAAGCCACCCCCAGAAGGATATTTTGAAACATTTTAATAGCATCTACTTCCTGTTCACCATAATCCCTCACCTTGTGAACTTCCATCAAGCATAGTTGTATAGAGAGCTCAGATTTTCTTAAAAGCTGGTCTGAATTGGCAAAATACATTTGAAATGAAAGGAGACAGAGAGTGGTGGGGAAGGGGAAGGGAGAGAAAGGGTATAGAGAGAAGAGCGGAGAGGTAGAGAAAGGTGGGAGAAAGGAAGGAAAGAATAAATTGAAGACAACTCAAGGATTATATGAGAATTTAAATAAAAGAAAATATAAAGAATCATTTATCTGATACATAGTAGGGATTCAATAAATAATAAAGATTGCTATCATTACTATTATAAATATACTGGGAAAGGTGTTTGAAATGTGTTTCAGTTAGCCTCTGAAAATTCTTACATTAACATCTTATAGCTTGACTTCCCCTCTTATCATCTAACTCTTTTTTTTTTTAAATATATTTTATTGATTTTTTACAGAGAGGAAGGAAGAGGGATAGAGAGTTAGAAACATCAATGAGAGAGAAACATCGATCAGCTGCCTCTTGCACACCTCCTACTGAGGATGTGCCCGCAACCAAGTTATGTGCCCTTGACCGGAATTGAACCTGGGACCTTTCAGTCCGCAGGCTGACGCTCTATCCACTGAGCCAAACCGGTTTTGGCTATCGTCTAACTCTTGATTATTAGTGAAGTCATCCTCCCAGATCATTTTATACATGTGCCTTGCTTAGCAGGATTAGCTGTATTCTGCTTTGACTAAGACAGGTGGGGGCGGGGGGAGATTTAAAACCTTTCCTAGATTATTGAGGTTAAACAGCACAGAGGAAGCAATGCAGGAATTTATGAAATTTAATATGTAAATGTCTTTTTGTCTTAAAAAAAGCAACTTATGTAAAAAGAAAGATATTTGTGTAAGTGCCTGACCATGATTATAATCACTAGATGCTAAAAAATGCAAATGTGTAAATAAATGATAATTAGAGTGCATAGCTACTCAAGGGAAATACCTGGAAGAAAAGTTTAGGTCCCAACTGATAAACTGCACACTAACCCTATCAACAATAAAGAAAATTTTTGTATCCTGAGCCCCTCTTAATTCTGGAGCTAGCATAATACTTCATCATTATAGCTTGATTTAACCTAAAAATCACTACTTAGATCCATGGGTGAAAAAGTTTTGATAACAGATTTTGTTAAACTTGGTTAAAATAGGGAGAGGAGAAGGAGAATAACTTCATGTGGATGGACTAAAAGTATTAACCTTCACAATTTCCAAAAACAATTCTCTGTCTCTCCCAAATGAAGTAATGTTGGTTTTTTAGATCATTAACTTGAATTATAACCTGGATTTCTGTCTACAGTTTCAAAAACATTATTTTACACTAGTGACCCAGTGCACAAAATTCATGCACAGGGTTGGGAGGGTTCCTCAGCCCAGACTGCACCCTCTCCAATCTGGGACCCCTCGAGAGATGTCCTACTGCCGGTTTACAGGGATCAGGCCTAAACTGGCAGTCGGACATCCCTCTCGCAACCTGGGACTGCTGGCTCCTAACTGCTCACCTGCCTGCCTGCCTACCTGATTGCCCCTAACCACTCTGCCTGCCAGCATCCTCACCCCCAACTGCCCCCCTGCTGGCCTGCTCACTCCAAACTGCTGCCCCCGCTGTCCTGATCACCTCCAACTGACCCCCACTGATGGTCTGCTCTCCCCCAACTGGCCCCCCTGCTGGTCTGCTTACCCCCAATGGCGCCGCCCCCCCCCCCTTCACCAGCCTGATCACCCACAACTGCGGTCCCATCCTGGCCTCTAACTGCCTCTACCTTGGCCCCACCACCATGGCTTTGCCCAGAATAACATCCGGAAGGTCTTCTGGAAGGTCTCCCAGTCTAATTAGCATATTACCCTTTTATTAGTATAGATAAAGGCCTGGTGCATGGGAGGGGGCCTGCTGGTTTGGCCTGAAGGGTGTCCCTGATCAGGGTGGGGGTTCCCTTGAGGTGTGGGGCAGCCTGGGCAGGGGCCTGTGGTGTTTTGCAGGCTGGCCATGCCCCCATGGGGTAAGGATCCCCACTGGGGGGGGGGGAGCATAGCCAGCCTGGGTGAAGGACTGAGGTCTGTTTTCAGGCTGGCCACACCCCCTTCAGGGTGGGGGTCCCCACTGGGGTGCCTGGCCAGCCTTGGTGAGGGGCTGATGGCTGTTTGCAGGCTGGCCATGCCCCCCAGTGACCAAAGCTCCCAGCCCCTCCTTTTTTTCGTTATTTTTTTTCCAGTGCCTTGAGCGGAGGCCAGGGCTGGCTGGAAGCAGGTATCTGAGATTTATTTATCTTCTATAATTGAAACTCTGTAGCCTTGAGCGGAGGCCAGGGCCTGCCAGGGTGGGTGGGAAGCTTGGCTTCCTCCATCGCCAGGGGTAACCCAAGCCTCCTGCTCACTCCAGCTTCGTGGCTGCCGCCATCTTTGTTGGGATTAATTTGCATAGTCACTCTGATTGGCTGATGGGTGTAGCGGAGTTATAGGACTAGAGGACTGGTGCACAAAATTCATGCAAGGGGAGGGGAAGTCCCTCAGCCCGACCTGCACCCTCTCCAATCCGGGAGCCCTCAGGGGATGTCCTATTGACAGCTTAGGCCCACTCTCTGCAGGGACTAGGCCTAAGCCACAGTCTGGCCTCCCTCTGCAGGAGTCAACCAGGATGATCAGGGGAAGGCACCAGCCCCATCACCCCACTGCTGCTGCCACTGCTGGCCACCACAGCCACCAAGGTATTTTCATCAACGTGGACTCTAGTCCTTTCACCATGAAAAAATGACAACTTTCTTTAGGCATTTTCAAGATGTCTCTTTCATAGGATATAACATTTCTTTCTTTCTCTTTTTTTTTTTTTTATCCTCACCTGAGGATATTTTTCCATTGATTTTTAGAAAGCATGGAAGAGAGAGGGAAAGACAGAGAAAACATCAATGTGAGAGGGACACTTTGGTTGCCTCCTACATGAGCCCTGACCTGGGCTCTGGCCAGGGAGGAGCCTGCAACCTAGGTACATGCCCTTGACCAGAATCGAACCTAGACCCTGTGGTCAGCAGGCCGAGGCTCTATCCACTAAGCAAAACCAGCTGGGGCAGGATATGACATTTCTTAGCCCTCCAGCAGCGGACCTTGGTACAGGGAGCTTAGCCATTGAGTAGTCAGAAAAGGTGTTTCCTCTGTAGTTCATGCACAGAGGCAGGACTGCTGGCGCATGTGGCTGACAGGCCCTGTTCTCTGCGGGCCTGTGCCACCCGTGGCTTGCCTCACCGTGCACGAGGTCCCCTCCCACCCACCTGCGTGCGCAGCCTCCTCCTGAGCAGTGGTGATGTTACAGCATCCCAGACAATTTTCATATTACCTCTTTATATATATAGATGGGAAACAGGTAATTCAGGTGGAGTTACTCAGTTATTGGTAATCATTATAATACCCTTCATCTTTCAGTCATATCTATATTATATAACCCTTTGCATTTTTATTAATCTTCCAATCACCTTTGACTTGGGTCACCAGAAATTGAATATAAGCCAAAGGGTGTAACATGGCTATCTAATTATGGAAGTTCCAAAAGATCTATACTTTCATTCACTTAATCTGTTAGATTAAAAGGCAGTAGAAACTGTCTTCTTACATGTTGGGTAACAGGATATTAAGAACAGTTATCCCTCAGATTTTTTTTCTACTTCTTTAGGCCACTTTCACCTGGTTTGGATATCTGATTCCCTGGCACAGAGAATATGATGTTTGGAGAAAATTTTGAATGTCAGATTTTTTAGATGGGTTATGAACATATACATAGAAAGTAGAAAAGTAAATATAAGGACCTGCAAAATACAATCTGTAGCTAAATTAAGAGACTATAGAGTAGGGAAATCTTAATAAGTCTCTTTCCAACCCTTAAATTCTAAGTTTAAGCCAGTCCTGCTGATGCTGAGGTGATAAATGAGGAGCACTTGTTTCTGAATGTGGCTCAGATGCATTCTCTATTCATAGTGTATATTGCATTACACCAAGATTGATGAGGTGTACCTGCTCAAGATGAGGTGGTTCCCAGTAAATGCAATGCAGGTCTCCAGCCATGTATGATAGGCCTGCCTAGGAAAGGTCTTTGAGTTTTCAAAAGATCTGATATCACCCTCTCTCACTCGGACTTAAGATTTGCATGTGTATCCACCTCTGAAGCCTGGGATGTTAAACCTTTGTCTGTGATTAAAAGTAGTGTGAATTTCCCAGCTGTATATGCTAACTGGCTGGCTTCTTCATTTCATATGAGCAAACATATTCGATTTACCTAAGTCATTCCTGTCAGGTTTCCTTCAGTCTACACCTCTTATTTACATGTGTAGACTATTTTGATTCTGAGGACTCTCGTTATTTCAACTGATCCACTCAACAAATCCCACAATTTGAACAAAATATATATTACTATTTTAATAGTCTTTTGGGGAAACTCTGCCATAGGTAAAAATTATTTGGAGTCTTAATGTAAAGACAGATCTGACAAGTAAGGGAAGGTCTAGGGATTCAAGTTCCACACACTTTCTACTATATCCAATTGTCTATATGAAGCCACAGAATGTAATCTCCAAAATGATTGTAAAGATCAATATCAAACTGTTGTAAAGATCAAAAGCAATGATACACGTGAAAATGTTTTGTGTTTTTTTTCACATAAAACCCTTCTGTTTATGGAAGCTCCCTCTGCCCTTACCTCCAGCCCCTGATAAGTAGCTTTGTGATGAAACTAAAAAATGAAGATAATTTTCCATTGTTTCAATTTATTGTTTAAAAATATCTGGGTTAAAAAAGTGACAATGACATTAAATTTAACCTAAATAATTATGGGAGATGGATGCACTGAAAGGAATACATAAAATTGAAAAAAAAAAAAGGAAATCAGATAATGATGATGTCATAAGCATTAATATTGGCTTAAGATCAGATTTTTAGAGAGAAAATTGAATAAGGCTATAATAAAATTACACCAAAAATAAACTGTCCCTAGAAAGCCCCATTTAGGAAGAATCAATTGATACAGATTAATCTAATAATGCTGAGCCAAAAGCAATACACCTGGATACAGAATTTTATAGATTAACATCTGAGGTAAAAATGCTCTCTTCTTTCAAAGAACTTCGTGAAAATATTTTCCAATAAAAGATACTGGAGTCATTGATTATCCATTGGTTATCTTTTAAAGTACTCTTTCACAAGTCAAGATAATGAATACAAAATATTTATGTTACTATTCATGTTGGCTTCTTTATATTCTTATATCTTCATTCCATCAGCATGTAGTTTATAAACAAACTGGGTGAGACTTTATGTAAAGCATGGGAAAGAGGTAGAGAGGGAAAAAGTCCTTAAGGTGCCAATTTTATAAACATAAATAATTACATTGTTTTATCCAATTGATTGTTTAGCATTGTATGTTCAAGTCTAAGAAGTTTATCTTAACTATGGTTCAACTTAAACATGTTAAGACCCCAACTATATAACTTAAAAGTCAATAATTTATGAAAAAGAAAACATCCCTCCCACACCCAGAAACACATATTCCTGGAAAAAATTTATTTAAAGAATAAGAGGGAGAGTGGACCTCTGATTCAGAGTCAGAAATCACCAAGACTTGATGGTGTTCCCTTGTTGCACAAGTGGACGCATATTTCCTCTGAACTTACACTAATGTATTAGCTAAATAATACATGTCCGTCTCCCTGCACTACTTTTGGGAAAAGATAGCATATTAAAATAAAAAATGATATAAGATCAAAGACAGAATGTCATAAACACTCCCAGCCTAGCCCTCATATATTTCACTGCCAAAATGCAACTAAATTATATTCCTACCTTACAAGTACCAATATGAACTTTATCACTAACTCTACTCAATTTATCCAAACTAGAAGAGTTCAAACTTTCAGATGAATTTACCTACTCTCATCTAAATCTGGTTTTTAAATTAAATCAGACTTCATAAGACATTTCATTAGGGCAATTTTCACTTTGAGAGCTGTCTCCAAACCAAAATGAAAGATGTCAAAACTGTCTTGGTATTTTCTCACTGCACCATATTCACATCTCCATGTGTGGATATGGAACTGATCCCAACTCACTTCAGGTTTGGAAACTGATAGATTTATACATTGTGCCAGTTTGAACTAGATTTTCCATTATATAAAGTCAAACATATTCTAATCGATCCACAGATTTTCCCAAAAGAATAATTATTGTGTCCAAAAGCATGTAGTGCAGGCTAGACAGGAAGAGATAAGCACCTGGAACTGTAAACTGACTCTAGGTAGAAAGAGTCAACTATTGCTGATGAGTTCAAGTCCAACTCAGTAGAAAGAATGCAGACAACAGATGGTAATGCAAGCAAACATTTGGCCTCCTGACTGTTCAACACAAGGTAATGAAGGTGCCTCTACAGGCAGTACTCTGAAACTCAGCGGAGCAAATGATAAATCTGTCGCAATGTTCTGTCCTCGCTACAGAGCCAGTGTTTAGGAAGAATTACCCCATTCTTAGATGGGGAGACAAGAGCAAAACAGAAATTCAGCCTTAGATGGACTCTGCTACTAGTTCGATGACAAAATCAGGACTTGGGCACTTGAAGTAAGAGAGAGAGAGAGAGAGAGAGAGAGAGAGAGAGAGAGAGAGAGAGAGAGAAGAGAAACCTGGTATGAATGAAGAGGCAAAGTATGTTAAACTGGGGACAGATTTGGAGTAGGAGTCAGTCTAGTTGTAAAAATGACTTGCTGTTGAGTCACTGGATGATTTGAGCATTTTAAACCCCTCCTGACTAAAGTCAGTCTTGGTCCTAGTGGCTAGAACATGGTAGAGAGAGTGTGTTTATGAGGTAGAGTATCTCAGAATTCAGGAACTGAGAAGCTAGTAAATGCTAAAATAATGACAGAATCATCTGGAAAATTCCTGATTCCTTAATAACAACTTGCCCTTAACAAGTTGACACTTGGAAATCCCTTATTCCAGTTTTTTGTGTTTTTTAACAACATTTCAATTTAATCCCACAGCTGATCAAGTAAGAGAACTGGACCTAGAGAACACCTTAAAAATTTTAAAGTAAATTCAATCCTGAAAGGAGTGCACAAAATAAAACGGAGATGATCTATAAATGAGAACACAAGTCATTCTTCCTGTATTTCCTATATTTGCTGATCTCTTACCTAACGGATTGTAGCAGAATCAAAGTACATGAGCTACAACTAAAACTGATAGTAGGGAAAAAAACACTAATATTACTATATTCAAACTAACTTCATAATAGGCCACCAACCTAGTAGAAAGATAAGACACAGATAACTATCATTGTTTAAAATTATTTTTAACTGAACCTCTTTTGCATAGATTTTGCATTAGTATCCAGACTATTCAAAGTTCTATCAGGATTATTTCTACCAACTTTTCCCTACTTCTTAAATGATATTTAGACTCAAGAGAAAAACATGGCACAGTTTATTTTCTGGCTGCTAGTCTCTTGTCTTTGCTTATATTTTATACCTACCTCGGTCTCTTGCTGATGAATTCAGAGGCTGCTAAAAGACTTGGGGTATTGTGTTAGCACTGCCACTCTTTGATTATAGCTCCTGGGATCATAGCTAATTTCACTGGTCTATTGTCATCATTTCTATTTTGGCAGGCACAACACATCTCCATGTGTTGCCTCAGTTAAACTATTTTGTAACTGTATTCAGGGTTGCCTCACCCTTTAAAATGGCAGCTTCATAAAGGTATAAAATTTCCCATCTACTTTTTTCTCCCTTGTGTGTGTTACTAAGAACTTTAGATCAATTACATATCAATGACAGTACACAAGGAAGTAATGTTTATATTTCTGGCATTTCCACTTGAACGTAAGCCTCCATTAATGCCTTAATATATGCTGCACAGTTAGGCAATGTGGGTTCCAACTATGAATTGGTGGTGAAAGCTAAGACATACAATTCTAATACCCTGTCCTATTTCTATACCAACTTTATCATGACTCCTCTTGAAGCTGTGCAAAAATATTTTACTTCAGTTTGCTAAGTGGTTTAGAAGTAGTGGGTAGTGGATATGAGAATTTCATTGGATCATATACTCAATCATCTTAATTCTATGGCTTAAATGCAAATTCCAGTTTCAAAGTTCTAAGCTTTCTTTTGATATATTCACATGCTTGGTTTAGGAGAGGATGGTTAGATTGCCATCTTTATGTGGAATGAAATAAACAACAAAAGTTACATTAGTAAAATATGTATTGACACCCTTGGAGGAAAAATAGTTTTTAAAAAGGGAGAGAGAGAGAAAAGAGAAAAGGTGATTCACATATTTTTTAAGTATTATTTGCTCTTGATTAATTAAGTACATTTTTAATATTTCTGAGTAGTCCAACATGTGCATTAAATTATAAACAGCTTCTCTCATCAAGTTAACCAATGAATAAACATTTGAGAAATCCATAGTGTATTTTTAGAACTTTATTTGGGTTATTGATCACATTCTCATATACAATATTGCTGTATTTAATAATTTTACTTTATCTCTATGATCATTTCTTCTCTCATTCTTCTAGAGGGTTTCTTATTTTCAAACACCATACCTCAATGCCTGAGTTTTAAAATTGTTTGGGTATTACCATTAGAATATATGACTAAAACTTCAAACTCAATTTGTCAACAACCTAATGAAAATATCAAGTCATACTCAAAATATTATGTAAATTTAAAACTTTATTTTTATCATTAATTTATTATTTTAAAAAATAGTATTGCAAGGTTTTCACAGAAAAATAGCAATCTCTTACATCATCAAAGAACACCCCTAAATCCTATTCTCTGGGGTTAATCATTTCCCATTTTTTTCAACTATTCTGATTATTTGCCTCTATATTTCCATAAAGTATGCTTACACAGCTATGTTTGAGATTACCAATTTTGTCCTGTATTATCATTCCAAATTATTTATGTTCTGTATCCACTCTCTATGTCATAAAAGAAAATTAAATAGCTCTATTGTTAGCATCATTGCTGCTTCGGTGTTTCATCACTTGCAGTCAAAAGCAATCTTAAAGAACACAATGACCACATATTTGAGAAATTCTATCTTCTGCTTCACCAACTCCCATCCTTCAAAGCTCTGGTCTTCCAGTGAAGTCTGCATTATCACCACTATCACGTTAATGGTGCAGGTGCACACACACACACACACGCATACACACAAAGTTGGTACTCTGTTCTTCAATAACATCCACAATAACATCACAGGAAGGTCTTTATCATTACTTTCACTCCATTATGTTAAAATTGTTAACCACTTGTCAGATTTTCCTAAGAGACTATAACTATTAAATAGTGTAGTGGAGTGTCATTCAACTATTTTTCATAATGAATAACTATAAAGAATTTTTAGAAATCATTCAAAACACATTTACTGAGTTGAACACTTCAGAATTCCTGGTTCAAGTGTTTGTTAATCTTTTATTTTATGCCTCAAGCTATTTGATAGGTGTTTCACACTTCTATCATAAATAACAATTAATTACAGCAGAAATCTCAGAGAAATTGGTAAGGACATTCTATTTACGATTATATCATAATCTTGAAGGAGAAAGAAAGGTACATGTACAATCTGTAACTTTTTTCCTTCAAATGATTCTAACACAATCCCAAATGATTGCTACTGCTCTAAATGTCTAACCCAAAGATGGTGAGGCATTCTATCCTAAATTTATGGCTCTGTAATGTTTTCTTGGCCTTCAAACTCAAAATCCCCCAAACTTCTTTTTAAAACCTGCTACTTTTTCATGAAATATACTAGTTTGTTAACAGAATCATCATTTCACTAGTCACTCTGCTAAGAGCCTTAACAATTACTTTTAGGCTTCTCTCCATTATCCACTATATACAATCTGTTGTCAACTTCTAGTTCAATCTCATCTTCTAAGTTTCAAAAATCTATTAAATCCCCTCTAGTCTCACTACTAATCTTTGGCTGAGACCATGTCAGTTTTCTACCTGAATTCTTATGCCTCCTGACTGCCTCTAGTCTTGTTTGACTCTAAAGTGCTGTCAGAGTGAGATTTCTGCAATAAAATTCTGATCATACAATTTTCTTGCTTCAACACTTGGGGGGAAAACATAATAAATTTTCTTAGTTTCAATTCTGACTCATTCCAAAGAGTTATCTCATGCCAGGCTGGTAGAGGTGATGTAATACACAGTATCAACTCATGAGAATCACTTAAATATGCCTAGAGAAATGGTTACTCATCATGAAGAAAAAACAACATTTAAAGAAGTGGCCTGTGGTCCAGCACTGTAACAATGCTGACGCCCAGTGAAGTTTGTACTTCCACCTTGGGTGCTTCCTCACTGCTTCCTGGGAGGTGAGGCTCATCTCCCACCACGGCCATGCGTGCTCATAAACAAAGGGTATCGGGCTTCTTTCTGTTTCCTCACCTGTGGGAAAGGGACACAATCAGATCTAGATTTTCCTCCTTATGAACAATTCCAGACGCTTGTGTCTCTTGGCTTAATTTCAAGGCACTCCCGCCCAGGGTGAGAGAGGTTCACTGACTCTCCACTCCCTTCTTCACTCTCCACTGTATCAAGATATGGTACAACTTCAGCTTATGACCTAAAGAAGACTGAGCATCAGCCTTACAATAGGAGAGGAGGTGGGAATAAATACAGGAAAAAATGTACACCTGGTTTTCCCAGAGTATATATGGATTTAAAGAAAGCTGCCCAGCATCAAGAAAGGAATGAGGATGAAGGATTTCCAAGTCTAGGCAAAACGCAATACCCAGTCTCTACACATAGCCCCGGGCTCTCAGTTCCCCCTTTCAGAAGTTTTTCACTCTTGCAGTCATTAACCCCACATTGTTTTATTCCTATGATAGGCAACTGCACCTGAGGAACAACTGAATAGAGGATGTTCACAAACTCCTTGGAGTTACCAAATGAACTAAATTGTCAATCTAAAATAGATTTATTTCAAAACACAGATTTAAAAAAATGAATTGTGACACTCTGCTTGAGTCTTTATTCTTGACATACAGTGAAAAATAACCTCACAATTAATAATGGCTATTCCTCTGTTAGCTCCTTTATTTTTTTTTTCCTCTTTTACCTTAGCTACATTATTCTCATCCCACTCTAGCTTCTACACATTTCTTCTCTTTTTTTTCTGTTAATGGCTCACCCATTCAACAATAGATTTTGTTTTCATAATTGAGGTTTTGACATGAAATTAGACATTGTATTTACCCCTTAAAAAGGTTTGCTTTGTCTTTCCTGTTCAAATTTAAATTAATGATGGCAGCTATAATTCAGGCAATATCAACCATTACAAAAGTTCACCAGAAATGAAAAACTTCAAATTTTATAAGCAAGCAAATGACTATTATAATAAAAAATATTAATTTTGCCCACTCTCAATTTAATTTAATATTTTATACTAGAGGCCCAGTGCACGAAATTCACGCACTCGGGGCAGGGGGTGGTCTCTTAGCCCAGACTGCACCCTCTTGCAGTCCGGGAGCCCTCAGGAGATGTTCAACTGCAGGCTTGGCCCGTTCCCCATGGGGAGCAGGCCTAAGCCTGCAGCCGGACATCCTTAGTGCTGCTGCGGAGGCGGGACAGGCTCCCACCACCACCGCTGCACTCGCCAGCCATGAGCCTGGGTCAGGACTTCTGGCTGAGTGGCGCTCCCTCTGTGGGAGTGCACTGACCACCAGGGGGCAGCTCCTGCATTGAGCATCTGCCCCCTGGTGGTCAGGTCGCATCAGAGCAACCGGTCTTTCTGCCATCCGGTTGATTTGCATATTAGCCTTTTATTATATAGGATTTTCCCCACATTTGGGATAAATGGTTTCATTTTATCCTTAGATAACATTTTTTTCTTCATGTAGAGAAAATCTTAAAACCATCTAAAGTGAAGAAGCAGGATATCTCAAAGTATTATTGACACATGCTATTTGGACTGGAGCACGCAGTGTTCCCCTGGGCAGGATGGTGCCCCAGATTCTTTGTCCATAGGAGTCAAAGAATGAATCCATGGACAGAAGGAGGTATAGCAAAGGTGGAGATTTATTGAAGAACAAGTACAGACTCCCACATGGGGAAGGGGAAGAATCTCACAGCACAGACTCCCACATGGGGAGAAGGAAAGAGTCCCGCTGACTTCCTGTTTCCACAGTTTATAAAGGCTGCAAGTCCCTGTGTCCTGATATCCCTTCTGATTGGTCAATATTCCCTTTTGAATTGGTTACTATAGTAACTCTCCAGGCCCTCCTCCTGAATTGTCCTCCTATTCTCTCTGGCTTTTCTTCCTCCTTCTTTATTTTGTAAATATAGACCTTTTTGCTACTCCCAGTTTCCTTCTGTTATGGAAATGTACCCTCTCCCAACTCTATAGCCCTATGTGTTTTCCATGGGGCCCCTTAATTTGTAAAATTTCTTAAACCTGCCTATATCCCCCTAAAATTTCTATTTCATTATTCTTACCTCTAAATGTTTACAATCATTTCACTGTTTGATATTGGTTAAATTCAGAGAAAATTTTCAGATCTACTTTTAATTGAATTGGACTCATTGGCTGGAAAAAATAAAACAGTTTCCTTAAATCAGAATTTATGCATTGACTTCAGGATGTCATATGAATCCTCGGAAATTATATGGGAAAATATGTGAACATTTATATGCAACTGTTTTTCTTAGGATTTTAGTTTACAGATTTCAAAGGACTCTCAATGTCTTTCAAATAAGTGCTATTACCACTGAAATCTGTAATACAGGATGTACACTTAGGAAAACTAGTCAGGATTATGTTAGATGACATAAATATCTTTTTGAACTTGGATTTATACATCTCTTCTATGATCATATTAACATGAATTTTTACAAAAATCTCTCTTCAGAATAGTACTGGAAAATAATGACATAATTTCCATATCAAAGTCTAAATGGATATGGACAGATTCATTGTTTTAACTCTCTCATGCTGAGAAAATAGTCATAAAATCCATGTCTTTAAGAAAGTTGTAAAGCTCGTTGTTGAAATGATCCAATAAGATTATGATGGTTTTTACTGATATTTATTAATTCTTTTTCATGTTCAAAGTTTTAAAATGGTATACATTTTAAGTGGCATTTAATATACTATACAATTATAAAATTTGACAGGCTTATTATTCAATCTGACCCACATCACACTAACATTGTCAGGACAGGCATTATTTTTCTCAATAGACAAAAGTATAAATGTTTATGTCACTTCTTTTTGTAATCTCAGGGTAAGTAAATTATGGAGCTGAGTCTCCTACCAACAAATTCTATGTAATATGAAGTCTAGACCTTTTTAATCTATAATTATTCTGTGTTTTCACCAATCAGAGGCAAAGAACCTATTTTTATTATTGCCTCCAGGAGATACTCACAAATCTTAACATGTTATTAAGGAAACTACTCAAGATAGAGAAACATCATTATACTAGGGGCCCAGTGCATGAAATTCGTGCACTGGGGGGGGGGGGGGGAGGAGTCCCTCAGCCCAGCCTGCCCCCTCTCACATACTGGGAGCCCTCAGGGGATGTCCTACTGAGGTGACCAGGCTGATTAGGGGAATGCACCAGCCTCATCATCCCACTGTTGCAGCCACTGCCAGTCACCACAGCCACCAAGGTGTTTTCATCAACACAGATTCCAGTCCCTTCACCATGAAAAAATGACAACTTTCTTTAGGCATTTTCAAGATGTCTCTTTCATAGGATATGACATTTCTTTCTTTCTTTTATTTTTATCCTCACCTGAGGATATGTTTCCATTGATTTTTAGAGAGTGTGGAAGAGAAAGGGAAAGACAGAGAGAAACATCAAAGTGAGAGGAACACTTTGATTGGTTGCCTCCTGCATGAGCCCTGACCTGGGCCCCAGCCAGGGAGGAGCCTGTAACCTAGGTACATGCCCTTGATCAGAATCGAACCAGACCCTGCGGTTGGCAAGCCTAGGCATTATCCACTGAGCAAAACCGGCTAGGGCAGGATATGACATTTCTTAGCCCTCCAGCTGTGGACCTTCCTTTTTTTCTCCAGGAGTGTGGTGGAAAAACCCTAGATCACCTTTTTGGATCCTTATACCCAAGTTACTAAGAATATTACCAGTGACAAACAGGGAGCTTAGCCAATGAGCGGTCAGAAAAGGTATTTCCTCTGTAGTTCACACAGATCGCTTCTGAACTCTGGCTCTGCCCCTGCCAAGGCCTAAAGCATCCGGGCCTGGGCAGGGGCCCCCCAGCTCCCTCCCATCACCCAATAGCCCGGCTCTGCCCCTGCCCAGGTCCCAAGCCTCTCTCCTAGACAGGGGACCCCCAGCTCCCTCCGATCACCCAGCTCCACCCCTGCCCAGGCCCCAAGCCTCTTGCCGGGGCTTGGGGACTGGACAGGGGACCCCAGGTCACTCCGATCGCCTGATCGCTCGGCTCCACCCCTGCCCAGTAGCCCCTGGCTCAGGCCCTTCCCAGGTTGCTCAGGACCCACAGGGGGCCTACCTCGGAGTGACCTGGGTGCTGAGAAAATTCCCGGGACCCAGGCTGCTGGGCGCCTACATATGCAAATTAACCTCCATCTTTGTTGGGTTAATTTGCAAACTCACTCTGATTGGCTGTGGGCGTAGCAGAGGTATGGTCAATTTACATGTTTGTCTATTATTAGGTATGATGGTATCATAATATAGTGAAAAGGTATCATACATTAATTTTTCAAATAAAAATTTTATTTGTTAAACGTCAATAATATATGTACACACATACATACAGTTTTGATATATTTTAAATACATATATATATATATATATATATATATATATATATATATATGTTTTTCAACAGAATTATTGAGTACTAGAGGCCCGGTGCATGAAATTTGTGCACAGAGGAGGGGAGTGTCCCTCAGCCTGGCCTGCACCCTCTCCAATCTGAGACCCCTTGAAGGATGTCCTACTGCCAGTTTACAGGGATCAGGCCTAAACTGGCAGTCGGACATCCCTCTCACAATCCAGGACTGCTGGCTCCTAACTGCTCACCTGTCTGCCTGCCTGATTGCCCCTAACCACTCTGCCTGCCGGCCTGCTCGACCCCAACTTCCCCCCACTGCAGTCCTGCTTGCCCCCAAATGCCCCCCCTGCCAGCCTGATAACCCCCCAACTGCACGCCGTACCAGCATGCTCACTCCCAACTGCCCCCCCTGCTGGCCTGCTCGTCCCCACCTGCCCTCCCCACTTGCCTGCTTGCCCCCAACTGTCCTGCTTGCCCCCAACTGTCCCCTTGCTGGCCTGCTCACCCCAAACTGCCCCCCTGCTGTCCTGATCACCCCCAACTGACCCCCACTGACAGCCAGCTTGCCCCCAGCTGGCCCCCCTGCTGGTCTGCTCACCCCTTACTGCCCCTTCCCCGCCGGCCTGATCACCCCAATGCCCCCCCCCCCCCCACCGGCCTGATCACCCACAACTGCCATCCCATCCTGGCCTGATCACCCACAACTGCCCTCCCATCTTGGCCTCTAACCACCTCTACCTCTGGCCCACCACCATGGCTTTGTCCAGAAGAACATCCGGAAGGTCTCCTGGAAGATCTCCCAGTCTAATTAGCATATTACCCTTTTATTAGTGTAGATAGAGGCCTGGTGCATGGGTGGGGGCTGGCTGGTTTGCCCTGAAGGGTGTCCCAGATCAGGGTGGGGGTTCCCTTGGGATATGAGGCAGCCTGGGCAAGGGGCCTATGGTGGTTTGCAGGCCAGCCACATACCCATGGGGTGAGGATCCCTGCTGGGGGGGTGTGGCCAACCTGGGTGAGGGGCTGAGGTCTATTTTCAGGCTGGCCAGGCCCCCAGCAGGGACCCTCACCCCATGGGGGCATGGCCAGCCTGGGTTAAGGGCTGAGGGCCGTTTTCAGGCTGGCCATGCCCCCCCCCCCCCAGCGACCCAGGCTCCCAGGCCCTCCTATTCTTTTTTCCAGCCCCTCCCAACCCTGGAAGCCTGGGTTGCCCCTGGTGACCCAGGCCCCCAGCCACTCCTTGAGCAGCAGCCAGGGTGGGTGGGAAGCTTGGCTTCCTCTGTTGCCGGGGGCAACCCAAGCCTCCTGCTTGCTCCAGCTCCGTGCTGCCACCATATTTGTTGGTTTAATTTGCATACTCGCTCCTGATTGGCTGGTGGGTGTAGTGGCAGGACGGTCAATTTGCATGTTTCTCTTTTATTAGTGTAGATACTGTCTTTCTTATGACAAACCAGAAGCATCACTTTGGTGAGTACTTACTGTGGTAGGCTGCAATTCAATGATGCGCAGTGCAGCTATTAAATAGGAAGGAAGGAGCTCTTTGCTACCCATAACAAATGTCTATGACTAAATTACAATTATAGATTATATCCCTTGTCTTTCTCATCACTAGGTGTTAAATATTCACCCTCTCATTCTCATTTTCCCCAATTTGCCTGCCTCACTCTCCTAATTGATTTCTAATAGACTTTTAGCAGTTAAATAAGGGTAATCCAGATAACCAAACAGGTTAAATTGGTTAAACTTAATTTCATGTATTCAGAATGTTCTTTCTGGAAGAGATTGAAAGTAAAGTTCATAAGTTATTGAAACATAAAAATTGAACTGGAACACCCTGAATTCCCAGGTTCTTGTCTCGATGGTTTCAAAGAATGAAGCCACGGATGAAAGGTGATAGGTGAAAAGTACAGAAACTTTATTGCAAGCAGACACTACCTCTAAAACCGAATTATAAATTCTAAGCCTAAGACTCTGTCCCTCCTGGATGGACAGAGGGGCCCCTGAGAAGGGTGGCTGCTTTGTCTTGAGGCATTAAATAGGCTGCAGTTCTTTGTGTGAACCTGGCCCTTTCTTATTGGTCATTTTGCTACATAGAGTTAGTTTTCAAAGCTCAAAGCCCACGTGGTGTCCCCATTTTCTCTCCCCCGTATCTTGTTGGTCGGAGTCACTGTTGATTTATCTTATAGCTCTCCCAGTTGTGTTAGCAGAGAAAGCCTTATCTTATGGCCCTCCCAGCTACTCAGGTCAGGGCTGCTTTTGGCCTAACTTATGGTCACTTTAATGGCTCAGGCCCGAGATACCTTTTGGTTTATGGCTGTCTTTAATTGCACGGGCCAGATTTATTTCTATTTGTCTATGCCATTTCTCTATCCTCCATACAAGTAAGATAAACACCCTGGCGTCTTCAAGTCTCCATTATGTATTTCTCTCCTATAGAACCCTTTCATTCCTAAAACTTTCTAAACCTGCCTAATTAAACTAGCTAGCTAACCCTTTCATTATTGTGAGATATGCTTTTATAAAATGTTTATTCAGGGTTGATTGCATATATGCGGTGTTACTATTATGCTATATCATGCATAGTTTGGAAAATATAACCAATAGGAAGGATTACAGAGGACAATATAGAACAGATTTAAATGGGTTAGTTGTTTTTTTTTTCAGTCTAAATGGACTGCTTTTTCTCTGCATAGAACTCATGCATTTTTTACTGTTGTAGAAGCAAATCAAATATACATACTACCCCACTCTCTTTGATCAAATTGCTAGAATGTTGCTAATGAGAGACCTAGAGGACTTTCCATTTCAGCTTATCTTTGAAGATTTGCCACTTTGGTATATGAAATATTATGAGCTGAAGGTAATCAAGACCCTGCAGGCTCAGGAGAAACTTTTAGCTCTCCCTTAAATACTCTACTTATATAGGGCAGGACAAACTTCCAGTTATTGAATATCTACTCTTATCATCCTGCAAATGAGCTTTCTCCCCCCTGAAGCTCCAAGTCACCTTACCTCAACCTTAGTTTGGAATGTCATATATATCTCTTTGTAATCTTCTATCTCTACACTTCTCATGTATGAGGGGTTTCCATATGTACATAGGTAATTAAATTTGTTTTTTCTCTTGTTAATCTGTCTCATGTCATTAATTATTAGACTAGTCAAAAGAACCTAGAAAGTGAAAATTGTCTTCCTCCCCCACACCTTCTATTAGTTTTTCTCAGAGTGGAATTGTTAATATTAAGGTCCTCTCTATTGTTCTGCAAATGATTTCTATAGTACATTGTTTATATTATGATAGAGTTCATTTTATTTTATGCATAAATAAATATTTAAATTATGGCAATTTGTCTTTGTTCACTTCCCATTTTATATATACATGCCAGGTAGATGGTAAGTAATTATGGATATTATTTTTAAATGTATTCAAATCTACATAAGAAACACACACATTTTACTTTTTTATCCTACTGAAATTTTTTTTAATCTTCACCTGAGGACATGCTCTTATTTATTGATTTTAGAGAGAGAGGGGGAGAGAGAGGGAGAGAAAGAGAGAAACACAGATGTGACAGTGAAATATCAATCAGTTGTCTCCTGCAAGCTCCCTGATCGGGGATTGAACCCACAACCTGGGTATGTACTCTGACCAGAAATTGAACCAGCAACCTTTGGGTGTATGGAACAACACTCCAACCAACGGAGCCACACAGGCCAGAGCTCCTTCTGAAAATATTGATGGTGATTTTTAAAAGCACTTAACCTATTTTGTTCCTACCAAAAGTTTTGCAAACACATTTCAATTATATATTACTATTCAATATATGCCAAAGAAAAGCCCCAATTAATGTATCATGATTCACTTTAATGAGCATTAGTGGTACCAAAGAGAGGAGGCATGTTCTGCCTGGCCATAGATTAAGCTGAATTCCATATTTGAAAGTTCCATAAACCTTCAAAGAAATAAACATGTTTGTAATACTATTACTCATTTCTGTTGAATTTAGATCTGAATTATTCCTTAGATTTGTAATCCTTCTACAGTGATGAGAAACATAAATATAGGCCTATGCCAATAATGGAAAATTTGTAAGCACTCTTGAAATGAGGTCCAGAAGTCATACTTCCAAAGACAACACTTTTGACGCTTGGCTGATAGTGCTGGGCTGAGAGCACAGATCCTAACAGCTGTAGCAAATAAGCATCTCAAAACTGCAGGAATTCTTCATAGGGGGGAGGTAAACCAGGGAAGGTAGGGAAACATTTGCCCTCAGGCTTGGCCTATTCCTGGTAATATTTCACAGTTTTGTGTTTCTTTGGTTTTAAGAGCCCAGTGCCCTGCTGAGCCATGTCATAGCCTGAGGCAAAATAAAAGATCAATAATACTTGTCGCATCTTTGTTTAAAATCTTTATAGTTTGTTCAACCCTTTTTGCATTTTGCAACAATTATAACTTTTCCAAATATTGTTTATCTTTATTGCTGTTTTTTCGGCGTCCCATAAGTGTTGTATTTGAGGCAGTATCTGTTGACTAAATACTGGTCTAGTATCTTTTGGGTGAAGCCGAGGAATCTGTATATTTATTTATTTACTTACTTACTTACTTACTTAATTTATTTTTTAGATTGTTGTCCCTGGATTCCTTTATCAGAACTTACAGAATCACCAGCACCTCATCTGCTCATCCTACACATGTCCTCAATAGGAAACATTGAATTGATTTGTAATAATTGGCATTGACTTTGCCATTTGTGGCTTTTCATCTGTTGCGACAAATGGTATTTTAAAAAAATTGTCCATAAGAAGTCACTGCATTTTTGTGGGTGTTTTTATTTTTTTCAGTCTCTTTTCTAAGACTTTTCAAACTATCATCATCGATTTCAATTTGAAATACCTATAAAAATGAAAAGGCCAGAGGCAAAGTGGAATGAAACATTACACTGTGCTGTTAGCATAATGTGGATATCAATTATAAAGTCAAAATATGGTGTTTGAAAACACTTTGCTTAATAGTTTTTCATTTAAAATATTTATTAAATATTTACTAAGTACCCATTTGTGTGATTACAAAAATACAAAAAAATATGTTAGGAAATAAGAAAAAAATATCTAAGCTGAGGGCTGTTACTGTAATGCTTGAAATATAAACCCAGAGGAACTATAAAATATTTATTAGTCAAAACCAAGTTGGATAGTCTAAAATTTCTAAGGCTTCATGGGATCTCATTAATGTATAAAATATTTGGCTACAAATCCATTATTTCTAACATATAAACTAAAGGAAACTTCTAAAAGTCACAAAACTTATACATGAAACAAATGCAAAACTGAGTTTCACATCACAAACTTTAAAATCTTTTAGAGTTCGGTACAGCACAGTGGATTGTGACAAATCATAAAAAAGGTTATTGGTTAAAGTGGGGTATGCTTTAAAAAAGACAAAAATACAGAGGCAAATAATTAAACATCAAGGCTTTTATCTCTTTCACATTTTTACATGGAAAAGAAAATATCAGGACTTGAGTATCAGTTGAACCAGGAATTCTCATGCTTTCATTAGAGCCCTAATTCTGAAGTCTCTGGGAAATCTTAAAATTACCCAAATCTCTGAGAAATCCAAAGAAAGCTATGAGACAAAGAAATATTAATACACCAATAATTCACTCATTATCAAAATCCTAAATATTAAGTCATCTACATCTGCACTTTCTTCCTTTCATCCACACAGGAAGAGAGTAAGTAGTAAATGCACAGGAGGAGTCAAAGACTGCTACTGTGTGCAAATCCAAGGAGTTTCATTTAACCCAGCACAAAGAATTATTGAATTTCTCCCATATTCTGAGAACCATGCAGGCAATCCAATTGGATTCTCAGGTAGATCCTCAATATCCTACTCTGCAAAATTCAATGCCCCTTTTTGATATATCCAAATCTGGCTTAGTCAAGTTCAGAATAACTGTTGGGGTCAGGTTGGTTAGATTCAGCGGGGGGACTAAGGACATATTTTCTCTTCTGTAATTGTAAGTATACATTTCCTGGTGTTAAAGCAACATTAAAGTGTAATAAATAAATAAATAAATAGGCAGGACCAAACTCTCTACATTATTCATTTTCACCAGAATGACTTACATAAATAGTAATACAATTTATATACTAGTAAGTATCTGTTACAATTTCAGAACATATTTCCTTCTTCTCAGAAATGTAAGGCTCCTTCCTGTTTCTCTTCCTTGAATCAATCATGTTGTTATTCCTTTGCTCTGTTCTAGCTTTCATTTATTCTCATTTTGCACACTGTAACAAGAAGGCCATATTCACTCCAAATTTCTCTGTGAGCTATAGGCTGATCGTGCCTTCCACAAAATATCTCCAGCCCAAAATTCACTCATGAAGTCTGGGCTTCTATTTATTATAATGTCCAGTCTTGCCCTAGAAATCAAAGTTTCTCTAAAGTCCAAAATTAAAGTTATCATTTTATCTTTCAACTCTGTTCTTTATGTTTCTTACCACCCAGTCTCCCAAGCCAGCAGTCATTCTTCAGGCTCTCCCAAACCATGAGATGGAAACAGAATTGGCATCCACAAAACATGTTAAGAACAATGTATAGATAAACAAATTTATGTCATTGCCCACTTAATTTCATTCATTGACTTTATAGTAATTACTTACCATTGAGCTAAATGGCAAAAGCAATTTAAAAAACTGAATTACAAGGGTTTATTTTTGGCTTATAATTTTGTTAACTTCTTTTAATCCAAATACTTACTGATTTTTTCTAAAAATGTACCAAAACTACAAACATACTTTAGACATTATCAACCATTTTTATGTAAAAAATAGTATTTTTACTTATATTGTCATTAATATTTCTCATTTTTAGGGCAGTCTGCATCTAAAGATCTTTGCCAAGGAATCAATTGCATTTTTTATTGCTTTTTAGCTAATTTAAGCTTCTATTAGGAGGTCTATTTGAGACTAGTTAATTCATCAGCACGTGCCTAACGGAGTTTAGGTGCTTTGTCAATTTTGCATCTTGCCATGTAGTTTTCTTCTTTTATTTAACTAATTCCCCATAATCATTTTGTTCCACTTCTAAACCAGATGGGAAATTATACAGAGTGTATGTCTAGAATGTGGAGCTAATATATTATCTTTGGTATCTGATTCTTTCTAATGATTAACCGCTAATATAATTTCTTAGGCACCTTAGTAATCCCCACTGGGCAAAACAACAGTTTATTTGAGTGAGGAAGATGGAAAGAACCTCGTCTCTTCTCATCTTAGATGCCCAGAAAGATTCTACAAAATAAAATTTCACCAATACAGCCTAAAGAACTTTGGCTTTCTGATCCAAGAGGAATGTGCATAAATATTATATAATATACAGATGTCTTAATAACATACACTCTTTTCCCCAAAAGGATATTGCAGTTTAAGAACAGATTTCATCTAAAAGTTGTCTTATCCTCCTAAAAATAAGGTGGCTTTTAGCCCTGGCCAGGTTGCTCAATTGGTTGGAGTGTGTCCCATTCATCAAAGGGTTGCAGGGTTCAATTCCCCATCAGAACACACACCTAGGTTTCAGGTTTTATTCCCAGTTGGGAAGTATACAAGAGGCAATTGATTGATGTTTCCATCTCATATCGATGTTAATTTTTCTTTAAAGAGGGGTTTTGAAAGATAAATTCCCCTCTCAGAGATAAGAGGTGAAATAAAAATATATATGGAAAGGCGACAGCGCAGAGAACTTCCAGGAGACTTTGTATCCTGGACAAAAGCAAATCTCCTCAGAAATGTTAATAAAGACTTAGTACTTTGAGGAAAACTTGGAGCAAAATTTATTAAAGAATGCAGTGCTATGAGAAATAAAAGCTAAAATAAGGAAGCAGTCTTTTATGTTCATTTTTATTTATTTTTCCATCTGGGAACATTTATTTACTTATACCTTCTCTCTGAGCTTACAGGAAGCAAAAGTTAGAAGTAGTCACTTAAATTCATAGCGTTGAATGTGAACAGAAAAGAAAAGGAAATATATAAAACAAATTAATGGTGTAAAATCAGCACTGCTAAAGAAGATTTAGTCCTAGCCGGTTTGGCTGAGTGGATAAAGTGCTGGCCTGCAGACTGTGAAGAGTCCCAGGTACGATTCCAGTCAAGGGCACATGCCCAGGTTTCAGGCTCCATCCCTAGTAGGGGAGGTGCAGGAAGCAGCCAATCAATGATTCTTTCTCATCATTGATGTTTCTATCTCTCTCTCTCTTTCCCTTCCTCTCTGAAATCAATAAAAATATATTTTTTAAAAAAGTAAGATTTAGATTCTGATCACCAGAAATTTTTCCTTAGACATGTGTTTCATTTTTATTAGTGAAGAATCCTATCTAATAAAGAGGGAATATGCTAATTGATGCTCACACTGTCACAAAGATGGTGGTGCCCACAACCAATGAGGAGGGAATATGCTAATTGACTGCCCCACCCTCAAAGATGGCAGCGCCCACAGCCAATAAGGAGGGAATATGCTAATTGACTGGCATGCCCTCAAAGATGGCGGCACCCACAGCCACAAGATGGTGGCGCCCAGTCCCCTCAGCCCCGCCTGGGTGGCAGGCGCATGGCAAGCCAGAGTCTCCCAGTCCCCTCAGCCCCCCAGCCACACAGGGCCAGCCTGAGGTGCAGGCAAGCCTCGGATTGCGGCTTCCCAGCCACCCAGGGCCACCAGAGGCTCAGGTAACCAGGGTCAGCCAATGCTTGCGCTGCTGGCAGTGGCAGCAGCAGAGGTGTGATGGAGCATCACCTTCCCCTGATCACCGGGTTGCCTCCCGCCCCTGAGGGCTCCCAGACTATGAGAGGGGGCAGGCCGGGCTGAGGGATCCCCCTCCAGTGCATGAATTTTCATGCACCGGGCCTCTAGTCCAGACATAAAAACACATCCATAATGTGAAATATGCTTAAGCTCCTATATAGTAATTTTATATATTTATTATAATTATAATGTGGTTCATCCTTTCTTAAATATTGCCAGGGTCTTATCTGCATCTAGAAGGGTTAAGGAATCTGGAGAAAGGGCTGCGATGCAAATTAATAAAGAGGCTAGAGAAGAAATATGAATTTGGAAGGCATTTTGGGGGAACCAGAGGAGGCTTAGTCTAGTAACTAAATTCTCTGAATCTCTGGACCCAAGGCTTTTTATTCCCACATTTTTCCCTATAGAAAAGCAGATATACATATCAAAGGTAAGGTTTGGTAAACAGTAAAGTATTATCAGGTTGGGGGAACTGCCCTCAGCTGTCTGGCAGTAGGCAATAATGTGTAGATCTTCAGCCAAGCTGAAGCCCCAAGGTTCATCAACCTTTTGATGAACTTCTTGCATTTATGACCTGCTGGAATTAGCCTCCAGCAAAATATTTTTTATGTTCTCCCTATCAATTCAACATTTTAGTGTCCAAAGTTGAAAAATCAAGTGAAATTTATTTGTTGAATATTGGCTACCCCAAAATATCATTCAGAGACTTGTTAGCCAGACAAAGCTATGTGTGCCTGATCTTAACAAGGGCATGCACTACCATGCCAGGGCTTAGTAGCCTCTCAGAAAGAGAAAGGTGAAGTCAGAAAATTCATAAGGTTTTGAAATCTGACTTAAAGCAGGTCTTTCAATATTTCTGTTAGGCAGAGGTTTAGGTAGGGGATAGGTTTGGAGTAAATTGTTGATGTTATCTTTTTAAGAGTTCAACAGTTTGATGTTCAACAAAAAGATTTTCTCCATAACAATAAGTTTACTTGCAACATTTATCTCCCTGAAAAATAGTTTCATAGAATAATAAAATCATGTTGATGTAATCAGTGAAATGAAGCCAAACTATTTCATTTAATTTGATTTAACAGAGATAGTAATTTATGTGAGTATTTTTGGTTTGGTTTTAAAGGTACTTATATAAAGTTATTTTTTATTTTATTCATTTTATTTTTATTATTTATTGTTAAAAGTATTACATATGCCCCCTTGTTTCCCCCATCAGCTCCCTTCAGCCCACTCCCACCCCAAGCCTTCATCACTCTATTGTCTGTGTCCATGGTTAACGCATATATGCATACAAGGTCTTTAGTTGATTACCTCCCACCCATCCACCCTCCTCTGCCTCCCCTCTGTGATTTCGCACTCTGTTCCATGCTTCCATGCCTCTGATCCACTCCGTTCATCAGTTAATTTGTTACTTAGACTCCACATATGAGTGAGATCATGTGATACTTGCTATTTTTTAAAAAATATTTTTTATTGATTTCAGAGAGTAAAGGAGAGGGAAAGAGATACAGAAACATCAATTATGAAAGAGAATCATTGATCAGCTGTCTCCTGCATGCCCCCTACTGGGTATGGAGCCCACAACCTGGACATGTGCCCTGACCAGGAATTGAACTGTGATCTCCTGGTTCACAGGTCAATGCTCAACCACTGAGCCACATCAGCTGGGCTAAAGCTATTGTTTATAGTTCAGCTTCTGCTGGCCTATATTCAAGGTGCTAAATAAACCATTGTAATTAACCTAGTTATTAATAACAGGAAAGGAGCAAATGAAAAGCCAAATATAATAGGCATGTCATTTGGGCAGCTTTGCCAGGAAGCTGCAGCATTATATTCCACCAGGAGCCACGTGTCTATTCGCTACAGAACACTGGGGAAAGGGACTCAACAGGGAGGAGAGAGATGCATGCCCAGTAAAGCTGGGGGCCTAGTGAAGCTACTTCCTGTCATGCTTGGGGATAGGCTGGGGTAGGCATGGCCACTGCAAGGGCTCGAAATTTGCAACATTTAATCCCTTACCAGGGTTCCTCAAACTTTTTAAACAGGGGGCCAGTTCACTGTCCCTCAGACCGTTGGAGGGCCGGACTATAGTTAAAAAAAAACAACAAACTATGAACAAATTCCTATGCGCACTGCGGCCCGGGACGAGTCGGCTGCTAAGCAGGACAGGCAGCGGCACCTGGCGGGCCGGATAAATGTCCTCGGCGGGCCGCATGTGGCCCGCGGGCCGTAGTTTGAGGACCCCTGCTTAGCAAAGGAGTGTGCTCTCTTATGCACTTGGTGCTCTTGGCTGCCCTTGGGACTCGTGTTGCAGGGCGCAGGCTCTCTTCACTCCCCTGCATTTGCCCACATGGCTGTGTTTGCCCACATCCCCATGGCCATGTGGACCCCACACACAATGGACTAATGGTCTATAACCAGCCTAATGCTGAACTGGACCCAGCTGCAACATGGAACGGAAACTCTGGACACTGGCTGAGATTTTAGCTCTATTGAATCCCCACCTGAACTTCTTCCAGGACTGGATTAAGGGAAACAGGCCTTTGGAAAACCAGGGATGTAATTCCACACAAATAAAAATCACTCATCTTCTCATGCAAGTCTCAGAAAATTCTTTTTTCAAGATATCATAAGAATTCAACCCCCAGTATGCAAGTGGGGAAAGGGATATCCCAAGTCCCCCAATAACACTGAGTTGGTCTCTCTCGGTTTCTGCCAGTCTTTCTCTGACTTATATCCACGGATTCAAAGAGGACTGCAAAGAAGCTGAAGCTCTTGAGAGGTTTTAACACTTACATTGCACATAAAACATGAAATGGATTAATGGGAATTCAAAACATGAAATGGATTAATGGGAATTCTGGACAAGGTAGCAGCACAAACAAAAATGCAGATTTTAGAAGTTTTAAGACAAGATAAGGGGACAGGAAAGTAGTCCGCTGTCCTAAAGGATAGTAATTAAGGTTGGTAGAGCTCTTTTACTTTTCAAAGGAGCATAGTGTAGGCATTAGGAAAGACAAGTGTAATAACAAGCAAGGCTTAAATAAATGCTATTATCTACAGATTTTTGCTTAATATACTATTTCATCTACATAAGACAGCAGGTGAATGAGCTCTTGTGAAATTTCTACTTCTTCTTATTATATGGAATTTGGCCTTCCTTTGCCCTTCCTCTATAATTATAACCAACTGAGATGCAAGAAAAATTTTTCTTGTTTGATATTTGATTCTCCTCATGCAAGTTAAAAAAAATCTTTTATCTAGCTCTCCATTAAATATCTAATTTCCCCTTAGAAATTTAAATTAACTCCTTTCATTGTATAATATTTCCCATTCTCTGAGTATCCAGCTTTGTGATTAACTGAGGCAGTGGTTGGCAAACTGCGGCTCGCAAGCCACATGCGGCTCTTTGGCCCCTTGAGTGTGGCTCTTCCACAAAATACCACAGCCTGGGCGAGTCTATTTTGAAGAAGAGGCATTAGAAGAAGTTTAAGTTTAAAAAATTTGGCTCTCAAAAGAAATTTCAGTTCTTATACTGTTGATATTTGGCTCTGTTGACTAATGAGTTTGCTGACCACTGAACTGAGGGAATCACGGATCAATGGGAAAGTTAGAGTGTGTTAGAGAATGTCTATCACAGCATATAGTACATGGTAAGCATTCAGATTGTTTTTTTCCAAAGACTAGTTTCATAGCAATAAGAATAGAGCTCCAAAGACACATTGTTCCTGAAAAATAGTAACAATTCCTCCTACATCTTTATTTGCAAGATTCCATCATTTTTTGTTTCCTTCTCTGAACTCACACTGAGAATTGTGAGGAGAAAATTATATTGCATTATGTAGTCATCCCTCATGTAGTTAGTTCAGAATGGAAGCGACAGATTAAAACACATGGCAATAAACAGATCTGGGGAAAGGAGTAGATCCAAAAGGGATATGAAATACACTTGTGAGAAGTCATAGCACCGTTGTGAGTTATGAATCAAATTTATTTCAAACTGGTTGCAGATAAGAGTAGAACATAATAATAGCGTATATACTTTCAAATCATGAAAATAAGCACCAAACTATCTGTTCTCTCTGACGACGCAGTGTGGTGCAAAGGGTTCCAACAGGAACATCTGCAGTCAGCTTACTCATTTCTCCACCTAAAATGTGTGAACTGTGAATATTAAATAAGAAGAAAATCAAGAATAAAAATATTTCAATATCAAAAATTTTAAAGAAATTAGATCCACTTTTTCACATTAAAACAGTCATGCAATAAACAAATCAAAGCAGTAATTTACACTTTGAAGGGAATTTGCTAACAGACAATCCATTGGCAGGAGATATGAGTTAACACAGTGGTCGGCAAACTCATTAGTCAACAGAGCCAAATATCAGCAGTACAACGATTGAAATTTCTTTTGAGAGCCAAATTTTTTAAATTTAAACTTCTTCTAACACCACTTCTTCAAAATAGACTCGCCCAGGCCATGGTATTTTGTGAAAGAGCCACACTCAAGGGGCCAAAGAGCTGCATGTGGCTCGAGAGCCGCGGTTTGCCCACCACTGAGTTAACATAATAAAATTAAAAAACAGGGAATGATAAAACAGTGAAAACAAAGGAAATGGCTGTTATAAAGAAAAAGTTAAAAAAACAGAAACTGAATTTAGTGTGCAACAGGATAAAACAAAACCAGGGAGATATTAGCAAAAAAAATTATGCTACAAAAGTTGGAACAACCTAAGTCCAATAAAATAATGCTATGTTTCAAAAAGAAGCAAAACCTGTTAAAAGTAAAATGGTCAGTGGATAGGATCAGATCATGACAGCAAACTGAGAACATACATCCTTTTTCATCTTTTGTGTGAATTCATTTGAGATGACAGTAATACATATGTGTGTTTTTTAAATAGACTTATTTAGTTAGTTAGTCCTCACAATTGATTCTTAGAGAGAATGGAAGGGAGGGAGGGAGGTGGGGGGAAAAAAGGTGGGGGGAAGGGAGGGAGGGAGGTGGGGAGAACACAGATTGGTTGTCTCCTGCACTCATCTGAACCAGGCTGCAGAACAAACCTGCAACCCAGGTACGTGCCCTTGATCTGCAGTTGAACACTTGGGTGCGTAGGCCAACGCTCTGCCACTGAGAAACACCGGACAGGGCAGTAAAATATTTTTTAAATGTATAAATTCATAGTAATGCTGGGCAGCAAGAAATAGTGCCAAAAATGTAAGAAAAACATTTCTGAACAATTCTTAAAGAGAGAAAGCAGACAGGGCTGGACTGACAAATAGGCACGACTAGGAGAAATCCTCCAGACACAGTGCCAGGGAGGATTCCCATGGCGGCAGGAGCATTTGGAAAGCTGCTCCACCATCATAATCAGAAGAGTCCTTCAGGGCCCAGGAAAATTAATTGAGAAAAGGCCTTTAGGGAAGCTGAGAAAATGAGCATCTTTTCTTGTCCCATTTAAAAAAAAAATATCAATGCACCAAAAATCATTAAAATGAATGCTAGCTAAATATGTATCAGTAAATGAAATAAATGTAATAACTTATAATTGATATTCAAAATATGCACAGTAGAAAGGGAAAAGGGGAAGGGCATAGAAAAGGAAGTGAAATAGAAACATGCTGGCTTGTTCATTGGGAAAATTCTATCCACATGTTGATGGAAAAATAAATATAACATAAAATAGACATCAAAGGAATATTAATATGGTATATATTTTCTTCACATTATATGAAAAGAAATAGGATGATAATAGTTAAAATAAAGGAAAAGGTCAGAAAAGAAAAACAAATTCAGAAACAATATTCATTAAAAAAGTATATCAAAGAAGGAATTCTTAACATTTGCAACAGCATGGATGGAACTGGAGAGCATTATGCCAAGCGAAATAAGCCAGTCAGAGAAAGATAAATATCACATGACCTCACTCATTTGTGAAATAATATGAACAACATAAACTGATGAACAAAAATAGAACCAGAGTCATAGAAGCATCTAATAGACTGTCCAACAGGTGGGGGTGAATGGACACAGACGGTGGGGGTGGGATGTGCTGTGGGGGGGGGAGAAGAGAGAGGTCAATGGGGGGGAAATAGATGTATGTAATACATTAAACAATAAAGAATTTAAATTAAAATAAATAAATAAATTGAAGCTACATAACTCACTGTCAAAAAAAAAAGTAAATCAGTAAGGCTTCTTCCAAATATAAGAGTAATTACAATAAATATAAAAAACATAAATCTCCACTCTTGAAGGTAGCATCTTGTCAAAAAAAGAATTCTGATTCAATTAAACAAAATATACCTAAAGTTGAAAAAATAAAGAAAAGAAGGGGGATGGATAGAAGTACCTAGTAAATCCTCACAAAATCAATCAGGTGTAAAAATAATAAAAATAAGCTAAATAAAATGTAATGAAAAAGTAATAAAGCAGAAAAAATTGAAGTTATTTTTAAATTAAGTTAGAAATGTTCCAGTGAATAACAGACTTATAAATGATATGTCAAGATTTACCAACTCAAATACACAGCAGGAGTTGTTATTATTTTCAACTAAGCAAATAATAATGTTAATGATGCAGGAAGGATATAAATGAGTGAGAATGGTGTATTGTACAAACATCTTATATCATCATGCAAACAATACAAAAATGCTTCATTGATCCATATCTAGCTATTGGCTATCAATGCTCAAATGCCTTAATTATGCAAACAAAACTTCAAAATACATGAAGCAAAAATTTATAAAAACTTAAGGAAGACCTGAAAAGTCCACAGTGTGGTGTTAAGCAGAATAGATAGCTACTAAGGTAGGGACAGGGAAAAGGAGACGGGGAAGTTTAAGGGACAGGGGAAAGGAGAAAGAAGGGGAAGTTTATCTCACCTACTGAAGAAGTAAGTCAGCTGTCTTAGGACTGGCCAAACAAGATGACCAGATGTAAGTACAAACATTCTGAGATAAGCCACAGCAAGATAGAAGGGGATTTTGAAACCTAGTTTACTACCCAAGATGCCCAGCAAGGAAGCTTTGAAACCTATAGGGAAAAGTTTAAAAATCCCTTGAACACCCATTGGGCAGGGCACTCAGACTAGCTGAGTTGCCGGCTTGTGTTTTTACATTAAGTGCATTCTTGATAAATTTGCTTGCTTTGCTTCCTTCATAAGTTTGCTTTGCTTCAGTGCTGCTTTCTGTAACTTAACTGAATTCTTTCTTGTGAGATTTACAAGAGCTGAGGAGGAGAGAGCACCCCCTCTGACTCACGGTGCTCTCCGGTAACAGTAGTAGGAGGTGTGATGTTCTGGTAGCCATGGAAAGGACCCCTATTAAGATGGAAGTGATCAACTATGTCAAATACTACTAAGCATTTGTAAGGTGTGAGCTGGGAATTCACCATAGATATTAGCAGCATGAAGGTCATTAGTATCCCTGACAAAAGCTATTTTGGGGAAGAATGGAGATAAAAGCTCCATGAGATTGAGCTTAAGAGAAAATGAAAACAGAATTGAAGACTGATAGTACAGAAAACTTCCAAGGAGTTTTGCAAATGGAAGAAAAGCAAATGGGTGATATCCAGAGGAAATTGTCATTAAGGGACTGCTGGGGTGGGGGTGGGGGACAGTAAGCAATAACAGGATTGGGGTAAATATAAGCAGTATCTTTTGTTTTGTTCCAATATTTTGCAATAGAAATACATTCAGGCATTACTTTTATAATTTAAAAAATATTATTAAAACATTGAGTTTTTGTTTCTGCTTTTTTAAATAATTGGAGAAATAGCTTGTTCTTATACTGGTGGAAATAGTGTAGAGGAAAGAAATTTGACAATATGGAAGGCAGGGAAGAAAATTACTAGAACAATCATTTTAAGTAAGTGAGACAAGACAGGATGTGGTACACATGAGTTGGTGAGAATACACTGAAGTTCTCTGATTGCTCCATCTGTTTGATGAAATAGAAGGAAGATTATCAACTGAGAGTGAAGATGGGAAAGACATGTTGAAGACTTGAGGAGACAGAAATAAATCCTATATAATAAAAAACCCAGTGAGCGAAATGGCAGAACGACCAGGACTAGAGACCAGAACCACGATGGCCCCTGACCCCTGCCAGCCCTGCCCCCCAGTGGGGACTCCTACCTCAAATCGGGGGCATGGCCAGCCTGCAAACCACCCCTGGCCCCTCCTCACAGCTGGCCTCACCCCCTAGAACCCCTCAATCTAGGGATCCCATCAGGGCAGGCTGGCCAGCCCCCACCCATGCACTGGGCCTCTATCTTATCTAATAAAAGAGTAATATGCAAATTGACTGTCACTCCAACACACAAGATGGCTGCTCCCATGTGGTCAAAGATGACTGCCCCCATGTGGACACAAGATGGCCACCACAAGATGGCCTGCAGGGGAGGACATTTGGGAGGGAGGGGCCAGGCTTGCAGGGAAGGGCAGTTAGGGGTGACCTGGCCAGCAGGGGAGGGCAGTTAAAGGTAACTGGGCCAGCAGGGGAGGGCAGTTGGGGGCAACCAGACTGGCAGGGGAGGGTAGTTAGGGGTGGCCAGGCCAGCAGGGGAAGGCAGTTAGGGGCAATTGGGCCAGCTGGGGAGCAGTTAGGCGTCAATCAGGCTGGCAGGGGAGTGGTTAGGGGGTGATCATGCTGGCAGGCAGAAACGGTTAGGGGCAATCTGGCAGAGGCAGGTGAGCGGTTTGGAGCCAGCCATCCTGGATTGTGAGAGGGATGTCCAACCGCCCGTTTAGGCCCGATCCCTCTGGGTGGTTGGACATCCCTCAAGGCATCCCAGATTGGAGAGGGTGCAGGCTGGGCTGAGGGACACCCCCCCGCCATGCACAAATATCGTGCACCGGGCCTCTAGTCCTATATGATAAAAGGGTAATATGCAAATTGACCCTAACAGTGGAATGACCAGAACAACCGCTCAAGCAGTCACTATACGGCGCACTGACCACATCTCGGTCCCTTTCCCTGGCTGGCAGGCTTCAATCACCCAATGGAGAACAGGGAACCAGGGGTGGGTAGTGGGGGTGGGGGGATGGAGCTGGTTGTTTTCCTATTCCCTCAGGGCCATCTTCCCCGCTCCAACAGTCACCCCACACACAGAGGGCAACCCATGGTGGGGGTGGGGCCAGCAAGCGGGTGGGAATGGCCAACCTCTTGTTCCCTTCCCCTGGCTGTCAGGCTCCAATCGCCCGATGGCGAACAGGGAACTGGGGTTGAGTGGTGGCGGGGGGTGGAGCCAGTTACGGGCAGCCGGGGAAGGTGGCCCTGATCACAGGCCAGGCCTAGGGACCGTACCCACATATGAATTTCATGCACCAGGCCTCTAGTATTAAATAATTATCTTGGTGCTTTTAAGAGTATTCTCAAAAGTATAAATTAACCTAACTAGTCAGAGTTAAGGGCCCATTAGAGGTTAGTGATTATGAATTTAAAGTGAGGTGACCAAACTGGTTGTGGGTTTTCCTGGGAGCTGCATTCAGTTACAAAAGAATAGCAATGGAATAGGCAGAGGACTGGGCTTCAGTTGTGATTCCACCAAAGGAGAATGGCCATGAGAGGGGCACAATGGAATTGCAGGAAATGGTTGCTATTATGGACCATGAAATGAAAACTGGGCAGGGAAAGGAGGTGAGCATGACTCTGTGAATATACTTAAAAGCATTGAACTTTGTACTTTAATTGATTAATTGTATGCAATGTGAGTTATACCTCCGTAAGCTGTTACCAAAAACATTGAGAGAGAAAGTGGAAAGGAAAGGAAGAGGATGGAAACTGAAGAAATGGAATCATGGTGAAAACAGGACAGTGAAAGAGGAAATATGCCACCAAGCTCAGCAATCATTAAAATTAAATTTGAGTAACATTTCCTCAAATGTGTCCTCATTTTTTTTCCTAATGTGCAAGGTTTGATGACTTCTAAATGTAGAAAGTTGTAAGGTTTTTATTAATTCAGACCCTATGTATAATGGCTATTTCTACACCTGGGGCCAGGATCACTATTTTTATCATAATAAGACTTTACCAATAAAAATATTTAAGATGCTAAAAAGACTGACCAAAGATTCCAGAGGCTAGGTGAAATATCATTTATAGCTTGGTAGTTTGCAAAGATGAGTTTAAGAAAAAATAATTTGTGTATCCCTCATGTTTAATCTGTGTGGAAACCTATCTCAATTGGTTCCAGGTTTCCCTGTGCAGGGATGTCTAGAATAATGCTGGAGATCTCTTGCCCGATCCCTACAGTTGTGCCTTTCTAAGGTAGAAGTGATTTACCTAACTAAAATTTAGAGAAGTCGTCTGGTAGGGTTAGCCCTTCCCTCCACTTCCTTCTATAGGGAAATCGACTTACCCCAGGAAGCAAAAGTCCTGTCTTTCTCCATGTCATAATTGTATAGGGTAGGTCCCTGCAGAAAAAGAAGCCTGAAGTATTTCAGTGGTCTCAATTTCTGGACAGCACAACTGTATTTCGGTCATAGATAAAAGAACTAGAAATTGAAGCTGCATTGTGGCTTTACAGCCTGCCATTCTAGGGATTAGACTACACAGCATCTGTGAGGTTGTTTCAGGAAATTGGAATGAATATTCCACATAGATAAAATAAATAAGGAAGAAACCTACCTCACCCCCTGTTCAACAATGTAAGGAGACTAAGAGTTAACGGGGGTGTAATTAGTTGCACTTGTTTTTGTTTTAGTTTTAATCTGGATGTCACCCTGCTTCAACACTTCTTACCACACCAGGAGAGATGTCTGTTTCAATGTATTTTATACTTCAGATTGCAGGGAAATAGAAATTGAATACATGTAATAGGTCAGTTTCAGAGAGTGGATCAAGAGAGATCAAGGGTCAGAATATAACAGAAGATTTTGAGTCAGACAATGAATGAAACTTTATTGAGTACTCTAAGGTATTTAATCTATATAGTACACTAAAAGTCAATATGAAACAAGAGGAAAAGGGGGCTTCGTGGGGAAGGAGGCGAGCCATTGAGAACAGAGCCACGAAAGGTCAGTACAAGAAGAGGAAGAAAGGAAAAGCTTGTATTCAGAAAGAGACCTTGGATAACTGAGGGATATAGATTTTATCCTGAGACTCAAAGGAAGACAGCTTTAAAAATTAATCAGAAAACAGACAAGCAATGCCCCTGTTTTAACCCACCACAGTTAAATAACATTCTGAAAGTGATTCAGTTATATTCAGAGAAGGGGAAAGCAAACAGAGCTGATCAGAAAAAAAGTAGAAAAGTGAAATTATTTTATTAATGAAAACTATGTGATTTTTTATCTTTTCTAATGAATTTGTCCATCAATATTTCAAACAAGATAAAATAATATTTTTCTGTGTTTTTTTTCTATAATATTTGCAAGGTTGAACAAAACTTTAAAACTTTTTTTTAATATATTTCTTTATTGATTTCAGAGAGGAAGGGAGAAGGAGAGAGAGACAGAAACATCAATGATGAGAGAGAATCATTGATCAGCTGCCTCCTGCACACCCCCTACTGGGGATCGAGCCCGCAACCCAGGCATGTGCCCTGGCCTGGAATCGAACCTGGGACCCTTCAGTCCATAGGCTGACGCTCTATCCACTGAGCCAAGCCGGCTAGGGCAGTTGAACAAAACTTTAAAGAGTGAATTAGGTTTATTTTCCTTATGAGAATCTAATATTTTAGAGGTGATAGGTTTTTGGTTGTAAACTATTAAAAGGAGTTTTTAGGGGTAAAATGGGCAGGTTTAGGAAATTTTAGGAATTAAGGGGTCCGTGGAAAAAACACAGGGCTACAGAGCTGCAGAAGGTACACTTCCATAGAATAAGGGAGCTGGGAGCTGCAGAAGGTACATTTCCATAGAATGAGGGAGCTGGGAGCTGCAGAAGGTACATTTCCATAGACTAAGGGAGCTGAGAGTTGCAGAAGGTACATTTCCATAGAATAAGGGAGCGGGGAGCTGCAGAAGGTACATTTCCATGGAATAAGGGAGCTGGGAGCTGCAGAAGGTACACATTTACAGAATAAAGGGAAGGAAGCCCCTCATTCAGAGAGGGAAGAGGAAGCCCAAAGGGAATAGGAAAACAATAAGGGAGAAGAAGAGGAGAACCTCATGTATCTCATGTGAGGTTTGAGCTCTGAAGTTGCTATAGTGACCAACTCAGAAGGGATAGTGACCAATCAGAGGGAATATCAAGGCACAAAGATCTGCAGCTTTTATAAACCTTAGAGAAAAGGGACTTAGTGGGACTCTCTCCCCCACCCCATGTGGGAGTCTGTGCTTGTTTCTCAATAAATTTCCATCTTTTACTATACCACTTTCTGTTCATTGTTTCACTTTTTGACTCCACCTGGGCAAGAACCCAGGAACCATCCTACCCAAAGGAACACCAGGCATTCCAGTTCAATTTTCCTGTTTCACTATGTTTCCCCACCATAGGGAGTGCAATTCAAACTAGCAAATAAATCCATTCACACAGGTCAAAGAAAGAAAAGAAAAGAAAAAGAAATATCTACACCAGCAATAAAAACAAACATCACTCATTTTATATTTAAGGGGTTTAACACCAATAAAGTTTAGATCACACGCCCCTGAAATATATGAGCATGCTGCATAAGACATGAGGCAAGGAAATAACCAAACAATATGTCTAATTTGTTTCCTTGTACAACTAATCTGGTGGAATTTTCTAGAATTAAAAAAAAATCTCTGACACTTGCCTTCCAGCAAACACAATATAGATTAAATATTTTTTGTGAACTTTCAATGAAAGATCGATTTTAATTATATTAAATTCCTATACAAATGGGACTTGAATCAGCCAATTCATTAATACCATATCTGGGGTAGCAAAAGAAATACACCACCTAAATTTTATTTCTTGTGCTTAGAGTTCTGCAATATTACAGAATGCAAATTTTCAATTATGATACAAATTAACAGATTGTCTTATTACTTGATATAATGTTTGTTGTTAGCTGATGTAAATACTTGCAAAAACTGTGCATACACAGAATTTCTTTCTCTTGTTGACATGAACAAGAAAAATCTCTTTATAAAGTTCCTTTCCATTTACAATTGTAAATTAGTCCTGAGAGTTTTTCCTCATTACGTGTGAATTTTTAATCATACAAAATGAATGCAGCATCACTTTTTGTTCTTGGGAGTGATGTGCTTTGTGATGAATACTTATTACCATAAATCTTTCTAAAAGAGCTCCTAATAGCATCCAATAACTCGTAACATCAGTGAGTAAAATTTAAAGTGTACTCTTTTCTACCCACATTTATGTCTGTAGCTAGCAATCAATTTTCACAAGAACAATTTGAAACAAAAGCATGTAAAAACCAATATCCATACCATCAGGAATGCAAAAAACATTTTCTACTGTTTTTCTCCTGAACACAATTCCACAATGCCCTTTGTTTTGTTTGTTTGTTAGTCCCCACCCCTTCCTAATCTCTTTAGAGCCTACTGCTCAATAATTATTTCCCTTTGCCATGGTAAAATAAATGGCACAGGGTGAAATTGGAATGCAGATATATATATATATATATATATATATATATATATATATATATATATATTCAAACCCAGCTTTTTTCCATAACATGTCTTTTTATGGTTAACTTAATTTCTCTTAAATGTACAGGCATGGTTTTGTTCCTTCTACAAACAGACATGAGAGTACTTACTCAAATATATAGTACAGATGTCTACAGCTGACCAACTCAGAAGAACCACATCACAGAAGATTTATCATTTCTTTTATATAAGTAATTTCTACCTTTCAATAGAAACCAAATTTGAGAGATTATCATTTCTGATGTCATCCCTTTTTAATATACTGGAAAATATATATTAATTAAAATTAATATAGATATATTGTCTTATGCTTAATATGTATTTTCAGGATAATCTTTATTTACATTATTAAATAATTCAATTGCCCCTAAACATTTTATATAGAAACTGAAATATGATTAAGTATTACTAATAGTATTTTCTTATCTATGATAAAGTATAAAATAAATAAGCTGAATATTTAAAAAACACAATATAAATAGAATATATAAAAACTATTTATGCATGTTTATATATGCACATATATACTAATTCAAATTTTAGGACATATAACTTGTGTGTTTATTTTATTTTTTAAAATATATTTTTATTGATTTCACGGAGGAAAGGAGAGGGAGAGACAGAAACATCAATGATGTGAGAGAATCTTTGATCAGCTGCCTCCTGTACACCCCACACTGGGGATCGAGCCTGCAACCCTGGCATGTGCCTTGACCGGGAATAGAACCGTGACCTCCTGGATCATAGTTTGATGCTCAATCACTGAGCAATGCCGGCTGGACTACATATGTACTTTCTTAAATACTCAATTTATTGCCCTGGCTGGTTTAGCTCAGTGGATAGAGTGTCGGCCTGCAGACTCAAGGGTCCCGGGTTTGATTCCGGTCAGGGGCATGTATCTTGGTTGCAGGCACATACCCAGTAGGGATTGTGCAGGAGGCAGCTGATCCATGTTTCTCTCTCATCAATGTTTCTAGCTCTTTATTCCTCTCAATTCCTCTCTGTAAAAATTCAATAAAATATATTTTAAAAAAATAAAAATAAAAAATAGTCAATTTATTTATTGTTTTTTGATACATTAATAACAAGGTATAATACTGATTTAGTTCATTGAAGCTATTGTGCTGTTATAAAATCAAATTTCCCATTGACATTTTCAGCAATATCAGCAGTGCCAATCATGTAGTGTGATAGGAAAAAAAAATAGAAACAGTAAAACATAAAAAATTTAGGTTTGAAATATTAGAAATAAGTTATAAAGTACTATACTGGTAATACACTACTGCGGTGATTATAAGTACCAATTTCTAAGCAGGTGATTGTCAATATTATTAAGTTCCTGCTCTTGGACATTTATATACTGAGGGTATATAAATGCAGTAAGAATCTCTGTGGGTCAAAATGGAAGCTGAGTTGTCATCAGTTCCCTTCATCTAAAATCACCGAGCCAAGGAATAAGAATAGAGGAATTGTACTGGTACCACTGCTTCTTTATTCTCATGAATAATTGAGAAATAAATAGCCTTGGTTGGATTTGCAATGTACAATTCAGCGTAAGCTGCCTGTTAACCCTTCTCAAATTTTTCCATGTAATCCTATCTAATAAAAGAGTAATATGCAAATTAACCATCACTCCGCTACACCCACAAGCCACGCCCACAAGCCATGCCCACAAGCCACACCCACAAGTCAATCAGTAGCGAATATGCAAATAAACCCAACCAAGATGGCTATGGCCACAGAGAGCAGGAGGGAGGCTTGGGTTTGCCATTATATTAGGCTTGGGTCTAATATGTGCTAATAAAATATACTCTTATGTTGTTTTATTATAAGCACCAGTCTGTGGCAGATGATAACATCAAGCTATGCTAGTATTCACATATAAACATGTTTATTCCTTTAAAAATAATAAAATGTAGATTTCTTACATGGTTTTGTCAAATTCTGCATTGAAAATGTTAATAGGGTCCCTAAATTTATCCGTAATTTTAAAAATGTTCTGATAATTATTCTGCCTAATAGATTTAAATGAATTATACTGTTTAATCTCCTCTGTATTTAAAATAATAGACTATTTCACCACAACATAATTTTAATTTTTACTATATCTTCTTTCATTGAAATAAATGAGCAATTAGACCACTCACAATGGGCTAAAAACAACCCTTTTTAAAAAGGATATGTCTTTTATCTTGTCAGTTTTACATTTCCTGGAAAATGGGAAAGCCGTACTCATTTATGCAGTCAGTGAATACCTCATGCCTCTTGGGTAGGTCCTGGAGAAAGATGAGGTATGGGTGGGATTGGGGGTGGGGGAAGAGATCAACCAAAGAATTTGTATGCATCTATGCATAAACCATGTACACAGACAATAGTGTGGTAAAGGCCTGGGGCGCAGAGAGGTCAATGGAAAAATAAGGGGACATATGTAATACTTTCAACAATATAGATTTAAATATATATATATATATACATATATATATATTAAACATAAATAAATAAATAAATAAATAAATAAATAAATAATAGAAAAAAATGCCCTCAAGAGAAATCCTGTTTATTAGAGAAAAGAAGCAAATGTCAGACATCAAAGTTACTAACTCATTCTTGTTACTCTAGGTAGGCATCTTACATGAGGTGGCACTAAACTGAGTCTCATGAAAGTAAGAAACAAAAATCAAAGAAAAGCTGTCCCCCATCCCTGCAACAGTGCTTGGTTCCTCACCACTGTTGTATACAACAGACAGTGGTCATTTAGACAGAGGAAATATAACCTGTTCTCTGCAAAAGTTCAAGGAAATGCATTGGCATTTGGAGTAATGGGGCAAATGGCTTATTATTTTCATTTTTGAGAAGTTTCTCTAGCAACCCCGCTGGAAGTGGAGATCCATGCAAAGCCTGTTATTTTCCAAACAGAAATTATAGGGACCTGAATAAAGTGAGTGGGAATGTAGAGGAGGGAATGAGAAGATATTCTAGAAAATGATTAAATGGCCCACTGATGTGGGGATGGGAGAGAAGGAAGAATCTAGGATAAGCATATGAATTTGGCTGGGATAATTGGCCAAACAGTGGTTCTCTTCATAGAGCTGGGACAAAAAGAGATTGAGAGTCTTGTAAGAAGTAAAGGATGAGTTTTATTTTGATCATGTTGAACTTGAAATATTTGTGAAATATCCAAGGGAGAAGTCCAACAAGAGGCTGGATGTACTGTCAATTTGGAAAGAAAAAGGTGGCATGACAGTACACAACTAGTAGTAATAACAGTGATACTTGTAGTCAGTGACGGACCTTAAATGATACAACAGACATCAAATGAGAAAAAAGGAAAGCAAATGGCAGAACCTTAGATGACACCCATATTTAAGGACTTGGTGAGGAAAGAAGCAGCTGTGAAAGAGAATGATATATATAGAAGCTCTTTTTTTACACCCACCAGACACCACTTTCCCAAACAAATGAATATTGTCAGCTACACAGAATTTCCTTGGAAAGATGTCCATATATTTCAGTGATGCTGTCATTGCCCAGAGCACTTTATTAGGTTCTCTTTCATCTTACCTCTGGATTGGCAGCATTTTATTTTCAATATTGTCAATGGTGGCAAAGTTTTATCCTTTTACAATAAAGGCATTTCTTTAGAAAGAGCTCAGACATCAACAAGATGTAACTACCTAGTAATGACCCTCATTCTTCTTTAAATGCATTGTGCAGGTGTACCAGTTAATGATGTGGAATTCTTTTAATAGATAGAGTTACACATATGTTGATATACATGCGATTTGATATGTATGCTATTTTATTGTATTGACCACAAGCTTCAAAACTTCATATGTCAAATTTGCTGGAGGTGTTAACATCATAGGTATTTTTATGCTTAAAAATGTTGAATTTTGTGCCAAAAAAAAAAAAGAGCATTTGCAGGAAGTTTTAATTCATTACTTTATTTTGAAGAAAAAGTTATCGTATACTCCGGGAAGCTTATGGTGAACATGCTCCATCTCAAGATACTTGTGAACGCTGGTTTAAATGCTTTAAAAGTGATGATTTCAATGTGAAAGACAAAGAACGTCCAGGTCAACTGAAAAAGTTTGAAGACCAACAATTACAAGCATTATTGGATGAAGATGTGTGTCAAACTCAAAAACAACTTGCAGAAAGATTAAACGTTGCTCAGCAAACAATTTCCAATCGTTTACAAGCAATGGGAAAGATTTTAAAGGAAGGAAAATGGGTGCCACATCAACTGAACGAAAGACAAATGGAAAACCGAAAAGTAAAATGTTGCTTCAACCACACAAAAGAAAGTATTTTTTGCATCAAATTGTGACTGGCGATGAAAAGCGGATTCATTTTGAGAATCCCAAATGCACAATATCATGGGTTGATCCAGGTCAACCATCAAGATCGACTGCAAGGCCAAATCGCTTTAGAAAGAAGATAATGCTCTGCTTTTGGTGGGATCAGGAAGGTGTGGTGTATTATGAGCTTCTAAAACCAAGTGAAACCGTCAATACTGATGGCTACCAACAACAAATAATCAATTCGAACCATGCTTTGATCGTAAAAGAACCAGAATGGGTCAGAAGACACAGCAAAGTAGTTTTGCTTCATGATAACGCACCATCACACACTTCAAAACCAGTTAAAGACGCGTTAAAAGATCTTGCCTTGGAAGTATTAACCCACCGGCTGTATTCACCAGACCGTGCTCCTTCATATTACCACTTGCTCCGATCAAAGAAGTGGAAAATTGGGTCTCTGAATGGTTTGACTCAAAACAGGAAAAGTTCTATTGGGACAGTATCCACAAATTATCTGAAAGATGGGGTAAATGTGTTGCTAGTGATGGACATTACTTTGGATAAAGCACTTTTGTGTTTCTCTTGAAATTATAGTGTTTTCTTCATTACAAAATACGCATTATTAACCAGTGTACAGTTACAGTAAACTGACTGTAAAGGCAATTTCAATGTGATGGATTTAAAATTAAAAGCCACATCTCAATCATCTTCAAAAAAGTATATGTTCTCCCGAAGTGACTTATTTGAAAGGAAATTTAATATGTAAGTTTATTATATTATTTATGGGATTATAGTAAACTCTTTTTCATAACTGTATTAAATAATCTTATTTCTAAATAATTTTACTGAATCTACAAAATGTAGTGTGGCTCCTGTCTGTTATACAAACCTGTCAACTGTCTTATTGAGATTAATGACTCAATGGAAATGCAGACCCCATTTTAAAATTTCATTAAAATTCTTACATGCTCTTACATTTTCAGACATCACTTTAGTACTTTTGCACTACTGGCTAATTTTAATTTGCATGAGTTGTCCATCTTATTATAAAGACGTTGAGTGAATATGTCACCTGCTTTAACAGTTAACAGCTCTTGGCAATCTTTTTCTTATTTCTCTCTTAAATTCTGTCCACTGCTATAACTTAAAGGCATTTCCAGTATAATTAGTGTTCAATCTAAGACATATTTATGTATTTTAGAAACACTAAGTTGCAAAGATTACCTATTATGTACCAAGATACCAACCAATTGTGAGAGCAAAATGAAGTGGGTCTGGTTTCTAACTTTGACCAGCTCATAAGATAATACTTTAGAGGCAGCACTAGACAGCAAATCTTTAAATCTTTGAATAAACTAGTCAAACAACGAAGACTTCATTTTACCCTTTATCATGTTAAAGAACTTTATAGTTGATACCTAAGATTCCTGGACTTTGAAGTACAAGTTTAGACCAGGCTCACAATTCTGGTGCTCTAACTTTATAGCATGAAGTCTATTACTATTAGAAAAGATCTTTATACCCATACAGTGGTTGTCTTAATTCTGAAAGTTAATTTCTAAGAAAAAATATTACAATTTTGATTTTAGCCCTTATGTTTATTTATGGTATGCAAACATTAAACATTTGGCTTATAAAACATTAGCAAATATTTCTTTTTAATATGACTTCAAATACTATAATTATAATGTATCTAGAACCTTCTTTTTATCAGAAAAATGATTGCTAGATAGACTATTTAAAGTCAATAAACTGCCCGGTGAGCATACTTCAAAGCTTGGATATGATGTATTCTCAAGTCAGCATTTGAAAATGTTAAAACAAAGGCTGTTTGACCTTGTACAAGAGTCTTGATTGGCTAAAATATTAGACGAGGTGATTGCTAAGATTCCTACTAAGTCTATGATATTATGGTTTCCCTTCACATAATTTAAACTGGAACTGTTAATACTAAGTTCATCTTTCTTTCTAAAGCCTGTGCTAGTCTATTCTTATACATTAACTTAACTGTCGTGCTTAAATTCTGTGAAGTCCTGGATTACGTTTAATTCATCTTTTTGCTCAGGTAGAGCACTCAGTACAGAAATGTTGGCCTTGTCAGAACCTTTCCTCACACTCATAAAAGGTGAGGAAATGATGAGACTCTGGTGCCAGTTACTGGTGAATTATGTTTTATCTTGATCACTGGATACTTGATGCTGACAAAATTTGAGGTTTCAAACCTTTCTATTGTGGGCTTACATATGTTTCTGTACCTCTCATGCCTTGTGATTCTTTTCTGCTTGTCCATCCCCAAGCACGTGATGTTATTCCACAATCTTTGATTCTGTAGTCTCCTAGGTGCTTCCTAACATAACATTATAGATTACATAAAACTGCCACAACCACACATTTTAACTAGTTGAACAGCCTTTTCCTTGCTGAGCCCTTCACTGACTGTATAGTCATCAGAATCTATTGTTAAGGTATCTTAACCTTCTCCTTACCTTAACAAAGTATCTGCCCTCAAGTAGTCACCAAATGAAATGTTTTAATTAAAAACATTCTGCAGGTATCCATATGAATGCGACAACAATGGAATAAAAATTGTGATGTCATGCTTTATTCACTACTGAATAATGAATAGAGGCAAGAGAATAATTCTGGGCACATTTATGATTGCATGCGAAGTACTTAATTAGAGAAACACTAAAATGCAGAAGCAAATCATTATATAGGTAGCATTTTTAGGGCTATTCAGCCATTTGGTAAATAAATAGTAAATACAGGATCTTATAAAAGAAGAAAGAAAGAGAAGATGAACAAGGCCGGTAACATTTTTTTGAGTTTAAGTTATATGCCAGACACCATGCTGGTCCCATCTTGCATCTTAAAATGAGATTATTACAATCCATGGCCCTCAGATACATGTATCAGTCATACTGTGGGGAATACAGACTGCAGTGGTTGGCTCAGCTTTCTCCCAGTTTGCTATTGTAGTTAGTGACTTTCTTTTGGAACCAAGACTCCTGGGTTTGAATTAGTCTCTTGACTTTGGAGGTATTTGAATCTCAAGTTCCCATTCATCATTTACTGACCACTCACCTCACTCCATAAGACAAGACTCCCTACTCCCACCCCAATTCCATGAAATCCCGTCAACAGCTGACACTCTGTTTGTTCTATATATTAGTTGGGATGGAATAGGTTATGCCTTAGTAACTACTTCCAAATTCTCAGTGGTTTATCTCAACAAGAATTGTTTTCTCTCGAATGATACAGGCTCAGCAAAAGTTGGTGGTTGGGCTGATAATTACTCAGGTCCCAGTAGGATACCAAAGTTCTACCTCATTAGAAGTTTCTATGAATACTACAGCAGAGGGACAGAGTGATGCAGTCTTATTCTGGTAGTTAAATGCAGCCATTTAAAACTGCACTCACTGCTTCTGCAAATATTTCAACAGGCAAGTCTGTCAATGGCCATGCCCTAGTTCTAAGAGAGAGAAACTGTAATACTGCCATAATCCATAAGGAGCAGGAAAAAGCAAATGTTGTGGACAGCCCTACCAACTGCCAGTCCCCACTATCCCAACAACTACTAAAACCACCAACACTCTATACCAGCCGTGGGCAAACTATGGCCCGCGGGCCGGATCCGGCCCGTTCAGCTGTTCTATCCGGCCCGCCCGAAAGAGTGGAGGGTTCTCTTGCTCTCCCCTCCGCTCCTTTACTTTGAATTTATATTAGTTCACACAAACACTCCATCCATGCTTTTGTTCCGGCCCTCTGGTCCAGTTTAAGAACCCATTGTGTCCCTCGAGTCAAAAAGTTTGCCCACCCCTGCTCTATACCCACAATCATACAGACACACACCCTCTTTCTGCTTCTCCTTTCTCTCTCAATTAGGAGAGAAGGGAGCAAATGAATGTTATATATGTTTGTCTCACTGATCACAACAGACAATGACATAAGTGTTAATATCCTGCAGTTCTCAAATGAGAGAATTGAGGCTTATAGAGATCTAGGAAGTTGCATATAATCACACATTGTAAGGGCTTGACATTCAAACCCAGATCATTTTGGCTTAAAACCCCTAGTGAGTCATTTCCACAAGAAAAAAATTCAAACTCTTCAATATGTTATACATAGTCTTCTAAGATTTACTCCTTCGCCACTCTCCAGAGTCACTTCTACTATAGAGCCACAAGGAAAAAAAAAAACAAACTTTTTGTGATTTTTGGCTTCTTTTTTGCTATATCTTTACTCATGTGGCAACTCCATTTTAGACCACTCATTTCTCCTGTCCACCTGACCAATGTTAGTCTACTTTTAAGTTCACAAATCCATGCCCTCTATGAAGGCTTTTCTTATTTTTACTCTCACATAAAAGTTAAACTGTTTTTTTACATTTACCTTGTGTATACTTTCATTGAACTAATTTTGTTGCATTTACTGTCTTTCATTCCTTTCATTATTATAGGCAAGGTGCCTTGTGGATATCTCTTATTATTATAATTGAGTGTGTTTCTGTATTGATGGCTAATACACATGTTGTTATTGAATGTTGAGTGAATACAGAATAAACATGTAGTGAAGAAGTAAGGCATAGACTCCGGAAGCCAGACTGTCTCCATTGGAAACCTGCCTCCATCATTACCATTTTCTGACATTGTCCAAATTAACCTTTCTGTGTTTCAGTTTTCTCATCTGTAAAATTAAGGTATAATATCAGAACTATATTGTTCTGTTAAGGTTATTGTGAGGATGGAATAAAAATATATGTAAAGGTTCTAATAGAGTAATTATTAAAATGAAAAATGGCAGTGGTGATAGCTGCTGTAGTACTGCTACTAATACAGGTAATCTGCGATATCTCACACCAATACTTTGAATCTATTATAAATTTATGTCTGTAGATAAGACCTATTCCAAATGATAGTAGGTCAAAATTACACAGAACTGGGTAAATAATTATAATCCTATCATTCAATCTATGCATTTGAAAGAAACTAGAGGCCTGGTGCATGAAATTCGTGCATGTGTGGGGTCCCTCTGGGTGGCCTGTGGAGATCGGGCCCTAGCTTGTGCCCCCAGCCTCTCAGCCCTGCCTGGCACCCTGCCTTGGCCTGGCGCCACCGCTCACCCCAACCCCCACCACCACCACTGGTCGCTGTCTGCAGGGCAACCGGCAGGACAATTGGGGCCCCCACTCACACGTCTGCCAGCCCCGCTCCCCACCACTGCCGCTGGTTGCTGTCTGTGGGGTGATAAGCAGGGCAATCAAGCCCCCGCTCACACCTACCTTGGCCTGGCACTGTCCACTCACCTGCTCCACCATCCCACAGCGGTCCCACTCTCATCAGGGCCCTTTGGGGCAGGCAGCACTTCCACTGCCACCCGCTGCCAGTGTCGTGTTGCTGACGCCCACTATGTTCCACGCAGACCCCTGGTGGTTAGCGCACATCAAGCTAGTGGTTGAAGTCATGGTCAGTGGAACTCCCGCTCGAGGGGACAATTTGCATATTAGGCTTTTATTATACAGGAGATATATATATATATATATATATATATATATATATATATATATATATAGTGACAAATTTATAATAAAAATATATCTTGGGCCAGAGGTTGGATTATTTAGGTGGGTTTTTTTTTTTGCCTGATTTGCTATCTGTTCATGTAAAATGACTTTCTCTTGTAATACTACTAATGTGCATGAAAGAGTTAAACAACAGCCCTCAAAAGATAAGTTTAGAAACTTAGAATATTCTTCCCATCTATTACAACTGCAGACAGGTAGGGAATAGCCATAAAAGAAAGAAAAAGTGCTTGAGTAACAGAAGAGAATTGTTAGCCTGGAACATATCACTTTTTCCTAACATTAAGGTGTCCTTAAAAAAAAAGCTTCAAGGAAATTGTAGAAGATTTCATAGATATTTGTAGGCATTCTAGACCACTTGCACAAAGTCATTCTTGAGCATTTACTGCCTATAGTTTCTGCATGACATGAGTTGAGCTGTTTAATATCAGCAAGAACAAAAATAGAAATAAAAGAAAGTCTGCTCTATAAGGAGCGAATTTTGGATTTTAAAAAACTTTTCTGACAAAGACTCAAGGGTACAGATCATTGGAGGATTACAAAATCAAAGAAAAGGCTTCAAAAATAAGAGAAGAAGCAAATAGGATAAACACAGACATGCCATTCAAATTTCTGGCTAATATTTCCTTGGTCTACAGGCATGATGGCCTTGATCATTAATACTAGAATCACACTCTTGAAATGAACGCTTATTAGCTAGAGCTTACTAGTAAAGAATGTGAATATGAGGACTTAGATATGCCGTTCCCAAGCTGCATGTAAGGTATTTTATAGGAGGTGATAAGTTTTCATTTAATTTTTTTTAATATTTCACTACAGAACCTTTTCTTATATCATGAAGGATAGGTTTTAAACTTGGAAAACCAGAGTTATGTATTTTCTTTACTTTTCTAATTTTTATTTATTTTAGAGAGAGAGGAAGAGAAAGGGAGTGAGAGAAAGAAAGGAGCATCAATGGGAGAGTAAAACACCAGTTGCCTCCTGTGGCCACCCCAACCAGAGATGGAATCCACAACCTGGGTAGGTATCCTGACTGGGAATCAAACATGCCACTAATGTGAAATTAGGAAAAAACTGAAATAGTAATATTGACACAAATTGTTCAGTGCTAGAAAAATGACTGAGTATTATGAACTTGGCCATTGTCTACATAACACATTTTTTATTATTAGCCAAGACCCAATGATTTGTAAAAGTAATAAAACAACAATCCATTTATATATGCATGCTTTGTAAGCATCCTGAATATATCTATACTAATAAAAGGGTAATGTGCTAATTAGACCTAATGTCTTCCAGACATCCTTCTGGACAAAGCCATGGTGGCGGGGGCCAAGGTAGAGGCAGTTAGGGGCGATCAGGCTGGCAGGGGAGGGCAGTTAAGGAGTGATCAGGCCAGCAGGGGAGGGCAGTTAGGGGGTGATCAGACTGACAGGCAGAGGTGGTTACAGGGTGATCAGGCCAGCAGGCAGAGGCTGTTAGAGGGTGAACAGGCCAGCAGGCAGGAGAGCAGTTAGGGGGCAACCAGGCAGGCAGACAGGTGAGCAGTTAGGAGCCAGTGGTCTCAGATTGTGAGAGAGATGTCCGACTGCCTGATTGCCCCCTAACTTCTCCTGAGGGATCGGGCCTAAACCAGCAGTTGGACATCCCCAAGGGGTCCTGGATAGGAGAGGGTGCAGGCCGGGCTGAGGCACCCCACTCCTGTGCACGAATTTTGTGTACCAGGCCTCTAAATGTGTGTGTGTGTGTATACAGATATATACATATATTTTATTTATTTATTTCATACTAGAGGCCTGATGCATGAAGATTTGTATAAGAATGGGCCTTCCTTCCCCTGGCTGCTGGCATCGCCTTCACTCTGGCTGGAGCTGCCTTTCTGCCTTCTCATGCTGCCCAGAGGCCTGGAGCGGCTGGGGTGGTGTGGAACACCTACATCTCGCCCTGCCCCTGGCCGCTCGGCACCTGCATATGCAAATTAACCCGCCATCTTCATTGGGTTAATTTGCATACTCACTCCTGATTAGCTGGTGGGCATCGCGAAGGTACGGTCAATTTGCATCTTACTCTTTTATTAGTGTAGATATTGCAGATACAGGTGGATTTTGTAAAAGAATTTTTTTTTTCTGTTTAATGAGTCAGGAAAGCCAGAGTGCACCATGACAGAATCCTTCATTGGAGGGAGGGGAGCTAAATATAACAAATATGGTTTGATTCCTTCAAGAAACTTTCATTGGAATTAAACAAAATTTGGATTTTATATCTACATGCTCTTAGATAATGAAAGGAACTATTTTAGAAAGACTTTGTCTTCAAATGCATTAAAATGTTTATGGATGCTACTCATAAGAGAATGACTCAAATATTTTTTAATCAAGAAGTACCTAACACTTCCATACCATGAATTAAATCTTAAATTTATGAACAATGTTGCATTATAAACAAATGCCTACTTACTAATTTTCCTGGAAATTGGCAACATTTAAAAAATCCCATTTTCAATTGCATATTAAGCCTTTCTTGGTCCTTGAAGTCATAAATGATCTCATGATCTTCGAATTTCCAATAGGGCATTCTACTTCTTTTGCATACCTCTCACTTAATGTTGTACTTAGGTGTGTAGCTGTCATATCTGCTCTAGTATACTGTACCTCCTTAAAGATGAGCAGTAGCATTCATCTTTTTTTTATATCTTACAGTGTGTGTCAATGCCTTGCCTATAGTGAATGCTCAATACTATTTCTGGCATCAAAGACTGAAGGAGAAAAAAAATGATCAAAATTCAGACTGCTACCCTGGAGAAAACTGAATGTAACTCCCTGGTAATAATCCTCTACATCCAGAGTTGATTTTGAAGCAAAATAGCTTCTTTACTAGGAGGAATTCACACAGATAGAAAAACACTGCCACTGACCTTCTAAAGAGCTGTTTCTTTGTTTATAGGGGTTTCAGAATCACTTAAGGAGCTTTTCTTTTTTAAAGCACATATAATCAAACTGCTCTCTCCATACCAGAGTTGTTTATATGCTGAGAGGATGGGTAAGCAAGTGGTGAAAAATCAGGATATGAATATTTTGAAAAAATTCTCTGGTTGATACTAAAGTTGATTTCTTCTTTTCTCTGTGTAATATTGTCCTAGATTTGGCTTAAATAAAAAGTCATATGGAGAATTGCATGCAGATTACTTAGAAGTAACCTATTTTCCCCAAGGATCTTTGTGACCCTGGTAAACAATGTATATTTCAGTATATACTAGTAGAATTATATCACTGACACACACATTGATATGTAAACCTACCTTAGTAGACATGTAACATTAATATTCTATTACTGTCAATGTTACCCATAATTTATACCAGATAAGTCCATTGGAGCAGATACAGACTTCACAAGAGAAGCACCAAATTATTATAACACTAATTATATGCAATTATAAAAATACATTTTTATTTAAAAATGAAAAGTTTAATAATACCGAGAGAACGCTGTAACTCCAAAGAACAACATTAAAATAATGGCAATTCAAATTTGATTTTTAATACAAATAAGATTTTCACCATATTGTTCCATTAATTTATTTATCTGAAAACTTAACTGATTTGGTGTTTAATTTCAAAACATATTTTTTCAATTTTTATGGCTGTAAAAATTATGTTCAGGTTACTTATACTAGTCAAGTCAGTTAAATAAATAAGAAAACAGAGGGCTATAATATACAGCCTAATGATGATACTTATGATACTGTATTATATATTTAAAAGTTTCTAAGAGAGTAAATCTTAAAAGTTTTCATCACAAGAAAAGAAATTTTCTGTAATTATGTAAGGTGACTGATGTTAGGTAGACTTATTGTGGTGATTATTTCACAATCTATACAAATACCAAATCATTATGTTGTACACCTCAAATAATATTAAAAGGAGGGAAAGGAAATAAAATAGAACAGGATTCAAATACATTGATTTTAGCTACTGCTCTCCAGAGACTGATAGGTATATTGACATACGGTGCTTCATGTAATCTTACCAACAACCCTCTGAGATAAATATTGTAACCCCATTTTATAGAGGAGAACGGTAAGGCTTTGGGGAGGTGGTGAACTGATCTGTGAGTTCATTTACTTAATAGTGACAGAATCAAAATTGAAAGTCAAGTCTGATTTCCACTATTATTATAAGTCAGGGGTTTGCAAACAGGAGAGGCCAAATTTAGCCTGCCTTTTGTGTTGTTTTTTTTTTTGTTTGTTTGTTTGCTTGTTTGTTTTTTTGTATGGCCTGGGAGCTAAGAATGAGTTTACATTTTAAACGATTTTTTTTAATACAAAAGAAGAATCTTTCCTGACACATAAAAATTATATGAAATTTGAATTTCACTGTCCACAAGTAAAATTTTATTGGAACAACGCCATCTCCATCTCCATAACTGTTGTCTGTGGCTATGTTCACCCTACAGCATCAAAGTTGAGTAGTTATCATAGAGACTATATGGCCTGCAAAGATGAAAGTATTTTCTATTTGACCCCTCACAGAAAAAGTTAGCAGAGCCCAGAGATAAGTTGTTGTTTCTTTATTAATGCATGTTTGTGCACATAGATGTGGCCTAAATATAAAGTGGATTCGTAGGAAAAATAAAGTGAAGAAAGCAATATTCCAAAGATACTGATGAGTAATATTTTTAAAGAGCAATAATGCATCCGTTATAAGCACTCACTCTGCGTTTCCTTTCCATGAATTTTAGAGCTCATTGGTTTGAAAGCTTCTTTGAAGGCTTGTGGCACTTAATTCATGCATGCATTAAACCTTTACTTGGCCTGAGTATTGTGAAAAAGATTTTGAGGCAATTTATCACATAAGAATCTGTCACTGATTAACTCTTTTTCAGATGTGTCTTGGAGCAGAAAAGTGAAGTAGAAAGTGACAATTCTGACAATATTCCTACCAAAGAGAAGAGAATGTGCCAACTGGTGCTAAAAGGATTTGTAGTCTCTGCTACAGCATGTTCTTTCCTGAGGCTCAACTCCAAACCTCACCCCACCCCCTGCAATCAGGTTTTGTGGAGCCTGACACTTATAAACATTGAGGGGTCCTTTTAAGAAAAATACAAATTACACATACATTTTATTATTAACATATATTATTATATGTTTATTATTAAACATATATTATTCTATGTTTATTATTAAATTAAACGTAAGGTCTTGGAAGGAACCAAGACAAGTAAGGCACCCTTAAAGTTAATATTATTTAGCTTTAAGAAAACCATCTTTTGCCTCAACAGAAAAGAGACCAGATGGAAGCATCCTAGAGGACAATACATTTGTGATACAAAAATGTAAATGTAATAGATTCTATTTTAAAGCAAAGTTTCTATAGTTTAATAGCATTCTGAATCAGGAAAGTACCTCTTATGTAATTTTTACTTCTTCAGCAAGTAAGGTCCTGCTAGATCTTCCCCATTTTCTCAGAAAGCTGTCCAGCTGAGAAACAAACAGCCACACTACTACACAAAAGAGACGGCAGCGGAGTTAACTCTTCCAAGTTTCACTTCAGTTCCCTCCTGCTCCGCTTCCTTCCAGTCCTTTTGAGGAACCAGAGTGGACACAAGCACTCGGAGGGGCCCACTGAGTGCCCAGAGCTTCAGAGAGTCAGCCAGCCCCCTCGCTGGCAGTGCAGACTCCACTCGCCCACTTCAGAACAACTGCCAGACCTTCCGGTCTCTCGCCCTTTTCTTTGCCTACTTCAATGTTCCTTCACCCTCTCCCCGCTTTGATTCCAGATTTCTTCCAAACCCAAGATTTTTTTTTTCTTTTTTGTCAGAAGTCATTGACTAGCGTTTAAGAACTGGAGCCAGAATAAAACAAGCAAGAAGTGAACCAGATGGTAAAAAGTAAAAGTGAGGACTACGCCTGGCTGAAGCCAGATCTGAAAAAGCCAAGGCCCCAGTGATGATCCTGCTGACTGAAGTGGTCATGGCTAGGAAGGAAGATGAGGGATTGCTGCCTATTTTCCCTTGAGTTTGACAAACACTTTCAAATGTCAAAGCGATAAGGTCCAAGCTGAAGATAATTCAGCCAGAATACCAGCTTCTTTGCTTACTATGTATTAAAACTCTCAAAAACCAGGGCCCCTTGCTTGTTAACTTCTGTTGCTTTCACCACTAGCAGGTGGGGGCAGGATCAGGGAGGGGAGGAGAGAGATTCAGGGCACTTACTCTCCCAGGTCTCCCTGCAAGCCCTGTTCTCTGTAACTAAGACTCCACTGGCTGGACCCTCCTTCCCATCCCCATTCCTCCACCCTCCCTCCCCTCCACCCACACCCACACTCCTTGCCCCTTAACACTGAGGGAAGTGATAGTCACTGAAATTCTACAACCCCAGGTGCCTCACTCAATGTTCATTTTTGTTCTTTTTGTTTTACAAAAAAACTATAACTTCACTGACATAATGTAGTCTACTATGTATTAAAGTTTCAAGGAGGGCATTTCAAATCTCAAATAAGAAATCACAATATTCACTATTAATTCAAAACTGGAAAAGGGTGGTGGTGGTGATGCATGGGTTTCAGTCCAAAATGAAAATGCAGAAAACGTTTACTTTGGTGGATCTGTGTTGATGCCATATTTGTCTGAGAAACTTCAACTGTTCTTTTTTCTTCTTTGTGTCCCTCTTCCAAAATGCCCTGTTGGCGTCAGAGTGTTCCATCAGAAGGTATTTGTTACAGACTTTGAGTCCTGACGGAATCACACCCTTTTTTTTTGCATCAAAGATATCTTCTTACACCATAGAACCTGTTCTGGTTTCGGGTGTGTTCCCCACTCTTATTTGATGAATAGGTCCACATTTCCCAACTATATATTTCTTCCCCTGTGACTTTGTAAGGAAAATTGTTTATGTACAAAATCCGACTTACTTCAGGTGGAAGTCGAATGTTCACTCTCTTGGCTTCTTGCAATGCCCTCTTGGCAGGCTGATGAGGTACCGCAGCAAATACCGAATTTCTCCTTCCTTTTCCAGAACCCGCTCAGCTCCGAGTTTAATGGGGCATTAGATGCAGGACATAAACATCTGGGCTCCAATAGAAGCTGTTATAACACTCAGGTTCACATGGCGACGTGTTGACACAGTATCCCCTTTGGAAAGGACTTTGGGGCAAAGCCATTTTAGTTTTTTTAAGTAGCCCCTTTAATACTTTCCATGATTTTTTAAAATCCATAGTTCCTTCATTAAATTACCTTCATTTCAACCATCTGAATTAAATTTGAGCTGGGCTCCTGCCTGATATAGATTTCATGTCTAAAAGAACTGTAGTTTTTCTGTTGGTTGGTTGATAGTCTTTACTCAACCAAATTGTATTTACATTACTTTGTAAGGTCACTGTATATCAAGAAAAGTTCCCTACTTTCTCCAGACCAAGATTTTCAGAAAAACATATAACCAGGAAGGAGTCATGAAGAAATAGGACTTTATTCTAAGGGGTCAAACCTGTGCTGCCCATTACTAGGGTCATAGATCTCCCAATTGCACCCCAGTGTGTTTGGACATTTTTTTAAAAATATATTTTATTGATTTTTTACAGAGAGGAAGGGAGAGGAATAGAGAGCTAGAAACATCGATGAGAGAGAGACATCGATCAGCTGCCTCCTGCACACCCCCTACTGGGGATGTGCCCGCAACCAAGGTACATGCCCTTGACCGGAATCGAACCTGGGACCCTTCAGTCCTCAGGCCGATGCTCTATCCACTGAGCCAAACCGGCCAGGGCGTGTTTGGACATTTTTATCCTGCAGAAGTTAAGTTATGTTTTATACTCAGTGACATAATAACATGTCACCTGTTTAATTATACATGACGTATGAAAAATAATCTAGCCTCCACTGACTGCACTATACACATTACTACATTTTAGACTTGTCAGCAAACTTAATTTATTTACCTTTTAATTTAGTGAAGTTATTTCAAATTTCATAGGTGTGGAAATAATTGAAACATAGACATTAGAAATCTTATTTTAATGTCAAATCTCATTTGAAAACTCATTTACATTGCATGGAAATGAAGACTCTGATGACCATAATTCTTACTGTTTCCATGCATATTAGGAAATAAGAAATATTAAAAAATGAAAAACAAAAGGATGTGCTCATCAAATTATAGCAAAAGGATCAAATATTCAGTTAAGTTATTTTATCATCTCTATCTCCTGTTATACTAATGCACATTAGGTAATTTTAAATGAAAAAAAGCTCTAATTAATGAGCAGTCTGCTTATAGCTGCTAGAAACATCAAACGCATTATTTCAAAGTCTAGATTTAGAAGAGGAAAGATTATTTTGAACTTGACATGGGTACTGAGTTAGTAGTCAGCTTTTCTATTCAAATTCTTCCTTTGTCAACCTCCTTTAAAGTCTAATGTAAGTACACATTGGCAGGCTTTCCTCCTGCTTTTAGGTGCATTTCAGATGTTAGCAGGGAGGAAAGAGTCGCCGTGCACACAAGTCTAATGTCAAGTAAAAGAAAAAGTACTTGGGACTTCCAGAGAAGGAGTCACGCTTCAGTTGAGGCCAATACAACTGAGAAGCAGAGCTGCCACCATACACATTGCAGTCTGGGATCTGAGAGTAGATTTATATAGCACTGCCTGGAATACATCCTTGTAGAGATGCAGGCTGTGCACAGCAGTGCTGGCCATTCTGCTGAGAAGATAACAATTACATTATCAAAGATGTCAACAAATTTTCTTGTACTTAGGGGTATGTCTGATGAAATTAGAATTAGGGAAGATGAAAGAGGTTTTCTTCTTATGCATGAGGAAGAACAAGCAGTAAAATAACATATAATAAAGCCTAGTCTTGCTTATGTACAAATATTTTCCTAGTTTTAAGACTATGACTACATCTAATGCTCTCATATATAGAGTAGGCCCTCCAACCAAGAGTTGTCAATTAATTGAACATTTCTGATTGTAAAACTTCAGTAGATTTTCTCTTTTCAGTAGGTTCCTGTTTCTGGTTGTACAACATTTCAATGTCTGTTAAATTAAGAATCACAGCCAAATCTTTTTGCTAATTTTCTAGATACCTGATTAAACCAAATAGCTATCACTATGGGTTATAAATCTTGGTATCAAACAACATAAATGGCATCATTTTCAACTCATTGGCAGAATCTGTACAATTTTGCCAGTTAAGTCTTGATTAAAATTGAGGGATTTCACATAATCTAGATTTCTGCTTTTTTTAAAAAATAAAATCAGATCTCACAACACAAGATCTCTATTCCTGTGTGACAATATTCCGCTTGCGATGGGGCCCAGCCACCACTCCATTTTCTTGAAAGACTCTTTCTTTGCTTTCTGTGACAGTATACTTTCTTTTCTTCCTGATTCACTGACAGTTTCTCTCCTATAGGGCTATGCTCTACACCAGGCGTCCTCAAACTCCGGCCCTCAGACCACATGCAGCCTGCCGAGGACATTTATCCGGCCCGCCGGGTGCCGCTGCCTGTACTGCTTAGCAGCCAACTCGTCCAAGGCCCGCAGTGAGCATAGAAATTTGTTCATAGTTTTTTTTTTTTTTAACTATAGTCCGGCCCTCCAATGGTCTGAGGGACAGTGAACTGGCCTCCTGTTTAAAAAGTTTGAGGACCCCTGCTACACTGACCCACACCGGTCTGGCATCCCCCTCCAACTTTAAATATAAGATTTCCTCAACACTGATTTCGAAGTCATGAAGAGTTTCTTTGTTCTCATTCTAAATGAACTCCCTAGGAAAGTTAATTCACTCATTTATTATGTATATAACATATATATATAACTTATGCATATATATCAGCAAGCCACAAAGCTGTATTCCCAAACCAGTCTGCTATCACCATCCCTCCTGCTCTCTCTCTCTCTCTCTTTTTTTTTTTTTTTTTTTTTTTGTACACTTATTTTCCTTGAGTGAATCACACTACTTTCAGTTACCTAGCTTTTGCAAAGCTGATTCCACTAGCTGGAAGATTCTTCCCCTGCTCCTTTGCCTGCTTTCTTTCTATCTTTCAAGTAGTTCTCTTAGCTTAGACTTTATTCTTCTAGAAAACCTGCTCTGAACTACAGATAAAAATATGTTTATTACTTTCTTTCACAATAGCTTACATATCCCCCTTTGTAGCACTTATCAGAACATAACAAATTATTTGTATAATTATTTGCTTAATATTGATCTGAATGTGGTCTATAAAGTACATTCAAATGGGTTCTATTTGTGCTCTTCACTGTGTCTTTGTATTTAGCACAGTGTTTGACATATAATGTGTTCATATTAAATGTTTATTGGCTTTGACATAGGTATTAGTGTAAAAGTTATATGAGATCTTTTAGCATCCCCTGAGAAATAAAAAAAAGCCTCCCTTTCCTAATCAAATGTAAAGATAATCCAGGCAATTTTAAATAGATGAGATGGTAAAGTTATTATGGACTTTGACTAGTAACTGCATTACACTATTTTAAATTTTTAAAAAATATTTTTTAATGATTTTACAGAAAGGAAGGGAGAGAGAATTAGAAACATCAATGAGCGAGAAACATCAGTCAGCTGTCTCCTCCATGTCACCTCCTGGGATGGAGCCCACAACCAAGGTACATGCTCTTGACCAGAATCGAACCCGGGACCCTTCAGTTTGCAGGCCAACGCTCTATCCACTGAGCCAAACCAGTTAGTGCTGTATTATACTACTTTATACATGCACATTAGTTTAGTCTGAAAAAAATAAAATTGCATTATCCTAAAGACTATATGGTAGCATGGAATTAACAAACATTCCAGTTCTCTCAGCAATAATTGTGAAGCACTAGTCATTAATAGTTTCTATTAAATTAATAATCATTTTAAATGTTACTATTTAAAATAAAGCAATTAAGCATATTCTAAATGTACTTAATATTCATATTTGTATGAAACAGTTTTAGGGTAATTCCCACAATATTGTATTGCTTTTTCAACATAAAGTAAATTAAATATGCTAAGAGTTTTGTAACATTATCTTAACAGTGCACATTTTTCATCAAACATGCATGGTCAGGCTAATCAAATGCTCCAAAACATTTATTGCAAGCAATAAGATAAAAATAAATTTATGTTTACAATAGTTATTTGTTGATAATTGAGAACAATGGATCCAAAGGTTTCTTAGAGAAATAAGGAATAGAGCAAAAACAGCTTGGCAGCTTGAGATTATCTGTTGAGCTGAAAGCTGTCATCTCTTTTCTGCTTTTGCCCAAAGACCTGGAACATTATCATGTCCACATGGCCAAAGACAGATGGCTACCCACACATTCTCCCTAGGCTTAACACTTGTTCTCTTAATACCAACCATCAAGGAATTTGGCCCACCATCTGTGGATCTGTGGTCCCTTCCTCACTGTATGAATTTTATTATAAGATACTAAGTGACTTTAGACTGCATATTCTGAGATGGTTCTTCTTTAGTATATAAGCACTACAAATCATCATCTTTATTAGTCAGGATGGGCTAGGTTAGGCTGCAATAACAGACACCATCTATTCTCAGTGGCTTAATACAACAAATATTTATATACCACTTGCCCTCAGTGTCCAAATGGAGCAGTATAAGATTCAGCTGATTGTTCACTCAAAGCCCTAGGCTCATGGAGGCTCCATCTAAGCCCTTGCTACTACAAGCACCACCTGGGGAAAAAAATTTAAAGCCAATTGCCTACAATTAAATCCTCCTACTAGAAACTGACACACTTCATATGTGCTCATATTTCATTGGTCACAGCAGGTCAATGGCCATGTCTAACTTAAGTGTGAGAGGTAATCTTAAAAGTCTTAAAAAATACTTTTTAACAGTTCTTATAATACTGGTTTGGAGGTGATGAAATCCTCTAGCTTTTTCTTGTCTGGGAAGATCTTTATTTATCCCCTGATTCTAAATGACAGCTTTGCTGGGTAGAATGATCTTGGTTGTAGGTCCTTGCTTTTCATCACTGAATATTTTGTGTCAATCCCTTCTTGCCTGCAAAGTTTCTGTCGAGAAATGAGCTGACAGTCTCATGAGAGGTCCCTTGTAGATAACTAACTGCTTTTTTCTTGCTCCTTTTAAGATTCTCTCTTTGTCTTTAACCTTTGGCATTTAGTTATGATGTGTCTTGGCATATGGCTCTTTAGGTTCATCTTGTTTGAAACTCTCTCCATTTCCTGGACTTGTATGTTTATTTCCTTCACCAGGTTAGGGGTATTTTCTGTGATTTTTTCACATAGGTTTCAATTTCTTGCTCTCTCTCTCTTTTCTCCTTCTGGCACCCCCATTATGCCAATGTTGGTAATCTTGAAGTTGTTCCAGAGGTTCTTTATACTACACTCATTTTTTAAGATTCTTTTTGCTGTTCTGATTGTTTTCTGTTTTCTTATCTTTAAAATCTCTGATTTAATCTTCTGCTTCATCTATTCCACAGTTGATTCCTTGCAATGTATTCTTTGTTTCAGTTATTGTGTCTTCATTTCTGATTGGTTCTTTTTTATCTTTTCTAATTCCACTTCTATGTTTTTATGTTTTGTTGATGTTCTCACTAAGTTCATCTCTCCTCCTCTAAATTCACTGAGCATCCTTATAACTAGTGTTTTGAACTCTGCATCTGGTAGATTGCTTGTCTCAATTTTATTAAGTTCTTTTTCCAGAGGTTTTTTTTTTTTTTTTTTTCTTCATTTTTTCACTTGGAGCATGTTTTTTTGCTTCTCATTTTAGCAGACTTCCTATGTCGGTTTCTCTGTATTGGTAGAATGGCCTTATGTAGTAGGTATTCTATAGAGTCCAGTGGCACAATCTTCCTGATCACCCAAGCTGGGTACTCCAGGTGCATCCCCTTCCTCCATGTAGGCTGTGTACATCCTTCCGTTGTAGTTGAGCCTTGATTGCTGTTGGCACAGCAGTGTGAGGGATTTGCCTCCAGGCCAATCTGCTACAAGGATTGGCTGTGACCATTGTGGAGGACCAGCTATTCAGGAGCCCACCTCATGGAGTAGGACTTCTTTCAGTGGGGCTCTGATGCCCACTGAGTCCACCCCTTGAGTGTGTTACTTGTGGAGATGCAACCAAGGTCACCTGTGTTCTGCCCAAGTCTACCCAGTATGAGCTACAACGTGATATTCAGATAGCTGCTACTTGTGCTGGACTTTGAGGTGCCCAAAAAAGGCCAAGCTGGAAAACAAGACTGGTTGTCACTAGTGCTGGGCCTGGGAACACTTTGAGAGGTACTGGGCATGGTGAGTCCAGATGCTGCTTTTCTGAGAGATTTTAGGAAAGTCTGAAGCATAAGCCAAGATAAGTCATTCATATGGAAAAGCCATTACAAAACAGCTTCTATGAGCCAGCAACTTTGGTGGGGTTTGGTTTCAGGGAATCACCATGGTGGGGCAAATAGTGTTAATCAGGTTGATGCAGAATCAGATATGACCCCTGCTGGCTGACTCTGTGAGAGAAGGGCCAAGAAAAGGAACAATGGTGTCTTCTAGCACATCTGTTTAAGGAGAAAGCTGCCCCTCCAGCTCTCACCCAATTGTCTCAGACAATTTAGTTCCTCCCCATGTGTCCCTGGTGTCTTTCTAGCTGCTGCTTCAGTGCTTGAGTTTAGAGAAACTGAGTCTGAATAAGTTCTTGTGAGGATCTTTAAGAAGAACTCCTGGGACTCCAGCAGCCCTCCATCTCACTCAGCCACAATCCCCACTGATTTTTACAGCCAGAAGGTATGGGGACTTCTTTTAGTCACACTGAAACCCTGGTGTGGGGCGGTGGGGGGTGGGGGGAGGGCTGGGGCAGCTGGTGTGGAGCTTGGATCTCTTGCTTCTCAGGGGGGAAACTCCACCTGAGATATTTCTCCCAATTTTTATCCTTTTATCCACCACATGTGGGTGTGGACCCAGCTCATTCTGTATCTCTACCCCTCCTACTCCTCATGTGGCTTCTTCTTTATATCCTTATTTGTAGGACTTGTGTTCAGCTAGATTTCAGGTTTTTCTGAATGATGGGTGTAGTTTAGTTATAATTCAAGTACTTCATTTACCTATGCCACCAACTTGACTGTAACTCAATTGACTAACAAATACAACTGCATATGGTCAGTGCCTATAATAAATCCCTTATTTTATATTACTCATTGTGGTTCTGTTTCTCTATTATTCTTTCTCAGAGACAAGAGCATGCCTGGTGTGTTAGGAATTAGGAGTGTGGAAAAACTGGAAGAGATAATAGGGTGATAGATGAAAACAGGGAAGAGAAAATGATGGGTGCTAGATTGTGTAGAGATTTTGACTATTTCTTTGAGTGAGATGGAAATCCATTGGGAGATTTTGGCATAGAAGTAATATGATTTGACTTCAATTTTTAAGGTTCACTTTAGTTGTGGGGATGAGAACTGACTAAGGAGGCAAAGTAAAGATAGGTAAAATAATACAAATTATGAAACTATTCTAATTATCAGTTTTTGAAAGATGGTAGCAGAGAGGTAAGAAATATTCTTGAAGGTAGATCCAACATTATTTGTTTATGGATAGGATGAAAGGTGTAAAAGAAAATCAGGAATGATTCTAAAGTCTTCAACTTGACCAACTAAAACTATTTTGTTGACTTTTACTAAGATGGTGAACTTTGAAAGGATGGGAATAACAGGTTTTAGTTTAGATTATATTTAATTGGAGATACTGGAAATGTTCCCTAGACAGCAATAAAGAGATATTGCCAAGGCCATCAGACACACAAGTCTTAATTTCATACAAAAGTTTCTGGCTGCGTGTAACTTTAGGAGTCATTAATGTAGGATTGGTATAAAAAGTCATAATATTGGACGGGCTTACCAAAGGGATGAGTGTTAAAAGTGATATAAGAACTGAGCCTTGAAGCACTCCAAAATTAATATATTAGAGGGATAAGAAGGATGAAGATAATGAAATTGAGAAGGAACTAATAAAGGGGAATATGATGCCCACAAGCCAAAGGAAGAAATTATCTTAAAAACATAGTGTCCAACTCTATAAAATGCCACTGAAAGTAGTTATAGAAGAAATAGAGTCAAGATACCTGTATGCTATGTTGCTTTTATAAGATGGGAAAATAACAGCATGTTTGCTTGCCAATGGAAATGGTCCAAAGAGAGGTCAAAATTGAATGAAGGAAATATTTTTAGAGCAATGACCTTGGATAGGCAAATGGGAAATAGAAAGATTAATCTTTGATAATAGACAATTCAGTTCATCCATAATAACTGGTATATGAGTTTATGAGAACAAATGCAATTCAATGGGTAGATGTGTTCAAGCCAACTTTTAAGGTGACTTTAATGAAACAGAGGTGAGATGTCTTTTCTCTACTCAAAAAATCTTCAATAGCTGACAATTTCATATAGAATCATGTGGAATTACTTACATATTCAGCGATTTAAAAATATTTGTTGAGTTCATAGTTTGCACCAAAGATTTTTCTGGGCACTGGAGATAGACTAAAAACAAGGTCACTACTTATGTAAAAGTGAGAACAAACATAAAAACATAACAAGGCATAGAAAGAACAACTCAGCTTTAATAGGAAAAATGGGAGTCAAGTTTAAAGAGTACATGCACACGGCCCATTATTCTTTCTTTTTTAAGAGATGTGGGATGCAAAAAAGTTTGAGGTCTTCAAGTTATTGATTTGAACCTGACATTCCAGATTCACTCTCACTGAGTCTTTCCTCACACATGCAACATTCATGCCAAAAAGCCCAACCACTCCTAGTGCAATACTACCATATACATATATAGGTCTTTTTACATATTCTCTATGCCCTATTCCCCTATCATAATTTACCAATATTTTAAGACCCTAAAGAAATACCACCCCTTCAATACCTTTGTTCTTCAAATAAAATGTATTAACTTAGGGTTTACAGTATATTGTTTATGGTTCCACTTATTATTATTTCTTACAAATTGAACTTATTGAATCAATCAATTTTTGAGTACCAAATATTGATCATGTACTATGCTAGTTTTCTGAGGTTACACAAAGAAAAGGCATGTTATCTCTGTTCAAGAAGGTTTTCCATGTCCATCTTCCCCACATACTTTTTAGTGCCTGATTCATCTTCGTATTCCCTACAGAACTTCCCAGGGTGTCTTCAACATGGGAGGTATTCAATTAAATGTGTTCAACCAATGGAATCTTATTTAGTCATAAGTAAGAAGGAAATCCTGACATTTATAAAACATGGATGAACTTGAGGGTATTATGCTGAGATAAGTCAGACAGTGAAAGACAAATACTGTATGATTTCATTTATATCTAGAATTTTAAAAAATCCTGAAAACGAAGGTTAGGAGATGGGAGGAATTGAGGAGATACAGTATAAGGGTACAAACTTATAACTAATAGATAAATAAGTCCTGGAGTTCTAGAGATTATAGTCAACAATATTGTTTTATAAACATCAAGAAACTAGATTACTTGTTCCCACCACATAAAAAATTGATACTTATTTTGACATGTTAGAGACATTAGCTAATGCTACAGTGGTAACCATATTGTAATATATAAATGTATCAAATAAAAATGTTGTACACCTTAAAATTACACAATAATATATGTCAATTATTTTATTAAAATACTAGAGGCCCGGTGCACAAAATTCGTGCATGGGGGTGTGTGTCCCTCAGCCCAGCCTGCACCTTCTCCAATCTGGGACACCTTGAGGGATGTCTGACTGCCCGTTTAGGCCCAATTCCAGTAGGATCGGGCCTAAACAGGCAGTCGGACATCCCTCTCACAATCCAGGACTGCTGGCTCCCAACTGCTTGCCTGCCTGTCTTCCTGATTGCCCCTAACCGCTTCTGCCTGCCAGCCTGAACACCCCCTAACCACTCCCCTGCCAGCCTGATTGATGCCTAACTGCTCCCCTGCCAGCCTGATTGCCCATAACTGCCCTACCCTGCAGGCCTGGTCACCCCTAACTGCCCTGCCCTGAAGGCCCGGTCTCCCCCAACTTCCCTCCTCTGCTGGCCTGGTCCCTCCCAACTGCCCTCCCCTGCTGGCTATCTTGTGGCAGCCATCTTGTGTCTATATGGGGGCAGCCATCTTGTGTGTTGGAGTGATGGTCAATTTGCATATTACTCTTTTATTAGATAGGATAGAGGCCTGGTGCACAGGTGGGCGCCGGCTGGTTTGCCCTGAAGGGTGTCCCGGATCAGGGTGGGGGTTCCCTTGGGGTGTGGGGTGGCCTGGGTGAGGGGCCTGTGGTGGTTTGCAGGCCAGCCACGCCCCCCAGTAACCCAAGTGGAGGCCCTGGTATCTGGGATTTATTTATCTTCTATAATTGAAACTTTGTAGCCTTGAGCAGAGGCCTGGGCTGGCCAGGGTGTGCAGGAAGCTTGACTTCCTCCATTGTTGGGGAAACCAAAGCCTCCTGCTCGCTCCGTGGGCAGCCATCTTGATTGGGTTAATTTGCATACTTGCTCCTGATTGGCTGGTGGGCCTGGCTTGCTGGTGTATAGGAGGTACGGTCAATTTGCATATTACTCTTTTATTAGATAGGATTTTAAAAATTCGAAATTCTCAATATCTAGAAATGGGGAAAAGGAAATAAAGAGATAGGCTATGAGCTAGGTATTGTGGAGGTAGATGCTTTTATATAATCCTCTTCATTACACAGTGCTCAAATGAATTTCACCCGTACTTTTATTAGTGCACTTTTTGGAAGATGGTTAAATGTTTAGAAGGAAGGTCAAAATACAAACACAAGTCATTCCTGATGATTGCCCTTTAATAAGGCAACAATGCTGCAGGCATTATAACCTAAATCATAATCCAATTGAACTGATTATAAAGAGTCACTGATAAATGAGCTGTTTTAATAAGCAGTTACTTTTTGCTATCAGAGTTTCTTCCATTAAAGTGAAATAATTAAGATGCTGAATCAGAAGAAGATGACAAAACAACATCTTTTCTTTTAGAAGAAAACACTGGAGTGTTTGGAAGAAAATAAGGCAATGTTTTTAATGAACACAAATTACCTTCCAATTTTTTTTCACTGTTCAAAGAAAGACCGTTATTTAATTAAAAGGCTTAGCTATAAACATCAGTCACAGTTGCATTCCTTATATGCAAAAAGACTATAAACACAAGCTATAGTTCTACTCTGGCATTTAGCACTTTTTTTCTGAGTAGAAGCCATAAAGTGGAGAGGATTATTTTATTATAAGCAGCCAACTGAAAACTATTATTTGATTACTATTTGTTAATGAGATATATTGGAAGCTGAGCCACAGACTGGAAAGGGAAATCCATAAAACCACTCCAAGTCCTCAGATCTTTGAGGTCACCAGGACTCTGAGCCTCAAAGCTGTGCTGCAAATGTGCACAGGCATATTTCCCTGTCACGCCCAGATGCCACGATGACAGACGCTGCGGAGATACACAGATGGCACTTCAATCTCACCATGATCTCTAGTTATCCTTCATCTATTTTCCTGTTTAACCCATGATCCAGAACACAGGTCAGCATGCTTTCCATCTCATGGATGTTCCCACAACTAGGATAAAAATGTTAATATTCGACCAGCTTTCTATTAGAAAATAATTATTTTTTTCAAATACTTTTAAATAAGTCAAAAAGTTACCAGTTTTAAAATATTTATACAGTTAATATTTTATATACTAAGTATTCATAATAAAATTAAATCATACCTAAAAGGTTGACATGTCAGTCTCATTAATTCACTATAAAATTAGGTATAACATATGTAGTCAATATATATAATATATATAAATTCAAACAATATCAATTTAAACTCTCCCCACACTCTGCTTAAAGAAAGAAACTTATTCATGTTTCAAAGATTTTATATGTAATTATGGTCAAAGGAGTCACAAATCTTGAAATTTCTCATCTCTTGACTTATTTCATGTAGAGTCAATGTATGCTCTAAATTAAATTTCTCTTCTGCAATAAAAGTGAAAAACCAAATTGCAACTAACCAACAGAAAATATGCAGACTTAATCTATTTCATTGGTTTTATGTGAAGATTAAAATAAAAATATTTTTAATTTAGACATTATTTTATCTGTAATTTCTACTTGTACCACAAGATCAACTTCTCACATGATGCCATTAAACGTGTATGAATCTCAATGTGATTTACTGAATCTGCATTTTTCAAAGTGAACCATAACATTGAAATTGACATATTAAACTTTTGTGATGAATTGGACTGGGTTTTAATAACAAAATTGAGACTTTTCTAACAACTGGTACAAATAAAAAGTTACAGGAATTTGACTAAATTGTTGCAAAGAAATGGACCAATCAGTGGAAAAGGGAGATCAACAAAGCATAGGTAGCAGATAGTTACTGAAAAAAAAGTTTCCTCTATATCTCAATGAGTTGGAATTCCATAATAAACTGGTTATAACTATAAAAGCTATAGCTTTACATTGAGACTTTAGATTATCACCAGTTTGCTTAACTCCACAGCCTATGGAAATCTTAGTTTAAATTATACTAATCAAATTAAGAGGAAGAGAAAGGTCACAAATCCTTAGAAAGAAGTAAGAATAAGAAACAAAATATCTATCCATTTGTGTCACATTTCTAATAATTGTCCTATTTTTGTGTGTGAGTATAACAAATACGGTGTACAGTTCTTTTTGCTATATCTTGAAAGGTGAACGAGATTTCTTTGCTATGCAGCAAAAACCTTTCTCTTTCATGTTGAGTCTTAGAATAGCAATCTCTTCAGAGACTGGTCGTCTGAAATCCTCTCTTGCATGACCATTCCGGCTTAACCATAATCCAGTTAAAGCTGAGTCACTGATTGACACCAGGCACTGGGGCAGACAGATGAATTTCTCTGGTTTAAAGTTAAATGGAACATATCTTTTGATCTTTCATTCTGTAAGGAATCTGCAGTTCATTTTCTCCCCCAGGTTTCCTTGGTGCTAGGACTTTGTCACATACAGATCTCATTTTCATGAGTAGAACCTAAGGTAGTGAGGTCAATATTGCTAATCTAATATGGCAGTTTATATTCATGGTTGAGGGAGGGTAACTTGATCACTATTATTCCCAAGGGTACTTAATCTATCCTGTAAAAACGTGTCATGTGTTCTTCTAAGATCTAAGGACATGATGTCTTATATGAAAACTAGAGGCTCGGTGCATGGGGTCCCTCGGCTTAGCCTGTGGGGATTGGGCTGAAACCGGCAGTCCAATGCCACCTGTTGGTCCTGCCTGCCACTCCTGCTCATCCCGGCGGTGCTGTGCCCACCACCGCCACTCGGTAGGCTCGCTGCCGCTCCACTGCAGTCTCCGGGCTACGGCAGCCAACCGTGAGCCCTGTGTCTGGCTCCTGTCTGTCAGCTGAGCGGTGCTCCTGCTGTGGGAGCACATTGACCACCAAGGGGTAGCTCCTGCATTGACCGTCTGCCCCCCGGTGGTCAGTGCACATCATAGCGACCAGTTGTTCGGTCTTCATTCATTCAGTCACTTAGGCTTTTATATATACAGACGAATTTGTGCACAGGTGGGATCCCTTGGGGTGGCCTGCAGATATCAGGCCCTAGCTCACGCCCCCACCCTTCCAGCCCTGCAGCCCCACCTGGCACCCTGCCTTAGCCTGGTGCCGCCCCCTCACCTGCTCCACCATCCCGCCTGCAGGGCGATGGATCGGGGCCTGGCCCCCCACCCGGCTCCCTCAGTGACTGGGACCCGAGTGGCAGCCCCGCCCCCCACCGCTGCTGCTGGTTCCTGTCTGTGGGGCGATTGGCAGGGTGATTGGGTCACCACTCACACTCACCTTGGCCTGGCACTGCCCACTCACCTGCTCCACCATACCGCCATGGTCCCCCTCCCATCGGGGCTGGCAGCACCTTCACTGCAACCCACTGCCAGTGATGCATCGCTATGCCTGCCATGTTCCACGCCACCCCCTGGTGGTCAGCGCACATCACAGTGAGCAGTCAAACTCCTGGTCTTCTGGTCAAACTCCTGGCTGAACGGCCACACGAGGGGACAATTTGCATATTAGGCTTTTATTATATAGGATAAGCTAGATAGTAATTCTGTTTTTCAGCATGTACTCTCCCATTTCTGAAATGGCCATGATATCATTTTTAAAAAGGTTTTTAATTGATTTTTTAGAAAGGGAAAGAGAGAAAGAAACATGGATGTGAGAGCAAAGCATCCATCGGCTGGCTCCTGCACTCTCCCCACCGGGGATGGAGCTTGCAGCCCCAGCATGTGCTCTGGCAGGGATCAAATGGGCAACCTTTCAGTGCACTGGATGATGCCCAGCCACGGAGCCACATCAGCCAGGGCCCAATATCATTTTAATGTGAATATCAAAGTCTCAATTGTAAAAAAGAAATAAAACGATCCTTTATTTTGGTATAGTCCAGTCTTTTACCCTGTATCAGCTTCTATATGCTCCAAGCAATATCTGAATCAGTAGAGGAAGAAAAAAATATAGCAACTCACATTTTTCACTAGCTCATTTTTTTAGTTCTACTCTTTTCTTAAGGAAGCAACTACAAGATTCATAAATTCCAGTTGAAGTTTCTCTGATTCTGCATTTTTATTGAAGTCTCTTCTGGACTAGTCTAGAATTACGTGAGCATGTACATGCGCGCGCGCGCACACACACACACACACACACACACACACACAAATTTTTAGGTTCTTCCTGAGGCAGGCTAGATTGCTTTGCCCTTTAGTTATTCAAGGTCCACTCCAGTGCAGAATAGCTTACTCAAAGAAGAAGTCTTACAGGTGAAAAAATATGAGCAGCCAGTTTTCACTCCATTTCCCTCTATATAGGATATGTTTATAAAGATCTATTCCTCTAAGTCTTTGCTGGCAAATTGAGGAAAAAAAAAGGTACATTTGGGTACTTTTCCCAAATTCCAATCATATTCAAATTATACAGTTTTTAATTGGAAAAAAACTTAATAAAATTGGTATAAAATAGGCTATAACATTTCAAAATGCCAGTTCCTCTCTAAGTATCATCTATTAGAATCCTTTTCCTAAAACATGTAGTAATTTTTGACCAAAATTGACCATGTATTTGTTCTAAAAGAGCTTTTGGAAGAGTGCAAACTGCTGATAAGGCCAATAAAGCTGAGCTTTTAAACTTTTTGCATTTCAATTGCATAATCAAAGCCTGATGATAGCACATCACACACTCTGAGAATGCCATGGGCATTGCACAGAAAATGAAAATTAGTTCTAAAAGCCTTTTCATTCTCTGCGGCATAGGATGCTCCTCTCCTGGCTGTATATAAAAGAGGATCAGACACAAAATGGAAAAAAAATATTGTGACTGTCAGTGAAAGCAAAACCCAGAGAAAACTGAGAGCATTGAGGGTTGAAATAGAAGAGCGAGCAGCTGTAATTAGCTCCAGTGCTCTATGAGAATAAAGAAACAAAACCACTTTAAAAAATATAAACAGGCAGAATGTCAGTTGAGATAGGGACTACTGCTATAACAAACCTTAGTAAATAGTGAGCAAAATGGAAGTAAATAACGCTTGTGGATAAAAGTCTGACATCAATTGCATTGGCTACATATTTCATAAATTATCATCTGTAATAAAAGTCACTCTGGTGTATTACTTTTTAGTTAGGACAACATTTAATACCAAAGGTGGTTTTAAATAAAGGAAGAATGTCATTACATACCTTCCACTAAACAGTATATAAGGCAATTTTAATTACCTTCCGTGTTTACAGATATTTTCATTTTAAGAAAATAGTGCGGCCCTGACCAGTTTGGCTCAGTGGATAGAGCATCGCCCTGCGGACTGAAAGGTCCCAGGTTCGATTCCGGTCAAGGGCATGTACCTGGGTTGCAGGCACATCCCCAGTAGGAGGTGTGCAGGAGGCAGCTGATCTATGTTTCTCTCATCAATGTTTCTAACTCTCTATCCCTCTCCCTTCCTCTCTGTAAAAAAATCAATAAAATATATTTAAAAAAAAGAAAATAGTGCAGTCCTAGCTGGTTTGGCTCAGTAGATAGAGCGTCGGCCTGCAGACTGAAGGGTCCCAGGTTTGATTCCAGTGAAGGGCACATGCCTGGGTTGTGGGGCTCAATCCCCAGTAGGGGGCGTGCAGGAGGCAGCCATCAGTGATTCTCTCCCCATCATTGATGTTTCTATCTCTCTCTCTTCCTCTCTAAAATCAATTATATATATGTATGTATATATATATATTATATGATATACACACATATATGAAAGAAAATAGTGCAAAGCTAATCAAGATAGTGAAAGGGCCTTCTCCCCAATGCCTCGCTTTGACTGTGCTTGAACTGTGATACTTACTCAAATAAACAACCTGAACTTGTGAAAGTATTAAATTAAATCAAAGCCTGCTTAGGAATTTCTTATTTGTGCATGCTGAGGTCTATAACTCTCCCAACATGGAACCATATATCGTTACAGAAGGTTTCATATTTGTTAATTTCATTGAATTTTGTTGAGAATATGCTCAAGCCATGTCAGTAGGAGGCAAGTGCATATTCTGTTAACTGGGCCCTTAATATATCTAAGGCTACTAGTAATTTAAAATTAAATAACTTGGTCTTCTTCCAGATCTGTTTAAGACAGACAAAGGCAAAAAGGTATTTGGGTACTGCCAATATATTCTGCAATTTTATTTTGCTACTCACTTCACAGCATCTACAAAGTTGTTAAATTTTTGCAGAAAGACTACTCTCACATATAAACTAAAGAACAGAGTCCTGAGGACTGCGCTCTGTGAGACTGCGCTCTGTGAGAAAGGGCAAGACTAAGGAGTGATCCTCTGTGAGAAAGGGCAAGACTAAGGAGTGATCCTCTCCAATGCCATTTTGCAATTTTTTAATTGATGAAACAAGCCTGTGGTCATGTTTGTTTCTGACTCCAGGGTGGGGCATTGAGAGATGGCTGAAGAAAAGCATCTCCTTTTAAGTTGGGGACTATAAATCCCATAGCTATCTCCATCCTTTCCTATGTTTATTTATTATTCATAACCACTTACTATATATTTGTTTATTGACAGTTTCCCCATTAGCATGTAAGAAGCATGAGAGAAGGAATTCTTATTCACAACCATATCCCCAATACCTAAAACTCATTGGCAGTTCTTCACAAATATGTTGTGAATGACTGAATGGAGAAAAAACAAAACTGATACCTTGTCATGCCTGAATTCTTCAATTTCTGAAAACTGCACTCTTAAAATCCCACCATTGCCTCACTACTATACGTTAGAATGCTTGACTACCAGTCCTGACTTGTCCATCTCTCTGTTGTACCTCATATAACTACTAATGTTTCTTTTTAAAATTGTATTGAATTTAGTTATACTCCATCTTTCTTTATCTTTTTAATTATCTGAAAACTCATGCCCTTGCCCTTTACTGGATTATTTATAGAATTAATTGGGAGAATGCACTAAGCATATAGCCTTTGGATATGACTCTTCTCATCCTGTATAAACTCTGTAAGAAGCCTGCTCACACATAGCTGTACTGATGACTACAACTATTTTCCTTCAGCAATCACTTAGCCCCAAAATTGATTTCCCCATAAGAAACAATGTGGTGGGGATTTCCATTTGTATTGACCTTTCCAGTTGTCTCTCTAGATCTGTGTATTTTATTCATGGAGTCATTACTTTTCTTGGAATTATTTCTAAGATCTACAATAATCACTTTCCAAGTTTTATTCATTTTTTTATACAAATAGATCTAAAAATCCCTTGTCCTCATTTCACTTATCTTAAGATGTGGTGATTAGGCTCTTATAGCATCTTTATGGCCTTCTTGCTTCACTGCTCCTCTCTGCAATGTTTCTAGCATGACCAGAGCACTGTTTCAATCATACAACTCCCCTGCAGGTTATAAAAGAAGACTCATTGATTGGCTAATAGACACAGTAAATTGTTTCCTGAAATGCTCTCCTGCTCTCATCTTCTAAAAGTGGTGTGTTTTTGTTTCTATTCAGAGAAATGGAGAACTAGTGTTACTTCTGGCTCTACATTGCTGGCTCAATGCCCATTATAAACAAGGTCCCAACTTCCCTTCACAGTCGTCTCACATCTGTCTTTCATGAATTGTCATCATAGCCTATGTTCTCCTGTTTGCATGTTTACTAATACACCTCTGTGGAAAAATTCCCAGTAATTTACATTTATTTATATCTTACTCATTCTTCAAGACACAGTTCAAATACAATTGCCTTCATGACCCCCATTTAAAACAAAACAAAAACCTGACTAACAGAGCTGGAAATACTCTATTTTTTTAGTGTCTTAGCATGATTTTATTACTTAATGATGGTCATTAATTTACTACAGATGCTCTTTGCTGTACGATGGGGTTACATCTTGATAAATCAATTGTAAATAGAAAATATAGTAAGTCAAAGATGCATTTAATACGCCTAACCTACCGAACATCATAACTTAGCCTAAATTAAGCTCATAACACACACATTAACTTACAGTTGGGCAGTTATCTTGAATTTTGTCTCAGGAATAATTGCTTTCCTCTTCTCACCAGAAGCAGGAGACACAGATTGGCATTTTGTAGATATGATGAGATGTGCAAAGACAAAACACAAAATCTAAAAAATGCTGGCAACACAATAACTATGAAGCACTCATTGTTCCCCCTAAAAATGGTGTGGCTGGCTGGGAGCTGCAGCTCACTGCCACTGTCCAGCCTCCCGACAGAGTATGACCTCATATTGTTTGTCCAGGAAATGATGAAAATTCAAAATTTGAAATATGGCTTCAGCTGAATGCATATTGCTTTCACACCATTGTAAAGTTGAAAAATTGTAAGTTGAGCCATTGTAAGAAAGGGGAACATCTATACTTAGAACATGATCCATCTTTTCCTGAGTGTCTGTTTTCTGTCTTCTACTAAACCAAAATTCCTTAAAAGCAGATCCTTTGCATTCCTTATCTGTTCATTTCCCTCAGTGCCTCACTCATAGTGGGTATGTGCTCAATTCATATAGTAGACTATTATTATTAAGTTAAAGGAAAAGGTCTATAATTATCATGTTTAATTCAATGGTGAAGCATAAATTGAGTCATTCATTTAGTATTTAGGCATTAAACATGAGTTGTATACATTTACATAGGAAACCAAGACTCTAACCTCTATGATATCCAATCCAGAGGGGGAAAATTGCATAACCTTATTCTTTTGACATATATAGCAATGTATGATTTCTACTCCAGTTCTCTGCTCTTCAACAATTTTTAAAAGTCAGATTTCTGAGCAGATGCTTAAGAAGTTATATTTAGGGCTTTTAGTTTGAAGATTCCCAATGAAACTGAACTATTTACTAATGTCTAGGATTTCTAAAATTATTTATATACTTAATTTTTTCCTAAATTTATTTCTTTTTAAATTTCCTGGTATAATTTAGTGACATGTACATTATATACAAGAAATATCATTCCCTATAAATCATCTGTGCTGGGCCAATTTTTCTAGCATCCAGGAGCAATGCAGGTGATCTATGAAGGTGATGGCTTCAAGGCTTACCTTAACCCCAAGCAGAAACTTAAATAATGATTCAAATAGCAAAATTGGATTTCATCTATCTTTTCAAGCTGTCAAGGCTAAATTTTAAACATATTTAGTGCAGTCAAATTTTTTGCCATTAGCATTAGAAACCTAAAAGCTCTAGTTTCGCCGAAACAGGTTTGGCTCGGTGGATAGAGCGTCCGCCTGCGGACTGAAGGGTCCCGGGTTCGATTCCGGTCAAGGGCATGTACCTTGGTTGCGGGCACATCCCCAGTGGGAGGTGTGCAGGAGGCGGCTGATTGATGTTTCTCTCTCATCGATGTTTCTAGCTCTCTATCCCTCTCCCTTCCTCTCTGTAAAATATCAATAAAATATATTTTTAAAAAAATAAAATAAAATAAAAAATAAAAGCTCTAGTTTCTTTCAGATAAACTTGCTGTACGCTTTCATCAAAATCTATACTAACAAAAGGGTAATATGCTAATTAGACCTCCAGGCGTCCCACTTCCTCCCTCAGAAAGCCACAGTGACAAGGGCCGAGGCCCAGGTGGTTAGGGGCCATCAGGGGAGCAAGCAGTTAGGGGGCTACCAAGGCAGTGCAGCAAGCAGGCAGTTAGGGGCGTGATCAGGCTGGCATGGTGGAGCAAGCAGTTAGGGGGCAACCAGGCCAGCGTGGGGGAGCAGGCAGTTAGGGGTACAATCAGGCCTACAGGGGAGTGGTTAGGGGACAATCAGGCAGGCAGGCAGAGGCGGTTAGGGGTGATCAGGCAGGTAGGCAGGCAAGTGGTGAGGAGCCAGCGGTCCCAGATTGTGAAAGCAATGTCTGACTGCCAGTTTAGGCCCGGTCCCAGGTTGGAGAGGGTGCAGGCTGAGCTGAGGGACACACCCCCATGCACAAATTTCATGCACCGGGTCTCTAGTATTACCTATAAAGGACAGGTCATAGAATTTTATCTACATGTAAGTCTGAGCAAGTCTCTGCCACAAGATAAGAGATTATTGATTTTTGGGAGATGTGTTCAGATACTTTACAAGGTTTTAGTGCATATAATATACTAAAAATTACAAAAATTCTTAATATGGTATTATACGAGCACATTATTCTCCAAAAGTAATATACAAAGTTATACTAATATTCCAAATTGCATGTGAAAATTACACATTTGGCAAAAACTCAAGTATTTTTGATTCAATAAACATTAATTAGCATTTAATTAGTTCTGTAAATCAGTATAAACTTAGTCATACAAGCTAAAAAATAAATGAAGCAAAAAATGAACAGAAACAGTACTAACAGATACATCGACATACTGATTAGAAATTTTAACATATGTCTCTTAGGCTGATAGGACAAACACAAAAATACTCAGAAAGATATAGACTTGGACAGCACAATTAGAACGCAATAATAAAATGATAATTTTTTAAATTTGAAAATTAAATAATGGTCTCCTAAATAACCAAAATGGAAATTAGAAATGTGAACTTTAGTACTAATGAAAATACAACCCATTAAAACATTTGGAATACAGATAAGGTATTTTTTAGAACAAAATTTCAACCATACTCAAGCTGGAAATCAATGACATAAGCATTTCAAGAAGCTAGAGAAAGAACAGTAAATTAAAATAAGATAAAGTAAAAGGAATAAAATAATAATAGCAAATATCAATAGAATAGAAAAGAAAAATATAATAGAGAAATTCCACAAATTCGAAAGTTTTTTTTAAATGACTAATACAGTTAATAAATTCCTACAAATATTAATCAAGAAAAATGAGACCCTAACCACTATCAACAACAGAAATGAAAAGAGGATACACTGCAAATTCTACAGACATTAAAAGGTAACGAAAGTATATTACAAACAAATTCATGCCAATAAATTTGAAAAAATTTTATATAAATATACAAATTTTTAAAAACACAAATTTAAATTTAAAAACTGACACTAGAATAAACATAAAATAGGAGTAGTTAATATATTATAAATTCATTTGTAATTTAAAATCTTCCCATGAAAATTTCCTTCCAAAGAGAAATCAATTATTTTATAAAAACAACTCAACCCTAAGAACAAAACATGATATGGTTTTTATAAGAAAGGAAAATTACTTGCCAAACTTTCCCATGATTGTAGAAGCAAAAATCCTATCTAACAGTGTACTAAACTGAATCCATCAGAATGGAGAGTATTGCTGCTGCAAGACCCAATAGAGTTTATTGGTGGTGGGCACACTGTGCGATACGCAGATCTTGTAACTTAGAAACCCACATCTGAAACCTACATATTAGGTTGACCAATAAATTTAATTTTTTAAAAAAAGAAATGATTTGGTTTAATATTTGAAAATCAATCAGTGTCACTCACTATAACGGGGAAAAACAACACCATCACAAAACATTCAGAAAAATTATTTGCTAATATTCAAAATTGATTCATGAAAATGTTTTGTTTTACTTTGTTTCACAATAAAGTAATAGAATGGAACTTATAACTCTGATAATGGTTAACCCCTGCCTCTCAAAAAAGCAAAAATAATTACCATAGCCATAGCAGTCATTGCAATCCTTTAATTATTATTTAATATCTGTAACTTTTAAAAGATATTATGATGAAAATGTTCCGTAGACAACATTTCGCCTTAACTACTTTGCTAAATAATTTATATTGAAATGCATAAGCATCTACAAATAGAGCAAGGATGATTTTTTTTCCCAAGGAGCAAAGGTAAATAACATTTTAAAAAGGAAATTTTCATAATAGTCATTTTTCAAAACATTTGTATAAAAGTCCAAAAAATCTTCAAGATATTTACTTTAGAAAATGAGATTTTTATCACTTTATTTTATTTTTTTTTAAATATATTTTATTGATATTTCACAGAGAGGAAAGGAGAGGGATAGAGAGCTAGAAACATCGATGAGAGAGAAACATTGATCAGCTGCCTCCTGCACACCTCCCACTGAGGATGTGCCCGCAACCAAGGTACATGCCCTTGACCGGAATCGAACCCGGGACCTTTCAGTCCGCAGGCCGACGCTCTATCCACTGAGCCAAACCGGTTTCGGCTTTATCACTTTAAATAACTCTTCAAATAATTTTCCTCTTCAAGTAAACTGCTATTTCTCCACATTTCTTAACATTTAGTGATTAAAAATTAAACATCGTACTTTTGGGATATTTCTCCCTTTTTTCATCTTATAGTGTTTTAATTATTGGCAAATATTTCTATTTCTTTGAAAGTTCACCTAAGTTAAATTAACAGACCACTTTAAGAATTTATTCATCACTGTAATGTTTAGTACAAAGTGTTTAAATACTTCTAATTTCCCATCCATTAATGTTTTGAGTTTTACTTAAATAAGATATATCTACACAATAAAATAATAGAAATTAAAAAACATATCACATAAAAAAAATAAATCAATATAATTTCAAATTTAATAATTTATGAAATAGGGAATTTGCTATTGTTACATGAGGTAAAACTTTATTTTTAATAAATTTTGAGAATGAAATACTTATTTAGAAATAATTTCCCTAACTTTCTCAAATCCCATAAGGGATAGTAATCAACTAATGCATATCAAATAAAGTTTAATTCATCTCTAATAAATATCATAAAAATCTCAGATCAAAGAAGACATCATGGAATTTTATAGTTACAAATGTAAAATCAAGCAATATTTAGACATCAGAAATACATCTTGATTCAGGAGAATCTTCTGTGTTTCACAGGCAGAAGGAAATGGGGTGAATGTGTTAATTTTCATACTTATTGATTCCCAAGATGTAACTGCGAAGAATTGAAAATTCAATGAGGACAAAGAAATACAACAGTGGAACACTAATTAAATTAGACATCATGTAGTTGTAATTCTCCTCGTGCCATAAAACTAATACTTTTTCATTTTTGTTTTTGTTTTTAAAAACTTGCATGCTAAAAGCTTACATGCTATCTTGGGAGATTTCCAAATAAAATGAGGATTTGCTTTATACAATCTTATCTGTAGTCAAATGTGTTAGAACATAGTTCTAACAGTTCTGTAAAAACTTTAAAATGTTTTTCATCTATCAGGAACCTGTTTTATCCTACATTGTATCACTCAATGTTTTACGATTTTAAGGGCCTCCTATAGAAAGTGTATGCATCTTGGCCTCAGTGACATTGGGTTTGGCTTATCCAAATTGTCCCAATATTATTTACTCATTGATTATTTCTTTCAATTGTTTGAAATCATTAAGTTTATCTTATAGTCTTCAACTAAACTATTTAATAAGTTAATAATTAACTAATTCTATAATTAAATAAATTTCTGTTGAGAAAATAAATGATTAAATGAGTGAATTATATATTAAACTAGAGGCCAGATGCACGAAGATTCATGCAAGAATAGGCTGTCTTTCCCCTGGCTGCCGGCACTGGTTTCCCTCCGGCACCCGGGATCTAGGCCTTCAACTCTGACAACCGCCTCCCATCTTTGCTCCAGGGCCAGGAGCCACCTCCTACCTTTGCTTCGGGGCTGGCTGCAGCCATCTTTGTCACGTTAATTTGCATGTCCCCTCCTTATTGGCTGTGGGCGCCACCATCTTTGTCGTGAAGTGACAGTCAATTTGCATATTCCATCTTTATTAGATAGGATTCTTGAATATGCTTGTGTTTGCTACTAGATATTTTTTCTCTTCTATGATGCATCAGCTTTATACTCAATATACTACATATATCTGTGTATCTTATATCATAAAAGGCTAATATGCAAATTGTCCCCTCGGGAGTTCAACTGACTGGGAGTTTGACCACTTGCTATGACATGTGCTGACCATCAGGGGCTAGCGCAGAATGAAGGAAGGCCCTGGTCAGCAGCTGGCAGCAAGGGGTAGGGCAGTGGGGGAGGAAGAAAGGCCCTGATTGGCCCTGATCACTGGACAGGCCTAGGGACCCTATCCATGCACAAATTTCATGCACCGGGCCTCTAGTATATATATAGAGAGAGAGAGAGAGACTAAATATATACTATATATGAATCAAAAAATTAGTAAATAAATCTTCCTGCTTTCAGGGAGATAATAATTTAGTTACTCATTATAAATAATACTCAGATAATATTACAAAATTATAAACATTGTTTAGTTTAATCTATGGCCATTTACTTATGAATAAACAAATAAATATAGTTACTGGTTTGTTAATCTGTGTTTGCCTTCTTAGAAAACCTGTACACACCTTGGATATGTATCATTAGCTGTTTTTAAAATAAAACAACAATCCTCTTTTGAATATACTACAACACAATGTCAAGAAAAAGACTTAGACTACCTGAGGTGAACGTATAAAGATACAATGGGTATCTTCACTAAAGAACAAAGTGTGGGGTCAAGTACTGATCTCAGAGTGGAATCCTTACCAGGCAGTCAAGTAAAGTCTGAACAGAAACTAGAGAGGAAATCAATATTTCACCACTGAGTATTTTTAGAGTTTAAAATTATAGGACACAGAGGCTCTGACAGAGAGCAAGTGAGTGGTGCACAGTGTGTATGTGTCTGAAATGTCTAAAAATGTTTCACTTGACAGAGCCCTAGAAGAGGTTATCCCATGTAGCTGGCCTTGATAACTGTTTTTAACTTGTCTTTCCTTAGATTTAAACACAGAGACAAAATGTTTTGTTCTGTGTAGGCAATGTCTACTAAAAATTATGAGTTTGCATGGTTCCATTTCTTAAAAATATTTTTTTAATCACATACAATGTCTGTTACTTAAAAAATAACTAGAAAAATGCAAATTGGTTCAAAGACTAAGTCGTCCATTATTCAAACAACCAGAAATAATCACAGGTAATATAATGGGTTCCTCAATGCATTTAAGTGTGTTACTTCATGAAATAGACTGAGAGTTTCAACTGACTCTGTGATTAACGTAATTATGGTAATTTTTGAAATTTATTTTATCATATTCTTTGCTTCTGATCAAGATGGAATTCTGAGAGTAAAGGTCCCAATATTTAAGGTCAAGTCATCATCAGGGAAGTTAAAATAATTTATTTTTCCACCTGCACCAGGAATAACAATTATGTTATTTATATGTTTTTACTATGTTAGCTAAATATGTGTATGTTGCTGGTCATTCTTATTCATGCTTTTGTGAACTGTCTTTAACTCTAGTGATAGATTATATTCTTGCTCCCAAATATTTGCTCCCTTTCTCTGTATGTGAATTATACAGCTCTTCCTAATGCTATGTGATTTTTCAGGGCCTCTGGCAAAGTAGTATATACATCTCTGCCTCACTGGCATTGCGATCGGTTTATCTACTGTGTATGGTATATATGTTTGATGTTTTACATATAATTATGTTGGACATCTTAAAAAACTTTTTGGCTAAAGAAAGGCTGCCTTGCCGAAACCAGTTTGGCTCAGTGGATAGAGCGTCGGCCTGCGGACTGAAAGGTCCTGGGTTCGATTTCGGTCAAGGGCATGTACCTTGGTTGCGGGCACATCCTCAGTGGGAGGTGTGCAGGAGGCAGCTGATCGATGTTTCTCTCTCATCGATGTTTCTAGCTCTCTATCCCTCTCCCTTCCTCTCTGTGAAATATCAATAAAATATATTAAAAAAAAAAAAAAGAAAAAGAAAGGCTGCCTTCCTGAGGCTAATTTTTGTGGGGAGCTGGGGCGGGGGGGGAGGGGAAAGGTGGAAGGTTTAAACAGTAAACATTGATTTCTCACAGTTCTAGAGGCTGAAAAGTTGAAGATCAAGTCATCATCATTTCTCATGTTTGGTGAGAGCCTGCTTCCTGGTTAGCAGACCACAGCTGTTTTCTCTGTAGCCTCACATGGTGGAGAGTAGAAAGAGAGGAAGTAAGGTCTCTGGTGTTTCTTTTTATATAGGCACTAATTCCATTACTGAGGGCTCCACACTCATGATTACCTCCTGAAGATCCCACTTCCAAATAGCATCACATTGATGAATAGGGCATACATATGAATTAGGGGAAAGGGTACAAACATTCAGTCCCACTGCATTCTCTCAGTTTCACTTTTTTCTTAGTAAATATGTACCACATTAACACCTTTTTCCAGCTAGAAACTGAAGACTCCTCGAGTCTCTCATTTCACTAGACTTAATCAATAAGATGCAAGTACTATCAGCTCTGTCTTCAAAATACTAGTATGCTGGCCAATTCTGAAACATGACAAAGGGCCCAGCAGGGAGCATGTCTTTGATATACAAACTAACCAGTTATACCTACTGGCCTTTGCACACTCTACGCACAAAGAATCTTAGAATTTCAAATATAAAAACTGAAAGAAAAATAATCCTGCTCTCCTCTTTTTTACCATAATACACATTAAACGTAATGAAAATGAGTCTTTTATTTTAAAAAAGAGAATCATTTAAGAAATAAAAATGTCATAAGAAAAAAATTAAAATTGGAGTCTAAATTTCAATAAATGTCTTATCTGGTTAATTTAATGTCATCCATTGAACAATGTGAGAATATCAAACTCATCCCAATTGCCAAGAGTTTCAAATATTCTTGTCTAATGTCATAGGGTGAAAATGAAAGAACTTAGAAATATGTATCATGCATGACTCTAGGCACTACTCCAGAGTCTGACCTCAATACACATTATAAGATTATGATATGAATATGATAAACATGAAGAAATAGGAACATCCCCAACTCATTCCCATAGCCTTCTCTGTGAATTGTAATAAATTTATTAACTACCATGAGCCACACGGCTACTCATAAAGCACCTTAGTTATGCAATTAAAGATCCAACTAATTAGTTTTACACTGGCTTATCTCTGCCTCCTTTAGAAATGAACATTGTGCTCTGTTGGTCTCATGCCTGATCTCCATAGCTCTGAGCAATAACTTGGTATTCCAGGAAAGTTCTACTCTAGACTTTGCTTGGAAGAAGCAGTTGTAAATAAAATAGTAATTGTTTGTCTTAGGTTTTAACCGAGTGTATAAGGAGAGACAAGGTGAGAATGAATTTGAAATGGCAGATTCAAATTAATCACGTGAAGACCTCAAACCTCTTTGCATCCCTTGTCTATGGATGATGAGACAATAGTGAGCAAGATGCCTGTACTCTCTGAACTTGACTCTCGCTTTCCATGTAAAAGCCCACCTGTGAGGCTTGCTGTGAGTTACCACTTGGTAAAGGAAATCATAATGTATCTATGTGTATAGAGCTTGGATCCTTGAAAGCTTTGGGAAATGTGACCACACACAAGGCTAAGGGAATGTTTAGGTCCATATTTCAAGTCACACTCATTCTGTGTTATGAGAAAGAATGATAAAGAAGTTTATCATCATTTTCTCTCTTCTTGATGCCTGACACCTAGATGTTTATCCCACATTCTAAGTTGATTGAAAATATGATCACTTTATTGCACAGTTGTGGATATTATGTAGTGACTAATTCACATGTCTTGGAAACTTCCAGCAGTTCCCTTTGTTTTTTTGGTTTTTTTGTTTGTTTTTTCTGAAAACACAGTAGATTGTTTCCTGTAATACTTTCCTCATGTAGAGTATAATTCATGTAGACCTATATTTTTCTTTCTTAGCTTTGTGAGAGCAAATTTTTCTAGAAATAAATTGAAGGATTATGATCTAGGAACAAAAAGAAATGAAAAGAGGGGAAGGTATACAGCAATTATCATTCTCTAGTTTTCCCAGCTGCTATGGTCACAGCAGTTAGCAAACTACTACAAAGGAAGGAAAAGCATGACATAGGCAAGTATAGTTTCTTCCTTTCTTTAGAGAGAAAATGGCAGTCGTATTGACCTCAGCTCACCTGCTAGTACATCTCAGGGTACTGAAGGTCTAAATATCCTGAATCAACACTAGCTCTTCATTTCTCTGAATAGAAATAAAAACACACCAATTTTAGATGATGAGAGGAAAGTATTACAAGAAACAATCTACTGTGTCTATTACCTTTTAAAAAAAAAGCCTGAATCTGTCTCAGAAATAAAGCTACTGAAGTAGCTCTCTCTCTCTCTTTCTCTCTCTCTTTCTCTCTCTCTTCATTTTTAAAAGATAGATATAATGAGAATTTTCTCATTCTTTTATCTCTAGTATCTTATTCCAATATAAGATGTGCTTTTCTGACTCATAGTAAGTTAGTGATTTCTTTCTTCTTATGTAGTCCATCTTATTTGCCACATTAATGTTCCTAATATTAATAAAAGGAAGTGAATATAATATATCCTTTCTTGTCAGTAATGAGTTATAACCTCATATATTGAAGTATGAAATACACAAGGTAAATTGTCCTATAATAGTAATTTGGCAGAATTGATTTTGTTATTCTTCCTTTCCTGAGTTAATGACTATAAAGTGCTCTTCTGCAATAATGACTATTTCTCGTAAATCTTGGATATAAGAGGTATTCAATAATGTTTTTTGAATGAATTCATAGATCTGTATGACAGCCATACCCCAACATGAATAATATTTCCATAAAAGTATATTTTAGACAATATTATGGGATGATGATAATGAGCAGATATTATTTGTAGTTCAGGGAATCTTTAATGGATATTGATGAAGAATATTGTGAGCACATTAAAATTTCTTCAGAATATGCAATTTGTAGTAATTCTACTAAAAACATTAATGATCAAAACTTTATGTGTTGGAGGCTGCTGGCTGATTAGAAACATTTTCTCCTCTTTCTGAGCCAGAGTTGGTGTCATTATTTAGGTTCCATTGAAATGAGATGCACCCATGTGACTGACTTCTATTCAATAGAATGAGAGTGGAAATGATGTGTGCTACCTCCCTGCCTGGCCATACACACTTCCCGTGTGTGGTACTCCATGCTCTTTATCTATTGCTGGTAAGAAGAACAGAATCACAAGGTAAAAGGAGCTGAGACATTGAATAATCACATGGATAGGTGTTTATTAAGAATCAATATTTAGGAGTTTATGTGAGCAATAAGTAATCTGCTGTTGTTTAAGAATAATAAAAGTTATAAATCTGATATAACTAAAAAATCTACCAGACCAGTCTCCTCACAGATGAAAACTATAAACTTCTGACAAAATACAATAAACAATTATCTAAGGAGCCTGGAGAGTGAACAAAAACAGACAGAATCTATTGGGGAGTCAACTATCCAAGAAGCAAACTGAATGAGAAAACATGCACTGAGTTGGCAATGTATTGTGGTTAACACTGCATCGTGACTAAAACTCTCAGAGAAGCCTCATCTTTCTAATTTGAATAAACAGAGTACAGAATTCTGGAAAGTGACAGGGGAACCTTGGAAGAAAGGGAGACCGAGATGGGGTGTCACAAATTCTGTGTAAAAATCTCTGGTTGGCCCTTGAACTATGCATTCAATGGCAGATTAAAAGCAGTATAGTATGCCCAAAGTGGTTCAATTGGTTGAGCATCATCCTGTGTACCAAAAAGTTGCAAGCTCGATTCCAGTCTAGGCACATAACTGGGTTGTGGGTTTGATTCTGGTCTGAGCACATAAGGAGGGCAGCCAATTGGATATTTCTCTCTCTCCCTTCCTCTCTCTCCCTTCCCCTCTCTAAGTGTGTCCTTGGGTAAGGATTTTAAAAATAATAAAAATAAAAATAATTTTTAAAGAGCAATCCAGGTGTGGATAAAATCACTGAGCTGATATTTGAAGTGCTGCACAAAAGATTGGTATGACTATCCAATTAATTGTCTGCTAAGAAAAATAAAATTCTTCGGATGGTTATAACAGAATCAAGAACCTCCATGACACGCATTTATAATGTTCAGGATATAATATAAGGTTATTCTACATAGGAAAATGTGATCCATCTCAAGAGAAAAGAACAATAAAAAAGTAATAATGTTAAAAAATAATAAATGAATGTAAATCATTAAGTTAATACTATCTACTGACCGATATAACTTCAGTAACTAATTCTAGCTTAATGAATACACATTTATCTATATTCATTAAAGTCTAAAAAATTATTTCTTTGTAAACAAATGAGATAGAATCATCAAAAATGATTTCCATAAACTAAAGTCAAAAAACAAGAAGCAAAGTAAACAATCAATGAAGTGAAAAGGCAACCTATGGAATGGGAGAAAATATTTGCAAATCGTAAGGGCTTGGTAGGGGATTCATCCTCAAAAATTATAAGAAACTCCTACAATTCAATAGCAAAACTAAATAAATAACCCAATTAAAATAGGTAAATAAATTGAATATCATTTCTAAAACACACACAAATTGTCAACAGGTATATAAAAAGATGCTCAACATTATTAATCATCAGGGAAATATAAATCAAAACCACAATTAATATCACCTCACACCTGTTATGATGGTTATGAACAACAACTAAAAAGATCAAGGCTTTGGAGAAATTATACACTTGTACACTGTAAGGGGAAGAGATCAACCAAGGGACTTGTGTGCATGCGTATGAGCCTAATCAATGGACACAGACAACAGGGGGGTGGGGCATGAGTGGGGGGTGGGGAATAATGGGGGAATAAGGACACATATGTAAAAAAAATAATAATAAAAATAATAAAAAAATAAAATAAAATAACAGGAAATATAAAATGTTTCAGCCTCTATGGAAAACAGAATGAAATTTCCTCAAAATTATTAAAAATAGAATTACTATATGACTGAGCAACCTCACTTTTGAGTATATATCCAAAATAATTGAAAACAAGATCTTGAAGATATATCTGCACTCCCATGTTCAGTGTAGCATTGTTCACAATAGCAAAAATATGGAAACAACCTAATGTCCAATGATACACAAGTGGATAAATAAGATGTGATATATACATATAATAGCATATTACTCAGTCTTAAAATAGAAGAAAATCTTATCATTTGCAACAACATGAATGAACCTAGAAGATATGCTAAGTGAAATAAGTAAGTCACAGAAGAATAACTATTGTATGATTTCACTTATATGAGATTCCTAAAATAGTCAACAGGGCTGCTATTAGATTTCAAGTCATGTTACAGCAGCTGCAGGAGATCATAAAATTGCTGCTGTTACCCAGAGGTGAGAAAGCCTCCTGACACAGCTGCCAATTTTACAACAGCTCACAGCCCAAAACCTGGGAACCAGGCAATGTGACACTGAGTTTAGCTACCATGAAATCCAAGTCTGCAGAAGTCTACTAATCAGCTGCCACCACTGAAGGAGGAAAAGTCACCTCTGCATCCTTTCACCTTCCAAATCTTGCATAAGTAAATTGCAATGGCAAAACCCAAACCACACTCAAAGCCTGGCAGTAAGAGAGTCAGAGTCTGGAGAATCTATTTCTAAAACTTCTAGCCCCTGCAATAAAGATGAACATGTACAACGGTTGAGAATGGGTTGAGAATTTAGCTAACAGACAAAATCTGGGACTACAAGCTAATTCAGAGGTCCATTGTAAATATAATATGAGATGAAATACATAGGAGGCCTTCAAAAATGTTAGCTCTCAGAAAGCCTGGGGTGGGGCAGGGTTGGAGTAGAGGGGGCAAAAAAGGAGGAAATGGGAGACATCTGTAAAACTGTCAACAATACAGCTGTTTTTCCCTTCTCATAACTACCAATATATAGGTTCCCAGATTAATTTTACAGTCCAGCCTGAAGAATCTGGTTTTATCTACCGAACTTATGGAACAAAGAAAAAGTTCTTATGAAGAACTTAGAAGAACCAAGTTTTTCTGAAGAACACAGAAGTTGATGAAGTAAAAAGACAATATGATCTATTTTCAGGCAGAAAAATAGATTTGAATTATTTGGAAAGGAGCTAGGAACTGAAATAAAATTTTAAAAAGCAGATTTGAGAAGTGTGCAGCATCCAAGGAGCAAGATTTCACAAAGCTTTGGGGTTTTTGAACGGCTTCAGTCTCCTATTTGGGGGAAGAGATATCCCTACTGAGATTTGATCTGACAGTAAGAAATAAAGGAATATACAGCTATTTGACAACTAAAAGGTTTTACATCTTGGGTAGCTCAAGAGGAAAAACCCTAGAAGAGAAGCACCAGCCTCATGGAGCATGTTTACAGCAAAAGCTACCAAAAGATCCTCGTCTCAACTTACTACTTAGGATACATCAACAAGTTATTTCACAGTGGGAGGAACATAAGATGCTGACCATCAGCAAAACCCCCAGTTTTGGGGAGTTTTAAGGAGGAGATGAATTGAGGCCCTATCTTTACTCAGGAGGGAGATGATGAGCCAGCAATATAAAATCATCAATTTTAATATGACTATTCTTGGTTAGTCATATAAACTCAAGACCTGTGGAGATCTGTGTCACACACATAGAAACTCAGCTCAATTTCTATCTTTCCTATGATTCAACATTAGGCACACATCCTTCCACACATATTTGGGACCAAGCTTTTGTCCCTGGTGGCATGAGCTTGAGCTACAGTACTTAACTTTCCTGAAATTCTTGCTGGAAAATTAGACAAATCCTTCAACATACTGAATAGAAAATATTCTTTCCTAGTGGGCTTTGGGAAAGGGCCCACCAGAAGCTGCCATGGGATGATAATTTCTACTTGAATATGTGAAAGAAGAAATGAATGAACATGAAGTTCTAGAGGGGAGTCAAAGGCTACAATCACTAGTAATCAGAATTTCTTCTATATCCCTATTCTTCTAGAAGAGCTTTCTTGTTCTGATTTAAAAGTCAGGCCAATAGTTTCCTTTGACACGACATTTAATGTGAATAGTAATTCTCCCGTTCAATTTTACTATCTTTGAGGTAGTTACTTTTATTATCTGCATTTTACAAGTGAAGAAATAGGCTGAGAAAGGTTAAGTAACTTGTCCAAGTACTCTATTTTTGTGGGTTTCAAATTATATTCTTACCCAGAAGCATTGAACTGCATATGTAAATTCTTCTGATTCCTAAATTATTTTTTAAAAATACTTAATAGCAGATATTTTTTTCTAGAAAGTTTATCTAGACTTATTAGAGGATTTTCATCTGTTTTGTTTGTTATTAATACTATGACTAGATGATGATTATCAAACTCTATCAAGCTGAAATATGTAGGAAGCAAAATTACTTCATAAATTTAGTCCCAAAATAAAAGCCACTCAACCATTTGACAAATATTCTTCTAGATATGTATATGTTTTAATTTATAAAATACTGTATGTATATAACTATGCCATTTTCCCCTTGACCAATCTCCTTATGAATTGAATTGTTTCTAATGTTTTGCTATTTCAAACAATGCTGCAATTGATTTTGAAATTTCATCTAAGGAATCAGTTAGTGTCTGAAATATTTATTGCATTTTCTGCTTAATCTTTAAGTATTGTGTATTTTTAAAAGGGCATACATCCCCCCCAAATAAGAATAAAATAGTGGTTATTTAGTAATTAGAAGTTTGCCTGCATATAACCAATAAGTAAACCCACAGATCACTATTTACCTTAACGACTGATATAAGGCAAAAATCCTATACAGAAATAAAAAGATGGAGAGTAAAAGTACTGAAAAAAACACTGTGTGATTGAGTTCCATGTCTCTAAGTGAACCAAAATTCTTTAATTAAATGCATTATAAATTGAATTAATTCTTGACCCTCTGAAATTCAACTTATCTAGTTACAAAGATAATTTTATAATGGTACCTATATAAATCTGTAGCCCCTATATAAATCTGTAGCCCCATTATGGACAATTATTTCTTATATAACACTTAAAATTAACACATTTCCATGAATTAAATTTCTGTAATAGGAGAACAGATGAAATCCAGTAAAATAAATCTACCAGTTGAAAGCATTTTCTAGAAGAGACTAAAAATAATAAAATAATATTATATATGCCCAGAGAGTTTTTCTGTATCATTTTCCCATCACTCCTAACAAGTCATTAAAGTTTCTGTCTTCTTGAGAATAATTTTCAGAATCTATGCATACCCACAAGATATACAAATCTCAAAAACTGCATGACCAAAGGAACACTAGAGGGTCAGAATGACAGAGAGAACACATGGATAAGTAATGCAGAGTTGGATTCATAAATGTGATAAATGGAGAGATACATAGAAAGACAGATGGGTTGATAGGAAAGAAGGTAGGTAGGTATATTATAGATAGATGATAGATAGATAGATAGATAGATAGATAGATAGATAGATGATAGATGATAGATAGATAGATAATAGATAGGATATTTTAAATAAGATTATTACATATTCTATGTGTTATAATAAAGGCTTTCCATAAATCATCTTTTTTAAATTCTGCAGCAGCAATTTTCAATCAGTGTGCTGCAAGAATGTTTAAAACATACAACACCTGACTATTTAGTCAGGGGCAATGATCTTTTTTACCTTAGATTGTCAAATTAATAAATACCAATAGCCAACACAACAATAGCTGTTTGGTGTGAATTAATTACAATTATACTTTTTTTGTCAGATCAGCCAAAAATATATATTTTGGTGTGCTGCAGAATTTTAGTAATTAGTTTATGTGTGTCATGAGATGAAAAAGGTTGAAAATCACTGCTCTGCAGGCATCTTATGAACTAGGCATCTTAAATGAGATGTGGAAATTGGGGCTTAAAGCTGAATTGCCCATGATCTTACACTTAAATGGCACTTTCAATAGTCAAATATGATATCTGAAAACATAGACACTCATTCATTTAATAAAACTATTATGTGCCAGCACCATCCTAAGCATCACAGATCAAGCAGGAAACAAAAGAGACCATGTCTCTGCTTTCATACAGTTTGGAAAGAGACAATAAAAATATAAATGTGTAGTGTATCAAGAAATAATGAACTTGCTTTTTTTAAAAGTAAAAACATGGTGAGGGAAGAGATAATGAAGATAGGCAATCTGAAACTGTTTGTTACAGGAAAGGAAGACATTTGAGCAGAGACCTGAATGATGAGCAGCACTGCCATCCAGCAATCTGGATGAAGGGCACTTGTGCTAAAAGGAAAAGAGAAAAGATCTCAGGCAGCTGTCTCCTGAATGTGTGAGGGGAAAAGTGCAAGCTCAGCACTTGCTAGAGAAGAGTGAGTTGGGGGTGTTGCAGCAGGCAGGGTGGTAGGAGGTGAAGCAGAGAAGTTACCAGGAAAAAATCACCCAGCGCTGCATTTGGTGTTTTATTCTAAGTGATATGGTAAGCCCCTGGGAACTGTGTGAAGAGAGGTGACAAGGTCCTCTCCATTGTTAATAGGGTAACTCTGGTTGTTTTGGGAAGAGCTGATGGTAGGGAGGCAAAGAAGAAGAGATGAGTCAAGAGAGTGATTCTTAACCTTGTCAAACAATTTACTATTCCAAATACATCTAAACTTTACATACAGCTGATTATCAAAATAAGACAACATTTAGAATAATTCATAATTTCAAAAGCCCTATTTATAATACAAAAGAGCAATAAAGGGAAAATAATTTACTTTAAAAAACATGTATTTTAATATGTGTCTTTTTCTATAAGAATACATTAGAAAACAATGACTAATGGTCAGGTTTTTAATACCTTATCTATGTCTACTACAAATGGGAAGTCTAAAAGGGCCGACCAATAGAGGTGTTTTATACTGGCAACTCAAAGACAAAGAACAACACAGCCAATGATGATGTTATTTTCTGAAATAATTTTTCCTTAAAAATTCTAAAACGTTTCAAATAACACCAAGTATAACCTTCCTTCAATGTGCACGTGCCTAGAAAATTCCATTTGCATTAAAACAAAACAAACCATTTTGTGTTTATAAGTTATACGACATTATATTCTAGACTCAGAAATGACCATGTGTTGATAAGTTACATGGTGTTAGATTCTAGGCTCAGAAATGACCATACATGTGGGCATTTAAAAGTAAAACAGGATGCCCTGGCCAGTTGTTCAGTGGTTAGAGCATCAATCCATGCACTGAAGGTTCTCGGGTTCAATTCTTGGGCACTACCTGGGTTGCAGTTTCAATTCCCAGACAGGTTGGGGTGAGTAGGGGAAGCAAACAATAGGTCTCTCTCTCTCTTTCTCTCTCTCTCTCTCCCACTTTCTGTAAAAATAAAAAATAAAATCAATGGAAAAAATATCCTCCAGTGAGGATTAACAAACAAAAACAAGTAAAACAGCAAAAAGGATAATTTTTTTTCCCTGCAGGACTACCCTGTGCATTGAAAGGCATTTAGCATCACTGGCCCCTGGCTATTAAAGGCTTAATGTCTTCTTCAACACATCTGATTAATGAATATGACTCCACAAGGTTTAAAAATGCTTTCAATTGATAGTATTACCCACATTGGGAATTACAGATTCAGGAGACTAAAGCAAAAGGCCAAGTAAAATAAAAGTGGCACTAGAGATGACATTAAGTGGCAGATTCAGGATATAAAGTCAGAAATGTCAGTATTTGCCAATAACAGGCTATCTATATATACAAAAGGCTAAGCGACCGGCCGACCAGCCTGTAGGTATGATGTGCACTGATCACCAGGGGGCAGATGATCAATGCAGGAGCTGCCAAGCTATAGGAACTTTGCGGAGTGCCCTCTCGCACTCAGAGGATGTCAAACTACCGGTTTTGGCCTGATCCTTGTAGGCCAGGCCGAGGGACACCACCTCCCGAAGGGACCCTGCTTATTCCACAGATGCCCTTCAAGCCCTGGTGCTGCCCCAGGTGCAGCTGGCCGGGGAGAGACCAAGGGAGGTTGGCTCCAGGATGTGCCTGGCCCATCTCACCCAGTCCCACCCCTCTGGTCACCTTCTAATTAATTTACTTTCAATGTGCATGAAACCATGCACTGAGCCTTTCTTTAGTGGTATATAAAGAAAAGACAGGGGCCAAGGATGACTCCAAGTCTCAGTTTACCCCATTGGCCAAAGAAGAGATGAGGCTGCCATCCACCTGTTAGAGCAGCAGGATTAGTCACAAGCTGTTGTAAATCATGATATAGTTGTCCATGAGTCCACAGTGAGTGTGGGTTAGCTAATTCTTTCCTTGACCTGCCCACCTTGCTGTCCCCTGACCAAGCCACATGCATATGAAAGGAGTGAAGACAAGCTCTGGAAAGTCCTTAGGGATTATTACATACTCTATCTTTGGAAGTCATATTTCTCAATGTAAATTTGAATAAGAGTCAGAATAAGAGGTCAATGTTTTAATTTCAGTATGTTATCTCAATCCTTCCATATGCAGAATACTCTCAAATAATTCACAGTATTATTTCACAGAGCAATTGAAAACAAAAGTCTGCTTTCCTTTGACTTTCACTGGGTCAATTTGATTTACATAGCAATTTTGGCTGCAAAAGGGGACAGCAAGGGACTCCTGGTTGGTGAGACAGTTCCAGAGCTTGAAGCAGCTACAATGAAAAACAGAAACAAAGTATGACATTACCCTCTGTCAAACACAGAAAATGTGTGATTTTGCAAGGGTTTATATCCCGTGCTACTGTTTGACAAGCGTGATGTTGAACTGCATTAAATATTAATTTGTATAATGTAGTAGTCATATAAAACTAGGCATAAAACACAGCAGGGGAAATTACATTTTCTTACTGTTAAGACTATTGTTACAGTCTTCTGGTACCTCATGCTGTCATCCCGCTTAGTAGATTGATGTTTATTTTTTCAGCGCACATCAACTGCCTTCAATAGCATTACCAACTTGTCTACTGTTCTGTTGCCCTCAAAAGTGGTAAATCTTGTAGAATGTGAAAGGGTCTTTAGTTTCAAGAGAATACCTACTCAAAATCTGTTGACATGAATTTAATCAAAATTCAGAAATTACATGCAAATGCTTGTTTCTAGCAAACACAGTTTATGTAAACCTACACACAGCTTTGGTTTTGATCTATAACTTATTTTATGACGCAGGGCCAGGGATAACTTTACTTCAAAGTGTTATTTTCCTTTGTTTCCACTTGTGCAGTCTGTATAAGTAAATGTCTCAGTTTTCTCCTAAGTCTCACTTTTGAAGGATATTTGCCAAATGAGCTCATTTACACTTTTCCCAAGTCTTTCCCTGTTTACTCTTTAATCTTCTTGTTCTTGTCATAAGTCATGAAACTATTACTTTGATTCCATTTTTCCAGAACATCCATAACATTGTTTTACAAAAACTACAAGGATTGAAAACGTATTATTTAAAGACAGTGTCTTCCTTTTCTATTTGGTTCCAACCCCTATCTCTTTTGTTCTTGACTCTTAATATATATTCACATTCATAAAACCAGCTCTTTCCACTCCCACACCCTCTCCAAAGAATTGCCTCAGGCATTCTTCTATGGAGGCTTATCTGTTGAATTTCAGCTGATGAATAGCAAGAAAATGTCACTCACCAGAGACTTGGCTGACAGCAGCTGCCCTCTCACTGCAACAAGACTTGTTTGAGTTGTCTTGTACCCCTGGTGTGGGGAAGTGGGTTTTTGATATCTAAATCCAACCTAGCACCAGGAATGCTCAGGGCCTACTCAAGAAGGCAAATAATCCTTTCCACTAATATTTACAGGGTAAAGTAAGATTGTTGTTAGAGTATTAGATTTGACAGTAAAATAGTAGTCAAGTTCTCAGACTAATTTAAATTGACTAAGTGAAATAAGCAAATATTCTAGAAAAAGTAATGGTACTGGACAAAAAGCTGTTCCTAAAGTGTTAACTAAAATTTTTATTGGTAGTTCATCTCATGGTAAAATTGCGTAACATGTAATGAACTAAAGCAGTCATATTTTAGTGCAAAAAATTAAAATTTAAAAGCTATCAAGACTACGTTATAAAATTTCCAAAAGCCTCCTAATATTTAAATCAAAAAAGGGGGGATAGTAGAAGAATATCATGTAAGGAAAAATATCCTGTAAGTAAATTACATCTAGAAAATTTTTACTTTAGAAAATTAACTTTCATTTGTAATGCTAACAGCAAGACACCCATGAAAAACACACATGGTGTCAAAACAAGCCAAAGGAAAATTGTTTGGGCAAAAAATGAAAAAGGATCCCAAGTCAAATTTATAGAAAAGATTCCTTTATTAACTTTTGGTCGAGAATATGTTTGTGTATTTTCAGAAAACACCTCCAAGACCATGTGGATTCCTGCAACAGAGAGGAATTGACAGGACTGCTCCAGCCATGAAGACAGAAGAGAAACAGTCCAGAGATGGAAGACGCTGACGACGCCTTGCCATGCTAGCAGTCAGCAGCTGTGCATCGCAGCAGGTTGCCCAGGACCAAACCAGAGTGGGTCGGACCTGCATTACCACCATTTGTCCACCATTCAGAACTGAAATATCATTGCTGACATGTACACATAAGGAACTGTTTGACATGAAATTGGGACTCAAAAGAACTGTTGGCCCAGAAAGAAACTCACTACAGACTGATTCATTTGCCTCTCAGCATAACCATTATTGCTTGTCTCATTTTCGGTTCTTATAAGTGTATTTCTAGTATCACATGATCTCACTCATCTAGGGGAAATAATGAACAACATAAACTGATGAACAAAAAGAGACCTGGAGACAGAGAAGCATCGATCAGACTGTCAAACCTCAGAGGGAAGGTAGGGGAGGGTGGGGGTAAGGGGGAGAGATCAACCAAAGAACTTGTATGCATGCATATAAGCCTAACCAGAGGTCACGGACAACAGGGGGGGTGGGGGCATGCATGGGGAGAGGTTTGGGATGGGAATCGGGGGATGAGGACAAATATGTAATACCTTAATCAATAAAGAAATTAATTAAAAAAAACAAGAAAAGAAAATGTCACTCAGAAGGAAATGTTTACAAAACTGACCATGTATTGTGTGCTGATGTATTTCTCTACATTCCCCAGTCCATACACCTTTGCCAAATGAAGCCTTTCTTGATCTTTGCTTCTATTTGGAAGTAATCTCTATGTCTGAGGTTCATTCTTTGCTCAAACCTAAGTAAAAAGGAAGAATCAAGAGCAGGTACAGAGTTTCAGAAATTCAGACAAAAGAGGTTCTTCTGATATCTTTGTTTAAGAACATATATTTGTGTTGCATGGATAGGAAAGCCAGCATCAGGAACTGAATTCTGAAAGTAAGAACATTGAAAGTGTTTACTGAATTCTAAAATCCTCATGAATTGCTTAATTCCACCTGGATTTTAAAGGACCAGAGGTATTCTCTCTCTCTCTCTTTCTCTCTCTCTCTCTCTCTCTCTCTCTCTCTCTCTCTCTCATCTCAAAACTAAACTTACAGTTTTTAAACAACTACAATTACTCCAGTTTTTAATTTTCCTAGAGAGAATAATAATCTACTTTATTCCACCTAGTCATTTATATTCTCACATAGATATTTGCATTATTAAAGATGATGTATTTTGCTTCCTCATCCCATTTCTGAAAGTGCTTTACTCTCTCACAGAAACGTAATGCAATGCAAAGCACTGGATTTCAATCACTATGCATCCCAGAGCAAAAGGTTCTTGAAAATCTTAAGGATAACATAGCTGTTCATTTCTAAAACCTCCCTAGAGTTGTTGATAATCCTTTATGTTTCCAGTTGCAAATTATTGACATAAACATTTCTGTGGTATGCAGGGTCAAAAATTTAAAGCTAGATTAAAATATTCCTTCATTTATTACCATTTTATTGCACTATTTTCATATTTTAAAAAATCTCAAAATACCAAGTAAAGACTCTTCTTATTTATTTTAAATTGTCTTCTATTATTATTTACTTAAAAAACAGACCCATCAACATTGCCTATGTCAATATTATTTCAAACAAAATTCCTCCCAGATATAAAAATGGAGTTAGAAATTCAAAAACCATTTTGGAAGTTTTAATCATCTGAACAGAGGGATTTAGAGTTGACTGGTAAATCTTCCTATGATAGCCTGTGAAATATACTAATCACAGGCCACTGGCTCAGTGGACACTCAATAAATAACAATAGATGAGGTTGAAAATATGTTGCTCTAAGTTGACTCTCTAGTTTTAAATAACTGCTTTCAAACTTGCACCTTTAAAATGTCATGAACATAAAAATTATTTATGAGTGACAGTTCTCTTCATGCCTTCCAAACAAGTGATTTAGTCCTGGCCGACAATACTGGGTCTCCAATATTCAGACTTTCATGTCTGAAGTCCAACATAAAACAGGAAAACACCCTAAGTATGTATTGCTACCATCAATCAGAAGACTAAGTTAAAATTTAAGTAATAAAGACTAATTATATCTATAATGGAAAAGATTGAAAAACAATTTTAAAATATAAAATTGAGAAACACGACCTGTTCAAATAATTTAAATAAAGGAATAAAGTTGGAAATACTGAAATTATAGACATAGATAAATGTAGTGTTTTGGTAGAATGGCAAAAAAAAAAGCCATGTAACAGGATAGCATATTCATTTTTGTAATTGAATTAGGGACTGTAACTCATAAACATTAATCAGAAAAGTGGATTGTGGTTACAGTATAGGAAAAAATACCTAATTTTAGTGAGAACATTAACCCCTATTTTGTAAAACTACTGTTTGAAATTCTCTGCTGTTTAGATAGTCCCTTATTCTGTAAAGTCAACTCTGCTATTTTTGAAGCAGCCCCTTATTCTGAAAAAATAACTTTGCTTTCTAGCTTGCTTTAGTCTGCTTGAATAATAAGGAAGATAAATTTAGCTGTCTGAACTTGTAGGCCAGAGACTAGATATGCCCATACTCTCATGCCATGCCAGATGTATTTTTCAATTGGATAGAACTGTGTTGTTTTCAAGGCCACAAGCTTCCAGCGAGATAACCACTAAGCACACATAGGTCTGGCTCTTTAATAAAAAGGAAAGTTCTGCTTGTAGCTCTGCTTAGAATTTGAATTCATTTTTTTCTAAGCCCACCAGTGTATATTAAAAAGTGTAATTCCAAACTCTCTAAGCATTGCTTGGTTTTCTTCTCCAGTCTTCTACAACATTAACCTTAATAAAACACTTGGAGAGTTTGTAAAAATTAGTTATGGAATCTCTTTATTAAAAATACTTTAAGTTACATTTAAGAAGGATTACAGACTGGCTGGCATAGCTCAGTGATTAAATGTCAACCTGTGAACCAGGAGATCACAGTTCAATTCCAGTCAGGGCATATGCCCAGGTTTCAGGCTCAATCACCAGTGTGGGGTGTGCAGGAGGCAGATGATTTATGATTCTCTCTCATCATTGATAATTCTAGTTCTCTCTCCTTCTAGTTCTCTACCTTCCCTTCTGAAATCAATAAAAATATATTTTAAAAAAAGAAGGGTTATAATTAAATAGTTCAGCCAGTTTGCTGTAAATCTAATGAGAGCTTCTTACTTTAAATATCTAATTCCTGGGTCTTCTGCATTGGAACAACTCATCAGCAGGGCTTCTCTAAAGTCAAGTAAAGTCTCCATTTTTTTCTACTAATAAAATATATTTGTTTAAATACCAAATAATTTTTAAATGTTTTCCTGAAATCTCTAAGAATGTTAAGTGATTTTCTGAGATGTATTGTATCTATTCACAACTCAAGTCTACAATTATCATAATGATTGCATCTACCTAATAAAAGAATAACATGCTAATTGACTGTACCTTTGCGATGCCCACCAGCCAATCAGGAGTGAGTATGCAAATTAACCCAACAAAGATGGAAGGTTAATTTGCATACATGGGCACCGAGTGGCCAGGGGTGGGGTGGGAAACTTGCATTGTCGCCATGGCAATGACACATGCTTCTGTACCACCCCAGCCACTCCGGGCCTCTGGGCAGCTTGGGAGGCTCCAGGCCAGAGGGGAAAGGCGGCTCCTGCCAGAGGGAAGGCGGTGCCAGCAGCCAGGGGAAGAAAGGCCCATTCTTACATGAATCTTCATGCATTGGGCCTCTAGTTAGAAAATAACCAGCATATAAGGGAAAAAAGAAAATAAACATTAAATGTCTACCAATCAATAATAAATTATTTTAGTTTCTCTTCTACTACACAATGATTTCTAAATGGTAATTTTGATAATCTCTAATATCCCATATAATGATCCATTTTTGGAGTAAATGTTTTTTCTCTCACCTAGATGAAATTCAGTACCTAGTTTATGTCAATCATTCCCTTTTTGACATTGCAGTGCAGACTATGAAAGGAATTGTTACCTTCACATTGACACTGATTATACAAAACAAGCAGTGGCCTTCACTTCAGGTATAAAAAGGAAGCACAAATATGGAAATCTAGCACAACAGTAGCAACAGTGCTTAGGCTGAAATATTTAAGCATCTGAAGGATTTAAGTAACCGGCCATTATTCAGAAGAGTCTTGAAACACATATAAAGTATTATTAGGAAATATTACAATTATTAATAAACAAACCTATAACAATTATCAACACAGAGAATGGACGGAGTACATAGGAACTCATTTAAAAACTATAACTCTTCACCTTTAGCCAATAGCATTGCCTAAGGTTAAGAAATAAACTACTAACAATAATCAAAATTAGAAGCCTATAAAACCCTGTGGTCAATGTTGTCTTTTGGGTTAAAGATATCAATTTTAATAACTCTTCTAATACAAAAGTTTTGTGATGTATCATAAGATTATAATAAAGTAATATAGTGTTATTATTATGACACTATGTTGCCAACAATATTTTCTTATTTGAAAACAAAAGTTTGTCTAATTGATTGTCTTTCTAGGGAACTGATTGTTAAAACTTCAGAAAAAAATTCATATTGGTAAATTATACACTATGTTTATATTAAGATACACACACACACACACACACACACACACACACACACACACTACAGAACCCATAGTCTGTACTTGTACCTCTATAATGCCCTTTCTTTTTTCCCCAATGCTGAGCTGTCTTGTTTGTAACTATGCAAATAACTGAAATAATCTTCTCATTCCTTGTCCACCTGGTAGAGTTATAGGCATCCTCCCAAGTTCATCTGAAGTGATTCCTCCTCTATGAAGTAAAACCTTCACCACCAAGGGCAGGAATGTGACCACCTTCAACAACCTTTTCAATTCCCTATACCCGTGGTCTGAAAACTGTGGCTCGCGAGCCACATGTGGCTCTTTGGCCCCTTGAGTGTGGCTCTTCCACAAAATACCACTACCTGAGCTAGTCTATTTTGAAGAAGTGGTGTTAGAAGAAGTTTAAGTTTAAAAAATTTGGCTCTCAAAAAAAATTTCCATCGTTGTACTGTTGATAATTTGGCTCTGTTGACTAATGAGTTTGCCGACCACTGCCCTATACTCTTGTGGTGTTTCCCATAGGATACTGAAATATGTTATAGGAAAAGTCATGTAGAGACAATTGCAAAAATCACTATCAGTTGAAATTCAAGATAGACAACATGTGAATTTATCAGCTGTGTAAATTTAATTAAGTTGTTTAACACCCCTTAACTTCCATTTCTTCATCTTTATTTTTTTTAATGTTTGTATTGATTTTTTTAGAGAGAGAGAAAGGGAGAGGGAGAAACATTGATGTGAGAGAGAACATCAATCAGTTGTCTCCCATCCAGGACCAAACCCAAAACCTGGGCATGTGCCCTGAGCCACACTGGCAAGGGCATTTCTTCATCTTTAAAGTAGAGCTAAATATGTTTACCTGACAGATTACACTAAATGTTAAATGAGTTCGTACATGGTAAAGCAGGTTGCACAGTATCTGTCCCATGTAAACAAGAAAGGATAGTTATCATCATGATAAAGAGGATGAGGAGAAGGACAGATGATGATGTACCCTCACTAGACTGTGAGATTTTTTTAATCTTTAAAGATTTAAGATAAACTTTGGTAATACTAAGTACTAGTATTACTAGTAACTTCAGATACTAGAACCTTCTACTTTACAGATTATCAAGAAATCTATGTTGAATTAAAAAAGCATCAACTATAAGTAGCTGCTCAGAAGATGATATGTAGCAATAAGAAAAAAGAATAAGAAGAGGAAAAATAAAGACTACATATGGAAGATAAACTTAGATTTTTATCTAGCATTCAATAGACAATGATTGACAGTTTAAAGCATGAAAATGACATAATAAATTTTACCATTTTAGAATTATAGTCAGCAGCCTGGAAAACAGATTGAACATATTTTTATTCTATGTATATGAAAGAAAACATTTATTCGTTTTGCCATGAATTTTCATTTCTATTATTGAAGATTTTAGAAAAAGAAAAGGTTGAATTATTATTTTAAAGCACTTTTTATTTTGTTTTATTTATCAAATATTGTTCAATCTAGGATTTGTATCTTTTTTCCTTATATAGTTTATACTCTTTGACATATACATTTTTATGAAGGTGAAAGATGAAGAGAATGTATGTGAGGTTGAAAGTTCAGTAAAATGCTTGTAATCAAATATTAAAGGCTAAGTAATTACAGCAAAATAATGTAAAATTATAATCACTTTCTAGTTATTTTCTGCAGGGAAAGAAAAATTTACAAGAAAGCAAAGGTCCCTTGGTAGATTAATAGGGCATTAAAGAGCATTTTACTCACATTTCTGGATTAGGAGATGAGTTATTAACTTTCATGCTTTATTTTTCTTTATTGATTAATTATTACATATGTGTTCTTACCCCCAAGTGATGCACATAATACTCTGTAGAACTATCTTTGGGCCTCAGGAGCTATTTACTTTGTTTTGCAATGTACACAATTGTCAATTTTTAAAGACTTAAAAATTTGAAGAATAAATCCTCTAAACAAATAGCATAGTATCCTTAAGTATATTAGTTTGCCAACATATATTTAATCTTTTTGTTACCATTATTCCTGCAATAAAAGCAAAACATCAACTGTGGTCTGGGCTTTAAATAATTTTTGAAAAGAGAAACACTAGTGAGTGTTTTATACAAATAAATTACCATTTTTATTTAAAATGATAAGCATGAAATATTGAATTAGTATCTATTACAGTTGGATAATATAACTTTGTCCAGTTAACAATATTTCAATCTATCATAACATCAAATAAATTTAACCTATAAGCAGGTCTTTTGGTAAAGTACATTTCAATGAATCTCAGTTACATAGTGTTCTTCAGCAAATTATTGGCTAAGACCAAGAAAATATGTGCTTACCTAGCAATAAAGTGGCCATAATAACTAAGCTCAACAATTTTATTTTAATTTCTTAGGATGTATGAGTTGACTTCACCAAGAATGTAGAAATCAAAGAAATAGTTTACTCTCTAGGAGTCAATGGAATGAGGAAGATGGATCAAGGAAGCAGGAACAGAATCCTACATATTAACCTATATAAACATTGTGTCAGTGACAGACTGCTTGTTAGCCAGGGAAGCAGAGGGAAATAGTCACCCAGGCAAATGTTGTGAATGCCTATGTCCCCTTTGTATAGAGGAAGGAAGTTTGAAGTGTTCTAGATCCAGTGATAGAGATAAATGTAGGTAATTGTAGACAATAGATGTTAAATACTACGATCCAAAAAAAATGAAAAAGAAAATAAAAGTTGTTGAAAATAAAAGTGGTCATCCAAATTGATAACTTTTGCTCTTTAAAAGTTAATGTCAAGAAAATGAAGACAAGCCACAGACTAGGAGAAAATGTATGCAAAGCATATATCTGATAAAGGGTGTTATTTGAAATATATAAAGAATTCATAACAACTCAATAATAAAAAGATAATTTGATTTAGCAAAGGTCAAAAGACCTGAATAAACATTCCACCAAAAAAGATATGTAAATGGGATTATGCACACAAAAACAAATTTAACATTATTATTAGAAAAATGCAAAATAAACAGACAAATAACACTACACTCCCATTAGAATGGCTAAAACAAAAAATACAATACCCAATATTGGCAAAGATGTGAAAAAATATTGTAACCTTCATGTGTTGCTCTTAAGAATATGAAATATTATAATCACTTTGTAAAACAGTTTAGTAGCCTCTTAAAAAGTTAAAACATACACTTATCATATGGTCTGTAAGAAATAAAAATGAATGTTTACAGCATCTTTATTCATAATAAACAAAATATACTGGTATAAGCAACAATAATATACATCAACTGCTCAGTGAATAAACAAATGATGACATCTTTACATTGGAATAATTCTCAGAAATGAGAAGGAAAAAAGTCCTGACACGTGCAAAAGTATGGAAGAACCTCAAAAATCTGCTAAATTGAATACCTGAAACATACACAAAAAACTGTATGTGGTATTATTTAAAAGAAATTTCTGGAGAGAAGGAATAATGGCAGCGGAATAGACAGACGTGTTCCGAGCCTTGTCCCGGAGCAGAAAGAAAGAACAGCTGAGGGTCGCACAAGGAGTGTTTGTTGGCTGGTTGGGAGACAGCTGAACTCCAGAAGGAGGTGGGGGACTGCTAAACAGGGTTCCCCTGACCTGGCAGCACCAACTGAGGCTGGGTCCCCTCCCGGAGCTGCGGGCTTGGACGCAGAGTCTGCGCCATCTTGATCCAGAAAGTGGAGCTTATCGGAAGCCTGAGAATCCACAACTGCAGCACCCAAGGAACGACTGAGAGCCCCAGAACAACGCTCCCCAATTGGCACAAACACACGGGTTCAGAGGAGCTCTACACTCCACCACGGAAAGGTCAGATTTCGCCTAGGATAAGGTGAGGTCTCTGGTCCCAGAGCGAGAGAGGAACGCGCGTTTTGCGGGAGCTGGAGGACCAGGGAAGTCTGTGCCTAGAAAAATCCGTGGCTGTAGGGGCTGGCGTGATCTGTGATTGTGGAAAGGGGTCCTCAGAGCTGCTAAGAGAAGGGCACTCTAAAAAGCAACCCATTTTGATCTGAAGTGCAGGGACACCCTAAGAATTTCAGGCAGTCCAGACTTACGCGCAGCCCCTGCGTTCCCTGGGTGCCTGGGCTTATGCGCAGTCCCGGAGTTCGCACAACTGGGCTTTTTCCTCTTGAAATTCTTGCTTCTGATTACTAAGCCCAATACATAGGATCACCCAGTTGGGGACACCCTGGGAGACTGCAGGGGAAAGTTGTTTTTCTGGAACCTGGGGATCGGAGCAGGGAGTGACCATGGAGAGTCAGCTCTGAGGGAGCCCACTCCCACAAACCAGTAGCGAGTGCCACAGGGAAAGAAGGCTCTAACACTGCCTAGAGAGGCCATAGATAGACCCAGAAGTCAATCCAGAAACACTGCCACCCAGGGGCTGAATCACAAATTGACTCTTGTGTAATCAAAAATAAAGGAATACGAGAAATTAAGACACACCGCCTGCTTAAAATCAGGACTGGCTTACAACACCGAAGAGCAGTGGATCGCAGGAAACTGCAATACTGTCTGGACTGAGAAACAGGCGTGCCAAACAGAAAAACAGAGGAAGTGAATGACCTTCACTACTTCACATTTTATTTTTACCTTTTATTTTTTTATTTTTTTTATTTTTTTTATTTTTTTTATTTTCATTTTTTGCATCTTTTAATCAAGAAACTTTTTTTTTCTTTTTTCATCACTTGATGTTACCTTTTTAATTATTACATTTTTATTTTCAATCCGTATTATTACTACTGCTATTTTATCTTTTTTTTTTTTTTTAAGTGTCACTTTATTTTCTCTTCATTTTATTTTGGGATTAGGGTTCTACATTCTATTTTTATCTTTCCTTTAGCATTGTTTTACTCTATCTCAACTCTACCTTTAGGCCATCACTCTCTTCCTAACCTCCCCCTTTTCAGTGTCCTGTTTATCTTACCCTTTTACTGCTTTAGATTTTCCCTATTCTTTCTGTTTACCCCTTGTTTAAATTTCACCCTACTTACATATCTAATCTCCAATCCCCTGCTCCAAGTCCACATACACCTCTCCCTTCGCTGTCTGAGCTATCCATAAACTTGTCCTTCTCATCCTTTTGTTGTTGTTTGCTTGAATGTAGATTATATCGAATTTTTATGCATTTTTGTGAGATTGTTTTGCTTATTCTTCTTTGGTTTATTTTTTTGTTTGTTTTGTGCTTCAGCTTTCCCTTGCCTCACTCCATATTAGCTGGTGTTGTAGTTTGTATTAATCCCCAGGCACTTGTTGCTGGCATTTGCTGGGATTAGTGATTGTTCTATTGGAGTTTTATCCCCAATATATATAGTCTGTTCCCCTTTCTCTCTTAGTCACTTTCTTGTCTCTCTTACTTTTTTTTTCTCTTTACTTTCCCTTTTCCCAATTTCATTTTCACACTCCTTTTTTCTTTCTTTCTTTCTTTTTTCCTCTTCTTCTTTCTCTCCTATCACCTAATTTGCCTTTCTCTGGTGGTCACCTTTATTGGAGGTTATTAATATCATGAATACATTCCTGTTCAGTGCCTTGTGAGTTGTACCTGGTAGTGCTGTATTTTGTGCCTTTAAATCAACCCAGGAGAGAGAGAACTACATAACCAGACACCCAGAGAAGAGAGACCATGGGGAGACAAAGAAGCAGCCCGCATATGAAAGAAAAGCAGGCATCACCAGAAAAGGAAGTAAACGAAATGGAGGCAAGCAACCTTCCAGAAAAAGAATTCAGAGAAATGGTCATAAGGTGGCTGAAAAGAATGGAAGACAAATTCGACAATATGAGCAAGAACCAAGAGGAAATGAAGAAGAACCAAGAAGAAATGAAAAATGACATCGCTGCTGTAAAGAACTCAATAGAAAGCATCAAGAGTAGACTAGAAGAAGCAGAGGACCGCATCAGTGAGCTAGAAGACAAGATGGAAAAAAATACCCAAGTAGAGCAACTTCTCGAAAAAAAAATTAAAAGGCAGGAGGGGAGTCTAAGGGAACTTTGGGACAACACGAAACAAAACAACATCCGCATAATAGGGGTTCCAGAAGGAAAGGAAGCTGAGCAAGGAATAGAAAACCTCTTTGAAGAAATAATGACAGAAAATTTCCCTGATATAGGAAAGAAAAAACCCACACAAATCCAAGAGCTCACAGAGTCCCAAGCAAAAGGAACCCCAAAAGACCGACGCCAAGGCACATTATAATTAAATTGGCAAACACCAACGACAAAGTAAGAATCTTAAAAGCAGCAAGAGAGAGACAGAAAGTTACATACAAAGGAACCCCCATCAGACTAGCAACTGATTTCTCAACAGAAACTCATCAGGCCAGAAGGGAATGGAATGAAATATACAAAGTCATGCAAAGGAAGGGTCTGAATCCAAGAATACTATACCCAGCAAGTCTGTCAATCAAAATTGAAGGTGAAATCAGGAGCTTCACAGACAAAAAAGGACTAAGGGAATTTATTACCACCAAACCAGCAATGCAAGAAATGCTAAAGGGTCTGCTGTAAAAAAAAAAAAAAAAAAAGAAAGAAAGAAAGAAACAGGAAGCGAAGAAGTAACACAGGGGTAAAGAATAGGAATGGCGACAAATAAGTACCTATCAATAATAACTTTAAATGTAAATGGATTAAATGCCCCAATCAAAAGACATAGGGTAACGGATTGGATAAGAAAACAGGACCCATATATCTGCTGTCTACAAGAAACCCACCTCAGAAAAAAAGACGCACACAGACTGAGGGTGAAGGGATGGAAAAAGGTTTTCCAGGCAAATGGAACTGAAAAAAAAGCTGGGGTAGCAATACTTATTTCTGACAAATTAGATCTCAAACTGAAGGACATAACAAGAGATAAGGAAGGCCATTTCATAATACTAAAGGGAGCAATCCAACAAGAAGAAATAACTCTGGTAAACATATATGCACCCAATACAGGAGCACCCAAATACATAAAAAAGCTCCTGGAGGATATCAAGGGAGAGATTGACAGCAATACAATCATAGTAGGAGACTTTAATACCCCACTATCACCATTGGACAAATCCTCTAAACAAAAAATCAGCAAAGAAACATCAATCCTAAATGACTCACTAGACCAGATGGAATTAATTGACATCTTCAGAACATTTCACCCCAAAGCCACAGAATATACATTCTTCTCAAGTGCACATGGGTCATTTTCAAAGATAGACCATATGTTGGGACATAGGCAAAGTCTCTTCAAATTCAAGAAGATAGAAATCATATCAAGCATCTTCTCAGACCACAGTGGCATAAAACTGGAAATCAACTACAATAAAAACAACCCAAAGAAATCAAACACATGGAGACTTAACAGCATGCTATTAAACCATGACTGGGTTACCAGAGAGATCAAAGAAGAAATAAAAAACATCATGACAACAAATGACAATGAAAACACAACAATCCAAAATCTATGGGACACAGCGAAAGCAGTCTTGAGAGGGAAGTTCATAGCTCTACAAGCCTACTGCAAAAAACAAGAAACAGGGGTAATAAATTACCTAACCCAACAACTCAAAGAGTTAGGAAAAGAGCAACAAGAAAAACCCAGTGTAAGCAGAAGGAAGGAAATAATAAAGATCAGAGCACAGATAAATGACATAGAGACCAAAGAAACAATACAAAAGATCAACAAAAGCAAGAGCTGGTTCTTTGAAAGGATAAACAAGATTGATGAACCTCTAGCCAGGCTCACCAAGAAGCAAAGAGAGAGGACCCAAATAAACAAGATCAGAAATGAAAGAGGTGAAATAACAACAGATCCCGCCGAAATACAAAGGATTGTTAAAAAATACTACGAACAACTCTATTCCAACAAACTGGACAACCTGGAGGAAATGGACATATTCCTAGAAAAATATAACCTTCCAAAACTCAATCAGGAAGAATCTAAACAGCTCAACATGCCAGTAACTATGGAAGAAATTGAAGCAGTCATCAAAGAGCTTCCGGCAAACAAAAGCCCGGGGCCAGACGGCTTCACAGGAGAGTTCTACCAAACATTCAAGGAAGAACTAAAACCTATCCTCCTCAGACTATTCCAAAAAATTCAAGAGGAAGGAACACTTCCAAGCTCCTTCTATGAAGCCAACATCACCCTAATACCAAAACCAGATAAAGACAACACAATGAAGGAGAATTACAGGCCAAAATCCCTCATGAATGTAGATGCCAAAATCCTCAATAAAATTCTAGCAAATAGGATCCAGCAGTACATCAGAAAGATCATACACCATGACCAAGTAGGGTTTATCCCAGGAATGCAAGGATGGTTCAATATCCGCAAATCAATAAATGTGACACATCACATAAACAAATTGAGAGATAAAAATCACATAGTCATATCAATTGATGCAGAAAAAGCATTTGACAAAATCCAACACCCTTTCTTGATAAAAACTCTCAATAAGGTGGGAATAGAAGGATCATACCTCAACATAATAAAAGCTATATATGATAAACCCACAGCTAACATCATACTCAATGGGCAAAAACTAAAACCATTTCCCCTAAGAACAGGAACAAGACAGGGATGCCCACTCTCACCACTCCTGTTTGACATAGTACTGGAAGTATTAGCCACTGCAATTAGACAAGAAGAAGAAATAAAAGGCATCCAAATTGGAAAAGAAGAAGTAAAGCTGTCCTTATTTGCAGATGACATGATATTGTACATAAAAAACCCGAAAGACTCCATCAAAAAACTAACCGACTTAATAAATGAATTCGGCAATGTAGCAGGATACAAAATTAACACCAAGAAATCTATGGCATTTCTATACACCAACAATGAACTTACAGAAAGAGAGACTAAAAAAGCAATCCCATTTTCCATAGCACCAAAAAAATTAAGATACTTAGGAATAAACCTAACCAAGGAGGTAAAAGACCTATATGTGGAAAACTACAGGACACTGAAAAAAGAGATAGAGGAAGATGTAAACAGATGGAAGAACATACCATGTTCATGGATTGGTAGAATCAACATCATTAAAATGTCCATACTACCCAAAACAATCTATAGATTCAATGCACTCCCCATTAAAATACCAACGGCATATTTCACAGACCTAGAAAGAACTCTCCAAAAATTCATCTGGAATAAAAAAAGACCCCGAATAGCCACAGCAATCCTGAGAAAGAAGAATAAAGTAGGAGGGATCTCAATACCAGATTTCAAGCTGTATTACAAAGCCACTGTCATCAAAACAGCGTGGTACTGGCACAAGAACAGACATATAGATCAATGGAACAGAATAGAGAATCCAGATATCGACCCAAACCAATATGCGCATTTAATATTTGACAAAGGAGGCATGAGCATACAATGGAGTCAAGACAGTCTCTTTAATAAATGGTGTTGGGAAAATTGGACAGATACATGCAAAAAAATGAAACTAGATCACCAACTTACACCATACACAAAAATAAACTCAAAATGGGTACAGGACTTAAATATAAGATGGGAAACCATAAAAATACTAGAGGAATCCACAGGCAGCAAAATCTCAGACATATGCCAAAAGAACTTTTTCAGTGATACTGCCCCTAGGGCAATGGAAGCCAAACAGAAAATAAACAAATGGGACTACATCAAAATAAAAAGCTTTTGCACAGCAAAAGAAACCATCAACAAAACAACAAGAAACCCCACTGTATGGGAGAACATATTTGCAAATGGTATCACTGATAAAGGTTTAATTTCCAACATCTACAGGCAGCTTATACAACTTAATAAAAGGAAGATAAAGGATCCAATAAAAAAATGGGCAACAGACCTAAATAGAATCTTTTCGAAAGAAGACAGAAGGAAGGCCAAGAGACACATGAAAACATGCTCAAAGTCACTAATTATCCGAGAGATGCAAATCAAAACAACAATGCGATACCATCTCACACCTGTCAGAATGGCTATCATCAACAAATCAAGAAATGACCAGTGTTGGCGAGGATGTGGAGAAAAAGGAACCCTCGTGCACTGCTGGTGGGAATGCAGACTGGTGCAGCCACTGTGGAGAACAGTATGGAGTTTCCTCAAAAACCTGAAAATGGAACTCCCATTTGACCCAGTAATCCCACTCCTAGGAATATATCCTAAGAAACCAGAAACACACTCAGAAAGGATATATGCACCCCTATGTTCATAGCAGCACAATTTACAATAGCTAAGATTTGGAAACAGCCTAGGTGCCCGTCAGCAGATGACTGGATCAGAAAACTATGGTACATCTACACAATGGAATACTATGCTGCCGTAAAAAAGAAGGAATTACTACCATTTGTAGGCACTTGGATGGAATTAGAGAACATTATGCTAAGTGAAATAAGCCAGTCAATGAAAGAAAAATACCACATGATCCCACTCATTTGGGGATAATGAAAAACATTATAAACTGATGAACAAAAAGATAGTTACAGAGGCAGTAAAGCATCAAACAGACTGTCAAATTACAGTGGTAAGGTTAGGGAGAGGTGGGGGAAATAAGAGATCAACTGAAGGACTTGTATGCATGCATATAAGAGTAACCAACGGATGCAAAACATTGGGGGGTGAGGGCATGTATGGGAGTGGGGTGGGGGTGGGGAGCAATGGTAAGATATGTACACATATAATACCTTAATAAAAATTTGAAAAAAAAAAAAAGAAATTTCTGGAAAACATAAACCATAGAAACATAAAGCTAATCAGTGGTTGTCAGGGGGAAGGGTGAGAATGAGGACTGACAATATCCTCCAACTGGTTCATTTTTTCAAACTATGAGACACCACTGAATTAGTTGAGATAATGTATGCTTACTTAAAATTAATCCTAAATTTGAAACCAAGAATTACATTCTGGTGATATTTAGAAAAAGATTTTAGATGATATGGTAAATTTATTTTGAAAATAGTTAAAACTGTGCAATACTATAAAATTAAGTCATTTTTACAAATAGGAGGACCTAGTAAATCTATACCTAATAATTTTTATTTGTTCCATTATTTTGGTATTATCCTAAAATAAAAGTTTTGCATAGAAAATATAAGTTAATAAAAATTGTACAGTTAAGCTTCTGGGACGTCAGAGCCCAGGCGACAGCGACGGCCTCAGTGAGAAGAGCAAGTCGGATGTGAGGAGAGCAAGTCCGAGGGCTTGGGTCGTAACATTTCCTGGACAGAGTGGTGTCTGCGTGGCAGAGGTGCCATCATGTTCTCTTTCAATATTTTTGTCCACCCGATTCCCCGGGTCTTCCAGAACCGCTTCTCTACACAGTACCACTGCTTCTCCGTGTCCATGCTTGCAGGGCCTAATGACAGTTACCATGCCACTTTCAGCCCTCGATCAACTCAGTAATTATTTTCTACATGACTTGAGAACTGAGGTAATATAAAAATGGATGCCATGTCTGGCCAGGAATTGTCCCTGGAATATGCACACTAAGCTGGGAGAGCTGGGGCCACAGATGCCTGGTGAAGTGGCCCTGGGGTCAGTAAGTATTCAGCTCCAGGTCTCCCCTGTGATGGGGATCTCCCCTGACCCACCCACTGTTTTTGATCCCATCAGGACTAAAGGAAGGTTGGAGCACCAGTGTTTATCACTGCCTGGACAGTTGATGCTGTTGCTGGATTCACTAGGTTTTCTCCTAGAGGACGATGGTCAGCTCCCAAAAGGGAGCTATATGGCAAGGCTCTCAACTCCAGCCCAAACATCTTTCCTCAGCTCCAGGCTCTCACTTCTACCCCCTCTGCCCTATTACATCTGCAGCATGTCAAAAACAGTGTCTTCTGGAGAAACCAAGATGGTGGCATAAGTAAACACCTAAACTGCTACCTTGCACAACAATATCAAAACTACAACTAAAAGACAAAATGGACACCATCCAGAACTGCAGGAAAGCTGGCTGAGTGGAAATTCTACAACTAGAAGAAAAGAGGAAAGCACATTGAGACTCAGAGGAGCTGCAAAAGGCTGAGGTACAGAGACTCGCATGCGAAGAGAATGGGCGGCTGTGTGCACTGGCAGGAGGGAGAAGGAAGCTCCCGACTTCACTGAACTCCAGTCCCGGGCAAGATGCTGGGAAACCAGACTCATTCGGGGGGAATCTGGACTGTCAGGAAAAGAGAAAGCACACTGAGACTAGGGAGCTGCAGAAGGCAGAGGTCAGGAGGCGCGTGCACACGCAGAAAGGACTGACTGCTGAATGCACAGGCGGCTGAATGCGCGGCTGGCTTTCTAAAGCAGGAGGGAGACGGAAGCTCCCGACTGCACTGAACTCCAGTTTCTGGGAACCCCGACTCATTTGGGGAGAAACTGGACTGTCTGGCAGCGGGCGAAACTCGAGGGCAGCTTTCTCTCAGAGGTGCTTGCAGTGATTACCACAGGACACTGAGACCCAGGGGCCTCATAGGGCAGGGCTGACGGGAAACCAAGGCTGTCTGCTCTGCCCTGAAACTCTGCCCCATCTAAGCTGAGCACAGAGGCTTTTGCAATTTTGCAAGTCTTGTCTCATAAGGGTGTTTCCAGCACAGAAGTTCTTCCAGCATAGACACAGCTGATCCTCACAGCCAACAGGCCTGGAGGTCAATTCCTCCCAGTGATATACCAACAACAATCAAGACTTAACTACAAAAAGGCTGAGCACACAGTCCACAAAGGGGTGCACCAAGAGTGTCCACCTCAGGTAACTGAGGAGGCTGAGTCACAGTGCCCTAGAGGACACCTACCACACAAAGCTACTCTACCAACTCAGGGAAGCAACGAAAATGCAGAGACAAAGAAACAGATTACAAATGAAAGAAATGGAGGAAAACAAATGACTGGATATAGAGTTCAAAACCACAGTTATAAGGTTTTTCAAGAATTTCCTAGAAAAAGCTGATAAATTAAGGAGACCCTTGAGGATATGAAAAAGGACCAACTAGAAATTAAACATACACTGACTGAAATAAAAAATATTATACAGAGACCTAACACCAGACTAGAGGAATGCAAGAATCAAGTCAAAGAGTTGAAATACAAAGAAGCAAAAAACACTCAGCCGGAAAAGCAAAAAGAAAAAAGAATCCAAAAAGTTGAAGATAGTGTAAGGAGCCTCTGGGACAACCTCAAGCATACCAACATATGAATTATGGGGGTGCCAGAAGAAGAGAGAGAGCAAGATACTGAAAACCTATTTGAAGAAATAATGACTGAAAACTTCCCCCACCTGGTGAAAGAAATAGACTTACAAGTCCAGGAAGCGCACAGAACACCAAACAAAAAGAATCCAAAGAGGACCACACCAAGACACATCATAATTAAAATGCCAAGAGCAAAAGACAAAGAGAGAATATTAAAGCAGCAAGAGAAAAACAGTTAATTACCTACAAGGGAGCACTCATACAATTGTCAGCTGATTTCTCAACAGAAACTATGCAGGCCAGATGGGAGTGGCAAGAAATATTCAAAGTGATAAATAGCAAGAACCTACAACCAAGATTACTCTACCCAGCAAAGCTGTCATTCAGAATTGAAGGTCAGATAAAGAGCTTCACAGATAATGAAAAGCTAAAGGAGTTCATCACCACCAAACCAGTACTATATGAAATGCTGAAAAGTATTCTTTAAGAAGCGGAAGAAGAAGAAAAAGGTAAAGATAAAAATTATGAACAACAAATACATGTCTATCAACAAGTGAACCTAAAAATCAAGTGAATAAAACATCTGATGAACAGAATAAACTGGGGAATATAATAGAATCATGGGCATAGAAAGGGAGTGGACTGACAATTCTCAGGGGGAAAGGGGTGTGGAGGGTGCAGGAAGAGACTGGACAAAAAGCGTACACCTATGGATGAGGACAGTTCGGGGGAGGGGGGGAGGTAAGGGCAGAGGGTGGGGTGGGAACCGGGTGTAGGGGAGCTATGGGGGGAAAAAAGAGGAACAATTGTAATAATCTGAACAATAAAGATTTATTTAAAAAAATAAAATAAAATAGAAATTGTACAATTAATATAGAACATTAAAGATAAAAACACAAAGAATATCAGTGAGTTGCACACTTAGTCCAAATTTCTTCTTACACTACTAGATTAATTTATTAATTGCATAATTTGAAAATCAAACACATCATTTTTCTAAAGATCAAGAATACACTTTCCAGTCTAAAATCTAAGAAAAAGTTAATATTCATCCTCATATTAGTACAAATTTAAAGATATGCCAACAATGAGTATTAGAAAAATGTCATAAAGTTACCAATTTATCTTTTGCCAATTTAAATAAGCATTATTTTGATAAGCTAAAAGTCTCACAGGGTAGTCCTAAGATCAGGGCTCAATGCAAGTTACACCTACCTCATTTGAAGATTGCTGGTTCAGGGATTTTATTGTGACACATTCTTAGAAAAAGTCATTACAAATCTGATTTCTGGATTGAATCAATAGTCATTGATAAAATGCCTTCAAAAGAACATGTATCATTTTGTGCAATTTTAGAAGTGCTACTTTTGATAATGTAACAGTGTCCTTAACCTTTTTGATGGAAAAAACAAAGGCATTATTGTCCTTATAATGACAGGTATGGCAATTATTAACCTATTTCTAAGAGACCAAACCTATTTTTTCCCAGTGACACCTCAATATCAACACAATTACTTTGTTTTGGAGAAAATAGAGGGTGACTTTAGAATGTCAGAACCTAGAATAATCTCTCAATGACTTTTTTCCTTCAGGACTGAATTTCAAGGACTCTGGATCAGAATATTTTAAATAATTCTCTCAGGAATATCACACACACACACACACACACACACACACACACACACACACACATAGATGGAGAGGTACTCATTTATAAAACTAGATTTACTAACTAAATATACTAATAATCGAAGACACAAATTATATGGATAAACACAGCTGAAAGATATTAAGCTTCATATTAACAACTGCATGTATAACCAATACCTTTCTTTTTAAGTTCTTTAATAAACACATAGGTGCTATAGGATAAGGCAAAAGATTGAATTCTGAAGTTCTGAATTCTATAATAATAATACCACATTTTTCCTTAGTATATCTATGTTTTGGATATAACTCCATATTTCATGGTATATATTTTATTAGTATTTTATTTTTCATCCATGGATTTATATGATAAAATACAGTGATGCAGAAATAAAATTTAATTTTTTAACAGTTTAAAATTTTGTAAATTTTTTTGTCCTGGAAACATTTTTGACAACAGAAAGCATCCAAAGAAATGTAAACTCAGTCAATACATGACTATTTTATGTATAAATATATGAATATATGTGTATGCATGTACATAATTATGAGATTCGATATATAAAATCAACTGGGGAAAGAAAACTAGAAAATGTTAGTCTGAGCTTTATCACAGTAAGTTCAAGACAAACATGCTAAAGACCCTCACATGACATTGGTCCTTTCCTTCCTATACTATTTTTGGCATTGAGCATATTTGACGTAAATGCACACACCCTGGATCTGACTCTTTCGTAGTTTAGGAAACTTATTGGATTTTCTCTTTAGTTCATTTACTCAAATTCATTAAAAAACAAAATGCAGCTGAATTCAATACTGAGGTGATATAAAAGCAATTGATAAATCAACTATGAACAACAAAGTTTTTCTCAGTCTCAAAGTATTGAATTTGATAATTAGCTAGGCTGGATTTATTTAAGAATTGTAATTTTCTGTCTCCAACTAAGCACTTTCCAACTAGTTCTAGCTAGGAGAGAAAAAGCTAATAGGTCGATTAAATGTAAGCATGACATTATTTTAAGCAGACAATATGGTGTAATGATTACATATTTGGTATGGGCTTTGTTGCTAAAGAGACATAAGTGAATCTGAATCCCAGCTCTGGCACTCATTGTCTATGTGAGCTGGAAGTTACTTAACTTCTCTGAGCTTCAGAGGGAAAAAATAAAGTATTTAAAACCTCTAACGCCAATTGGCCCATCTTCCATTCAGGTGCTGTCAGACTGAGAGTGGGAAGGATCATTCATATTAGAGGGCAAATTCATTTCCAAACGGCTCCGTTCAACCTGCCGGTGGCTGTGGCTGAAAGGGAATGGGATAAGAAAAGACTCTCCTTTCCAAATCTTGGTCGATTCTTCAATGCTTCTGGGTGACAGACACTGAGAGTGGATGGCTGTGCTTTCTACAAGAGCTTAAGTGAGTTTTTTAGTATGCAAGTGTTAGTCTGAGTTCTGGTTAGGGACAGAAAGGTAGATTGTTCTGGCTGATAATATCAAGACAATTCCATAAAAAAGCCCCAGTAGTAGGGGGAAACTGACAGAGACATGGAGTTAAGGGATGAGGCAGCAGGTTGGGAAGAGCAATTTACACACAAAATAAGTCATCCCATGAAAAATTCAGGATGGTCAAAAGCCTTTCAGAAATAGAAATGTCTAATATTTAATTTTAAGTTGATATCCTAATTTTTCTGCAATGTAAGTTCTTTCAAAACCAAGACAGGTCCTTTTAGTATAAGGACCCAACTGATATATGACTGTTGCTTTTGCCATACTCCATGAGCCCACCTCCAATTTCAAGCACATCTGTGGAGGACAGTTCTGAGCAAGCCTAGGCTTGCCAACCAGTGACCCCATACATGCTTGCAGTCCCCACTTGGAGCAGTCCCTGCTACTCTAGACCTTCTCACTATGTGCCACATGAGCCTGTTCACCTTAATAAAGCCCTGCCCAGAATGCAGGAAGTGTTTATGTCCATGTCAACCTTCAGCCACTAGAGGCAGGAGATGGTGAATAGCTTCTCATACTCCCATCCTGGGGATGGACCAATTTGAAAGGCATCTGCTTGCCTCAGAAGGCTCCAGTGGGATGGGGCACCTCACTGTTCTCAATAAGAACAACAGCACACCTCACATGGGCTTTTCTTCTTTCCCTGCCTTATGACTCCCAACGCTTCATTCTTGCTGCCTGGGAACTTCTTCCCTTCCAAAAGCCAGTTCCAGCATGTCAGCAGGGCTGAAGCATCTGGAGATGGCTGAGGGCATTTCCCCAAACCTGAAAAGGATGCATAAATGATTGCTTGCTGCCAGACAGCTGAGGGCATTTCAATCTACATGTTATTGCCTCCTACTGGCCAAACACCTGAACAGCTGGAGGCAATTCCCCCAATCTGACAAGGGATTCTGTGTACTAAACCCTGGCCTTTGATATGTATATCTACCTTGCTTTAGGACAATTTGTGTTAATAAAAAGCAAGGGGTCTGGAGATTCAAGAGAACTTAGTTCCTTTAGCTAAGTCTTCTCTGGCTCCCCATAATGCCTTCCAAACTTATGTTTCGTCTCTGGACTCTTGATTAATTTACACACAGTGCCTTCTCCAGATTCCTGAACCCTTCTAGATGCTGGATTAAGACCACCAGCACTTCCCAACACACTACCAAGACTTTGCCCATCCATGACTCTGCTTTCAACAGACTCCAAACTAAGATGCTTTGTGGAGTCTGTTTTAAGTGGAAAATAAGGGGGAAAGGGCTGAGTTTCCTACTTGTGCATGAGCAGAGCTGAGAGGGCAGCAGGCTGAGGGAGAGAAGGCCCAGCAGAAGCAAGGATTGTAAGCCAGGATGTTGAGGAACACTGCCATTCCTGTGGGCAGTGTGATGAGAGATATGAGTCAATCTTATTTATATCTCAAATTATAACCAGAATCCAAGTTTGTCTGCCTGATGCCACAAAAACCAAACTCATGAGACAGATGCTGGTGCAATAGAAAAGAGGTTTTATTCAAGTGCTGGTTGCCTAAGAGGATGGGGAACTCATGTCACAAAGCCCATCTCAACATCTCAGTGTTGTCAGAGGTTTTTACAAGGAGGGAGAGGCAAAGCTGAACAACAACAACAAACAAAAAAATCAAGGGGAGAGGGTTGCAAAGTTCTCTACCTTCAGGCCAGCACATCCATTCTGATAAGTAAGGACTTTAAGACTGGTCAAGTGATGGTCTGGCATGTGTCATCCTGGTCTTCGTCATCCTGGTTCTATGTTTGAAGGTCAGCAAATTTCCCAGAACTAGGATGACTGGAGGTCAGAGTCTGTATATTCTGAATTTAGTTCCTTGGATTCTTATATAAATATGCTGTTTATCTACAAGCTACCTATTAGTCACAGTCAGCATTTACAGAAACAATGTCAAAAGCATGGTGGGGTGGGTTACAATTTCCACTTTTACAAAATGACAACTAAAGGCAACCTTATCTAACTTATGGTTAAAAGTAGGCTCAAGATAAATGGCAGAAAATTCATTTAGTAAAGCTGATTATGAGGGTAAGAATTTGCATTCTGCACCAGATTATTACTGTCAACATCTTCCGTTTCAGATTCAGCTGACAAATCTCCAGCTTCCATTTGCATTGTTATGAGATATAACTTGTGAGATAGTCACCAATGAGCAGGTGGCACATTTTGAATCTCGGGGCCATTTTATGAGTTGGTGACAATCTATATTCCAAAACTTATTTCCTGAAAGTCCCATGTATGCATATGTTTGAGTCAAATTATTAACTACATGTCTAGACTTGCCAACCAGTGACTGCCTTTCATTCTCATCTGCTTTTTCCCCCCAAGACCTATTCATCTTTTCAAACCTTCCTGTAATAACATGTCATCCTTAAAAACTTCTCAAATCATATCAGAATGTATCTGTAAGTTTCATGATAGCCATGTTTTCATATAGTTATTTATATTTAATTACTTTCATATCACAGGAGAATATTTATGCTTCATTCATCTTTTACTTACATATTTAGTATTTCTGCATAGAGTTGGAGGCTAGACTTGCTCTTTTCTTAGTATCCTTGAATATACTGGATACATTTTTATTACAGACAGTATTGCTACCAGGCTTTCTTATTGGCTTTCAAATTACCATGTGCCCCATTCCACAATCCACCACCAGACATCCTATTCTGAAGCCTCATTCTGATTCTTGTGCCTTAAATAAATACCTACCTGTCACCAACATTTTGCTTTTACCCGGATTCTCATATCCCCTCGTATTACAGGGGAAATATCCATATCAGTTTCCCAGGACACTTCCAGTTTAAGCCTGTTGTAAAGTGTAATTAACATCATCTTTTACTCTCAAAAGTTTCCCATTGTGATGAGTACAGTCACCTTATTTATGCAGCTGCATGTTTTGTTGCTTTTCCTTCTCCTCTGTGCTTCACCTATTTCCACACTGCATTTTATATTCTATATCTTTATTGCAGAATAACACAATTTTTAAAGTGAGGGAAATTGTCGTATAAAATGATGTAATGCAATCAGTTTGCTCCAGGCATGCAGAGAGACTTTCCTGTGACCAACATTATAAATGCCTTAGCACTATTAAGTCTGAAAAGCAGACGCAAACCAAAATGGGTGGGAAGAGAAATTGCTTTTGGCACAACTTCAAAAACATCATTTCAGGAAGAAAAATCCAATTCAATTTTCAGAATGACCAGTTAAACCAATCCATGACAGGTCTATATAATCAATATCTACTGCCACTTAACTTGGCAGCATTCCTAGAGAGATCATTTTCCAAAATTGTCCTCTTCTCAGCCACTTTCCATTGTGTTTTATGTAAATTATTTTGGCTTTGTCTACTGTAATCCTCTTTTTTTTTTTTTTTGGCTTTGACTACAATAAAGAACTTAACCTATTGCATTACATATGAAAGAATAGATATTTTCAATCCCAGTATGCATTTCATTACTTTGTACAATAGGTTATGAGATAAGTCAAAATATTCTCCCATTTTCAGAGTTCTTGTACATAATTCTAGCCCAACAGCAAGCATTTCTATCTCTGTTGTCTTCAACACTTACATGTAGCAGCTCTAAACCTTCTCCTTGAAAAAAATTAATGTGTTTCCTAGTCAGCAAAGTCTGTGGCACCAGACATAGCTATTGGTTAAGGAACTGTTTGTTTTTTCTATAATCACATCTGATAAGTACTTTTGTCAAAGGATAAGTACTCACTTTAATTTGGACCTGCTAAAGAGAAATGAGCTAGGAACTGCTTTCACTTCCCCACTTAAATACTCCTCCTAACCCTCAGCAGTTCCCCATTGCTATGAAGAACAAAATCTTAACCTGGAGTCCCTGCATGGCCTGGCTGTTGCCTTCCTCTCCAACCCCAGCCCCTCCACTCTTCCTGTCAGTCACCATGCTCTAACCCCACTTCTCCTTTCTCTTGCTGGAAAAAAAAAAAATAAAAAACACAAATCCCTTTCCCTTCCCTGCCAAGGAGGCACTTCTCTCAGCCCTTTAGGAAATAGTTTCATTTTCAACTCCATTTCTCAGTTCGAGCATAACTTCCTCAGAGAACCGCACCATATGAGGGTTCCTCCTTGGTTTCTTAAGCTTTCCATAGGTCTTATCACAGTTAATCTTCTTATATGTTTGCTTATTTAATTGTCTGTCTACACATTAGGAACTGTGTCATTTTTACCCCAGCATCCCCTCTGTCTAGCACATAATGGGTGATCAATAAATATCTGTTACATGAATGACAGCCTTAAGTAAGAGAGATAAAGGCAATTTTTCTTATTGTATCATTTTATCTGCATCTTTTTTGCTAGTATTTAACACTGCTCCAGCAGGCTATCAATAGATTTCAACCATGGTTGCTGGGACCAAAGAATTAAAGCAGCCAATCTCTGTCTGATCCATGGGGGGCGGAATGGAGGGATGAAGGAGAAAAGGGGCACCCTGGGGAAAATGAAAAGAAAACAGGTGACATTCTTTAATCCTCACGTCAATTAGACCTCCAGATAAATAGACTAATGATTTTTAATAGGAGAAACAAATATTTTCTCTGAAAGCCCTTAGTAGGATATCCCTACCTACAAATTACCCATACTAAAAAGAAACTAGGACCTATAAACCATGGATAATGTTACAAGTGTTCTATAACATATAAAATAGATCTGATTAATAATTTGATTCCTACAAACTCCACATAGAAGTTTTATCTATTATTCTGGGTAAAAAGTGCATGGACATTGAAGGATGATAGGGCCTTAGGATCCACCCTTAGGTCCCCATTCCTGGCTCTGTTCCATCTAAGACTCGTAATGGTCTGTATTATTGAAAGGATCTCTGATTTATGAGAACCTAACTTGACTATCTCATCTTGTGTTAGCTCAGCTGTGAATTAGAATTTCATGAGGAGTTTAAAAAATAACAAATCCCAAGTATTTAACTGTAAGGGAGAAAGGGAAAGAGTCTGCTGAAGTTTGTTTTTCTATTATTTAATCCTGGCCTGGAAAAGTGAAAATGTAAACAAAGAGCTTCAGGTTATACCAATTGCAGTGGATTGACTAGTGGTCCCCAAAATATGTGTCTACATCCTAACTCCCCGCAACCTGCCGTCTTCATCAGCTAGGACAACCATAAAAATTACCATTGCCAGACCAGCATAGCTCAGTGGTTGAGTGTTGACCTATGAACCAGGAGGTCCCAGTTAGATTCCTGGTCAAGGCATATGCCCCAGTTGCAGGCCCAATCCCCAGTGTGGAGCATGCAGGAGGCAGCCAGTCAATGGTTCTCTCTCATCATTGATGTTTCTATCTCTCTCTCCCTCTCCGTTCCTCTCCAAAATCAATAAAAAATATATTTTTTAAAAATTACCATTGACTAGGTGGCTTAAACAACAGAATTTTTTAATGAAGGTTCAACCAGATTTAGTTCCTGGCAGGAACCTTATTCCTGGTTACCTTCTTGCTGTGTCCTCACATGATGGAGAAAGAGAGAAAGATGAGCAAGCTCTCTGATGTCTCTACATATAAAAACACCAAACCCATTAGGTATCTCCTACTTCTTATTATCTTACCTAAGCCTAATTACCTCTCAAAGGCTCCATATCCAAATGCCATCACATTGGAGGTTAGAGTTCCAACATTGAATTTGGGGTGGGGAGGCATGATTCAGTTCAGAGTACCTATGAATGTGACCTTATATGGAAAAAATAGACCTTTCAGATATTAAGGATCAAGATACAAGGTCTTCTTGGATTATTCAGATGGGGTCTAAATCCAACGACAGGTGCCTTTATGAGAGAAAGGCAGAGGGAGATTAAACACATGGAGGAAAAGGTCATGCAAACACAAGCAGAGGTTGGAGCTATGTAGCCCCTAGCCAAGGAACACCTGCAGCCAACAGAAGCTAGAAGAGGCAAGGATCAATTCTCCCTTAGAGCCACCAGAGTCAGTACCACCTGCAGACACCTACCTTGACTTTGGACTTCTGGCATTTACAACTGTGAGACAATAAATTTCTGTTTTAAGCCAATAAAGAAAAAAATACCAATGCTCAAATTCCACGCCTTCATATTCAATTAAATCAATATCCTCTGAAAGTGAAGTCCTGGCACTGAGGTGGTAACTCTGCCATGTGATCAAGGTTGAAAAGCTCACACCTCATCTGTTAACCTGTCTAGAGTTATTTCCATTTTAATGAGGGTTTCTTCATCCTGAAAAAATAAAAATATTCTTGACCTTCTAAAAAATTCTGCACAGTGGCAGATTATTTGTACTAGGGAATGTATTGGAAACAAAGGGTTGTGACAATATAAGTTAAAGACTTTTGGATTCTTTAAAATTTGTTGTCACTCCTATTAGGACTAGAAAAGAATTTTTGAAAATAAATTTTGAAAAGTAGGCTGAGGGGCACTATGAAACAATAAAGCATTTTTATTTCTTTATATTGCACAAGAAATAATAATTCTAAATGGGCCTGTAGAGTAACATTAAAAAGCTGGGTGTTTTCTTTCTTTTATGTTATAATTTCCAATTGTTTTCCTTCCAGTATATCATCCTGATCAATAGTGAATAAATCTAGCTATACCAAGTGAAATAAAGAAGCAAAATAATCATGGTCTTACATAGAAATAGACAGTTCATCTAACCCCAATACTTCCATTTTAACCTGCCTTCAGAGAGCAGTGCAGAAGGTCACCTCTTCATCTCTGTTTCTTAAGAAAAGAATATCATACATATTGTTAAATTGACTTCCTCTCCCAAAAATAAATGAGAGATGAACTACATTGAACAAAAGGACATTACTACACTCAGAAAGCCATTTGCTTACAATAAGAAATCAATGTAAAGCAGTCTTACAACATTGTATGACATTACATGTCTATAATAACTTTATTCTGCTTAAGTTGTACAGATGTATTCTGCCAGCATTCTTCCTCTATAATCTCTCCCTAGGAAAACTCATCTCCTTTTAAAACCACAAGGATCACTTATAAACTAATAGCTCTCAAATTTCCATCTCAATCCCTTATACCTCTTGTAAGCCACAGAAGCTGTATGGTGCAGTGGCTAAGGATATATACACATACTTTAGAGCTAAAGGGACTATGTTCAACTCCCAGCCACCACTCATAGGCCAAATTATTGTCTTCAAAAAGGCTCACTTTTTTCATGCTTAAATTGAGAAAAATGCATGCATCCCAGTGTCTAGTAACAAATAAGTATTTGATAAATGTTGTATTTACTTTATTATTATCAAGCTTATCCACATAGATGTCCCAGGAATATGTTAAGTACAAAATTGTCCAGAGATTAATTCATTATTTTCCCCAAATATTATTCATCTCTTTGAGTTTGACTGTACTCAATAACATCATCATCCTACCAATACAGCCACCCCACATTTTTTATTTCTCCAACTCCCTAATTTTCCACTTATATATAGTTGCCATAATCTGTTTCTCTATCTCTGCGGTGACTCATTGCACCATCTTCATCCATCCCCACTGTCATGACCTGAGTCAGGTCATCATCACTTCAACATTACAAGTTCCCTATAACTGGTGTCCTAAGCTCCAATCTCTTGCACTCACATTGGTGCCTGATTTCTTCCAGCAACATGGATCTGAACTGGAAATGATTTTCCAGTAGACTCAAGTGCTTTACTTAACATATCATTCAAAGAACTTTCAAAATCAGGACCCAACCAACCTATCTAACTTCATCATCCTCACAGTTTTCTCAGGAGGATCTCAATTGTACTCTACTCATGATATATGATACTAATAATAGTCACCTGCTCCCAAGGGCATTCTCAGAGATAAATATGATTATCTCATCACTGACTGTAAATCTAATCCTTAAAAAAATAGTCTAGAATGCAAGTGAGAACCATGTTAATATATATATAACCTTCTTGTGATTCTAATTTATATCTCTTAAAGCAAATTGTGTATAAACTTTGGTACTTTATAATTAGTTTTTAAAGGATTATCAGAAATTTTATTTCTTATTCAATCTTGATAAGCTTTAGATTATTATGTTATGGATAAGTAATAATGGCCAACAGCATAAAATTTAAATTAAGTCTAAAAAGCCATTGTGATACCTCCTAGTTACACTATCTGTCTCTCAGCACTCTCCTTAAGACACCTGATACCATAACCCATGAGCTCCTATCTCATGAATAACTAAGTTCATGGTGTTCCCTCAGCCTTTCATGCTAATTTGCCCTTCTTTATCCTTACTTATTTACACTTACTCATCCTTCCACTCTCAGCTTCATTAGTATTCTCTCCTTGAACATTCTCTGATTCCCTGTAAGAGTAGGTGAACCTTCCTCTTTATATCTGAACTCCAGACTGTGCTGAAGTTCTAGGTATAGGTCTCAGCTCAAGTTGGACTGACCCCTAAACTGCAAATTGCACAGTCAGGTTAATCCAAGAGAAAAGGTTTAGAAAAGAAACTGATTTTAAAGCCAGAATAATGTACAACTGAAGTAAATGAAGAGAGACAGTCTAGGAACGAGATAACTGGATAGAAATCACAATTTCAAATCAGAGAAATATTGAGTAGACTATACCTAGGAAGATTGAGCCTGTCCAAATGATCTAAGATGCTGGATTGCAGTCATCAGCTCTTCTCACATGTCATATAGGCCCTTAGCCAAGAATGGAGAAAAAGCTCTTAGAGACCACTGACATGCTAATGCAATTCATACATTCCCCTTTTGTTGCAACTTACAATATTTTTTTCTGACACAAACTGATGATGGAGAAAAAAGTATCTAGGTATATAAATTAAGTGTGAATGTCTGAACAGGAAAAATAAAAATAAAACTTTACATTAATACAAATATATAGGGATATCCTTAATTACTGATATAATTCAGGCATGCTAATCCATGCAAAATCAAAATCACAGACCACCTAGTTTTTCTAATTGAGACCAGAAAATATTTCTTTTAAAATTTTCTAGCTAGAAATTCTTTATCCTATTATAGAGGTTGTCCAAATTTTTTCTTGGTGATTCAATTAAAAATTTCTGAAACCAGGTTATAATGAGACAGTTTTTAATTAAAACACTAAAAAGGCTGCTCTGATTCTCACTATAAAAAAAATTTCTGGCATTTGAAAGTGAACTTTCAAGAAAATTTTAATTGATTTTAAACGCAGCAACATTTAAAATCAATGTTGATCTATGTTGAAATTATTCTTTGTATTTTAAGTAAATAAAAAAGTTTACATAAAACATGTTTGCTGTCAAATAAATATTGTCAACCTCATCAGAATAGATGAAGAAAAAATTAGAATCCTATTTCATATGCATATATTGATTAAATACTTAGGTAGACAATAGATAGGTAGATGATATTTACTCATCAAATTTTAGTTTTTTAAAACAAATATTTTAATTCATCATATTATTGATCCTCTCAATAAAAAAGAGTTTACACTTCTATCCAGTACAAAGGGGGTAGCCTGAAATCTATGCTCTGCTTCCCAACCATGTCACGTGCCCTAGCTCAGAGCTGCATCCTGGAGAAAGCAGCATCTTTTTCTCATTCAGCAAGGCTAGCAGCAGGTTTTATAGTTCTATAAAAACTCAAGTGTCTGTGTCATCTTTAATACAAAACCAAAGATATCACATAACATCTGTCATGTGATACCTTCTTACACTGAAATACTCATGCAGGCAGGGAACAAATATTAAGTGCCTACTCTGTACTAATGTTCTTTTAGGTGTAAAGGACACAGCCCAGAAAAAAACAGAAAGATTCTGTTCTCATGGAGTTTATATTCTAGTGAGGGAGACAGACTCTAAACAGGAGTAAGTAGTAAAACATAAAGCATCTAAAAAACACAAAGGAGCAAAAGAAATGTTAGTGAGAAATATAAGGAGATAAATAAAAAAATAAAAGAAGGAAAGGGGATAAAGAGTATGTGGAGGTTAGGGAAGGCACTACGATTTTAGAGAGTTTAGCCAACAAAGGCCTACACTAAAGATAGCATTTAACTATAAACCTAAAGGAAATGAGTAATAAGGCATGCACTCAACTGGGGGAAAGAGTGCTCCTTGCATAGCATAAGTTTTTTTCATTGGATTATGCCTCATAAATGATGTAAAATTTAAAAAGGAGCAACCTTAACAAATCACTAAATTTTGATTATGATTTTTCTAAATGAATTGCCTACTTTAAAAATTAGACAGATTAATACCAGAATAGGTAATAGCAGATTCTCCAATTAGATTTTCTGAGTATGAATCACAGCTCCATTATTTATTAGCTGTGATGGTTAAGCCACTTAACCTCTCTGGGTTTCAGAGACTTCCTCTGAGAAATATAGATAGTGATAATACTTACCCCAAAGGGTTTTCATGAGGGCTAATTGTGTTAGCAGTGCCTATAATAGGGAAGGAATGAGAGTTAGTTTTATTATTACTTTAGTGGCAGTGGAGTATACTATTGTAAGTAAGGGACTCTAGTAGTATGCTGTATAAAATAGAATCCCAGATTAACCTTTCCTGCTTTGTGACTTGGGTAGCTTAACCCCTCATTGCCTCAGCTTCTCATCTGTAAAATGGGGATAATTATACTAAGAATCTCACAGTGTTTTTGGAAGGATTAAATGAGTTAATATAGTACCTGGTCCATAATAAGTATTATATTTTTCTGATATTAATGTTATTATGTGCCAATTATATTTACCATGAAAATTCATTCATTTTTCTCTTTCATTTTGGTTCAAGAAGACATGAACAAACTCTCACTGCTTCTTAAATACCTTTGTTTTTATTGTAATCCAGCATAAAACATGTTTAAAATATGCTTCCTCGGTCATTTAATGAGAATTCAACAAATTAGGTATACCTGGTAGTCTGAGTGTAGGCATTTTATTTAAAACAGATAAAATGTTGAGTGTTATGCTAAATTATTTAGCCACTTCCCTAAAAATGATGTTCCTGCAAAATTTCTTCCCTCTAGTCATCACTAACATAAAAATGTAGGTAGATTTAATTTTACATCACTATCTGTAATTACCATCATATTACTGAGTGTTTTCAGTATTCACACATATTTGACAGTAAAAACCTGATAACATATAAAGATCTACAACATGGGTAATTTTTTCCCTTATTATGGGATAGTTTAGGGCTTCGAGATGACATCTGAGAGAAAAGAAATTAAACCATAGCTGTAGTTGTCCACACTGATGATAATTACTATTTTCAGTGAACCTGTCCTTACCAAGATTTTATCTCCATGCTTCAACATCTAAACTGCCATGACATTGCTTTAATGCTCTTCAGATATATTAAACAGGGTTGTGTGTGTCTTTTTTACAGAGAACATTACCTTTACCCTTACTCAAATGGCAGAAAAATCTGCCAAAAAACTAAATTGCTATGTAATCAGCTTGGTTGGCACACTCAGCTAAATTGGCATGACAGAAAAAATGTTCTAACAAATATCCACTCCTGATGCTGCCCTATAAAGGAAAACACATTGGCTCTATCCCATGCTTGCCACAAGCCTAGAGGGGGAAAGGACCATGCAGAAAATACCTGATAATGTCAAAGTACCTTGAAATATCACCATCAGACTATTGTATCAAAGAACTCTAAATATGAAAATTACCTCTCAGACTTCATAACAGTTTTAGTTGCCATAATGATTTTATTATGAGTGATTTTACCAAAAAAGTAGTCTACTATATGAATCCAAAGCTAATGTGGTTACTATGCCTCATTTTAAAAGGTTCAATAAAGATTGTCATTTCCTATCCCTACAGATACATTTTAAAATCTGAAATTTAACTATGCTAAGTTAAGCATTAAACATGAATTACCGATTGATACTACCATTTAAAATAATTTGGAGAACACTTGATAAAAGGATTAAAGTATAATATCCCTTTCTGGTATTTGAGAGAGAGGATAATTTTTTTTAAACCAAGAGAGCACAATTTTTAATGTTATCATAACTTATTTCTGAACGTTTTCAGACATTTAACCTGGCCAGGGCCACATATATATATACTATGTGGCCCTGGCCAGGTAGTTCAGTTGGTTAGGTTAGTGCATTGTCCCAAAATGCCAAGGTTGCAAGTTTGATCCCCCGTCAGGGCACTTACAACAATCAAACAATGAATGCATGAATAAGTGGAACAACAAATCTAACAAATCTCTCTCTCTCTCTCTCTCTCTCTCCCTCTCTCCCCCTTCCTTTTACTCTCTAAAATCAATCAATAAAAATTTAAAAAAACAAGAAAGAAATACTAGGTATGTGATCAGAGGGGTTGATTCCAGATATCAGAAAAGAAATAATTGTCTACCCAGGGTGCCATGGATTTTCCTTCCATTATTAACTATTGTGAAAACATCACTCAGAATTTAGTAGGCAGTTAGACAGGCATGAGCAGAGTAGGAACGATGGGCCAGATATAGAGGAACACCAGGGTGAAAAGCCCCAGGTACCTAGCTGGGGGAAAACTACAAGCCCTTGCAAGACCACTCAAGTATCACTCCCTGGAAGATAACTGTGTTTCAGCTGTGTTTGCAGCAAAGATAGCCAAAGTGACTCCATAGCTGACTTCAAGACCAGCCAGATTGACTAATAATCCCCTAACACAGCCCAATCAGTGGAGAGTCCACCTGAGGGCACACCTGGAAAGCTGATGAATATTCTATTGAGATGCTCCCCTAAAAGCCCTCAGGACATGATTCCAAAAGGCTCTTTATATGGAATACACTCTTTCCTTACTCTCTCTCTCTCTCTCTCTCTCTCTCTCTCTCTCCCACCTTAGCACCCTATAACTTGAACTACTCATCTCTCCAATTTGGTTATTCCTGCATTGTTTTCTTTATAACAAATGAGTAAATGTAAATAAAGTGTGTTCCTGAGTTTTGTGAGCCATTCTATCAAATTGTTGAAACTGTGGATGAAAAAAAAAAAAAAAAGGCATCCTATGGAAAGTAAACTCACAGGGTAATCTGGTCATAAATTCCTAACTTGGTGAGTCGTGGTGGGGTAATTACACTCCAGCCTTGTCCATTGTTCTTATGGTAAAATCACTAAACTGATACCTACCTTAGTACAGTGGTTATGAGCATCCGCTCTCAGCCCAAATGGCTTGGGTTTGAATTTTCCACGGAATGGCTGTGTGATCTTGAGCAAGTTGCCTAACTACCTAGGTTAACACACCTTTGAAATACCAGAAGTAATATTCCTCAAAGAAAGCACATTATCTTGTTAACTAGCCTGTAATTCAGTCCCACCTTCATTCTCTCACCTCCATGTAATCTGTTTTACATTCCCTCCTTAATTTCAAATGCATAATAGAAGCTATAAAACTGTTATTCTGGAGAGAATTTGAGTTTTGTGCCCTGGCATATGTCATCAGCTTGGCTCAAATAAAGTCTTAAAAAAATTCTCTCAAGGTTTAGACTTTTCTTAAGTAGACAAATCTAAAGAGGAGTGTTTAGGAACCCCTAATTTATAGCCAGTTGTCAGAAGGTGGCCCAGGGCTTTGCCTTCAGCAAGCCCTGTCCATTGTTTTAGTGCATCTAGGACTCTAGGGTCCTCAAACTTTTTAAACAGGGGGCCAGTTCACTGTCCCTCAGACCATTGGAGGGCCGGACTATAGTTTAAAAAAAAAAACTATGAACAAATTCCTATGCGCACTGCGGGCCCGGGACGAGTCGGCTGCTAAGCAGGACAGTCAGCGGCACCTGGCGGGCCGGATAAATGTCCTCGGCGGGCCACATGTGGCCCGCGGGCCATAGTTTGAGGACCCCTGCTAGGTTAACATACCTTTGAAATGTGTAACCACCCTCAAGAAAGCATATAATCTTGTCAACTAGCATATAATCCAATCCCAATTTTGCTTTCTCCCACATTCATGTAACCTTCCTTACTTTCCTTTAATTTCAAATCTATAAAAGAAACTGAAAAACTGTCATTTTTTCAGAGCTTTTGAGATCTTGCTTCCTGGGAATTGTCATCAGTTTTGGCTCAAATAAACTCAGAAAAATTCTTTACAGGTTTGGACATTCTTACAAGGACACTGTTAACCTGCTAACTATGTGCAGTATTAGAGAGAAAAAAAGAAACAACAGGCCAAAAAGGAGTCACTTTTGCTAAGCCACCTCACCCAACCAAAACTTAATAACTAACCTAATTACAGTTTCAGCTTCTCCCAGGAGTGGAATTTTAAGCCAATCACTCAGGAATTTCCTGAACAACACTAGTAAGACCCCTGATTTCTCCAAAGGGGAAATCCACTCTTTTGACTTTCTAGTTCCCACCCTCTTTCTGCCTATGAAAATATTCCATTTGGTGCAACTCATCAGAATACTCTTCCTGCTAGATGGGATATTTCCAGATTCATGAATCATTTAATAAAGTTAATCAGATCTTCACATTTACTTTGTGGGCAAAAAAGAGGCCACACACTAAAATTGACAAGCTCAGGGGGCCTTCAGAGACCAAAAGTAACCACTTAGGATGGTTTGCACATAAAAATTTCTAACTTAAAGCCAGTCATAATGGGTAGTCATGTCCTACACCTGTAGCTTCCTTGACGAAGGTCAGTCTTTACCTGAAGTAAGCATCTAAGACAGCGGTTCTCAACCTGTATGTTGCAACCCCTTTGGAGGTTGAACGACCCTTTCACAGGGGTCGCCTAAGACCATCGGAAAACACATATTTCCAATGGTCTTAGGAACCGAGACACCGCTCCTCTATCCGTCTCCAGGCGGGTCCGCCCACATGCAGATACGCCCACATACGAGTACCCGGCGTGATGACATCATCGCACCAACCCCATCACATACATCCTGTACAAATACAGGTGTATGTGACAGGGTTGGCGCCATAATGTACTTATTTGGGCCAGTCACACATGTGTAGAGAGCAGCTACTGTGTAGAAAGCAGCTGCTGTGTTGAAAGCAGCTACTCTGTTAAAAGCAGCTGCTGTGTTGAAAGCAGCAGTATTGGAGGTAAAATGACACTTCATGAATTATAATTACTGGGTAAATGTAAAAGCATGTACTGTAAAATCATCAACTACTGCAAAAAAAAAAAAATCTGTACCATGGGAACTTAATCTGGAAGCTGATCAGTCTTTTTATATTCAGCTGTGGTTGATGTGAATACTGCCCCCTTGTGATAGTAACAGGTATGTAATAAAAACAACACAGAGAATGGTAAATCATAGGAAACTTTAATGAACTGTATTGACTGAACCATGCCATGTATCATCTTTTGTATTATTAAAGCTATTGTTATATATTATTTTCATTAGCAAACCATCCTATGACAATGGATCGTGTAGAGAAGAACGTTAAGAAAAGAAAATATAGTAAGGATTTTTTACGATATGGTTTTACCTCAATAATTACAGCAGGAATTGAGAAACCACAATGTGTTATTTGTTGTGAAGTTCTATCAGCCGAATCTATGAAACTGAACAAACTAAAATGCCATTTTGATAGGAAGCATCCGAGCTTTGCCCGGCAGGATTCCAACTATTTTAGAAGCAAAGCTGATGGACTCAAGAAAGCCAGATTTGACACTGGTGGCAAGTACCACAAACAAAACGTAGCAGCTGTTGAAGCTTCATATTTGGTGGCACTCAGAATCGCCAGAGCTATGAAACCTCACACCATTGCTGAGGATTTACTGTTGCCAGCGGCCAAAGACATTGTTCGAGTTATGATCGGAGATGAATTTGTTACGAAATTGAGTGCACTTTCCTTATCTAATGACACTGTCCGCAGAAGAATAGATGACATGTCTGCTGATATTCTTGATCAGGTAATCCAGGAAATTAAATCTGCTCCACTTCCAATATTTAGTATCCAGCTTGATGAATATACAGATGTTGCCAACTGTTCACAGTTACTGGTTTACATGAGGTATATTAATGATGGCAACTTTAAAGATGAGTTTCTTTTCTGCAAACCTCTCGAAACGACAAATACTGCATGGATGTATTTGACACAGTTGGTTCATTTCTGAAAGAGCATAAGATCTCTTGGGAAAAGGTTTGTGGTGTTTGCACAGATGGTGCTCCAGCTATGCTAGGATGTCGATCTGGATTTCAACGTTTGGTACTGAATGAGTCACCAAAAGTCATCGAAACTCACTGTATGATTCATCGGCAAATATTAGCAACAAAGACACTGCCACAAGAGTTACAAGAAGTAATGAAAAGTGTCATAAGTTCTGTCAATTTTGTAAAGGCAAGCACTTTAAACAGTCGACGGTTTTCGCAACTGTGCAACGAGTTGGATGCGCCAAACAATGTTCTGCTATTTCACACTGAAGTGAGATGGTGGTTGAGATTAAAAGTTTTAAAACGTGTTTTTGAGCTTCCTGATGAACTCAAAACATTTTTTAATCAGAAAGCAAGACCGCAGTTCAAAGCACTTTTCAGAGATAAAAGTGAACTGCAGAAAATAGCTTACTTGGTTGACATCTTTGCCATCTTGAATGAGTTAAATTTATCACTGCAAGGACCAAATGCAACATGCTTCGATTTGTCTGAAAAGATCCAATCATTGCAAATGAAACTTCAGCTTTGGCAAAAGAAATTGGATGAAAATAAAATTTACATGATGCCTACCTTATCTGCTTTCTTTGAGGAACATGACATTGAACCAGACAAAAGGATTACAATGATAATTTCTGTGAAAGAACACTTGCACATGCTTGCAGATGAAATTTCATCATACTTTCCAAATCTACCTGACATCCCATTTGCACTTGCCAGAAGCCCATTCACAGTCAAAGTTGAAGATGTTCCTGAGACAGCACAAGAGGAGTTCATTGAACTTATTAACAGCGATGCAGCAAGAACTGATTTCTCTACAATGCCAGTTACAAAATTCTGGATCAAGTGTTTGCAGTCATAACCTGTTCTGTCTGAGACTGTGTTGAGCCTTCTTCTTCCATTTCCAACAACATATCTTTGTGAAACAGGGTTTTCCAGCTTTTTGGTTGTCAAGTCTAAATACAGAAATAGACTTGTTGTGGAAGATGATCTTTGTTGCACTCTTGCAAAGACTTTACCGAGAATTTCTGATATGATGAGAAAGAAGCAATCTTAACCTTCACACTGACATTGGCTTTTTACGCATACTGTCGCAAAATGTAGCAATGTAGTTTACTGTTGTTATATTAAGACTGTTACCCATGCTACACCATGCTTCAAGACAAAATTTCATTTATTTGTAATTAGAAATAAATATTTCACAATATATAATTACATATTGTTTTTGTGATTAATCACTATGATTTAATTATGTTCAATTTATAACAATGAAAATACATCCTGCATATCAGATATTTACATAGCGATTCATAACAGTAGCAAAATTACAGTTATGAAGTAGCAACGAAAATAATTTTATGGTTGGGGGTCACCACAACATGAGGAACTGTATTAAAGGGTTGCGGCATTAGGAAGGTTGAGAACCACTGATCTAAGATAACACATAACATATTGGAATGTCAGAGAAATCCCCTTTTTCCAGACCAGAGCACAAGACCACAGAGCCCCTCATTGATATCTTATTCCACACATACCATTTGTATCATCATTAAATGTTAATTATCTTGTCTCTGTTTTACTTTTTATCTGATCCCAGAGATTTCCCCACTTAGCTTTCTCCTGTCCCCTTAATCTCCCACCAATGGATTTGATATAACCCTCCTTATATCTCCTCCTTTGATTCTAATCCTATATAATAAAAGAGTAATATGCAAATTGACAGTACCTCCGCTACACCCACAAGCCATGCCCACCAGCCAATCACGAGAAAGTATGCAAATTAACCCAACCAAGATGGCTGCAGCCACGGAGAGAGCAGGAGGCTTGGGTTTCCCCAGCAATGGAGGAAGCCAAGCTTTCCGCCTGCCCTGGCCTGCCTTGGCCTCCCCTTAAGGCTACAAAGTTTCAATTATAGAAGATAAATAAATCCCAACAAAAATGGCTGCGGCACCGGAGTGAGCAGGAGGCTTGGCTCCGCTCAAGGCTACAAAGTTTCAATTATAGAAGATAAATAAATCCCAGATACCAGGGCCTCTGTTTGGGTCACCGGGGGGCGTGGCCAGCCTGCAAACCACCACAAGCCCCTTACCCAGGCCACCCCACACTGCAAGGGAACCTTCACCCTGATCAGCAAACACCCTTCAGGGCTAACCAGCCTGCCCCCACCCATGCACCAGACCTCTATACTATCTAATCATATCTAATAAAAGAATAATATGCAAATTGACCATCACTCCAACACACAAGATGGCTGCCCCCATGTGGTCAAAGATGACTGCCCCCATGTGGACACAAAATGGCCACCACAATATAGCCAGCAAAGGAGGGCAGTTGGGAGGGACCAGGCTTGCAAGGGAGGGCAGTTGTGGGCAATCAGGCCAGCAGGGGAAGGCAGTTGGGGGGGGACTAGGCCTGCAGGGGAGGGCAGTTAGGGGTGACCAGGCCTGCAGGGGAGGGCAGTTAGGGGTGACCAGGCCTGCAGGGGAGGGCAGTTAGGGACAAACAGGCTGGCAGGGGAGCAGTTAGGCATCAATCAGGCTGGCAGGGGAGTGGTTAGGGGGTGATCAGGCTGGCAAGCAGAAGCAGTTAGGGGCAATCAGGAAGGCAGGCAGGTGAGTAGTTGGGAGCCAGCAGTACTAGATTGTGAGAGGGATATCCGACTGCCCGTTTAGGCCTGTTTAGGTCGGACATCCCTCCAGGGGTCCCAGATTGGAGAGAATGCAGGCTGGGCTGAGGGACACACCCCCCATGCATGAATTTCATGCACGGGGCCTCTAGTATATAAAATAAGCTGCAAAACTGCTATTTTCTGGAGCCTTTTCTCAATTCATTGAGATTTTGCTTCCTGCAATTGTCATCAGTTTAGCTCAAATAAACTTTTAAATTTTTTCTACAGGTTTGGATGTTTCTTATGCTGACAACTTAGTTAAATTTTATTCTTTAACAGTAGTTAGTGCCAGAATTGAATTGAACTGAACTGAATTGAATTGAATTGAATTGAATTGAATTGTTGGACACCAATTAGTGTCTGGAGAATCACAGAATGAAATGTTGTTGTCAGAAAACACCTCAGAACATAGTGATTTTAAAAGGCTACCCTAAGCTAAACTAAGCACTCCCTTCATTACTCTTTGCTGTATTACCATCGCACCCTTCTCCCATTCCTATCCCACACATGCATGTTTCAGCATCAATGAATGGAGCACTGTAAAGCAATGAGCATTAGTTGAAGTGGAAAATAAATCTGTGTCGTGAACAGAATTGTATCCCTCTAAATTCCATGTGTTGAAACTCTAACCTCCAATTGGACTATATTTGGGGATGGAGATTTTTGGGTGGTAATTTATGTTAAATGAGGTGACAAGGTTGGGATCCTAATCCAGTAAGGCTGGTGTCCTTATGAGAGGAGGAAAAGACATGAGAGATTGCTCTGCCTCTCTACACACCCAGAGAGGAAAGGCCATGCGAGTGCATAGCCATAAGGCTGCTATCCAAAAGCCAGGGAGGAGTTCTCACTGGAAACTAAATTTGCTACCAACTTGATTTTGGACTTATAGTCTACAGACTGTAGGAAAGTAGATTTCTGTTTAAGCTACCCAGGGCATAGTATTCTGTAATGGCTATCTTAGCTGACTAATACAATCTGATAAAATTTCAAAAATTTCACATTCTAGTCAACATTTAAATCTTTTTTTTAGCCTAAAGACTATTTTTTTCCTACATATAGCACAATATTTTAATATCAGGGACTGGGGCAGGATATTTAATTATTTGGACTCAAGCACTTCTGTTAGTTGGCAGGTAAATAATCCCAATTTTAGAAATATTGATATTTCTTTTTACTTTCAGTCATAATACTATAAATTAGAGTTTTCAACTCAAATTTTAATCATCTATTCCCATTTCAATATACATATGTATTACTGTGCAAACAGGAAAATAAACACAGTTTCTGCCTTTGAGTTTACAGTTTTGTGAGAAGATAGACATTATCCAAATAACCCCACAACTCCCTGAGGTTCAAGTAGGTTTGGTAATCCAAGCACATTATTCCACATTTACCATGTCAGGTTGATGTATGAAGATAAGTAGAAGAGTCCCATGAGAATTCCTTTTTTTTTTATAAAATGCACAGAAATATAATCTTGTCAGATACATATATGCTTGAGAAATTCATTGAGGTTATACTAGTACTAGAGGCCTAATGCATGAAAATTCATGCACTGGAGGGGGGGGGGGTCCTTCAGCCTGGCCAGCCCCCTCTCACAGTCCTGGAGCCCTCAGGGGCAGGAGGCAACCCTGCGATCAGGGGAAGGCAATGCCCCATCGCACCTCTGCTGCTGCCACTTCCGGCAGCACAAGCCTCAGATGGCCCTGGTTACCTGAGCCTCGGGTGGCCCTGGGTGACTGGGCAGCCGCCATCTAAGGTTTTCCTGCACCTCGGGCTGCCTCTGGGTGACTGGGGGGCAGAGGGAACTGGGGGACTCCAGAGGTAGGAGCGTGGAGCGGCCAGACCCACCTGGGGGAGGGCCTAGCTGTGCTGCACCTCCCACCCCAGCAGGGCTGAGAGGACTGGATGCCACCATCTTGTGGCTATGGGTGCCGCCATCTTTGAGGGTGGGGCAGTCAATTAGCATATTCCCTCCTTATTAGCTGTGGGCACCACCATCTTTGTGACGCCGTGGAGATCAATTAGCATATTCCCTCTTTATTAGATACGATAGTTTTGTAATTGGCATTTTATATGAGAAGTCAAGAATGACTAATAAAATGGCCAATAGAACTAGAAAGTTTGATATATGAAAAAAGATTGAAAAGAGTAAATTCCTGTAGCTTAACCAAATAAAAACTGAAAGGGCCCTAGCTGGTTTGGCTCAGTGGATAGAGTGTCAGCCTGAGGACTGAAGGGTTCTGGGTTCAATTCACGTCATTAGCACATGCCTGTGTTGTGGGCTCAATCCCAAGTGGGGGGGTGGGGGGCGTGCAGGAGGCAGCCAATCAATGATTCTCTCTCATCATTGATACTTCTCTGTCTCTCTCTCCCACTCCCTTCCTCTCTGAAATCAATCAAAATATACAATATTTTTTTTAAAAAAGCTGAAAGGAAATATGGTCATGAAATTAAACTCAAAGTATTTAGAAAAAAAGGAAATTACAATATTGAGATAAAAGGAAATTTTTACATTGTAGAAAATGAGCACCAACTTTATTCATTAAATTAGAGATGCAGTTAAAAGTTCTTTAAAATAATGCATGGGCTCAAAATTGAGTGGGGAAATCCTTAGGATAGCCTATGTGGTCACTAAAAGCAAGGTAGCCATGGGAAAATGTATCCATTCAGGATTATCACACTCAAAGCATTTATGGTGATAGGGACATTGGGATAGTTTTCTAACAACTTAGGAAATAATTTACTGGGAGAAAAATCAAGGAATGTTAGACTGACAATTCTCAAAATCTAAGAGGGTGTATTCCTGCCATACTTGTCTTTTTTAGAAAATTCAGAGAAGAATAAAGCAATTTCTTTCTGCTGTGAGACTAAGCCTCAGGACCTTATTAATGATGATGCCAGAAATGGCACAGGACACCTTCATGTTGCCTGTTGATAATGAAAAAAGTAAAGAACTATGTTTTTCCATAGAGCTCTAATAAACAATTTACCAAGGAGGCCCCAGTGCACTTACCATTCTCAATAAATAAAGTGGATTTACCTAGAATTAAGAACTGTTGAGATGAATTATATTTTTTTATTTTTAAATTACATGATTTTAAATTGAGCCTGTAGGTCTACTGGATCAGTTAAGAAAACCAAAACCCTTTTAAAATTTCACATAAGAAAAAATATAGTATAATAAACATTTTAAATAGCACTCAATATTAATAGTACAGTGTAATGTTTGCTTCTCCTTGAAATAAGCTCAATTTAAAAGATGCTTCTATGAGAAGCGAATCTGGAGGAAGCCAGGCAAGCATACTGCTCTAGACCAATGCTAACCCAGGGCTTAGTGCCTATAGCATTCTCTGCCTAGATAGCAAAAGTAAGATAGCTGACCTTTTTGCTATACTTACAAAGGAAGTTCCCGAGAATATGAATTAATGCATTTAAGCAAACTATCTACTATTAATGTCAAAGTTATTTCCTGACATCTTCAAATACCAAGATAAACTGCAAATTTCTCTTACCTCTACCTCTTAAGCAGAAAGACCATCCAAAAGAAGGCTTTGATCTAAAAGTAATGTTGTACTTTAATAAATTGAAGAGTAGGTAACAGTAATGATCAATGTGGAGCCTTTGATCCTTATGAATTAGTCCCTTTGGAATATCCAAAAATAGGGCATGGGGTTCAAGTATTCAGTGAGAAAGAAACCTGGAGGAATTTAGATTCATAAGCTCCTCAAACTATAATTTCATGATGTCTTTTTTCCCACTGTGAATTTCTAAATTAATTTGGGAATTCTTTAGTTTAATAAAACTATTATGAATTATCATTCAACTACAGAATATCCTATATAATCCTATATAATAAAAGGCTAATATGCAAATCGACGAAACAGCAGAATGACTGGTCACTATGACACTCACTGACCACCCGTGGGCAGACGCTCAATGCAGGAGCTGTCCCCTGGTGGTCAGTGCGCTCCCACAGGGGGAGCACTGCTCAGCCAGAAGCCGGGCTCACAGCTGACAAGCGAAGCAGCGGTGGTGGGCCTAAGCAGTCAGTCGGACATCCCCTGAGGACTCCCAGACTGCGAGAGGGCACAGGCCGGGCTGAGGGACACCTCTGAGTGACGAATTTCATGCACTGGGCCTCTAGTATATTATAATTTGGAGAGAAAAATTTCTTCCATCATTGTTAATCATTAACATTGAACTAAAAACAATTTATTTTAATAAAGGGCTAGTCAAAATAAACAATACCTCAGAAAATGCTATAGATTATAATTAGAAATATATAACTATCCTATATAATAAAGAGGTAATATGCAAATTGACCCTCATGCCCTAGCACAAGATGGCTGCCCCCAAGTGATCAAAGATGGCCACCACAAGATGGCCAGCAGGGGATGGCAGTTGGGGGGGACCAGGCCTGCAGGGGGGCAGTTGGGGATGACCAGGCTGGCAGGGGAGGGCAGTTAGGGGTGACGAGGCTAGCAGGGGTGGGCAGTTAGGGGTGACCAGGTCAGCAGGGGAGGGCCTTTGGGGGCAATTGGGCCAGTAGGGGAGCAGTTAGGTGTCAATCAGGCTGGCAGGGGAGTGGTTAGGGGGTGATCAGGCTGGCAGGCAGGTGAGCGGGTGGGAGCCAGAAGTCCTGGATTGTGAGGGGGATGTCCAACTGCCAGTTTAGGCCCAATTCCTGTGGGCCATCCCTCTCACAATCCGGGACTGCTGACAGTCAGACATCCCCTGAGGGGTCACAGATTGGAGAGCATGCAGGCTGGGGGGAGGGACACCCCCCCCCCCAGTGCATGAATTTTGTGCATCGGGCCTCTAGTTATTATAGAAGTAAAGACAAAAGTTGTTGATTGATTTTTCTTTAACTGATTTCCTAGAAACACAAACATTGGTCTCAGTTATTGTTTATATATGATAGAGATAGTGGCCAGAAGTTTGGCATATGCAGTAGTTTTAAATCATGTTCCATGTTTTTAAACTATTGGATAGAGTTCCACGGAGAATCATGGGTCTCACAAATTTGGAATCTGAATTAGAACTTTAAATATCCATTACACTATTTTTTTTAAATATATTTTATTGATATTCCACAGAGAGGAAGGGAGAGGGACCGAGAGCCAGAAACATCGATGAGAGAGAAACATCGATCAGCTGCCTCCTGCACACCCCCCACTGGGGATGTGCCCACAATCAAGGTACATGCCCTTGACTGGAATCGAACCCAGGACCCTTCAGTCCGCAGACCAACGCTCCATCCACTGAGCCAAACCGGTTTCGGCACATTACACTATTTTTAAATGAAACACTCATACATACTCTTATTACAACAGAAATTGGAGAGAGGCAGATAGACATGGGTTTAATTCTGACCTTAGTATGTATTTATTAGCTATATGCAGTTGAGTACTAAAATCTCAGAGTCATTGGCAGGGTTCAAAGAGATGCTGGCAATAGAGCATAGCACCTCAAAGCACAGGTCCTAAATGTGGTCTCCGGAACACAGCATCAGAGTCAGCTGGGAACCTGTAAGAAATGCAAATCCTTAGACCCCACTCCAGACTTACTAAGGGTGGGACTAACAATTTGTATTTAACAAGCCCTGCAGGTTATTCTGATGTGCATTAGAGTTGAGTACTACCACCCTAGACTCAGTTTCTTTGGGTTTGAATTCCAGCTTGGCCATTTAACAGCTACACGGGCAAGTTACTAAATTTCTATGATCCAAGTAAAGTGTTTTAAACATAGCAATAAATGTTAGCTATTATTAAAGTGCTTAAGACAGTGCTGGACTATAAGCATCTCAGTAAACATTAGCCCCTAGTATGATAATTATTATTTTAATCATGACTACTTAGTATTATTATTAAATCACTGTGAAACAGAATCAAGCAGTAAATGCTTAAATACATTCAAGTTCAAGGTAAGGAAAAAAGAAATCTGAAAGTTTATGGCTACATATGGGAATTTATGTGATTCTTCAAAGTAGGACCCAGGGAAAGGTGTTCAATATACTTATTTTAATTTCTAAAGAACTCCTATAGCCTTTTCTTTATATGATCAAACTTGTTGGAAGCGGAGGCACTAAAAATAAAATTGATTCACCATGATTATTCACAGAGGTTTTAAAATTCAAAGATTATAAAGACCTAACGTTCCTTTTAATCTGCTGATTTTATCCCTTTTGTAGTCCAAATGTCCACACAGAGCCAGGCTTGAATGCTAAGGATGACACATCAGTATGTTTGGGTTTTTTTATCCTTGTATCTCATAAAGTTTCAAAGAAAGGCAAACGTGCCAATCTGTGCATGGCCTGACATGTAGTTCTTTAATGCTGTGACAAAGAAGAACGATTGAGGATTAAGATGCAGAGAATGGAGATGTTCATGCTTGGGCGAGATGGTCATGAGAACGACAGTAAGCATCTGCTTTGTTTCAGCCCAAGGCCCTGGAACTTCACAGCAATCTGATCACACCATCTGTAAGTATGGAAAATGCCGTTTAAATGTCTTAATTAGCAGTTTATCAAATGTATTATGTTTTTCTATTATTATATTGTTCTATAACAATAATAGCATATTAACGTCCATCCTTAGATCCTGGAATTTTCTGTGTGGGAAGATTTTTGACTACTAATTCAGGCTCTTTCTTTGATTTGATAAGCTATATCTTTCCTAAGACCTTGCCCATTTTATATAAGTTATCAAAAGTGTTAGCCTAAAGGTTGTTCATAAATTCTTCACATTATCTTTTTTAAATCTACATAACTTTGGGAATTAGGCCTTCTTTTTCATTCTGGTATTACATATGTGTGCCTTATACTTCATTGATTAATACCATTAAAATTTGTCTATTTTATTGCCTTTTTAAAAACAACTTTTTGGTTTTATTCAAACTTCTCAGTTTTTATTTATGTAACATTAATCTCTGCTCTTACCTACATTATTATGTTGCTATTTTATTTGTATTTGTTTAGATTTCTTATTATAATTTATGAGATTGAAATTTAGCTCTTTAATTTTCAACTTTTTCTACATTAAGTATTATTTTAGCTCTTTTCTACCAACTTAAGATATAGTAGTATTTTCTTTATCATTTTCTTCATTTTTATTATTTTCTATACCTGTGATGATTTATTTCTTAACACATAAATTATTTTAGTTAATTTATAATTTCCAAAGATATGAAAATATTCTACTTAATATCATTATGATTGCTAATTGAATTCTAGGTTAATCATATAGTTATCATGATAGCAATCCTTTGAAATGTGTGAAAAATTACATTATGGTTAAATTTTGTATGGTCAACTTTTGTAAATATTCTATGTATGTCTGAAAAGAAGGTGTATTCTATAGTTATGTGATGTGCTATTTACTTGTACTCTCTAAGTAATATTTGTTAATCACAGACTATAAATATTCTATATTCTTTACTGATTTTGTTTGTTTTCTATCAATTACTGAGAGATACTTGTTAAATTCTACTGCTATGACTGTGGATTTGTCAGTATTCTTTTCATTTCTGTTTTCCTTGTGTATTTTGAGACGTTTTTAGATATCTGCAATTTTAAAATCACTTTATGTTTCTAGTAAATTGAAACTATTGGTACTATAAAATGACCATTTTTATCTCTAGTAATGCTGTGGAACTTAAATTCTATTTTGCCTGATATTCAAATAGATACATCAGTTTTGTTTTATATTTTATTTTGATGTTGCCCTTTTTTACCCATTGCTTTTAACTTTTATATAACCTTACAGTTTTGGTGTGTCTTTCATAATTTTTTCCATTCAGATGATTTTACTTAATTATCTTTTTTGGATCTAAATTGGGTCAGCCAGACAATTTACATTTAATGTAAATGCTCATCTATTTGTATTTAAGTCCACCATCTTATTTTGAGTTAATTGCCCAACTTCTTAAATGTTTCTTTTTCAATCCTTTTTCTTCTTCTTTTGGATGATCAATAATAATGTCATAGTGAAGTAAAATAAGAATTAAAACATATGACAACATTAATACACAAATTGGATGGAATAAGTGTAAAGTCCATGTATTATCCAGGAAGGGAAAAATTTTGTTGATTCATGTTAGGAAAATTAAAGATGCATGTGGTAATTTATAAGTAAACTGGTAAAAGAAATAAAGTACATTACTTCCAAACTATTGGAGAGAAAACGTGGAAGGATCAAACATAGTCATCAGTCTACCTTTATTGTTTTTCATTTCTTTCTGGAACTTATACCTTCGTGATCCATCACAACCTCCTAATTTTTTCTCAGTTTTTTCTACCTAATTTTCTTTCAGCTGTGTATAATCAGTTGTTTAACCCAGGTATTGAGTTTTCAATATTTGTTATTATAATTTTTATTTCTAGAAGTTAGAAATAACTTTTTCAAATCTGCTCCATCAATTTTTATACTTGTATGTCCTCTTCAGCTATATACAAGTTTGTCTTCTATTTCTTTAAACATAAAGAAATATTTTTTTCTCATTTGTGTCTGATATTTCTAATATACAAAGTGTTTTGGGGGTCTATTTCAGCTTTCTACATTTTTCTGCCAACTCTCTCCCTGTGCTTTCTTTATGTGTGTATTTTTATTTTTGACTAGTTCTGCCTCATGTGCTTTAAAAAAATTATTTGTAGAAAATCTTTGATACCCAGAACAAAAGTGACATTTTCATATAAGATTCCCATTTGCTTCGACAGAAGCTTAGGAAAAGTACATGTCTGGGTCTTTTACAAAATAACTCCGTGGCTCCTCCCCTCCAGAGTTTTAGAACTAGCCAGCTGATATAAATTTGGTCTGCAGAACAGCATAAGGACCATCTAATTGTGTTAAAGTCTAAGGGATTTATTTTCACACCTGAATTGTTGAGCACCAAAGCAACATATTTTTTATAGGCTCATAGGTATTGAGTGTGATGTCTTACTGATGTTCAACTCTTCCTGGAAATCTATTAGTCAGGATGGTCAAAGATTATAAAATACCTCTGACCACAAACCTATTGTCTTCAACAGTAATGAAGATGACATTTTGATCTTTTATCCTTCTCACCTGAAGAGTTTCTCAACTTAGATAGAAAAGAAGGTATATACTTTATGTTTTGTTTCAATTTTTGTTTGTTTTTTTAAATGATCTGTCCTTACTTAAGATAATGACATTTTTAAAGAAATAAAACATAGGCACACATCTTCTTTGTTAGAACATGTTTTAGTCATTATTATTTGACACTAAAATAGGTATAACATGTCATTTCTGACTTATATTAACATCACTCATGTACTCATTAAAGTAATGCTTATTGAGTGTCTGCTGGTTTCTTGTAGTATGAGTTGTATCACTTGGGAATTTCTTAGAAATACTGAGCAATTAAGTCAATTTCAAATTTCTTAAAAATCAAATGGATGTTCAGGTATAATTTTAGGTCATGGTGAATATGATCTAAAACTCACTAATAAATGTATTATCGAATAATAATAAATACTGTGATTCTAAATTTTGTAGGAATCTATTTGAATTTCTTAGATTTTTTAAATATCCGAAACTCTTTTGTTTGGAAAAGAAAAAACACATAAAGGAAGACATTCAAATAAAAGTTAAATTCCAGCAAGTACATCTAAAAATATTGTGTGATGACAAATGAAATCTTCACATTAGTATTTAAAAGTGCCACATTTTTGTGCCTTGTGATCTCAGTATTAATATGTGACATAGAAGTAATATTAAGATTACATAAAAAGATTTCCTCAAAACTATTTTTAAAGCATATGAAGTCCTTTATAAACTTTTGGATAAACGGAAAACTTAATGAGAAAAAGGTTATCTAAGCATAAACTCTACTGAAAACAACTGTAGGACCTAATTTCAAAGCATTCTGTAACATAATTGAAGCAGTAATTACCTGACTTTAGAATGAACAGTAGGAGGCATTCTTTTTTTTTTTTTTTTTTTAACATATCACATAATTTTACCTAAGAAAATATGCCCTTTACATTTCTAACAACAGTTTTGATGGATAGGAACAAGAAGCATTTGCACTATAATTTTTCAGTGCATTATAATGAAGTGAGTGTTTTCTAAATGTCATAGTTTAAATTTCATGGGGCGTGAAATCTTTTTTGAAATGAAATTTAAAGCCTTTTTCAAATAAGAAGACTAATCTCACAGTCAAAAACACTTTATATTCCAAGACATTATTAACCTTGGAGTACTGCATGCAAGATGATAATACTTTCTGACATATTAAGATTAAATTTTTCGTTATATAATTATGTTAAAGAATACATTTAAAATATATAAGATTGCAAGAGAAGTGGTGTGTGCAATATAGTAGGATTTCCATTTAATAATAGTAAATTTAACTACTCATCATTTATATGGTAATGTTAACACATATTTGAGCAGATCACTTCTGGACAAATCATGGTGCTTAATGTCAAAAATAGTAACATGGAAAAATAGTCTAAGAGAGAGTTGGCATTAACTTCCTATACTACTTTTAAATATTAAAAAGCACATAATCATATTTATTAATAAAGTACAAAATTATTTTCATATAATCAAGTATCATGTTAGTGCATCCAAAAGTGTTTTACAATGTGACTTAAAAATACATTAGTTATACTTTGAACAGCTTGCTTTCAGTTTGTTTTTAATTACAAGTAGCTGTACATGAAGTTTTTTGCACAAAGACTCCGTGGTAATTGGCCATTATTTTTTTCAGACACGAGCTGTCAATGCCAAAAACTATTTCAAATATGAAAGGTGATGATGCTATCACATTTTTATGTGCTTCAAGACTTTGAAATTTTAATGACAAGGGAAAGTACCGTGTTTCCCCGAAAATAAAACATCCTCCGAAAATAAGACCTACTTACAGGTTTCCTTCTGAGTGGAATATAAGGCATCCCCCGAAAATAAGGCCCCAGACTCTGTCTCAGAATGAAAACTAATTTACCGTAAACTGGTCGCTAGGGCCGCCCTGACTGGCATCTAGCAACCAGTGACGTTATGCGGAGTCCTGACGTCACTGCTGTGTGGAGGCAGAGCAGAGGTCGGAGTGAGCGGTGAGCGCGGGGCGGGAGAGAGGAGGAGATTTTCGCAGATGCGTGTAGAAGAACAGGAGGATTAGAGCGGACGGGATGCGGCGAAGGTGGTGAGTGCTGGTCTGTCTCTGGTGACACTACCTGATGCTTGCGGCCGCCTTCATGATGACTGAAGGTTCTCAGTCAGTGGCAGACCCTGCTCCAGCCCAGATCCAGGCCCCAGCAAGCCCAGTGACAGTCCCCAGGCAGGCCCCAGGGGGTAAATGTCTGATAAAGGGGTAGGAGGGATGTCTGGTGAAGGTGTTCAGTGGCATAGGGGTGGGGGGAGGGGGATCACTTAAAATGACACAGGAGGATCAGAGGGAGCAATCAAAATGACACAGGAGGATCAAAAGGGGTTACTAAAATGGTAATCCCCCCTCTGATTCTCCTGTGCCATTTTGATTCCCCCCTCTGATCCACCCTGTGTCATTTTGAGTGATCCCCCTCCCCCCACCTTGATACCCCAATTCCTTTTTTTTTACCCCTAGAAATGAGCGCAAAAAGAAAAAGCTACTCCGTGGAGTACAAGAAAGGAATCGTGGAAGACTCTTGGGGCCAAAATCTTACTGCTTTCTGCAAAGAGAAGATGTTGAGTATCCGATTGGTCCGAAAATGGCGAGCAGAGTATGGTAACCTCATTGAACAAGTGGACAAGGGAAATGCTAAAAAGCGCAAATGTGGATCAGGTCGGCAACCATTATTTTCCGAGCTGGAAGACCTGATCTGTGAATGGGTTGTTGACAGGAGAGCAAAGGCTTTGGTTGTGAATAGGGCTCAGATTCAAGAATTTGCCCTTGAAATGGCACCACAGTTTGACATAGCCCCCGAAGACTTCAAAGCATCATAACACTGGCTGGATAATTTCCTTCAGCGAAGTGAACTGTCTTTAAGAAGATCTACAACATTGTTTAGGTTGGAAGATACTCAAGTTATTAAGCGAGCACTTGCATTCAAGTCCTTTATTGATGATGCTGACTTCTCTAAATACAATCTTTCCAACGTGATTGCTATGGATGAAACTGCAGTGTTTATGGGCCAATCATCTCAAACAACAATTGAACAGCGGGGTGCCTCCTTAGCGTACATTCCCTCCACTGCTTACGAAAGTGCACGTGTTTCCTGTATTTTGGCAATTTGTCTGGATGGCACTAAAATCTCACCTTTAATCATTTCTAAGGGCAAGAAGGAAAAGATTGAACCTGTTTTGGGTGTTTTTATTCTTGAAACTGAAAAAGCCTGGGCCACACAAGCAGTTATAAGGAAATGGGTCGATTTAATGCTGCCGCTTGTTATGCGAGGGAGCCAAAGAGGTCTGCTAGTCTGGGATGCAGCCAGCACTCACCGCGCTAAAGACATGAAGACATTTCTTCACGAAAGAAAAATAGATCAGATAATGATTCCCGCAGGAATGACGGCCTATCTCCAGACTCTTGATATTGCAATAAACAAGCCATTCAAAGACAATTTGCGCATGGAAATTAATGACTACATTGAAAATAGAATGGAGAGAAATCAGCGTGGAAACTTTGTGAAACCTAAACTGCAAGAAGTTGTGACTTGGGTGAAGAATTCATGGGAGAAAATCACTGACAGTTGCATTGCAAATGCACTGCGAGCAGGCTACCTTGACAAGAAGTACTCATTTAAAGACAGTGCTATTGCTAAACATGAGAGATTTGGTCCACTGATTCTGAAAGAAATGGAATCACAAGAAATTCACCAGGAAATTCAGGAATTGGATTGTTATGATGATGTTCCAGAAGATGATGACATGATTGTCATTGAATAAATGAGTAAATTCTTGATACTGTAGGATTCACAGTTTGTCTGGTTTGTGTTGACAACTACTGTACTACCGTACCGTATACAGGTAATAAATTTCCTTTATTTTCACTTAACAATAAATGTGTACCATATTCTTCTTCATGAAAAAATAAGACATCCCCTGAAAATAAGACCTAGTGTGTCTTTGGGGGCAAAAATTAATATAAGACACTGTCTTATTTTCGGGGAAACACGGTATTATGTATCTTTTATTATCCTCATATATAAAAAACTCGGGTCCTTCGCATCCACAATGACCAGAGGCTCGAACAACTGAAAGTCAGTCCTGCAGTCAGCACTGGGTTGCTGTGGCAGTTGGGGGGGTACCAGGCCTGCAGGGGAGGGTAGTTGGGGCCATCAGGCCAGAAAGGGAGGACAGTTGGGGGGATCAGGCTTGCAGGGGAGGGAGTTGGGGGCAACCAGGCTGGCAGGGGAGGGCAGTTGGGGGCCATCAGGCCAGCAGGGGAGAGTAGCTGGGGCGAGATCAGGCCAGCAGGAGAGGGCAGTTAGGTGTTAATCAGGCTGGCAGGGGAGCAGTTAGGGGGTCATCAGGCTGGCAGGCAGAAGCGGTTAAGGGCAATCAGGCAGGCAGGCAGGAAGGCAGGAGAGTGGTTAGGAGCCAGCAGTCCCAGATTGTGAGGGGATGTCCGACTGCCGGTTTAGGCCCGATCCCAAGGGGTCCCAGATTGGAGAGGGTGCAGGCTGGACTGAGGTTCACTTCCCGCCACCCCAGTGCACAAATTTCGTGCACTGGGCCTCTCGTTCCTTCATAATAGACTAATATCAATTTCCATTTTCATGATCCTAATGTTTTAAAACATGGCCAAAGATAAGTTGAACAGATAAAAGGTAATAAAGGCTGGCCCATCAACTTTATCTGTGAGCAAGAAAACTCAACCTCTTTTAGAGTAATAAATATTCTATGCTAATTACTGACTTCTACTCCTCCTCTCAGTGCTTTTTTACCCTAAATGCTCTTCTCTGCATCCTGCCACTTACTAATTCTTCTGGGTCTTTTGTCCCATCTGTTAGTTGGTCATGGAAGGCTGGGGAGTATTGGGGGAGTGCAGGGTAAGAGATCAACCGAAGGACTTATATGCATGCATATAAGCATAACCAATGGACACAAGACACTGGGGAGGGGGTGAAGGCATGGGCCAGAGGGGTAGGGGAGGCTGGGGGAAGGTCAATGGGGAAAAAAGGAGACATATGTACTATTATTTGTAATACTTTAAACAATAAAAAATTAATAAATAAATACCAAAAACAAAAAAAAGAGAGAGAGAGAATTGATGACCACATGCTCCTAACTTCTCTCTCAGAAATTTATTCTCAGGCATAACTTCTTTCTTTTTATGTACATGCTTATTTCTGCTTGTCAGATATATGCTGTCCATAATTTAGATAATTTCCACACAGTAAATGTTTGTGTCACCCAGAGATACAGCTCCTTGTAAATGCCCTTTGTTCTTCCTCTGGCATTCTATGTGTTCCCGTTGGCCTCATGAATGTCTCTTTTCTTCTTAACCATCAACCTCATCACCAATTTTTTGTTATCAATCTCTCAATCTCTCCAATTTTTACATGAGAATCAAGAACAACATGACTGATAAAATAATATTAACATTACTAATAACCCAAATCAAGAAAAAGATAAACCATAGAGAAAATTGTAAGCCCTTTAAGAAAGCAAAAAATTCCCCCATTCCTTAAAAATCTGCTCAACTGTGTCTTCTTAAATAAATAAATAAATATCCCTCAGCGTCAGGATTCAAAATGCACAGAAATCTTTTCTTTCCTATCTTTGTTTCCTGTTGCATGTGTTCAATAAAACACGCTCCAAGTTGCAGTAAACTAACTTAAATAACCTATTTTTATATTGGATACTCTTTATATTAAATCCTTTTATCTTTATTCTCAGTTTAATTTCTCCCCAGTAAGAGAGCATTCTGTTTAATACTCCAAGCACGAGGACACAGTAGCAATCGGCAATAAAAATGTTTATGCTAACTTCTCCCAAAGAGCCACTTGCACATTTTTAATGTTTTTATATGTATTAAAACTATTGATTCTTCCCGGAGGAATTAATACCACATCATAGATTACCTTTGTTCAGGTCAAATAAGACTCATGAACAAGAGGCATTTGTATCCTTTAAAATAAGTTTATGCAATTGTACTAAAGGCTACTATTACAATAGCATTCTCATTTTTAATCACTTGAACAAACTGTATGCCCAACTACATTCTGGAACCAAAGAACAAATCTTGACTTTAATCATCTAAACTTAAGTGAGCATTTTTAATTTTGTTGCTTAGAAATGCTTCATTGAGATTATTTGTGGTAGAATTCCATTAGGGTTCTCAAATGATAGCTGAAAAAATTAAATATCCTGGGCTAGAAGGGAGTCCATACAGATACTTGATCTCCTATTTAAGCTTTCAGGATGATGGGAAAAGGTTTTACTGGTTGTAAAGCTGAGCACAAAATGTTCTGCATTCCTTGCTCTGTTCCAACAGAAGGATCTCAGAACTAGGAGGGAGAAGATTTTAACTGTTTATTGTTTAGTATTGTTTAGGGGTTTGTTCTTACAGCACTCTACAGTTTATGAAGTGCTTTAATTTATTTTATTAAATACTAGAGGCCTGATGCACGAAATTCATGCAAGAGTAGGCCTTTGCAGCCCCAGCTGCCTTGACCCTCGCAGTCCCGGCTTCATCTGGAAGGTCGTCCAGACGGTCGTTCTGTTGTTCGGCCATTCAGTCAATTTGCATATTATACTTTTATTGTTATAGATATTTCTGAGTTCCAGCTCTCAAATGGACATGAATGCATCAATAAAACTTCTTTACTTCTTTTTAATTTCAGTCTTTAAATCAGGTAAATGAAAAATATTTTTTTCTAAAAAAAATTTTAAAGAATACAAGTTTACAATACGTTGGGACTTTATTATTATTATTATTATTATTATTATTATTATTGGTGGTGGTGGTTAGCCATACTCAAATCTCAAATACATTGCTCAGAACTACATACTTTTATATAATTAAAGTATATTTTCTACATGTAGAAAATATACTTTAATTATATAAAAGTAAACTGTTACTGTTTTTAAATTGTATATATGTTACATAGTTTTAACAAAAAATATATTTTATAAGAATAATTGTCACTATCATCAAATATCTCTTCAAAATTGTTATAATAATTGTTTGTTTCTTCATTAGCCATAGTTATATAAAACATTGATTAAAAAATGCTAATGTAGCACTATTTGAGGACCATGAGTTATTTAAATGCTATTTATAAATGTTGAAATATACAGTGCAAAGTTAATATTTGACAGCCATTTCAAAGCATGTCACAGAAACACTGATGTTTGTTTTTAAAAAAGATAAGCTGATTTTAATATTTGTAACATGTTATATGACTCAGATGGAACTATAGAAAAGTTAATATACTCACTTGAATGTTTCAGAAATGTACAAACCTCTATTACATTTACCAGCTCTTGAAAAATGCCATGGAGATATGACCTATAGTGACATGTTCCACCACGTAATTGTCACTCAGATGCTTTCAGGGGTCTTCAAACTACGGCCCGCGGGCCACATGCGGCCCGCCGAGGATATTTATCCGGCCCACCAGGTGCCGCTGCCTGTCCTGCTTAGCAGCCGACTCGTCCCGGCCCTCAGTGCGCATAGGAATTTGTTCACAGGTTTTTTTTAAACTATAGTCCGGCCCTCCAACGGTCTGAGGGACAGTGAACTGGCCCCCTGTTTAAAAAGTTTGAGGACCCCTACTTTATGCTCAGCCAAATTTAAAAGTGAAATATGTCATTGGGGTATAAAGACTCCGAGTCAGACTTTTAAACTATGAACCATTCAAGGTGAGCTGCTTTTATTTTTCAAAGCATCTTCCCCACAAAATCAAATAGAAACATTCTTCTTATTGCTCTCTACCAAATTGCAATGAACTCTTCTCATAGGATTATCATAATACTCTTTTATTTCTCAGTGTTAGAGACTGGAAATCCAAGATCAAGGTGCTGTGCTGATTCTGTTACTGATGAGGTCTCTCTCTTCCTGGCTTCTTGTGTCCTCACATGGTGGAGAGAGGAGAAAGAGAGAGAGAAATGGCTTCACCCACATAACTTAGTTACCTCCCAATACCCCACCTTTGCTATTGACTGAATTTTAGGGGGACAAAATTCAGTCAATAGCAAAGCTGGTTCTTAGTTGTGACACCAGCAAGAAAATTGATTGAATTCATTAATGGCTGTAGTAGTCACTCCACCCCTAATCAGCCCTTCCCCAATATGCCCAAAATGTGTATATTGTATGTTTAAGACAACTGTTTTTTCATTTACATTAAAGCCATTGAAAAAAATAAAATATAAATAGGGCTCTCTTGTAAAGTTACTAAATGCCTGTAACATGTTCTCTATCTTATCAGAATAGAGAAGACTGTTACATTAATACTTAAGCTTCTCTAGCCTCTGAATAGTATAAAAACCAAACAGGATGTCAAGAACACATCTCCAAATGTTCTTTTTAATATTATATCTATTTTAGGCTCCTGGAAATATGCATACTAATTAATGAAACCAAGTAACAGACCAAGGAGATGTTTAAAAGCCTATGACAGCCAAATGTGATAGGGATCTCATTAAAATTAAGATTATGATTAACGACTATAAGAAATGCTCTCATTGGCAATGGCATGTAATTTCAGTTCTACTGGAAGTAACATACACTTCTAAGGAATTACTTGGGTAACATCTCTTTCCACAAAGTAATTACTTTTTTATGTTTTGACATGATGACACGTTAATGGCAAAGTCTCAAGGTGTTACAAATGCATAAATCACTGTCAAACACTCTCAATTGCATAATGTAGGGTATTTTTATACTAACATCATCAATAAAAAGTACTTAAGTTACTCTGCTAAGATGGTTCCATGTAAGGAGGGTTTCCATATTGAAAATAATAACACACTTGTGAATTTGTGAATAGACAGTGAAAGAAGGGACAAAATTAAGAGGATGTTGAAGAGGAAGTCAGAATTAAGTGTATTTTGAAACTGAGAGTGACACATGTTTGATGATGAGTTAAAATTATGGTAAAATTCAATGATATAGAAAAGCTAAAAAAAATTAAGAAAAGCTATATTTAGTCTTATAGATATCTGAGGATGATATTTCATGGGATTACTATTATGGCAGGCTCATGTTCATATGTTACCCTGGTCCACCAATGTGTATGACCAGAAAACAGGTTGGTTTATATACACTAATGACTGGAAACATGGTACAAGTACCAAAATGTGTATATTGAATTTAAAATGCACAATTATAATGAAAAGAGGATTACTTTTCTAATTATATTTTAATGAGTTGGCATTCCCAGAACACATACTGCTTATTGAAGAGAAAGATGCTTTATGCCATCCAAATGTGGCAAACACAGTGGGATTTGGTCTGTCATTGCACACAGACACACACGACTGAAGAATTTAGATCTTGAATCCACTGCCCTGTCACAGAGGCTTCCTCTCACAGAACGCACCTACACCTTTCCTTTGATACTACTTGCTCTGAACTCTGTCTGGGGCCACCTGTCAATGTGATTTGTGGAAATAAATAAGTTCAATACACAATGGCTTTTCATATAATCAACCACCATTTTCCTCTCTCATGCCAGAGAAATAGATGGTAGGATTTAAACTTTATTATTATTATTATTTTAATATATTGTTTATTGATTTCAGAGAGGAACGGAGAGGGAGAGAAACATCAATGATGAGAGAGAATCATTGACTGGCTGCCTCTTGCATGCCCCCAACTGGGGATTGAGCCCACAACTCAGGCATATACCCTGACCAGGAATTGAACCATGACCTCCTGGTTCATAGATTGATGCTCAACCACTGAGCAACACTGGCCAGGTGAAACTTTATTATTATTCATAATCTGGTCATGACATTAGAAGCTTCAGGGGTCCCATATTCTCTCCCACAAGTTCTAAGGGCCATCACAGTCTCTGGATGGGCAAAGATTCAACCCTGGGAAGTCAGAGATGGAAGGTAGATGGAAAAAGAAGAAATGATAGGAAGAAAAAGGAAACAGAAAGTAGGGACCTAAAGAGAAAAATGATAAGAGCAAAAGAAGTAGAAGACATGTGTAGTTTGCACATTGTGAAACATTTTCTTTTGTGCTATGAGGCAGAAAAAATAACTTTCACAGGCGAAACAATCAGATGGAAAATGTATTGATGTAAGAAAATCCAGGAAAACTGCTTCTACTACAAAATTCTGCAGGAACAACAAAGAACAATGAAGGCTTCCGTCATCTGAGTGCTTACTGTGTATTAGATACTGAAGACAATATACAAATGTTTTCTAGTTCCCAATTTTGAAATAAAATTGTAATTCAGTTGTTTGTGCTCACTTCACAGATAGAGACACAGAGGATCAGATGACTTAAATCAGTGGTCGGCAAACTCATTAGTCAACAGAGCCAAATATCAACAGTACAACGATTGAAATTTCTTTTGAGAGCCAAATTTTTTAAACTTAAACTATATAGGTAGGTACACTGTTATTAACTTAATTAGGGTACTCCTAAGCTGGCCTTTGCTAAAAACTCAAGGGGCCAAAGAGCTGCATGTGGCTCGCGAGCCGCAGTTTGCTGACCACTGACTTAAATGATTTGCCAAAAGGCACAGAGGTCTTAGGTGGAAAAAGCCAAGACTCCCACCCTACCATTTTGACAGATTTATTTACAATATTCTATATTTGCATTGTTTCTGATATATTAAGGTAGCATTTGGTAGTTGCTTTTGGAGCACAGATTCCTTTGAAAATGTCGCTGATTGAAATCCATTGCTTAATTTACATATAATAGTAGGATCCACTTTGGGAAAACTGCTTTTCTTCGTCTCCAATCATGAAGGAATGGTAAGGGCAGATGAGTGTGTTCAATCACAGACTCTCTAAAGCACAAGGATTGATGCACAGATGGCCATGTTGCCCAGTGGGTTTAACCAATGTGTGTTTTTGTTTTTTTTTTTTTCTATTATTTCTGTAATGGAAGGCAGTAGAAGGGGGCTGTTGATTATTAGACTTTGAAGTCTAGATTATGAGGCTGTAAAGCCTGGAGTTGCTTGGTTAAGTGTCTGATTTAACCAAGGCGATGAAGACCTTCAGGCACTAGATAAGATATAGAAAGAGGCAGATTCCTGGCAGCATTTGAACATCTAATTCCAAGCATCTATAAAACTAAGGACGCCCTTCTTAGAGTTTTGCCATGTCAGTTAATAATGTATCTAGTCCTATCCAGTCATTCAGTGGTTAGAGCATAGGCCTGTGGACTGAAGGGTCTCAGGTTCCATTCTGGTCAAGGGCATGCACTTCAGTTGCAGGCTCTATCCCTGACCCCCATCCGGGAGAATGCAGGAGGCAACCAATCAATGTGTCTCTCTCACATCGATGTTTCTCTCTCTGTGTCTCTCCCCCTCCCTTCCACTCTCTCTAAAAATCAATGGGAAAAATATCATCTGGTGAGGATTAACAATAATAATAATAATTTATGTATTTTACTTGTTAGCAATAGTGAATTTTAGTCAATTAAAATAAGAAGAATCTTAACATACATAAATGTGTTTATCTAGAAAAAAATGCAGAAAAATTAAAAAGTGAAAAAATTTATTTCATTGCATAGGAAATTAACTCATTTGCCTAGAATATTTTTAAAATCTATATATTTATTTTTAAATGACTATCTTGCTTTTTATACAAATATAAATTATATCCATTTCTTATCAAAATAAACAGAGATAAAGTGAGGAGAAAAAGGAGGATGAAAGGAAGATTCAAATCATGCAAAAAAAATTAATTACATGTGAATTTAGGGGGGATTAATGCTCTGAGAAAACATCAAATGTCAATTATAAATTTCTAATTGGTGGAAAAAAACTTTTGATAACTACAAGGACACGTACTCAAATCTGACATTCTATTTTACTCCAGGTGAAGGTAAGCTTGTTTAAAAGAATAACAGAGTTCTGAAGTGCTCTCAAGATTGAATTCTGCCCACATTCTTCTTTGGCACTTCTGTCAATGCGGTCATCTTTGGCTGCGTGTGCAAATTGATATTGATATATTATATTCCCATGAAAAGACCAGAAATCCACATTTCATTTAAATTACTGGACATGGATTCCTGCTGGCTTTTATGTGACTTCCCACCCTATTGTCTACCCTCAGTCCATATTTGGGGCCAAATCCAAGGACTCCAAAGCAATGAGTTGAAAAATCACTGACCAGGAAGATACACTGTGTGTCCAATGCAGCCTCTTACACAGAGGGGTAAATTTCCAGTATTAATATTAAGGAATTATAAATATGGACCAAGTAATAGATCTGTTATATGCAAAGCATAAGTATGCTTCTTTAAAGACAATATGTACACTAAAGAGATGAGGTCTCAGGGGTAGGTGTGGACTATTGAAATATTGTGCAATGTGAATCCTTCAGTACTGTGAGTTGTCCATTACTAAATGGATGAAGATTTGGCACATATATTTAGAGCATTAGAAGTAAAATTGGTAAGTGTTAAAAAATTTAAATATACCACATTCAAATTATGTTTTGGCACGTTTATTTTTTAAAATCCAGTTTGTTCACCCTGGCTCCTGTTGTTCAGCCCAGGTTAGGCGCATGTGGGAGGCAACCAACCAACCGATGTATCTCTTTCACCTCTCTCTCCCTTTTCCCCTAATAATCCCTCTCTTCCACTCTCTCTGAAAATCAATGAGAACAAATATCTTTGGGTGAAGATTTTGAAAAAAAAAAATCCTGTGTGTTGTAATTATTTAGTGTAATATTTCTATTTATACTACTTCAATTTATGTAAAAATAATTATGTTGTCATATGAGAATAAATTACAGCCACATAAAGTTAAAGTCTACCCTAAAAATTATAAGGACAATGATTTATTCAAGAAAAATACCAATTATTGTAAATTGTTTTAATTAAAGGTGATTCTTCAGAGGACATTTTGATTTCTTAATCAGTTGTAAAGAAATTGAATTGTCATAAGTAAAGATTGGTGGAGGGAGTGGCTGTACCAATTTTGTTTGCATTAATTACTTTTGTCATAGTTATACTATTACATTATATTATAATTATATGATAGGTGTACTATTATGATTACTAGGATCTTTCCTTTGTGAGAAAAAGTAAGATAATTTTGAATAGGTTCTTCCCAGAAGAATAAATGCTAATTGTCAATAATCCTTTTAAGCTATATCCATCCTCAAAAATAGCAGAATCCAAATAAAAATGAGATGTTGATTTAAATTTTAATGAAGTTAATGAAATTTAACATACCTAAGTGAAACAGCCAATAAATTATAAAACACTCACATAATCATTCAATAAATGTATACTGAATACATACTATACGTCAAACATTCTGTACCCTGGAGAAGTGGGTTAGAAATCATACAAGTCTCGACCTTTATAAAACCTACATTCTAAAATGGAAAGTGAACAATGAGCAAGTAAACAAACATATAAAAGATATAAATTTTTAAAGTTTTCATGAACAAAATAAATAATAGGGGGTAGCTAAAGGGCTAGATAGTCAGTGGGGTGTTTATTTTAGATAAGAAGGAAGACAACTTTGGAGCAAAAGCTTGAATGATGATAATGACAGCAGCCATAAGAAGACCCATGACAGGTCATTCTAGACAGAGGGAGGAACACAGATGAAGACTTGGAAGAAAGTCTAAGACTGGCATAACCAAGGAGCAAAGATTTAGGCAAGAACCAGATTGCTTACAGCCTCCTGGACCAAAGTAAGACTTGATAAAACCAGAGCTCATTGGATCCTTTTTATTGGGAGATTTACATAATCTGATGTACATTTAGTGAAGAAGAAAAAACAACACTCCAGCATCTGTGTGGGGCCTGGAATGTAAAGGGGCATGGTGGAAGCTGGGAGCATCAGTGAGGAAGGAATTACTAAATCCTCAAGATGAGTGAGGGTGGCTTAGATTAGGGTGATAAAAGTAGAAGTGGTAAGATGTGGCCAGATTAGAGATAGAGTTTGAAGTTTGAATTTGTAGGATGTGCAGTGGATTAAATGTGAGTGGTAATAAATATGTGATTGTAAGTAGGTGGAGGGCAGGGACTTAAGTAAGATGTAAAACATTGGAAGGAGAGAAGATGAGGGAGTCAAGAGTTCGATTTTTAATTGTTAGGTTGGTACACTGGAGAGAAATGTTGGACATTCAGGTGGAAATTTTAAGGAGATAGTAGCATAGACAGTCTGATGTTCAACTAAGGGATTATGGTTAGTGTTATAAATTTGGAAGAATACTTAATTATAAATGGTATTTAAAATGATGGGATTGGAAGGAATCAGCAAAAAAAGTATACTTACAAAAAAAAAAGATCTAGGATTGACTCTGAAGATACTTCAATATTTAAGAGGACAGAAAAAGGAGACACCTATAAAAGATGGGATGTGAGTAAGTAACAAAGGAAAAATAAAAACAATAAATATTTTTATAGTCCAGAGTAAGGAAATATTCCTGTGCAGTGTATCATGAGAGAAGACTTCTTTGCAAAAAGACTCCTGAACATTGGGTGAAATTTGGAATCCCTATCACTCAGGCCTCAGATATTCATAAGTGCAGATCTTAACCCACATACCTTTCAATCAAGTTTGGTGGGAACTTTATGATTTCCTGTGAAAAACTCCTTTTCATTTCTTCTTTGGTACCTAAAGTGCATCTGAGAAATGACCAAGATATGATAAATTCGTTGGGGTAGGCATTTTATAAGCACAGATTCACTTGAAGTTTCTTTGCATTTTCTAACAAATTCTTCAAAGAAAGTTATCTTGTTTACTTCATGCCTTTCCATCTTACTTTTCTCTCTTCATATGCCAGATGTCCAAAGGAATCTTTTAAAGGTCTTGCAGAAATCAGGTTAAAAGAAGGCTTTTAATCTGATCCTAGACTCTAAGCTCAGACTTCCATTTGAGCTCAGAGGGCAGTTGTTCTGAGCCTTGCATCACCATAGCGAAAGCAAGTAGATTCATCCTCACAGATAGATGCAGCGGGGAGGCCCAAACATTCACACACACACACACACACACACACACACACACACTCCTGTTTCAAGATCTGCTCAGCAGCCACAAAAATGAGCTTTTAGAGTACACTTCAACAGTTAAAGTTTTATTTCTAAAACACCAATAGCACCAGAAGAAAATGTGATACGTGAGAAGTGAAATGAACAGAGACAAAGTCAAACAGTGAAGACAAAATCCATTAAAGGCAGGGATGCTAGCCCACCACCACCTGTTGCTGCAAATAAAATTTTATTAGCTGTTTATTTACATATCATCTATAACTGCTTCCAGGCAAAAATGACAGAATTGAGCAGTTGCAACAGAGAACATGTGGTCCCAAAGCCTAAAATATTTACTACTTGGCTCTTTACAAAAATTGGCTGCCAACCCATCCCAGAACCTCCCTCAGTGCCTACATCCTTCTATGTGACATACCGCTCTGATGAATGACCTTCTTACTCAAGTGATGGTGTTTAGTTCTTCCTTAATTGCTCTGGGGACTCTTTTGAGCCTTCTGAGAAATTAGAAAGTGATTTCATACCTCCTTATGGCTGCGTCTTTCCTTTCAAAAATAAAAGTCTGAAGTAATTAGGATTCCATTAAACTCTTATCCTATGGTCATTATTATGCTTAGTGTCTGTTAGGGAAGTGGGGATGTTTGTTCATTTCCCTTTCAATTTTTCAGTCTGAGATAATACATAATACCATTGACTGACTGATTCTATGGAAACACTAGTGTCTCGAAAAATTATGAAACAGTTTGAAAACCATTTATTTTTCTCCTCATTATAGATTTAGCCTACTGTCTGTGTTAATGAGTTTTATTCTTGGCACATAAGTGTGAATGTGTCCAACAATTCTGATCTTTACTCTTTGAAAATGTGAGAACAGAAACAGACCAGCTGAAACTGATGACGGTGGAGAAGGAGCGATGAAGACAGGCCCTGGGCTAGCCTGCGTGGCTCACAGTGGCAGAGCCCCTCCCCTGCTCAGTGTGGACATAAAAAATAAAGTTACAATGATTTCATACATTAGTAGTATGTTTCTCATTGTGGTACCTGGTACTCATGATGTGGAACGGCTAGCCAACTTCCCCAGGGGTCTCAGTCAGGTCAGCCTCACTTATACCCGTGGGTACAGCACTTTCACAGCCATGCAATGCCAGCGATTCTGCTTCTCCACTCCCTGTAGCTTCAACTACTTGTGATAATCCCTCCTGCAAAGGCTTCCAAACCCCCAATAACTCCACGATAGCATCTGCTGCGGCGGCCACTGCCCTATTGCTGTCCTCTTGCTTAAGCCTCACGTTGCAAGGGTAACGCTGCACTCAAGCAGACTCGCTGGGTGAAGACACTGCGCTGAATGCAAAATCCAGTGCTGGTCCTGGCACTGGCATGGTGAGTGGTACTGAGGCCTTCAAAGCCTCTCACATTGCAGCTGCTGCCGGCACTGCGGACTACCACCAAAGAAGTATAGATGGCCTCTGAATGTGCTCCTCTGAAGGAGGGAGAAGTCTTTCACTTGCCTTCAGATCCTAAGCCCAAAATGGCTCCCTTGAGTCTCTCACAGAGATTTTGAATGACAATTATTCATCAGTGTATCTATCTAGATTCAGCTTGTCTATTTTTTATACACGGTAACTTTCTATATAGTTAAAGTTGAGCACAATCCCATGGGAGTTGGGGAACAAAGGAGCTGAGTGGCAGAAATCATACCATACTCAAAAGCATAATCCTCTTGAGTCTTATAAAAGAAAATGCCCTTCTGTTGCTCACATCTCCTGAGAGTATAAATTACAGTTCATTGTATTAATATTGGTTCATTTTATAATTCTAAGGCATTCAAAGAGTATAGTTCTGGCCAGTAGACTGTTTAAAATAATGAGGTAGTGTATAATTTTTCAAACTTTAACTCAAAAGGTTTTAATAAACTGAAGTCTTGGTGCTTAAAACAATGAGCTTTTGTTATTGGCAAATCAGTCATATGGAACACCTCTTTCACTGAAGATTCTGGATAATGAGGCATCATTAGAAAATAGGAACAGTAACATATTTATTTTCATGCTATTTACCACAATGGGGAAATCCAATATCCAATTGATTCCTGAATTTGGAGAAGGAATATGAGTTCAAGACAAATAATTGAGGGGAAAATAATTAAAAATAAGTAGTCAATATGTGGCTATAACAAACCATCTCTACTCACACAGCAGTGCAGTAGGAGGTATCCCAATGGGCAGACCCCAAATTCTGAGGGATATTGAAATGAAGGAAGCAAGTGCTTCTATAGGAAAAGCAAGTCCTACATCAGGAAAGGGTCAACTGGCACTCTTTTGTGAGGTGAGTCACTGGCTATGATACTTCCATGTGAGAAGCAATGAAAAAGTGCAGTTTTGCCCAGGAATGCCTCCCTTTCAGAAAACCTAAAATTGATACTTCTGGCTTGAGAGGAAAGAAAAGAAAAAGACAAGGTTAGTAAAGTATGGCCAGTGAGCCAAATTCTACCTGTGGTCTGGGACTGTTTATGTAAAGAATATTTAATCAGAACATAGCCACGCTGGGTCATTTCTATGTTTTCCATGGCTGTAATAAGAGTAGAGTTGATTAACTGCAAAAGAGTATATGGTTCTTTACAGAAAATGTGTGCCGATCCCTACATTGGGGTATCAAGTACAAGAGTGAAACCTGCATCATAAAAGACATCTGAAAAGCTCTGAACTAACAAGCCTTGGCAAGGCTTACTATGTACAGATCTTGACCTTAGAACCACATCACTAGACTCTGAGAAGCTCAATTCTTGGATGACCTCACTGTGAATCCGAGCTTACCCCACCAGGTACCAGAAAGTTCCTTTGCTTTCTTTTCTACTGTAGATCAGGTATTTCTTGCTATTGCTGCTTTCTACTTAAATCCATTGGAATCAAGGGAAAGGCTATTGTTCTGGAAATTATTTTAGTTGACTATATTAATACTGTTAACTTGAGTATTCCTTGCAAAAGAGAAGAGCTGCCAAAGTTAAAATGGATAATATCTTAATCAGCTCGGTCTGGCAGAACAAAATACCATCAACTCAGTGGTTTAAACAGCAGAGATTTATTTCCTGGCGTCTAGAAAGTTCAAGATGAAGGCACTGGCCAACTCAGGACCAGGAGAAGGCTCTCTTCCTGGCTTGTACATGGATGGCCGCCTTCTCACTGGATGTTCACATAACCTCTTCTTTGTGCCAACATGTGGAAAGAGAGCCAGCAAGCTCTCTGGTGTCCCTTCTTAGAAAACGGCATTTGCAGAACTTTTTCACAAGTACAATCAAATTGTAGTTCAAGCTTGCTTTGAAAAACCAACTACGACAAAGTTTCCTTTCTCCGTTCTTTAAGTTTGTTGATAATCATTGATTATCATTTTGGTTGACAGATATCCTACACTAACTTAGGTCTTTGTCATGATTTTTTTAAATATGCAGATTTCTTCTTAAATTGAGCATTTGAATTCATTCTAGATATAGAAATAGAGGTTGCAAATGTCAGAGCACTTTTTGCTCTATATTTTAAAAATGTGTATTATTTATTTATTTATTTTATCAAGGTTCTACTTTTGAAATAGTTTCCAAATAAGACTCACATACATAATTCTAATTTGTTTCTAAAAGTGGCTTCACCTAATCTAATTTTTGAAGAGGTGGCTCTGACAAAAAAAAATATTATAAATGTGATGCAATCTTTTTAATCAGGTGCAAGTGTGATAGACTTTCTACTGCAGCCTCAACAGAAATGACAACAAATGGATCCGAAATTCCTACCTATTTCTTGAATTTAATCAAAGGGACACTGAGATAGGGAATCAATGAGCTGTGCGGAGCCAAGTGAAAGAGCAAAGCCAAGTTAAAATCAGGGGGAGTAAAACAGACCAGACCATGAACAAAGGCCTACAGGATACTACTTTGCCTAAAGGATGCTGAAAGAACAAACCTGGTTCCTTCAGAAGCTGTGATTCTTGTGACAGTTCCCATAAGACCTGACTCTATTTATTCAACCTTTAAAATAAAACTCCCTTTTTGTTTAAGGAATCTTGAGCAGGTTTCAGTTCCTTGCAACAAATAATCCCTGTCTAGAATAGAAATTGGTGCAAAGGACATAATAGAAAAATAGAAATTCTCAAAGGTATGAATTTGTCTATAATTTTGAGAAACAGGATATTTTTCAGATAGAAGAGGGGAGAGGCTGGAAGGGCGAAGATATTATCCTTAGGCACCTTGGGGACTAATAATAATTAATTTATTAACTGTAACCTGGTGGGATCTAGATCAGGTGACTGAAGAAAAATGTGGGAGGCTTAGGTTTCAAAATATAAGGCAAATGAAGATATTCCTTATGTCATTAAGTAAAATTGTAGTAAGAAAAAAATGCTGTAGTCCCAGGTGACCTTGCCAAGTATCATCAGTGAAAAGCAAAGTGCTCTCACTGGTGCAAAGGCATGTAAGGTTATCATTAGGAGAAAGAAAAAGGGGCCGAGAGTAAGGGGACTCAATAGTGGGGGGAGTTTGACATTATGTCCTCTGAGAAAATGTTAGAGATTCCCAGAAGAATCAGGATCATGGAATCAGGCAAAAGGCATTTAAAAAGCAAATCTGTTTCCCATTACCAACCCAGATATAGCTACAAAGAGGACACACTAAGGCTTCTCATGACTTGATAACATCCTTGTCATTTGTGAATTTCCTTAACTCATATAGATGTCTTCTTGTAATTATTAAGAATAAATTATTTAGAAATGAAAAGAACGTTAAGTACATTTTTAGAAAGAAATTTAGATTAGGAATCCTATGTTCTACACGTACTGGAGAAGATAACAAAATCACAGGGGACATTAAGTGACATACACTGTAAAAGTAGGTCAAAACTTGGGATCCACAAGAGGAAAAGAAGAGAAAGATACCGGCTTAGATCTCATAAATTATCCTGAGATATTAACCAGAAAGAAACTCCTTTTTTCTCTACAAGAATTATGTACAGAAAGCAAGGGGGCACAAGAAAAGTATATTAAAGCAACTCAGAAGATAGAAATATTAGGCAAAAACAGCATTCATTGGTTTTCAAAGTATGCTTTTAGAAAGCATTGTTCTCTGTTTAGGGACAGTTCTAAATGCTTGACATCTGAGGAAAATACCTACATTGTTTGAAACTGCTCTTCTGTTTCTCACTAATGTGCAACTTGAAAGAATTAATGTTTTTCCCCTCTGAAAATTCAAGTAAAATGATAGACTATTCACATATTTACTTTGTACTAACAAAAAAATCTATCTTCAAAAGTTTAGGGTTTTTTTATTCTTTTCATTGTATAAAATAATCTCTCTGTTGATAGTGCTTAAATTGGGGCAGAAGATAAAACTTGCCAAAAAATAAAAAAGAAAGAAAGGACTTTTATTTTGGCTCGGACATAATTCATTATATTTGCAACTATACATAAAAGGAAGAAAGATGAAACTCAAACATATAAATGTACTTTTATATGGTTGTCAAAAAATGCAAACACAGCCGCTATTTATCTGATAACATTGAAGAGAAAAGTAGTTCCCAAATGATGTGAGGTTAAATCTACAAAGATGAGATGAATTGTAAAGGGAAGCATTTAACTGGTGAAACCGTATCAGCCCAGATGAGCAATCAAGGCAGCATTGTCACTTTTTCTTCCTCAATAAAAGGTTTATACTGTTGGCTTTGGGGACAAAGTGCCTTATTAATTACATCAAATTTTACTTTGCCTGTCTACCGATCACTAAGTCATTATTTGACACTAGAGGCCCAGTGTACGAATTCGTGCACAGGTGGGGTCCAGCCGGTCAGGGGGAGGGGTCACGGGAGGTTGGCTGGTCAGCCCCACCCCTGACCCGGCTGGGTGGCCAGCTGCAGTGTGCATGATAGCGACTGGTTGTTCTGGTTGTTCAGTTGTTCTGGTCACTTGGCTTTTATATATATAGATTATTGATTGTTGATTATAAGAGCTCAAATCTTCACCTTTTTTTATATTTATTACACTGTATTGTCAATATCTATTTATTTACATGTCTCCCCCACCCATCTATAAACTCACTGAGGACAAGGATATATCTAATGCAGTGGTTCTCAAGGTGTGGTTTTGGGACCAGAAGCATCAACATTAACATTATGTAGGAAATGGTTAAAAATGCAAATTCTTGGGCTCCACCCCAGACCTGGAGCCTGGCACTCTGCTATAAGGAGTCCTCCTGGACAGATACTCATGGTTTTGAGAACCACTGGTGATGAATCACATTCAGGCACAATACCTAAGAGTGTAGAATCTAGCAGGGAAAATTTCTACCTGTGCTGAAACCTGTCTTGTGATGTTTTCAACACACTCTTTATATACAGTGTCCTACTGCCCCAGATCCTACTCATCACATAAAAAAGTGAAGTATGTTCATACTAGGGAACCATATTGCTCCTTTCTGGGATATTTTCAATATTAAAAGAAAAATGCTATAGATAGTAACACCTTCTGTTGCTCAGACTGAAAAATTGAAAGGGAAATGAACTAACATCCCTAACAGACACTAAGCATAATAATGACCATAGGATAAGAGTTTAATGGAATCCTAATTACTTCAGACTTTTATTTTTGAAAGGATAGACACAGCCATAAGGAGGTATGAAAATGTGTAGGATCATTTCAAGTTGACTTCATTTAGACAAGGGGCATCAGGGAAAGCTTCTGATTAGGTAATGGTTCTTTGTTCTCTCATAACACCCTGAACTACAATAAGGCAGTTCTAGACTCTTTTCTTTCTTTCACTGAGTGCTCCTTAATGTTAATTACTGTGCTCCTTTCTCAGACCTCAAGAGCCTAGAACCATAGCAGGTAGTAGATATTCAATAAACAGATGAATGAGTAAGCCCTATAAAAAAATTAACTTTCCACTCACAATTTCCTAGCACTGAAATTTATAAGTAATTACTTCAGTGGTAAGTTATATCTTCAGGATTTCCCTTACACTGATGTAAATTGGAAAATATTAAACCTGTTCACATTAGATAGTACTTATTACCAAAGAGTTCAGTCACTTTTTGATAAGAAAATACAACATTCTGGGGTCCTGAGGATTAAAATTACTTTATTAATGGGGTCATTATTCATAATAATTCCCATTCTCTTCAAGATAATCAGCTACTTGAAAACAATATTTCAAGAGACAGGAAACAACACCTAGTAACAGAAGTATTTTATTGGTCCCTAAGACATATAACAGGTTAGCTACAGACACCTAGGTAGCCATTTATTTTTCCAGATTTAAGTGAAGACACCTAGCTGGTTAAATGCAACCAAACATAGCAACCCCCATAGCTGGGTGACACAGTGTTAACAACCCTTCCTATCTCCCCACCTATTTATAGTCAAAGGGATAGGGAAGGGCTTCAAAGGCCTAGACACACTCTTCTCCAAACCCACTCTTCTCTATTGCAGAATATAGAAAATGTTTTCTCCCACAGAAAATCCATGGATCTATAGAGTTTTACTGAGCATAATTTCAGAATTCAGTCTCACAAATTTGTGTAGTGAGTTCTCATTGTTCACCTTTACTCTAAATATAATTTTACTTTCTTACTATATAGAGAACATCTTTCTTATTTTATAATACATAAAACTAAACCTATGTAAAAACAAGGCCTTTCTTCCCAATTAAACACATTATTCTTAAAAAATAAATAATTAATTAATCTTCAGTGTTCATTAATTTCGTATTTTTCAGGCTCATATCCATGAATTTTCTCATGTTCTGTAGAAAATGGTCCCTGCAAAGAGATTCTGTACAGTCAAACTATGTCCAAAATTCTACCTATTATACTTCTAATATCTCAGTCCATCCTGTAAGGACATGGCTCCTGTCATGAGAAGTATAAAATGTAAGAAAAGTCAAATTCCCTTCCCCAAGCCACTCTTCTTTTCTTTTTCCCTGATGAAATATTGCTTTTTCTTCAAATAACCTAATTTGTGAAACTGCTTCCCATTTTATCAATGCCCAGTCTGGTCTAATCCATGGCTATAGGTACCATCTATATGCTGAAGAGTCACAAATTTCTAATTCATTCCTCCTTAGCTTCAGAACCACATAATCAATCTACTTACCCGTGCACATCACAGTATAGCTTTCAAAAAACACTTAAAATTCAATATTTCTAAAACTTAACTCATGATCTTCTCCCCCCAAAACCTATTTCTGATATTCAGGTCTTGCCATATATACAGTTTCCAAAGCAAAACACCTGAAAAATATTCTCAAATCCGACCGCCTTCCTTACCCTTTACAGTCAAACCATTTCCCAAATCTCGTCTATTCTAACTAATTATATCTCTAATCTGTCTTTTTTACTATCTTCATGGCCACCATCCTAGTCCAAGCCACTTTTATTTCTTACCTGGATCACTGTGATTGTTGTTTAACTGACCCCAATGCCTATACTTGTATCTTGCAGTTTGGCAGCCTGATATCTATAATCACAAATCTGATCATGTCATTCCCAAATTGTAACCTGTCCATGGCCTCCCATTGCCTTTACAGTGAGGTTTATATATCTTCAACATGACATATAAGGCCCTGCTTGTAGTCTGAACTCTTAGCGAGAACTACAAGGCCTTACCCGACTAGTTTTATCTCCCCCTGTTACCTTCACTATCTATGACCCAAACTGACTCTCATTTTTTCAGTTAAGCCACTCAGACTGCTTCCTCTAACTATAATGCCTTTTCAAATTATTCCCTTTCAAACTGAGTCAACTTAAATATCACTCTCTCAAACACACTGTGTCAGGTTTTATTTTTCCAACCATGGCCACAGCATAGCAGTATTGATTGTCTCACGTTATTTCCCAGAACTTTGTCCCTTGTCCCTCAAGAGCTAGAGTGTATTTATCTTTGAACCTTGGCTGGCTTGTGACTTCAACCAATAAAGAATGACAGAAATTATGCTATATGACTTCAGAGACTAGGTTAAAAAAAGGGGGGTGCAGCTTCTGCCTGGCTTTTTTGGGACACTCACCTTTGGAAGTCGTCATCCACAAAAATACGTAAAGGCCTTATGTAGGTGTTCTGACCAGAAATTCTAGCTAAGATTTTAGCCAACAGCCAGCATCAAGCATCAGACATGTGAATGAATGTTCTTCAGATTATTCCAACTTTTATGCTTTGAGTCCTATCCAGTCATCCCCCTGTACCATTGTTTGTCTTACTGAATCTCTAAACACAATAGAGCTTGTTTGATGCACTAAGTTTGAAATTAATTTATAAATGTTTCCCTGGTACTTGGAAGAGATGCCTCCCCTGGTCCTTCTCTGAGACTAGGTCCTGCTCTCACAGACTTCCAGAGCTCTCATGGGATTTTAACTATGTCTTTAATGTCTATCTGCTCTTTTACCTTGAAGTTCAATGAGGATATGGATTGTATCAGCTTTGTTCACTATTATATTCACCATGTATTTGGTAAATATTTGTAAAATATTTGAATAAAATTATGTTAGAGATAATTAACAAAAAAAGAGGAGCTTGACATTCAGAAATTGCAAAACTAAAATGAGCAGCAGAAAAATAGCATGTGGCTTTTTAATAAATCCTTTAGAAACAAATGAAGGCATAAGACTATAATGCTATTCTTTGGAATTACATGGTAGCATTTGTATTTGTGAGATAGGAGGAAGCTAAGGCATAAGCAAGATGGGTTGGCAGCATACATTTTGGCATAGAGCGGAGCTAAGACCATAAAACCCTGAAAATTGGGAGGAGATGAAAAATATCCTAGTAAGTTTTTTTTTAAGTCATCCAAGGCTTTTTAAAAGTCAGATTTCCAAGTGATGGTGTCACTAGAGAAATGAGAAGAGTGATGAAAAGAAATGGAGGGAGGAATCAGTATCACAGCCCTGTTGTCAGCATCTCTAAGTAGCAAACTCAAAAAAGTATTTACAGTTAGATTGAGGCCAAAACACAAACAAGCATCAAAGAGCTTCTCTGCCCAAATGCTGTCTTCAACAAAGAAAGTATAAATATTTCATTGAAACTGACATGGATAGAGACCCTAACACTTTCCTTCACATCAAATATGGCAAATCAAAATTAATACATCTGTCTTTTCTAATAATGTCAGACGTTAAAACCATATAGGTAAGTTCTCTAATGCCATTTTCTCTACAAGGTCTTACATTCTTTAAACCTGATTTTTCCTTTTGCTGAATTTTTCAAGATTCTAATTCTCAACATATCTTTATTTTAGGCTAATTTGTATTTTGATAACAATTATGCGTTTGCAAAGTTGATTTAATACAGCTCCTAAAATGAAGACAAATATGCATAATGTAAAAAATAAATGGATGGGTATGCATACTATATGTTATCAAAACCTTGAATGAAACTAGTTTCATAGCTATTTAAAAATCTCTATGGGATTGAAAAATGGATAAACAAACATCATAGATATGTAAAAATCTACTCAGGGAAATCAACATTTCTTCTGGAGAAGGAAAGGGAAACAAACAATAAGGTACTCCAAGGATTAGTGCTAAAATAGATTCAAGTTTTTTAACTAATGAGGAAGCAAAGACACAATAAATTCTCTAAAACTGTACTGCAAAACCGAGCACTTTTAGATAATAAAATGCCCAGTCAAATGGTTGTCTTGAAAGATGTCCACAATGGATAGAAAATGCCAGTAAAGCTTTACCATAAGCATATGTATGATAATGCATTAAGCAAAAAGTAATCCAGATCCCGTTTACAATCTAATTGGGTCTGAGCTATCAGCAAAACTCAGGAAACTGTCAGTGAGGACTTTGTAGATTGACAGTCCCTGAAGGCATCGATGTAATGCACTTTTAGCTAATTCCTTTATACAGAAAGGCTTCCAAAACACCACACTGAGAAGGTAGCCAGGCCTATAGCCTCTATTCAAATTCTAATTCCAGAACTGCCCATATCAATCTCACAGCTCACCCAGTCTTGCTCTAATTTCCCAGCTATGAATCTCAGTATGCATTTACCTATATGCTACTGCTGCAGCTCTCAGATTTGACAGCCTAAGTCAGATCTAGCTAAAATCCTGCTGGTCTTCCCACTGCAAAGCATCACCAGCAAACTCTTAATAGCCATGTGACTAGAGGTGGCCTGTCCCAGGAGGGGACCCCCCTACCTGGTGGTAGGAGCCTCACAGGAAAGACTAGACTTATGTTCTGCTGAAGCCAAAAGAATCAAGAAAGCAATGGGCATTATTATCAATACATATTATGAGGACCTCCTTTTTTCCTCTCTCTTTCTTTGAGAGAACACATCTCATTTCATATAATGAAAACAAAAAGAAAACCAAGATTTACCTTGCTGGATTGTGGTTGTGAATATCCTTTCCATTATAGCATCAATGCCAGAAAAATTACCTGAATTTTGCCTAATTTATGTTTATTTTGCATGAATATAAATTTTCCACTCTTATTCCTCAGTGGTTGTAATTACATCACTGCATAATGTTCTTGGTTTAAATTACACTATTGTCAAATTAGCAAAAATACAAACAGACAAAAGTAGCAATGGAATTATTAAACATATATGCTCTCTAAATTACAATATGTGCAATAATGTGTACATCCTTTGAAAAATGCTGGTATCACATAACTGAAAAATAGCAATTGAATATAAATATGTCTTTCTGTGTCTTTTCATTCTCATTGCCAAACACCACTATCTAGTAACTGATCTTCATGGTTTAAAATTGAAAAGTGCTATATGCCTTTTTTTAATTAAAATTATTTCCATATTATACCCAGTTTGTTTTATTTTTAAAGGGAAAAGGTGGCTGATTGAATTGACAAGATTAACACAAAGGCATGACTTAATTCTGCATGAGATCACTTATTCCTATGAATTATTTTTTTTAATTCTGTAGAATATCAACAATACCTGTCTGAATCAGAGGTGTCTGTGATGGAATAATACAATTCCCTCTACATTCATGGTGTCCCAAACACAACAAAGGCAGATTTTTAAAACAGGTTGAGACCTTTGTTGATGCCTTCAATAGACAGGTTTTCTAGGTTACTCCAATTTGGTGTGTAGTGTGCTTCTGCCATCTACTGGAATAATGATATACTGCAGTTGCAATAATTTTTGTAGCAATAAGAGTGTAACCCATGGTGATTGAACTCAGTTAACCAGTCACTTTAAAGATAATTTCTCATAGCCCTAACATATATAAGTATATATTAAATAGTCACTTTGTACATGGCTAGGGAAGAGATCTTCCAAAACTGGAGACCTCTGTGAGACATGTGAACCTTTTCTTTGTTGTAAAATTACTTTCTCTTTTAGATGCAAGTATGTCTGTTTTAAATATGCAACACCATAGGGAGATGAGAGAAAAGAAGTCTGAGTTTCCAAAAGCCAGAGGCTTAAATAATAAGGGGAGAAATGCACACAGAAACAATTTGACCAATTTTTTATTTTTAGTAGACTTTAATTTTGGTTAAAGATCCATTTAGGCTTTTTCCATAAATATGATCAATCTGATAATATCCTTTATTTGACAGAAAAGAATTTCCCATGGTCTTCTTATATGTAGAGGCCACCTTTAACATTCCACAGCATCTTGAATTTATAAAATTATTCTCATCTTGCAATCCTCTGAATTTGGTAGCTTCAACATTATTACCATCATCTGAGGGGTTTGAAATGGAAGTAGAGAGAATTGGAACAAGTGGACTCTATAATGGCCCCCCATGATCCCACCTCCTTGTGCATTCTCTTCTTTTGACTGTGGGCTGGACCTGGAGATTTGCCCTTAACAAATAGAATACAGCAAAATGGAATGTGGCCTCTGAGATTAGGTTCTAAAACTCTCTCTTCTCTCTCCTCCTCCTCCTCCTCCTCCTCCTCCTCCTCCTCCTCTTGCTCTCTCTCTCCCGCACACTCTCTCCTCTCTCTCGGCTCTTCTCACTTGCTCACTCTGATGAAGCAAGCTGCCATCTTATGAGCTCCCTATGGAGAAGCCACAAAGAATAGAAGAAGGCCTTTGACCAATAACCAGTGAGAACACAGGCCCTCAGTCCAACCCAGAAGAAACTGAATCCTGAAAATCACATGAGTGAGGTTAGAAAGGCATCTTTCCCCAGATGAACTTGTGAGTGACTACAGTCCTGGCATTATCTTCACTGCAGCACTGTGAGGGACCATGAGCCAAAGAATCTAGCAAAGCCTAACATAGACATCTCATGCATAGAACCCACTAAGTCATAAATTTCCTGTTTCTTACATTTTTATTGATGCCAGAGAGGAAGGCAGAGGGAGAGAGAAATAGAGAGAAACATCAATGATGAGAGAATCATCGATTGGCTGCCTCCTGCACACCCCCTACTGTGGTTTGAGCCCGCAACCCAGGTGTGTGCCCTGACCAGGAATCTAACCACAACCTCCTGGTTCATGGGTCTATGCTCAGCCACTAAGCCACACTGGCCCAGCAGTCATAAATTTTATTTTAATGTTAAACTAATAAATTTTGAGGCAATTGGTATGTAGCAATAAATAACTAATATAAGAATATGAAGAAAATTCCCATAGATTCCAGCCTGACCAATGATATAAAGAGAACAAGCACTTTGAAGTTATCTCAGTAAGTTAATAGCAAGCCTGATTCTAGCACATTAAAAAGAAGAAATGTGATGCAACACAACAAACGCTTATTGAGCAGCTAATCTTCAAAAGGCCTAGATTATGCAAATAAGAACAAAATCTAATATCAAATAGGAAGTGCTATAGCTGAATGTTTGTGTACTCCTAAAATTTATATGTTGAAACTTAATCTCCAGTGTAATGTTATTTGAAGGTGGGGCCTTTGGGAAGAGATTACGCCATGAGGGCAGAGTCCTCATAATGGAACTAGTGTCCTTACCTTTACGAAAGAGACCATGTAAGGTGGTCTTGCCCCTTCCACCATGTGAGATTAAAGTGAAAAGATGGGCTTCTATGAATCAGAAAACAGGTCCTCACCAGACACTGAATCAGTCCGACATCTTGATCTTGGACTTCCCAGCCTCCACAACTGTAAGAAATAAATTGTTGTTTATAAGCCACCCAGTCTATGGCATTTTTGTTATAGCAGCCCAAACAGACTAAGACAGGAAGTAATAGGTAGGTAAAGAGGAATCACTAGAGGGAAGATTAGAGTGAGGGATATAAATAATGATGCTAATGTTAGGAGGGCTCAAAGAATATCCTCCCTAGATAAATATCAGAAGGACATCATTGGGCAGACAGCCCTTGAAACAGGCCTTGTAAGAAAGGCTAAGATTTCAAAAGGAGAAGAGAATGTCAAGTAATAGTTAAAATATGAAAATGTGCAGAAGTGAGAAAATGGGGCATACTTAAACAACAGGGCATACTTAAGTGATGGTTTATACATGGAGAGATACAAGGGAATAAGCCTGCAGCAGTCAAATAACTGAATTGAGAGGCCTGAATGCCAGGTCTGAGTAATCTGCATTTAATTAATTCTGCAAGGATCCATTGAAATTGTTTGAGAAGGAGAAGATTTTGACCAAATTAACATCGTCAAAGAATTATTTTGCAACAAAACAAGAGATGGTCCAGATACTATTAGAAGATTTGTGAAAGATTAAGGAATGAACCAAAAAAGTTATTGACACTTTGATCATAAACTACACATATTGAAAATAAGAGTCAGGTACACTAGGGCCCATGGACCAAACCGAGCCAGTGACCTACTTTTGTACATTTGAATTTTGAAGGATGGTTATACTTTTAAAAGGTTTAAGACAAAACAAAAAAAATCAAGATGAATAAGTGACAGAGACCATTACTATCTGATTCTTTACAAAATATGCTAGCCATCCTTTGGTCTAAAGAACATCCTTCAGCTTCTGAATCTAAGGGATCTGCAGGTTTCACGGTCTTTTGAGCTATTTTACAACTCTGTAAGTTGTAGATAATTGATAGCACTGAAAATAACTTGTCCATTAGCATGCAAATAAATTCTGTCTGATGGAAAGACATTTTTCTCTTTCCCATACCTATCCCTGTGGAAAAGAGTTGATTTTGCTTCTAACTGTAAAATCATTTCATGGCCTATATGTCTCTCCTTTTTGAATTACCTTTTGAAGTGGTTGTAACACTTAACTGGTTACCTCATAAGTTCATGAGTTAAATAAAATCCTTGACAAGTGTTCATTTTATATTTTTTATGGAGTCAGAATTTGGTCTTTTTACAAATGTATTCTTTAACAATGGGAAAAGAAAAAGATGATAAATCAGAGATGATCAAAGCTACGCATGTCCTAATGTATCATTAAACATCTTGGATCTCTGGGTGTCTCTAGTTGATTAAGTTCAGCTACTCCCCAAGTATATAAGGAGGTTAGAGACTAGGCAGGTGACTCAGCCCTCTTCTGATTTTAAGGGTGTTCTGGGTGTTATGAGATGAAGACTAAATGAAATCCTGTGACACAGAGTAGTATCCTTCCTACTAGATAGTCGCCCAGGGAGGGACTAGATGAAGCAAGGACACCATCCAGTAAAAATACAGTCATGAGCTGCTTAACAATGGAGATGTGTTCTGAACAATTAGTCATTAGGTGATTTTGTTGTTGTGTGGACATCATAGAATGCACTTACACAGACCTAGATGGTTTAGCTTAATACACACCTAGGCTATATGGTATAGCCTACTGCTCCTAGGCTACAAGCCTGTGCAGCATACTTCTATACAAAATATCACAAAATTAAATCAAGCTCAAGAGAAAATAATGCAATTGAGAAATACAAGATGCATGAGGATTCTGTCCACATTACACAGCAATCTTTCTTTTTTATAAATAAAAAGAGTACTCTCTAAAATAATGATAAAAGTTATAGTAAACACATAAACCAGTAACATAGTCGTTTGTTGTCATTATCCAGTATTATGTACTGTACAGAATTGTCTGTGCTATACTTTTGTACAACTATAAGCATAGGTTTGCTTACACCAGCATCACCTAAGCACAAGAGGAATGTGCTGTGCTACAACATTATAATGGTTACAGTATCACTTGGCAATAGGAATTTTCAGCACCATAATAATCTTATGGGATCACCATCATATACACTGAGTGGCCAGATTATTATGATCTCTAAATGCATAATAATCTGGCCACTCAGTGTATATCATATAATAAAAGGCTATTATGCAAATTGTCCCCTTGACCAGGAGTTCGACCAGCAGGCAGGCCGGCCAACAGCCCATGTCCCCTCCCGCTGGCCAGGCTGGCCGGACCCCACCCATGCACAAATTCATGCACCGGGCCTCATACACACACACACACACACACACACACACACACACACACACACACACTGAGTGGCCAGATTATTATGCATTCAGAGATCATAATAATCTGGCCACTCATTGTATGTGTCCGTCATGGACCAAAACAACATTATGTGGTGTGCTAGTGCTAGCAAAATACTTGAGTGAGGAAAAGAGGGGCAAGGAGGTCATGTCAGCAATGTTCCATATAGTGTTCCTTTATCAGGTCTACCCATAGGGCAACTATTGGCCCCCTTTCCCTTCTTGAAAGGCCCATGTTTTTTCTCTCTCATCCTTCAATCAGTTTTTAGAAAAGGACATGACTTCCTCACTAAGACATTTTTCCTTCCTTCTTGCTTCTTCAAGCATTATTTTTTTTCTTTTCTAATGGCTATGCAAAAATCCCATCCACTAGTTATTTCTCAATTGACTCTGATGGTCCATTAGAACAACCAATTTATCAAATAACTACTTTGCTTACATCATGAAGGGTTTAATCTTTAAACTCTGAGTGAGTTGATATTTGGGTGTTTTGGAATGGTGGTAGTGAGGTATTTACATTTTGAAAAGAGGAAGAAGTTTATTTTTCTTATTAGAAAAGTCTGAATTAACTTATCCTGCTCCACATGGTAATATGGTGATGAAATTAGAAAACACTTGGTGGATTAAGAAATCATTATGAAGGTAGAATTTTCATAAATTGGCATCTTATGGAATATAAAGGATGAAACAGATGAACTGGTATAAAAGATATTCCAGTATATCAAGCCTGGTTCACTGGTGGTGATGTTAGCCGATAAAGGGAATTCAGGTCAAGGAACTGTTTTGGGAAGTGGTTGAAGAGATTATGATGTGACCTTTCTTAATGTAAGAACCATTATAGCTGTAGTACTCATTATAGAAAAATTTTAAGACAATGGAGAATAATAATGTAGAAGTAATTCCCGTTTATATAACAGATAAATCATATGGTTTAGGGTACTTATTTTAATATTTTCCTAATTCTAGAGTGAAAACTTTTTCATAATCTTACAGAAGTTTTCTACTACTTTATCCCTGGATTTGAAGAAGAACAAAAAATGATATATTCATAAATTTACTATGTTTGAAATACACATATGGGATATATTCTAATTTTAAAAAGCTTCCCCATATAGCAAATTATGATTATAATCTTCTGTTAATCTCTGAATGTTATACTATCATTATTAATCTTATTAAGTAAATCCATAGATAATGTACCCCTATAAGATCAGTCAGCAACCTATTTTTATTAGTGGAAACCACCATCTGGGGGTATTTGGAATAAGTCATATTATATTTACTTTATCAGATTAAGTTTATATTTACTGTTATAATTCAGATATTGAAAAAAGTCAAGATCTTATTATTTTTAACTTATTTTTCTCTGTATACAATGTTGTTCCTTTTCTCTGTGTCCAGAGAGGGGTATTCAGAATCTTAAATTTTCCAATACCATTAAACATAGTTAAAAATTTTAAAACACATTTAAAGCCTGATTCTATCTTCTTTACAAAAAAAATAAAACGTGTTTCAGAGTCAAATATTCCCCATATTCCTTTTGCCTCATTATTTTGTACAAAATCCAACTTCATTTGTAAAAGAGAGGTATTAAGTTTTTGTTTTTTTAGTGGATTGAATTCTGACCCTTGCAAACCTATGGATATCAGCACTCAGTTAAATGAACAATATGAATCCTAGTTTCAGGACTTGCTTTAGGCAAAATATGTCAAATAGACAATTTCTTCTTGCCTCCCTGGAGACCAGGGTGAGAATCTGACAGGGTGGAAACCAGAAAACACATTACCCTCAAGCTAAAATATTGCTTAGGCGTTAGCCATTTCCTATTCCCTTTAAGAAAACGAAGACCTACATACCAAGTGACAGTTAATCAGATCCAGTAGTGAACAAAAGATTAATCATCAAGTAAAATACTAAGAAATAGCATAAACATTTTTCTACCTGTTCTTATAAATTAAACATTCTTTTCTTTAGGTAAAACAAAGGCTTAGCTGCTTTTGAATGGCCTACAGCTAATATAGTGACATACATTCACATTTTTTTCATGGAACTGACTTATTATACTCCTTCAGCATGACCAACAGCCTGCTCCAAACTAAATCATTTCACCACCATCAAAACTAAAATTTACCAAACAGTATTTAATATGCAAAATAATATTTCAAATGAATCCTTAATGAGCTATACTTTTCTTTTAGCAGAAACTTTGTATGCTGAAGCAAAATACTAAGGTTTTCTTAGGGGTGTTGCATGTAATTAATCATAAAGATTTTTTAATGGGAAAATAAATCTATGTGAATTTTCAAATTATAGTATTAAGGAGTATTTCTCTCTTATGCCATGGTAATTAAAATTTAAATTTGTAAGTAGAACACACAAATCTTTTGAATACTAAATCTACCTACTTCACGTGTAGTGACAGAGGTCAATGCCCTCTAAAATTTATGCTGGCAAATCTTCACTAACCATGCTGAGCTTCTTCTCCTGTGCAAAATAGTTTTTACACTCTAAAGGCAACTGCTGTCATGTATCAGAGCATGCCTTACCTCCAAATCAAACTTATATTAAACACAGGGTGTAAATTATCTGTAATTATGTAATATAGTCTGACATTATAAAAAATGAGTCAATGAACATATTTTAACTCTACATTTTATCCCTTTTTTTCTTAAACTCTTCTATTTATTCAGACAAATAAAAATGTGGTCCAATTTACTTAAGAACTGATTATCTGTTTAAGATAAGATTTGCTCAAATACAAATATATTTAGATAAAATTGTAGACATTTGTTTTTTAAAAGAGGGTTGTTTGGGAGAATAGAAAAAGCATAAACTTTGGTTTGAGAACATTTAATTTTGAGTTTTGTCATCTTTAGGAGTTGATCACTCTGAGCTTCAACTTTTTTGTCTATAAAATGGGGCAATAATATAGGTTTCAAAGATTTGACAGGTTTGAAAGAACTGATTTAATAAAGGAACAAGTACATACAGTTAGTTGTTCAACGAATGGCAATTCCTTTTTTTGCCTACCGATATTTATACCATGACAGTTTGACAAGAAATTACTTGGATCCACATGCTTTTATTTGAGAGAAAATTTTCTTCTAGTTTCTAACTTAGATTCTTCAGAATAATTTATCAATGGGGTAGTGGACATTTAAACTTTATTTGCATCATTATTATTGTTTAGATCAGACTCTAAGTACAAAATTCCAATGCATTCAAGTCTAGTCATCTTTCATTGCCTGACATTAGCATGGCCCAGGACAAATCCATTCACCAGATAAATAATTCTAAGCAAATGTACCTGACTGTGAGTTAACTGGTATTAATTACTGTGTGATAACTAAAGCTAGAATTATAAGCTCATCCACAATTCACTACAATTGCTAGTAGAAAAAAAATCAAATAACCCTATAATTTGACATGTCAGAATTCATATAAATACCACATATCCCCAACTTCTTGGACATAAACAGTCAGTTTATGTTTACTAGTAGTTGAATTATAATTAGAGAGACATGGTGGTTTAGCAGAAAAATTTTAGAGCTAAGAGGCCAAAGATTGGGTTTCCAGCCCACCTTTCAGCTGTTACATTCTGGTTTAGTCATTTAGAATTTTTGATTTTCAGTTTCTTTGTCTAATTTGCATACAATAGCAACAAAGTCACCTAATAATGTCTATTTTGCACAGTTATTAAAAAGATAAAACAACCTGGCCATTGTGGCTCAGTGGTTGAGCATTGACCTATGAACTAGGAGGTCATGGTTTGATTCCCAGTCAGGGCACATTCCTGGGTTGTGGGCTCAATCTCCAGTAGGTGATGTGCAGGAAGCAGCTGATCAATGATTCTTTCTCATCATTGATGTTTCTATCTCTCTTCCTCCCATTTCCTCTCTTAAATCAATGATATACATACTAGAGGCCCAGTGCACGAAATTCGTGCATGGTGGGGGGTTGTCCCTCAGCCCAGCCTGCACCCTCTCCAATCTGGGGCCGCTCGAGGGATGTCCGACTGTCCGATGGGCAGTTGGACATCCCTCTCACAATCCAGGACTGCTGGCTCCCAACTGCTCACCTGCCTGCTTTCCTGATTGCCTCTAACCGCTTCTGCCTGCCAGCCTGATCACCCCCTAACCACTCCCCTGCCAGCCTGATTGATGCCTAACTGCTCCCCTGCCAGCCTGTTTTCCCCTAACTGCCCTTCCCTGCAGGCCTGGTCACCCCTAACTGCCCTCCCCTGCAGGCCTGGGTCCCTCCCAACTGCCTTTCCCTGCAGGCCTGGTTGCCCCAACTTCCCTCCTCTGCCAGCTTGGTCACCCCTAACTGCCCTCCCCTGCTGGCCTGATTGCCCACAACTGCCCTCCCTTGGAGACCTGGTCCCTCCCAACTGCCCTCTCCTGCTGGCCATCTGTGGTGGCCATCTTGTGTCCACATGGGGGCAGGATCTTTGACCACATGGAGGCAGCCATCTTGTGTGTTGGAGTGATGGTCAATCTGCATATTACTCTTTTATTAGATAGGCTAGAGGCCTGGTGCATGGGTGGGGGCCAGCTGGTTTGCTCTGAAGGGTGTCCCGGATCAGGGTGGGGGTTCCCTTGGGGCATGGGGCAGCCTGGGTGAGGGGCCTGTGGTGGTTTGCAGGCCGACCATGCCCCCTGGCAACCCAAGTGGAGGCTCTGGTATCTGGGGTTTATTTATCTTCTACAATTGAAACTTTGTAGCCTGGAGCAGAGCCAAGCCTTCTGCTTGCTCTGTGGCAGCAGCCATTTTTGGGGGGATTTATGCATCTTCTATAATTGAAACTTTGTAGCCTTAAGTGGAGGCCTGGGCCTGCCAGGGCTGCAGAAGCTTGGCTTCCTCCATCTCCGCGGGCAAACCTAGCCTCCTGCTCTTTCCAGCTAAGTGGCTGCCTCCATTTCTGTTTGGTTTTATGTATCTTCTATCATTGAAACTTTGTATCTTTGAGTGGAGGCCTAGGCCGGCAAGGGCAGGCAGAAAGCTTGGCTTCCTCCATTGCTGGGGAAACCCATGCCTCCCTCCTGCTCTCTGTGGCCATAGCCATCTTGGTTGGGTTTATTTGCATATTTGCTCCTGATTGGCTGGTGGGCGTGGCTTGTGGATGTAGCGGAGTGGTGGTTAATTTGCATATTACTTTTTTATTAGATAGGATATAGGTAGGTGTAGAGAGGAAGAGATACATATACATATACATATACATATACATATACATATACATATACATAGATATAAAAAAACATGGAAGCACTTTTAAATTCCAAAGTACTAAACAGAAATGTAAAGCAGTAAATTCAGTGTGAGAATTCACTATAGAGAATATGGGAATCTATTTTCATTCCAGCATTGAGAACAATAGAATTCATGCCCTACATGGCCAAAATATCAGAACAAACTATATTTTGCCCAAAAGACAAATTTGCATGGGAATAAAATGACTATCTCCTTGTATGCACTGCTTAGTATATTTAGGCTTTAGAATAAATGTGTTTACCTCACAATGAAACTAAGAATAAAGCAAAATGAACCTGTTAGAGAGGGAAAAATATGCTGTCAAAAACATAATGTGCAAAATGAACCATGAAGAAACAGACGCATTTTGCCTTTTTGCTGAGGATTGACTTTGGTTATCAGCACATCACTATCAGGAAGACTTGATTTTTGAAAAGTACTCACCAGTGTTTGCCTTGCCAGCAGTGTCCAAATTTATGGTTTAACTACCCAGCTTTAGGTAGGATAATCCAGACCATTTGCTAGTAGTAAAAACAGACTTCATGCTGAGAAAAATAGAAAATAAAAATCTTAAATTCCACAATTTGAGAAACTTTATATCCAAGAAAGAATTCATAACAATTCATCCTATAAAATTTCATCCTATGAAATTTGACAAATATATTCATTTCTACCCAAATTTACAACCATAAAGTTATTTTTTAGTTATCTTATAGGCCAAATAAAATGTTTTTCATAGAGGAGAAACCAAGATGGTGGCATAGGTTAGCACCTAAACTGCTGCCTCGCACAACAATTTCAAAACTACAACTAAAAGACAGAACGGACACCATCCAGAACCACAGGAAAGCTGGCTGAATGGAAATTCTACAACTAGAAGGAAAGAGAAAAGCTCACGGAGAATCAGAGGAGTGGCAAAGGGCTGAGGTATGGATACAGACGCACAGAGAGGAAGGGCAGCTGAGTACCTGGCTGACTTTCTCTGGCAGGAGGGGAAAGGAAGCCCCTGACTGCACTGAACCCCAGTTCCAGGCGAAACCCTGTGGATCCAGGCTCATACAGGGGGAGTCTGGACTGTCAGGTAGAGAGAAAGGCACACAGAGACTTGGAGACTTGGGGGAGTCATGGCAGGCAGGGATCTGGAAGCACACACGGGCTAGTGCTCTCAGAGAAGACTGAATGCAGAAGTTGCCGCAGGCTTTCCCTAGCGGAAGGGAGTCAGAAGCTCCTGACTGCACTGAACCCCAGTTACGGGTGAGCCCCTGGGGACCCACTTTCTTATGGGGGGAATCTGGACTGTCAGGCGGAAACTCAGGGGAGCCGCGTAAGGCAGAGGTCTGGAGGTATTCGCGCAAGGGCAGGGCTGACGGGAAGCCAAGACTGTCTGCTCCACCCTGAGACTCCGCCTCATCCAAGCTGAGCACAGAGGCTATTGCAATTTGGCAAGTCTAATCTTATAAGGCTGTCTCCAACACCGAAATTCCCGCAGCATAGACACAGCTGATCCTCACAGCCAACTGGCCTGGAGGTCAATTCCTCCCAATGATACTAACAACAATCAAGACTTAACTACAACAAGGCTGTACACACAGTCCACAAAAGGGTGCACCAAGAGTGTCCACCTCAGGTTAACTGGGGAGGCCGACCCACTGGGCCATATAGGAAACCTAGCCCATAAAGCTACCCTACCAACTCAAGGAAGCAATGAAAATGCAGAGACAAAGAAACAGATCACAAATGAAAGAAATGGAGGAAAACAAACAACTGGATATAGAATTAAAAACCACAGTTATAAGGCTTTTCAAGAATATCCTAGAAAAGGCCAATAAATTTAGTGAGACCCTCGAGGATATGAAAATGGACCAACTAGAAATTAAGCATACACTGACTGAAATAAAAAATATTATACAGAGACCCAACAGCAGACTAGAGGAACACAAGAATCAAGTCAAAGATTTGAAATACAAAGAAGCAAAAAACATCCAACTGGAAAAGCAAAAAGAAAAAAGAATCCAAAAAGTTGAAGATAGTGTAAGAAGCCTCTGGGACAACTTCAAGCATACCAACATCAGAATTACGGGGGTGCCAGAAGCAGAGAGAGAGCAAGATACTGAAAACCTATTTAAGAAATAATGACTGAAAACTTCCCCCGCCTGGTGAAAGAAATAGACTTACAAGTTCAGGAAGCTCACAGAACCCCAAACAGAAGGAATCCAAAGAGGACCACACCAAGACACATCATAATTAAAATGCTAAGAGAAAAAGACAAAGAGAGAATATTAAAAGCAGCAAGGGAAAAACAGTTAATTACCTACAAGGGAGCACCCATATGATTGTCAGCTGATTTCTCAACAGAAACTATGCAGGCCAGACTGGAGTGGCAAGAAATATTCAAAGTGATGAATAGCAAGAACCTACAACCAAGATTACTCTACCCAGCAAAGTTATCATTCAGAATTGAAGGTCAGATAAAGAGCTTCAGAGATAAGAAAAAGCTAAAGGAGTTCATCACCACCAAACCAGTATTATATGAAATGCTGAAAGGTATTCTTTAAGAAGAGGAAGAAGAAGAAAAAGGTAAAGATAAAAATTATGAACAACAAATACATGTCTATCAACAAGTGAACCTAAAAATCAAGTGAATAAAAAATCTGAGGAATAGAATAAACTGGTGAATATAATAGAATCAGGGGCATAGAAAGGGAGTTGACTGACAATTCTTGGGGGGAAAGGGGTGTGGGGGGTGCGGGAAGAGACTGGACAAAAATCGTACACCTATGGATGAGGAGGACAGTGCGGGGGGGGGGGCAGTAAGGGCAGTGGGTTGGGTGGGAACCGGGTGTAGGGGAGCTATGGGGGGAAAAAGAGGAACAATTGTAATAATCTGAACAATAAAGATTTATTTTAAAAAAATGTTACACAGGTAATTTATGGTGTCAGAATTTACATATTGAAAAGCCTGTCCATGATCTTCATTTGCTGAATTATCTTGACTAAGTCTCCATCTCAAGGCTTCACTACTAAATAGGTTTAACGGTTTTACATACTCTACTACAAATTCAAGGCTTCTTTTGGATGCTAATTATACTATTAACAAAAATAAGGCAATCCATAATGCAAAATATTTACACAAATATACAATAAATTAACAAAAATTAAATTAGCAAACAATTATTCTGACAGCTGTAAAACAGCGACATGAATCAAAAGGTTTGATCAGCAACAGCACTGGCCAGGTATCTCATTTGGTCAGAGCATTGTCCTGATACACCAGAGTGCAAATTTGATCCCCAGTGAGGTCACAGACAGGAATCAACCAATGAATGTACAGATAAGGTCAACAAACTGATGTTTCTCTCTCTCTCCTTTCCTCACTCTCACCCTTATTCTCTCTCTAAAATCAATCAATAGATAAATTTAAAAAAATATATTGAAAAGCATTTCAAAATCAGTCTTAATTCCACTGAATCTTCTTTGATTACACATGACATTCAGCAGCAGTTCTCAGCAGTTCAAATGATTTACACCTCCAACTGCCATAGAAACAGCCTCCAGACAATACCAAGAAACACCAGGGATCCTCATTCTGGAACAATATCTAGAAAAGATCTGATTTCCCTTTATCTAAAACTAGAGGCCCAGTGCACAAAATTTGTGCACAGGTAGGTAGGGTCTCTAGGCCTGGCTGACAATCAGGGCCGATCGGGGCCTTCGGGCTGCCAGCTGGGGCCTCCCTTTCCCAGCTGCCAGCTGCCGGCCTGGGCCTTCCTTCCCTGGCTGCCAACTGGGGCCTTTCTTCATTCAGCACCTCCTCTTGGTGGTCAGTGCACGTCATAGCGAGCAATCAAACTCCCAGTCTCCTTGTCGAACTCCCAAGAGGACAATTTGCATATTATGCATATATGCATATATATGTGTGTGTGTGTGTGTGTATGTGTGTGTGTGTATATATATATATATATATATATATATATATATATATATATATATATATGTTGAAGAAGTGAAGGAAGTACCAAATTCCTAAATCCAAAGGATTATGCATTCTTATTCTTCCATTCATCATTTCTAACCCTGTCCTAGGACTTCATATACTTTAAGATACAGATTTCTGTTTATCTCTACATTGAAGCTTAGATGATTTAAAACCAATATTGACCCCTCTCTTAGAAAACTAGAATTATTTTTCTAGTTTCTTATTTGACCAAATTAAACCTAAAGTATTGCTCTCTTTGGCTCCTCTACTTTCAGCATAAATATATATCTGGGTTAGCTCGTTGGAGACTGAGGCATGTAAAATAGAGCCAGAGCTTCCCCAGTCATTCTGAGCTGGGACTACTCTAAGGACAGAAGGGTCAAGAGATTGAAGTATTTACCAGAAATCAGAGGGAGAGAGTCATGCAGAAAAGCCTTTTAAGGGTAGAAGTGACTATTTTTGCAGGACACATTTAACCTGAAATAATGCTTCAGAGAGGGAAACAGGAACTAACTAAATATTCTAACCTCAGTCTCATTCCATGATCTCCTCCTGGGTGGCAGGTGTCTCCATTGGCTGAAACCAGCTAGACTTGAGACTGAAACATTCCTTTGATGGAGTGTGTACAGGCCATCCTTCTGGGGCACACCACAGGGCAAAGAATGACCCAGAGAGGCAATTTCAGTATGTCCAGCACCCCCTGAAGAATGGGTGTTGAGTTTAATATACTATCTCAACATCCTTGAACAATAATCTTTAGGTTCATATTTCATCTGTTAATGTGATAAAAGCTGCCTAAAATTGAACTACCCTTAAATTTCTGGAAAGAAGCTCACTAGTAACGGTGTAATATTTCTTCATGTGCTGCTGGATCTTACTGGTTAACTTTAAGGATATTTGCATCAATATGCATAGGAAAGATGTCTCTGAATTCTTATTGTTCCTGATTTCTCCCATTTGCATAAAGAAGGATTTATGGAAGTGTTCCCCAAACATAAATACAAAGAATACCAAACAAAAAGGTGAAAACCATAGTGTTCACCTTTAGAAATATAAAGAAAGAAATCTTGGTGTGTTTTTTTAACTCAGGCTTTCCTTCCCCACCAAACACAGCATTGAGAGATATGGTCATGGTAGAGATTCCACAGGGACCATGGCTATTTTTTTAACCTTCTTCTTACACTTGTATTATAGGAATGTTAGAGCAGGTAGTTCTTCGACTGGCTCATGTTAGGGTCCAGTAAACACTGCCCTTTCTGCACCCTGGCCACTGTGGTTCAGTTGGTTGGGCAGCAGCGTCCAGTGCACCAAAAGGTTGCAGGTTCGATCCATCAGTTGTGGGCATGAAGGAAGCAGGCAACCCATGTTTCACTTTCACATCGATGTTTCTCTCTCACCCTCTCCCTTCCTGTCTCTCTAAAAATCAATAAAAAGTATTTAAAACACACCTACAACACTGCCCTTTCTTCCACCCTATTGTTTTACAAAGCCTTAGTATTGTAACAATTGATTATGCTGGTAAATAGGCAGCTAAACATTACAACTTAGTAGTTACTGAGGATTAAATTAATTAATATGTAAAAAGCTACTGTCAGTTGCTGGTGCAATCTAAGAATAATTACCACCTTTTTTTTCTTTTTTTTACATAATAATTTTCAATCTATAATTCTAGAAAGAAAATTCAGGTAGTTTATAATTTTAGTCATTCTGGTCATTGTGTGTATGTGTATATGATTGACCAGTTCTGATAACTACAAGATCTTAAAGAACAAAAGTGCTGTGAACAGGCACACCAGCCCATCTGCAGATACTATTAGACCATCTCACTTCTTTTTTCCTTCTTTTCTCTTCAAGATCAATGCTTAATAAAAATAAGGAGAAATAATTTTTGTCCTGTTCCTCTCTTTGTGGAAAAAGACTATCTTTAATTTTTAGCTCATTGCTAAAAAAATATATGCAGGTGGCATCTGAGTACTTACTTTCCAAATAATGCTAAGAGGAATTCAAGGAGGGATTTCACTGGCAAGCAGGACTGATTTTATATTCTGCTCCCTAATCCAAAATTTTAATTGCATGGATATCTCCAATATGAACAGTTTGACATTTTAAACGTATATTCATACAAATCAGTGAAAAATATTTCTCACTAGTTCTACTGAGATATTTCAACATAGCAATCCATATTTTAAAATCTCTCTATACTATTCTTAGGGACATTAAATCTTTCTGGAAAATAAATTTGGTCAGAAATATTCAGAATCATTCAATAAGTAAATGGACAATGACATGTGTTTGATATAAAACCTGTTAAAATAGTGCAGCCTATTTGTCACTTATAACCACTGCTACTTCTTCATCCTCTTTACATGTTTTTGCATACCTTTTACTTTGGGTATTGGCAGGAATGTTTAAAAAATACAACTAGCATATAGATCAACATTGACCCTCCTAAATGTTCTGAGAGTCTCTCCCAAAAGACACGCACACATTGCAAAACCCTATGTGCTTACAATTTACTAAAGTTCAAAGGCCAGGCTATATATTCTTGGTGCCAGTCAAACACTCTGGAAATATTTAATGGTAAAGATAAACCAAGCATTTCTAGCCAGCCGCTTTCAACTGAGATCAATACAGTGCAATGATGATTTAGGATGCTTCTTAGTTTAACTTAAGTAATTTTCCCTTCTCTACTTTGAGCTTGTAAATCTGACTAATTGTTTCACACTTTCTAGAACTGCTTCTTCTTGCTAAGTATAATTGCTATGTCTGAATTCTCTTACACCCCAAGTAATTTTATGGAGGGCTTACCTACTGATCCCATTATTCTTTCCACTCTGATGCATCAGGCCCCATGCTGCTATTTACCTACTTCAGTATACTTGATAAATTAAATTCAGGTCTTGTTCAATTTACCCCTTTAAGGCACAGATGTCACAATGTACTGTAATGTGAGTTAAATTTAAATAATAGGCAGTGTCTTCTTCCACGTGTAATATGCATTAGTAAATTTCAATTTGACCATTGAAACACCAATACCAAAGGAAAAAGTAATGAGATTATTTGTGAAATAGATGTATCTGGGGAGGTGTGGAGTATCCTAAAATAAGTTTTGAAGTGGCAAAGTGAAAATATTCTTTCATGGCTTTATCGACTCTTAACTGTAAAAGAGGAATGATGATGCCAAAACCGGTTTGGCTCAGTGGATAGAGCGTCGGCCTGCGGACTGAAAGGTCCCGGGTTCGATTCCGGTCAAGGGCACGTAACTTGGTTGTGGGCACATCCCCAGTAGGAGGTGTGCAGGAGGCAGCTGATCGATGTTTCTCTCTCATCGATGTTTCTAACTCTCTATCCCTCTCCTTTCCTCTCTGTAAAAAATCAATAAAATATATTAAAAAAAAAATAAAAAAAAAATAAAAGAGGAATGATGGAAGATAAGAAGTTAAAAAAGGATAAGAAGAATAGGGAAGTGAGGAATAATTGCTACACAAGGCTAGCAATCAATTGTAAAGTCAGTTATTTTGATAGCCACACAGAATTGCCCTTTAACATCAGCTCTAATAAAGAGTTTATTTCTTCACTGAGACTAGATTATTTTAGTCCCATTAAGAAAACCAATCCAATTTGATGAACTTTGATGTTGTTTTGCTCCTGGGTTCACAGCTGGAGGGAGGGGCAACCCACAGCTCTCTGTTGATAGCACCACACTTTGAACTTCATTAGGGTGACAGTTCCCTGTGAAGGTTTTCTCTTTGGACAGTTTTCTCTGAGCCAAGCCTTTTGAGAAAATTCATTAGCATCAGCACTGAGGCTTCACTTACCTGGAACAGTTCAGGAACAAGTGTTCTCATCTTTCTTACTTTATCTTCGGAACATTTCTCAGCAGAAAATGTGCTGTTCCATCTGCGTACAGTCTTTAGACTATACAGTGGGAAAAGGTTTAAGGCAGCTCTGAGATTTGAATGTTAAATAAAGCACAGCCTTTTGTGGGCGAAATTATCCCTCTAACCACACTTTGGGACATAGCATGGACATTTTGTTTTTCCTACAAAGAACTCTTAGATGCTAACAAATGTGGACATAAAACAGAAAAGCTTCAGAGGATTTTTTTTTTTAGTATAAAATGCAATCTCTCAGAAACCAAGTTCCTGTAAGCTACAGTAGGGAGGTGCCTTGATGGATGTGAAACCAGACAATAAAGCACTTTGTGTCTATTTCAGTTATCTATTACCGAGTAACAAAATTCACTGATGTTACAGTTTTGGTGGGTCAGGAATTCGGGAGTGGCTTCGCTGAGTTGTCTAGCTCAGCTTCTCCCATGAGGTGATATTGGTTGGGGCTGCAGAAATCTAATGGCTTGACTGAGGCCCAAGAATCTTGCTCTAAAATTGCTGACTCATGTGGCTGTTAGCAGAAGGTCAATACTCACACAGTTAGTTGTTGGCAGCAACCCCTTGCTGGCTTTTGACAGGAGCCCTCGGTTTCTTGACACACATCCTGTTCAACGGGACTGCTTTAATGTCCTCATGACCTGGCAGCTGGTTTCCTCAGAGTGAGTAATCCAAGAAAGAGAAGGTCAGAATGCCGTTTGTCACACACCATCACTTCACCATATTCTCTTTGTTAGAAATGAATCACTAAATCCAGTCCAGGATCAAGGGAGTGTATTTGAAGGGAAGAATATAAACAATTTATAGGCATATTTTAAGACAACAACAGTGTCCTTCTTGCCTACTAACATTTTGGCAGTTGAAATAATATTGCACTTTTGTGGACAGCTTTTAGGATGGGCTCCCTGATTCCACCTTCTGGTCTTTCTGCCTCTGTGTAATCCTCTTCCCTGAGTGTAGAGTGTAGACAGAAATTGCTTTGAACCAGTGGAATATGGGAAATGTGATGGGAGGTACACAATTACATAAAAGAGTAGCACCTGTCTTGTTTGGGTTTCTCTTTGTCTGTTGCTGGCTTTGAAGATACATAATTGGTCAAATCAATCCATTAATCAGCAATCATCCGCTAAGATATTTAGAATTATTGACTCATTCAAGTAGCAATAGAGTCAATGTCCTGTATTACAGTTTGGCTATATACTGCATCATCAAAAAGCAACAGATGCATTAATACATTTCCTTTAAATTGGTGAGAAGTCAGTATTCAAACCATTAAATAAGGTGTTAACGCTCTAATTCAAAATTCTTCAGCTTTAGGGCATTGAATTGAAACTTCTAACAGTATAAAAGGTTTTTTTCTAGGTAATTTTCTATTTCATTACTATATATGGTACACAGGAGTATAACTACACATCAGGTTGGCTTTGGGGCTGATAGGTATTTTAACTGAGTATTTATAGAGCATATTATTCCATGTTGCAAGGCTCAGCACATCATACAGATATTTTCAAATTTATTATTATGACTTGCCTGCAAGAGGCACATCCATTTTAACAATGAGAAAACTTTGACCTTTTGACCCAGAAAATCAAAGTTCTTAACCAGGAAGTCCTATCTGCAATACATGTCCCCCATAAAGCTTAATCAGGTTGCCTTCACTGCTCCAGTCTGAGAGAACAGTAAGTCTCCTGCAAACTTAGATTGCATGGGCAACTTGCATTAATATAATGTCTGGCAGGAAGAAATGGCAGCTTTGTGGTAACATATATAAGTTTTTATTGGTTTAAAAACAGTCTTACAATTTTCATGTGACATTTCACTATAGATATCATTCAAAGGTTCTTATCATGGTTAAATGTGTAGGCTACAGTCTGGAGTCAGACAGCCTGGTTTAAAATCCTGCTTGGTCAATTATTAGGCACTTAAACTTAGGCCTCAGTTTATTATTCTGTAAAATGAAGCTAGTTTAATACCAACCCTCATATACTTGAGAAATGACTAAATAAGATTATCACATAAATAATTTAGCAGAATTTTTAGCATTTAGGGCACAACAAGTATTAGAAATTATTATTGTTATTATCCTTATAAACTGATATACTGTCAGACTTGAATAATTGCACCAGAATATGTGGTCAAAGATTAACTGAGGAATAAGGAAAAGAGAATAATGGAAATTTAAAAATTCCAAATGCTAAAAGTCACGTGAGATCAATTGTTTTATGTGCTTGAGTGTTGACATTATAAAAATATAATACTCAAAAGCCCACATAATCTATAAAGGAACACAGACTAGGTATTTCATCTTTATAAATAGACAGGTAATTCTAGGAAGTGAACTTGTACAATAAACACTAAAGGAAGCTTTAGAAACAAATATTTAAATCTTCATTTTCAAGTTAACATTTTCCAAACACTCATCTTCTTATTTTAGTCTTAAAGATAAAGTGCACCTTACTAAATGTGCCTTATTTCTGTCTCTCTAGATTTCATTACATTTGCTTATGAGTCACTTTTTGGACTTAAGAAATAAAACATACACATTGCTTTCCAGAGTTCAAAATCATATTGTCTCTTTAAATTAATACCCATCTCTCCAGCAGAGGGAGCAAATAAATCTTTATGTTTTCATTTCTACCAAAAAGAGCATCTCTGAATTTCAATGTACTATTGGATAAAATATCGTCACTAGGAGACTATATTAAAGAATAAATTTGTAATAAAAATGTGTTCAGGTGAACACAATAGACTATATTAAATGCTGATAAAATATTCATATATGTATATGTCCTAAGCTTTTCATTTTAAATCCAAACAAAGAAAAAAGTATTTTTAAGTTCTTGAAATGCTAAAGTATGTATAGTATATTTTCAACAGTAATCTGTTATAGAGGTTTTTGGTTTTGTGGGGTTTTATATGTGTTTTTTAGAAAACTGCTATTAGCAGAAGCATGCCAAATTAACAGTGGAAAAAAGGGTTACACATCCTGAAATATGCTGTGTGTGTTAATTAATTGTGTAATATTAAATTCACATTGGATTATCATAAGTTAATTATTTAGGCTTCAAAATTACAATTTTTTGGTTATGATTTTTCTTAAGTTTAATACCATATCACTTCAATGATTTTTTAAATGGCTTTAAATTTTGAAATTAATAAAATAAAAATTCTTCAGTACTTTTTTAAGCCTTTTTTATCTAGTTTATCTTTCATAGTGCAAAGAATAATGAATTCATATTATTAAGAATTAATGACTATTTATTCTGAGAGATCCCAGTAAGAGTCATTTTTATGTGTGTGTAATATATTTACAAATTCTCAATATGTATCCTGAAACTAGGACTGATAAGTTGAATTTCTTGAGTCAGCTTATCCATATTTTTACATATTTTTTAAATTTTCAAAATGACAAATATTTTTTAAGTACAACTCTCAAATTTAACTTTGATTCTGTCATTGCTACAGAAGCACTTGGAGACCCAAAGAAAGTTGCCTACTGTTGCTAAGATGTATTTAACCATAGCAACTCAGATACCAACAGCCTCCAACACGGGTAGTACTTCTTACTGTTATTTTAATTACAAAGATGGGGGAGAAGAGCATATGACTCTAGTTAAATACTCCAGTCTGACACCACTCTCACATGATAGCGTATATTTACTACAAGAGAAAATTGTCACCTTCAGTGAAAATGTTCAGGGCTTATTCACTAGGACTCTAGTTTCTAATGTTTGTTCTTCAAAGATGATTTTCCTTTGCTTGCTCCACCAAATGTGAAAAGTAATGCCTCCCTCCCTAATTACTAATATCTGAATCTGGTGATGATGTCATTGAGTTTATTGTTTATCCCTTGCCTCTTAACTGGTGTCTCCTCTTTGCTAGGAAAAAAAAAAAGTTTATCTTTCATAGTGCAAAGAATAATGAATTCATATTATTAAGAATTAATGACTATTTATTCTGAGACATCCTAGTAAGAGTCATTTTTATGTGTGTGTAATACATTTACAAATTCTCAATATGTATCCTGAAACTAGGACTGATACGTTGAATTTCTTAAGTCAGCTTATCCATATTTTTACATGGCAAAGAAATGATCCCTTTCTCAGTGAATGCCTCTGTGCCTCCTACCCAAAGAAAACACAGTCATCCCTGACCCTCTCTCTCCTTCACCAACCTATCAAAACAATCACCAAATATCCTTCTTTTACCTCCAAAGTCTTCTGAATCTCTCTGCTGCTTTCTCCTTTCCTACTGCATTACCCCAGCCAGGGACACTATCTCTCAACTTGGGGTAAACGGCCTCCAGACCAGCTCATTCCAGGTCACTCTGTACACTGCAGCCAACTTTATTTCATTAGAATTCAAACCCTATCATGCTAACTCCTTCAATCCTGAGTTCTAATTGTCCTCGGTATGAAGTCTAAACTCCTTCACAAGGCTTCAAAGAACCTTAAGGATTTGGACCTGCCTGATTTTCCACTTTCCTTTTTGCCTCTGCTCTCTGCTCCAGGCCAACAGATCTTTTATTTCAATCTTTGGATCTCTTTTGAAGTTCATCAACACTTTGCCTAAGTCAGACTTTCTCAAACTTGGCACTGCTGACATTTTGGGTTAGGTAAGTCTTTGTTGTGGAGGTTCTCCTGTGCATTGTATGATATTGTACGGTGTGTATCAGCATCATTTGCTTCTATCCACCTCATAACTGTAGCACCTAGCCCCCAGGCAACCAAAAATGTCTTCAGATCTTTTCAAATGCCACATGGCGGGGGGTGAGGGGTGGGGTGGGGGGGAGGGGCATCATCTCACATTGCGAATCATTGCCTTAAGTTAACTAACCCAATCCATGATTTTATATACCAAATATGACCAGAGTTTTAAAAGATAGATCTCTTTTGTCCTTCCTTCACTCTCCCTCCTTTTCTCTCTTCTCTCCCCCTCACCCCCATCTCCCTGTTTCCCTCCTTCCCCCCTGCTTCTTCTCTCATTGCATGCAGTCCAGAGGTAAAGTCATCCAGAGTTGCTATGATGACTCCAAGATTATTGAGAACCCAGTTTCCTTTTGGGCTTCATCAGATTAAGAGTGTTTCCCTCAGCCACATGGCCCAAGATGGTTCACCGCCACTGTGTCCACATCCTAGCCAACAGGAAGATAAAAACCAGAAGCGAGGGAGTCCCTTCCTTTTAGAGGTATACTCTAATGCATAAATCACTTCTAATAGCTTTAAAGGAGGCCGGGACATATAAAAATCAGGTTTCCATTGCAAAAGAGAAACAGAGAAAGAAAAGGAAGAAGGAAGGAGGAAAGGAAGGAAGGAAGGAAGGAAGGAAGGAAGGAAGGAAGGAAGGAAGGAAGGAAGGAAGGGGACAATGTAAATTAGGGAACAAATAGGTTTTGCCACAACCTGTCCCTTTGACCACCAAAATACCCAATGTGCACCTTTCTTTTCTTAAGAAAAACATATTTGCCATTTGTTCAAGGAAAACAACTGCAAAATTCCAGCCAGTTACTGCCCCCAGGTTAAAGTCCAGGATCTCTGAGAAATGCTTTTCTCCATAAGCTCCACATGTCGCTTCTCCTGACCAGGAAACCAGGAAGCGAAAGAAAAGTAATATGTTCCCATCGCTATATACACACACATGCTCCCAAATTCAACACCCAATGATGTCATAGGAACAGGCTAACTGTTTTTTAAAAAATAATAAATAGAAAGAACTTTCTTCCCAGAGAGGGAAGAATAGAAAGTGCACAGTGATCTCTGATCCATGGGATTTATCAGTTCTTGCTGGGCGGATACAGGGCAGCATCCCCTCCTGACAGGAGTGTGGTTCCTGCCCTGAAAAGCCCATGTGGCAGCCCCTGGTTTCTGCGCCCCTGTTTTTACTACAAGGTGTTTCTTTGTTCTTCTCTGTGGCCACATCAAAAGTAGGAAAGAAAGGGGAGTATGCCTTTCCTGGGCGCTATACGTCTGCAGCCTGTTTCCTGCTAGTGGGGGGTTTGGTTGCTGAGGGTTGATTTAGAGCTAAAATAATCACAGGTTTTGCTAGGTCAGGCTTATTGGTTTTTTCTTGCGGTTAATTAAAAAGATTTCAAAAAGTTTTGATCCTGAAGACTTTTACTTATTATTAAACGTTTTTCCTTCCAATCCCCCTCTCCTTCAACTTAACTGTAACTTCCTTTAGAATTTTAAAGAATAGGTTTCAGAACGGAGTCAATCTATATAATCTCACCCTTCTTACCAATTGACAGAAATATATAACAGGAGAAAATCTTATGATGGCAGCCTGACCTGTGGCCAGAAGGTTTTCTAAAACTCTCTCCTCAGAGCCACATCTTTATAACGGTTTCAATTTGGGGTGAGACGTAGTCAGTGTTTTCAGCAAGCCCAAATTCTGGACTCTCATTCAAAGCCCGAATTCTAGATCATTAGATTCTCCAGAATGTGTTCTCTATCTTCACCAGCATCTATTACCAAGTCTGACTCTCGGCAAATATTTAGTAACTGCTTTTCAGTAAACTGAATTCCAATACAAAGCACATTTGTGACTAACTACACAAAGCGCGTGAAAAAAGCCAAATGGGAGGCAGGCTTGCTGCGGGATTTCTAAAGGAGTGATCACTATGGCTGTGATTACTACAAATGTCCTATGGAGGAGTAGGATGTATGCAGAACTCTCCACACCATGGACCTGTTTTTTAAAACTTTACTTATGTCATTTAACCTTCAGATAAATTCCATGAGATAAATGATGCATTGGCAGTTTATGAATGACAAAACTAAATGTCAAAGCTTCCTTCTGTTAAAAAATAAAATTTAACTCAGTAAATGTAAAGATCTCACTGGCCTTATTCACCAATTCATGAATTGGGCAGCACTCAATCTAGCAGATCGAAAAGAGTTCAGAAGAGATGTATATAATGAAAAATTCTTATACACAGGAGAGCAGGAACAATATACCAGGCCAAAAAACAGGTTGGTTATTTTCTTTCAGGGGATGACAGGGACCTATCAGGCAGATTACCTAACTAGAGCTGATCAAGCTTTTCCGGGTGGACTGGTTTTACTGGTAGATTCCATTTCTGGGAGAGCTGAAACTAATCAAGTTGTCTTGTGGCGATATGGGGCTTAGCCTAAGCGACTCCATTTGGGGCCAATTGTCTTGTTTTTAATATTTCCCACTGGTGCACAGTTAGTAAGAGGCAGAACTTGGATCAAAACCCACTTCTTCCAAATTTCAGACTCTTTGATCTTCTCATTCCCTAGAGGTGTTGCTTGTCATTTAGACTGGCCAAGAAGAAGTGAGGGAGAGCATTCTAACTCAGGACAGGCAGGAGCAAATAGTGCAGAAGGAAGGAAGAAATATGCCTGGAAGAGAATCCTGGCCTGGGTAGGGAGGTTTTGTATCAAAAAGAAAAAATAATGAGAGATTAAATTGCAAAGCTCTTGACATCAAAAAGTATTTCTAGTAGTTTGATGACTCATGCTTCTTGAACGAGCCTCCATTTTGCTGAATTCCAATACAAAGCACATCCTATCTAATAAAAGAGTGATATGCAAATTAACCATCACTCCGCTACACCCACCAGCCATGCCCACCAGCCAATCAGGAGGGAATATGCAAATAAACCCAACCAAGATGGCTGCAGCCACAGAGAGCAGGAGGGAGGCTTGGGTTTCCATGACAATGGAGGAAGCCAAGCTTTCCACCTGCCCTTGCCGGCCCAGGCCTCCACTCAATGCTACAAAGTTTCAGTTATAGAAGATAAATCCCAACAGAAATGGTGGCAGCCACGGAGCTGGAGAGAGCAGGAGGCTAGGGTTGCCCGCAGCAATGGAGGAAGCCAAGCTTCTGCAGCCCTGGCCTGTTTTGGCCTTCGCTTAAGGCTACAAAGTTTCAATTATAGAAGATAGATAAATCCCAACAGAAATGGTTGCCTCCATGGAGCGAGCAGAAGGCTTGGCTCCACTCCAGGCTACAAAGTTTCAATTGTAGAAAATGAATAAATCCCAGATCCTGGGGCCTCTGCTTGGGTCGGCGGGGGGTGTGGCCGGCCTGCAAACCACCACAGGCCCCTCTCCCAGGCTGCCCCACACCCCAAAGGAACCCCCACCCTGATCGGGGACACCCTTCAGGGCAAACCAGCTGGCCCCCACCTGTGCATCAGGCCTCTATCCTATCTAATAAAAGAGTAATATGCAGATTGACCATCACTCAAACACACAAGATGGCTGCCCCCATGTGGACACAAGATGGCCACCACAAGATGGCCACCACAAGATGGCCTGCAAGGAAGGGCAGTTGTGGGCAATCAGTCCAGCAGGCGAGGGCAGTTGGGAGGGACCAGGCCTGCAAGGGAGGGCAGTTGGGGGTGATCAAGCCTGCTGGGAAGGCAGTTAAGGGTAACCCGGCCGGCAGAGGAGGGAAGTTGGGGTTGACAGGGTCTGCAGGGAAGGGCAGTTGGGGGGGACCCAGGCCTGCAGGGGAGAGCAGTTGGGGGGTACCAGGCCTACAGGGAAGGGCAGTTAGGGGTGACCAGGCCTGCAGGGGAGGGCATTTAGGGGCAAACAGGCTGGCAGGGGAGCAGTTAGGCATCAATCAGGCTGGCAGGGGAGTTGTTAGGGGGTGATCAGGCTGGCAAGCAGAAGCGGTTAGGGGCAATCAGGAAGGCAAGCAGGTGAGCAGTTGGGATCCAGCAGTCCTGGATTGAAAGAGGGATGTCCGACTGCCCACTGGGATCGGGCCTAAACGGGCAGTCGGACATCCCTCGAGGGGTCCAAGATTGGAGAGGGTTCAGGCTGGGCTGAGGGACAGCCCCCCCCCCCCCGCCTGTGCATGAATTTTGTGCACCGGGCCTCTAGTTGTGTTATAACAAGCTTTATTTTATGAAGAGATATTTTAAAGCTTGTTCTATGAGAGAATTATTGTTTGATTTTATGGAATAATGATATTTATTATATTTATTACATTGAAGAAAAAAGTTGAAATTTTCTTTCCTTTACAAATATAATCCATATTGCTTAACATTTATTTCCTTCATTCATTTTATTGCTACTGTCACAAATAACAATGAAGTAAATAATGTGGGTGTTTGTTTTTGTTTGGTTTTTTCCTGGAAAATTTACTTACGTAAAACTTTTTTCAGTCTTGGAAGGTGGAATTATGTGGGTTGTTTTTTTGTTTGTTTGTTTTTGTATCTGAATGCTTTTATCTAATATAAAAGATGCACAAATGAGTTATCTCCATACCCATTTTAGTAAGCTGGCTTCATTATTAGTACATTCTTTATCATAGAGGGGTTTCAAAAGAAAAATGAGGGTATTTGAGGGTCATTTAATGAGATAAATGGATCTTGGCAATTAGATTCTTTTAGAAAGATAATGTATTTGTCAGAAGTATTTAGGCAAGTTTATTTAATAAATATCCCAGGAGATGTTAGTTCCTCTTGTATTTAATTGTAATGGGTTTCTATACATATCCTGAGGATATTAGGGAATTTCCTGTTCTGTTAATGGGCTACTCCAAATTTTCTTCTGGTTTCAGAAATGACAGAGATCTCATCCCAGCCTTAATGACTATTTAAATAATACTGACTGGAGTAAATGATTAGCAACAGGAAATAAGGTTTACGTAATTTAATTTTATCTTGGGTAAAAGAGACAGAGAAGGGAGAGAGGAAAGGTTGCAAGGTCTAACCTTTCCTTACTTGCTCTTGGATGTGAAAGACAAAAAAAGAGATGTTTTTGCTCTTAAATCAGTGCTATTATCTAACTCAGTTGAATCTCCCTTTTAGACTGTAGGTGTGTTTTTTTAATATTAGCTCTTGTAGGCAACGTGATTTTATCATGCATTCAAAGTGAACAAGTTACCATAAACCAGTAAAAGTTCTGTAATTTATAACATGGATGGAAGATTGTATTAGTGTTGTCATCAGTGTAACAATTCAATTAATCAAGAACACGTGATCACAGGTGCTTTTCAAAGGAACACCAATTGTTAACAAAATACTATCCTATATAATCCTATATAATAAAGAGATAATATGCAAATTGACTATCACTCCAACACACAAGATGGCCGCCCCATGTGGTCAAAGATGGCCGCCCCCATGTGGACACAAAATGACCGCCACAAGATGCCCTGCAGGGGAGGACAGTTGGGGGCAATCAGGCCTGCAGGGGAGGGCAGTTGAGGGCGACCAGGCTTGCAGGGAAAGGCAACTGGGGGGGCAACCAGGCCTGCAGGTGAAGGCAGCTGGGGGGGAGGGGGACCAGGCCTGTAGGCAAGGGCAGTTGGGGGTGACCAGGCCTGCAGGGGAGAGCAGTTGGGTGCTATCAGGCCTGCAGGGGAAGGCAGCTGGGGGAGGGGGACCAGGCCTGCAGGGGAGGGCAATTGGGGGTGACCAGGCCTGCAGGGGAGGGCAGTTGGGGGCGACCAGGCCTGCAGGGGAGGGCAGTTAGGGGGGAGCAGGCCAGCAGGGAAGGGAAGTTAGGGGGAACCAGGCCTGCAGGGGAGGGCAGTTGGGGGAGGACCAGACTGGCAAGGGAGGGCAATTAGAGGGTGATCAGGCTGGCAGGCAGGTGAGTGGTTGGGAGCCAGCAGTCCTGGATTGTGAGAGAGATGTCCGACTGCCCGTTTAGGCCCAACTGGAGAGGGTGTAGGCTGGGCTGAGGGACTCACACACCCCCCCATGCACAAATTTTGTGTACTGGACCTCTAGTATAAAATAAACAAATGTGTTTTGGTTTTTATATACACATATTTCATATTTACAAGTCAAATTGCACAGCTAAATTTTGACCAATGCGGTGACAATAACTTATATGATCTAAAAATAGAAAAGAAATTTTAAGAAACTAATAAAGTATATTATAAATGTAGATGATTACATTTTGAGAATAAGTTCAGACTATAATTAAATCAAATTCAGAAAAGGACATGCATGTCAAATTATTTGATACACTTTTAAGCCTTAAAAATGTGAATTAAATATTTTAAATCTTGTTGAGGTTCAAGCAGACACTTATAAATAGACAAAGTAATCTATGAGAAATCATCATAACTTTAATTCCTCAAATTTAATCATACTGATCCTTCAATGATCATTCTGGCAAGATAAGAGGTAGCACACAAAATTTCTCTGGCAATTGAAGAATAAAAAGAGCAATTTGAGGGTTTTTCTTATGTGCTGCCATTGAGATCATTTTCAGGAAAAGTACAAGCTAAAAGGACCAGGTGAGATTCTCCCAGAAAAATGAAGAAATTGAGGTGGCAAATTGCAAGCAGCCCAGAGTATGAAAAAAGTAAAAGCTCAGGTGTGTCAGAGTTTTCTTTTTTTTTTTAACCTTGTTTTTATTATTGACACTATTACAGATGTCCCTATAACCTCCCTTTGCCCACCTCCACCCAGCCCCCACCCCTCCCCTTCCCTCTGGCCATCACCACACTGTTGTCAGTGTCTCAGAAGAGATAAGACAATGACATAAGCAAATGTTTACAAAAGTGCTTAACAGGTCCTGACATATAATAGACATTTAAAAATATAAATGATCAACCAAAGGACTTATATGCATGCATATAAGAATAACCAATGGATGCAAAACATTAGGGGGTGAGGGCATGTATGGGAGTGGGGTCGGGGGGGCAATGGTAAGATATGTACACATATAATACCTTAATAAAAAAAATAAAAATAAAAAATTATATATATAAATAAATGATATTCCTTTTCTAACCAAATGAAACATGAGGATCATTTTTCTATAATATTGATGCCGTTATAATATTCTGGTTGTTATTTAACAGGCAAGGAGAAAAGGGAAAGCTAGATAATATAGGCATGCCATTTATACAGCTTTGCTAATTTAGCACTCTCCAAGTCTGTTCCCTGCAGATTGATGGGGGAAGGGTCAGGACAAAGGCTGTTTGGACACCAGCCTGATAAGGTCTGAGTGACCAGGGAAGGTGCTTACCTGTCTGTCAATCACAGTGGCCACTGCAAGGGCCAAAACCTGAATATTTAAACCTCTGAACAAAGGAGCCACTCTCTTGTTTTATACTCCCTTTACCCTTGCCTCTCCTGCTTGCCAGTGCTCCTAAGAGACCTGTTGCAGGGGCCACACTCCCCTGCATTGGCCCTGTGGCTCCTGGCCACGTGGGACCCATACAATGAACTGGTTGACTTTAGCCTGATTGCTCACCTGGATCTGGCTGCAACATGGAAAGGAAACTCTGGACACTGGCCTTGCTTTGGGCTCTCCTGGAGCCCCAGCTTCACCTTTTCCAGAACTGGGTTAAGGGGCAGGGGACTTTGCAATCCCAGGAATGTAACTCCATGCAAATAGAGCCTTTACCACATCTCATTCTCCTGGGCGAATCTTAGAAAATTCGTTTTCTAAATATATCGTAATAACCCCACTCCCACGAGTGAGGGAGGAATTTGATTCTTCTGAAACAATACAATTGGACAACGACAAAACCAAAGTGACATTGTGGCAAGCAGAGAACACAAATTAATATTTATTCCCTCTTTTTAATAATGAAAATGAAAACGTTTTAAAATTCAAGGTTTATTTCTGTATAATGAGGGCTCACCACTGGTTATAAAGTTAATATTACATATCATAAAATGTGATCAATAAAAATAGCCAAAATGCTTAACTAGTTCTGTCTCTTGTTTTGATTTAAAGGTTATAATATGAGTTGTGTTTTCAATAATGTGTCTCTTACTCCATCTTAACTCACCAGAAATGCAGTGACTGAAAATTCTGCTGTAAATGGCTTATACTTCCTCACCTTTCATTTATCATATTATGGCACCTTTATTCATGTTTCTGCAAGACCTCATGCCCTCTCAAAAACTCTGGAGGATGTATCAGGCACAGGTAATATGTTTCCTTATAGATCATAAATGTTTAATATAGGCATCTACAGCCATAAACTTCCCTCTAACCTTCCCTGCTTTAGCTACATGCCATAAATGCATGTATGTCTTCATTTCTACTAATCTCCTTATTTTCAGTTTTCCCTTGTGATGCCTTCTTTGGTCCACTGGTTATTCAGGAGTATATTACTTAATCCCCACATACAGTATTTGTTGACTCTCCCAAGTTACTTTCTTATTGATTTATTTCTAATTTCATTTCATTACAGTCAGAGAACATATTTTGTATAATTCCAATCCTTTTAAACTTATTGAAGTTTGTTTATGGCCTAGCATGTGGCAAATCATGGACAATGACCCATGTGTACTTGAGAATAATGTATATTCTATTGTTGGGTGGAGTGTTCTACAGATATCTCTTATGTACAGTTGCTTCATAGTGATGTATAAGTCTTCTATTTCCTTGTTGATCTTCTGCCTGGTTGTTCTATCCATTATTGAAGTCTCCAATTACAACTTTTGACTTTTGCCCTTACTGCCCACCCACCCTTGTCTCAGAACTAACTATCATATTCCAACAATTCACATAATTTCAGTGATATGGGGCTTCTAGTGGCCATGTTTGTACAATGTTACTGGATCCTACTTGCCATCCATGGGTTCAGATAGATTAGGAATGAGCATCTGAACTCAAACTGGCCCAAACCATTAGCCCCTTTCCTAAGGAAATCAGAAAATGTACCAGGGTATTATCAACATTATTTTTCAATGACATAAATAATGGCTTTTACAAGCAAATAAGAAATTAAAAACTGGTCTTATCAGATTTATTAGATACAGAAAGAAAGGACAAGCAAACACACATAAAAGATTTTCATGGTTTCTTTTAGCCCTCTATTCTCCAACTCAGCCTGTTCTTATGGCCCTACTAGAACTCTGACCTTAGATCACCTCTGTAGCTTCATAATAAATGTCCCATTTTTAGTTATACCCACCTCAAGAAGTTTCTCTTTATTTCTATCAGAGAAGATCAATAAACATACAGTGGAAATATTCTTGTTATAGTAATGAATAGTTCAGTAGGTAAAATAATATTCAGGCCAAATTGATAATACCATCTAGACTAACATTGCAAAAAGAATGTCAATTGTGGAAATAGAAGAAATTCTTTTAATAAAAAATTCTAGCAAAAAATTTAAAGTTATCTTTAAAAAATCAAGGATAAAGACATGCAAATATATACAAGTAAACTATATTCACATTGTTTACAATAGCACAGAATGTCAAAAAATCAGAAATTACATGTTCAATATTATAGTATTCATTACATACTATAAATTAGCTGACACTCATAAAATATCTATACTATGATAAAATTATTATGCAGATTTATCTACCTAAATATGAAAGAATTTCTGTGAATTATTAAAGGAAAGAGTACAAGTAATTTTGTAAATGTCCTACTTTTACAAATAAGTCTATGTGTGTGTGTTTGCACATGTATGTGTGTGAGTGTGTGTATAAATTGAAAAGTATTAGCTGGATATACAGTAATTTGTTAACAATTATTATTCCTTGGTTTGTGAGCTGAAGGTAAATTTTTGCTAATTTTTAAAATGGTATTGTTCACATTATTTATAAGCACATATAATATATAATTATAGAAAGTAAAGCTTTTTTAAAAAAATACATTTTTATTGATTTCAGAGAGAGGAAGGGAGAGGGAGTGTGAGATAGAAACATCAATGATGAGAGAGAATCATTGATGGGCTGCCTCCTGTACCATCTCCAACAGGGGACCAAGCCCACAACCGGGCACGTGTCCTGATAGGCAAAGCTATTTTCAATTTAAGGAAAAAGAAAGAAACATATGTGACCAGACAAGACTTTTATGCTGAAAAAAAAGGCTACAGAAACTCAAGTGTTGAAAGATAAACATGAGATGGAGTTAAACGTGAAAGCTTGAGGCACTGAGAAAAGGCCTCATCTCCGGGTTCTGTAAAAGAAGGCTTCAGGATTAGGTTATGTCTCTTTCAGTAACTCTAAGAAGGTCAATAGGACAGCCAGGTAATGGGGTAAAAAAGGAAGTTCAAGTTTGATGAATAGATTTTTATCTCAAAGATCCTGAAGAAACTTTTTAGATTATCTTCCTGGAGTAAAAAATGATAGGATTGCCTTGCAATGTGGGCTTAGGCAATTTAAACTTGCTTTGAATGAATTGAACAATCCATCTTTCACCCTATGCGAATCTTCTCTTTGCCCCTTTGTGTCCTCTCTGCCCCTGTCTGCACCCTGCAAGGCTCTGTGAATTCCAATAGGAACCAAAGCGAGGGCCTCCGGAGTCCTCTGGCTTCTTGTTAAGCTGATGGAGCACTAGCCAGAAAGGAGGGTGGAGAGTGAGGCCAGAGTTCTGGTTCTGTGGGCAGACCTTCCAGCCACCTAAGGCAGGACACGGCTTCTCTTCCCACAGCATTTCTATGCTCCTCTTCCTCACTCCTTCAAGGGATGGACATACACCCCACCATTGCAACTGTATTGCAGTTCCGCGCCCCCCCCCCAACCCCCTACTCTCTGCCCTCACTTTTGTGAATAGTCCCTTTATTAAACTCCTCTAATTACTCAGTGCAGTGTTTTCTGTGGGACCTTCACTAATACAAACACTTTTCTGTAAAGCGGCTTAGCAGGATCTACCCCTCTGTTCTTTATAGAAAAGAACTTCATGAAATAATATTTCATCAGTTTATGGTTGCTCCTGGAACAATTACATACGGTCCTGCAACAGACCTTGTCAGCATTCAGCCCCTATGTCCACATCTCTTTACTGGATTCTTTCATTTTTATCGCCTAAGCCAGAACCTGCTCTTTGTTGGAGGACTACCTTTCAGTGGCTAGAACCCTTCGTCCATACACAGGAAAAAAAAAAATCAAGTGCCTAGAAATTTGTGTGCCCACCCCTAGCCAGCAGCAACTAATCAATGACTGGTGGTGTGGGTGTGTAACTACTTCAACTGTCATCCTACATGGAGAGGAGGTGTGACATACCCTGCTAGATTGAGCCACAGCTACTTTCCATAGGATTTACTTAATATCACAGGCTTGCTTTCTTCAAAAATATATTTTCATTTATTTCAGAGAGGAAGGGAGAGGGAGAGAAAGATAGAAACGTCAGTGGTGAGAGAGCATCATTGATTAGCTGCTTCCTGCATGCCTCACACTGGGGATTGAGCCTGCAACCCCGGCATGTGCCCTTGACCAGAAATCCAACTGTGACCTCCTGGTTCATAGGTCAATGCTCAACCACTGAGCAACCCTGGCCGGGCACAAACTTGCTTTTAATTCCTCCCTCCTTTTTCTCCCCTGTATTCTATCCTCCCCACTGTTCCCTTCCTTACTCATCTATGTCGTTTTTCTGAATATATTTCATCATTAATCACTTTCACCATTTCCTATGGGTGTGGCACTGTGAAGGGTAAGGAGAAAGTATTCTGCTGGCTTTTCATAGCACACCAGGACTGGGAAGAATGTAGTAGGTGCTCAATGAACTAGTTACACTTGGAGAGGGCCCATTTTTCCATACTCCAGGGCCTCCAGACCTGATGTCTCTTTAACCTCTTGAGGGGAGAACAGGCATCTTTGTAAAAGAGTAATGGATGGAAAAGTTAACGAATGGAGACAAGACAAAAAAAGACACAATTCATCAGTTTCTTATTTTAGTGTTTACTTTGAGTAATGAGGCACCTCAGTCCCAGTAATTTAAGTGGTCTATCAAAACCAGTCAGCTGGTTAGTGGCAGGGCAGGGACTTAAATCTAGGTCTCCAAGGTTCTAGTTGAATGCATTTCCACTGCTGATACCAGCTGTTCCATTTTTTAAATTACTAAATATTCCTCCAGATTTTCTGAGGTGCAAATTTAATCTTTCACCAGCTTTTGATGCAATTATCAGAAAGAAGTGATTTGCTTAATTTAATTATCAAAGATGACTGAGGTTAACTATTTATAAAGCCATTGAAAGTTTAGCTTCCTCATTACGAGCCTGGCTTCCAAGTGGAGTAGGGAAGGGTGTGGGCCGCCCTTTCTTTCCTCCCAGAGGCTGGCAGTGTCAACAGTCCCCCATCCAGGAAGGGAGCCGCGTGTCACCAACAAACCAATACTTGGAGGAGAATGTTTAACATTTTTTTAAAAATCATGTTTTATAACCAAAATGTAAGACCTATATGGAAGTCAACAAAAGAAACACAACTTATTGAAATCCTTATTTTCTTCCCTAATCTTTTCTTTTTATTTATAGAGCCTAAAGATGATTTCCTCCTTTAAGGTCTAAGCAATTTGTCAATTTAGAATGAATTAACTGAATGAACAATTATTTTATTTCTATAACTACAGAATATAGTACTGATGTAAATAACTTTTTCAAAAAGGTAGTCTGAGAAATCCATGTACCTAGTTTATTTCCATTGGTACATCATTTCTACATTTTTCAAAACCTAATAGGCAAACATAAAATATATAACTGAGTTCTCCCTGCACACTGGTGTCTATTGCAGTGAATAGTGTGTGTGGCTCTGGTTTGGGTTTGGTTTAGACCCAGCTAGATTTGACATCTTTATAAAAGCCATTCTACAGAGTTTACATGCATATCAGTGGCTATAAGTTAAAAGTAAGAATATGTAATACCTGATGATCTCTTTACAAACAAATCTTAATGATAAGGTTAAAAAATATTTTACAAATACATTTAAAAAGTATAAATTTTGCTTGTGCTTTTTGATCAGTTTAAATCGCATACATATTCTAAGTACAGGTTTTAATTATTTTTTAAAGCTCCCTTTTCAAGAGAAAAGAGGCCACTATTAATAGAGATTTTTAATCATTTACAAATTAAAATGCAGAGATGTTATACTGTCCTGTGATAAACCTACATATTCTATTTCTGTAAAATTTGTTTCTACATACATGCAAAATTAACATTCATTTTCAGAAGATGTTATGGGAGGGATAATTAACTTTGGGGGGAAAATAACTATAAATATGAATGAAATAATACCACTTGAAAAATAATCATCTCATAATTAGAACCATTCTGCAGAAATTTAGTTCATATGCTTGTTGTTTTGCAGACACAAAATTATCTTTGAAATGGAATCTTTATTAGTCTCCTCCAACATTAACCCCTGCAGCAGAAACTTCACCCTGCCTAATGTGAGCGTTCCAACCCAATCGACCACTCACCAGCTGTACTACCTTGGGTAGGTGACATCATCACTCTGAGCCTGTTTTAACATCTTCAGAAAAGGAATGTTAATTATAGGAGTTATCTCATGGCATTGCTGCGAGGATTAAAATGAATCAATGCCCAGAAATACTTAGAATGCCTGGCAAAGAGTTATACTAGATATGTTTTTATTATGATGATTATCATACCCAGTGCATCCTAGGTGCTAAATAAACATTTGTTGAATTAAATGCCCCTCCAAAATAAGCAATGCATAGAGCCCTTCTCAGATAATATAACACAGAATATACTCCCATTTTATATATTTGCAAATTCTAAGAAAATAAGAAGTTCAGAACACTGTTTCCAGTGGCTGGAATTTACCAAGCAGTTGTTGGTGCAGTGTCATCAGAGGGGCTCTGAGAACCCCACATCATCCACACAAACGCTGCTTTAGTGCCTGAAGCCCACCCACTATAATTTTGGCAAACCCACTGAAAATCCGTTTAAAAGATAAATGTTAAAGAGTAGAAAGAGGTGATGCTACTTACTAAATGATAGCCTATCACTTGGAACAAGGTGGGGAATTTAAATAATACTTACTGTTGCTTTAGCTATGTCATTTATTAGATTAGTCACCTAGTTACAAACATTCTGTGGGATTGTATCAGAGAAAGGACAGGAATGCTAAGAACTCAGGAGCGTGCTAGAAAGGCCCTAAGATAAGATAGAAGGAATAAAATGCCTAGTTCTTTTTTTTTTCCCCCCAGAGGCTAGGACACCTCTGTCTTCTCAGAATGCAGTCAATACTATTTTAAAATGAGAATTTCCAACCTCAGGATGTATGTGGTAGTGTGTCTAGCTTTTGAAGTCACTGGCAAAAAAGATCTGATAATGTTCTATGTTTTGACACTTCCATTATCCCACAAAATAAAGACTTTCTTGCTTTTAAAAAAAAGTGGTTCCCTGCTTCAAAGAAAAAGCTTGTCTCCACCTAACAGTGGAGGTTTCATTTATACTGTGTGCAGAGTACAAATTGCGGTGCAGGAGTTAGTGTGGATCAGCTGGGGACACAATTAGAGAGCCTGACATTGGGTTACCGGGACAGAGACGGCTTGCTATGCAACGCTGACCTGTCACACTCAAAGGTGGAGGAAGACCTAGAAACAACGGCTGTGCTGTGAGAAGCAAATGGCACTGGTTTTTAGTGCACACGCATTGAACTAATTGCAGAAAGTTCATGGAGTCGTAGTAGTACTCTGAGTTCCAGCATCTGGGTTAATGTGCTCAGGATATGTGTTATGACAGGAACTGATGGTTGGAAGATTGTGGTAACCCATTGATAATTCTATTAACATTATACAAAGGTGGGGCAGTGGGTGTATATATAACATTCCTCTCCTCCTTTCCAAGATCTGATAAGACGGACACAGGGGACAGACTGATGGGGACTAACACGCTGGATCCCCTACTACTAGAAGCTAGCTTGGAGAACAGGAGGCAGGTGTGCTGGTGGATTCTAATACTTATGTAAATTTACCTACCACACTTCCCAACCCCAAGGCATGACCAGAAGCAAAGATGAGTCTGCTATTCATAGGACAGAGCAGACTAGAAGGTACTTTATAGGTAGGAAGTCCTCCCCTTAACCTCCAATTAAAGGGAAGAGTGAGTCAAACACACCAGTTCCTTCTCCTTCACTGATGAATTAGAGAACTCACTTCTCTTAATTTGGAGAGTCCAGGGAAAACATGTCCAGCATGTGGTTTTTAGCTGGGATGCAGACACGTTCCCTAGGGGACGTTGGGAAATGTATATGGATGCCCCTGGCATTTAGCAGGTGAGTTCCAGAGTTGCCAAACCTCCTGCAAAGCACACTGAACAATGAACAGGGTGTGTGCTAGGATAGCACTCCTGTGAGAAGCACCAGCCCTTCCACAGGGTTCAAGGAGGAACAAAGAACAAGGAACCCGAAGTTTTGTTTTGTGAGTGGACGTGTGTGTGCACGCTTATCTAAGCTAAGTTCGTGAGAACTATTACTTCCTTTTTTAAAAAATTAAGGTATCATTTACATTCAACAATTGTCACCTTTTCAGTGGGTGGTTCTGACACTTCATCACCACCAAGGTAGGAACAATTCTACCTCTCCTCCCCCAACCCCTTAGCAAGTACTGATGTGTTTTCTGTCCCCATAATTTCCCCTTTTCCAGACTATCATATAAATGGGAGCATAGTTTTGAATCTGGCTTCTTTCACCTAGCATAGCACATTTGAGATGTATCCATGCTGTTGCATGTATAAGTAGTCTATTCCTTTTTATTGCTCAATAATATTGCATTAAGTGGATGGACTATAGTTTGCTTATCCATTCCCCCCAGCTGAGGGACATGTCACGTGAAATTCTAACCTTTAATGATTTAGGTCGCAAATATAATAAATACGTTTTAAAAAGCCAAACCGGCCAAAACCGGTTTGGCTCAGTGGATAGAGCGTCGGCCTGTGGACTGAAAGGTCCCAGGTTCGATTCCAGTCAAGGGCACGTGACTTGGTTGCGGGCACATCCCCAGTGGGGGGTGTGCAGGAGGCAGCTGATCGATGTTTCTCTCTCATCGATGTTTCTGACTCTCTATCCCTCTTCCTTCCTCTCTGTAAAAAATCAATAAAATATATTTAAAAAAAAAAAAAAAAGCCAAACCGGAACTTCCGGAACTTGCTACAGCTCGTTCCATATTCTCTACCAACTCCTCGAGAAAACCATTCTGATCCAGGTGACCCACTAAGTGAACCCAGATTTAATACATGCTGTTGTCACATCATTTCCTACATTGTAATAATTTTTTCTAATAGACTTCAAACTCATTGGGGTAGGTGTGCTGTCTCACTTAATATTTCTATCCAAGGCACAAGAATAATTGAAACATATGGAGTGTTAATTAACATTTATTGAATAAATGTTTGAATAAATGAATGGCAAACAAAATGGCCCTTATATGTAATATGTCATCAACAATGATTTTAATAATATACCATCTAACCACTCAAATATGTTGTCCTCCAATTGCATTAAAAGCAGAAAATTTGAAACCACATGATCTGCAAAAGGATTATTGGTCAGAAATTAAAAATTAATTTTTGTGTCTAAGAAATATACCAGAAAAGATTTATCAAGAACTAACAAGTGACTATTAATTATGATTGAAGCTCTTTCACTTAGCGGGCACCTTTTCCCCCTACATGCTGAGTCCTGGGAGTCTTTCTACTAAATCACCAAAAATAGGAGTATCTTGGAATCACCTGCCTACTCAGGAAGGTTTGGGAAAAAGAAAAAATGAAGTTCATTTTAATACAATATTGTTGAGAAGTTTTTAATCGTATCAATTTTTAAAAATGTATATACTCTAAGTATATTTCCATCTAAATTTTTAACTAGCACATTTTGATTACTCCATTTATGGAAAATGTTCACAATGTAGCCTAGTTGGCAAAATCTGACTTGCCTTTTCCTATCTAATAAAGAGGGAATATGCTAACTGACCATCACACCCTCACAAAGATGTCAGCGCCCACAGCCAATAAGGAGGAAATATGCTAACTGACTGCCATGCCCTCAAAGATGGTGGCGCCCACAGCCAAAATGGCAGCGCCCAGTCCCCTCAGCCCCGCTGGGGCGGCAGGCACATGGCATGTCCAGGCCCACCCTCAGGCAGGCTCGGCCACACTGCCTGCCTGCTTCTGGAGTCCCCCAGTCCCCTCAGCCCCCCAGCCTCCCAGGGCTGGTCCGAGGCACAGGCAAGCCTCGGATAGTGGCTGCCCAGCTGCCCAGGGCTGGCCCTAGGGATAACCAAATGACCGAACAGCAGACTATGTGGGGCGACCAGGCCGGCAGGGGGGTTAGTGAGGGATGACCAAACAACTGAATAGCAGGCTGCATGGGGCGACCAGGCTGGCAGGGGGCCAGTGAGTGGCAACCAGGCTGGCTGGGGGGGGGGGGACAGTTGGGGGCAACCAGGCTGGTGGGGGGGCAGTTAGGGGTGACCAGACTGGCAGAGGGGGATAGTTGGAGGCAACCAGGGCGGCGGAGAGGGGGCAGTTAGGGGTGATCAGGCCAGCAGTGGGGTGCAGTTAGGGGTGATCAGGCCAGCACACAGAGGCAGTGAGTGGTGATCAGGTTGGTGGGGGGCAGTTAGGGACGACCAGGCAGGCAGACAGGTGAGCAATTAGGAGCCAGTGGTCCAGGATTGTGAGAGGGATGTCCAACTACCAGTCTAAACTGGCAGTCGGACATCCCCCAAGGGGTCCCAGATTGGAGAGGGTGCAGACTGGGCTGAGGGGACCCCCCCATGCACGAATTTCGTGCACTGGGCCTCTAGTATGATAAATAAATCACTTTGCCATATTGATTACTAAATATTGTCTTATCAAGATTATACCGATAGAAGTCAAAATGTATTTATTTATTCTCATTATAGTTCCAGTAAATAAGTTGAAAAATACACAGTTTCTCTTTCTTTGCAATGAGATACAATGTATAGTTAAAGTTATATGTATGATAGAGAAGCTAAGTCATATTAGTCTTTTTTCTTTCAATTATAGTTCACATTTAATATTACTCTGCATTAGTTTCAGAGGTACAGCAAAGTGGTTAAAAAATCATGTATTTTACAGAGTGGTCTCCCCAATGTTTCAAGTACCCGACCTGACCCCATACAGTTATCACAATATTATTGACTATATTCCCCTTGCTGAAATTTCTATATCTGTGACTATTCTGTAACTACAAATTTGTACTGCTTAATCCTTTCACCTTTTTCACCCAGCCTCCCAACTCCCTCCCCTCTGACAACTGTCATTCTGTTCTCTGTATCTAGAGTCTCTTTGTATTTGTTTATTTGTTCATTCTGTTCCTTAGATTCCACATATAAGTGAAACCATAAGGTATTTGTCTTTCTCTGTATGACTTATTTCACTTAGCGTAATACCCTCTGGGTCCATTCATGCTGTCATAAATTGTAGGATTTCATTCTTTTTAATGACCAACTGGTATTCTGCTGTGTAAATGCACCACAGCTTTTTTATACACTCATCTATTGATGGGCACTTGGGCTGCCTTCATAGTGTGGCTGTTCTAAATAGTGCTGAAATGAACATAGGGGTGCATATATTTTTTCAAATTGCTGTTTCAGGTTTCTTCACATGTATTCTTAGAAGTGGAATTGCTGGATCATGAGGCAGTTTCATTTTTAATTTTTTGAGAAACCTACACACTGTTTTCCACAGTGGCTGCACCAATTTGCATTCCCACCAATAGTATTCAAGGGTTCCCTTTTCTCCAAATCCTTGCCAACACTTATTGTTTGTTGATTTATTGATAATAGCCATTCTGACAGGTGTGAGGTGGTATCTCATTGTGGTTTTGATTCATATTTCTTTGATAATTAGTGATGTGGAGTAATTTTTCATATCTCTATTGGGCATCTGTATGTCTTCCTTGAAGAAGTGTCTAGTCAGGTCTTCTGCCCACTTTTTAATTGGGTAATTTGTTTTTCTTGTGTTAAGTTGTCTGAGTTCTCTATAAATTTTGGATATTAACCCCTTATCAGATGTGTCATTGGTGAATATCTTTTCCCATTTAGTAGGTTGCCTTTTCATTTTGTTGATGGTTTTTTTGCTGTGCAAAAACTTTACAATTTGATGTAGTCCCATTTGTTTAGTTTTCTTTTGTTTCCCTTACCCAAGAAGACATATCAAAAATTATTGCTAAGAGAAATGTCCAAGATTTTATTGCCTATGTTTTCTTCTAGGAGTTTTATGGTTTCGAGTCTTACATTTAAGTCTTTAATTCATTTTTAGTTTATTTTTTTATATAGTATAAAGAGGTGGTCTAGTTTCTTTTTCTTTTTTTGCATGTATCCGACCAATTTTCCCAACACCACTTATTAAATAGACTGTCTTTACCTCATTGCCTTTTTTGTCAAATATCAATTGACCATATAAGAGTGGGTTTATTTCTGGGCTTTCTATGCTGTTCCTTTGATTTAAATGTCTGCTTTTATACCAGTGCCATGCTGTTTTGATTATTATGGCCTTGTAATATAGCTTGATATCATGTAGTGTGATACCTCCAACTTTGTCCTTCTTTCTCAAGGTTGCTGAGGCTATTTGGGGTCTTTTGGGGTTCCATATAAATTTTTGGATTATTTGTCCTAGTTTTGTTAAATATTTATGTATAGGTATTCAAGTCCTAGATTCAACTTTGTACAGTAATTAAATAACAATCAAATACCAAAATCATAAACAACTCAACTGTACGCATCATGATGAAACTTTTTAAATGTACTCAATGAACTAGAAAAGCATATACTGTTAAAATTAATTCACCCTAAGCTAAAATTTAATTTTAGACTTTGTCTTTATGTGGTAGAAGATACTAAATATATAAGGTGAAATAATATAGGGGTTAGCTCTAATTGGAACAAATATTTCATAATATCACTTATTTTAAATCTCAAAGAAATTTTAACAAAGTCTTATCTTTAGACTTTTAGGCAATTTATCATGAAAAAATACAGTAGCCCTTGAAAATATTCCCATTAGAGTTTAAAAGTCAATAATCTATGTTGCTTTGGCTCTTTGAAGGTAATATTTTAAAACTTGCCAAGGATAAATATTGAGAGTAGTGGAAAAGAATAGTTTTTTTTTTTTACATATATGGTAAAAACATTTTTAAAGCAATTTAATATATTTTTATTAATTTCAAAAAGGAAGGGAGAGGGGGAGAGATATAGAAACATCAATGATGAGGAAGAATCACTGATCAGCTGTCTACTGCACATCCCATTCTGGGGATCGAGCCCACAACCCTGGCATGTGCCCCAATTGGGAATTGAACTAAGACCTCCATTTTTAAACTTTATTTTTTATTGTGTGCATTATTACAGATTTCTCATTTCCCCTCCCCCCTTTGCCCACCTCCATTAGCCCTTCCCCCCCACCTTTCCTCTGGCCATTACCACACTATTGTCTGTGTCTATGGTTTATGCATATATGTTCTTTGACTAATCCCTTCACCTTCTTTCATCCAGTCACTCCCTCTCTCCTCCCTTCTGACAGTTGTCCGTCTGTTCCATGTATCCATGCTTCTGTTTCTATTTTGTTCTTCAGTTTATTTTGTTCATTAGATTCATACAAGTGAGATTATACAATATTTGTCTTTCACTGACTGGCTTATCATTTATTGATTTTCAGAGAGAGGAAAGGAGGAAGAGAGAGAGAGTGAGAAAGAGAGAGACAAATGCTGATGTGAAGGAGAAACATGGACCAGTTGCCTCCTGCATGTGCCCAGACCAGGAATGGAACTCACCACCCTTAGCATATGGGATCACTCTCCAACCAAAGAAACCACACAGGCCAGGGCTGACTGGCCTATTTCACTTAGCATAATAATCTCCAACATTTTTATTGCTTGCTATGTTTTACTGATATTTACTTAGCTATTTTTTTTATGAGAATCTCCTTCAAAAGTAGTACATTTTTCATAATAGGAAAGAATCAGAAAAAAAAAAAAAACCTTTGAAAAACTTGGTCATTAATCCTACAGAGCAACTCTATGAAACCTGAATTCTGAAGCTCCCATGAAGACCAAAGAATTCTGAAGATTCCATACAGACCAAACAACCCTGCTTTCAAATGCCATGCTGAATGCTTAAGAAAATATGAACAAGGAAAGAAAGATGGAAATTCTTACAGGTGTTTTGTGCCTTCTTGGTTGTTAAAGCTTCCACAAAGGTATCTAATGGGGTTTAAGGGTCATAACAAAATTTGGGATGAGAAAGGATGACTTACTTTGATAAAATGGAAGAATTCTTGTTAAAGCAGTCACAGACTAATTTTAAGAAAGAGTTGATGTGAAAGTTAAAGATCTGAAAAATGTTCCTTAAAACACTTAGGCTCTCTTACCCTCCCAAAATATGTATGTACCAGTTTCAAGTCCAAAGGTAGCAATAAGTGCTTTTCTAAATATTGAAAGGATTTTTTCCTAACTCAAGGCCCATATCCAGTTGCAAGTACAAATATGTTGCTGATCTGACCTGCTATGGAGAATATAGGAGGATAAACTTGAAAATTGAGGCTGGTGCTTAACTCATTTCCTGGGTTTTCTTTCTGATGGCTTCTTTGGTTCTTTGTAGGATTCCACACCACTTCACCCCAATTTGCTGGCCATTTCTAACTGTGTCTTGCCAGCCTGGGCAGCAGCTCTGTTAGCCTACTGAAGACAATAATGTGACTTGCCTTGTTCAAGAAATACAGTACTACTGAATATAAAATCTCTAGTAACAAAATTATACACCCCTAACATTAATGCTGTGACATGTTTCAAATCTGTGAGTGGCATTATAAGTAATGCAAATATATGTATTTCCAATTTGGAAAAAAAGTGAGATTTTTATTTTTTATGTTGAAACTTGGGCTCTTTTATAGAAGAATTCATAGGTCTTAAAAGATAAAAGGTTGAGTGCTACTGGGTTAGGAAACAGAAAATAAATTTGGCAATAACCAGCAACTGGTTCTCTTTCATATAATTTCTAGTCAGTGACTGCTCAATTTTGAACCACCACTTTCTATAATTTAGTCAATAACTGTCCAGAACTATAAATGAAGTATATTATCCTTAATATATTTCAATATATTTTTCAAATGTTGAATGTTAGGGTTATCCAATCATCTGGCATCCAGAATTAGTAAAATCCCTCTCTAAAGTGGTTAAAATAATAAAATTAATTAAGAAACTAACTGAGGTCACTCAGAAATATACTGGTATATCTGGAAATAAAACCCAAGTCAACTTTTGTTTACATAATGTTTTATCCCACCAAGGCACATCTTTGGTAGTTAATAATTATGTATCCCCTCTCTTATATTGTTTATGCTCTTTGAACCCTCAGTCTTTCAAATGATTATTTGGAATATTTTAAAAAGTTGACCTTCTCTTTGTTCCTCATATATGGTATTTTCAGCAGGACCAACAATAAAAGAGAGAAAGAGAAAGGAAGAAAGAAAGAAAGAAAGAAAGGAAGAAAGAAAGAAAGAAAGAAAGAAAGAAAGAAAGAAAGAAAGAAAGAAAGGAAGAAAGAAAGATGAAAAGGGAGAAAGAAAAGGGAGAAAGGACAGGAGGAAGAAGAAAAAAAAGGAAGGAAACAAATGAAGAAAGGAAGTTTTAAAGGTGAGAGGAAAATAAAAAAGGATTATTGTGAAAATCTAGATACAGGTGGATATCATGTTAAATAGATTATTACATATAGACATAACCTGTTCTACCTGATAAAGAAAAATCGAATTGTTATTTATAACATTCTAATATTAAGTCATAATATTTCTGCTATAGAAGGTTCAATAAACTAATAAAAGTATCCACATAAAACAAAAAAGTTAATGCCAACTAACAGAATAAGAATAAGTGAATCTAATTTTTTACTAAAAAAAATTAGAAAAACAACTTCCTGTTTAATTTATATCAGTAATTTGTTAGAGGCCCAATTTCGCCTATTCTAAACAAAGTAAATATGTCTCTAATTCATATCTATAATTACAATTATGAAGCAAAAGAAACTTCTATAAACTATGCATCCTATTGTCATTTTATTTAATTTATTTTGCTTTATTAAGCACATCCTTATCTAGCTCTTTAGAAACCAATTTTTTTATCCAGTATGGCAGTTTCAAGAATTAAATGTAAAGTTTCTGCATATTCAGTGCTTAAAATTTCAACTGTACTATTTTACAGTTTCTAAAGAATAATTCAGACCAATGCTCATACACAATAATAGTGCACTTTTTTCAAAGAACTGGTATTTATGTGCTTTGCCAGTTTCTGAGAAACCACAGCTATCTGAATCTCTGTAAAATGAACAGTAAGAATTTATGAAACCATCTATATTCTATCTAAAAAGACAAATGAAAATATTAGGGAAAACTTTGGATATAGGGGAAAACTGGGAAATATGTAAAAGAAAATTTGGTTAATATACTTGAATTTTTTCTTGCAAATATCCAATAGAGTCACACATAATAGTTATGCAGACATTAAATAATCAGAGAAAACATTCACATATTTGAATTCACATTTTTCCTTAGCCCCTAAGTTCCTCTGAGAATTGCATTCAACTCAGAAATGCTTGGGAACACAGCTCCTAATCCCCCCAAGAAAAGTTTCTTTCCATTTTGATTTTCTCAGCCACAAACTAATCAGTCTTAATTGCTCCCAGCTGTGATCTCTCCTCCCAGGGGTTGATTCCTGCTGGGACCCAAGTAGTTCAAAATCATGCAGTTTTGTTAAACTCCAATAAATACATGGGAGCTTTGTAGAACCTAATTTACTATACAAGAGTTCAAGCACTGTAGCAATCAAGTAAACTTTCACTCAATGTTGAAAGCTGACCACACAATTAAAAGAACTCTTTTTTCAAAGAGGTGACAAGAGATTGGACAATTGAAAATTATATTTTCTACCTTCAGGGATTAAAGTAGAACACTACATTTTATTTGTGATGTGTATGTATAGTTGTATATGTATGTTTATATATACACAAGTATTAGATTATTTGTGTTATATGCAAAACATTTTTCTTGTATATTTGAAATTTTTACTTAAATTATTGTAATAATCAAAAGAGATTAAAATTAGCTCAAAATTATGTGATGCTGTCTTAAAGCAAAACACTTTGTGATAACACCAAAAAGTGAATTAACATAGGAAATATTGGCACATTAAGGTCTTCATAAAATTAAATAATTGGCTCTCCCTTACATTTTTTACTGTTTAATCTTAAAAAAAGAAAAAAAATCATAATTTTTTTCAAATATTTAATCCTGGTTTTTAAACTATTACCTGAAAAGAATATTAGGATTTTAAGTTTCCTAGCTTAATCATAGTGCAAACTCAACCATTTGGTTATTTAATTTCTATTAATTATTTTTGTACAAAGAAAATGAAACAACAAAAAATTATTAGAAAAAATTAACTACATCTGAAAGTGATATAAGATGTTACTGTGGGGTTTTTTATTAAAATCAATGAATCTGAAGTTTCAATTAATGAACCCACAATTCACAGCTATTAGCCTTGACGAATAAACTTTGTTACTAGGCAGAAAACTGAGGGTAATGAAAAGTATCAAAACTTGAGAACAGGCAGAAATTGAACAAGTTCAAAATGCCTAAATAAGAAAATTTGCAAAACAACATTAAGGAAACTGCAAAAATAATTGTTTTCTCATCTTAATGACCTCACTCCATATTATAACATAACAAGATTTATTTGTGCTCAAAATAGTACAGACATGGCATCAACATGTCATAATACATAGAGTACTGTATAAGGAACTAGAATTTTATCACAAATAATGAGAAAAGCAAAAAAAAAAAGTGTTAATATATTTATACATTTTCAGGATCATATGGAGAGCTTATTAGTGTTGTTTTTATTTCTAAAATTAATTGTATAAATAATAATTCACAGTCATGTGGCTAAACATGCTATAGTGTTTATACTAATCTCCATTCTCTGAAAACCCACTGTTTAGACAGAAATCAAATCTAGAAAATCTAAACAAAAAAAAGATTGAGTAATTAATGCCATATTAATGCTCCCACAAAGAACAAACACAGGATGGACCTGGAGAGCATTATGCTAAGCGAAATAAGCCAGTCAGAGAAAGATAAATACCACATGATCTCACTCATTTGTGGAATATAGTGAACAACATAGACTGATGAACAAAAATAGATCCAGAGACAGAGAAGCATCGACCTGACTGTCATACCTCAGAGGAAAGGCCCGGCAGGGGTGGGGGGTAAAAGATCAACCAAAGGACTTTGTATGCATGCATATAAGCATTACCAATGGACACAGACACTAGCGGGATGAGGACATGTGGTGGGGGTGGGAGTGGCCGGGGAGAGGTCAATGCAGGAAAAAGGAGACATATGTAATATTTTAATCATTAAAGAATTAAAATAATAACAATAATAATAATATTGTAATAGCTATGTACAGGCCAGGGGGGTACTTGAAATATCAGGGGACCACTCTGTAAAGTATATGATTATTTACTCTAACCACTATGTTGTACACCTGAAACTAATACAGAATAATATTGAATATGAACTATAATTTTAAAAAAGATGGAAACTTGTATGTTATGTTTTTCATCACAATAAAAAATAAAAATTAAAAAAGAAAAAAAAAAAAACAACCACAAAAGGCCGATAAAATACCAGCAAATTTATTTAAAGAATCAGATTGCTGCAGATGCAACAAAGACTAACAACTAATAAATTGGACATTGGAGGACCATAGAGAAGTGAAATGGTTTTCTCTGATGGAGTTTAGAGCTGTTCTAAAATGACACTTTAACATATTGATTATTTTGTATTAAAATTACTTAAACCGCCCATACAAGAAGGACACACTGACCCTCTTTGCCCTCCTGAAAGCAGGAAATAAATTTCCCATGTGAAAGATACCCTCCCTGTACTAGGAGAAAGAGACAGCCTTAACACCAGTGATTGGGAATGCAGAGCAGAAAAAAATGTATAAATAAACTTTGTTATTTCTTCCCTAATTTACTACCCCAAATCCAAACTGCTTTGACTTGTCAACTCTTCTCAAATGTATTGTTTCTTTGTCTAAAAGATATCAAAGCTGCCTGCCCTGGTCACTTCTTTGAGTCATATTTCTATGAGCTGCCATACATATGAAATTAAAATTTTTTCTTCTGCTTACCTGTATTATGTCAATTTAATTATTAAGCCAGCCAAAGAACCTAGGAGGAAAAAACAAAAAGTGTTCCTCTCCTACATCTGCAACCATCCTTTTGGGGAGCATTTGTCAATTTGGAGCGCCAGGAAGAGGGGAAGAATCTGGCTTAGCCTAGGCAAGGAGCCACTATGGGGAAAGCAAAACCAGTGGATTGTGCAAAGGTTGTTCAGCGCTGGAAGAACAAGATAGCAGAGTTGACTAGCCTCAAACATACAGCCTGTTTCCTCCGAAGACATGTGTTAAAGTCTAAGACTGCACAAGAAAGAGGCAAAATGTCTAAGCCAAAAACCTCTGAAAAGTAAAGCAGACTGCTCCACAGTATTGTGATGCTGAAGCAAAAAAAAAACAAAAAAAACCCGGCAGATGAAGTGGTTCCAGTGAACACAATATTTTCAGTTGAAAGTCTTGGAAGGAGTGGTGGATTGTTGATGCACAGCTGTATTTTCTTCTTCTTTATTTTCTAATGAAGATAGGAAATGATTGAGTATTTACCAGTATCCTTGTTCCCGGCAAAGGACTGAGATTCAGAAAAACCAGCAGAGATCTCTCTCTGATGATCATGTAGGGTGGGTGAATAAGACAAAATTGAAGATTTGGGGTTTTCTCCTTTAGGACATTTGCTGAATTCTGAGGAGGCCTGAAGAAGGAAGCTAATAACTAATGTAACAGAATTTTCTTCACTTACTTATTGCAAATGGCAAAAAATATCCTCCAAAGACAGGTATACCAGTTAACAATAAGAAAAATTATTCAATGGAAAAATTGGGAAGTCTAGGGTCAAATATAAAGAACAAACCAGAGGTAGCCTAATTTTATCCAAAATCAACTCAGCTTAGAAATGGGAAATTGAGATGCCAAGTCCCCCTTTTTCATTTGCTAAACAGAGGCAATTGTGATGCTTCTCTCATGGAAGATAACCTCATCTGGTGCCTCTGAAATTGTTTTTTTTTCACAATGGGTGTCATTCAAACAGTACCATTGGGCACCAATTAACTGGTTACCAAAGGATCCAACTTCAGAAGGTAATCCATCTGTTAGAGTTAGCAGATGTGTACTTTAAAATAACAATGATTACTATGTTGATTAAAATAGAGGAGAGACGGAAGAAATAGGTAAAAAGCTAGAATAGAATCACAGAATTGAGATGTCTATAAAATAAACAATCAAAAGTTAATTCTGTAACTAAATAGTAAAATATCGAAAATTAAGAAATCATTGGTTGAGTTTACTGGCAGATTGAACACAGGAAAAGTCAGAACAGGTGGAAAGAAAATACACTAACTGAAGTACAGGGAGGAACCAAGACTGGAAGATTAAAGGGAGCATAAGCATGAAGGGTTTAGTGAAAAGGTCTTAAATATGTCAAATTGGAGAAGAAAAAGAATATAGTAGAAGAAATATCAGAAAAAAACACACAATGGTTTAGAATTGAAAAAAGTTAGAAAAGATTAATAAACATTTTGGGGGAGCTCTACAAACGTGAAGTAAGATAATTACAAAGTAAGTCATAGGTAGGAACATTGTGATAAAACTATACCTTCAAAGGAGCAACAAAGAATGGAAATTTGTACAAATGTTCATCAAAACACATATATTAAAATGCTCATAGCAGCACTATTCCTAATAGATCCAAGCTGGAAAAAAATCCATCATCAGTAGAATGAATAAATAAAGTGTATTGTATTTATGCTATGGATTACTATAGGACAAGAAGAAATTAACAAACTACAACAGGAATAAATTTCATACATATAATGTTGAGTAAAAGAAGCCATATATATATATATATGTCTACTGTATGATTCCATATATATAAAGCTCAAAAAAGCTCAAAATCAGGCAAAACTAAGTCATATCAATATTTTTTTTAATCTTTATTGTTGAGAGTATTACAGATGTCCCCCTTTTCTCCCCATTTCGCCTCTCTACTCAGTTCCCTTCCCACCCCAGGCCTTCACCACCCTACTGTCGGTGACCATAGGTAATGCATATATGTATATAAGTTCTTTGGTTAATCTCTTCCTGCCCCTGCTCTCCTTCCCTCTGAGATTCATCAGTCTGTTCCATGTTTTCATGCCTTGGGTTCTATTTTATTCATCAGTTTATTTTGTTCATTAGATCCCTTGTTTATTTATTTTGATTTTTAGATTTAATTGTTGATAGATATGTATTTATTGCTGACATTTTTATCTTTTTTGTCATTTTAATCTTGAGGATATATTGACTAGAAGGAGGACTAAGCAGACTTCTGGGATGCTAGTAATGTTCTATTTTTTTTTTTTTCCCATCTGGATTCTGGTATCTCAGATGTGTTCATTTTATGGAAATTCTTTGAGTTTTACATTTATGATTAGTCCTCTTTTAAGTACATGTCTGTATATTTTACTAAAATGTTCACATAAAAGTAAAAACAAAGGAAGAAGATTCTAGTTTGTGCTCAAGACACCTGATTCTAAATATTTAAATTTCAATAAATCTAAAACTATCTCTGGAGGATGCTTTATTGATGGACTTTGGAAGAGTTCTCATGCTGATCACTCTTTCTGGCCAAGTGGGAGAAAATAAAAGCAAGTGAGGAAAGGAGTGGCTTTGAAATGTCAGGCAAAGAGGCATCCTTAGGAAGTTTTGCTTGTCTCCCACACCTGACTGAGCTGAGGTTTCATAGGAAGGTATTGCTTTGGAAATTATCTTTGGAGAACTTATCTATTCAGCCTTCGTGTTACGTCAGGTTAATCTTGGACTAAAATCTAAAATGTACATTTTACATAAAATGAAGATATACATTTTAAATTTAATTATCTTCCAGAGATAGCTTAATATATCCTACTTACCTCAACCTTATCATTGTTATGGCTTTTAGGTATAGTCTCTTTCCCTTTAGGAGTCCTGCCTGGAGGGATGTGCCTCACATATGATCAGAATTTCCACCAGGAGTTTTGCAGCCACTTTGTTTTAGAGCTCTCAGTTCTTGCTGTCCATAAATTGGTATAGTTCCTTGTTCCATACCTATGCTGTTGCTGAGCTCCATGTTTTTGGTGATTTTTTTTTTTTCCTTCTTGGGAAATAAGTGATTCTCAGATGATACCTTTCAGTCTCTAGGGGACAGCAGTTAATGTCAGAAGAATTGTACCCACAGTTAAATAGCCTTTTATTTTTATCTCAGTTCTTTTCTTCTCAAAGCCCATGAGCATTGCTGACTTTCTGGGTTTGGGAGTATGAAAGCATCCTACACTCAGAACTTCTACCACCCCTGAATCCACCCCTATCTGTCATTCTGGCCTAACCTGCCAGACTCCTTCATCATTCAGGGTAACTCTTCATCAGGAACCTTTCAGGTCTATCTTTACCTCCAGGGCCATCAGGCTATCAATCTGTTTCTGTATATCTGAATCCTGATTACATGTAGTACTCAAGTTATTTCTCAAGGAGCTGGTGGGTCCCCTTTGAATCAAGGAATGAATGTTCCTGAGCATTCTTAAGAATGTTCCTAAATATTTTATGAATTAGAACATTTCTCTACCAGTGTCAGAAAATCACTGTCTTTCATACCCACAAGTATATCAAAGTTACAACTTTATACTTCACAAGATACCAAAATAAGTGTCAAAAATCAATGTTGTGGGAGCAGTCAAGGGATAAATCAATGCAGAGAGTTGTAAGAGCTGAATCTTAAATTTCTTTCCAAGATTAACCTGATGTAAAACAAAGGCTGAATAGATGTCTTCAAAGATACCTTCCCAATCAATTCTTCCATATCCAAAGCTCAGCTCAGTCAGGTGTGCTTGTCAGCAGAAAGAGAAAATTTGCTAAGGATGCTCCTTCGCCTGACATTGAAAAGACACTTCTCACTTGCTTTGATTTTCTACTACTTGGCCAGGTAGGGTGACCAGCATGAATTGCAATCAGTGATAGGAAAAAGAACTAAGAAATATTGAAAAACACTCATTTACCTACTGAAGTCTTTCTTTCTTATATCTATAAGACTATACTATTCTTGCTCATTTAAGATGTTGAATTGGCTCTAGGAAATTACATTCCCTCATACATTTCTTTACCAGTTTTGAGAAAACACAGGAGGTTTTTTGAGGGGAAGGGAGTTAATCCTCACCTGAGGGCATTTTTTCCAATGATTTTTAGAGCGAGTGGAAGGGAGGGAGGGAGGGAAAGAGAGAAAGAGGAAAAAACATATTGATGTGAGAGAGACAGATCAATTGGTTGCCTCCTGCACAAGCCCCAACCGGGGCCAGGAGTTGAACCTGCAATCCAAGGTGTCCTTGACCGGAATCAAACCTGAGACCCTTCAGTGTGCGGCCGACGCTCTAACCCACTGACCCATACCGGCCAGGGCAAAACACAGTTTTTCATGATAGGTTAAATTCTGAGGTAACAGAAAAATCCCAAAATCTCAGCAGCTTAAAATGTTTTCTTTCTGACTTAAGCAAGTTGGGGTGGGTCTAATTGATGCTTGAGGGGAATCTGTCTTCTGCATAATGGCTCGGCATCACACCTCCATATCAGTGTTTGCATGACCACGTGGCAAGGGTGAAAGTGCTCAAGAGTCTCAAAATTAAAGGAGTCACCTTGGAAGAGACATGGGTCACTTCTGCTCATATTTTACTAGTAACATAAATCAGTGGCCACAAACAACATTAAGAAGGTAGGGAAGTGTCATTCTTCCCTGCAATCTTGTCCTAATAGGAGGAAAAAATGAATTATAAAATATATGTTGAGTAATTAATGTGTTACCAGTCACCTATTCTAGACCAAGTTTTAATATTTAATTAATATAAAGGAGAAAGAAAGAATTAAACATAAAAAAGTCAACACTAAACAAAGATTACTCAATTAGTGAATCAATTTGGTATAGCTTCATGAAACAATACCTTGAGAAGAATTCTGAGGCCAAACTTAGCTCAGTAGGAAAGAGTGATTCAACAGGTCAATGATATCAGCTATGAGCACAAGAATGAGGAGTACTGCTGTGTCATAAATTAACTTATTAACCCTAATTCCAGCCTTGCTTCTGCATCCATTCCTTTGCATGGCCTCCAATAGATCAGAGTGGACTTCTCCATCCCTTGACTCAGGGTTGGTTCTGGAACTTTTTTGGCCAATGGCATGTATGTAGAAGTGTGCAATTGCTAAGCCAAGACCTTAATGTCCTCCTGTGTTTCCACTTGCTCTCTCCTGTCTCTGCCATTCCCATGAGAAGAACATACCCCAGGTGGTGCTGTTGTCCCAGGAGAAGGATGAGAGATCCATGAAAAGGAACCACCTAGTCCCCACAGCTTAAAGCAAAGCTGCCCCAGGCATCCCATAAATCTGTTCAGAGCCATAAAGTGAGCTCATTCTGCATCAGCTGAACTTCCACCAACTTTCAGAGAGGCAAGAACAGTTACAAATGATTGTTGTCTTAAGTCATGACATTTCTGGGGAATTCGTTAAACAGTAAGAACTAATCAATACATGGACATGTGCCAGGCACTGGTCATTCATAAATTACAGTAGATGAGAAAGAAAGGAAAAAAAAAAGAGAATCAAGAAAACAAAAAGAATGGGATGTTATTACACAAAGAAAAACATTTTTAAGGGTTAGGAAAAAATATGAGAATGAATATATTTAATGTGACTATTTTCTGAATAGTCAAAATACATAAACTAAGACCATATGTTTTGGTTTGTGACTATACATAAAAAAAAAATTGCAGTGTTACAAAATTTGACATTTTAATATAAGAATTCATTTTATTTTAAAATCAGAAAAAAAAGGTGAAACTGGAACAGTGCCCAACAATATACATGAATGACCATCAATAATCATTCTATAAAATTATAAATTTGAACATAATATCTACTACAATATCCTGTTGGATTAGAATTTAAGGAATGTCTTAGTTTTGAAGGATGTGACCTTTAGAAAAAAAACGAAAGAAAGCATTATTTCAAACAGTAAAACCATAGAATTCAGAAACTTAATAAAATATATAACAATGTGAATAGAATTTTCAAGGTAAATTTCAGAATGATAATTTTTCAAGTGAGATATATAAGAAATACAATTTGAAATACCTTTTGAAATAGAGACTAACATCAAGAAATTATCTAGGTCCTAGCAAGTATGATTTGGCAGGATTATGAGTCCAACTCAAACTTTCTATCCCATATAATAAAAGGGTAATATGCAAATTGACCCTAACAGTGGAACGACCAGAACAACCACTCAACCAGTCACTATGAGGCGCACTGACCACCCCTTGGTCCCTTTCCCTGGCTGGCAGGCTCTGAATGCTCAATGTTGAACGGGGAACCGGAGGTGGGTTGTGAGGGATGCGGGTGGTGCCAGGCCAAGGCCTCCGCCCCACCAGTTGCCCCACACACAGAGGGCAACCTGCGGCGGGGCCAGGGCCGGCGAGCAGGCGGGAACAGCCTACCTCTCGGTCCCTTCCCCCAGTGGTCAGGTTCCAATCACCCGATGGAGAATGGGGAACCGTGAGTGGGTGGGGGGTGGGGTGGGGCCAGTTGTGGGCAGCTGGAGAAGATAGCCCTGATCTGATTGCAGGCCAGGCCTAAGGTCTGTACCCACACACGAATTTTGTGCTCCGGGCCTCTAATTATAATCCTATATAATAAAAGACTAATATGCAAATTGACCAAATGGTGGAACGACTGGTCACTATGACACATACTGACCACCAGGGGGCAGACGCTCAACGCAGAAGCTGCCCCCCTTGCCAGGATTCTTTTCCCAGCCTTACAAAGGATTCAGCATTCTGGAGAAAGGGGCTGCACGTAGATGATTAAGAAGGAGTCCAAAGACGAAAGATCGTTTTGAAAGGCATTGGGGGTCAGAGGAGCTTCAGCTAAAGGGAGCTGAAGACTCTCCTCCTTCACTGAGGACCCTGCTTTTATTCACACGATTTGTCCCAAGGCAAGGTGGAAATATACACTTCAAAGGGTAAGGTATCAAAGGGTACAGAAGCATTGTCAGTTTGGAGAATAGCCTACAGCTGTTCCTTTGTTTGGTCAACAGGATGCAATAAAATGCCCTGACCTGTCTGGCAGTTAACTATTATCCTATTCCGGTTTGGGGGAAGTGCCGTTTAGCCGTTTCCAACAGGTAAACTACATGTGACTCAAACCTGTTGAGCTCCCCAAGTCCCATCAACCTTTTGACGGAACTCTTGTAATTATTACATGCTGGAATTGGTTCTCGGCATCTCACCCTTTTTGATTTTTTAAATTTAACAAGAATGTATGTTTTAAAATTTTTAAATTCAATGGAAAGGACAGAGTTCTATCAAGTCCCTTTAAATTGCTGTCAGGCATTAAAGGAATTAGCCTGTAGTCAGTTTCTTTTTGGGCCAACAGTTCTTTGAGTCCCAATTTCAATGTCCAACAGTTCCTTATGTGTACATGTCAGCAATGATATTTCAATTCTGGATGGTAGACAAATGGTGGTAAGCAGGTCCGACCCTCTCTGGTTTGGTACTGGGCAACCTGCAGCGATGCACAGCTGCTGACTGCTAGCATGGCAAGGCGTCTTTACCATCTTCTTTTCTGGACTGTTTCTCCTCTGTTCGTGGGGGCCACTACTATTTCTGTGGCTGGAGCAGTCCTATCAGTTCCTCTCTGGGATCTGTTGTTGCAGGAATCCACATGGGCTTGGAGTTTTCTGGAAATATACAAACATATTCTCGACCAAAGGTTAACAAATAAATCTTTTCTATAAATTTGATTTGGGAACCTTTTTCATTTTTGCCCAAACAATTTTCCTTTGGCTTGTTTTGACAACATGTATGTTTTCATGGGTGTCTTCTATTAGCATAACAAGTGAAAATTAATTTTCAAAGTAAAAAATTTCTTGATGTAGTTTACTTACAAGGTCTTAGTTCTTACAGGATATGATTCTACTATCCCCCCTTTTTTTATGTCAATATTAGGAGGCTTTTGGAAATTTTACAATGCAGTCTTGATAACTTTTAATTTTTTGCACAAAAATATGACTGCTTTGGATTCATAGCATATTTGGCAATTTTACTATGAGATGAACCATCAATAAAAAAATTTTAGTTAATACTTCAGGAACAGTTTCCTGTCCAGTACAATTAAGTTTTCATGAACATTCATTTGTTTCAATTAGCCAATTTGAATTATTTGAAATAAAGTTTATTTTTTTTTAACTTGACTTGTCGTAGGTTACGGACAATAAATGACATTAATTAAACTCCTGTAATTAGTCTTTGAGTAACTTTACATAAACTTTGCCAGGGAGGCAAAAACACAAATTACTTACTTCAGTTTATGGGGCCAAAAATATTGACTATCAATTACAGTTCTTAAGATGTTTGAAGAAAACCTCTCTTTATTTCCTTCCAAAATAGTTTTCATGCTGCAGAGAGTTTCATTTAAAACTCTTTGTCTTTCTTTATACCAAGCAACCTACAGGGCTACTGCTTAATTCCAGCAGATATTGCCAGGCCATGTCACATGAAACAACTTCTCTTAGGTTATGGTGACCACTAGTACAGATCAGATTTAATATTTCAATAATGATCTTTAGTTGATCCTGTAAATATTAGTGAAAGAGAATTCAAAATTTTAAAATTTCTCCTTTTTATTAAATTTAGAATGATATTTTTAAAGAGTATCCCCTTTGGCTAATTTGCATATACAGAGGGATCATGGAAGGTCTCAGTAACTTTCTTAGAAGACTTTATCAAATTGCTTACAAAGACACTTGCTTATTCAAAGGGAGGGGTTGGCCTTTGTTGTTTCAAGATGGCGACCCCCAGGGGAGCGGCAAGCCATGAGGCCAACATGGTGGCTTTATTGGAAGCAAAGCAAAGCAAATTTAGTAAATGTTTATGTCTGATTCACAAGGCACAAAAGTTGCCCCACCTCCATCCTAATTAAAAATGCAGGCGGCTATGGGCTTTTATTTTAAATTCTGTCTTAAAATTTTGCTGTTGGATTTTAAGAAATATTTTGCCCTCCTTAGAGGCCAAAACCTTCATAACATTTAAAAGTAAAATAGTTATTAATTTTTATTTGATAAAACTTTCCATGTGATTTCAAGTATATTAATAATATCAATTATTTCCCACAGCAAATAATAACAATGAAATAATTTGAAACTTACTACTTGCCACCCTCACTACTTGATTACATTTGAAAACTCCTTTTGGAGTTACTTTCCGTAAGTAAGTTGATGTGCTTAAAACTACAGAATATCTCCAATTACTCGTACAGTGAAGTCTACAAAACAGGTATAAAATAGGTAGTTAATTTTGTTCATTATTTTATTTTTACATTAGATCTATATATATAAAAGCCAAGCGACCAGAATGACCAGAATGACCAGAATGACAGGTTGCTATGATGCGCACTGCGGCGGCCAACCTGCCCAATGGGGCCCTGATCGGGCCCCCCCACAGCAATCGGGGGCAGGGCCGGCTGGCCAACTGTCCATGGCCCCTCCCTCCAGCTGGCCCTGTCCCTAATCACCCCCCACCCCAATTAGGGGCGGGGCCACCTACCAACCTCCCGCATCCCCTCCCTGCTGCCAACCCCACCTGTGCACCAAGCCTCTAGTTCTACATATTAGTGAGATCATGTGATATTTGTCTTTCTTTGACTGGCTTATTTCACTCAGCATAATATTCTCCAGGTCCCTCCATGCTGTCCCAAATGGTAATAGATCTTTTCTTTTGTACAGCTGCATAGTATTCCATTGTGTAACCATACCACTGTTGTTATTGTTTTATCCACTCCTCTAATGATGGGCACTTGGGCTGTTTCCAGATCTTAGCTATTGTAAATAGTGCTACTGTGAGCACAGGGGTGCATACATCCTTTCTGATTGTTTCAGGTTTCTTAGGACATATTCCTAGAAGTGGGATCACTGAGTCAAAAGGCAGTTCCATATTTAATTTTTTAAGGAAATTCCATACTCTTTTCCATAGTAGCTGAACCAGTCTAAATTCCCACCAGCAGTGTACTAGGGTTCCCTATTCTCCACATCCTTACCAGCACTTGTCATTTGTTGATTTGTTGATGGTAGCCATTCTGACAAGTGTGAGGTGATAACTCACTGTCATTTTAACTTGCATCTCTCTGATGATTAGTGACTTTGAGCATTTTTTCACATGTATAAACTGAGGAACAAAATGGAACAGACTGATGAATCTCAGAGTGAATGGGGGTGGGGGGACGTGGGAAGGGATTAACCAAAAAACATGCATAACCCATGGACCCAGACAATAGTGTGCTAGGCTGGCATGGGTGTGGAGTGCAGAGTGGAGGGGTTCAATGGGGGAAAAGAAGGAGACATCTATAATACTTCCAACAATAAAGATACATTTTAAAAAAATAAGTAAAGATCCTGAACAGCTTTGGTTTAAAAAAAAAAAAAAAAAGTTTAACAGTAAGGACCTTGCTATCCATGTTTCTCTTCCAAAGGGCAATCTGATTATAACTCTCCTCCAGGTTTGGAAGTTACTCATCCTTAGGACTAAAGGGAGGACATTTGTCAGCCTCCTCCCCCACAGCTGGGCTGATGATGGAACAAATGGCTGCAGGCCATAAGAGCAGAGGGAGGCAACAAGTTTCCTGCTCAGGCAAACAGAGTGGATAGGGGGGTAGAAGGGTGGGAGGAGAGGAAAGAAAATGGTGAAAGAAGCCGTTTTTAATGCCAGAAGTGTAAGAATGCCTTTGTTATAAAACACAGGCATGGATCTCCTGTTTCCATCACCTGTGATTGGTGAGTTATTTTTACGTTTATTAATGAGGTTACACCCTACATTGAGATTTCATATAAGCCATTTTCCTGACTATAAAACAAACAAAATATCCTTCTCTCTGATTCTATTTCTTCACTGACCTTGGGAAAGCTGAACAAGAGAATGGTCTGGGTTGCACATTAACCTACGTGTCTAAGATTGTGTCGGGAGAAGGAGCAGTCAGGCTTTGTTAACTCCAAGGAATTATTTACCTGTGAGACATGGTTCAGTGTTATTTACTGGCTTTTATTTGTACCTTGAGAAGTTACAAAAGACCGGAAAGTGAGTTTTCCTAAGCTGTGGAGGAAAAGTTCTCAAAACAGTATAAATATAGATTTGGCCTTGAATGATGCATCTCAAATCAATTCTGATAAAATAATCTTGTTTGGGTGAATAAAAGTTAATGGAACATGATTCATTGTGGGCATCAAATATTCAAATTAATGAAGAGCAGAGCCAAGTAGACACAATTATTTTATTACCTGCATGCTGCAGTGGACAGAGGAATTTGGAATGTGTCCTTTATTGCTGCCATGCTGCTTCGGGCACTGGCTTGGGAATTAGGGATTCATGCCTCTACATAATGATATATGATTAGCACTGCGAAAGTAATTGAACTCTTTGTTCTAGACAATCCCTTGCAGTGTCAGCAAGAAGTTGGAGCAAACTGTGTCATTTAACAGAGTTATACTGTAAGTGAGAAAACCCTCTGATCCCTGCACAATTAACTTCCTAATAATTTTTAGGTTTTCAAGATTAAATGCAAGAATTACTATAATAGACCATGTAAGTGTGCATCAGAGAAATAAACTGATGCAAAGGCACTTAAAGGGATGGGACATTTAAGAAAATTAATAATTGTTCTCAAATATAATAAGAGACAGGTGTCAGGCTGTTAAAGGGGGATTATTGTAACTGGAGCAGCTGAGAATGGTAAAAGCACAGCTGTTGCAAAGATTAGCTGTATAGTAACAGAGAATGTTTGTTTTGCTGTGCACTCTACCAAACTCAATTATATTGCAATGAGCTCATAAAGTATCCAGAAAGTGAAGTAATAATGATACTTATAGCTATTCTACATAATAAAATACTATAACTCAAATCATTTAGCATAACTTTATGCCTTTGAAATCTCAGAAAACTGGCTTTATTATTTTTGAACTTTCTCAAATTTTTTCATTAAATATATGAGATATCTCAATAATCATTTTTAGACAATAATGCAATTGCATTATATTGCATTCTAATTCAAAATGATCACATTTTTGAAAGTAATGTGTTCTTTTTGAAGTTCACTAGTTCCAAACACTCTTATATTCTGGGAGTTTAAAGGTTTTATCAAAATGTTGTAGGGGGGTTTAAGATTTTATTGATTTTTTAGAGAGAGGAAGGGAGAGAGAGAGAGAGAATCATTGCTGGATTGCCTCCTGAATGCACCCTGACTAGGGATCAAACTCGCAATCCAGGCACGTGCCCTGACCGAGAATCAAACCTGCCACTCCTTGGTTTATGGAACAACACTCCAACAAACTGAGCCACACCAGCCAGGGCCAAACTGTTACTGTATTCAGTGTGATGAGTTGTATTTCAAGTAATTCTGTAAAATTTGATGAGCATTTCTCCTGGATAAAAACTGGACTATATTTGGTTCAGTCTTGGATTCACTGACCTTTAGGGGAAAAAGGAAATAAGGAGTGATTGCTTTGTAATTATCAAAAAAAATTTTTGTTTATTACAATACCACCATGTATACCATCTAATTAGTTAATATCCTCATGTACAACATAGAACCTAGAGCAGAAAAAATGAGTATCAAAATAGAAACGTGACTATATTTACGGCTGCCTATGAAATTTCTTTTATAAAAGAGTCTATGACTGAAAATGGATACCAGTCACTCATTCACACCTTGCTGAAAAAGAGTCTAAATTCCTTGGTGGCAGGGAACTGAGTTTATTCTGTAAAGCTTTTGTTCATAATATTTTGTTTTGATAAATTATAAAATTTCTCTTTTATGCCTCTCTAAGCCAATACCATCTCATGTGAGTTCCATTCACATTGGCAAGTGGATGCTGATTCTACCAAATATGTGAATTGAATAACAAAATATCAATATACTTGTGCTTATAAATTGCTTTGAGAGTTAATCTCAAACACCATTCTTATGCAACCTTGGAGATTCTTCCATGTATTTAATATATGTCTGATGGCTGGCTAAATAAACATTCATCGTCCTAACAGTTTTAAATCGACTGGACACAAGATACTAGCCATTAATGTTTTGTTAGTCATCAGAAAAGTTTTGTTTCTACCTGGATAGGTTTAAATAAAGCATTCATCTTTTTATTATTAAACTAAATTGACACTGCAGAATTCAATTGCTTAGAATTTATTCTTTGGGATTTTCTGCCTTGTTTTTGTTGGTATGTTCTTTTGATTTTTGCTGGAATAGGGTTGCTATGCAATTAAACTTCCACTAATCTTAGATAACCACTGACCCAAGGTTTCAATTTGGATCCAAGGTTTCTGGCTTGTTTTCTTGCAGATTCTATTTGAATAATCAAAGAGAATAATGTGAACTGATAATGAATTACAAATATACTGAGCTTTTCTTCTTTTGAAAAAGGAAGAGAAAATGTATTAACTGTGTTAAATAGTTTGGGTTTAACATTCCTACTAGTAACATTTTGGTTAAACTTTTTTTTTTTTTTTTTTTTTTTTTTTTTTTTTTGTATTTTCAAGAGCAGTTACTTCACTGGTGGACTCCAAAACCTTAATTAAATTTTACTTGGAAGAGGGTGGGGTAGAATAATTTAATGAAAAATTATATTGTTGCTGCTGATATGGATGACTATCAAGTGTATATCTTCAGATAACATCAGCATTGTTGTAGCATATTTAATAATATACAGTAATCAGTTGACTTTTTCATTATCTGTCATTGAAATTATAAAACAAACTTCTCTAGATCTTTTATTTTTCATCAAAGTAACTGCCAGTTGAACAAATGAGCTAGAATTCTTAAGAAAGTGTGTGGATATATAAAGATGTATGCAAGTAACAAAAAAAAAAGACTATTATATTCAGTTCTAGATTTATGACAAATCCTAGAGCATAGAAAACCATGAAGCTGGGTCCTAGAATCCAGAAAATCTAGGATTTGTACTATATGGTATACTATGTCAGCAACAATGAATGTGGGAGGCATTTTAAAATCCCTGTAGTTCTTTATATGCCCTGTGCCCTTATATTATTTGAATGTATTTGTTGCTTGTTTGCTTCCCTTTCCTCCCTTGCTCTCTGCCTAATGCCTATTTCCAAAAATGTGCCAGTGGCATAAGAGTAATCTATTGTTTTCTTATAGTTCTGTGCCCTGCAGTGTACAACAGACTGCCTTTCATTTAAAAGGTTCACAGTAAGTGTAAATGGACTGATCAGATGAACACCATGGATTCAAAACTGGAGAACGAAAGTCTAATGCATGGAAACCAAAAAGGAAGATGTTCCGAAAGCAACAGGGAAAGTAAATGAGAAATAGCAGAAGATCTAAAAAATAAAAAGAGGCCAGCAGACAGGCTTCAGGATAGTTGCAGCCACTGGAAAATCAAGATGATTTGTCACCATTTCATTCTATACTCAAATATTAGTCAAGTGCCAACGGCACGATGAACACTGTTTGATGGCAATGAATAAGACACACGTCGGGTTGCGTGTGGGAGGCAACCAATCAATGTGTCTCTCACATCGATGTTTCTCTCTCTGTGTCTCTCTCCCTCCCTTCCATTCTCTCTAAAAAATAAAATAAAATAAATGAAAAATTAATGGGAAAATATCCTCAGGTGAGGATTAAGTAAAAAAACACATGTCTTCCTTGAATTCCTGTGGTTTTTGCCTAGTGGAAAGCATAGTGAAGGAAATAAATATTATGCTTCGGTAGATGTAATAGGTGGACAAGGATGGGGTGGTCAGCCAGGACTTCTGTGTATAGATAACATATATTCTTGGATTTAAAAGGTGAGGGAAAAAAAGAACAACCATTCAAAAAGTGGGAAGAAATATTTCCCAAGCAAAGTGAGCATGTGCCAAGCTCCCAAAGTGAGAATATACTTAGAATGTCCAAGGAACTGAAAATAAAAGCCAGTGAAGTTGGAATAGTGAGTGAGAAGAGTTTGGCAGAAGATGAAGTTGGAGAAAGAGGCAGTGGCAAGATAATGCAGAGTCTTGAAACCAGATGAGGGTTTTATTCCAAGGGCAACCCCTATTCCAAGAACAGCAGGGGTCATTATCTAATTTAGCTTAAAAGAAAAAAACACACAAACACACAAAAGAGTGGAAGTGGGAGGGTCAGTTGCAAGCCCATAGAAACATCTCTGATGTGGGATTATGACAACCTCAATTTGGGCAATTGCAGTGAAGACAATGAAAAGCAGAGTTCTTTGATCCAACAGCATTTACTAAAAGATTTCAGGGGTCCTCAGACTTTTTAAACAGGGGGCCAGTTCACTGTCCCTCAGACCGTTGGAGGGCCGGACTATAGTTTAAAAAAAAACTATGAACAAATTCCTATGCACACTGCGGGCCCGGGACGAGTCGGCTGCTAAGCAGGACAGGCAGCGGCACCTGGCGGGCCGGATAAATGTCCTCGGTGGGCCACATATGGCCCGCGGGCCGTAGTTTGAGGACGCCTGGTAGATGATAGAGATGGGACTCAGCAAAGTAATGAACCAGGGCTGACTTTTAGGTTCCTGGCTTGAGAAACTGGGTAAAAGTTAATGCATTTACTAAGATGGGAAACCCACAAAAGGGAGGGAATACCAACTTCGAGTGGAAGTATGAATCTGTGGTCTTCTTTTAGGTGTGTTCATGTGAACATGCCTATTAGAAGGCCAAATAGACATGTCTGTCCAGTATATGAATTTGGAGATGAGAGGAGATGTCTTGGCTGAGATATTAGTTTGAAAATCATCTCATGTCTTGGCTGAGATATTAGTTTGAAAGTCTGTTGGACACTGCAGGGCACAGAACTATAAGAAAACAATAGATTACTCTTATGCCACTGGCACATTTTTGGAAATAGGCATTAGGCAGAGAGCAAGGGAGGAAAGGGAAGCAAGCAGACCTTCTTAGATCTTTCTAATTAGGATCAGCTGTGTGGAACAGGTATAGTCTTTATAGGATCTTCCAATGGAAATGGAAGATTCATTGCTACCTGACTAGGAGACAAAAGTGACTGAAAAATAATACCAGGTATTAATAGTTTGAAGTTTCTGTTTTAGTGCCACCAAGACAGCTTTTAATTAAGAAACATCATGCTACCGTACTCTAAATCTGAAGACTAGTCTGCAATCTGAGCAAGAGGAAACCTTTTTTCCATGTAAACATTCAAGCTACCTGCCAATTATATAGGAAAATCATCAGTGTTTAAAGGAATGAAAATAATGATTTCAACCAGGAAGAAAAGAGACAAAGTTAGAAAAAAGATCCAAGTACTGTAGTAGGTAGTTAGATAGGCATGAGCAGAATAGGAATGATAGGCCAGGTGCAGAGGGTTACCAGAGTGGAGGGCTTCAGGTACCTAGCAATGGGCAAAACTGCAAGACCTTGCATGACCATTCCCTTAAGTATCAAGCCCTGGAATGTGACATCTAGACTTCAGCTGTGTTTCAGCTCCAGGCCCAGAGAAGCAGCAAAATCAGATGGAGTGACTTAAGGACCAGGTGCATTGACCTATGACCCCCCACTCCTGGTGCCAACCAATCAATGGAGACCAGGAGGGGGCACACCTATAAAGCGGATGTATGTTCTATTGAGATCCTCCCCTGAGATCTCAGAACTGAGGACCCAGCGCATGCTCTCTTTCCTTTTCTGGAGAAGACCAGAGTCTCTCCTCCCTCTTTTGTCTCTCAAGGTGTGTATCTCTCCCCACTCTTTCTCCTAAGCTCCAAGGGCCTTTCTACTACCTTTTTAACTTTCTAAATAAACTTCCCCCTATAATTTGAGTTCCTTGGCTCTGAATTCTTTCAAGCCAAACTCAAGTACCAAGGTTCAGTCTAACTCACTGCTAACAGTACCACAGGAATTAGAAATGCCATGACTAGGTAAGGGGGGTGGGAAGATAGTAAAGGGTAAGTGGGTCAAATATATGGTGACAGAAGATGATTTGACGTTAGGTGGTGGGAACACAATGCAATATACAGATCATGTATCATATAAATGTACTCCTGAAACCTATATAATCATTAAACAATATCACCCCAATAAATTTAATTTAAAAAAAAAGAAAACAACAAGTCACCAAAGAGAGAGAGAGACAGAGAGAGAGAGAGAGAGAGAGAGAGAAATGTCATGACTAGTGCTATAAATTGTTCTGATTCTGCCCTAGGCAAACCTTCTTAGATCTTTCTAATTAGGATCAGCTGTGTGGAACAGGTATAGTCTTTATAGGATCTTCCTATGGAAATGGAAGATTCATTGCTACCTGACTAGGAGACAAAAGTGACTGAAAAATAATACCAGGTATTAATAATTTGAAGTTTCTGCTTTAGTGCCACCAAGACAGCTTTTAATTAAGAAACATCATGCTACCATACTCTAAATCTGAAGACTAGTCTGCAATCTGAGCAAGAGGAAACCTTTTTTCCATGTAAACATTCAAGCTACATGCCAATTATATAGGAAGCCTTAAGATTCCTGGCTTCAGTCAATTAAAATTACTAATTAAATAGTGGTCTTCTGTATGCTAAGTCATATATCTGTCTTTCCCACTCTCCACTGGGCATGATTTTTCCTCCTCGCTTAACATCAAATCTCAAGAATGGATCCAAAGTTATTTTTGATAAAAGTAAAAATGACTGATAACATTTAAAATATTACCTTTCCCTGAGGAATTTTCTTCTCAACAAAAATTTGAGGAAGTATGGTGGCATTGAAAACATTAAAGGCAGAATTAAAGTCTCCAATGATAGAATCTCAGGTGATTGCATTCAGGAGAGATTAATGAGGGTGGAGAGGGAAAGGGTGTTTTAGGCTACTATTGCTAGCATGAACACATTCAATGAAAACCAGTTTTGAAAGCAGAGAATACAGATTTACCTAACATGCATACCTTACAGATCATGTCCCCTTCATCAATTATAAAATCATGATGCCTTTACTCAGCTGAATCCTGTATAAAGGTAAAAATGAGGTGTCAAGCTCCCCCCCCCAAAAAAAAAAAGATTATTTTTTTTCTAACTGAAATGTATATTTCTCTGAAGGTTAAATAATAATGATGATGTTTATGGTTAGTTTTATATTTATGTATTTTTTTCCCTCCAAAAAAAAAAAAAGGATATGAGATTACTTTAAAAATTGCTTTTGGCACTCTTCCTTCCAGGAGAAACAAAAGCAGCACATGCTAGATTTAAAAGTAGAGCAGAGGCCCTATTGTTTGAAACACAGTTCAAGACAACACAGACAATAAAGCCATTGGCTGGGGTAAAATTTAACTGATCCTTTCAAGGTTGAAAGAGATCTTCAATCAAAATGTTTCTTTCTCACTAGAGGAAAAGCTCTGCATTGACCTGATTTAATAGTAAAACCTACTGAAATAGCTCTCACCGGGGAAACATAAGCTAAAACAAAATCAACAACAATAAAAACCCACTGCAATTGTGGTAAGTAGACTTGTTGAGCTGTATTTCTCTACTTCAAAGGATACCACAAATGAGAGGATTTTTTAAAAGTAAAACAAGTCAGATAGACAAAAACATTTTTTTGAAATGCTGTTACTCCCATTAACTTGATTCAGTTGTTTATACATACTCTTCTCAGCAGATTTTAGACATCTATAATAATAAAAGCGTAATAAGCTAATTAGACTGGACAGCCGAATGACCTTCCAGGCATCATTCCGGACAAAGCCATGGTGGAGGGGGCCAAGACAGAGGTGGTTAGGGGTGATCAGGCAGGCAGGCAGAGGCAGTTAGGGGCGATCAGGCAGGCAAGCAGAGTAGTTAGGGGAGATCAGTCAGGCAGGCAAGTGGTTAGGGGTGACCAGGCAGGCAGACAGAGGTGGTTAGGGGCAATTAGGCAGGCAGGTGAGCAATTAGGGGAGATCAGGCAGGCAGGCAGAGTGGTTAGGGACAATCAGGCAGGCAGGCCAACAGTCCCGGATTGCAAGAGGGATGTCTGACTGCCAGTTTAGGCCTGATCCCACAGCAGTCGAACATCCCCCGAGGGGTCCCAGATTGTGAGAGGGTGCAGGCCAGGCTGAGAGACACCCCACCTCCAGTGCACAAATTTCATGCACCAGGCCTCTAGTTTCTTACATAATATTCAAATAAAAAGGCTCTATTTTTGACACAAAAGATTATTTATGGTTGCTCTAATGTACGTATTTACTATCAATATCACTGACCTGCCTTTAGCACTGAATCTACCAGTAAGTGTTCTAGTGCACTTAATGAATCACAGAAAATTGGATGTTAGCTTGTGCTTCATGGGAAATGGGAAAAAAAATTTTCTTAGGAAGTTGGGGATATGATTTTCATCCTAGTCACTATTTTGTTTCTCAACTATAGACTTCTTTAGCCACCATCACATCTGATGCAAAGGGCTATCAAGTTGGACCTGTTAAAGTCAGTGAGTGTTTTGAAATGATTCGGCAAGGTGAGATCAATGTGTCTTCTTAATTTCGAAATGAAGAACAACCAAAATTATTACTTCTGCTGATCCAGGCTGTGAGCAAATTTGATTGGTGCACAAATCCATGACAAAGAAATGTTAACAGAAGTCATAATTCTGACCCCTCCTTGAATTGTGGGAAGCAAATCAGAGACCACACAGCATACCCAGCTCCATTATTAATCTCACACCTGAGCAGAGCTGCACAGTTAAGTATTCACTGCATAAATTCAAGCCACAACAGACAACTGGACTCAATGATAACCCAAAAGAAAAGTTAAGTTAAAAAAAAAAAGTGAAAACAACAAAATATAAGGCTTCCTTTCACCAAAAGTCGCTTTTACTAAAATACAAATATATTGGATTTGATCATAATTTATATGAAAATAATGTAAACTATCAATGAAGCCAAAGCCTAAACTAACTGAATGAATTAATTTATAAAAATAATTTTTCAGGTAATTCCACAAATGACTGTTCCTTGACTATTCCTTTTGCCTGAAATCTGAATTATGATAAAAGTATTCTCCTCTCTTTCTTTTTCTATCCTTAATTGTCATAGTTATTTTTTATATTCTGATCAATGTTTCAGTTTGATAATGCAGATCTCTCCTAATTATCAATTTTTTCAAATAATTTTGTGGTCCTTAGAAAGCCTATATAAAGTGTTGGATACATAGATCATCATTAAGACAGTGGCCTGCATTATGAGTAACTATAAATATATCCATTGACTAAAGTGTTAAATAAAGGGGCAATGTCAGTTTAGAGTGGTATTGGCTTAGGATGGGAAGAGGAGAAATTACTCAGAAAATACTTTGCTTGCCTATTAATGGAAAGCTGTTTTTTTAAGGCAGTGTCGAAGTAATTTTAATGTAATAGTCTCACCTGACATTTAGCTGTTTTCAACATAAAATATAACAATTTCTACACACATACACCACACACAATTGTGCTTTTGTCTTAAGCCCTGCATCTGTTTCAAGCTGATCAATGAGACCTTTTGGTGGTGTGAATTTTCTAGTCATCAGACATAAATAATGATCTCATGTTCACTTAGCATTTCACTCTCTTTGTACAAGGAAACCTATATTCGGTCTACATGGACATCCTCTTTCCTAATCTAGTAACTACAGCTGTGACCCATCCATCAGATGAGTAGATGATGTTAACACAGATGTTAACAACAAAAACAACTATAAAGTGAAAAAAATACTGGCCCAGTTGGCATGGCTCAGTGGTTGAGTGTCGACCTATGAACCAGGAGGTCACAGTTTGATTCTTGGTCAGGGCACATGCCCAGGGTTGCAGGCTTCATCCCCTGTGGGGGGCATGCAGGAGGCAGCCGATCAATGATTCTCACTCTTTGATGTTTCTATCTCTCTCTCCCTCTCCCTTTCTCTCTGAAATAAATAAAAACATTTTTAAGTGAAAATACTGGTTTAAAAAGTCATATGTTCCTCAAAGCTAATTGTTATTGATTTTCATATTTTTGAAGCTTGTTTCAAGCAAAACCATTTAGCAAAGTATAATTTGAATTATGATAACTCCAACCCTTTCCTGAAAGCAAATGTCAAAAGCTTTTGACTTAAATTGTTCAGTTTTGCCCTGGCCAGGTGGCTCAGTTGGTTGAATATCATCCCATACACCAGAAAGGCTGCAAACTGGATTCCCAGTCAGAGCATACACCCAGCTTGCAGGTTCCAACCCCTGTCGAGGCGCATGTGGGGGGCATGGGGGCAATCGATGTTTTTCTCTCATATCAATGCTTTTCTCTCTTTCTCTCCTTCTCTGTAAAATAACCTTTTTGAAAAACACACATATCCTCAGGATTTAAAAAATGCTCAGTTTCATCTTTCATGGTCAAAGGATATAAAAGTTCTCCTCATGACAAAAGCACATTTTAGTTGGAAAATACTTTCAAGAGGCTGAGTAATAAATAGGGCAATTTATGCAGCAGGTAAGAGAAGTGTAACTGCTTGAGATCTAGATAAAGCAAAAAATTCAGTAGGCTGATAGAGTTTCTGAAATGACTTTTTTGAACAGATTTACTGGTGAGACCCACCACCGCCTTGCCTCATATTATGACTAGCCTACACCAAATCTCACCTCAGAAGAACATTTTTAAGATTTATGAGCTATATTTTGAGCTATTATGATTGCCATTTGATTTATGATTTGTGTAGTAAATTTTCTAGCAATATGCAGTAAAATGACATATAATTTGCAAATCATTTTCCATCAAAATGCAGAAAGGAGGGATTGAAATAATAATACATTATATAGCATTCCCTGACTTGTCTTGCCTCCCCTTCATTCGCCATGTCCCCTCTGCCCACAGTCTCATGTCATAGCCCATCCTGTAGGCATCTTATGCTTTTACCTCAGCTTGCGGCTGAAACATCTTTGTTCACTGTGTTAATGTTCCATATATTTTCATAAGAAATCAATGATGCTAATTTTTTCTAAAGAGATCCAGGGGGCTAGGGGCAAAAGGAGGTTATTGTTCAACCTGGTGGTTACAGTTAGAGAAGTTTAAAATTTAATAAGTCTCTCCATATTCTCACTCCATAGGCATAGCATCTAAGTTCATAGAGAAGACATTTTGTTTGATAGAATCTATATATATAAAAGGCTAAGCGACCTTTGCATCCGAATAAACTGAACGGACGACCGAACAGGCTGTGTGGAGCCACCAGGCCGGCAGGGGTGTTAGTGAGGGGTGACCAAACGACTGAGCAGCAGGCTGCATGGGGCGATGAGGCCAGCAGGGGGGTTAGTGAAGGGCAAACGACTGAGCAGCAGGCAGCGTGGGGCGACTGGGCCAGCAGGGGGGTTAGTGAGGGGAGACCAAATGACCAAACATCAGGCTGTGTGGGGCGACCAGGCTGGCAGGGGGTTTAGTGAAGGGCAAATGACTGAGCAGCAGGCTGTGTGGGGCGACCAGGCTGGCAGGGGGGTTAGTGAAGGGCAAATGACTGAGAAGCAGGCTGCGTGGGGTGACCAGGCTGGCAGGGGGGTTAGTGAAGGGCAAATGACTGAGCAGCAGGCTGTGTGGGGCGACTGAGCAGCAGGCTGAGCAGCAGGCTGTGTGGGGCAACAAGGCCGGCAGGGGGGGCAGTTAGGGGCAATCAGGCAGGCAGGCAGGTGAGCAGTTAGGAGCCAGTGGTCCTAGATTGTGAGAGGGATGTCCCAGATTGGAGACGGTGCAGGCTGGGCTGAGGGGAACCCCCCCCCATGCACGAATTTCATGCACCGGGCTCTAGTATTTACATAATCAGAAAAAGAGGACTGAACAAATAGCACTGATGAATTCCCTTCAGCATGCATCTACTCTGTTCTTTTGGTGGTAAAATCATAAAATCACCACTCTGATCATGTTTAAACTAACAGAACGCCTCAAATGTTTTTCTGACCATAGAAAGATGTTTGAAGATTGGGCCAAGTAGATAAAGCCATGAGATATATTCAATTTTTAATCAGATATCATTATTATATTTGTAATATTTATATGACCCCAAAGAGATAAAAAGAATATGAAATGAATGTAGAGTCCCCTAGATTTCGAAGATTTTTATAACTTACAAAAGAGGATATTTAAATATGAAGAGCTAAAAAATGCAGAGTCCAATCAGATAATATAGCATCATGGGTGAGAATTTCAGATTTCTATGAGTAGCTTTGGAAAATAGACTTCTAGGGCTACTAGGGTTATGCCTTTCAATACAAGAAATTATAAATTCAACCTAAGATTTCCCATCATTGTCAAGAAAGATTGTATAATGAATATTCTGTCAAATGTCTCTGGTTATCATGCAGTCACAACCAGTTTAGACAATATCCCTCAAATTGCTTGAGATTATACAATTATTTATTTAACAAATAAGTTTCATTAAACCTAAGAAAGATATAAAATTAAGTACAGAAACGTCTAAGAAAATCAATCATATGGTGTTAATATTTTTTTATTAAGATATCTGGGTTTTTAGTTTCTATGATATGTAATGTTCAAGAGAATTTTCCTATTAAAACAACCTTGTAACTCCAATTTAATGTGTCACTGAATAATTGATTTCAGCTCCTGATTTAAAGTTGAAAAGTGTAAATGAAATGCTAAGGAAAAGTATTGGACATTTAATGGAACTTACAAATACCATTTTAATAAGTTTAATAAGTAAAAGCATTACTTGATTACTTTAGTACTTGAAAGTTGGTCAGTCATAAAATTAAATTACTTAAAAAGTACATTTGACTACATCAAATAAGAATTTAGTTTTTAGTTAAAATATTTACTGTTAATATTTAATGAGCACCAAACATTAATTAAAGATCTCTTTAAAGTATTACTAAATCCTAGTTTATAACTATATAAATTCATTTATTAGGCTAAAAAAGAAATGTACTTTAAAATGAATAACTAATATATTTAATTTTAAATAAAAATATCTGAATAATCATTGTGTGTGTGTGTGTGTGTACACACATACACACACACAAAGAAAACTCAAAATCATCTGTAAAATCACATTCAAGACAATGACTTTTGGAAGAAAGAGAATTTTGATTTTTTTCCTTTGAAGTACATATTATGCCTGGACTACATAACAAAATGTGAACAAGAACTGTTAGAAATCAGCAATTAGCTTCTAAAATAAGTAAATTGTGTAATAATTTCAACAAAAGAGGTGAGCTAACTGTATTCATTCTTTTTTTCTCTTGAAGTCAGTCAAATTTAATTGTATGGAGAGACACATCTAAAGCTATTAATGATCTGGTTTGACTTACAACATTCCTACTCCATTTCACTTAAAATTTAGTGAACATAATTTTTGGAAACAATGGAGAGATAGTTATTTTAGTTAATGGGGGAAAAAGTTCAAGCAAATAATCATTAGAAATAATTAAATTTTATTTTAACATAAATACAAACATATTTGTTCACCTTTCTTTAAATATAGTTATTTGTTTTTATTATAAGTTAACAGGCTATTACTCTCCACATTCAGAAACTCACTATCTAAAATTTCCAGTTTTGTTTTTTTTAAAGTGGTCAAAGAACATAAATGTACTAGCAACAGAATCAGAAACAGAAAACATCAGCTGGTATTCCTTATCTGAGTCTTTTCACAGTTATTGCTCAGACCTAGAAACCCTTTTTCAGTGACTCACCTTTAGAATCTTTCCAAAGCATTCAACCTGGTTTTCATAGAATACAAAACTAGATCTTCTACTGTATCTAGGTATATAGGTAGATATGTACATATGTCAAAAAATATAATGAAAGTGTATATTATAAAAAACTTATTTCTATCCCCATGTCAACACCTTAAATGAGTAACTTTATTATTTGTCCAAACTGACTTCTGCTCATTCAAGTCCTTGATGTGTGCAGCAAACCACCAAGAACAAAGAGAAGGAAGAGCAGTATGGGACAGAAGAAGGAAGGAAGGAAGGAAGGAAGGAAGGAAGGAAGGAAGGAAGGAAGGAAGGAAGGAAGGAAGGAAGGAAGGAAGGAAAGAAGGAAGGAAGGAAGGAAGGAAGGAAGGAAGGAAGGAAGGAAGGAAGGAAGGAAGGAAGGAAAGGAGAGAGGGAAGGCAGACATCATATGAGTTCAAGTTTCACTATTTTTTACCTATGTTATAACAAACAATATCAGATAGCATATATACAGAGTAACATTCTAGAGCCAGCACATATAAGCTCATAAGAGTCCATTCTTAAATTTTCAGGAAGTTTGAAAGTCACTAAGCACAGCCATTATAAAAAAAAAAATGAATTATATAAACTTAAAATTAAATAAATTCCATTAAAATCAAAGGCAGTAAATACTCAAAACTCATCCCTTCCTAGTTATTTTAATGCCTTTTATGTCTTATTATCTATGTCCTTGAGGCTATTTATATTTGTTATATGTAGGGTGTCCAAAAAAATGTATATACACACTTTGAATAATTGTAAAGGCAGTGTTTATTAAAGTACACTTCATTTTCAAAATTGAGCTCTCAGCTGGTAAAGTGTGTATACATTTTTGGGGGACACCCTGTATTTATGGTGGAAATACCTATAATGATGTTCTACTAATATCTCTTCCTAACTCTTCTCAGCAATATTACACTGGGACCTTGAAATTAGCCATGGTAGAAGTGTTTATACCATGGAAACCAGAAAATGCAGCAAAACGGGGTTGATGCACTTTGGGGTAAGGAGGGCGGGGAACACAGCTGCTAAACAGTTACCAGCATACCATGTATTTGGACCTAATATGTTACTAAAATATATACTGTAAATATTTTTGTCATCTTCTTAAAGCACTAACATTTATTTCTGGACAATGAACCTTCAAAATATTCCTGTAGGTCATTTCTAAATGTGTTACCCAACTGTACTCAAAAAGAAGAATAGTACTTTGGCAGGCTCAATGAGAAATCAATAAAACACTCTGTCTTCCAGTCCAGACTTGACTCATTGAATTTCATTTCATTAATTGTTAAAAATATCTGTCAGCATATATTATCAATCGTTGGATGAGAGGCCAAATGACTTCATGTTCTATTTTATACATTTATATAACACTTACAAATTGAATTGAAAACATTGCCACAATGAACCTAATAACCTCCCATCCTCAGCTCCCTACCACTTTGTTTCTTAGAAAGATACTTTGTTTACCTGCTCCAGACTTTTGCTGGACTCCAGACTTTCATTGGGCTAACTGGAATAATGGGTTGAGAATTCTGCCTGTAAAACCCAAGTTAGTTTATGTAAGAAAGAACTGAGCTACACTTGGGAGAAAATTTAAAAATCAGGTGATCTAGAAAAAAAGTGTGGTAATGTAATAGAGTTTTTAAAGAAACAAGGGAAAGACTTTTGAAAAATAGCTGCCACTGTTGGGAAGAACAATATATAAAAGCTTTTAGAGATTTATCACAATAAACATTTTGTTGATTATTAATTACATAACAGGTACTTTTTTAAGTGGCTTACCTGTATGAACTCAACATAATCTTCCTAAAACCCCTATAAGATACTAATTTAATCTTAGAAACATCTATTTTACACATGAGAAAACCCTGGAACATTGAAAATGAGTACATTGCAAAAATCAATTGAAAAGTGGCAGTTGGAATTCATACCCAGGAAGTGTGCCTCTTAGCTCATTCACTTAACCTTTAGACTGGAGGTAGTTTATTTAAAAATATGCTTTCTGGCTATGTCAAAAACGTTTACAGAAAACATCAAGAAAGACATTTTACTTTCCAATACTTTTGGAATTAAGATTTGTGTTTCTATTAATCATGTTAGCACATTTGAACTGGCCTCAGTGGAGTAGTTTTATTCAGATTATAGAAGCAAAATTAAAAGAATCTGAAAACCAATGTCTTAGTCACTGTGACATTCAAGGAAAATTAAATATAAAATGCAATTGTCCTACTTAATGTGCTGTGGCTAGAAACTAAAAATTTGACAAAATTTTCATTGTAATGTGGGTGCGGTTTTTTGGCAACTTATATCAGTTTGCACATTAAAAATCTTTACATATGGTCTCATACTCTACTTTTAATAATGGGAATTACAACAGAAAAACCTTCTAAAAGATAAGAAATATAAATTCAAAGTTTATTTTGCATTAGGTAAGAACTCATGAAAACAAAGCATAACCTTTCTAGGCATATGCTATCATAGGAAAAACCATCCACTTAATTTACTTGTGGCCAGAAGTTCAGTCTTTGACCTGTCCTTAGAGGTTTATGTGCTAGAAAATGCTGGAAATTAATGAAGTGGATACTCCATTTAAACATTAGCAGCAGAGCACCATGAAAAGGCCAGAGGGAAATTAAGAAATAAACCAGGTTCAGAAAAGAAAAAAAGTAGTCACACACAAAAAAAAGTTTGCACAGTCACCCTCCCCACCCCTAACTCCTTTTAGCTTCTGTCTATGAAGGTGAATGGTATTTTGTCAAGCTTAAGACATTACCAATTGTAAGAGGCACCCCTGGTTCCTGTACAGCTTTTTTTTTTTAAATCAGCCAATTAAACTGACAGTCCTTTCTTAGAACTTAGAATTTTTATTTTATACTTGTTGAAAAAAAGTTAGGTTTACATATGCATACAATGCTATTTATATCATCTCACTCTCTTGTGCTCATAAAAAAGAAAATAGAGTAAAATATAAATTGGTAAAGGAATTCCAAAACTTCAAAGGACCTTACTCTTTTGTTTTATTTTCTGTGTATTTTTTAATATATTTTTCTTGATTTCAGAGAGGAAAAGAGAGATAGAAACATCAATGATAAGAGAGAATCATTGATTGGCTGCTTCCTGCACATCCCCCACTGGGGATCGAGCCCACAACCCGGACATAGGTCGATGCTCAACCACTGAGTCATGCAGCTGGATGAGGATCTTACTCATTTGGATCACTTCTGACAGTTATTGATAACTCTGTCTTCCCATAAAATATCATTCTCTGTGCCATCTAGAGCATTGGTGATGCTGTTAAAAATATGTCCAAATATGGTCTTTGGGGTTTTCTTAGAAGCCTCTTACATTCTACAAGTTTTGATGCTGGTACTTTCTTAAACTTATGCTGACAATGGAGGGTTCCAGATAATAATCAAGACCTTCTACTATAGACTGAATGGTTGTGCCCCCAAAACTTCATATATTGTAATCTAATTCCAAAAATATTGGTACTTTAGAGGTGGGACCTTTAGGAGGTGACTGGGTCATGAGGGTGGAGCCCCATACAGGTTCCTTCCCCCAGGTGTAGACACAGCAAGAAGAGGGCTGTCTGTGAGCCAGAAATAGGGTCTTCACCAGATTTCAAATCTGCCTGTGCCTTGATGTTGGACTTCACAGCCTCCAAACTGTGAGAAATAAGTTTATGTGGTTTATAAGCCACCTAGACTATGATATTTTTATTATAGCAGCCCAAATGGACTAAGACACTATCCTATTAAGGTCCCTATATAGTATATGATTGAGATTTTGAGGGTTTTAGTTTTCTTGTCATGCAGCCAGAAACAGCAGCCAGGTTGAGTATATACACACAATAGCACATCATCACTTTCATCTGATCAGTGTCCACTTTGAGATTCCATCAATTGGAAGACATATCACAATTTCAGAAAAGTTAACATGTGGGGAATATGCAGTTTAGAATTAATGACATTAAGTGTTTGAACCCTTCCTTGTTAACTTGGGCAAATTGAATTGACATTTTGACACAGTTTTTTAGTCATTAGAATTAAACAACTGCTGATGAATTTAACTTGTCTATGTGACTTTATCTTTCATAAGAATATCAACCTTCCTGCCCTCAAAAGCCATTATGTTGACATCCCCTTCATTGCCCTCTATGCTTGGATCTGAAATGATTATAATATCAGTAAAGTTTGCTTTCCCAATTTCCCCTCCCTTGGGCAGAGTGCACTTTGTAAACCCCTTCTTCTCTAAGAAAAGGATCCAACATTTTTTATACAAAGTAGTGAAACACACAATAAAGTACTGTTCAATCTAAAGTTTAGCTCTATAATCCTTTCTCTAAGACTTTAGGACAGAGGTGTTTCAAGATTCTTAATTTTATTTTTATTTTGTAAAGATTATATCTTTATACTATGTAATCCCAATAAGGTCTAGAACAGAACATTGTGATCAAACACATAAGTATTTCTGCATAAAAATGTATGAATTATAATACTAAGAGGGATGAAGGTTATAAATGCCCTTACTTAAATTCAAGCTAGACTTTGCCACCAAATGAGATCAGGTGAGATGAGTTTTGTCACCAAATTAGTTACCCAAATTTTTAATTTTCCAAGCTAATGGAACTAAGAATTGCAGATATGGGTTTGTAGATATAAGTTAAGCATAGCAATTCCAGGTTTTGCATAAAGTATTAGGCATGAGCTAGAAGGTAAATGGTATTTTAAATGGATGAAAGAAGTGGCAGGTTTTCTCAGTTCTCAAGTAATCACATCATATTTGGAGAAATGGACAAATCCACACTGGAGGCTGGCCATGTGGCTCTGAAAGTTTTCCTCAATGCATAATCTTCTTCTTCCTTAAAGTTCTTCATCTCAGAAATGGTATCACACCTGTCCAATTGCTTAAGCCAAAAACCTTATAGTTGTCCTTGTTTTCTTTCTCATATCTCCTCAAATGAATAAGTCTTATCAACTCTAGTACTTCCAAATATGCCCTTTTGGGGCATATACTAGTATGTTATAGGCCCTGTAACATCCACCCTACAATTCCATAACTCAATCCAAGCCACATTGTATCTTCTCTGAATTAAAATAACTTCCCAATGCATCTCCTGTTTCTATACTTGACTCCCTTCATGGCTGTTCTCCACACAGTAGCCAGAATGATCTTCAAATTGCAAATCAGATGTCTCATTCACCTGCTAAAAACCCCCAAACTTTTACTGTGACCAAGGCTTTCCATGACAGGGACCTCCCCTTTTCTCCCTCTCCCTCCTGTGCTTTATTTGCCCTCATCAGCTTTCTTTCTTTTCCAAATAGGCAAACTCCTTCTTTCTTTAGAGCCTTTAGAATTTTCTGCTTAGGGACACTGATTCTCCAGATCCTTTCCTCTTGCCCTTTGTATTCTCAGGTGTCAGTTTCTCATCCAGGACCTCCCTGGCTCCCAATAATCCAAAGTAGACCTAACCCCCAATCACTTAAAGTACGACCCTGGTTGATTTTCTTCCAAGTACTTACCATTATTTGAAGTCATCTTGGTGAAGTGTTTCTCTACTTAGTTGGCTCTATCTACCTTCTAGAATATAAGCTCCATTCAGGCAAGAACTGTTTACCATTATATTCCACTGCGGAGACCAATGCCTGGCTTATAGCAGGGTCTCATTAATATATTTCTAATGAATGAATGAAAACCAAACCATTAATTGTTAAACATGTGTGTTCTATAATTGCAGTCATTTAAACTACTAGTGAATGACTACTAGGTCCTGGTTCACTTAGCCTGGGCTCACATAAATTGGAGTAAACTATGAGCATTTCAGAGAATGATGATATATCTAGAATACCAGAACATGGGGACATTTTTACTTAATTTAATACTTTGGCTATCTAAATCACTACTGTAAATCTGTAACTTGGGTTATATTCATGAATACTTTCTGTGGGCCAGGGTTGCTATAGGCCTCTATATATACTATATGACATCATTTTGTCCTTTCATAAACTCTGAGAAGATTAAGTGACTTTCCAACATCTCATATCTAAAACGCTATGTCACTGGGGTTGAATTCAGATTCCTCGAAGGACAAAACTGAAGAAATGAATGTAGTCATTCAATTTATTAACTGATTTTAACCTTCTTTTAATGATTCAAATGCAATTCTGAAAATATTGCTATTCCATAATGAAATGTGGGGTTCGGGGAGTGGATCTCCCTTTTGCAGGTTTTTGCCTCATGAAGTTTGAAAAGTAAAATTCATGGACTAAAAGGACTTGTTAGTAAAATGGTGGAAATTTATTAGAAGCCAATACAAACTCCCCCATAGGGAAGGATTCCCAAGGGGGTAACCAACTAAGCCCCTTTTTCTAAGGTTTTAAAGGGTGGAAGTTCTTTGTCTCTTCATGCTCCCTTCTAATTGGACCCTTTCCCCATTTTATGACCCTGTGCTTTTCTAATTGGTCACTCTTTTGCAGAATATCAGTTTCAAAGTCCAAAACCCATGTGGTGCCCCCGCCCTTTTTTCCCCCTTATCTTGCAACATTCCTCTATCTCTCGTGAAAATATGTTTCCCTCTTTTCAGCAATTATCGACATTTCTCTATCCTCTGTGAAAGTATGTTTCCTTCTTCCTGATATCTTGTGACTTTACTTTATCCTCTGTGAATGTAGGCCTTCCTCCCTCCTTATCCTATGGCATCTTTCTATTCTCTGTGAATGGATGCCTTCTGGCATCTCTAAGCCCTCACCTATGCATTCCACCCCATGGACTCTCTTTATTACCTAAACCTGTCTATTTTGTCCCCATTCCTTTCAATAACATAATTTAAAAAATAGTTATCTGAGTTCTATGGGTTGTGAAGAACATGAAAATAGGAGAGTTTACTGTTTCTGTAGGTTAACTTCTCTGTGGAAAACCCCTACAAGCTGGTGCCTCTAGGTTTATTTTCTGATATGCTTATAGAAGATGTAAAGAAAGAAAATCTTGTCATGAAAATAACCTGGTTTGCAAGGATATGATTTTAGTAAGGAGACCAAATCTGCCCTCTTCTACATCCATGACCTGAAGGGGAATATACTTTCAATAAGAATTTAAAATTTTCTCGTATAATATTTATAAGAATGTTAATCCTGCCATAGTAAAGAAAATCAAGAATAATTATTAGGACAAAATATTTTTTATGTAATCAATTAAAACTATAAGAAAAGAATGTATTGCAAGCAAATTGGTGTTAGACTAGTCTCTTGAACAAGCCAACAAGGAGACTAAGAGAAAGTTTCACACTGTCTCATGGGCTATTTATGTGCCTATTTAAAGATTGTCCTCCTACTTTGGACTTAATAACATTTTCTTTGGCTTATTTTCTCATTTCTTTTTATGTTGCAATAAAGTGCAAGTTTCCTCAAAAATGACATTCACGTACACACACAAAAATAGAATTTTAAGTCAAAAAGTTGTCTTGAGGTTTTATTTTCAACTCTTCTTGTCAACACTTCTCCTAATGCTGCTATATTTAGTGGAACTCCCTTTATAAGCATTTAACGACCCCTTCGGCTATAACTATCCCTGTTAATATTAACAGCTAAAGTTTGAGGTGTGATTGTAAATGACTTTTCACATGCCAAAAGTGGTTTATTTTATTTTATTTTTCTGAAGTGTCAAATCTTTCTTTAACTGCTGCCTTTACACAATGGCTACAATAATCCCAAAAGAGCCATTTCAAAAACTATTACCTAAAGTTATTTTAAAATAAAGTGTTTTTAAATTATAAATACTCCCAATGTGTGCTAAGTATAGAAAATTTAGCACTGCAGAATAATTATTAAAAACATTTGTGTCTCTTTTCAGATTTCTTTAAGGAATCTTATAATGGCAAAAGTAAAGGTTAGTCTTCTGAATGATACACAAGAAAGAAATCTAAGCAATCCATATATTAATCCTATGGCCACATAAAATTTATTATAGCCATGATAATAACCATAGAGAAAAATATGGTTTGACAATTTTTCTAATGGGTGTACTCATCTTATTACACAGTGCTGCCATCACACACGCCCCAGGGTATAATGCTTATGTGATTTTTCAGTAATTCAATTTTACTATATCTTTGTTGCCCTGTTTCTCAGTCTCCCTCTGAGACTGAGAAAAGACCACCACATACTGGAGGAAAAGCTGTCATTATAAGAGTTGCAGCTTGTGATTGATACAGAACAGGCAGATTAGCCTAAGTGGGGCTGATGTTGGGTCCTCCTTTATGGACTCCAAGAGGGAGGGCTGGAATTTAACCAGTACCCCCCATAAACTATGTATTTGCCAGTACATGAAGCAATAGACTTGGAGATGCAACTCCTACAATTTCTCCATAGGAAGAGTACTACTGACATTCCTTACTGCATTTAATCCTCCTCCTAACCCCATCAGCTCCTGCTACAGTTCTCATGTTACAGATAGAAGATACTGAGGCACAAAGAGCCAGTCAGTCTTGGGCAAGGGTTTGAATAAGAGCATCTTTGATGACAGGTTATTCTACTGATCATACTTCCTTTCCAGATATTGAAGAACTGAGAGATTTATAACTGCATAAAGAGGGCAAGACAATGATTCTCAGTTGTTTAATGAATAAATAATGGAATATGTATATGAATATACATATACATATATTGAGAGAGAGAGAAAGAGAGAGAATATACATAACTGTATACTAATGGTTTGGGTAGGAAATACCAAGTTTTAAGAATGAATGTAAGAGAAAGGTAGTTATCAAAATTTAAAAACAGAAGGATTGATGCTTCTTTGCTTATTCAGAAAAGAGGACTTTTTTTCCTATAAATTTCCATACATGAAATCACTCCTCTACAAGTATTTAGAACATCCTTCATAACATTAAGAACAATTAATTGCTTTCTATTTTAATTTATTCTTTCTTAAATGTAGCCAGTTTTTTTTATCTAATGTTATAAACTCATGCTTCACATGTACCATTAACTAAAAAAAAAGAAAAAAAAGAAAAAGAAAGGAGGAAATAAAAGAATTAAGAGCTTGAACTTTATCCTCAGATTGCCTGGATTCAAATCAACTTGCTGTTGGTGGGAAACAGGCTTTTCCACAGGATTGCAAGGAAAGAATGCCAAGGATCCGTGCACTGGAGATTGTGATGTGGCAAGGTGATACTCCCCCTACCCCTGGGCTTCCAATGTCCCATTTCCCTCAGTCCCACCATGGAAAAAGTCCAACTAAGTCTTCAGCAGGCTCAAAGTAAAACCAATGCCCAGAGTTTCTGCTTCATAGTTCTTGGGAGCCCACGCGCAGTCAGCCGCGAGCCAGATGGATACTAGACCTACTTGGTCACATGCTCCCAAGCAAGAGAGAACACCAACAAACACAAGAGGGCTAGTGAGAAGAGAGAGAGAGAGAGAGAGAGAGAGAGAGCGCACTCTTCATCTCCTGGGATGATAACCAGAAGCTTTTTTAAAAGCAACCAATTAACTTCCCAAGATTTGGAGGACTTTCATTGGGCTTCATCCCCCAGCCAATGATCTTTTCCCCAGGTTAAACTGACAGGCCTCTATGGCAAGTACCTACCTGCTCCCCTGGACAATCCAGTACCAGAGGAGGGAAGGGAGGGGTATTAATCCCCTTGGATGGAGAATGATTTCTTGGGTGTGAAGCTGTAGCTTCCTGGTGAAGCAAACAGACTCAGTGTCCGAACTCCTCTTCGCTTCCTTCCCTTCATTAATATCTAGCTAACTAATCTAATATCTAATGGTAACAAACTGTACCTCTGTTTTCTCTTCTATAAAATGGAAACTGAGGATTAAATGAAGTGATACAAGTGAAGCACCTGAGACACCTGATAAACATTAAATGACAGCTCTTACATCAAAATAACATGCAGCAGTGATCATTTGAATTTCTTAGATGACAAAACTATTTCAATTGTCAACAATTCATACTAGATCTGCATTTGATTATTTCGAATCAATTCTCCAGCAAATAACAAACATATTGATGGGCAGTCTGCCTAAATCTTCAATGATAAGGCTTTCTTAAGAGTGAATGATACTCTTATGGCTACAAACACCTCATGCCTCTTGATCTTCAAACCACATTCTAAACCACTCATGAATCTCTTCATTTAGGCGTTTGGAAGTGTGAAACCTGCATAACCCCGTCTAACAATATCCCTAAAGTTACATCACAAAGGATTTACAGGTAAATAGATAACAGAGTCATGAGAAGCATTTTCCTTTTTGTGCCTCATGAAGTATGGCTTTTTTGAATATCTGCAAAGAATAAGGTTTATAAGCCCAGCATTTTATCTCTGAAATTCCTGGTTTTGGAAGGTTAGATGAAGGAGATATGGTTAAGCAAATAATGCTCAGAATTTCAAGCATAAACTTGTATTGCCCCAGAAGCAGCCTCAAAGCAGCAGCTAGCATTTAGCCCTTCAGAGCAAAGAGCTCTTTGACTGCTTATTTATAACCCCAGGCTGCTCACTGCCTGAAAGGGTTCCCATGGCTGAGGATGAGGCACACCACGGAAGGAAGATGTGGCAGATTCCATCCATTCCTCAGGACCTATGGAATCTGGGTGGAGGTTTGCATTACCTTGCATTGCCGCCATGGCTCAGCTGCTTTTGCTTTGTGTGCAGCGAGAACTTAGTCACATGATTAGGTAGACTTTCTTTTTTTTTTTTTTTTTTTGTTTAAAAATATATTTTATTGATTTTTTACAGAGAGGAAGGAAGAGGGACAGATAGTCAGAAACATCGATGAGAGAGAAACACCGATCAGCTGCCTCCTGCACACCTCCTTATTGGGGATGTGCCCGCAACCAAGGCACATGCCCCCGACCGGAATCGAACCTGGGACCCTTCAGTCCGCAGGCTGACGCTCTATCCACTGAGCCAAACCGGTTTTGGCGATTAGGTAGACTTTCACATGCAATTAAAGTATTGTAAAGTGGGTGCTCGTTGCCCTGCGTGATTCACTCAGATTGGAGGAAAGTTGGGTTTGTGTTTAGTGAAGCTGTCAGTAATAGAGGAGTCACTTTAGGTGCCTACAGGAATTTCAGAGATCATAGATGGGGTGGCATAATATAATATCTCGAGGACAAGGACTTTGACTCATTTATCAGTTTCTAAAATAGGGCATAGACAAGTGCTCATAAATACATTAGTGAAGAAATGAGTAAGCCAAAGCCTTGAAGTTAGTGATTTAGACAGTAAAAAGGAAAAGAAGACTCAGAGTACAGGAGGAAAGGAAGAAAGAACTAGGTACCATTTATGTTAGAATAATAATAGGGTGCCACAGGCATAGGAAATTAAATATCCAACTAACTCAACACACATTTATTAGTTACCATTTTTGTTGTTAGTTTTCTATATTACGTATTTCACTCATTTTTTTTGAGCTCCTTCACAATTTGCCGCATTTAGACAACACCTATGTGTGCTGGGGTTAAAAGACACTCTGTGGGAGTTGAAAACAAAGTGCTTTAAATGCTTTAAAGTACTTTCAGAGAACTCACTGTCAAGGAAGGTATTGTGTAAGAAACCAAGATAATGTAGCTATTCTACTAGAAATGCTCTGAGAAAACCCTACAAGGTTTGGGAAAGGCCATGGAAGAAGCTTTCTCCGAGCATGACAAGGTGAAGAGAGACTTACTCAGAGGAGCCCAAAATGTAGGTTGTCTCCCGCCTGCCACTGTGGCTGTAAAGCTGTGCCCCATGCAAAGGAACCCAGCCCAGGGCGGCATGGACACTCACTTCCTTCTCTGCACAGTCTATCCCAGGACTGCATCAGCCTGAAGTAGGGACATATTTTTGGAATCATCTTTCCCCAGATGGGGGAAGGATGGCTTTTGGGGAGCTTATCTGCCTGGAAGAGGCCTCCTTTTCTAATCCATCTTCCAGAGGGGCATCTTTATTCTCATTTGTACAGGCACCGTTGAGCCACACACCATGAATTATGAACATAATGTCTGGCCAAGTGAGTTTCAATTTCCTTCCCCTTTCTCAACTTTCTCTCCTATTATTATAAAGTAAGGGGGTGCATAGTTTGAGTGTGGGGAATGAGGAAGCTTTAATCCTGGCTCTCATAAACACAGTAACCTCTCTTCACTATTCTTCTTACCTCCTCTCAGCTATAGAGATAGAATAATGGCTCTGCTCCTGTTCTAACATATTCACAAATTCTGTGACAAAGGGGAATTACAGCTACAGATATAATTAGTGTTGCTAATTGGCTGACTTTAAAATAGACAGAGTATCCTGGAATATCCCATGTAATTGGAATTTCCTTAAAAGTGGAAGAGGGAGGCAGGAAAAGAGGCCAGAGTGATGTGAAGTGAAAAGGACTGAATACTGCATGTCTTCTCTGGAGGAAGGAGCCACAAGCCATGGACTGTAGGCAGCCTCTTGAAGCCAGAAAAAAAATGGGCAGCAGATTCTCCCCCAGAGGCTCCAGAAGGAATACAGCCACACTGACACCTTGGTTTTAGCTCAGTGAGACCCATGTCAGACCTACAGAACTCTTAAATAATAAATCTGTGTTGTTTTCAGCCACTACATTTGTGGTACTTTGTAACAGCAGCAATGGGGAATGAATGCACCCTCTCTAGAGGTCCCAGAGACCTCCCTGTTTAGATTATTTTTGTTTACAGGATGCTACCCTTTCTTGTATCTCTTACCTTTTCACCACAATCTCTTTTGCTAACTTCTCTTTATTATCTCTAAAAATAATTTCTTCCCCAGGTTATTCAGTTAGCTCTTTTTTCTCATGCTACAGGAATCACAAATATGCTGAACATAGCCCAGATTCAGTTTGCAGACTATTTTTGTCTATGCAGGGTTTTCCACAATCCAAAATGAAATGCATTTAAGTAGATATGTGTCCTCTAGTTTTCCCCATAATTCATACTATTCCATACTGTATTTCACCTGGCCCCCTTCCCTGTTTTACATTATTTGTTTTGTTGTTAAAGGTTTTGAGTTTAAGATCCCCCTCCTAAAACATAAATTTGTGTTAAGATGTTACACTAAAAAGGATTCTTGGCTCAAACAGGTTTAGAAAATGCCAAGTTAGACAAAGTAAAGTAGGTTGTTATATGTCAGGAATTGACAGCCTTGATGATGCTGATTACCCCATATCTATGTACATATGTCTGCATAGAGTTGGCTATAGCATATAGCTGCATGTAGCATGCAGCATCTCTCAATCTGATGTCCCAGTGGACCATCTTATAGATGAAGTGTTCCAAATATATACATTGAGATATACTTTCAATACACTCTTTTCATTTGGTCCCATTATATACAGCCATACAGCTTTGATGACTTCCCAAAGCTATAAACATAATAAATCAGACACTTGTAAAGCATATACCATGTGTCACCTACTATTTTAAGCACTTCCACACACCTAAGCTGATTCACAACCCTGATTTAATAGGCACTGTTCTTATCCTTATTTTATAGGTGAAGAAACTGAGATACAGGGAACTTGTCATATGCTCAATGCCACACAATTAGAAAATGGCAAAACTAGGATTTGAACTCAACTTGCTCTAGAGTCTGTGGGCTGAGCTTACACCTACATCTAGCATTCACCCTGCTCTAGAGTTGGAGCAGTGAGATTAATATGAGAAAATACCTTCTACCAGAGGTAGATGAAATATATAAAAAGGTATCTCAAATCAGGTTGAATTCACTGCTCCTGGAGATGTTCAAGAAGAGGTAGGAGGACTTTCTGATGAGGGAATTTTATGGGAGGCACAAGTATTGAAGACATCTAATCCAACATTAAGATCTTTCCAAATATGAGATCCTAAGAGGATAAAAGAGTCTCCGATGGCTGGGTAAGTAACATGAGCAAAGGTGAGGAATGTTGTTTTGGAGAAGACCAACCTGGCTATTATGACAAAATCAAGGAGGGGAATAGTTGTAAGTCATGTTGCACAGGTAGGCTGGAAGCAGATGGTGGGAGGCCTTGAATATCAGAAAAATAGGCATTTGATCTTAATCCTTTAACTGATGGGAAGCCCTGGAAAGTGTCTCATCAGGAAAGTTATCAAATGATTTGAAGGAAATTAACCAGACAATAGTCTTGATCCATTGAGCCATGACTCAAGTCAGGTCTCTTTTGCATCTTCTCCTCCTTTCCACTAGGTGGCACCAGAACTCAAAATCAGGCATCTTGCAAAGTCTCTCTGTTCTAAGCCTTTATTGGAAGATGACTTGTATAAAGATATGCAATGTGATGTGAACATATAAAAAATATTTTAATTGCCAATTCCTAATCTACCTCTTCATTCACCCTGGGGTATTTTTCTAATAGTTAACAATTTTCAGCTCAACTGACTGTAACATTCTGAAGAAAAGCAAGCTTATGGGGACCATGCCAGTGTAAAATACTATTGTAGACCAACGGAATAACACATCCTGCAGAAATTGATAACAGGCAGCTGGAAGTTGATACAGAGAAATTTATTCAACTCTTGATTACTTCAATTCTGGGGAAACTGTTCTAATTCACAATTCAGGGAGGATTTTTAAGGTGGCAGGTTGAATTACCTCCTAGACACTTAACTCTAGTTCGAGTGTGGAAGGGGTGAAAGCCTGAGCTAACTTATTGCCTAATTCTTCAGGAAAGAAATGTGAGAACCAGCTCTTGTTCCCTCCTTCCTTTCTGAATGCCTTTTCTCAGAACAAAGTAGTTTACACGGAAGAGGGCTCCTCCTCCATAAATTTCTTAATTGAAACTTCTTTTCTTAGTGCCATAGTTCTGCTTTTGCTTTGTCCTTTAAAACAGGCTTTCGGTTTGTTGGAAAGTTAGTATTCTCACCAATGTAAATAAGAAGCAATCATTCCTGATCCCATGTAAATATGTATGTAGTGACAAAAGTACCCATAAATCAAGATTCCCATTTTAAACATCTAAGACTAATTCATATGATTCTAAGAATCAAAAGGCCAATGGCATATCGCCCAAATCACAGGTAAGTGAGCACATGGCACTTTTCCCTAAATCTTTCAAACTGAAATTTGAGACGGTAACACAAAGTTAGTGAGCATGTCACAAAGGAGGTATTGTTTAAAGATAAATAGGCTTTTGTCTAAATGCCATAGTATCAATTTTTCTCTGATTCTAAAGAAAAAGAAAAGATGTATGGACTCTACTTAATTTTGTTTACTTGAAATTTTCATGTTTTTCCTAACCTGCCTCTTCTAAAATGGGCAGTAGAAGAGAGAGGTTAAAATAGATGAAAGATTTATGGAGTTAGATAAATAATTAATGGCCTGGAGTAATTAGCCGGAAGATACTTAATCATCAATCTGTCTGAGTCATCACAAGCATTTGAGCCTACTCTACTCACAAAATATTGTACTAATTATGAGTGTATATGTGCATCTATTTTGTCAAAATGGAAATTAATACATGATGAGAATCAGCATCTTGAAAAATTCAAATATGGAACAAGACTGTTTGTCCACTCTTTCTTTGTTAAAGATAAGTGCAATTTTACTTTTCTTTATTTTACCTAATAAAAGGAAGTTGCATACATTCCTCTTTATGTACAACCAAGAAATCAAACTTCTTGGATAGTTTTGTCTTTCTTTAGGGACTTCTCCCAGGAGAGAAAAAAATAAAAAGCAAAAACAAAATCACCTCATTATTAAAGTTTCTGGCAAACAATTAGGGACTTAAGGGGGGAAAAATGTCCTTTAATATAATGCAAAGTTTGCAATTTATGGCTGTGTTCTTCAATGTGGTGTTTTCCAATACAATTTTATTACAGCCTTTAAATTATACTTTCACAGGAAAGGTCTGTCTTTAAACTTTTAGGTCAGAATTGTTCAGATCTTTTCACACTGAATCAATCAGGTTTAAAGCTGGCAAAATCCTTGGCAGCCTTGTAAATCTTTCAAAAGATGTTATCCAATTACCCTTCATGGGCCGCAGGATTCTACAGAGTGACTATTTCCTTCTCTATGAGGAATTAAGTGCTCATTGCACATGAGAGGTTAGAAACCAATGGAGTTGAAAAGTAAGGTTCTGCATTTTTCTTCCGGTTCACATGGCATAGATATAGCTGCAGCTACTAATATATTGTGGGATCTACCACAGACATCTGACCTAGACAGTGGCCCTGTTATCACTGAAGTTTTACTTGTTTTAAATTAGCAAAAACACAAAGCATAACAAAAATTATAATACCAGATTGTTTCCAGTCACAAAACTTTATTTTGGACATGTATTAAGAATATAGCACAAATATAGACCCCAAATGGAAAGCACACAAGATTACTATTGCTCTTATTTTTTCAAGGAAAACAATTTTCAGGTACACCCAATAAATACACATGGGATTGAAAAAGAAATAACGAAGAAGAAGATAAATGCACTTCATTGGTTTGTGTTTTGATCTTCTAAAAAAATGTGCTTATTTTTCAATTTAAAAAATGCATGTTAATCTTAGTTCTTCCTGCTCTAGGTTGCCAATATAGAATACTAAGAAAAGGCTAAGGAGACATTCAATTTATATAAAAGCCTATTTCATGCCACTTGGCTTCAAGGGGAAAAAATAATCATGGGCAGAATCATTTTGAAATAATTTTTCAAGGAAAAATGTGAGCATGCCTATGGATTCCTTCACAGGAGTTAGCAAAGCACTGCTCTCTTTTGTGATGTAAAAAGCCTAATGGAGGTTATGGGATTCCAGTTGCACTTTTGACCCCAAGGCCTCTGGAGTCATTCACTTGTCATGACCTTTGACCTTTGTCAAATTACAACCCTGACTATCTGTTTGGCTTGATTTTTACTACCTATAACAAAAGGTCTTTCCCTCTCTGGAATACATAAGCAGAAGTCATATAAATGTTTGAAAATAGTTTGTCGGCCAACAATCTGGCCAAGAGAAGACAAGTATCAAAAACAAAAACTCACAAAGAATGAAGGAAAACACTGTACCATTTAAAGTGTCCTTCAGTGGAGTAGATTGATTTCAGGGACTACAGTGTGCACACTTGGCCACATGTTCCCTCTTTTAAAAATCTTTGTTTTCTTTGATTTAAAATGTGATGTTCAAGTGGTAGGAAGGTCAGTGCTCCCATAAATTGTGCTTCTGATTCTTTGCAGGCCAGTCATTAAAAATTGCAGGCATCTCCTCTGCAACTGAGTGTTCATCAACATTTTCCTTTAACCACTATCTAGATTGCTTCCATCTCCAAAGAAATGCAATTTCTCTTATCAGGATTGTGAGTGAAAGGTGATTATGTGTAAACATTGGAAGTAACATGTAGCATTGGACCCAACTCCAGTACAGATGAGGAAGCTAGGCAGTTCACAGTTTTAAAATTTTATGTGAGTCCTCTGGATTAAATATTCAGTTACTTAATATATATAATTCTAAATTCCAAATATTACTTAGTCTTTATAATATCAACTGTTAAGAATCTAATACACACTGTTTTGTTTTTTTTTTTTTTTTTTTATTTATTTACCATTTTATTTTATTTTATTTTATTTTTTTAAATTAATCTTTATTCAGATTATTACAATTATTTCTCCTTTTTTCCCCCATATTTCCCCTCCAGCCATTTCCCACCCCACCTTCTGCCCTTACCTACCCCCCACTGTCCTCATCCATAGGTGTATGATTTTTGTCCAGTCTCTTTATGAACCCCCCCATACCCCTTTCCCCCTGAGAATTATCAGTCCACTCCCTTTCTATGCCCCTGATTCTATTGTATTCACCAGATTCTAATACACACTGTTGATTGGTACCAATCACTTGAGTCGTCACAGGCTTTCCTTTCTAATGCTTTCAATCAGCGATTTTCAACTTTTTTCATCTCATGGCACACAAACTAATTAGTAAAATCCTGTGGTATACCAAAAAATATATTTTTTGCTGATCTGACAAAAAAGAGGTATAATTTTTATTAATTCACACCAGACAGCTATTGTTGTGTTGGCTGTTGTCATTTTTTTATTTGTCAATCTAAGGGAAAGAGGTCACTGCCCCTGACTAAATAGTCAAGTATTGCATGTTGTAAAACATTCTTGCAGCACACCAGTGTACCATGGCACAGTGGTTGAAAATCAGTGCTCTAGATTGTATGCTTGCTTGTTTGTTTTAAGTAGATAACAGAAAAGGAAAAGCTTGAAGATAGAGATTCATAAAAGTGTCTAGAGAGCTTAAGAGAGCAAAAAGTGATGTGTACTTTTTCACCAAGATGAGAACAAATGGAATCTCTTGAATTAAAATACTCTAGGATTTGACCACTTAAGGAATACTTTTATGGCTATTATTTTCCAGCCAGCATGCAGATTCTTATTTTTTCTATTCACATTAAAATAGAAGTTCTTAAATATTTATTTAGTGGACAGTTTCACTTTTACGGATTTCCAGTGGCTTTTTAGTATTCGTTCAAAATCCACTCTTTTTCCCTGATAGTTTCTCTTTCTCTAAGGATCAAAAGAAGTGCTTGCTTCTTTGAAAATACAATGAAGACTGGCTCATTGATGAAGTTAGTTGTAGGTGGCCCCATCTGCCTAGTTCAATCAAGATTTACAAGGAAATTAAGAATTTGTTAAATACGTAAACAAGTCTTGTTAAAACCTTTCCAGCAAAAAATTTTTCAAACTTTGTAATTCATTGTAAAGAGAGTTAGAAACAAATCTCAGTACAAATCTTTTTATAGAAGTATATCTGTAACCTAACATTTTATGACCTCTAGACAGAAAGTATTTGATAAAAAGGTGCCCAACTGTTAAAATCTTAATCCTTCCTGAGTTAGAGAGGGGAGAGGGGATTGAATGGGCTGCAAACTGCAGAGTGAATACTATGCTAAGTGTCCTGAGACCTACTATGTGGCTTACTGTGCTATATGAATGTTTTTTTTCCCTAATTTTTACATCTATCACTGCAATACCAAAAAATTCTTACGGCTGTCAGGATCCTTTCCCTTCAGGTCTTAGCTAACTCTCAGAATTTACTTTTCATTACCTTTCTCCTCGAATATTTATGACTTCCTGTAGATCTAGGCTTCAATAACACTTAACCATATGGAAATGTGGGGGAATTTGTTGCATTCTCACCTGAAAATGTTTTTAAGTCTGAAAGTTAAGTCAATAAAAAAATAAATAAATTGATTCCTTAATTTCACAGAACTCTGTAACATGTCATTTGAGTAAGGTAAAACTCAATGATGAACATTGTCCATGTTTTAATTTTTTCTCTTATGTTGGAGCCATTTGAATAATGCTGCTTGCTGTTCACTTTATCCTTCCTGAGGGATGGGGTCCAGAATTTTCATAGCAATGATTTCAAAATAACAACACTATGAAAGAGAATTAAGTTAAACAAATTTAACTTCATGTTTGACAAGGCTAATATTTACAGCAGTATTTCTTAAGACCCCTTTGATTTTAATGTGTATCAACAATAGCCTTCCTCTACAGCAATATGTTTTTGAAAAGCAAAAGAACACTCACTGTTTTCGCCTCTCACCATCTCACCTCAACTCCCCGTGCAACCTCCCTACCCCCAATCCTGCATAAATTCTTTCCTGGCTATCTATTCAGATAGAGCACGTTTTCTCAACCTTACTATTATTGAAAATATAAATAGGATCATTCTTCACTGTGGGGAACTGTCTTTTTCACTCTAAAAGGTTTAGCCTGCTCTCTGATACCCATAGCACCCTCCACAAGTGGTGACAACCAAAAATGTCTCCTGACATTCCCAAATGTCCCCAAATTGCCCCACTGAGATAGAGATGAAATTCTTAGGAAATACCTCAGGATGTTTCCTTCTTACCAAAATCTGTACCAGGTGCTTCAGACAAACAGAGCCAGTAGGACGTGTCATGTACATAGGAAGAGATCATTATAAGGATTGGCTCACAAAATTAACGAGGCTGGCAAGTCCAAGTCTGCAGTGTGAGCCAGGAGGCTGGAGACCCAGGGGAGTGTGGGTACTGATGAAGGCCAAGGCAGACAGCCAGAGAATTCACCTTCCTCAGTGATCCCTTCCTCTGATCCCCAGGCCCCAGCACACGGTCCTTTCAGTTCCTTGGTGTGTGATGGGTAAGAACTGTACATGCTGTGCCCTGGTCCTGGAACGCGTTTTCCCACCACCCCCTGTCTTTAGGTAATAACTCCTCGGCTCACCTTCAGTTGCACTTCCTAAAGGGATTCTTCCCAACCTTCCTGAGGAAGTGAAGTCTCCCTATCATTTGCTTTCACAGCACTTACACATCTTCTCACAGCACTTATCACCGTATAACTATATAATCTCCGGGGCTTTTAAAAATATATATTTTTATTGATTTTTTTAGAGAGAGAAGATGGGAGAGGGACAGAGAAAAACATTGATGTGACAGCAAAACAGGCCCCTTACCGGGGGATGGAAACCAGTACCTGGGAATGGGCCCTGACCAGGAATCAAATCGGCAACCTTTTGGTGCATGTGCTGACGTCCAACCAACTGAGCCAGACTGGCCAGGGTTAATCTTTGGGACTTTTTCATTTTTATCTTGTTCCATATCCCCAGCCTCTACCATATAGTAGGTACTCATCAAATATTTGTTGACTAACTGAATAAATGATTTAACTTTTATCCACAATATGGTCTCCTTTTTCAGAGGATTATTGGCTTACAGAGTAACATTACCATGGTCTGATTCAGCAATTCTCCACTTGTGTGCCGCCAGATTTTTTAAAACATGCAATACCTGACTATTTAGTCAGGGGCACTGATCTCTTTTCCTTTAGAGTGTCAAATAAAAAAAATGACAACAGTCAACAGAACAATAAGCTGGCTGGTGTGAACGAATCAAAATTATAACCTTGGTCAGATCAGAAAAAAATATATTTTTTGGTGTGCCACAGAATTTTAGTAATTAATTTATGTGCGCCATAAGATGAAATAGATTGAACACTGCTGGTTTAAATCACAAACTTGTATGCCATGAATATTAGAAAGTCAGTGTAGCAATATGTTGTGCTTATTTGACAAACTTTCACTGTCAGCTATCTATAGAACTGTTGGAGAAATTACTAATGCTCTAGACCTCGTTGCCACTGTTTCTTGTCCCAACTCTTTGAATACTGTAAAATGCATTACTTTATATAGTGTAGCATAAAATGTGTAATGAGCACTTTATAAATGCACACTACATGTTTTGGAATGTACTGACATAATGAAAGGAAGGTATACCAATTACCAATGTATTGCCTCTGAGCTCTAAATTCATACTGCATTGCTCTGCTTCGAGGTGCTGGAGTTGGAACCCTTGATGATTCCTCCTTAAGCTGAAACCATGTTAAGCTTGGTCAGTAAAAGGTGTCAGGAGAGGGACAGTGTCCAAATGAGACTTGGCTCAATTTGGTTGCTTCCTCTCTTCTGGTTCCGAGGGCGTGGCTACTAGAGGCATATGTGCCAGAGGTCCAGTGACACACGCCCTTCGGCAAGTTTTGCTGGGACCCCAGTGGGAGGCTTTCTGAACCATCGTCCTTGCCCACGTTCCTTGCCAGCTGGCTGTGACCAGATTTGGTTTTGTAGTGAACTTATCTGCCATCCAGTGGGCCCAGCCACACCTCTCCAGTGAAAACTCACTTTCAGCTTTAGAGACAACGCCCTGCTCCACGTGCATTCCTACATCGGGTATTGTCTCCCAGCCCCAGAGTATCCTTTGGGTTCTCTTTAATCCCCTCTCAGTGGCTACTCATCTGCTACCAGTTAATAATTCTTCAATGTAAATGTTCCTTTCTCCAATTCCTGGGTTCTGTTTCCTTCCTGGATTCTGTCTGATTCAGTTGATCAGCGAGTAAAATGTTGGAATACAAATGCACAAACACATGCACCCAGTCTTATTTCAACAATCCCTTCCCTTTCTATGATGAAAAATGTCAGCAAGAAGAGCTTTTTAAGAACCTACTATCATGATCAGAATCCAAGAAACAGAATTTACTGCTGGATGGAGCCCAAGAGGTCACCCACGCTCTTGTTTTTCCAGTGGAAGCATCTTGGTCACCGAGATGTTAAGTGACTTCATTTGCAGAGTGGCAGAGTGGATGGGAGGGGGCCCAGGTGCCGGAGAGGGGGCAGGCCCTCAGGCAATGCCCCAGCCCAAAGTGAGGATGCTCCCAGCTTCACAAGATGACTCACTGCCTTTCTTATGAGGACTCGAGGGAGGGAGAAATTTCTCTCAAGTCTGAGTATCAGGTGCAATGATGCTTCTTCTGACAGAGTACGTCAGCTTTAGCCCACGGATAATGTGAATCATGGGAGTGCTTGTTTCCCCATTAGGACAGTGACTGAAGCTGGAGGGCAAAGCATGGCTCTCTCCTGGGCAGGGGGCAGCACCTCAGGACACTCGCACCTCTCGCTTCATCTCAATTGCTTTCTCACCTGCTTTCCACTTTGCCTCCATTGCCTCACATACTTTTATTATCCTGTGATACATCAGACATTTTAAAACATCCACTTAGGAATAGGTTGGCTATACACAAAATACTGAAGTACAAGTCTTCAATTTTCCTTATGCGAACGTCAGTGTTCTTTTCACAACACGGTGGCTGACAATGGAAAAGAGTTTAAATATTACATCCACCCAAGAATTGGCACCCCTCAGTTGCCTGTTAGTAATTTGTTCAGACATTTCAAAATGTCCCCAGCCCCTTACTTATCTAATTAACATATTTAATAAATTACCAATGTCATATGCAAATAATAAAAATTATTAGACTTCTTAGCAATTCTTTCAGTGCAAAGGCATCCAGATGGACAAAGTTTGACTCTAACCAAGCTGCCCATAGGCTCAGAAAGGATCATCTTCTACTTTTTTCTTATCTGTCTATTGAATTATAGTGCCAAACTTCATTTATTTCAAGATGGTCATTTAGCAGTATTGCACATAGTTTAAGGGGCAAAAATCTGTTATTTTTTCTTTACGGTTGTGCTCTTACTATTTTTTTCTTGCTGAATAAGCACCTTTCTTCTTGTGTGTCTCCCTGGTCTCCATGGTGAGAGATGGCTATTCGAAACCATATTTACACCTGAATCCCCTCCTGTTTCTGTGCTTCTGCAGCCCAGATTCTACACTTAACCATTTATCATGGGCAGAGACTCAGACTTTGCAGGGACAGAATTCATATTTACTGAATACATCCTCAGAGCTGCTACCAAAAATGGGAAATGGTGGAAACAAAGAAGCAATCACAGAAAATAAAGTAACTGCAGCTGTGGAAATAGAGAAACTGCGTGATATTCCTGCTTTTCACCTCATAATTCCTCCAAAGAGAGAGCGGTGTTGTTTTTCTGTGCTGTGGCTGGAAAACGATATACCTTCGGCTTTGTCTGCTCTAAAAGAAATAATTCTAAACAATGTGTGTCTTGTTTTCCTTTACTTCAGAGAAACCAGGGCACTTCATGCCGCTGGTAAATATTCATTCTTTCCCTCACGTATCTGTGTGAGACTTTGCCAAAGCTTTTATACAAATATACCTAGTGTTAAAGAAAAAAAAATTAGTAAATTAAAAAAATCTAATTGGCTTTACGGGGCAATTCGTGAATTGGTAAGCATCCTTTCTGTAAACAGAAAGGTGTTCAAAGAAGTTGTGCAAAATGAAAGGCTTTTACAAGCAGAACCTGGTGGGACAAGGAAGTTATTAGCAAAAGAGAAGATTGTTTCCAGCAAGGGCACCTTTCTTTGGGGGAAGGGCATCAGGGGTCTTACCAGGAAGACTGTCTCACTAGTGTTGGTCAGGAAGTTCCAGACGATTGATATAAGGTCGCAATCCTGGGAGGGGCTGAACCTGCCCTTCCGTACTAAGTCTAGGTTCGGGTGTCATGGACTTTAGCACAAGTGACTCCATTTTGGGCCTGTGATTTTCTCTTTAACACTGGTAACCTTTGGCTTCAGCAAAACAATATCAGGCAAATTGACCTGCAGGGGGTATAGGAGAATTCTAGAAACTGGACCACAGAAACAAGTAGGCTAAATAAGGAAGAAGAATGAACCAATAAGGAGTTCATGTCTCTGTTCTCCTCTTGATGGAATCAGTCTAAAACAGCAGTCTCTTGTTTAACTCTGAGCGTGGTTCACAGGTAGTGTGGGTCAGAGACTTTTTAACCATCAGATTTTCCAGTTATTTCAGAAAATATAAGATCAATTTTCCATGTGATTCAATTGACATATTGGGTTAATGCCCTTCATGCCTTCACATATATTCTGGTGCCTATTTCTATTACTCAAGCCTTTGATCTTCAAAGCTAAAGTCTGCATTTCTCTTAGGGCTCTTCTGGAATGAATAGCTCAACTGAATCAGTGAGGAATGAATCCTTATCTTTGGGTACCCTAAGTTCTTTATGCAACTGAGCTGACAGAAATCAAAACAGGCAAAGGAAATGGGAAAGACACATTTTAAATATTGTATTCTTTTGCTTGATATTTATTGAAAGAGGCTACTAGATGTGCAGGTATATACTTGTCTTGGAAGTGAGTTGTTTTTGAAATTGTTTGTAGGAAAATATGTTTATGTTCTTCAGTGTGATCAATCACATGAAATTTTCTGATAAGCACTTTTAAGACATTTTAACAAAACAGTATTTGCCTAAAGTGTGTAATCCTTTGCTTAAGGAAAGCATCTACATTGTAAGTGTAAGCTCTCCAAGCATAGTGATGTAAAAGTGAAATCAGGCAGTGGTGTAGCAAAAACAGAGCCCAGGGTCTCTATGCACAGGCAGGGTCTCTGGGAACCAAGGGAAGCTATGTTGGAAGATGCTGCAGTTATATCTGCTCTTGCCCTGAGTGGCCTGCTAGCTTCTGATGAGATGCAGAACTAGAATAATTAAATCAGGACCCAATCTTTCCAGGAGAGAGTGTGCCATTGGCATTGGCAGTGGCATTGACCCTGTAGGATGTACTCCCTGAGGGTCCCCTTGATAACTACACAAATTCTTCACAGGCCATTCGCAGGATAATGTGAGCGAGTAAATATGAAGCAAACCATGGCTTTCACAGTACTTAGTAATATAAATATGACAATTCTTATTGCTATTTTTTACTCTTGCAGAATTACAATGGCAATAAGACAACACTGAAAAGGCTATGGCTTTAGAGTGCTTAGTTTGTGGTGAAGGTAGAGATAAGAATTGCAGTTAAAAATAAATGATTCTGTTGCCATGGTTTCCTTCTTTATAAATTCTTTCAACATGAATTGCTGTTGTTGTGTTTAATTTTAGATTTATGCAGATTTTCCACAAATAAGAATTCCTATGCATCTGAGAAATGGTTTTTATAAATCTGTAGGAAACATTTTTTGACAGCCTGGCTTGAATATTTCTGAGCAAAATAACCTGCAGGGTTATAGCTTTAGACAACTACCAAAGGAAAGTGAACAAAGAGAATGAGAACATAACAGAACTTGTCAGATTATGTTTAAAATTCTAATTAAAACATGAGTTCATATTATTGCAAAATTTAAGGGCATGTTGAGTATTGGGGACTGCCTCTCAGAGCCATATGGAGACAGGTGCCACTTCTAGAGAGTCATTTTCTTGACAACCAATCCATAAAGGATTATAGTTACCAAATGTTAATTTAGATAAATATGTATTTATTAATATCAAAGGCTCTAATTGTGATTTCAAAATCTATTATATTATCTCAAATGCAATTCATTTTGCTTGAATAAGGTGTCAGAATTACTTATCATATGTTTCTGCTCTGAAATAGCTGCTTTACTTTTTTAAATTTAATAATAAATATTTCTGATTTGGAAAACATAAATGGAAGGGAAGAGTTGACTTTACCAAAGAAATTCTTTATTTTTAAATACATTACAGGGTTGTTTAAACAGTGAAATCCCGTGCCTTAATTAAAATAGGACATGATTTTTTTAAGAGGAAAGAATCAAATTACTTCAGCAGAAATGCATTACATTACAGTTGCTATGTAAACAGTGAACACCAAAATATTGGTAATACTTGTTTCAAAAGTATAATTAATGGTTAAAAGATTCACAGTGTTTTTTAATTTTTTTCACTGTGTCTTTCTAAAAATTCTAATGCTAATCTTAAAAATCTAGTGAAATAAAAGTTCAGAAATTAGAATATATTAATTTAACATAGTAAGGGATTAAATCCTAACCGAAAGGAGATGAGTGAACTATATTTGTCTTTGTAAACTTATTTTCTAATTCTATTACTCTGCCTTTTATGGTAATTAATCAACTATGTTTTTAAGTGTACATGTAGTGTTTTAGTCATACAATTTCATTTTTTCTTTTTCTTTAACAACAACAACAACAACAAAAAAAACACCTGAAAACTCAGAAAATAAAAAGTGATTCTTGCAGTATTTTAGGCCAAAAAGTTGAGACAGAAGTTTGTGGCATTTCTCTTGATGTACCTACCCTACATTTAAATTTATACATACAAATTTGGAGGATGTGTGTGTGTGTGTGTGTGTGTGTGTGTGTGTGTGAAAGTGTGTGTTTGAGGGGTGGAAAGGGCCTTGATTATTAAGATATTTCAATAGCACAAACATTGCCCAAGTTGATAGAATACACCAATCTTCACTTCTCTCTTTAAGTATGAGGAAATTGTCTCATGTTTTCTAATATTTATACAACCATTAGAACAAAAAAAAAAAGTGAAAATTCAGAGGTTTGCAATTCTGTGCATAGATCAGAGCTGCTCCTTAGAGTAGAATTTATCAAGCATCTGCTCTTCCTAAGGAGGTGGGATAGTCAAGACATGCTTCTGTGATTTGCTTTGAGCTTTGCTTGTAGCTGAATTGGAAGAACAGCTGACCCGGTTTTTCTTCATGGCAACTTGCCTCTGCTCTGAAGCTAAAAGTCACGTGGCCTTTGGACTGTTACACAACCCCAGGGATTCTGTGGCTATGAAGTCATTTGGCTTTGCCATAAAATCTCAAGGTAGATACCTCTTGCTATGATAGACTAGTATATGCTGGTCTTCCAAGAACAACTTGACAAGCTTTACAAAATACTTTTTAAGGTTCTGTTTGAAGACTTTGGAGAGCTATCAGGGCAGCCAGACTTAAGAAGCCAAGATCCCAAAGAGAAGAGAAACTCATTGAGATGAGCCTCACATTTTTTTTTTGGGGGGGGGTCTTTTCTTCTCTTGAACTATCTATCTTCCCTAGGCAGCTCAGACATAAGGCTGAGAAGTTTAGAAGAATGTAGATAGGAAGAGGCAGAGAAGCTTGAGCAGAGTTTTCTATAGTCTCACAAACCAAGGACCAATAATTAAACTCCAGGACCTGACAGGCCAACATTCTGGAGAGAAGATAAGCACAGAGAAATAAACCCAACAATCTGAGATGGGACCTAGAGAAAAAAATAAATGACAGAGGCAAATACATGACAGATAATGAAATTATGAGGCGCAGACTACAAAAACTCAAAAAATATTTTATGACTAAATGAAAAATGGTATTAGTAGACTGAATGTTTGTGTCCTCCCAAAATTCATGTGTTAAAACCTAATACCCACCCTCGCCGGTTTGGCTCAGTGGATAGAGCATCAGCCTGCAGACCACGGGTTTGGAGTTTGATTCCAGTCAAGGGCACGTACCTGGGTTGCAGGCTTCTCCCCGGCCTGGGCCTTGGTCAGGGTGCATGCAGGAGGAAACCAATCCATGTGTTTCTCTCACATCAATATTTCTCTCTGTCTTTCCCTCTCTCTTCCACTCTTTCTAAAAAAAAATCAAAGGAGCCCTAACCGGTTTGGCTCAGTGGATAGAGCGTCGGCCTGCGGACTCAAGGGTCCCAGGTTTGATTCCGGTCAAGGGCATGTACCCTGGTTGTGGGCACATACCCAGTAGGGAGTGTGCAGGAGGCAGCTGATCGATGCTTCTCTCTCACGATGTTTCTAACTCTCTATCCCTCTCCCTTCCTCTCTGTAAAAAAATCAATAAAATATATTTTTTAAAAATCAAAGGAAAAATATCCTCAGGTGAGGATTGAAAAAACAACAAAATAAAAAAGCAAAACCTAACACGCAATATGATGGTATTAGGAGGTAGAGCCTTTGAGAAGTGATTAGATCATGAGGGCAAAGGGAGGCTATAGGGGAGTAGAAATGTTTTATTTCCTAACCTGGAATGTGACTAATGTGTTCATTTTGTGAAAATTCATCAAGCTTTACACTTAGGATTTACACAGCATATATATATACACACACACACACATATATATATGCTCAATCTGCTTTGCACTATGCTGGTCAGCTCTGCTGTGCTTTGGTCAGGGCTGCAGCTCAGCCAGGGAAACTCAGTCTTAGGTGGGAAGGGAAAATGCACTCTGAAAACCAGAGGGGCATTGGCTTATATAGACAGAAATCCCCACCCCTGGTCCCTCATTGGTCTGTCCTCATGCACATGAAGACTCCAAATCCTCACAGTTTGATTGATCCAAAAGGCACTGTTCTGATTGGTCAGAACAGACTTGCTCTGTTAGTCAGAGCTGTGCAGCTCCAATTAGATGTGGAAAGCCTTAGTCCTATTGGTTGAAATACAATTCCAGGAACTCCTATATAAGGGCTGGCTCAGGTGGCAGGAGCACTGTATGGGTAGGCATTTCAATGCAGGCTTTTCCCTGAAGCACAGTTTGTGAGAGGCCCCTATGTAGAAATGGCTGCTAGGCTGATTTTTCACTTATTTACTAGAGGCTCAGTGCATGAAATTCATGCACAGGTACAGTCCCTAGGCCTAGCCTGCTATCAGGGCCATCTTCCCCAACAGCAGGCAGCCGGCCCTGCCACCCACCACCACCCATCCCTGTTCCCCGTTCCCCATGGGGCAATAAGGGCCTGCAGGCTGGGGCAGCTCCTGTGTTGAGCATCAGCCCCCTGGTGGTCAGTGTGCATCACAGCAACTGGTCATTACTCTGTTAGGTTGATTTGCATATTACCTTTTATTATATAGGATTTGAACCCAGTTAGCCACCAGGAGACCTTTTCAGTAGGTGTCTTCTTTCTTGGGGTTTACTATAAATAAACTAAACATATGACTTACAAGCATGAGGCAAATTCTTTCAAAAAATCTTTAGTAATGGAAAATCTTCTCTTTTTTGAGGATTTGACTGAACTTTTTGAAAAATTCAAAGGTAATTTTGAAGCCGTCTGATGAATAATGTGGGTGATTAACCCAAGGAAGGGTGGTCTGACCAAAAGGAACACTGCTGGAACATTAGGAGAGTCATTCTTTTATGAGGCACAGAAAGTGTTCATCATGATTCATTTCAAAAGAGGATTTCCAAAAATTTTAATGCATGGAAAATTAGGAGGGATAAGTATATGAAAACAAGCTATTTGTTCACATAGGCATGTATGCATGTATTTAACCATGTTTTCATATATAGCTTCTCATTTTGACTATTCCAACAATCTGGTGAAGAAAGTGTTACATTTACTTTGTGAAGGCAGGTATTATTCTGTCACTTTAATTATTATTATTATTATTATTATTATTGTTGTTATTATCATAATTATTTTGGAAGAAAGAGATGGATACCAGGTAGTGGGAAGGTGCTAGAGGCTAAACTTATCTGAGGTCTTCCAATTCCTGCCCACTTTCTACTTCTGTGCATTCTGGAGAGTAATAATGGTACCTGTATCTCTTTTTATCTTTGAGCTGTTTCCTTATCTACACTACTCTTTGGTGGAATACAGCATGTCAAGCTTCTGATCTTATATCAAACTAATGCACGCTTTTTAGTATTTGCAGGGCAACTATTTTAACGTTTTAAGATCTAGCAATTTTGTATCTAGGTTTGTATCATCCATGCACAACAAAGTCAATAAGAAATTTTTGAAAATCAGTATGTTTTTAGTGCCATTGCCTCTAACACTTTATAAAATCAAGGTTTTATTTGTGGGTAGACATTCCCGATTCCATTATTTTATCATGAATTGTGTAGCTATTTAAATTCAAGTACAGCATTCCAATTTTAAAGTTTGCTAACACCTTTACTAAAGTTTGGATGGTGTCCTAAGCTACTTTTGATGAATTACTCTGTCCTCAGACAATTAACTTGGAGCACAGAAAAGTAACCTTGTACAATGCATTTTACATAGTAGATGATCAACAAATATTTTTAGAATGCATTAGTGAATGAACAATTAAGGACCGGTGGCACTTGGGTTAGAGGAGAGGCTCAGAGCATCTCACGGCTCCAGGATCACACCTGGGACATGAGGGTTTTTCTCTGCCCTTTCTAACAACTTAAGCGGTTGTACAAGGCAATGTCAGCTATGCCCCTGATGCCACATGTTCAAATGTATGTGGATGATTCTTTTCTTTTTACTGTTAATTTGAGTTTTATAGTTTTTTAATGTTTGTATTTTATTTTTTCATTGTGTAAAATCCACATGACAGATGGAAGAAAATAGCGAGTGGATATAACTAGAGCCAAATTAGCCTTTGGTTGATATATTTTTTTAAAAAATAGTGTTAGCTTAGATTTCTTATCATAAGTGGAAAAGACAAAAACTATCCTTTGTCCATCTTTCTTGTTCTATGTACACAGTTGCTAAGTTTTTAAAAATGGTGGCATATATATTTATAGGCAAAGAGCCCCTGGCTAGACAATTTTTTACAGAAGCTAGAGACTGCTTATATTTCCAGCATTTTGTTTTCTTCCAATTTCAGTGTATCAGTCCCAACAGGAAAGAGATGGCTTACTCAAAGGATTATAAGAGGATATTTACAGAGCTATGGGCAAGGCTGAAATGGAACTCTAATACAAAACGAAATGTGCCATTCCTATACAACCCAGCAAGTGTACTCTTGGGCATTTTTTCACAGAGAAATAGAGACCTCTGGCCACACAGAAACCTGTACGTGAACATTCATAGATGCTCTATTCCTACAGGACAGAGAAAGGCAGAGAATTGACCTGAGGAGCAGGGAGCAGGTGGTAAATAGAGACACCGCACATCTCTGCATATGCAGACACTTTGTTCTAGTATTTCCCGGAGCAGGATTTGTTTTGTAAAAGTAAGTGTGTGTTTGGTGTTTTTGTTGTTGTTGTTGTTGTTTTTAATTTTCACTAGATTTTTTTTCCAATTGTCTATCGATGCTTCTACCTGGTTGGTTCTATAATTAGTATTATTCTACCTGTTGTGAACGTAAGTTTATAGTTTTTGTTCTGTAAACAAACACCATGTAAACGGGATACATTTCATTTCTTAAGTTTTAATTTAAAGTATTTATTAAGCCCTCAACATAAGCAAGGTGATGTGGTAAATCTTACTAGAGATTACAATTAGCATTCAGTGGGGCGGGGAGAGGGTTTCCCTGGCCTCAAAGTTATTCATAATCTCGTGCAGAAGACAGAAAACACCAGCACATCGAAAAACACTGAAAGGGAGAGAGTGCTCTGTCTTTAGTCAGATGTAAAATTCTACATTGAAATACTGACGTCATTGCACGCATAGCCTTAAAATTCCATCACAGTTCTGCAAAGGTTTGTGGTGGGTTGAAATGAGAGATGTGGTATTTCTGAATCTCAGCCCAGGAATGTAGTTAATGGAGTCCTGAGGTGGCTTTGCATTTCTGAGGCAAATAAGGTTTTCTTCCACTTTCCGTCGTTTTCCTAGAGATGTAAGATGGCTCTTGCTGCAGCCCCCCTCCCCCACTTCCCTTCATACGTGGCAACTCTCTGGACTACATCAATCTTCCAGCCTTAATCCCCTACCAAATCTTCTATTTTCCTGCTACATCACATTTGAAAAGAAGCAAACTTACAATTTGATTATTGTTTGTAACAAGGTAGAAAAGTTTATATATACCATCTATCAATTTTGATATGTATGCCACATAGGACATCAATGTGACATGCAAGTACACTTACATATAAATTATAATTTTTTTTTTGTTGAGAGGAAAGATTCAACCAGGATTGTTCTGAATGAAATAAACATGCTATAATCAACTTTGTAGTATTTCCATCTGTGGAAATGAAAATAGATCTACATCTCTTCTAAAATATTTATGTAGATTTTTTTCTTTAAAACTATGTTTTCTTGCATTTGTCACCAGTGAAAATAAAAAGTGATAACTTTCTAAAGGCTGGAACTAAACAAGAATTCCTACTATGTAGCAAGAATTGTTCTTTGTACTCACTTTTCTTGCACAGTGACTTTTAATTTGCCTGACTGTTACTTTGAAAGTAAAAGAAATAAATCTGACTTATAATCAACATGACTTGCTCAGTTTTAGAATAATTGTTGGGTTTAAATAATTTATGCGCCAAAACCGGTTTGGCTCAGTGGATAGAGCGTCGGCCTGCGGACTGAAAGGTCCCAGGTTCGATTCCGGTCAAGGGCATGTAACTTGGTTGCGGGCACATCCCCAGTAGGAGGTGTGCAAGAGGCAGCTGATCGATGTTTCTCTCTCATCGATGTTTCTGACTATCTATCACTCTTCCTTCCTCTCTGTAAAAATTCAATAAAATATATTTAAAAAATAAATAAATAAATAAATAAATAAATAATTTATGCAACATAAAGATGTCAAAAACAGTTCAAATTTTACTTTTCTAAAATAGATTTGATTTGCAATCCAATCTAACTAGTACAATACATTTTGAGACTATTAGTCTTTAGTGCATATTTTTATCACAGCATCTACAAAATAATGCCACTACTCTGCCTTTTAAAAGTATCTTTGTCTTTTCAAAGTGTGTATATATTTTATCTCCTTTTATCCTAATACAGTTCCAGTAGCAATCCATCTTGCAGATGAAGAATTGAGATAGAGACGAATGATTGGTTGTCCAAAATGATGTCTGCACAGGGCTCTCTGTGCATGAACCATATTCCCTAACCTCTAGCACAGTTCACTCACGGTAGCCACACCACTAGAGTAGCCAACGTCTCTTGAACAATAGAGGTAAGAGTTCCCATCTTGCCCTGCAATCCCGGGAGTGGCGGTCTCTGCTGCTCTCAAGACGGCTTTGCAGGCATGCTTCAAAATTAGAAACTCAGGAAGTCACTACCCAGAGGTCAGGCTTGTTTTCTGGGGGAGGAGGAAGTAAGGAGGATTCTTCCCTGCGGGGTACTAAACTTTTCACTCCAAAATGACAACTAAAGGAAATAGATAACCCCTCCCATCCTGCGCTTAACTTTATGTGAAAAGTAGTGCAACCCATGGGGTACATAGTATGTGTTAAGGCAAGGGATGGAAAGAAGAGAAGGGTCAACGAGAAACAAAGGCAGATGGCAGGTGGTGAGGACACAGGCGTGGGTAAGAAGAGGGTGCAGTTTAAAGAAAAAGGGGCACTCACACCGATCTGCTACACAGACTAGAAAGCCCTAATAGTGATACTCCGTGACTATGAGGTCATCGCAGCAAAAGCATGTAAATCCTCTAAAATAAAAGGAGGGAGAATGAGGAGGGATAGGGCTGAGATAAGACCTGTTTGTTAATAGCTCATAAGTGAAGAAGAACAGAAAAGTGTGTGCCCGCTACCACACAGCGGATCTGCAAACAGCTCCACGGAAATGTTTAATCAATTCTTCAGTCAATGTCCCTTGTACTCAATGTTCCCTTTTTGTTACACATCTCAAAGAAGTAGCCTCAACCTGTTATCCTTCGCGAACTGCTGTTTGCGGGTGGCCTCGGAAACAAAGAAGCAGCAAATACGTTTCAAGGCAGCACAGTAACATCAAGCCCAGTGTTTTGGGAACTGGAGACTTGGGGGATGACTTGGTTGCCTGCTCCAGGCTCCTTTATCTCTTTCGTCTCAAATTAGGAAGAAAAACCTGTTCTCCCTGACTGCATTCCTTTTAAAAAATGTTCCTTTCTCATAGCCAGATGGTGCCCTTTGAACTTAAGAGCTAAAGAACTTTGTTCCCCACTGTAAATTGTCCCCGCGGCCATGTTGCTTTTCCATTTAGCTGCCAAGCTGGGGAGAATTGGCAGTTATAGCGGACAATTAGCACTTTGAAATATTATACCACCACATATGTAACAGGTTAGCACAGTGCCTGGACACGAGAGCACTCCGCCAATGTTATTGCCTTCCTCCCCTCTGGGCACCACGCTAGGCCAGGTCTATTTGCACTTCTAGCATGGAGATGCAGGGGGGAAGAGCGGGCAAGCTGATATTTGGTGTCCTCCCAGGATCTAGATAGACACAGAAGAAAAGAAATACATGAAGAGGTATTGCTTGGACCCTTGTTTCAAAACTGGGTTTCAGATTTATAGGTCATCAAGCAAAGCCTGAAAACATCAAAGGGAGAGCAAGACAACAGAAAATGGAAATATTAATATTGAAACCCCTGAAAGCAATCACCTTTACCTCTGCTTGTAAAACAATCCATGTTTTATCACATAGCCCAAAGTATTACTAACACCAGCCAAAGACCTTAGTGGGCTGCCTCTATTAATAATTGGAGACTGTTTTAAGTTTCCCCCCAGCGCTTTGGTTAGTGCAACACAAAATGTTATCACATAGAATAAATAAGCAATAGCAGGGCTGTTATTTATATAATCAGTGAAAATAGGCACTAACCCACTCCTCTAGTCCCTGAATAAAACCAGACATCTGGTGGTATTAAAAAGGAACTGTAGTCTATCGCAATTTTGTAAATTCTTGTTTGTTTTTTTCATGGAAATTCTAACTTAAAAAAAAAAATTCTCTGTTTTAGATGACTTATCTAAAACACTGCCCACTCCTTCAAAAAATCCTTAAATCCAGAGGAAATTGATTCCTAAAAGTATTCAGATTAACCTGGGAATAATATGGTAATTTAGCCAGCTAAGAAGTAAGTGGGTCTTTCAAGTTTATTCCCCATAAGGTTTCCTGACCAGAAGAGAGAATAACCTAGCTTTTCCCTGAGCTAATAAGTGGAAAGAAATTTTAGCCAATGTTCAAATAGGGTATACATTATCCAGATTGTTATACAGAGAGAGAAAAAAAATGCATTGGATTTGACTGAGCTTTCAGAGTTTGATAAAAAGACTAGACCAGGAGTCAGAAGATTGAATTAGTCTTAGATCTTTTAACTTGCACAGTACCTCTCCAACTCTCACTTTCCTCATCTACAAAAAAGGATAAAAGAATCTGTTGTGCCTATCTTTATGTGATAATTTCACAATTACAATCAGATACATATTATTATTCATGGTTACATAGTATTCATTTAAAAATATATTTTGAGAAGTCTTCTTTACAAATAAATTTTATTGCATTTCAATGTTTATTATCATTAGGTGAAGCCAAAAACCTCTGGTGTTTCTGGAAAGACTAAGAAAGGTTAAATTTCAGTTATTACAACGTTCCCTTTATTCCTCTGACCTCAAGCCCTTAGCTTGAAGTCCTGCCCGTTCTCTCCATGCAAACTGCTCCATCTCACTCAGGGTAGGGAAAAAGATGCTTCTAAATTTAGTCTAAATGGATTTAACATATGGCATCATACCTTCCCGGGTCAAGAGGTCCCAGTGTCTCTGGAAAACTAGAAAACAGACTTTGCTGGGCTGTAGAAATTGGAGAAGGCAGACCAGACCATTCAACTATTTAGAGAAAAACAGTGCTTGGGGGATTTGTGTGTTTTTTTTTTAAGCTAAATGCCTAAAAGAATGCTATGCCCTCATGCTAAAAGGCATCTTGCTTTAGGCCTTCGAGATATTTCCCTGATGGCATCTAAGATATATTAAATTATTTGGCATCTGGTCCAAGAGGCTGGGACCTGGTAAATTATCCTTATTGGATTTGAGGAAAAGAATAAATAGAAGTACAAGGAGGGTTAGAATAGAGCTTTTCTTTTCAACAGCCGAAGGGTCAGCGTCAATATAAAAAGCAAAAGAGAAAGGAATAAGGAAAATGGCAACAGGGGAAATGGATAAGAATTTAAAATTAGGAGCCATTTTTAATAAAGACCGTGATTTAAACCTTATAAGTTTCCGAATAACAAGGACATGCCTTTAGGTGTAGCGGAGCGTGGGTGGCTTTGTAGTAGCAAGTGGCAGCCATGCGCATTTCTGTGAACCTAAAATATCCATAGGTAAGAAGCAGGTATGATCTGCCATATTTTTTTTTTTTTATTGCTTAGGTAAGGCCTAACAATTCAAAGGGACATAGAACATGCTTTCATATCTGTCATGGGGTATCCACAATGACTAACATGCTTCTTTCCCAATTACACGGAAGGCCTAAAAGCAGTCCTGGGGAAGAGCAGCTTTGGAGACAGAGGTGGCGTGTGAAATCCAAAGCGAAGGTGTGCCTGGGGCCTGTGCAGTGAAACAGCTGCAGAGAGTGCCATTGTAAGCTATGTGAACACTGCCATCTAATGCATCGCTCAAAACCAGCAAGTGCTTTGGGAGGTTATGCTGAGAAGGGAGAAGCTGGAAATAACCAGCAGGGACGTTGTTATCAGAATTTTACTTTAAATTAAATGGAATGTAGTATTTAAGTAAATCATGGCTCTTGTGCCTTTTTTTTTCCAGCACACCAGCAATGTTTATTTTCTGAAACCTGCCACCCTTATGTTTTCTCATTTTCAAAGAATAGATTTTTTATTTTTTTTATGTTACTGGTACTGTGTGGCAAAGAGTATTTAGATTATGAAATTTTCTCTCTGATGACTATTTTGTTGCTTGGAGAAAATAGGTCATCGAAATCTATCAATTCCAAAAATTCAAAAACTTAGAAAAGATCTAACAGTATGTTTATACCAAATGTGGGATGTGATTAAAATGTTGGATATCAATCCTATATACACCATGGCCATTTTCATTGCTTCAGGGCTACTTAGAAAAAAAAATTTGAAAAACTATTTATCATAGATAAAGAGATAAGGTAAAAGAAGCATCTCTCTCTCTCTCTCTCTCTCTCTCTCTCTCTCTCTCTCTCTCTCACACACACACACACACACACACATACACACAACTATCATATCCTCTAATCTTTATGAAAGGAATACTTGGGAAATACCTAAAGATGCATGAACCACTTCTTATATTGGCATTTTGTTAAATAGCTTTACTAAAACTTCAAATGAGTCTGACAAAATCATTTGTATAAAATCTATAAGCAAGTAAATTGAAGTAATCCTGTATTCTTTGGTCTTGCTGTCAGGAAGTAGCTGATGGTTATCTTGCTACAACAATCCCCACCCTGGAGAAACTGTAAATCGCCTTGAGGAAGAAAGGATGAGTAGTGGGCCAAAGGGGAAATGGTGCAGTAAACTTGATAAATTTGGGGAAAGGGTGCTGTTATAAACTTCCCCAGCTTCAGCTGAAATAGGTCCTTCATATTAGCAGGAGATTTGTGAGGTCAAGGATTTAAAGGCAGTTGTTTACATTAACAATGGTAGAATATTTAGGAAATGATTGCATTTGTGCATTCATTAATTCACTCAGTTTGCTGAGCTGAGACCAGTGAGGGATGGAGAGATCAATGAGATGATATCCCTATGTTTTAAAACTTACACACCAGTAGAAGAAAAAAGATACTTCACAAATACTTAATATCCTATCTAATAAAGAGGGAATATGCTAATTGGCCCTCATGCTGTGGCTAAGATGCTGCGCCCACAGCCAATAAGGAGGGAATATGCTAATTGACAGCCCCGCCCTCAAAGATGGTGGTGGCGCCCACAGCCAATAAGGAGGGAATATGCTAATTTACTGCCCCTCCCTCAAATATGGTGGCACCCATAGCCAATAAGGAGGGAATATGCTAATTGACTGTCACGCCCTCAAAGATGGCGGCTCCCACAGCCACAAGATGGCGGCGCCCAGTCCCCTCAGCCCCACCAGGGCGGCAGGCTACGGCGCCTGCCTCCAGAGTCCCCTAGTCCCCTCAGCCCCGCAGCCGCCCAGGGCTGCCCGAGGCTCAGGTAACCAGGGACAGCCAAGGCTTGGGGGATGACAGCAACAGAGGTGTGATGGGACATCGCCTTCCCCTGATCGCTGGGTCACCTCCCACCCCTGAGGGCCCCCAGACTGTGAGAGGGGGCAGGCCAGGCTGAGGGACCCCCCTCCAGTGCATGAATTTTCATGCACTGGGCCTTTAGTACTAGTATAACAGGCTTTGAAAAGAGGATAGTATTTAGCAGAGTAGGTACCCAGTAATTTTTTTTAATCCTCACCAGAGGATATGTTTTTATTAATTTTTAGAATGAGGAAGGGAAAGAAAGAGAGAAAGAAACATTGATGTGAGGAAGAAACATTGATCATTTTCTCCTGTATACACTGCAACTGGGGAATCAACCCAGGTATGTGCCCTAACTGGAAATTGAACCTTTTGGTGTATGGGCTGATGCTCCAACCAACTGAGCCACCTGGCCAGGGCCCAGTAATTATTTTTTAATGTCTGACTGTATGGAAAATTATTTGGGTAAGTAAATAACTGAATTATAAATTAGTGCTATAAGAGAAGTTATGGGAGTTCAGAAAAAAGACATTATTTCTGTTAACTTTGGTAAGCTGGAAAGTGGAGAAAAGATACAGGGGTTTAAGAAAGACTACAAAATAGAGTTGGTATTTGAGCAGTTGGTATTTGAATGATTGGTAATTTAAGCTCAGGTGGAGTGATAGAAAAGTCATGTAGGCAGAAGAAGTAATAAGGCTTCAAAACAGGAATTTATTCTGGGTAAGTGTACTTCTGTTTGCCTGAATATTAGATGATATTTTAAAAGGGAGAAACTCCTACCTCACACCATATACAAAAATTAGCTCAAATTTGTTGAGCTAAAACTATAAAACACTTAAAAACAAAAGAAAAATAAAACTGTAAAACACTTAGGAGCCCTAACCGGTTTGGCTCAGTGGATAGAGCATCGGCCTGCGGACTGAAGGGTCCCGGGTTCGATTCCGGTCAAGGGCATGTACCTTGGTTGCGGGCACATCCCCAGTGGGAGGTGTGCAGGAGGCAGCTGATCAATGTTTCTCTCCCATTGATGTTTCTGACTCTCTATCCTTCTCCCTTCCTCTCTGTAAAAAATCAATAAAATATATTAAAAAAAAAAAAACACTTGTAGGAGAAAACAACAGTAAATGTTTATGACATTGGATTTGTCAATGGGTTCTTAGACATTACAACAAAAGCATGACAACAAAATTAAGAATTGATAAATTGGGTTTCAGCGAAATTAAAAACATTTGGGCTTCAAATGACATTATCAAGAAAGTGCAACAGCAACTTACAGAGAAAATACCTGAAAATCATGTATCTGGCAAGGTTCTGGAATATAGGAATACAAAGAACTCTTGGAATTCAACAACTCAAGGACAAGCAACACAATTAAAGAATGGGCAAGGGACTTAAATAGACATCTCTCCAAAGCACATGAAAAGATGCTCAACATATTAGCCATTAGGGGAATGAACATAAATTAAAACTACAATGAGATACAACTTCATACCCACCTGTAATAAAAAAAAAAAAAATACAAGTGTTGGCAAGGAAGTGGAAAAATTGGCAACCCCATGCATTACTAGTGGAAATGTAAAATGTTTAGCTACTGCAGAAAATATTTTTGGCAGTTACTCAAAAAGTTAAACATAGAAACTATATATGATCCAAAAATTTACTTCTAGCTATATCCCCAAAAGATATGAAAACAGGTATTCAAACAACTACATATACATGATTGCACATAGAAGTACTTTTCACAATAGCCAAAAAGAATCCAAATGTCCATCAATGGTTGAAAAGATAAACAAAATATAGCATATTTATATAATGCAATATTATTTGGCCATGAAAAGGAATGAAATTCTGATACATGCTATACACTGATGAAACTCTAAAACATTATGCTAAGTGAAAGAAGGTAGGTACAAAAGGTCACATATGGTATGATTCCATATATATGAACTATCCAGAAGAGTTAAATCCATGAAGATAGAAAGCAGATGGATGGTTGCCAGGGACAGTGGAGAGTGGGGGGTGGGGGAGTGACTGCTTAATTGGTATAGAGTTTCCTTTTGGAGTGATGAAAATATTTTAGCACTAGAGAGAAAAGTGGTGATTGCACAACATTATGACTGTACCAACTGCCATTGTTCACTTTACAATGGTTAATTTTATGTCCTGTGAATTTCACCTCAATAAAATTAATTATTAAGAAAAGAAGAGGAAGGTTAAAAATGTAAAGGTGCCCTAGCCGGTTTGGCTCAGTAGATTGAGTGTTGTCTTGTGGACTGAAGGGTCCCAGATTTGATTCCGGTCAAGGGCACATACCTCAGTTGCAAGCTTGATCCCTGGGGGAGGAAATTTGTGGGAGGCAACCAATCTATGTGGCTCTCTCACATCAATGTTTTCTCTCTGTCTCTCTCTCTCCTTTCCACTCTAAAAATCAATGGAAATACTAGTATCCTCTGGTAAGGATTAACCAAAATAAAAATGTAGAAGTAACTTGAATAATTTTATTCAGTGTCAATAAGATGAGCATGCAGAGAAGAGTCACTCACTGCAGGTTCTTGATTAGAAGAGCAACATGTGCTAGGGGAAGTTTGAAGTAGCTGCAGCATATAGTAGAAATTGGATGAAGTAACAGGAAGCAAAGTTATCTGTTCATAATTTAAAATCTATTTCTGCAGGAGTTTACAAAAGTCCAAATGATGCTGGTGGCTACACTGGGAGTGAAAATGCCATATTGGGTGTCAGATATTGAAAAAGTAGTGGGATACTCAAATCAATTGATGTAATCCATGTACGATGGGGTAAAATTTGCAGGGAATCGTTCCAGTTATTTTTCTTTATAATTGAATTATATGGCCTAAATTCACTGAAAAATTCAAGTAGAATGTCTCACCAGAGAGCAGTATAGACAGTTATTCCATTGACTCACAAGGCATATGAAAGAGTGATCACAGCTGTAGTCACAGTTTAGTATACCTCTTAGAAAGTTTCAGTCCCTTTACTCAATTTCTTCTCTTGTGGAGAAGAACAAAGGTATCCACTTAACAAATATTTATTGAACACACACAATGTACCAGTCACAATGATAGACACTGAGTTCATAAAAATGAACAGGTTGAGCTTACATTCTAGAAAAAGATAAGTAAACAGGAAATAATACTATAATTAAAGGGTAAGGAGGAGGGTACGTATAGTCAACACTAGATACGGAAAAAATCAACTAAAACAGTTTTGGATGACGGGCAGTGGGGTCGGGTGGGAGTGGGAATGGGGTTAGACTTTGGAAATGCTTCTTGGAGGTAAATCACAGCTGCAACCCAGAGAGAGAAAAGACCTATTAGACTGAGAAGTGAGGGTTGTAAGCAGAAAAACCACCAAGGTTTCTGTTTAGATCTGTGAGAATTACTGAGAGGAAGTTTTATAGATCAGTGAGCCTACCACTAATGGGGAAGGAAATAACTGTTTTTACCTGAAAACTGACAAGCAGATTTTGTCTTGCAGGTGACAGAAGTTACATATATGTCAACTACAATGGAGATCCTCCATTACAGCTGCTTCTCCTTGGGCTCTCAGCAGGGATTGTGGACTGGGCACCATGACTGGGCCCTCACCTGTTACTGTCCCATAAAAAGTCCTTCCTAGGATGGGATATTATTCAGCCATTATAAGGGAGCAATCCTGACATTTGCAACAACCTAGATGAACCTGGAGGATATTCTGCTGTGAAATAAGCCAGACATGGAAAGACAAATACTGTATGATCTCACTTACATGTAGAATCTAAAAAAGTTAAACTCCCAGAACTAAGGAGTAGGACAGTGGTTGCCAGAGACTGGGTAGTGAGGGAAATGAGGAGATGTTGCTCAAAGGATACAAACTTTCGGTTATAATATCAGTAAGTTCTATGGATCTAATGTATAGCATGGAGACTATAGTTAATAAAATTGTATTGTATACTTGGAATTTGCTGAAAGTGTAGATATTAAGTGCTCTCACCAAACACACAAAATGGTAACTATCTGAGGTGATGGATATGTTAATTGACTTGATTGTGGTAATGTACATTTCATAAGTATATGTACATTAAATCAGCATACAAATAGATACAATTTTTACCTGCCAATTATATTTCAGTAAAGCTGGAAAATATTTTTAAAGTCCTCCCTGATCCATTCTCTGATGATCACGCACTTCCCTTATTGTTTGGTGATATCAAACTTGCACAAGGATTTTTATCTGATCCCCTTTGGTTATATCCTATTAGATTTCTCTCCTTTCACTATATTGGCTTGCTTTTAATGTTCTAACTAATGTCAGCCAATGGTTGTTGCTGACAATTCAACTCCAATAGGAATACGCAGTTTGGGATGAGGCAGAGAGGGGGTGGAGAGATGCAGTCTTCAGTGGAAAGATAAAATCTGCTCCCCAAACCAGAGGAAAGCTAACTTATATGGACAGAAGTCCCTGATTGGTCCATCCTCATGCAAATAAGGACTCCAAATCCTCCCCATTTGATTGGTCCAAAAGGCACTGTTCTGATTGATTAGAATAGAGCCATTCTGACTGGTCGAAGCTGTACAATTCATATTGGATGGGAGAAAGACTTAGTTGAAATAGTATCCCATGAAATACAGTTTGGGTGAGAGGACCCTTTGTGGAAATGGCTGCTAGACTCTGCTTTTTTTTTTTTTTTTTTTGTCCAGTTAGCCACCAAGAGCACTTCTTAATAGGTGTCTTTTTCTCTCAGGATTCACACTAAAGAGTAATGTTTTTGATTTTTTCATATTTTACTTTTAAATGAGAAATAGGAAGCAAAATGACATGTTGAATGTGATGAACAGCTCTCAGTTCATACAAGTTAATCATTTTTTGCATAAACCTTTTTTTTTTTTCCACCAAGTCCTCAATCAGCACAGCAATCTATATTAAGGGGGGAAATATTTTGTTGAAAATATCTAAATACCTTCTTTCAGAGTGCTAGTCAAGTAACTCTTTCTGGGAGAGACCTTATCCATGCTAGACACTTAGTGTTCATATGACTGTCCACTTTACTGTGAGTTTCAGAACTGGCTTTATAGTATTAACAAATATTTATTTACTGCTTTTAAAAAAAATATGTTTTTATTTATTATTTTTAGACAGAGAGGAAGGGAGAGGGGGGAGAGAGAGAGAGAGAGAGAGAAAGAGAGAGAGAGACATCAAACTGCTGCCTCCTGCACACCCCCCATGAGAAAGATTCAGCTCAAAACCTGGGCATGTGACTTGATTGGGAATCGAACCTGTGACCTTTTGGTGCATGGGAAGATGCTCAACCAACTGAGCCACACTGGCCAAGGCACTATTTACTTCTTTATTGACATACTAAGGGTCCAGTGCACAAATTCATGCACCTTGAAAGGAACTGTGGGCCTCGAGGCTGCGGTGGGCACAGAGGCAGGTCTCGGCCCATCCTCTGCATGCCCACCCAGCCCCTCCTGCCGCAGCCCTGGTCCCCTGTCTGCCAGCAACCACGCTCCTGCCGCCGCTGCTCCCACTCGCTGATGGTGCTGGCCTCACTAGCAGCGATTGGGGCTAGCGCCAGCAGCGGATGCAAGTGGGGCCGGTGCCATCAGCAGGTGTGAGCAGTGACTGCTGCCCCAATCGCCCCTGAGAAGCAGGGGGAGGTGGAGAAGCCCTGAGGGGCGATCAGGATCAGCAGCTGCTGCTCGTACCCACTGACAGCGCCAAGCAATTGGGGCCAGTGCTGGGCTCCAGCAGCGGATGCGAGCTGCGGCTCTGGCGTTGGCAGTGGGTGCAAGCAGGACCAGCACCCGCAGCAGGTGCGAGCACCCGGCAAGATTGTGGCGCACGGGAGAAAAGAATTTTCAGTAACCACCAGAGGCTCACCCCAATAACAGCAACCAGCACCCCGCCTTGGTCTGGTGCCCCCGCTCACCTGCTCCATTATCTCACCATGGCCAATGCCCGCCATGTTCCGTGCTCTGCCACCTGCTGCTGACACCCGCCATGTTCCGTGCTCACCCCCTGGTGGTCAGTGCACATCATAGCAACCATTGTTTGGTTGTTCAGTTGTCCCACCGTTCAGTCTATTTGCATATTAGGGTTTTATATATAGAGATAATTTAAATTAGTAGCAACCACCATCTCCTACATTACATGTGGATTACAGATGGTTTGTTTGCTCTCATTTTTTATATGTATGGCTTTTTCAGAGAAGGTAGAGGGAGACTCAGATCTAAATAGCCACCATTAGAATCTACATGTTCTTAAAAAATACAATAAAATTCTGTATTCTAAGTTTTAACCTGAACTGAGTGAGGCATGCTTTAGTCTGAATTGCTTTATAAAATTTCAGCATTCAAGTACAGCAACGTTAAACCAAAATATTTATTTCAATATAACTGTAAACTACCTGTTGACTTTCTGTGGTGGTGGCAATATACTATTACTATAGCATATATTTTTATGATTATTGATCAGCTGCTGCATAATGTAATGGGTTAGCTTAGAATAAAATAGCCATTCTTACTTTTCAAGTAGAAATTTTATTTCTGGTACCTCCTGAAGGTGAGAATTCATCCCAACCAAAATGCAAATTGGAAACAATATATTATTTCAAATGCTTTAAAAAGTAAGTCTTATCAACTTTGTTTTTTTCCAACACCTTTTTCCTTCTCTATTCTACCTTCCTCTTCATTCTCCTTCTATCCTAATTCTCTAAGAGGCCCTTAACGTCTTCCCTCCCAACCATTATAGCTCTCTAGTCTAGATATTAGAAATTCCAGTTGGGGGATTATTTCCATGGAATTTAACCATACTTTTTTTTTAACTTGAAAGTTATTCTCAGTCATAAAAAGATTAACAGACCTATTATATTAAGAATTTTTGTCTACTGTTGGATGTTATGTATTTGAAATCATAAACATGAATGTAAAGGAGCAGACCACATCCTCTATAGGAAAATAATTCCCATTACATAAACATTCCCATTAAGAAATATACATCCTAAAAATGCTTAGTTACATTTCTGTTAGATGTTTGAATATTCATATATATATATTTGCAATTGACTAATGATCCTGGAGGAAAATACCTTGAACATGCTCCTCTGTGCTAAACAGAATAATGCCACCTGGCTATTCACTTAAGAGCTGTACTTACTGGGGAGTGATAGGCATTTCAGCATGTGTCAGCTTTGCAAAAGGCCGGGGAAAGAGGAGACGCTCCCATGCTTCCTTCTGCCTTTTTCCATTGAACTGTTCCTCTCTTTGCTATAGCTGTTCTAGCGTCTCCTTTTCTGCTTTCCCAGTTGGTCAATTTATTTCCCCAAAATGTTGGCTATGCAGTAACAATTATAACCTCAATATATCCTCCTTCAGAGTGCCCCTTCCTCTGATCCATTTGGAGAAAGAGAAGCTGTTTCATGTCTATTATTGAGTTATTTCCTCTCTGCAGCTGATGTCCTTATCCCATTTGAGATATCTTGGGTGGTACTCACCCCCCCCCCCATCCATTCATACCCTAGAAAGTCATCAAATCAAAGGGATGTGTAATATTCTTTACTGGAGATTTGGAATAAACCACTTAAAATTAAATATTGGACATTCCATCCACATAATTCCCTCAACCATCTCCATCTCTAGAGAATAGTTATCCTTCTACTGGGGCAACCTCCTATCAGACTGTAAAATCTCATCTGGTCCTCTCACTTCTGGGTAGCTCCCACTATTCAAACGCTCTTCATTTTATTTGCAGCCAATTTACCAATCTTGCATTTTGTTGTCTCCTTAAAAATCACATAAGTATTAGCTTCCAAGGTCAGACAATTCAGTAAGTTCTTAAACGAAAGTCTCCAGATAAAAATTATGCCACTTCCTTAGAGACAAAGGCAGCTATGTTAATTGTGGTTTTAACTAGCATATTTTTTCCTCTTTGCTAGTTTACTTTATTCAAAGAGAGCTAATGTAGTTCTTTATGTCAAGGTCATAATAACCGAAGATAATCCATGAATACCCTGAAGCTTTAGAAGCGCTGCTACAAGAAAAAAATAGTATAACAACTCAACTTGAGGTCATAGAAGATACAACAGCGATGAAAAAAATTAAAATACTCATTTTCTGTTTTGATATAAACCAATTAAGAGATTTTTTTTAAAGGCAACATTTCTTTTTTTATTTCCAAATTGGAGTAGTGTAGAACCTTTAAACTGACTGTGACTAAGTCATTAATTGAACAGTGTGCTAAGTAAATTAAATAGCAAATGCCTTGTAAAAGTGCAAGGCAATCATGGTTATGATTAGGGAAGCTGAGGTGCAGAACACCCAGAGAGAGAAAGCTGACGGAAGTATTAAAGACTCCATATGTGGCCCACCTGGCTGGGAAAGGAATCTGGAGAAGCAGTCAAATGAATAAATCAGAAAAGTAGATCAAAAAGAAGTTTGGGAGTGAGGTAAATTTAAGTGAATTAGAAGAGAAGGGGGAAAAAACTTTTCTATAATATGATCAAGATTTTTCAGGGAACTCAAATGTAAGATAACAATTAAGGAAAAAAATCTGTATGTATCAAGCATCTGTATGTTTCTGCATATAATTGGCCTGTTCTAAAGTGTAACAGTCAGTATCAGTATGGGTTCCTGGTGGCAAGCAACAAAGATGAACTCAAATTTAAACAAACAAAAAATATTCAGTATCTCAAGACTTGATTTGAGGGACATGGGGGGCAACTGGAGAATGAGTCTCAGAATTAGATGCACCACTGAACAGCCTGATTAGGGTGGCTCTTATTTAACAGCATTCACAGTGGGCACTCAGGACTCGGCTCCTCCAATGCCTCCATCACCATTGTGGAACATTTCTCACCAGTTACTCTTTCCCTGCGGATTCAAAGTCCTGGACAAGAACATCTCCTTGGCCGAGCATGAGTCACACGATCACTTCTAGGGAGAGGGAGACTACAAATTGCTGTCCCTTACCACAGCTCACAGAGGGGGGTTTCTTCAAAGACAGAAGCCTCTTCTCTGCCCTCCCATCAAAGAAGACACATAAAAACATCTCCATAATGACTGAGTGTTTGGCAGTGTTATCAAGCTAACTTAGTTGGATTATTAAATGGAAACAGCTAGAATTTTGTTTTCCTGATTGATCTTCCCCTCATGAAAAGTGGAGGGGGTAAGGAGACCACGGGGACAATAATGTGTGTGTGTGTGCGCGCGCGCGCGCGTGTGTGTGTGTGTGTGTGTGTGTGTGTGTGTGTGTGTGTTGGGGCGGCAGGGGGGAGGGGGGCTAAGAGTGAAGGCTCTAAAGTCCAGGATTAAAATCTTAGTTATAACATTTACTATCTTTGAATTTGCATACATTTATTACAACTTCATATTCGTGATAGTTAAAATGGAAATTAAAATGCCATTCATCTCACAGTTATTCTGAGGACAAAATGAAAAAAAAAAAGAAAAAAAAAACCTGCCTATCTCTTGCTTACTATGTTGCCTGGAAGATGAGCAAGTGCTCATACAACATCAGCAACTCTTACCGCTCAAACTGTGTAACTCCACTCCCCCTCGCTGGTGCCTGCCACATACGCCTTGCGAGTTCTTGATCTTTTGATTCCTCTTCCTCCAAAGCTAAGGAAAATCCTGATGTAAGCCTTCTGCATCCCGTCATCTTGGCTGCTTTCCTTTTTCTGGTTATCTCCTGTTGAGCCATGATCTCTGGCTGCTACCTTGTGAATAAAAAGCATTCTGTCTTTTCTGTATTCTTGAGTTCCATGTTGGAGGGGGGGGTGTATTTTCCCATGTATAAGATGCCCCCATATATAAGATGCCCCCCACACACATTTTCAACCCAAAATTAAGAAATCAATATTTTAAACATTTTGCTGGTTTTCCTTTTAAGGCCTTCTTCTTTTTTGGCATCTTAAGGAGTTGTTCTTCCTGTTTTCTCCATTGTCTGATCATACACTCAGTGGGAAGAGGTCCAAATTGTCTCTCTACAGCTCTATTTCCATGCTCTTTTGCATAGCTGATTACATTCAGTTTGAATTTTGCAGAGTAAGACAATCACTTACCAGTATTTATATTTTTATTTTTTGACATCTTTATGGTCTCAGAACGCTCTGGTCCGTGTTGCACCTGCACATTCTCCACCTCCACCTCCAATTACGACATCAGCTGACATCAGTAACAATAAGGCTTGTGATTGGAGGAAGCCTGTTTGACAAGATATGGGCAGCTACATATCCGCCTGGCTCCCTCCTTGACTGACTTCTGTGTATAAGACACTCCTCGGATTTTCAGTCTAATGATCTTAGAAAAAATAGCGTCTTATACACAGAAAAATAGTCTTTTCACAGCTCTTTCTAGGATTAGAGACCTGCCTGTTTTTATATTGCTAGCCACTTAGCAACCAATTTCTAGTTCTCTGGTAGCTGGATCCCACTATCCTGAACATGAGTTTGGAGGCCAGACCATCTTGGCTTTGAATCAAGCTCTATCACTCAATAATTGTGTGACCTTGGACAAGTTACTTAACTTCTCTGGGCCTCACTGTCTGTATCTGTATAATGAAGGTGCTAATGAATCTGGCACATAAAAATGTCTTTGATTATTATCTCAATGACTGTTCTGAACTATGAGTAGGCAGAAACTTCTGGTAATAGAAAAGTTTCTACAACTGGCCCTGATTTTCTCATGCATGGTTTCAATAAGGAGTTAATAGAAGATGTGACAATCATAAACTCTTAAAAAAAAGAAAGGAAGAAACAAACAAACAAACCCTAAGATTAAGATCATTCTATTCAGAAAAAAAAAATCATTCCATTCGGGAACTTTATAAAATTATCGTAAGACCAATGGGCAAAGAGCTTTTCTTCATTCACCTCAGCCAGGAACTTGTGGATCAAAAAGGGAGAAGCAGCTGGTGTGGCTCATTTGGTTGGAGCATTGTCCCATATGCTTAAAGATTGTGGGTTCAATTCCCCATCATGGCACACACCCAGGTTGCAGGTTCCAGACCAGGTTGAGATATGATATTTCTCTCTTTCTCCCTCTTCCTTCATCTCTTTCTAAAGTCATAAAAAAACATATACTCCAGTGAAGATTAAAATAAAATAGAACAAAATAAGGGAAGATGCAACTACGAAGTGGCAGTAAACAGGACAACATTAAGGTAGGTATTGAATCCCATCACAAGATTGCAAACAGTCCCTGCTAGTCTTCGGGACCTGTTTAATCCAAGTAGCTGGTCCCAACCCCATCTACACAATGGAATGATTTGCAGAATTTTCCAAAACCACCCATCTCCAGGCTCAACACTTCCAAAGTCTAATGTGTAACTGGTTGAAAGCGGAAAAGAAATATATGTTAAAATATAATCTTGGTTTAGAAAGAGGGAGAGAAAGAAATCAGTGTTCTGGGAAGTTACTGATTGGGGTCTTCAGGTCATTTCTCTGCCACCTGGATGTGCCCTAAAATCTGTGCAAAAAAAAACCAGAAAACCCCTAGGTAAGTTATTGTTAGTTCTGTTATTTCTATGCTCCAATAGCACAAAACCTTTACAATCAGGAAACTCTTACTTGAGTTTAATCTAAATCCCTCCTGTTGAAAGCTAAGTCCCATCATTCCATCTTTAGCTCGGGACAAGACCTGCTATAACACTCAGATTTTACCCTTCTCTATCCTTGACATGTCACTGCAGTTTACATAAGTGAGTTCTTTTTGTGCTTAATGAAATTGATTTGCCATTTCTACTGGACTGTAGTGTGAATCAGCTCACAAGCAGTTCAGGGCAGTACCCTTCTTCTTTCCCAAGCCAGATTTTGTTGTGAGAGCAAGCATCCCTGGCTCGAGGGCCATGATGGGGATGAGATGGCAAGACCCAGCATTTGGCCTCCACTCAGAGCAACCATTATGCTGGCTTTTGGACACAAGTACCTGATAGTAGCCTGACAGGCTTTATTAAACCTTCTGCCAACCCTGGGAAATGAAAAATGAGTCTTTGGCAATCTTTAGTCTGACTCAGTGTGCATTTAAGCCAAGGTATGAAATATCATAGACCTTGTTACTGAGCATCTAGTATATGCCAAATATGTAAAAATTAAAGAAGAAAGTTTACAGACAGAGCACACTGCCAGGAATATAGCAATCTCAATAAATGTTGTCTAGTATAGGCATTATTACTAATCCCAAGAGTAGCCTTGAAAAGGTGACATGATTATTGTCATTTTACAAGGATGAAATCCAATAACTTGTTCAAGGTTACACAGTTCATCAATGGCAGAGCAGTCATTAAATGCAGACCAGCTTTTCAATAACAGAGCCTTGCCCAGGATCGAGAGGGCAGAACATTTGCAACTGTGTATGGTGGTTTCTCATAGTTGGTAAGTGGGTTGAGTGGAAATTGAAATGAATTACTCACTATTCTTTTGCATAGAATCACAAACCACCTAAAATTAATCCTCCAATAGACTACTGGTTCTGTGGTGTATGTGATTTATTGGTTAGTGGTAATGATAGAGAGAGGCAGGTGATGAATTGAATTGTAGCAATAGCACAACGTGATCACATTCAATGAGATTAATCAATGTAATTCATTTCACTTACTTAACCATTTATTATGTGTTTTATAGTGTGTGCTAAGTTTCTTAGAGGATATAAAAGATAATGGCAGGGTCCCAGAACTCCAAACTCTTTGTTGTAGTTAAAACCCACTATGAAATAGAAAATCAAACAATATAAAAAGTTGTTCAGTAAAGTGCTAAATTAAACGTAAACTTAAGTACTAAAATGTACAATAGGTACCTTCAGGATTAATTAAGGAAAGGAAAATGTTGGATCATTATCAAGGAAGACTTCAAGAGGGAAGAGAGACAGGAGATAAGCACTGAAGATTTAAAGCTAAACCGTTGAAGGGATGTGAATGTCCTTTCCTTTTATCCCAGATCTCTCAGGAATCAGTCTGAGCAAAGCACTTAGGTCAGGAATCATTTAATTATTCATTCATTAGACAAGTAAACCTAATATATGCCCGATTTCTGGTGGGAGGAGAAATAAGCATGATGTGTACAGGAAACACAGAAGAAGCTTACTTGATGGAACAGAGAGTTTGATAGGGACTTGTAAGGAAAAGGACACAGAGGTGGGGGGGGTGTTCAAATTCTGGACACCCTGAGAGACAGAAATGGGATGGCCAATGAGAAACTTGAAGAGGAGAAAGTACAGTGAAAGTGGTGTTAGAATAATTCCTCCAGGAGCAGTGCTCAGGCTCTTTGGTGCCAGCCTAATCCAATACACATACATACATATGCACTCCCCCATTCATTCATTCATTCATTCATTATATATATACTAGAGGCCCAGTGCATGAAATTCGTGCACAGGGGTGGGGGTCCCTTCAGCCCAGCCTGCACCCTCTCTAATCCGGGACCCCCTCAGGGGATGTCCGACTGCCGGTTTAGGCCCAATCCCAGGGATCGGGCCTAAACCGGCAGTCGGACATCCCTCTCACAATTTGGGACCACTGGCTCCTAACTGCTCACCTGCCTGCCAGCCTGATCACCCCTAACCACCTCTGTCTGCCAGCCTGATCACCCCGAACTGCCCCCCCTGCCAGCCTGGTCGCCCCAACTCCCCCCCACCAGCCTGGTTGCCCCTAACTGCCCTCCCCCTGCTGACCTGGTCTCCCCTAACTGCCCCCTTCTGCTGGCCTTGTCACCCCTAACTGCCCTCCCCCTGCTGACCTGGTCGCCCCACACAGCCTGTTGTTTGGTTGTCCCTCACTAACCCCCCTGCTAGCCTTGTTGCCCCACGCAGCCTGTGTTTGGTCATCCGTCTGGTTGTTTTGGTTGTGACAGCCCCTGGCTTTTAATATATTAGGATAATAACTCATTTGGCCATGCTAAACCTTCAAGAAAAGTACTGTTTGTAATGGGAACTCTCAAGGCAAAAACAGAGGCAATGATCCTCAATCTGGTTTTCAGTTAATATCAGATAGCCCTGGTCTAAGGCCTTCTGCAAAAATGTTCTCTAGCCCTCGCTGGTTTAGCTCAGTGGATAGAGCGTGGGCCAGCAGACTGAAGGGTCCCAGGTTCAATTCCAGTCAGGGGCACGTGCCTGGGTTGAGGGCTCTATCCTCAGTGGGGGGTGTGCAGAAGGCAGCCAATCAGTGATTCTCTTTCATCATTGATGTTTCTGTCTCTCCCTCTCTCTCTGAAATCAATAAAAATTTATAAAAACAAAAAAAAGTTCTCTAATCCCATCATCCAAAACATAGATATGGTTTTTCATTACCAGTAAACAGAGAATATCAGGAAGTTTCCTACCTGCCCCAGAAATCCATGTAGTTAGTTAAAAATGATTTTTTTTTTTTGCCCTAGAGACACAAGGCAATAGATGAAAAAGCAAAATCTTTTCAATGAAATAATAAACTTCAAACAGCTTCATGAGCTTCACAGCTACTGAAAAGGCACAGAGATCAAATCTTATTTTCCTACTGTCAGACCCAAGGGCTCACTCTTTAAGGAATCCATGACACCAGAGTTAATTAGAATAAATCTGCCCTAAATTGCAATTGGCTTCATTAAATGACAGAAAAACATATTAGAATGTCTCTCCAGTGGGGGGGGGGGGGGGTAAGGAGGAGGGGGGAGGCGAAAATTACCAAAGAATGGCTTTAATTTTAGAATACTGGGAAGAATTCCATGCAGCAGCAAACATAATTTCACTAAAGCTGCATGAAAACATTATATACCTAAACAGCTATAAATCTTTGCTTGTAAAAATAACAGTAAGTGCAGGACTCCTAATGAATAAAAATGAAGTTTAAATCTATATCCAATATGGGCTTGGCTGCTAACAGATTTGGTCTAAATCTTACTTTATGACCCTATTGCTCAGCTCCAGACCATGTGCGTTTGCTTTTCCCCATTATGGGTTTATCAAATATGAAAGCAACCATCCGTTCCAACCACCAGTCACTTAAACAAAAGGAGATGTATTACTCTTAACCTAACTAGCCAATTGGCATACTAGGAGCTTCAGCAGAGACAGAAGTGGCCTGAGACTTCACAACATGGCTGATGCCCTGAAGATCACTCTGCCCTTTCCTGCTGCTGCCCAGGGGCATACAGGGGAATGCAGCCAAGAAAAGGAATTCAGAAACACTCTATACACAAATTTGTTGTAGTCAATCCAACCATTTCTCTGGTTTGGTGTTAATAGTTTCTGAAGAAATGGAAGTTATCACTCCAATTGACCCCTGGCCTGTTTTTTCATCATCCCAAGTTCTTATAGAAGAAGCTCTTCTAACTGCTCATATATGAAGGGAGCAGCAAAGTCAACTTCGGATTGGCAAAGTAAGGAAGTGGCTTTTGTTCTTTGCAACATTGATAGGAATCATGGGGAGCAAGGAATTTGGATGACCAAACAACAAAGTGCTTTAGAGCAATACTACACCCATGTGCTTCTGAATACACAGTCATGCATCTCCTTTCAAAGGCAGAAAGGACATGTAAACCTATGTACAATGGGGGATGGCCAATTCGTCAGTGTTTATTTACACTGGTGTGTTAACACATTAGACCTAACCTGATTTAATATATTACAATGAAATACAAATAAAATTATGCAAATCCATTGTTCACATCAATGGTACCTAGGTCATACACAGTACCATTTAGTAAGTTTTACATTCCACTGTCTTCAGTAAAGATGGTTGCAGTATTCCAGAGGAAGGCATGTTCTGGGCCAAAGGTGGACTAGTGGTTTCCCATACTCAGAAGGCAAGTGGGCAAGAATCCTATCTAATAAAAGGGTAATATGTAAATTGACCATCACTCCAACACACAAGATGGCTGCCTCCATGTGGACACAAGATGGCCGCCACAAGATGGGCAGCAGGGGAGGGCAGTTGTGGGCAATCACACCAGCAGGGGAGGGCAGTTGGGAGGGACCAGGCCTGCAGGGGAGGGCAGTTGGGAGGGACCAGGCCTGCAGGGGAGGGCAGTTGGGGGTGACCAGGCCAGCAGGGTAGGGCAATTAGGGGTGACCAGGCCTGCAGGGTAGAGCAGTTAGGGGCGACCAGGCTGGCAGGGGAAGTCATTTTGGGGTGACCAGGCCGGCAGGGGAGCAGTTAGGCATTGATCAAGCTGGCAGGGTAGTGGTTAGGGGTAATCAGGCAGGCAGGCAGGCAAGCAGTTGGGAGCCAGCAGTGGGATCAGGCCTAAATGGGCAGTTGGACATCCTTTGAGGGGTCCCAGATTGGAGAGGATGAAGGCTGGGGTGAGGAACATACCCCCCTCCCCCCCATGCATGAATTTTGTGCACCGGGCCTCTAGTTAATAACATAAAAGAGCATATAATACACAGCCCAAAATTGGCCCCGTAAGGAATAATAACGAAAACCATACCCCTAAGGTTTTGCCTTCTTTCCTAATTGAGGATAACAGAATACATGTGACCTTGAACAATGAAGCGGGTGGAGGTTAGAGGCACCAACAACCCCTTGCCCAATAAAAAATCTGGGTATAACTTTTGACTCCCCAAAACTCAGTTGTCCCTCAGTTGGTGTAAGTATATCATTGGTTCCAAAACCCGCCTGGATACCAAAAATTCACAAATGGCCTTGCACAATGCATGCAGTCAACCCTCCTCATCTGTGGATTTCCAACTGTGGATGCAAAATCTGGGGATATGGAAAGCCAACTATATTTATTTGTGCTAGAACTAAATGACAACTCTATAAAGAAGCTTTCTTGGATAATAAGGGAAAAAATGGCTGGAGCAGTAAAGATGCAGGGGGGATGAATATCAGGCCCACGTGAGAACATCATTGTTAATGAGATCACGTCTGCTCGAATGTCCTTCCCCCTCCTTTATCCTCTCTCTGGATAATCTGCCTAAAAGACAGACTCTCCTTCTTTTCAGAGTATCTCCCAATATGAGACTGAATCTGTCCCAATTCCCATGTTCTCAGAATAAGCAGATCAATCAAACATCCCTATTAGTGAGGCAATGGGTGTACCTTCTAATTATTGGAAAATGCCTTAAACAGATGGCTGTAAGGGTGTTATTTGCCGGTACTGTGACATGAGGTTCAGTCCTAGTAGAAAATGAGAATCAGTTGAGAATAACACCAAAGTAGATTTAAAAACATATCAGAAAGGTCAGGTCTCATGCAAAACCAATTAACTCAAAATATTTGGTGGCGGGGCTGGGGCATATCTTTGCTGTTGTTTTGTTTATGTTTTAAAGCTCCAGAGGTAATTTTGAAGCTAATGATCAATGAGGATTGAGAATCAATCCCTAGGACAGTGGTTCTCAAAGTGTGGTCCCGAGAACAGTGTCAAGAGCAAATGCAGACTCTCAGGACCCACCCAATGCTACAGAATCAGGAGCCGCAAAGGTGGGACCCACGCCTCTGTGCCAGCAATACCTCCAGGTGATTCTGACATGCACAGTCAAGTCTGAGAACCACTGCATTAGAACAGTTATTCCTGTGTCCAGGGAAATGGCATATAAAGATGAAATAAAGATTTTTTTTAAAAAAATCCAATTTGGTGTGGGAAATATCATTAGGAAAGATTAACAACATAGTATAAAAGTTCAGAGGAAGAAACTTTTAAATCTCATTGTGGGAAGACTTTTCACACAGCACTTTTAGCAGTCTCTCAAATCATAATGCGGCCCAACGATTTGACCTTGACCAGGGACAAGGCCATGTCAGATGAGCCACCACAGACCATAGACCCGGTGATTTTAAACCCCACTATCCTGTTTACTTTCCATCTCCTGATGAGAAATCTGCTACTGCAGTTACAGAGTGAGCCCAACATCAAGTGGCATATGGAGAGTTGTGTTCCTTGTGTGTGAAGCCACTGGTCTCATCAACTCCGCCCCACTACCCCCACCCCTACTGCCATGCACAGCATCTTTCCAAGGAGGGGACTGGTGACATTTTGAGAATTTAAAGGCTGGGGCTGAGCATTGGGCACTGAGCAAGTGACCAGGGCCCAACCAAAGCCAGATTCCAACAGGACACACACACACACACACACACACACACACACACACACACACACACACCCTGGTGTGCGCCTTCCTTTCCAGGCCAGAGGCTTTTTTTCTGCATAGCCCAGCTTCTCCCACTCGATCCAGAAGGAAGGAAGGGAGCAAGTAAAAAGCCAGAAGAAGAAAAAGGGCTGATCTGCTGCTGCTTGACACCAAGAAGCTTCCAAAAGGAGGGCGCCATGCAGCAGCTCTTTGTCTGCACAGGCTGTTTGTGTGTAATAGGTTGGCTTCCCCAAGCTCCTGAAGGACAGAAAATAGAAGCCATACTTATCTTCATATTCATCACCTGAAGTACTGTGATAGGCACACAGGAGGTCCTTAAATGTGTATGTACTCAATAAAAGTGTTTTATTTTTTAAATACCTACATATAGTTCTCTACGATACAGTGCCAACTCTCTGCCTATGTGCTAGGTTAGGTATTTGGAGAAACTGTACCAACTGTCAGATAGGGAGGAGGCTGATAAAATAAGTGTTCTGGGGCATCCAAAATAGTTATTGGCTCATATATATATATATATATATATATATATATATATATATATATATATATATAATTTTAAAGGAAATAATGTCTGCCTTTGACACAACATGTAACCCTGCATAAAATGGGAGTATATCTTTAGCCACTCAGGATAAACATTTCATTGCAGTTATTGTTGGTTACTGTTGTTAGTGTTATTTCTTCACCTAAAAGAGTCACCTTCCTAGTCACCACTCCTCAAAAGGTGAGAAAACTAAATGTGTATGCTTAGATTTCAATTTTAAAACCAGAATTATAGCATCCATTTCTACTGAGTGATGCTATTTCTAGGTCCTGGCTGACAGCCATTACTAATTCTACTTGGCTGTGGTGAGGCTAAAAATAATTATATTAAAAGGAAAAAAATTAAATAACAGATATTAAATAACAGATATGTTCACAAGTTGCTCTCCATTTAGCATGAATCTGTTTTAAAATATGTGACTTTTAATCCAGAATTAATGTAAAATTATTGCATTTCAGCATAGTGTTATATATTTTAATAAGAAGATTTTTTTGCCAAAATGTCATATTGTAATTTTGGGGAAAGATAATGGTTTTGAGATTGGGTAGCCTTTTTTAGAAACAGAAAAAAAACAACAACATGTAATTGATTCAAAAACAAATGGTTGTTTCCTCAAACTTAATTTCATTGGAATTAATGGCCATGTTTCAAGGTCATTTCCTGCCATCCAGTCAAGTTATTTGGCATTAAAGTCATAACAGGTATAACACCCGCATGATCTACTACAGTGAAACCTTGGTATTTTTAAGATCTAGAAATTTGGCATTACCTAGAGTTCCTAGGCAAATCCAGTTGGAGGCAGGTATCACAGGAAGTCTCACTTATGCATGTAATTGTTCTGTTTTTTGGTGTGTTTTTTTGTTTGTTTGTTAACTTTTTAAAAATTGTTTTTTAAAAATCTTTGTTGTTAAAAGTATTACAGATGTCCCCATTTTCCCCCATTGTTCCCTTCTAGCCCAAACCCACCCTCCCCCACTCCAGGCCTTCACCACATTATGTGTCCATGGGTCATGCATACTAGTTCTTCGGTTAATCTCTTACCACCCACCCACTCACCCCCACTTTCCCTCTGAGATTTGACAGTCTGTTCCATGCTTCTATATCTCTGGATCTATTTTGTTCAACAGTTTATTTTGCTCATTAGATTCCACAGATGAGTGAAATTATAAAAACTATGCATGTAATTGTAAAAACACATTAACTTGTGTCTTTTGCACAGTAATTTTTAAAAAACTACTGAATGACAATATCACTGTATGAAAATAATATGAATGTATGAAAGTATAGATTGAAGCTGCCTAGGGGGTTGAAGTATGTACAGATGCTGAAATAACATATTTAGATCACTACCAAATAGCAAGAGTCACCATAAAGACAGTGAAGACCATTATTTCGTTAAAGACATACAAGTACCATATACAACTCTTGCTTCAAACTTTTATTATCTTTGCCTATAAAAATCAGGTTGTTTTTCTGTCTATTTAGCACCACATTTTCCCAAGCAAGATGCACTTGTTTAAAAATATGGCAGGAGAAAAGATATACATAAGGGAAACATATATACAGTGTATGCCCCATGGTCAAGTCCTATATTTCAAACTCTCTTATCAGTTATTTATATATTTTTGTTAACACAGACCCAATTATTTCACCCTAATATCCCTATGGTATTAATTTTCTGGATGTTTCTAGAAAGTCATGAGGGTCATATGAGGGGGTGGTGCCGATTACTAAGGTAAGGATCTCCGCAGCAGAAGCATATGGCACCTGCTCTCATAATCACATATTCTTAGCAAGTTGGGCCTCTCAGAGCCACCTCTTGTTGGCACTGTAAATGTTCATGCAGTTCTCATGTTGAAATGTCTCCCTGTTGTATAGGTCACAAAATTTTGAGGTTGGAATATTACCTTGCTTTGAACCTCCTCCCCAAAAAGCATCCCAAGAGCTCATATTAAATCCATCCCCCTTTTGAGAAAGTCAGCTATTAGCAAGGATAAGATCAACCAACTGTATGTCCCAATCTTTGTTATTGGGAGAGTCTCCAACAGCCTTATAATGTATTCTCCTTTCCTGAACTAGCTTAAATCACATTGTTTTCCATAAACAAATAATACCAAGGCAATAAAGAATTCAAGACTGAACCATGATCAAAAGACTGTGCTACTTTGGAGGAGGCTAGGAGAAAATTACTTATTGGGAAGACATATGGGTATCAAACTATATCAATTATAGACCATTCAAGAAACAGAACCCATGTCAGATAGTTCCACAGAGTAAAAGGGGCAAATATGGAATTAGGGAGGCCACCCAGGCAGCACCAAGGGAATGCTAGGACCTGTGGGACTGGAGAAACGGAAGAAGGAGATAATGTGATTACAGCATAAGAGCTAGGACTGCCCATCAAAATACAGAACCATAGAGGAGGTCCTGACCAGCAGAACTGGCATCACCGGGTAGATGCAACAATGGTCAGAAATCTATCCACAATAAGAGTATTAGGGGGAGAGAAATCCCATGGCTCCCCTTCTTTTTCCTGCCTCTGTGTCCCATTGACTAAATGTAACTGGAAGCTGATTGTCAAAGGAGGTAAGGAAATGCAGTTGGAAGGAGTCAGCCTCGTACTATACAGAGCAGGGTGTGATAAGGGTGGGGAATGGATCAGAGAGCAAAGAGGTTGACCAGAAATCTATCGTTCATTCATACAGGTTAATAGATATGCATCAGTAAGTATGGCAGACCAAGACTATTAAAACATGGCCTACTTAGTAAGGATTGATTCAAATACTGTATAGGCCTGAACCTGAAGTGGAAAATAACGATTCACATGAACTCAGTAGTAGCCAGTGGAGAGAAAGATTTGATGTTGATTGGACTCATATGCAGAAATAAACTGGTCAGAAGCCATCTGAAAATATTATTCCATCCACATAGTAAGAGGGACAAAATGTGGTTCCTACCTTCAATTAACCCTCTGGCTTTAGGACAATGATGAAGTGGTCCCATGCTTCCAAGTGGGAAGGGAGGAATAAAAAGCAATCATTTATTGAGCTCCTACTATGTTCCCCAATCTGGACTGAATGTTTTATTTATACACACTTCCTCATTTAATCGTTATAAAACAGTGCGTTCAGATACAATTCTCAGTGGGTCTCTCATGCTTATACATATGTTATGAGCAGAGCTACTCCCAGCTTTTGTTCCAGGGTATCTTTGTGTCTTTGTATAGTGAACACCCTTGAAAGACAGAGATGCAATTTCCCTGGGAGCAGAGGACAGGGTTTTGCTTCGTTTTGTTTTGCTGTGCAGTATAATAAAGAAAACCTCTTAATGTGGGACAAAATTCAGGCTTAGTTATGGTCCACTATATTCTTGAAGTTTGAGGTTTCTGAGCAGTATTGTAAACTCACTTAATACACAGCATCCACTTGGGCTGCTCAGCATCACAGAGCAGACTTGGGTGACAAGAGGAGCTAACAACAAACATGAAACTTGGGCTCCTTGATATGCCATTAGTAGTAAAGTCCTTAATCTCTGACCCAGGAGTCTGTGTCTTCTGCCACCAACCTTGAAAGTGTAGCAGGCTAACTTGTTAGCTTGCAAATAGGATTAAAATCTCAGATCCTTCCCAGTCCTTGACACTAGGGAAAGGACTGGATAAGGCAAGAGAGATGCCTGAGACTAAATTTAAGGAGGCATTGACTCAGGATCCTGCAAACCCTACTCTTCAGAGACATCTCTTAACTCACTCTAGTCCTAGCCTTGCTTCACATCTTATACAGTTAGTTTTTTAATGAGTAAGTGTTCTGCTCATTCTATATAAATTGTATAGATAATGCTTTTAGCCCAAGTTCTATCTCCATCCAAATCACATTTTCCAGTATCCTATATAATAAAAGGCTAATATGCACAGAGACTGAACAGCGGAACAACAGGCAACCGAAACAACCGAACAACCAGTCGCTATTACGTGCGCTGACCACCAGGGGGTGTGCATGGAACATGGTGGGTGTCGGCCATGGCGGGATGGTGGAGCAGGTGAGTGGGGGCACCAGACCAAGGCAGGGCACCGGTCCCTGTCATGGGGGCGAGTCTCTGGTGGTTACTGAAAATTCTTTGCTCCCATGTGCCACGGTCCCACCCCGTGGTTGCACCTGCTGCTGGTGCCGGCCCTGCCCACAGCCACTGCCAGCACTGGAGCCGCTGCTCACACCCACTACACCAGCCCCCAATCGCTCGGGTGTAAACACTGGCTGCCAGCCCCAATCACCCCTTGGGGCTTCTCCACCTACCCCTGCTCCTGAGGGGTGATCGGGGCAGCAGTAGCCACCGCTCGCACCCGCTGACAGCACCATCCACAATCACCCTGCACCTTCAGCAATGCAAGCGGAGCCAGCTCCATGGTGTGGAGCGGGGCTGCCAGCAGACAGGGGACCAGGGGCCATGGCAAGAGGGGCCTGGTGGGGGCACAGAGGATGAGCTGAGAACCACCCCTGTGCCTACTGCAGCCTTGCAGCCGACAGTTCCACTCAAGGGGCACACACAGGGCCCCTAGTATGTATAAATTCATGCAGGAAGTATGAGCCGGAATAGATGCACCAAGATTTGTTAACAAGAAACAGATTATCAAATAGAACAAGCTTTCAAGCTGTTTAGCAGAAAGCAGACATTGTCATCTGTGATACCACTTTGACATTGGAGTTAAGGATGCACATCTTCGCTTGCACCACAAATAAATCACAGTCTACTGGGATCTGCTGCCCAGCAACACTAATGTATTACTTGGCCTTCACAAGAAGACATCAGAACTCCCTTTGGAGTTTTCTGAGCTGAAGAAATAGCCACACTATAGAAAATTGGTTGCTATGAAAGAATAACTCAGTCTGAACTAAAATGTTTTGCAGACCATGAAGGAAAGTGGCAGAGCCGTAAACATCAATGGACCTTGTAGACACTGGTTTCAGACATTATATCTAAACATTGTGTCAGATGAGTCCCTTTTTTTTTTCTTTAGTGTCAGATACTGGGAAAACCACCACTGGCAGCTTCATTAAATGCTATTGGTACATTTTATGGAATGTAAGATAAAAGAGGATGTCAAGGAGACCTAAAATGATACTTTCATTCAGATCACTTAAAATAAAATAAAAATCCCTCCTAAATGAGGTGTTTAACTCTATTACAAAGGTTAATTTGGGAATGTTTAAGTGAAAAGCTTGATTTCCACTAGTAGATATTAACATTAGAATCTGATGTTGCGCCTTTTTGATAATATAGATAAATGGAATAATAAGGACAGGCAAGGTCAAATTTAAATATTGAAGTGAATGTTATATTTTAGAAAATGAAAAGATATTAAACATTGTCATATGACTCAGGCTGTTGCGGCTCAATTGGTTGAGCATTGTCTTGTGTACTGAAAGGTTGCCGGTTCGATTCCAGGTCAGGGCACATACCCAGGTTTCAGGTTCAGTTCCCAGTTGGGGCACATACGGGAGGCAACTAATCGATATTTCTTTCTTTCTCTCAATCTATTTCTCTCTCTCTCTCTCTCTCTCTCTCTCTCTCTCTCTCTCTCTCTCTCTTCTCCCTCTTCCTTCCTCTCTCTCTAAAAGCAATAAAAATATATTATAAAAATAAATAAATAAAATATAGCAAAAACATTGTCATGTCTAGATTTCCTGAAATCCCAACTTGGAATCATGAAAATTATCCTATATTTAATTTTATTAGATGCTATAACAGACATAAAGAAGCCAAGAGCCATATACATAAATGGAGACATTCACATATAACTACAAATATATGTGTGTGTGTGTGTGTGTAAGTGCGTGCGTGCATGCATGTGTATGTATACATACACACATATATACATATACACATAGCACACCCAAACCACAGTCAGTCCTTTAAGGTAGTATTCTATAAAGAATAATACTTATTTTGTTTATATACCTTGGGACCCAGTATTTTTACTAAGATCGTCAGGTAAAAGCCTTTCAGCCATACTGCATCTGTATCAACCCAAAGATAGCTTTAAAATTACACTAACAGACAATGACTGAACTGGCAAAACACAAGCCATATTCAGTTTTACTAATCAGTTAACTTATGCACTGCCAGCAAACTACCTTGAGCAAGTTACTGAACATCTTCTAGCTTCAGTTTTCTCCCAAGGAACTAATAGGAAAGAATACCTTTCCATTACTGTGGATTAAATGAAATCATGTAAATAAAGTGCTTGGCATGTACCTAGATTTTAAAATGTTAGCTATTTTTTTAAAATCATGCATATCATGAAAAATATACTTTCTCCTCACTGAGCACTGGTGAAAACCATTAGCTGCGTATGATGCTAAGCATCTGATGTATAGTTCTCTTCTGATCTCTGAGATGCCATCTTCAGAGCCCCTCACAATGTCCTTATTCTGCCCTTCGTGGGGGTCGGATGCCTCCCAGCACCGGCGCTGAGAATTCTCAGAGTTATCTGCAATATCTCAAAAGTTCACATTTCAATATCCAAGTCTTTGTCTACCAGGGTAAATGATCTTCCGACTCTCCTCAAAGTGCCCCTCTGAATGTCTGCCAAGGATTACTCATGTCCCCGCAAAGGGCTTCTCTCTGGGAATGCACATCCTGCAGCTTCCTGCTCCCTTCAGAGGGCTGCGTGCCTGACACTTGTGTGTGCTGCCAGATCTGCGGCCTGTGCTGTGCTCGGCGGCAGGGGCGGGGAACCTGATTCCATGACATTTCCGGCAGGAAGAATCACCTCCCCGTTGGGTCAGTGCTGAAAAGAACCTCCATTGTGTGGCATGTAAACCATGATGCCGCCTGTTCGGCTCCACTGAACGCCAACCTGCCTGGCAACAACTCTCTCTAAGAGAGCTCACTTTTTACAAATGTCATTCCCAATATTTTGTGTGCGGCAAAGCACTTGAGACAAAAAAAAAAAAAAAAAAAAGACTGAGTTTATAGAAACACACTCTCAGGACAGTTATGATTACACAGACCCAGTGGCATCTCCCACCCCCTCACCAGCGAACATCTATGTAATTCTTTCTATATGCCAGATACCGTTCCAAGCATTTTACATAGAAGAATTCACGTAATCCTCAACAGAAAGATGATGAAACAGAAACTAGTATTAGTACTGTTTGACAGGTGAGGAATTTTAGGCACAGAGAGATTCAATGGGTTGAGCACAGACACAGCTAATAAGTGGCTGAGCAGGGATTCTAGTTACAGGTGGCCCCCACTCCCTTTCAAATAGCACTTTTTAAGTGAGAGTTCACATGACCATTATAAATAACACGATGGGCTATTCTCTAACTTTGAAGTTTTCATCATTGACATATATGCAGTTTATAGTCACAAGAAGAGAAAAACTAAAATTTGCAAAATAAATATTTTGGACACTTAATTTAGAAATAACCTGCTGAAAATAAAGTCACTTGTCTTTTAGCAAAGTCCCTAAAACTAAAGTCACTATCAAACACAAAATATTACAAAAACAGACCTGCAGTTCATTTTGTACTTTCCCTTTGCAGAAATAGAAAATTCAGGATAAATAACTATTTCATGAAACGTTCTTAGGAGAATTATGAGTACCTTTAGAAATAGCTGCAACATAAGTCAGCTCTAAATGTCTTGATTAATACTGCCATCTAATGCCCAATGGAAAACTCCAAATTTGGTTTAGACTGAATATGTCCTAGTGCTGTCCTCCAAAATTAATAACAGAAACAGCAGCACAAATTGTATTAACTAGGACCCTTTAACTGCATCAATCATGTTGAGATAAATTTTAGAAAGCAAAAGGGGCTTAGACTCTCTAACATTACGGTACAGCTCCAGGCACCTTGGGTTTCAAGGTATGGTGACTCATTATAAAAACTGATTTATTATAACTTCCTACAATGTATAAGACAAAACACTGCAAAGCAGTGACAGTAAAACTCTCTTGATATAATCAGAATTTATTCAGGTTTCTATTTAAATCTCTAGTTTGTTCAGGTTTTCCCCCTTCTCAAAAAGTGTATCAATCAAACATTTTTCCCCCTTGGATAAAACATTTCTTTAGAAATATATCAAAAGAAAATGCAGAAGCTAAAGAAAGTAAAAAATGTGAAGGTAAAATCAGGTACAGGATGCATAAAAAGAGGCACAGTATGCTTGCACATTCACATATATGTAGTACTGTAAATGTTACAGATTTTTCCATTTTTAACACTCCTGTGTTATTCCCCAACACTTGATTGAAAATTACTGCTGGGTATACATATAATGGGTGACCTTAGATTAACAAATTTCAACTAGTATATAAAATATAAAAAGGAAAATTTATTTATTGTAATTTATATATTTGTAGGTTAAAGATTCTTGTCTCTTCCTCAAAAGCTCCTATTGGTTTTCACATGTTTATTTGATCTTTACTTAAATTTAAAATATTTTATATACTACTAGAGGCCCAGTGCATGAAAATTCATGCACTGGAGGGGGTGTCCCTCAGCCCAGCCTGCCCCCTCTCACAGTCCTGGAGCCCTCAGGGGTGGGAGGCAACCCGGTGATCAGGGGAAGGCGACACCCCCATCACACCTCTACTGCTGCCACTGCTGGCAGCACAAGCCTTGGCCAGCCCTGGTTACCTGAGCCTCAGGTGGCCCTGGGCGACTGGGCAGCCGCCATCCAAGGCTTGCCTGCACCTCAGGCCGACCCTGGGCGGCTGGTGAGCTGAGAGGACTGGGGGACTCTAGAGGCAGGTGCACGGAGTGGCCAGACCCGCCTGGGGGCAGGCCAAGCTGTGCCACGTGCTTGCTGCCCCGGTGGGGCTGAGGAGACTAGACACCACCATCTTGTGGCTGTGGGCACCGCCATCTTTGAGGGCATGGCAGTCAATTAGCATATTCCCTCCTTATTGGCTGTGGGCACCACCATATTTGTGAGGGTGTGATGGTCAATTAGCATATTCCCTCTTTCTTAGGATTGCATTTTTATCATCCAAGGTTTTGGCTAATGATAGTCTCTTAATAAGACTTTCAAAAATTATATCCTCATTCCTGTCAACATGGCTGAGCAATTCTTAGATAATTATGGCTATGAAAGCCACATGTATTTTTATACCTAGAATTCAATTCATAGCTTACAGCTCATTTGATCGTCCTCCTTCCTAAAAGTAAGGCTACTTTGGTTAGTATGACTAAACCACAGCAGACCAGCAGTTAATCAGTTTCACAAGGACAGTTGTCACATTCTGAGTGGGCCTACAACATGGCTTTCCCCAGAGCCATGCGGCATGTGGAAGGACAATTTGAACAGTGCACTGGGCATACTATCAGGGCCAGAACAGAGGATGCCTAGGTGAGCTCGCCATAGTTTATCCACACAGCACACTCCCTTCCCTTTGCCTTCAGCTCTGACTTCCCTGCTGCCCTGCTAAGGCTGATAAGAAAAGTATGGTCACAGTTGGTAAAGGGCAGAAAAGCATTCCGGGTTAGGCCTGTCTTTAGATATAGATCAATTCCTTCCTACAACATTTACACAGGTATCTAGGGAAAAGAGGCAAAGATGGTATCTAAGCAATTTCAAACCAGTTTTTTAAAAAGAGTTGAGTGAATTACTGTTAAAAGTGATACAATACTGTCTAAGGTGTAACTAAGTGACTATTTTCAGAATAGCAAGTGGTTTGAGTCTACTCAGACCTCTACTGTTCAAATCTGCTTGTGGTTGCCACAGCCAAAACCACTTGCTGGGGTACTTGAAATTGAGCACAAAGAAAAGGAAATAGCTTGACCTGACATTAATTAATATAATGGTGCTGGGAGCAATTTAGCTTGCTAGATGCAAGACCAAAATTCTTTGAGATTTAACCTTCTGGTACGAAGCACTTCTAAGCAATTTTCAGCAACTCCACATGGAATTTTTAAAATGCAGATCTAACATTATTAAAATAATGGCTATGCACCAAGAATGGGAACGAGGCAGACATTTATCCTGACAGAGATAAATAACAGGCAAAGTAGATTATTAGCTGGATACTTGTTACACATGAAGTCAAACATCACACTCATATTTATACACAAAGCATAATATAAAAGGAAAAACAACTGCACTGGAATCCACTCAAATAAGCACAATAGTAGTTTCTGGGGGAAAATTATTTTGATTGTATCATTAAATTTAAAGCATTCACTTTAGACACTGAACACAGCCCTCCAGTGGGCCTTTCACAAGCTTAATGTGAAGAGTGCAAAAAACAACCCCAAAAACTTGCAAGCTAATATTTTTAGCATCTTGGGCTCTTCTCATTTTGAGGTTGGAATATTGAAAGTACCCACTCCAGAAAAAAGCAAGGAAAAGGTTACTTGGAAAAGTCTACTCCCCTGAATCATTTACTACAAACTGAAATTGAACATTGGGTCATTATGTAAGTAACAGTTGTCCATGTTTTGAGAAAATTACTTCTTATTTTGTTACCCTTATTTCCTCTTCCTAAAACAGAAATATCCATCCAATAATTAAAGTTGATCATTTTGTGTAGTGGTCCCTAATCTTCATAGTTATTTTTGTTACATAGCCCATTGAGAATCTGATGTTCTCCCCACATACTTGTCCCCTCAGTTCTGCATGTTTCAAGGATACACAAGGGCTTTCCTCAGTTTAATGATGTGATAATGTATAACATTGACCAAGAGCAACTCTGGAACCAGGTTTGGATGGTTCAGGGTCACTGTGCACAGGTCCACACAGTTATGTGGTGAATGGCATCCTGGCCCTGAGGGTGATCAAATTCTACACCACTATTCACAGGTTCCATGGTTTTGGACAAGTTCTTCATCTGTGTCCTCACCCTAAATGCCTTTTAAACAAAAGAATCCTAATACATAGTAAACTCATAGCAAATATAGCTGTTTCATGATGTCCAAGTTGAAACTAGGACAAGCTCATAGAATGGCATTCCAAGTGATTTCTCTAATCTTTCATTGCCAACTTCTAGGATGCTTTTTCTACCATGTTGTACCATGCACATATTATTCTCCATTCCCTCTCCTGGAAATGTCTTTTTTTTCCAGAGCTCTTTTCATCTTGATAAGCCCCTTCTTAGTATTTAATACCCAACTCAAATATCCCATCCACTGGGATGGCTTCCCCAATTTCCTTGTACATAGTCAGCTGTGGCTTTTCTGCACGCATAGCACGTATTACTTCTATTGTTTAATTAATCACATTACACTGAACTAAATGACACCTATTTACTCTTTATGATTGTGATTTATTTATATAACTATTCCCAAGAAAAGACTGGCAAGAAACCAAATGTTCGATAATAGATGGATGGATGGATGGAAGGAAGGAAAGGGTAAGAGAGAGTAAAGTGGGGAGAAAGAAAACAGAAGGATGGCGGTATCTGCAGCATCCCTCCAACACTGGATAAAAGTGAGTCTCTTTTCTTCCTCCCACACCGGAACTTCCTCTGCAGTTGTCTACATTTTTTTTCACTGCTGGCACTATCTCCTACTCCCAGACTAAACTGAACCCACCTTAAGAAATGGCTAGAAGAGAGTGATTTTTATTCACAAATGCCTTGTCTGAATCTAAAACTGCCAGAAAAGGAAGGGAAAGTGAAAGTAGAATTTCTTAAAATAAAATTAAAATTCTGGTAATTTACTTCACTTAATACAGTTTTCTCCAAATTAGTGAAGTCAGCTAAATTTTTGACATAAATTTATAATGTTGTTCTCCAAATCCTGTCCAATTAAAGATTGTCTCCACATCATGCTTCTGTATAACCATAGTCCCAAATCCTATCTTCTCTACTGACTTCCCTTTCACTCATGGAGAAGAAAAACAAACTGATTCACCACATCATGGGAAAATTGAAACTATTAATGAATTTATGCACATAAATTGCATTGAGATCACCAGATGAAGGGTCATTTATAAAGACATTAAACTGGTCATCATTCTTATGCAAACAGCATTCTGAGTATTATGAGTTCAAAAAAAGAGGGATGAAATATTGCCATCAGCAGGTTCCCTGCAAACTGGGAATTGGGTAGCTGGCCAAAGTAGAGATCCGAGGGAAATCTAAAGAAGTAATAACAGCAGCAGGGTTCTCTTTCAAGAAAAGAGAAATAAGATATTGTCAGAAAGGACATGTTAATGACTAGCAGAGTGAAGTGTGTGGAAAGAATCTCTAAGAGATGTGAGATAGAAACAGAAGACAGAAAAACTAAATCCAGAGGCTGGAGAGGGAAAATATGAGAAAAAGAAGATGCATTTATTGGAGCAAATGAAGATGATTCATCCATGTTGTTATGTCTTCTGGAGATGGAAACACTCAGAAAAAAGTGAAAAATAAAATCTGAATACCCTGATAAACAAATACTGTAATTTATGCGTTATTAGACACTTCTTAATTTAAAAAGTAATCTTAAATTAATATTTTCATTTTAAAATGCCATTCTTTCAGTTGTTTGATCTTTTTTTCCTTAGACATATTACTAGCCAAACAAAAACAGTCCTGCCCCACTTGCTTTCTTGAAGGAAAGAAAAAAGAAGAGAGAGAGCCTCTCAAAATACAGACTTCTTTTTGAAACTCAGATCACTTCATCCAAATGTTTTATATTTCAGTTTCCTTATCTGTAAATGAGAAAATCGGGTGATGTTTTAAAATTCAATAATTCTTAGGGAAAAGACTGAGTTTTAATTACATGAATACTAACTGAAGGAAACACTCTAAATGGCATTTTAAAGTCAAATTGCTGTTTGCAACCTTAGACTACATCTTAGAAAAGCAATAGTTTCTGCATTGCCCAAAATCATAAGCTAAAAGTACTCAAAAAAGCTAATTTGGTACAGCTGGAATGAGATCTAAGGATGTATGTTAATCTAATGACTGTTTAGTATAGGAAATTATAGCTTAAATAATTTATATGAATTTGAATCTTCATTAAGGTTTTACAGCATTTCAAAATGAGTTATTTTAAGACCAGGAGTTAAAAATGGTAGAATTTTCCTTCACAGAAACCAGAGATAAGTTAATGGCAAAGCATAATTAAGCTATACAATACGTTATTTCAATGTTTATGCAAAGCAAGAGTACAGAAAACGATGAAGTATTTTGAGTTAAATGTGTCTGGATATTTATGGGGAATGAAAAAATATACAAGATTGATAAAAATAATGAACTAGATCCCCTTTAAAAGTAACAGGAAGGTTTAAAGAAGAGTTTTCATGAATAGAATTGACTTAATCATAATCAAGAGGAAGGGGGTAAAAAGAGTGAGGATAAAGATGGCAAAACAGAAGAGATAATTAGGAAGCAATGTCCCAGAAAGGGTGGAAGGTGGGAGCCATGAGAATATTGTACTCACACAGGGGGGATCACCCTGAAAATGCAGAGAAACAATTGTTCCTCAGAGGCAGCAGAGATAGCAGAAGAGAAAAAAGCAAATGTATGTTGCCACTAGTTGCCTTGACATTTGCTTTTTTATGGTCTCTAATTCTGGTTTTCCTGTCTTGTTCTAAACCACTTCTTCCTGGCAACCAGTATGTGGAAGTGCTTCTTAACCATATGCAGTTCAACTCCCTTACTCTGTGCTCCAAACCCTATTTCTATTTTAATAACCGCCCTCTGAGCACTTCATGGATCAGATTGGGTTCCATGATTGATCTCTGTCTTAAATTTCACATGCTACCATGAATATTCCCATCTAAAATTTCCTCTATTTTTCACTCTCCTGAAATGACACACCTCCATTCCCAAGACTCTGACTACTTTGTCATTACAAAATGTTTGAATTAGATAATCAGGATAATTGATATGTGCTACAGTCTAGATTGTTGTTGTATAAAACACAAATGAATTATCCTCAAAGTCTTCAATGTGAAGTATTTGCATTTAAATTGTTTATTATGTTGGCATCAATATATTCTATGTAATTAATTATGTATTTTATATTATATGCTTGTATGTGTATAATTATGTTAATATAATGTTCAAAATTTAAAATAAATTAGCATGTTATTAATATCAACACTAAGTATTTTAAAAATATGTTAGTCCCTGATTGAGCATCTTGCTCATAGCAAGATAAATTTCTACTAAATGTAAGATATTCTCTATTTCCACTGATTATTTTGTTTGTCATTTTAATAAAAAACAACTCTTCTAATTAACAAAATATACTTGGGAGTCTTTGTTGAAACTAATATAAAATTTTTGGAAGGAAATGAACAGTAAAATGTTACCATATCACACCTGTCAGAATGGCTATCAACAAACGACAAGTGCTGGCAAGGATGCGGAGAAAAAGGAACCCTCGTGCACTGCTGGTGGGAATGCAGACTGGTGCAGCCACTGTGGAGAACAGTATGGAGTTTCCTCAAAAAACTAAAAATGGAACTCCCATTTGACCCAGTAATCCCACTTCTAGGAATATATCCTAAGAAAACAGAAACACCAATCAGAAAGGATATATGCACCCCTATGTTCATAGCAGCACAATTTACAATAGCTAAGATTTGGAAACAGCCTAAGTGCCCATCAGCAGATGAGTGGATTAGAAAACTGTGGTATGTCTACACAATGGAATACTATGCTGCCATAAAAAAGAAGAGATTCTTACCATTTGCAATAGCATGGATGGACCTGGAGAGCATTATGCTAAGCAAAATAAGCCAATCAGAGAAAGATAAATATCACATGATCTCACTCATTTGTGGAATATAATGAACAACATAAACTGATGAACAAAAATAGATCCAGAGACAAGGGGCAGGGGAGGGAGGTGTTAGAGATTAAACCAAAGGACTTGTATGCTTGCATAATAGCATAATCAATGGACACAGACACTGGGGCAGTGGGGGCTTGCCCTCAGGGATGGGAGTGGCCTGGGGGGTCAATTGGGAAAAAGGAGACATATGTAATACTTTAAACAATAAAAAAAAAAAATGATACTCTGGTTACATGTAAAGTTTGGACCAATTTAGTTGTAACTTATGTACTTATGAAACTGAAGTTTCACATCTACTTTTTCCTTAGGGCATTTAATAATCACTTAAAATGGAATAATATGGAATGAAGCTTAACTAATAAATAAAGTTGCACTATTATTCATAACTTTGGGTTTAAATATTGATGAATACTTTTCAAATGAAAAGAACATGGTTTAATTAGATACTATTATATTTCTAATTTTACTGACAATTTATTTTATTTTTTAATCTTCACCCAAGGATATGTTTTTACTGATTTTTAGAAAAAGAAGAAGGGAGAAGGAGAGAGAGAGGGAAAAAAACACACACATCGATTGGTTGCCTCCCATATGCACTGCTACTGAAGAGCGAATCCAAAACTTGGATATGTACCCAGACTGGGAATTGAACCCATAACCTTTCAGTGTATGCTACAAAGTTCCAACCAACTGAACTACATGGGCCAAGGCTATTTTACTGGCAATTTAAAACATAAAATGAAACACTCTGATTGAAAAACAAAGGTCACTTAATTTCCTTTGCCTTATCCAGTAATTTTTAATACTTCAGTGAGAAAAAAATGTATATAGATTTTCTTCATTTTAATCTCTTTACCTTATTAAATATACTCTCCTTGCTGATGTTAAATATAAAAATAAACCACAAATGACCTATACTTCTTTAAAAATAATAGGCAATTATAACTTCAAATTTCATAAATGCAGAAGAAATCTATTGGAATCCTTGATTTTAGTAGCAAAGAATAACATCTCTATGCTCTTTCTACAAAGAAAAAATGCTGACTCCTATACATATACATGTACAGTATAATGTAACATATATGTGAAATACAATAAATGTAATAATATATACCTATACCTAGAAATTTTACTCAATAACAATGATCATTCATCCATTTAATTATTATAAGTTGAGTGCTGATAATATACCAGGCACTGCGCTAGAGAAAATGATTTAACATCTAACATAACTAAAGATCTGCTTTTATATGAACTTCACTGTTTTTGAACTCTTCTGATAAAGACAACTGTAACCTCCCCATTTTACATATGCACAGTATAGTTGACCCAGCATGGGTTTTGACTCCAGGTTAGCCTGATTTCAAATAATACTTGTGTTCCTTACTAGATATATAATTTATGTAAGTTGTTTAAACTTTTCAAGTCTCACTTTTCTCGTCTGTGAAATAGAAACACTAATATAGTTGGGCTTTTTTTTAAGGGTCATTATTGCATAAGGATTATACGTACACATATATAGATACACACAGCTAAGCATGCTACCCAGTAGATCATAAATACTCCTCAAAAGGTAGTTCTTGATAAATCTCAATGCGATAATTCAGAAAAGATCGTGTACAGTGACCTATATTAGTTTCTTATAGCTGCAGTAACAAATTACCACAGATTTAGCAGCTTAAAGGATATAAATGTATGGTGTTACAGTTCTATAGATCATCAATACCACACAGCTCTCACCAGGCTAAAAGCAAGAGGACTGGGGATTCTAGGAAAGAATCTGTGCTTGTTGATTCTAGTTGCTTGAGGGCCGGCATTCCTTGGCTTGTGACCTCTTTTAGAAAGGCAGTAAGGGAAGGGGACTGGGGGTAAGTGATAAAGGGGAAGGGGCATAAGAGGTACAAATTTCCAGCTATAAAATAAATAAGCCATGGGATATAGTGTGCAGCACAGGGAATGTAGTCAATAATGTTGTAATAACTTAGCATGGTGACAGATGGTTACTATTGTGGTGCTCACATCAGAAGGCCTATCAATGTCAACTCACTAGGTTGTACACCTGAGACGAATATAATATTGTATGTAAACTTTACATTAATAAAAAAAAATAAAGGCAGTAACTGTGAATTGAGTCCTTCTCACATTCGTCTCTGTCCACAGCCAAGAAAGATTCTACACTTTTAAGGCATGTGATTAGATTGGACCCACACAGATAATCCAGGATAATCTGCCTTTAATCACATCTGCAAAGTCCCTTTGCCATTTAAGTAACACATTCACAGTTTCTGGGGACTAGAGCACAGACATCTTTAGAGAGCCATTATTCTGCCTATTGCACGCACAATGGGACCAACCGGAAGGTGCCCTTATTGTGGCATAAAGGGCAGAAACTCAAATGTAACCACTGCTTGTAATGGACATTCCTGGCAACATGTAAATCAATTCCAAAGAGACTTTCCATATTTCCCCTACCTACACGAAAGCATGCTTAGAGTAAATTCTATTACATTAGAAGCAATCATAACACTCTTTAACTATGTATAAGGGAGTAGTGTGCAAGTAGAATCAGAATTAGAAATAAATCCACTTATGCTGAAATCCTTAGGCTCTCTGAAACTACCTTCGTATCATGATCGTCATATCCTATGTCTTCAACTACCTGGAACTCTATTGTTTAACTATGTTATGCTTTCTGGGAAAGGCACATTGTATGTTCTTCTGAAGTCTTAGCAAGATGACCTCACTGGTTTGGGCAGCTTCAACTGGGAAAAAGGATGATTCTAAGTGAATCTGTAGATTAGTCAGGCCTCTCTCTCAGGTTTTTCACCTTATAAACGAAGATATAGTAAACAATTGAAGTAAATTATTTCATCATTATATTTAATTCCTTTCATCTTATAAAAGGAATAATATACTTGCCATTTTAATAAGCATTAAAATCAAGTGGAAAATCCATCTGAATTAGTCTTAAAATCAAAGAACTCAATGCAACTTCATTAGAATATTTATACAAATATTTTTTGCATATCTATAAAGTTCCAGACATTAACTTAGGCACCAGAGCCTTCCTAGATGAGATAAACCATTTTTACTGCACTTAAAGAAGCTACACTATAATGAAAGTTGAAAACCTAGAGATTCTACCATCCTAAACCTTCATTTAAGCAATAAGGAACAGAATTCCAATAAGATTTAAATGCAATCACTTCCACCTTTGATGCATAATCCACCTTCATATTCAATAAAGTAGAATTCATTAGCAAGATTGGTTTTTTGAGATTAGAGAGGTTAGGCCATTCAGCAGAACACTGACTCCAATTATCCTGGTAAGCCAATAGAGTAAGGTGGTGCACAAGATAGCAAGCACATTAATATTAGAGAGGCAATAATAGTAATAGCTAGGGCTCCCTTGTCGAACACACCAGATTTGCATTCCAGCTCAGCATGGGAGCTGATGATCTTCACCAAACTGCTTGACCTTCCTAAGCTTCAAACACCTGATTTGCAAAGCATGGAAGCAATGGGGCCTAAAGGGTAAGAACCCAGTTTCCGGACTTCAGAATCACATTCAGGGTTTTTTAATGTGGTTCTGCCATTTCACATTAAGCAATCTTGAGCTATCACATCCTATCTAATAAAAGAGTAATATGCAAATTAACCATCACTCCCCTACTACCACAAGCCATGCCCACAAGCCACGCCCACAAGCCAATCAGGAGCAAATATGCAAATAAACCCAACCAAGATAGCTACAGCCACAGAGAGCAGAAGGAAAGCTTGGGTTTCCCCGGCGATGGAGGAAGCCAAGCTTTCCACCTGCCCTTGTCAGCCTAGGCCTCCACTCAAGGCTACAAAGTTTCAATTACAGAAGATACATAAATCCCAACAGAAATGGCTGCCGCCATGGAGCAAGCAGAAGGCTTGGCTCTGCTCCAGGCTACAAAGTTTCAATTGTAGAAGATAAATAAACCCCAGATACCAGGGCATCTGCTTGGGTCACCAGGGGGCATGGCCAGCCTGCAAACCACCACAGGCCCCTGGCCCAGGCCGCCCCATGCCCCAAGGGAACCCCCACCCTGATCTGGGACACCCTTCACTGCAAACCAGCTGGCCCCCACCCATGCACCAGGCCTCTATCTTATCTAATAAAAGAGTAATATGCAAATTGACCATCACTCCAACACACAAGATGGCTCTCCCCATGTGGTCAAAGATCCTGCCCCCAGGTGGACACAAGATGGCCACCACAAGATGGCCAGCAGGGGAGGGCAGTTGGGAGGGACAAGGTCTGCAAGGGAGGGCAGTTGGGGGTGACCAGGCCTGCAGGGGAGGGCAGTTGGGGGGGACCCAGGCCTGCAGGGGAGGGCAGTTGGGAGGGACAAGGCCTGCAGGGGAGGGCAGTTAGGGGAAAATAGGCTGGCAGGGGAGCAGTTAGGCATCAATCAGGCTGGCAGGGGAGTGGTTAGGGGGTGATCAAGCTGGCAGGCAGGAGTGGTTAGGGGCAATCAGGAAGGCAGGCAGGTGAGCAGTTGGGAGCCAGCAGTCCTGGATTGTGAGAGGGATGTCCCAGATTGGAGAGGGTGTAGGCTGGGCTGAGAGACACACACCCCCGTGCACGAATTTTGTGCACCGGGCCTCTAGTCCTGTAATATTAATTCAATTAAATATGAGAACACTCATACCTACTTCAAAGGTTTTTTATAAGTAAACTAGAAGCCCGGTGTACAAATTCGTGCATGGGTGGGATCCCTAGGCCTGGCTGGAGATCAGGGCCAATCGGGGCCAGGCTGATCGGGGCCTTCTAGCAGGGGGGAGGGTAGAAGAAGGTACTGCGGGCCTATCGGGGCCTGCTGGCGGGGGGGAGGGACAGGGTGTGGTAGGTTGGCCACTGGCTCCCCTGGGAAAGGGTCCGTGTCTGCTGCCACCCACCCCCCATTCCCCATCCCAGCCCAGGGCCTGAAGGCCCCGGCAGGGTCAGGAGAGGAGGCAACGGTCGCCGGGCTGGGCACAGAAGGAATGAACATCGAAAACTGACACTGCTAGCCAGATGCGGGAGGTTGGCTGTGGGAGCGCACTGAACACCAGGAGACAGCTTCTGCATTAAGTGTCTGCCCCCTGGTGGTCAGTGCACATCATAGCAACTGGTCGACCGGTTGTTCCAGTTGTTTCGGTCATTCGGTCATTTAGGCTTTTATATATATAGATGGAGAATATAGAGCACTTACAACAGTGTATGAATAACAGTAAGCAGTCCATAGACAGTAGCTGGTATTATTACAAATAGTTTGCAAGTGTCTTGTGAATAACTATAATAAATGCAAATCAACTTCCACATAAATAGCATTGCTATAAATTTCTGCCTTTTAATAATAATTCTATATTTTAAGAATTTCTATAACCATGGACCCTGCCCTCATGCCCCAACAACTGTATGGTTTATTTTTCCCCATTTCAGAAAGTGGGACTTTGTCTTTGAAAAAGTCCAACTTGTTCAGGAGCATATATTAAAGGGGGAATGATGAAAGAATTCAAACTCAGTGACCCCCTGGCTACTCTGTTCACTACTTTACCCATTAAGTTATATCACCTTGGCCATTTAACAGTACACTGAAAACATTTTCAAGGAAGAATATTTATATACACAACTCTTGGTACCATAAATATTTGTCTGAATTTATCCTGCTTCAGGCCAATCAACACCTTATGAAAACTGTGATTTAGAAGGCTTGGATTTTTATTCATGCAATGTTAATAGAATAGAAAACAATTCAGTCTCTCCAGCAGGAATGATTTTATAGGCATTGAGCAGGTGGAAGGCTATGTAAACTTTACCTTTCTTGGCATTTCACAATAACTAATATAGTTTTAAAGCATGTACATTTTTGTACCATTTAAATAGTGGTGCTATTAATGATAAACAAGGTTTGGAAGTAATGCGAATTTGAAGCATTTTGTTTATAGTGAGTTAGGTACATGTAAACTTTGATAAATGCTAATGGGAGTTACCAACATGCATTCCTTTCATAGCAATGGAGGAACACTCTGTACTATTCCAAATAACCCTTTCAACCTTGTGAAAAATGAATAAGAAACTAGAATGTGTAGAGCACTAAAGCATAATAATAGCAGAAAGGAGTGAGTTTACCTCCAGTTCATTCTCAGGCTAACTAATAAGAAATAATGCCAAGGAATTACATTTCATGAGGGCTTATTCTTGCATGGCACTTTCCTCCTAGATTAGTCAATAGAGAATGTCCTTATTTTTTACTACTCATTGTTTCATAACAATTGTCTGGCTTCTTTCCTTGTCTGATGTGTTTTTGTAATCCCATATTGAATTGGAAATATAATTAGGAAGTAGTTAACTAATCTATTCCACAAGTATGTATTTAACACCAGGTACCATTTATAATAATGAAGAGGACAGCTGTCTCTGTTCTCCAGGAACTTATAGTCCAGTGTAGAGAGGAGAAAATTAAATAGGCCATTTCAATACAAACAAGCAATGGTATACAATGTGATAAGGGCTAAGACATGGGTAAATTGGGTGTTCTGGAAATACATGAAATTAACATGTAAATAACTCCCAGAATTCTGATGTGAGGCAGAGAGCACCTACTGAGCAAGGCACTGAATCAGGACACTATAAAATAGCAATTTAGTGCCCAAGAACTGCACTGTGATTTGAAAGATAGACCTTAAAGCTCTCTCCTTTTCTCTACAACCAAACTGCCTCCTAGACATCACCATTTCCCATAGCTAAAACTTATGTGTAAAACTAAATTTGTTTTCGTTTTCTGTCTTCAATCTTGGTCCTTACCTCCTGCATTTTCTATCTCGGCAACTGGCCCTAAACCATCCAATTACTAAATTTAAATCAGAGGAGGCACCTTAGTGACACTTCCTACCTCTTCTTTCACTCCAAAAGCCTAGAACAATGTTTGGGGAGGTTAGTGATAACTGAGTGAGACTAGTGCATGAAGATTTTGAGTGAGGGCTGAAAAATCATGGGCATTATCCTGTAAACAGTTGTGAGTCATTAAATCATAGCCTATTGCCTTGTCATATGAGTAAATGAAAGAACATATTTATAATGTACTTAGTGAAAAATAGGCACTGCTTAATTTTAATAACTGGAAAACATTACAAGGGAGAACATTTTTTAAATCATAAAGTGCATTCTACAGCCAAATATTAATGGGAAGATATCATCATTTAAATAAACAAATATAAAGATGTGTGTATACATATGTACCATATTCTAAAGTCAAATATTTTTATAATAAGTATATCAGACAATATATATTAAGTAGCATCTCTTAAAAGTAGTTATTTCAGTGGGCCATATTGATAAATATTTAAGAACAAGGAGTAATGCATCAAATAGACCTTCACTGACATACTGCCTGTGCGATGTGCCTACAATGGGACCTTAGGGAATTTAGCTTCTTTGAGTTTCAATTCCTCACCTACAAAATACATATAAACTCAACCTTTCAGGTTTTTTGTGTGAGAGTTCCATAAATAATGTAGTTGAAGCACTGAGTATATACTAAGAATTCAATGAATTATTACTACATCTATACCCCTTCCAGATAGAAGCCAAGGGAAAAAAAATGGCATTTTGCCTAAGAAATGGTAATTTTAAAGCTTCATTTGTTGTTTGATGTTGTTGGGTTTTTTGTGGGTTTTTTTTTTTGAGTATTTAACGGAATAGTCATTAGTAACTATATGACATATTATGACAAGATGGTGGAATATGATAGACTAAAAATAATCCAGATGCAAATATCTATAAATACTGGATAAAATTCACTTAATTCCATAGTTAAAAGTCCAAGAAAGGGAACTACACAGGAGTCAGAAGCATAAAAGGGTTGAGAACTAATAGAGTAAGTGAAAATACTGACAGGCAGGTATTCTTGCCCATGAGTGGTTGATGTGGACAGTTTTCGTGCACTTACAACTTGAATTTAAATATATAGGAGGGACAAGAAACAGAGCCCTGGGCCCATGCAAAGTAGGAAGTTAAAACTGAAACCCCTACATAAATCTGGGACCTCATAATGTTTCACTTTCAGCAGAAAGTAGACTAGAAAAAAATGCACTTACAAACTCAACATGATAACAAGAAAACTCGGTGTCTGCCATGTGCTTTGGTGGAGAAAAAAGACAATAAATTTCCCTTGGAAATCTAAAACTATGGTCCAGCACCTAGATGGGTTTTGGTTTCAAAATTCTTCTACCAGTTTATCTAAGAACTCCTAAGTTAAGATATTAACAACAACAATAATGTGGGCATTTGATACTTGGGTATCTGATAGAAGCAAAAACAAACTGTATTGGAGAACTAAGGTCACTGCATTCTTACAGAAACTCTAAAGATGCAATGCTGAAGATATGTTTAAAATTATAGATAGGTAGGTAAATAGATAATGATTATCAGAGACAACAACCAAAAGAATTAGAACCCTGGAAAATTTATATTAAGAAGTCTGATAAACTTCTTTGAAATGAACATTTAATGGCTATACCACCCTGAGTGCACCCAATCTCGTCTGAAATGAACACTTAATATTATTTTTATGCTATATCTTACTTTTTTATTGATTAAGGTATTGCATATGTGTTCTTATTTCCCCATTGCCCCCCCAAACCCCCAATCATGCCCTCGCCCTTACCCCCTATTGTCTGTGTCCATTGGTTATGCTTATATGCATCCATACAAGTTCTTTGGTTGCTCTCCCCCTTACCCCCACCCTCCCCTACCTTCCCTCTGAGGTTTGAGCACCTGATTGATGCTTCTCTGTCTCTGGATCTATTTTTGTTCATCAGTTTATGTTGTTCATTATAATCCACGAATGAGTGAGATCATGTGATATTTATCTTTCTCTGACTGGCTTACTTCACTTAGCATAATGCTCTCCAGCTCCATCCATGCTGTTGCAAAAGGGGCGTTCCTTCCTTTTAACAGCAGCATAGTATTCCATTGTGTAGATGTACAATAGTTTTTTTAATCCACTCATCTGCTGATGGGCACTTAGGCTGTTTCCAAATCTTAGCTATGGTAAATTGTGCTGCTATGAACATAGGGGTGCATATATCCTTTCTGATTGGTGTTTCTAGTTTCTTGGGATATATTCCTAGAAGTGGGATCACTGAGTCAAACGGGAATTCCATTTTTAGTTTTTTGAGGAAACTCCATACCGTTCTCCACAGTGGCTGCACCAGTCTGCATTCCCACCAGAAATGCACAAGGGTTCCTTTTTCTCCGCATCTTTGCCAGCACTTGTCATTTGTTGATTTGTTGATAATAGTGATTCTGACAGGTGTGAGATGGTACCGCATTGTCAATTTGATTTGCATCTCTCGGATAATTAGTAACTTTGAGCATGTTTTCATATGTCTCTTGGCTTTCCTTATGTCCTCTTTCGAAAAGTATCTATTTAGGCCCTTTGCCCATTTTTTTATTGGGTTGTTTATCTTCCTTTTGTTAAGTTGTATGAGTTCCCTGTAAATGTTGGAGATTAAACCCTTATCGGAGATAACATTGGCAAATACGTTCTCCCATGCAATGGGCTTTCTTGTTGTTTTTTTGATGGTCTCTTTTGCTGTGCAAAAGCTTTTTATTTTGATGTAGTCCCACTTGTTTATTTTCTCTTTAGTTCCCATTGCCCTAGGAGCTGTATTGGTGAAGATATTGCTTCAGCATATATCTGAGAGTTTGCTGCCTGTGGATTCCTCTAATATTTTTATGGTTTCCCATCTTACGTTTAAGTCCTTTATCCATTTTGACTGTGAACATTTAATATTATTAAAAGAGGAAACAAACCTTAAAAAAAGAACAAGACACAATAGGAAAATATTATTTCAAGTAAATTTGAAAAGGAACAATTAAAACTAAAATTGAAAAGGTATAATCATAGAAATTAAATCTTAATAGGAAGATTAAATAACAGATAAAACACAATATAAGACACAATTAATGAATGGAAAGATAAGGCAGATCTGAGGAAATTACCTAGAATGTATTATAGAGATGAAGGGTTAGGAAACGAAAGAGAATTTAAGAGCCAACGAAGATAAAATGAGAAGATCCAATATACAGCTAATTGGAGTTCTAGATGGTGATTACAGAAATAATGCAGAAGTATTATGCCAAAAGATGATGGTTGACAATGTTCCTGAATTGACAAAATATTCACCATCACTTATGAGTCAAAAAGCAAAAGATTCATTTGAGATTAATAGATGGGTGAATAAATGATAATAGATAATGATAGATAAGATAGAAAGATAGATAGATGATTTAAAAGATTCACGGAAAATATATTTAATGCATCCACAAAAAAAAAGATTAACAAAGGATCAATAATTAGTCTGACAGCAAATTTCTAAATAAAAGGCAGAATATATTACCTTCAACAGCACGTGAGATAGTAAACTGTTAGCCTCAATTACTATACTTTCCATAAGGCAAATAGCTATGTGTACAATTGAAAAAATGAATTACACACTACATTTATTTCTTTAGGGAAATTTGTTCATTTTTTTGTTTGTTTGTTTTTTATTTATTTTTTAAAATTATTATTATTGTTTAAAGTATTACAAATAGTAGTACATATGTCTCTTTCTTTCCCCCATTTGCCTCCCCCAGCACCCCCTGTCCCCCACTCCCAGGCACATGCGTTCACCCCCCTAGTGTCTGTGTCCATTGGTTATGCTTATATGCATGCATACAAATCCTTTGGTTGATCTTTAACACCCCCCCCCCCAAACCCTCCCCTGCCTTCCCGCTGACATTTGACAGTCTGTTTGATGCTTCTTTGTCTCTGTATCTATTTTTGTTCATCAGTTTATGATGTCCTTTACATTCCACAAATGAGTGAGATCATGTGATATTTATCTTTCTCTGACTGGCTTATTACCTTAGCACAGTGGTCGACAAACTGCGGCTCGCGAGCCACGGTTTGCCGCTCTGTTGACTAATGAGTTTGCCGACCACTGCCTTAGGGAAAAACACTTAAAAAACATTTTAATAATGTACTAATGTCTTTAACCTGAAGTCAAAACTTCTGGGTAAGGGTAATGCCTTATGCAGTGGTTAGCAAACTCATTAGTCAACAGAGCAGCAAACCGCAGCTCGCGAGCCGCATGTGGCTCGCAAGCCGCAGTTTGCCGACCACTGCCTTAGCATAATGCTCTCCAGTTCCATCCATGCTGTTGCAAATAGTAAGAATCCTTTCTTTTTTATAGCAGCTTAGTATTCCATTGTGTAGATGTACCACTGTTTTCTAATCCACTCATCTGCTGATGGGCACTTAGGCTGTTTCCAAATCTTAGCTATGGTAAATTGTGCTGCTATGAACATAGGGGTGCATATATCCTTTCTGATTGGTGTTTCTGTTGTCTTGGGATATATTCCTAGAAGTGGGATTACTGGGTCAAATGAAAGTTCCATTTTTAATTTTTTGAGGAAACTCCATATGTCTTCCACAGTGGCTGCCTCAATCTGCATTCCCACCAGCACTGCACAAGGGTTCCTTTTTCTCCGCATCTTTGCCAGCACTTGTCATTTGTTGATTTGTTGATGATAGCCATTCTGACAGGGGTGAGATGGTGCCTCAATGTTGTTTTGATTTGCATCTCTAGAATAATTAGTGACTTGAACATGTTTTCATGTCTCCTGGCCTTCTGTATGTCCTCTTTGAAAACTGTCTACTTAGGTCCTTTGCCCATTTTTTGATTGGATTGTTTATCTTCCTTTTGTTAATTTTTAAATGGGATATAAACTTATTTAACTACAGTACTTTTAAATAGCAGACAAGTGGAATAAAAATACAAAACAGGATCCCTTGAATTCCTATTTTTTTGGTAATTTGAAAATTTTAAATTCAATACTTTACCTTTTAAGATGCTGATTTTAAGATTGAGTGGAATTTAAATAAAATTTATATCAGTATTCTATAAAAAGCACATATGGATTTTTGTGGCAGCAATATCAGAAAGATTATTCTGAAAGAATTTACTAAATCACTAAAAAAATGGTTAGATCGATTGAATTGTACTTAATTTTTTTAAGAAATATTTACTGATGAGAAAAATTTTCTCAGGTCATGTGTATAGCACAAAAGTGGCAGAAACTTCTCATTCAAAGTTTGTGTAGTCAGCAGGCAGCTGTGTTCTCTAACTTGTAAATCCTTTCCCATTTCCTCTTGGTGCAATGGGAGTGGGTATGTAACCTAATTCATAAATAAACTTATTAAAAAAGAGAGAGTGATGATTACCTGTCAGTTCCTCTTTCTGAGAATTTTAACAATGAGTTTGGGAACACAATCTGTTGATTTAGTAATAGTAAGAGGAAGTATAAGAAAACACAGAGGAACAGAGACCAGAGAGAATGCTAAAGGCAAAACACTAGGGAAAAAAAGCAAAGGAATTTCTGCTTCTAGAAGACAACATAGGTCCTGCCTACAGCCAGCTGGTTTCTTTCTGTGGATCCTCAGGGTGTGTTGTTCAGACAACCAGGCTACCTCCTGCTCCTGAACTAGCCCATGCATTTAAAAATACTTAATGCATTGTTACCCAAGTTCGTCTGAATGAATTTCTATTCATTATAACCTAAATGCACAATGCACTCACATGATCTCATTTAATACTCTCTACAATACTACAAGATAGATTTTATTGTCTCTATTTTAGAGTAGGGCATTGAACTCCAGGGAGTTTAAGTAATTTACCCTAAATTAAAGAGCTGGTAAGAGCAATGTCAGGAGTTGGATCTACAATGCACCTAGTTAAAGCCTGTGTTCTTTTGGCATGTACCAGTCCCAATTTCTTCACCTACAAAACAAGAGGACTGGGGAAATTCATATTTTTCCCCTCCACCTTTAAAATGACATGGCTATCATAAATGTCTTAATGTTAGCTCTTCAAACTCACAGTTTAAAAGTGACAGACACAGCAGCACATTGTGCAAATGTATATCTGAAATATTAATGCTACCTACCTGATGGAAATCTTACATTTCTAGAATGGTTAAAGTATTAAGTGAAATAACTAGTGAAAACAAGATTTTCTTTGTAAAATAATTATGATTTCTCGGTCACAGTAAATTAGAACTGGAAAAATATATTGGTGATAATAATAGTTGGGTCTGTGCCATGAAGAACCTCTGCAATTGTCTTTGGTACACTAGTTAATTACATCCCTGAAAATATTATTATTCAATTTTATTAAACTGCCAAGAAGAAAATAAAAATTAATTTCCAGAATTTTAGAATCATTGAATTTCATAGATTTAGATTTTATCGATCACCTTAGCCAACCCTTATTTTAAAGATAAAGAAAACAGACTCAGGAAAACTGATTGACTTTTCCACAGTTTTTGTTTTGTTTTTCCCTCACCTCATAATGTTTTATTGATTTTAGAGAGAGATAAAGAAAGAGAGATTCCCTAGCTGGTTTGGCTCAGTAGATAGAGCATCGGCCTTCGGACTGAAGGGTCCCAGGTTCTATCCCAGTCAAGGACACATGCCTAGTGTGGGGTGTGCAGGAGGCAGCCGATCAGTGATTCTCTCTCATCATTGATGTTTCTATCTCTCTCTCCCTCTCCCTTCCTCTCTAAAATCAATAAAATATTTTTTTTAAAGAAAGAAAGAGAGAGAAACATCGATCAGTTGCCTCCCATAAGAGCCCTGACCGGGGATCAAACCCATAACCTTTTGGTGTATGAGATGATACTCCAACCAACTGAGCCACCTAGCCAGAGCTACAGTTCTTCTATTTTAAAAATACTTAATATTTTCTCACTTGGGGGAAGTGTCACCCAGATGCTATAGGTCTCAAAACAAACAAAACTACAACAATTAGTACAAAATATCTCCTAAGGATGAATATTATACTTCATTTGTCCTTAAAATATTACATAAGTAAAATCAGCAGTATACTGTAAACATCAAGTTTTTATAGTATAACTATAATTGGTTTAAAAATCAGTAGCAATTAGATCTTTCTCTGTATATAAAATTAAAAGTTGGATTTCATGTATTTTTTATATTTGACTATCAATATTCCTAGAGGAACTGTTACAGAACAGAAAGAGTTTGTCCAACCCTGGGGTGGCAGAGCCAAACATTACACACAGAGGATTACAGTAGAGAAAGACTGATTTTTATTATGAACTAGAGGCCCAGTGCACAAATTCATGCATGGGTGGGGTCCAGCCAGCCCGCCTCAATGGGGGTCATCATGGCCGGGCCAGTGGGGGGGGGGGAGGGGCCGTGGGAGGTCGGCCAGCCCCGCCCCTAATGCAGGGGGGGCAATCAAGGGCAGGGCCAGCTTGGGGGGGGCACAGGAGGTTGGCCGGCTAGCCCCACCCCCAATTGGGATGGGGAGGGCAATCGGGGGCGGGGCCTACTTGAGGGAGGGACCGAGGAAGGTTGGGGGGGGGGGGGCAATCAGGCCCTGATCGGGCAGGTTGGCCACCACAGTGCACATCATAGCGACTGGTCGTTCCGGTCATTCCTGTCATTCTCTCGTTCTGGTCGCTTGGCTTTTATATATATTGATGGCACCACCCAGGAGAATGGGAATCTAATGCTCAAAAGCCTGAATTCCCTGATTTAGGTTTTGGGGCTGGTTTTAAGGGCATGGGGGAACAGGTATGCAGAAGCACTGGTAAGGCACATTTTAACTGGAGAACTTGGGAGTTTAGCCAGTTATGGTAAGGGGCATCAACACAGAATATCTTCTTGGGCAACAGACCCTTTGCATCTGAAAGGGTTCTGGTGTTCAAGTTCTAGTTATGTTCTGGTCCTTTGATTCTGTGGGGGTGGGGAGGCTGTGAAACTTTGGTTCTGCATGCAGCTGGAGGTCAAAGTCCTCTCCTTCACACTTGCTTCAGATGCATAACTTGTGGTTTTGATCTGTTGTCTCTGCAAAGCAACTCAGTATAGGACCATTTTGAGCTGGTTCTATGGTTACAGAACTTACATAAAGTGGGTGGCCATCTGAGAAAAAGGAAATATTTGAAGTATGTGTGTGTTTGTGTGGTCCTTACTGTCAAGGTTCTACTGATGAGTACCCAGCTGGGATCTGATGACCAGCAAATGTACCACATTGGTTTGCCCGAAAGACTAGGTGACAACAGTATGAAGCCAGTCATACAGGTCTACATTTGTGCTTTAACTCCACATATGCAGACAAGCCTAATCCTGCTATGGCTGTAGCCAAACAGGGTGGGTTAGCAACCTTGATCCACACACCTGGGACCATAAATTTATAGTTAGATTATGTGTGAACCACTTAGAGTGTGACGATTTTATTTTTTTATTCTTTTTTCTATTTTTTATTATTTTATTATTTTTATACATGTGTCCTTCTTCCCCCATTACCCCTCCACCCCCCACTCATGCCACACCCACCTGTTGTCTGTGTCCATTGATTAGGCTCATACGCATGCACACAAGTCCCTTGGTTGATCTCTCCCCCTTACTTCCACCGACCCCCTCCTTCCCTGAGGTTTGAGGTTCTGATCGATGTTTCTCAGTCTCTGGTTCCATTATTGTTGATCAGTCTATGCCATTCATTATATTCCACAAATGAGTGAGATCATGTGATATTTATCTTTCTCTGCCTGGCTTATTTCACTTAACATAATACTTTCCATCTCCATCCATGTTGTTGCAAATGGTAGGAACTCCTTTTTTACCACAGCGTAGTATTCCATTGTGTAGATATACCACAGTTTTTTAATCCACTCATCTGCTGATGGGCATTTAGGCTGTTTCAGATTCTTAGCTATGGTGAATTGTGCTGCTATGAACATAGGGGTGCATATATCCTTTCTGATTCGTGTTTCTAGTTTCTTGGGATATATTCCTAGAAGTGGGATTACTGGGTCAAATGGGAGTTCCATTTTTAGGTTTTTGAGGAAACTCCATACCGTTCTCCACAGTGGCTGCACCAGTCTGCATTCCCACCAGCAGTGCAAAAGAGTTCCTTTTTCTCTGCTTCCTCTCCAGCACTTGTCCTTTGTTGATTTGTTGATGATAGCCATTCTGACATGTGTAAGATGGTACCGCATTGTTGTTTTGATTTGCATCTCTCTGATGATTAGTGACTTTGAGCATGTTTTCATATGTCTCTTGGCCTTCCTACTGTCTTCTTTCAAAAAGTGTCTATTTAGATCAGTTGCCCACTTTTTGATTGGGTTGTTTATCTTCTTTTTGTTAAGTTGTATGAGTTCTCTGTAAATGTTGGAGATTAAACGCTTATCGTTGATATCATTGGCAAATATATTCTCCCATGCCATGTGCTTTCTTGCTGTTTTATTGATGGTTTCCTTTGCTATGCAAAAGCTTTTTCTTTTCATGTAGTCCCATTTGTTGATTTTCTCTTTAGTTTCGTTGCTCTAGGGGCAGTATCAGTGAAGAAGTTCCTTTGGCATATGTCTGAGATTTTTCTGCCTGTGAATTCCTCTAATATTTTTATGGTTTTCCGTCTTATGTTTAAGTCCTGTATCCATTTTGAGTTTATTTTTGTGTATGGTGAAAGTTGGTGATCTAGCTTCATTTTTTTGCATGTATCTGTCCAATTTTCCCATCACCATTTGTTGAATAGACTGTCTTGACTCCATTGTATGTACATGACTTCTTTGTCAAATATTAATTGAGCATAGTGGTTTGGGTCGATTTCTGGGTTCTCTATTCTATTCCATTGATCTATATGTCTGTTCTTGTGCCAGTACCAGGCTGTTTTAAGAACTGTGGCTTTGTAATATAGCTTGATATCTGGTATTGTGATCCCCCCTACTTTGTTCTTCTTTCTCAGGATTGCTGCAGCTATTTGGGGTTGTTCTGGGCTGCAAACATTGCACAGCTCCTCCGTTGCCGGGGGGCAGGATACAGAGGGAGAGGAGGCAGGTCACCGAACAATGGGTCAGTTGGAGTTTGAAGGGAGGCAGTGGTTTATGCTCTGGCCAAGCGTGCCCAGGCATTGCACCTGTGCCCTGAGTTTCTTGGAAACAGCTGAAATGGCTTTTGTAACCTTTGGGTTGTCATTGTAACTATCCTAACTCCCTCTTGTGGTTCCCGTGTATAAATTTGCTGTAACACCTGTGGACTGCACTGCAGTTCGGCCTTTACTGCTGTGAAGTGCTGCAACTGTAGTCGCTGGCCAGCTTAATAAAGGCTCATAAATTTTTATCTCAGTCTCTGGTGGTCGTCTCTTGTGGGTCGCCCCACAACAGGGTCTCTTTTTATTCCAGATGAATTTTTTGAAGGCTCGTTCTAGGTCTGTGAAATATGCCGTTGGTATTTTAATGGGAAGTGCATTGAATTTATAAATTGCTTTGGGTAGTATGGACATTCTGATGATGTTGATTCTACCAATCCATGAACATGGTATGTTCTTCCATCTGTTTATGTCTTCCTCTATCTCTTGTTTCAGTGTCATGTAGTTTTCCAAATATAGGTCCTTTACCTCCTTAGTTAAGTTTATTCCTAGGTATCTTAATATTTTTGGTGCGATGGCAAATGGGATTGCTTTTTTAGTCTCTCTTTCTGTACGTTCACTATTGGTGTATAGAAATGCCATAGATTTCTTGGCATTAATTTTGTATCCTGCTACATTGCCAAATTCATTTATTAAGTCTATTAGTTTTTTTTATGTAGTCTTTCGGGTTTTTTATGTACAATATCATGTCATCTACAAAGAAGGACAGCTTTACTTCTTCTTTTCCAATTTGGATGCCTTTTATTTCTTCTTCTTGTCTAATTGCAATGGCTAATACTTCCAGTACTATGTCGAACAGGAGTGGTGAGAGTGGGCATCCCTGTCTTGTTCCTGTTCTTAGGGGAAATGGTTTTAGTTTTTGCCCATTGAGTATGATGATAGCTGTGGGTTTATAATATATAGCTTTTATTATGTTGAGGTATGATCCTTCTATTCCCACCTTATTGAGAGTTTTTATCAAGAAAGGGTGTTGGATTTTGTCAAATGCTTTTTCTGCATCAATTGATATGACTATGTGATTTTTATCTCTCAATTTGTTTATGTGATGTATCACGTTTATTGATTTGCAGATATTGTACCATCCTTGCATTCCTGGGATAAATCCTACTTGGTCGTGGTGTATGATCTTTCTGATATAGTGCTGGATCCAATTTGCTAGAATTTTTTTTGAGGATTTTGGCATCTATGTTCATGAGGGATATTGGCCTGTAATTCTCCTTCATTGTGTTGTCTTTATCTGGTTTTGGTATTAGGGTGATGCTGGCTTCATAGAAGGAGCTTGGAAGTGTTCCTTCCTCTTGAATTTTTTGGAATAGTCTGAGGAGGATAGGTTTTAGTTCTTCCTGGAATGTTTGGTAAAACTCCCCTGTGAAGCCATCTGGCCCTGGGCTTTTGTTTGCTGGAAGCTTTTTGATGACTGCTTCAATTTCTTCGATAGTTATTGGCCTATTGAGATGTTTAGATTCTTCCTGATTGAGTTTTGTAAGGTTATATTTTTCTAGGAATATGTCCATTTCCTCCAGGTTGTCCAGTTTGTTGGAATAGAGTTGTTCGTAGTATTTTTTAACAATCCTTTGTATTTAGGCGAGATCTGTTGTTATTTCACCTCTTTCATTTCTGATTTTGTTTATTTGGGTACTCTCTCTTTGCTTCTTGGTGAGCCTGGCTAGAGGTTCATCAATCTTGTTTATCCTTTCAAAGAACCAGCTCTTGGTTTTGTTGATCTTTTGTATTGTTTTTTTTTTGTTTGTTTCAATGTCATTTATCTCCACTCTGATCTTTATTATTTCCTTCCATCTGCTTACACTGGGCTTTTCTTGTTGCTCTCTTTCTAACTCTTTGAGTTGTAGGGTTAGGTAACTTATTACCATTGTTTCTTGTTTTTTGCAGTAGGCTTATAGAGCTATGAACTTCCCTCTCAAGACTGCTTTCGCAGTGTCCCATAGATTTTGGATTGTTGTGTTTTATTGTCATTTGTTGCCATGATGTTTTTTATTTCTTCCTTGATCTCTCTGGTAACCCAGTCATTATTTAATAGCATGTTGTTTAGTCTCCATGTGTTTGATTTTTTTGGATCGTTTTTATTGTAGTTGATTTCCAGTTTTATGCCACTGTGGTCTGAGAAGATGCTTGATATGATTTCTATCATCTTGAATTTGAAGAGACTCTGCCTATGGCCCAACATATGGTCTATCTTTGAAAATAACCCATGTGCACTTGAGAAGAATGTATATTCTGTGGCTTTGGGGTGAAATGTTCTGAAGATGTCAATTAATTCCATCTGGTCTAGTGAGTCATTTAGGATTGATGTTTCTTTGATGATTTTTTGTTTAGAGGATTTGTCCAGTGGTGATAGTGAGGTATTAAAGTCTCCTACTATGATTGTATTGCTGTCAATTTTTCCTTTGATATCCTCCAGGAGTTTTTTTTATGTATTTGGGTGCTCCTGTATTGGGTGCATATATGTTTACCAGAGTTATTTCTTCTTGTTGGATTGCTCCCTTTAGTATTATGAAGTGGCCTTCCTTATCTCTTGTTATTACCTTCACTTTGAGATCTAATTTGTCAGATATAAGTATTGCTGCCCCAACTTTTTTTTCATTTCCATTCACCTGAAAAACCTTTTTTCCGTCCCTTCACCCTCAGTCTGTGTGCATCTTTTTTCTGAGATGGGTTTCTTATAGACAGCAGATATATGGGTCGTGTTTTCTTATCCAATCCATTACCATATGTCTTTTGATTGGGGCATTTAACCATTTACATTTAAAGTTATTATTGATAGATACTTACTTGTAGCCATTTTTATTCTTTAACCCTGTGTTCCTTTTTTGCTTCCTATTTCTTTTTTTTTTTTTTTTACAGCAGACCTTTTAGCATTTCTTGCATTGCTGGTTTGGTAGTAATAAATTCCCTTAGTCTTTTTTTTGTCTGTGAAGCTCCTGATTTCACCTTCGATTTTGATTGATAGCCTTGCTGGGTACAGTATTCTTGGATTCAGACCCTTCCTTTGCATGACTTTGTATATTTCATTCCATTCCCTTCTGGCCTGATAAGTTTCTGTTGAGAAATCAGTTGCTAGTCTGATGGGGGTTCCTTTGTAGGTAACTTTCTGTCACTCTCTGGCCGCTTTTAAGATTCTTACTTTGTCGTTGGTGTTTGCCAATTTAATTATAATGTGCCTTGGCATCGGTCTTTTGGGGTTCATTTTGCTTGGGACTCTGTGAGCTTCTTGGATTTGTGTGGGTTTTTTCTTCCCTATATCAGGGAATTTTTCTGTCATTATTTCTTCAAACAGGTTTTCTATTCCTTGCTCAGTTTCCTTTCCTTCTGGCACCCCTATTATGCGGATGTTGTTTTGTTTTGTGTTGTCCCAAAGTTCCCTTAGGCTCTCCTCCTGCTTTTTAATTTTTTTTTCTAGAAGCTGCTCTACTTGGGTATTTTTTCTTACCTTGTCTTCTAGCTCACTGATGCGGTCCTCTGCTTCTTCTAGTCTACTCTTGATGCTTTCTATTGAGTTCTTTACAGCAGCAATGTCATTTTTCATTTCTTCTTGGTTCTTCTTCATTTCCTCTTGGTTCTTACTCATATTGTCAAATTTGTCTTCCATTCTCTTCAGCCACCTTCTGACCATTTCTCTGAATTCTTTCTCTGGCAGATTGCTTGCCTCCATTTCGTTTACTTCCTTTTCTGGTGATGCCTGCTTTTCTTTCATATGCAGGCTGTTTCTTTGTCTCCCCATTGTCTCTGCTTCTCCAGGTGTCTGGTTATGTAGTTCTCTCTCTCCTGTGTTGATTTAAAGGCACAGAATACAACACAACCAAGTACCACACACAAGGCACTGAACAGAAATGTATTCACAATATTAATAACCCCAAATAAAGGTGACCACCACAGAAAGGCAAATTAGGGGATAGGAGGGAAAGAAGAAGAGAGAGAGAAAAAAAAGGAGTGCTAAAATGAAATTGGGAAAAGGGAAAAAAAAGTAAGAGAGAAAAGAAAGAGAATAAGAAGAAAACGGGAACAAACTGTATTTATGGGGGGAAAACTCCAATAGAACAGCCACTAATCCCAGCAATGCCAGAAACAAGTACCTGGAGATGAATACAAACTACAAACAACACTTAATATCAAGCAAGGCGAGGAAAAACAGATGCAAAAAACAAACAAAAACAAAGCAAACAAGAAAACAAAACAAAAAAGAATAAGCAAAAGAATCTCACAAACAAGCCTAAAAAAATGATATAATCAACATTCAAGCAAACAACAACAAAAGGACAGAGAGAAAAACAATTTTTGGATAGTTAAGACAGAGAAGAGAGAGGTGTGTATGAACTCAGAGCAGGTGATTGGAAATTAGATATGTAAGTAGGGTGAAATTTTAACAGGAGGTAAAAAGAAAGAATAGGGAAAATCTAAGGCAGGAAAAGGGTAAGAGAAACAGGACAACTAAAGGGCAAAAGTTAAGAAGAGAGTGATGGCATAAAGATAGAGTTGAGATAGAGTAGAATGATGCTAAAGAAAAGATGAAAATAGAATGCAGAACACTAATCTCAAAGTCAAATAAAGAGAAAATAAAATGACACTTTAAAAAAAAGGTAAAGTAGTAGTAGTAATAATACTGATTGAAAATAAAAATGTAATAATTAAAAAGGTAAAATCAAGTGAGGAAAAAAGAAAAAAAATAGTTTCTTAAGTAAAAGATGAAAAAGAAATAAAACTAATAAAAAAATAAAAAATAAAAATAAAATGTGCAGTACTGAAGGTCATTCACTTCCTCTATTGTTCTGTTTGGCACACCTGTTTCCCAGTCAGGACAGTATTGCAGTTCCCTGCATTCCACTGCTCCTCAGTGTTGTAAGCCAGTCCTGATTTTTAAGCAGACCGTCTGTCTTACTTTCTTGTATTCCTTAATTTGTGATTACACAAGAGTCAATTTGTGATTCAGCTCCTGGGTGGCAGTGTTCTGGGTTGACTTCAGGGTCTATGGGTCCTTTCTAGCCTCTGCTTTAGATCCTGCTTTCCCTGTGGCACTCAATACCAGTTTGTGGGAGTGGGCTGCCCCAGAGCTAGTTCTCTGACGGTCACTCCCGGCTCTGATCCGCAGGTTCCAGAAACACAGTTTTCCCCTGCAGTCTCCTAGGGTGTCCCCAACTGGGAGATCCTATGTATTGGGCTCAGTAATCAGAAACAAGGATTCAAAGAGGAGAAAGCGTGAGTGTGCGAACTCCGGGTTTGCTCATAAGCCTGCGCAATCCTCTTTTCCCCCTTGTGTCCAAATAACTGGCACACTCCCAGAGTTTTTAGGCTGTCCTTCTGCATCAGATAAAAATGGGTTGCTTTTTAGTAATCCCCTCTGTTAGCAGCTCTGAGGACCCCTTTCCACATTCACAGATCACGCCAGCCCCCACAGCCACAGATTTTTCTAGGCTCAGACTTCCCTGGTCCTCTAGCTCCTGCAGTGTGCGTGTTTCTCTGTCCTGCTGGGACCAGAGACCTCACCTTATCCCAGGGGAAATCTGACCTTTCCATGGTGGAGTGTAGAGCTCCTCTGAATCCGCGTGTTTGTGCCAATTGGGGACTGGTGCTCTGGGGTTTACAGCTGTTCGGTGGGTGCTGCAGTTGTAGATTTTCAGGTTTCCAATAACATCCACTTTCCCCTTCAAGATGGCGCGGTCTCCGCGTCCCAGCCGGTGGCTCTGGGAGGGAACCCAGCAGCAGGGGGGGCTGCCCGGTCAGGGGAACCCCGTCCAGCAGTCCCCCACCTTCTCCTGGAGTATAGCTGTCCCTTAACTCTCCAACAGACCTCGTGCAACCCTCAGCTGTTCTTTCTATCTGCTCTAGGACAAGGCTCGGGACACGTCTTTCTATTCCACTGCCATTTTGGTTTCTCTAGAGTGTGACGATTTTAAATACCTCTTATGAGTGGAATCATGCAGTGCAGTATTTACCTTTCTGTGCCTGGCTTATTTCACTTAGCATAATGTCCTCAAGGTTCATCTACATTGTTGCATATTGCAGGATTACCTTCTTTTTAAAGTTTGAATAGTATTCCATTTTTTGCATATACCACATTTTCTTTATCTATTTATCTCTGTCTGTTGATGGACATTTAGGTTTGTTTCCAAATCGTGGCTATTGTGACTAGTTCTGCAATGAACATAAGGAGTAATAATATCTCTTCATGATCCAGATATCAATTCTTTTGGAAAAGTGCCAGAAGTGGGATTGCTAAAACACATGGTGGTTCTATTTTTTTTATTTTTTAAGGAAGCTCTGGACTGTTTTCTACTGCAGTGGCATCATTGTGCATTCCCACCAACAGTGTAAAGTATTCTCCAGATCCTGCCCAATACTGTTGTCTTTTGTTTTGTTTTTATGATAGCCATCCTGCCAGGTGTGCAATGATATCTCATTGTGGTTTTATCCACATTTCCTTCTTTGGAGAAATATCTATTCAAGTTCTTAGGCCATTTGCAATCAGGTTAATAGTTTTTATTATTATTATTGAGTTATGTATTTTGGAGATTAACCCTTTATCAGATACATGGTTTGCAAATACTTTTCCCCATTCCATAGGTTACTTTTTGTGTTTCAGTTGTACATATAGTTATGTCTGTGTAAAGGTTTATGATGTAAAATTTATTTCTTACCATGTGTCATGGTGATAACATTTAAAAATAATGCTTTGGCATGTGCTATAAAATTTAATGTTCATAATTTATTAGCATTTAAGTGTCACTTTTTCTTCTTATTGATGTGCTCATTTTGATCATGTTTTTCCAAAACACAAAAGGCCACTTTTATATTAACATATTAACATAGTTTTTCAAGTATTTACTAATTTAGTCAACCCTAATATGTATTGTGTTAGTCCTGATTCTGTGCATTTTTCTTTTTCTTTATTAGACTCACAAAAATTGATAAAACTTAGTTTTGGATTCATCATTTCTATTCTTCTACTGTTTCTGCATTATCTTTTTCATTTTCATTCTTCTTTATTTCTTATTATTCAGAAAAAAATGTATGCTTCCTTTTTTACTTCTTGTGTTAAGCTTTTAGTTCATTAACTCCCAATAATGGAAACATGTGGCTATGACTTTGCTTAAATGATAGATTTGGCTACCATCTGTTTAAATCTATTTCCTAAGTAGATTATTTTGAATTTCTGATTTCCACTCTGGAAAAATTTAGGATATATATATATATATATATATACATATATATATATATGTGTGTGTGTATATATATGTGTATATATATATATATATGTATATATATATATATATATACACACATATATATAATATTTAAGTATTGGTTGTAAATTTTTACCTTTATTTATTGTGCTCAGAATATGTGACTGGTACGTTTTCTACTTTTTGAATATGTTGAAGTTCTATTTGTGTTCTTGTATAAACTTTACTTTGTAAATGTCCTATGGACACTTGAAAGTAGATTCTTCTCTGTTGGTGGGTTCTGACCTAATCAATTAAATTAAAATTGTATTCATACTTTACATCATACACAGAAATCAATTTTAGATGGATTGAAGACTAAAATTTGTTCATTTTTGAAGATATTATGGGAGCATGTCTTTATGACTTCAGATTGAGAAGGATTTCTTAAGATTCTAAAAGCTTAAACTATGAAGAAATATATTGATAAATTAAATTCCATTAAACTTTTTCCCAGCCACATGGCTCAGTGGTTGAGCGTCAACCTATGAAACAGAATGTCATGGTTAGATTCCCAGTCAGGGCACATGCCCAGGTTGTGGGCTCGATTCCCAGTGGGCGGTGGTGTAGGAGGCAGCCGATCAACAACTATCACTATCTCTCATCATTGATGTTACCACCTCTCTCTCTCTCTCTCTCTCTCTCTCTCTCCATCTCTATCTCTATCTCTCTCCCTTTCTCTTCCTTTCTGAAATAAATAAAAATATATTTAAAATAAAAAATAAATTTTATTAAACTTTTAAACTTCTGTTCATCAAAAGATACTATAAAAGCAACAAAATAAGAGCCAGGAAGTAGAAAAATATTTGCTGCATGTAAACTGACTAAGGATTAGTATGGATAATATATAAAGAATTTCTACATATCAATATGAAAAAGAAAATCCAATAAAAACATGGGCAAAGAGGCCCCTTCTGAAGCTTTACACACAATCGTGGAAGAGATCACACTTTATTATGTAACCACAATGTCATCTGGTCTCCTGGCTCCTTAAAATCTAAATGATTGATTCAAACTTTCATTTCATGGATTGTGAAAATTTAAAAACTTCCTTAAATATATCCAGATTCCTGGGAATGAAAGAAGTAAGGGATGTGTCTTAAATTCTCACAATCTCTTCTGATACAATCTTCTGACTCCATTTGAAATTTTTTCATGCTCTTTGTCTCATAGCTTTTCTTTTAAAGAAACATAATTACGTATAACATTATTTTAGTTTCAGGTGTACAATATAATGATTTTATATTTGCATATATTGTGAAATCATTAGAGAACAGAGTTTGTCCACCCAAAACTAGCAGAGCCAAACACTAGACACTGAGAATTGCAGTGGAGAAATATTGACTATTTATTATGAATGGTGCCAGCCAGGAGACAGAAAGCTAATGCTCAAAAGCCTACACTCTCTGATGTTATGCAAATTACAGATTACAGAGTGCAAAATAACAAGACACACACATACACACACACACACACACACACACACACGTGTATCTTTATTGATTTCATAAAGGAAGGGAGAGGGACTGAGAGATAGAAATATCAATAATGAGAGAGAATCATTGCTCAGCTGCCTCCTGCATGCCCCCTTTTGGGGATGGAGTCTGCAACCCAGGCATGTGCCCTGACCGGGAATTGAACTGTGACCTCCTATTTCATAGGTCGACACTCAACCACTGAGCCACACTGGGCAGGATATAACATGATATCTTGGTTAGGGAGTTCTGAGTTGTACTGGGAACTGATTGGTTAGAGGTGAGGTAAGAGTAATAAATAATTTTTTCAGGTCTTGAGGACAGCTCTGAGCTCTTGTCTGGCATCCCTCTGTCCAGTCTCATGGGAAAGCAGCCAATGACTCTATCCACCCTTGGGCTGAAGAACTGAAACATAACTTGGTCAAGATGTTATCTTTAGCCTGCCAGAGGTCTGGACCTTGTGATCATTAGTCAGACCCAGGCTACTGTCTTCTGCCGATTCGAGGGTTGCTGGTTATCCAAGAGAAAGGGTAGGTCTCTGAGGGGTATACATATCTATCTAGAAAGAGATGATTTCTAGAAAGTGGATTTAAAACTAAATTTAATTAACATCATTAAGGATCTTTGGTTTCAAAATGATCACCGCAGTAAGTCTAGTTAATGTTCATCGCCACAGTTACAATTTTTGTTATTGAAATGAGGACATTTAAGATCTGCTCCAGCAGATTTATCCCATGTAGTACCCAGACTCTAACTTTTCTAGCTTCTCTGACTCCCCACTTCATTACCACCACCACCTTCTCTATTCCTTCTTTCTCTATCTGGATCAGAGGCCCAAAAATGCCTTCTTTTCTTTACTCCTGCAAAGAGTAATATCCTCAGGTCTCACCTGCCCCAGTGAATGTTGTATAAACAAAAACAGTACTTCTTTGTAAGAAATTCTAGTGTCAAATATTAAGATAACAAATTTTCACCCTGTTGTATTTAAAAGAAAGAATAGGACAAGTGCCAGGATCCATCATAAGTAATGGTCTTTGTAAAGATATCTCATACTTTGAGATTTGGGGGAACACCCAAATTTTTAACAACCTGTTAAAAATTTATTTGAAAGGTGAGCTGTGTTAGACCACACCTCCACATGCCTAACCTTTTGACTATGTTCTGATAAGACATAAAAATATGTCTAGACACATCATTTTTGTGTGTGTTGAATGTTTTATCTATTTCTTCCATAGGTATTTTATCAGTCAATCTACTTATCTAGCCATCTTATAAGTCTAGGTGACTTCTTTTAAATTAGAAATCTATTTTCCTTTTTTAACATAGTTTAACATTATTTATTTTTATGTGAACTTTATAAAGTATATTTTTCCATTGAAGAACATCTGCATTTTAAGGTTGACTACTATATTTTACAAGTAATTCTTAAAGTTGATTTTTATAAATTAAATACACTATATAGACACATATCTTTTATCCATCTCCCTTTTCTCCAACCCCGAGCAATTTTTATTAGTGTGGCATCCAGCATGGGTGCCACCATCTGCCCACCTCCACATAACGGCTAGTAAGGATCGGAAGTGGTGAGCAAAGTGGTTCCTTAGTCATGACTGTGATTGACAAGCTTCCTAAACCACTTTCTCTTCAGGTAATAATGTCCCTTCATTTTGTGACTTCCTCATTTCACACAGCACTTAAAATTATTCTCAAAAGCAAATGATATTCTGTTGATAAAAAGAAGAGCAAGCCAAAAAAATTTCATCAAAATATAAAATTATCATCATTATAAATACTTGGAACAAAGTTTAAGGCACTTTTATTACTACAGTGGAACTGAATTTGACTCTAAACAATTAATGCCCTTGACCCTTCAGTATCCCACCTCTCTTTAAATGTTTTCACTGCTTTGCTTTAGGCGTCTATATATAACACTTGGGAATTAACAGCTAGCAAAAGTCACACATACGCTGTTTCTTTCCAGTTTTCTAGGACTTCTCTTAAGCAGTTTTCACTATAATGATTGTTGACAAATTGTGGCATGGAAACTTGGCTGGCTGCTCAAAGGAAAATAAATTTCTTATTATGTGACTTTAAACTTCACATTCTGAGACTTTAACACCATCTATGTAGGAGAGAGAAAATTACCACAAGCTAACATTGATAATAGTTACTTCTGAAAAAAAAAAAAAAAAAAAAAAAAAACAACAACAACCTGTCACCTTGTTTTACAGCAGCCAGAATAGTCATAATCATAAAGTATTCAAAGTTTTGTTTAAAAGAACAGTAAGGCTTACCTAAATAAGTAATTAAAATTTCAGCCTGAATCAACCATTTTGAGAATTTCAAATCTTCTAAACTCCAATAAGGCAGGAAATACATTGAAGAGTTATAACCTTGGTAGGATCCAGGATACTCTTTTTTAACATAAAAGCATATGAGCATAGAAAAATAAATCTTAAAATTTTTCAAATATTTTGGCTTTACTTGCCTCTTTTCTCAGCAGCTTTCTCGTCAAAGAATACAGAAATAGGAAGCAGAGAAACTACACATTCAGAGTCAAGAGGTAATAAATTACCTCTTTCAGGATCAGAAAATGACCCCTGAAATTGGGTAAAGCCACCAAGCAAAGAACAAAATCATCATAACCCCAGACAAAATAGGTATATTTTTTATAGTGGTTACAAATTTTTTAGTGTTAAAAATAGCCATCAATCTAGAAATGAATCCCATGATTTACAAATAAATTTCTATTTTAAAAAGTATAGTAGTTCTAAAAATTAAGATACCTAGGAATAAACTTAACTAAGGAGGTAAAAGACCTATACGTGGAAAACTACACGACAGACTGGAGGGAATAATGGCGGCGGAATAGACAGACGTGTTCCGAGCCTTGTCCCGGAGCAGAAAGAAAGAACAGCTGAGGGTCGCACAAGGAGTGTTTGTTGGCTGGTTGGGAGACAGCTGAATTCCAGAAGGAGGTGGGGGACTGCTGAACGGGGTTCCCCTGACCTGGCAGCACGAACTGCGGCTGGGTCCCCTCCCGGAGCTGCGGGCTTGGACTCAGAGTCTGCGCCATCTTGATCCGGAAAGTGGAGCTTATCTGAAGCCTGAGAATCCACAACGGCGGCACCCCAGGAACAGCTGCGAGCCCCAGAACAACGCTCCCCAACTGGCGCAAGCACACGGGTTCAGAGAAGCTCTACACTCCACCACGGAAAGGTCAGATTTCGCCTGGGATAAGGTGAGGTCTCTGGTCCCGGCGGGAGAGAGGAACGCGCGTTTTGCGGGAGCTGGAGGACCAGGGAAGTCTGTGCCTAGAAAAATCCGTGGCTGTAGGGGCTGGCGTGATCTGTGACTGTGGAAAGGGGTCCTCAGAGCTGCTAAGAGAAGGGCACTCTAAAAAGCAACCCATTTTGATCTGAAGTGCAGGGACACCCTAAGAATTTCAGGCAGTCCAGACTTAAGCGCAGCCCGTGCGCTCCCTGGGTGCCTGGGCTTACTCGCAGTCCCGGAATTCGCACACTTGGGCTTTTTCCTCTTCAAATCCTTGCATCTGATTACTAAGCCCAATACATAGGATCACCCAGTTGGGGACACCCTGGGAGACTGCAGGGGAAGGTTGTTTTTCTGGAACCTGGGGATCGGAGCGGGGAGTGACCATCAGAGAGCCAGCTCTGAGGCAGCCCACTCCCACAGGCCCGTGGCGAGTGCCACAGGGAAAGAAGGCTCTAACACTGCCTAGAGAGGCCATAGATAGACCCGGAAGTCAATCCAGAAACACTGCCACCCAGGGGCTGAATCACAAATTGACTCTTGTGTAATCAAAAATAAAGGAATACGAGAAATTAAGACACACCGCCTGCTTAAAATCAGGACTGGCTTACAACACCGAAGAGCAGTGGATCGCAGGGAACTGCAATACTGTCTGGACTGAGAAACAGGCTTGCCAAACAGAAAAACAGAGGAAGTGAATGACCTTCACGACTCCACATTTTATTTTTACCTTTTATTTTTTTTATTTTTTTATTTTTTTTAAATTTTCATTTTTTGCATCTTTTAATCAAGAAACTTTTTTTTCTTTTTTCATCACTTGATTTTACCTTTTTAATGATTACATTTTTATTTTCAATCCGTATTATTACTACTGCTATTTTATCTTTTTTTTTTTTTTTTTTTTAAAGTGCCATTTTATTTTCTCTTCATTTTATTTTGGGATTAGGGTTCTACATTCTATTTTTTATCTTTCCTTTAGCATCGTTTTACTCTATCTCAACTCTACCTTTAGGCCATCACTCTCTTCCTAACCTCCCCCTTTTCAGTGTCCTGTTTGTCTTACCCCTTTACTGCTTTAGATTTTCCCTATTCTTTCTGTTTACCCCTTGTTAAAATTTCACCCTACTTACATATCTAATCTCCAATCCCCTGCTCCAAGTCCACATACACCTTTCCCTTCGCTGTCTGAGTTATCCATAAACTTGTCCTTATCTCTGTCCTTTTGTTGTTGTTTGCTTGAATGTAGATTATATCCAATTTTTATGCTTTTTTTGTGAGATTGTTTTGCTTATTCTTCTTTTATTTATTTTTTTGTTTGTTTTGTGCTTCAGCTTTCCCTTGCCTCACTCCATATTAGTTGGTGTTGTAGTTTGTACTAATCCCCAGGCACTTGTTGCTGGCATTTGCTGGGATTAGTGATTGTTCTATTGGAGTTTTATCCCCAATATATATAGTCTGTTCCCCTTTCTCTCTTAGTCAATTTCTTGTCTCTCTTACTTTTTTTTTTTCTCTTTACTTTCCCTTTTCCCAATTTCATTTTCACACTCCTTTTTTCTTTTTTTTTTTTCTTTCTTTCTTTTTTCCTCTTCTTCTTTCTCTTCTATCACCTAATTTGCCTTTCTCTGGTGGTCACCTTTATTGGAGGTTATTAATATCGTGAATACATTCCTGTTCAGTGCCTTGTGAGTTGTACCTGGTAGTGCTGTATTTTGTGCCTTTAAATCAACCCAGGAGAGAGAGAACTACATAACCAGACACCCAGAGAAGAGAGACCATGGGGAGACAAAGAAGCAGCCCGCATATGAAAGAAAAGCAGGCATCACCAGAAAAGGAAGTAAACGAAATGGAGGCAAGCAACCTTCCAGAAAAAGAATTCAGAGAAATGGTCATAAGGTGGCTGAAAAGAATGGAAGACAAATTCGACAATATGAGCAAGAACCAAGAGGAAATGAAGAAGAACCAAGAAGAAATGAAAAATGACATCACTGCTGTAAAGAACTCAATAGAAAGCATCAAGAGTAGACTAGAAGAAGCAGAGGACCGCATCAGTGAGCTAGAAGACAAGATGGAAAAAAATACCCAAGAAAAGCAACTTCTAGAAAAAAAAATTAAAAGGCAGGAGGAGAGTCTAAGGGAACTTTGGGACAACACGAAACAAAACAACATCCGCATAATAGGGGTTCCAGAAGGAAAGGAAGCTGAGCAAGGAATAGAAAACCTCTTTGAAGAAATAATGACAGAAAATTTCCCAGATATAGGGAAGAAAAAACCCACACAAATCCAAGAAGCTCACAGAGTCCCAAGCAAAATGAACCCCAAAAGACCGATGCCAAGGCACATTATAATTAAATTGGCAAACACCAACGACAAAGTAAGAATCTTAAAAGCAGCAAGAGAGAGACAGAAAGTTACATACAAAGGAACCCCCATCAGACTAGCAACTGATTTCTCAACAGAAACTCATCAGGCCAGAAGGGAATGGAATGAAATATACAAAGTCATGCAAAGGAAGGGGCTGAATCCAAGAATACTGTACCCAGCAAGGCTGTCAATCAAAATTGAAGGTGAAATCAGGAGCTTCACAGACAAAAAAGGACTAAGGGAATTTATTACCACCAAACCAGCAATGCAAGAAATGCTAAAGGGTCTACTGTAAAAAAAAAAAAAAAAAAAAAAAAAAAAGAAAGAAAGAAAGAAAGAAAGAAAGAAAGAAAGAAAGAGGAAGCGAAGAAGTAACACAGGGGTAAAGAATAGGAATGGCGACAAATAAGTACCTATCAATAATAACTTTAAATGTAAATGGATTAAATGCCCCAATCAAAAGACATAGGGTAACAGATTGGATAAGAAAACACGACCCATATATCTGCTGTCTACAAGAAACCCACCTCAGAAAAAAAGACGCACACAGACTGAGGGTGAAGGGATGGAAAAAGGTTTTCCAGGCAAATGGAACTGAAAAAAAAGCTGGGGTAGCAATACTTATTTCTGACAAATTAGATCTCAAACTGAAGGACATAACAAGAGATAAGGAAGGCCATTTCATAATACTAAAGGGAGCAATCCAACAAGAAGAAATAACTCTGGTAAACATATATGCACCCAATACAGGAGCACCCAAATACATAAAAAAACTCCTGGAAGATATCAAGGGAGACATTGACAGCAATACAATCATAGTAGGAGACTTTAATACCCCACTATCACCATTGGACAAATCCTCTAAACAAAACATCAGCAAAGAAACATCAATCCTAAATGACTCACTAGACCAGATGGAATTAATTGACATCTTCAGAACATTTCACCCCAAAGCCACAGAATATACATTCTTCTCAAGCGCACATGGGTCATTTTCAAAGATAGACCATATGTTGGGACATAGGCAAAGTCTCTTCAAATTCAAGAAGATAGAAATCATATCAAGCATCTTCTCAGACCACAGTGGCATAAAACTGGAAATCAACTACAATAAAAACAACCCAAAGAAATCAAACACATGGAGACTAAACAGCATGCTATTAAACCATGACTGGGTTACCAGAGAAATCAAAGAAGAAATAAAAAACATCATGGCAACAAATGACAATGAAAACACTACAATCCAAAATCTATGGGACACAGCGAAAGCAGTCCTGAGAGGGAAGTTCATAGCTCTACAAGCCTACTGCAAAAAACAAGAAACAGGGGTAATAAATTATCTAACCCCACAACTCAAAGAGTTAGAAAAAGAGCAACAAGAAAAGCCCAGTGTAAGCAGAAGGAAGGAAATAATAAAGATCAGAGCACAGATAAACGACATAGAGACCAAAGAAACAATACAAAAGATCAACAAAACCAAGAGCTGGTTCTTTGAAAGGATAAACAAGATTGATGAACCTCTAGCCAGGCTCACCAAGAAGCAAAGGGAGAGGACCCAAATAAACAAGATCAGAAATGAAAGAGGTGAAATAACAACAGATCCCGCCGAAATACAAAGGATTGTTAAAAAATACTACGAACAACTCTATTCCAACAAACTGGACAATCTGGAAGAAATGGACATATTCCTAGAAAAATATAACCTTACAAAACTCAATCAGGAAGAATCTAAACAGCTCAACATGCCAGTAACCATGGAAGAAATTGAAGCAGTCATCAAAGAGCTTCCGGCAAACAAAAGCCCGGGGCCAGACGGCTTCACAGGAGAGTTCTACCAAACATTCAAGGAAGAACTAAAACCTATCCTCCTCAGACTATTCCAAAAAATTCAAGAGGAAGGAACACTTCCAAGCTCCTTCTATGAAGCCAGCATCACCCTAATACCAAAACCAGATAAAGACAACACAATGAAAGAGAATTACAGGCCAATATCCCTCATGAATGTAGATGCCAAAATCCTCAACAAAATTCTAGCAAATAGGATCCAGCAGTACATCAGAAAGATCATACACCATGACCAAGTAGGGTTTATCCCAGGAATGCAAGGATGGTTCAATATCCGCAAATCAATAAATGTGATACATCACATAAACAAATTGAGAGATAAAAATCACATAGTCATATCAATTGATGCAGAAAAAGCATTTGACAAAATCCAACACCCTTTCTTGATAAAAACTCTCAACAAGGTGGGAATAGAAGGATCATACCTCAACATTATAAAAGCTATATATGATAAACCCACAGCTAACATCATACTCAATGGGCAAAAACTAAAACCATTTCCCCTAAGAACAGGAACAAGACAGGGATGCCCACTCTCACCACTCCTGTTTGACATAGTACTGGAAGTATTAGCCACTGCAATTAGACAAGAAGAAGAAATAAAAGGCATCCAAATTGGAAAAGAAGAAGTAAAGCTGTCCTTATTTGCAGATGACATGATATTGTACATAAAAAACCCGAAAGACTCCATCAAAAAACTAACAGACTTAATAAATGAATTCGGCAATGTAGCAGGATACAAAATTAACACCAAGAAATCTATGGCATTTCTATATACCAACAATGAACTTACAGAAAGAGAGACTAAAAAAGCAATCCCATTTTCCATCGCACCAAAAAAATTAAGATACTTAGGAATAAACCTAACCAAGGAGGTAAAAGACCTATATGCGGAAAACTACAGGACACTGAAAAAAGAGATAGAGGAAGATGTAAACAGATGGAAGAACATACCATGTTCATGGATTGGTAGAATCAACATCATTAAAATGTCCATACTACCCAAAGCAATCTATAGATTCAATGCACTCCCCATTAAAATACCAACGGCGTATTTCACAGACCTAGAAAGAACTCTCCAAAAATTCATCTGGAATAAAAAAAGACCCCGAATAGCCACAGCAATCCTGAGAAAGAAGAATAAAGTAGGAGGGATCTCAATACCAGATTTCAAGCTGTATTACAAAGCCACTGTCATCAAAACAGCCTGGTACTGGCACAAGAACAGACATATAGATCAATGGAACAGAATAGAGAATCCAGATATCGACCCAAACCAATATGCGCATTTAATATTTGACAAAGGAGGCATGAGCATACAATGGAGTCAAGACAGTCTCTTTAATAAATGGTGTTGGGAAAATTGGACAGATACATGCAAAAAAATGAAACTAGATCACCAACTTACACCATACACAAAAATAAACTCAAAATGGGTACAGGACTTAAATATAAGACGGGAAACCATAAAAATACTAGAGGAATCCACAGGCAGCAAAATCTCAGACATATGCCAAAAGAACTTTTTCAGTGATACTGCCCCTAGGGCAATGGAAGCCAAACAGAAAATAAACAAATGGGACTACATCAAAATAAAAAGCTTTTGCACAGCAAAAGAAACCATCAACAAAACAACAAGAAACCCCACTGTATGGGAGAACATATTTGCAAATGGTATCACTGATAAAGGTTTAATTTCCAACATCTACAGGCAGCTTATACAACTTAATAAAAGGAAGATAAATGATCCAATAAAAAAATGGGCAACGGACCTAAATAGAAGCTTTTCGAAAGAAGACAGAAGGAAGGCCAAGAGACACATGAAAACATGCTCAAAGTCACTAATTATCCGAGAGATGCAAATCAAAACAACAATGCGATACCATCTCACACCTGTCAGAATGGCTATCATCAACAAATCAACAAACGACAAGTGTTGGCGAGGATGTGGAGAAAAAGGAACCCTCGTGCACTGCTGGTGGGAATGCAGACTGGTGCAGCCACTGTGGAGAACAGTATGGAGTTTCCTCAAAAAACTGAAAATGGAACTCCCATTTGACCCAGTAATCCCACTCCTAGGAATATATCCTAAGAAACCAGAAACACCAATCAGAAAGGATATATGCACCCCTATGTTCATAGCAGCACAATTTACAATAGCTAAGATTTGGAAACAGCCTAGGTGCCCATCAGCAGATGACTGGATCAGAAAACTATGGTACATCTACACAATGGAATACTATGCTGCCGTAAAAAAGAAGGAATTACTACCATTTGTAGGCACTTGGATGGAATTAGAGAACATTATGCTAAGTGAAATAACCCAGTCAATGAAAGAAAAATACCACATGATCCCACTCATTTGGGGATAATGAAAAACATTATAAACTGATGAACAAAAAGATAGTTACAGAGGCAGTAAAGCATCAAACAGACTGTCAAATTACAGTGGTAAGGTTAGGGAGAGGTGGGGGAAATAAGAGATCAACTGAAGGACTTATATGCATGTATATAAGAGTAACCAACGGATGCAAAACATTGGGGGGTGAGGGCATGTATGGGAGTGGGGTGGGGGTGGGGGGCAATGGTAAGATATGTACACATATAATACCTTAATAAAAATTTGAAAAAAAAAATAAAAATAAATAAAAAAAAATAAAAAAAATAAAAAAAACATGGAAAAAAAAATAAAAATAAAAAAAATAAAACTCTGAAAAAAAAAAAAAAAAGAAAAAGAAAACTACACGACACTGAAAACAGAGATAGAGGAAGACATAAACAGATGGAAGAACATACCATGTTCATGGATTGGTAGAATCAACATCATCAAAATGTCCATACTACCCAAAGCAATCTATAAATTCAATGCACTTCCCATTAAAATACCAACGACATATTTCACAGACCTAGAATGAACTCCCAAAAATTCATCTGGAATAAGAAAAGACCCCGAATAGCTGCAGCAATCCTGAGAAAGAAGAACAAAGTAGGTGGGATCTCAATACCAGATATCAAGCTGTATTACAAAGCCACAGTTCTTAAAACAGCCTGGTACTGGCACAAGAACAGACATATAGATCAATGGAATAGAATAGAGAACCCAGAAATTGACCCAAATCACTATGCTCAATTAATATTTGACAAAGGAGGCATGAACATACAATGGAGTCAAGACAGTCTATTCAACAAATGGTGATGGGAAAATTGGACAGATACATGCAAAAAAATGAAGCTAGATCACCAACTTTCACCATACACAAAAATAAACTCAAAATGGATACAGGACTTAAACATAAGACGGAAAACCATAAAAATATTAGAGGAATTCACAGGCAGAAAAATCTCAGACATATGCCAAAGGAACTTCTTCACTGATACTGCCCCTAGGGCAATGGAAACTAAAGAGAAAATCAACAAATGGGACTACATGAAAATAAAAAGCTTTTGCACAGCAAAGGAAACCATTAATAAAACAACAAGAAAGCCCACTGCATGGGAGAACATATTTGCCAATGATATCAATGATAAGGGTTTAATCTCCAACATTTACAGGGAACTCATGCAGCTTAAGAAAAGGAAGATAAACAATCCAATCAAAAAATGGACAACTGATCTAAATAGACACTTTTTGAAAGAAGACAGTAGGAAGGCCAAGAGACATATGAAAACATGCTCAAAGTCACTAATCATCAGAGAGATGCAAATCAAAACAACAATGCGGTACCATCTTACACCTGTCAGAATGGCTATCATCAACAAATCAACAAACGACAAGTGCTGGAGAGGAAGCAGAGAAAAAGGAACTCTTTTGCACTGCTGGTGGGAATGCAGACTGGTGCAGCCACTGTGGAGAACGGTATGGAGTTTCCTCAAAAAACTAAAAATGGAACTCCCATTTGACCCAGTGATCCCACTTCTAGGAATATATCCCAAGAAACTAGAAACACGAATCAGAAAGGATATATGCACCCCTATGTTCATAGCAGCACAATTCACCATAGCTAAGATTTGGAAACAGCCTAAATGCCCATCAGTAGATGAGTGGATTAAAAAACTGTGGTACATCTACGCAATGGAATACTACACTGCGGTAAAAAAGAAGGAGTTCCTACTATTTGCAACAACATGGATGGAGATGGAGAGTATTATGTTAAGTGAAATAAGCCAGGCAGAGAAAGATAAATATCACATGATCTCACTCATTTGTGGAATATAATGAACGGCATAGACTGATAAACAAGAACAGAGCCAGAGACTGAGAAATGTCGATCAGCACTTCATACCTCAGGGAAGGTAGGGGAGGGTGGGGGTAAGGGGGAGAGATCAACCAAGGGACTTGTGTGCATGCATATGAGCCTAATCAATGGACACAGACAACAAGGGGTTGGGGCATAAGTTGGGGGTGGGGAGTTATGGGAAAATAAGGACACATATGTAAAAAATTAAAATTTTTTTTAAAAAAAATTTTAAAATTATAAAAAAATAAAATAAAATAAAAATAAAATGTGAAATCTAATCCATACTAGTGGTCACCATAACCTTAAGAGAAATTGTTTCATGTGACAAAGATTTTTAAATGAAACTCTCTGTAGCCCGAAAATTATTTTGGAAGGAAACAAAGAGAAGTTTCCTTCAAAAGTAGTAAGGATTGTAATTGAAAGTCAATATATTTCGCCTCTTGAACTAAAGTAAGTAATTTGTGTTTTTTCCTCCCTGACAAAGTTTATATAAAGTTACAAAAAGAAATTGACAGCCAGCCGAAACCGGTTTGGCTCAGTGGATAGAGCGTCAGCCTGCGGACTGAAAGCAGTCCCAGGTTCGATTCTGGTCAAGGGCATGTACCTTGGTTGTGGGCACGTCCCCAGTAGGGGGTGTGCAGGAGGCAGCTGATCGATGTTTCTCTCTCATCGATGTTTCTAACTCTCTATCCCTCTCCCTTCCTCTCTGTAAAAAATCAATAAAATATATTTAAAAAAAAAAAAAAGAAATTGACAGCCAGTTTGAAATTGAATTGCCATGGCCTAGAGCAAAGAATATCCTTACATGATATTATTCTACAATGTCATTATAATTTTAGATATTTTACAACAGCATATTGTACAATTATCCCCAAAAAACTTACAAACTAATTCTTTGAATGTTTGGCAGCAATTTAAAAAAAAAAGGACATGAAAGGATTTAATCCCTTTCAGAAGGAATTAAGGCACTGAGAAGGCACTTGAGCATTCTATATTGGCCCCTCTTGCCTTTTGTGCCAAGAGGGACCCTTTTCTCACAATCCAATTGTCCTCAGCTGTTGCCTGAGCTTTCTGTTCATGCTGAGCTTGAAGCCTCGTGGTGGCTGGTACCATGGATCTGTCTCTTGCCCAATCATGTGAGCTGGGCCCTCCCTGGAGAAGAAACCTGAGTTCCCCGAGATATGTGATCAGTGCTGGGGCCCCGCCAGCAGGCCAGGGGATCCCAAGGCAGGTGCTGGGCATGGAGGCCACGGGGGCATAGGCTACCAAGGAGACAGAACTGAACCTAACATCACCCTGCTTGGCCCCGGATGATGACTGGTTAGCCAGAGACAGGTAAGATTCCTCAGGGAAGGAACAACCTAAGACAGGCACAGTCGCAGAGGGGCCATCAGGAGAGAACTTGGGGGTCAACAGAGGTGGGGCACAGACCCTCACCCCCCCCAACCTTGCAAGGGCCTGAACCCTCACCCCATCTGAGGGAGGTCTCCTGCCCCCATGGCTGCTTTGCTTCCCACGCCCAGCTCAGATCGGGACACAGGTGACAGACAGAGACTTGGCCGACAGCAGCTGCCCTGTATCTAAATCCAGCCTAGCGCCAGGAATGCTCAGGGCCTACTCAAGAATGTAAATAATCCTTTTCACTAATATTTACAGGGTAAACTAAGATTGTTGGTAGAGTATTAAATTTGACAGTAAAATAATAATCAAGTTTTCAGATTAATTTAAATAGGCTAATTGAAATAAGTGAATATTCAAGAAAATTTAATTGTACTGGACAAAAAGCTGTTCCTAAAGTAGTAACTAAAATTTCTATTGGTAGTTCATCTCATGGTAAAAATTCCTGAACATGCAAAGAACCTAAAACAGACATACTTTTGTGCAAAAGATTAAAATTTAAAGTTATCAAGACTGCATTATAAAATTTACAAAAGCCTCCACTAATCAAAAAAGGGGGGATAGGTAATATCATGTAAGGAAAAATATCCTATAAGTAAATTACATCTAGAAAATTTTTACTTTACAAAATTAATTTTCATTTGTAATGCTAACAGCAAGACACCCATGAAAAACACACATGGTGTCTAAATAAGACAAAGAAAAATCGTTTGGGCAAAAATAAAAAGGATCCCAAATCAATTATATAGAAAAGATTCCTTTATTAACTTTTGGTCAAGAATATGTTTGTATATTTTCAGAAAACAACTCCAAGACCATGTGGATTCCTGCAACAGAGAGGAATTGACAGGTCTGCTCCAACCACGAAGGCAAGAGGAGAAACAGTCCAGAGATGGAAGACGCTGACGACGCCTTGCCACGCTAGCAGTCAGCAGCTGTGCAACACAGCAGATTGCCTAGGACCAAACCAGAGAGGGTCGGACCTGCATTGCCACCATGTGCCCACCATCCAGATATCATTGCTGACATGTACACTTAAGGAACCATTTGACATTGAAACGGGGACTCAGAACTGTTGGACATTGAAATTGGGACTCAAACATTTTTTGTTATTAGATGTTTATTTCTAGTCTGCAGAGGCAAGATTCTTTAAAGGAAAGAAATGGGGAAAAAATAGATACAGAGGCAAAGAAGCATTGAACAGACTGTCAAATTACAGCGGGAAGGCAGGGGAGGTTGCGGGGTGGGGGGGTGCGCTGTAAGAGATCAACCGAAGGACTTGGACACATGCATATAAGCATAACCAATGGATACAAGACACTGCGGGGGTGGGGGGAGGTAAAGGCATGTACTGGGGGGTAGGAGGCAGGGGGGAGGTCAATGGGGGAAAAAAAAGGAGACATATGTACTACTATTTGTAATACTTTAAACAATAAAAAAAAAAGTATAGTAGTTCTAAAATGGCTACATCCTGTATGATTCCAAATACAGTATGGAAAAAGAAAAACTATGGAAATAGTGGAAAGATCAGTTGTCAGAGGCTAGGGGTAAGGGAGGAATGAGTAGGTGGTGCACAGAAAAATTTTAGGATAGTGCTCTAAATTTTTAATGGTAAATTTATATCATTACACACTCATCAAAACCCATAAAATTTACAACCCCAGGAGTGAACCCTAATGTAAATTATAGATTTAGGGTGATAATAGTGTGTCAATATAGGTTCATCAGTTGTAACAAATGTACCATTCTGGTTCTGGATGTTGATAGTGGGAGAGAATGTACGTATGTGGGAGCCAGGTATATGAGAACTCTCTGTACTTTCAATTCAAATTTGCTGTGGACCTAAAACTTCTGTAAAAATAAAGCCTATTAAAAATTATAAGTGGAAGCTGAGAAAGTAAGAGATGGCAGTTACTGTTCTACAAATCCTCACATTAAGGAATCATAAGTAATTGTAATAGTTGTCTTAAAAGGAACTATATATGACACCAGGAATAAAGGTTAGCTTCAAACAGAAATTCTCATACGAAACCCTATAACTATGTGATTACATGCAAAACAAAAGCATTACAAAGGGCCACGTGATTACCTACACATGTTCTGCTGTAAGAACAAGAAGATGAAAAAGAAGGGGACTTGCTCAGTGTGTCCAGCTTGAGAAGAGAACTGTACTTTAACATTAAGACTTTTAAGTTCAAGTTTGAATCTGTTCCTTTTTTTACAAAAAAAAAATGATATTGAACTAGTTTCTCTCTTTAATCATCTTCTGGAAAGCCAGAACTTTGAAAGGTTCAGAAAGGTTGGAATTTTGGGTTGTCCCATTATTTCAGAATGTGCACGTTGATGTAACACTCATCTGTATGTGGAAAAAAGCAACCTTGTTTCATTCAGTCTCATGGAATGAACTCATAATCTATGTTCTTTTTTACTTCATATCTATTTTAAATTTATGTTAACAATCCCCTTAATGTAGACATCTTAGGAATTACCATCTCCATTGTGAGGACCTAAAAGGAGAGGGTTAGCAACAAGTTCACACAGCCCATCTAATATAAAAAGAATACATTAGAGAATAAAATTTCATGGTCAAACTAACTTTGCATGTATATAAAAAAATGAAACTCAAAATAAATAGATAAATAGAGAGATATATGATATATATACAAATAGATAGATAGGTAAATAGATAGATAGATAGATGGAATTCTTTCTTATGTAGTCAACTTAACATTTGTATATTATCTATATGATAAATTCCTTAAAAGAAGTCTGTGTGGTCCACAGGAATTGTTTGCTCCTCAATTCATACTCTCTTTCTTGTGTTCCATATTCTACAAGTTCTCTAAACAAGTTATTCTAATAATACTATTTAAAAACTCTAACTAGATGTTTCATACTATATAGCTATATCTCTAACTTTTCTTGCATGTATAATGGCCTTTTAAGTCAGTATGAATGAAAATCACTTTAGAGTACTTCTGATTTTCAATGAGATAATTATGGAGAGAGAATAGTTAAGCATTTTATAAGATTCTCTAGGATGCAGAGATATTTGGTGTATAACTGTGAATATTTTAAGAAATGTTTAATTGGAGTCAAGTTCTGGAAAAGTTGAATGCCTAAAAGGTCAAGATCAGGAAAATAAGGTGAATAAAAAATATGGTTGAATATGAAAAAGAAACTATATACCATATGAGAGTAAATTTTAAAATCATCTAAAAATGAGAAATAAAAAACAATGGCAGATTCAAGTTCAGATAAAACACCTTTCATGATTTCTAACTATTACACCTCATAGGCAGAAGAATGCTGAGCATGAAACATTACTCGGTGAAAAAAATATCTGTATTCTTAATAGAAAAAGCACTTTAAATTTATATAGTTTTCACAAAGCCTCATAAATAATTTTACCATGTGATTTATAAACACATAAAAGTATACAATATCTTATAGGTCAGTATAAAGTAAAGACATCTAAAGGTTATTGTATATGTATATATAACTTTTTTCTATTTCTGATTTGCCAAACTTTGACCATAAGAAGTTCCAAAGTCATTTAATTCTAAAAAATATATGCATAAAATAAAAGCTTCTATATTTCAGTTTATTCAAACCTTTCCAGGAAAATAAAATAATAGAAACAGATTATGTTTATCTAAGGACATAAGCACTGACAAGAGCAGGAGAACAGATTGATGGTGAAGAGTCTCTTTCTATCTCCTAACATCATGATGGATGGTAGAGCTAAGCCACAAATCAAAGAGAGACAATGCAATTTACAGTATTTTAAAAGTTATTCATCCCATTCTTTAAATTCTAAAAATGACAGAACATCTATTCTTTTGTGAAATTATGTTCACAATGAAAATTTTCGAAGAAAAATAGAGAGAAATGTTACTAGATACAGGTTGGTTTTCCCAATTCCTGTTTTATGTCACTGAGTTTATGTACCACCCAGATCCCTTACTGCCCCACATTCTGCTTTTCAGTTCTGCAATTTATAGGTGACACATATAGATTGTATTCTAGGTCTTGTTGTTTTATTGTATTATAGACAATAAAACTGGAGAATTCACCCCACTTCAATCCTAGGGGTCAAATCCCCTCAATAGAGAGGTCTAAAGGTTGCCATGAAAAAGGGGAGGGCCTGAGGAGCTGGCAATTTGCTCTCCAGCCCCTCAACTTTATGGCACCAGCTCTGCTTTTGTCTTATTTATTGGGCCTCAATGTAAGTGCTTGTTTAAAGAATGGGTTCAGCTGCATTACACGTTTAAAAATGACTATCCTAGATAATTTGATCTCTGCATTTAAATTCATTTGTTTGGATGCCTTGTTTCTGTATTTATTAATATACTGGGGAAAGCAGTGATTTATAAATGGGAAGTAGAGGGCAAGTGATTAAGTGAAAGGATCTGATTAATCTATAATATGTTCAATAGCTCCAAGTATTTCATAAAGAAAGTGCAAAAATAGCAGGTGTCAATTGGGGAAACACTAGGCATAGTTAGTTATAAATGAGATTTCCTCATGCTCACGTTGGAAAGCTATTCCCCTTCTACTCACATGCCTTTTAATGCCCAATATTTTGTGTTTTCTCATTTTTGTGTCTACATTTGTGCCCTTATCTCAAAAGCTTACTTTTTTCAGTTGAAGTTTGTAAGTTGGTATCTGTATTGGTAAGGCCTCATTATTAATGTGTTGTTTTATTAAAGGCATAGGAATATGATTTTGAGATTTAGAATAGAAAAAATACATCTGAATCAAACTTCTAAGAAAGATTAACTCTGGTATATTTTGTAAAGACTCTAAAAGTATAAAATATGTCTATTTTCCAATAAATATTTATGATGCTTTTACTGAAATCCATACAGGCCTTTTATAGGATACTCGAAGGAGACTCAAAATCTCAAGAAGAGGAGGCATAACTGGTGCAGTTATAGTTATCAGCCTTAGAAACTCAGAATCTCCGTTTTAATTCCATTCACTCAGAAGGGTGGCTCTGTAAATGTAGAGCAAAGATCACAGGATTTGGAGTCGAAGTTGCAGGTTTGAGTTCTAGTTACACCTCTTACTAGCATTTGTGTTCTTAAGCAAGTGACTTAATCCCCTAAAAAAAACAAAAAAGGTCAAGAAATAATATCTGCCTCACAGGGTTGTTGTGAAGATCAGATGAGATGGTGCATATAAAAGGATTTTATACACTATCCTGGGCTAAACACGTGTTGGTTAGATTGGCTTCTGGTGGGAGAGAGACTCCCCAAAGAAAGGATACTTCTATGTGTCAGTGGGTACCCAGCAGGAATTCCCTGCAGGCAGCCTTTGAAGGCTGATAAGCATCTCCAACAGCTGCATAGGAGAATACAGGGACCCAGAGAGAGGGCAAGGGTCATGCCCTTTGCCCTTCTGCTCTCAGCTCAAAGGACATCTGCTAAAGATTCCCTGCAGGGAAATATAAGTCTAAGAAGGGAGGCCCAGGGAATATTTTAAGGGATCCTAACTCTAAGAGCCCTAACAACCCTGAAGACATTAGCTATGGAACTTAAACTTATCTTAGTTATTCTATATTATTATTTTTAATTTATTTAGTTTTATTAACCATTCTGCTAGAATTTAAACTTTATATTTAACATGTGTACATGAATATCTGTAATTTATAATCTTTGTCTATAGATATATATTTTTATAATGTAAATATTTATTATAAATGTGCCCATATATTATAGACCTCTGGGGTGTACACCCTATATAGCATGTTGGTGGCATATGTATAGGAAAAATAAAAACCTAGAAGAATATTTACCAGAATGTTAGCAATATTATCTCCTGGAAGATGAAATTATGAATGACTTATTTTCATTTTGCCTATCCTATTTTTCAAGTGTTTCCTCTGAAAATGAATTTCTTTTAGAGTAAGAAAGTCACAATAAAATTTTCTGGTTAAAATATGTTGCTTGCATTACTTAAGTCTGTTTTAATTTATCTTTTATATCTATTATGTAATTTAATGAACTTGCTTTTTTTAATTCTACTTTTGTTTATTTCACTTGAACTTTCTCTTAAGTTGCTTATTTTGCTTCTTTCTCTTACTACATTTCACCTGTATTTTCTTTTGTTTCTTATCTTTTTCTGTCATTTAGTTCCCTGTCACCATTTGTTGTGTTTTTCATATTCTTCCTTTTACTGAATACAGCAAGCACAAAGCAGAGGATTGTGTCCTTAAGGATTGCTCATGATTCAACCAAGGGGACTAGACCTTCTCCCTTCCAATTAGCCGTGGTCACATCCACTGACCCCTACTGTCTCAGAGCATGATTGCTTAATTTTTCAAGTACTAAGCTGGAAAACTAGAGAGGTTAACAGATTAGAATTAGTTAACAAGCAATTATTAAATACACCCCTAGCACCAGGAAAGATTATTTCAAGGCATTAATACACTTTCAACTAAAGTCTGTGTATCTCTGGATCAGGTGTCTCTCCAGAGGACTGACCTGTCTATCTCTACCTCCTTTCAGGTGTCCTACAAGCAACTCGATGTCAACATGCCAAAATGAAATCCATCATTCCCTCACCTCTCCAGCAAAACTGTTTCTCCTTGATTTCCTTTCTCCCTTTGCCCAGCCAGTGTGGCTCAGTGGTTGAGCATCAACCTATGAACCAGGAGGTCACAGTTCAATTCCCCGTCAGGGCACATGCCTGGGATGCAGGCTCAGTCCCCAGTGTGGGGCGTGCAGGAGGCAGCCAATCAATGATTCTCTCTCATCATTGATGTTTCTCTCTCTCTTTCCCTCTGCTTCCTCTCTGAAATCAATAAAAATATATATATATATTTTTTAAATATATTTTATTGATATTTTACAGAGAGGAAGGGAGAGGGATAGAGAGCTAGAAACATCGATAAGAGAGAAACATCTATCAGCTGCCTCCTGCACACCTCCCACTGGGGATGTGCCCGCAACCAAGGTACATGCCCTTGACCGGAATCGAACCCGGGACCCTTCAGTCCGCAGGCCGACGTTCTATCCACTGAGCCAAACCGGTTTCGGCTAAAAATATATTTTAAAAAAAGAAAGAGAGAGGAAGGAAGGAAGGAAGGAAGGAAGGAAGGAAGGAAGGAAGGAAGGAAGGAAGGAAGGAAGGGAAAAAGACTCTTTGCATATCCTTTCCAGCCAGTATTAGTGACAATGCCCAGGTCAGAAACTTTGGAATTATCCTACTAAACTCTTCATCCTCCCAGTTCCCATACTCACATTTTCTAATTCTGCCTCTTAATGCTTGACGAATTCTGTGCTTTTCAAAGTGGAATATGAGGACACCCATGGATAATGACATATACCAGGAAATATATAAAGGCATAGAGTAAACATAATGAATCTTCCTGGAATATCCTCCTCCCCTTGTCATCTTCATCATAACATATTATTTATCACTTCAAATTTTACAAAAATAAATATATACATTATGTGGAATGCAAGCTGGGCATTATTTTTAAGGTGGCGTGTAACAATTCAAAGAAATGTGAGGCTTATTCTGGGATGTTTAGGGCTCAGTTGCTATTACCCTAAAGGTTACAACTGCTTGCCTGTGTTGATGGGGTGCATTTAGTAGAAATGTTTTAGAATTATTCACAGTAATTCTCGCATCCCTAAGAGGGCTCATGACTTGACCAAGATGTTCCCTCCTCCTTTCTCATGCAGCCACAGTCTTCATTTCTTACCTGAGCTTATTCTGATAGCCTCCTACCTGCTCTGGCTTTGGCCCCACTCAGCTCCAAATCACCCACTACACTGCGCTCAGAACAGCATGTGCAAAACACTAACCTGATCATGTCACTTCTAGTTATGAAATCATTTAATGGCACCTACTTCATGCAGACTAAAATACTAGTAAAAGCTCCTTAGTATGACAGATGCTGCTCTTCAAATCTAGCCCCTGCCTCTTTAATGTTCTCAGCTCTACCCTCTTCCCTCCCAACCTATGAATTACTTGCAGTTCCCCAAGCACATATCCTTTCACAGACCTTTAATTTGCACATATAGTGTCTCTCCTAGGTGAGACACTGTATGTGCAAATCTATGAGAACTATAGGAGAGACACTATATGTGCAAATCTCATATCCTATATACTCAGTTTAAGTATCACTTCCAAAAGTCCATTCTGGATTCTCCAGAATTGTTCAGGTTCCTGTCTCTTTGGTGCTTGCATCCTTGGTAACTCCCAATCTGAACCCCTTCCCCTTGTACAGGACTCCATATAGCAGGGATTGTATGTTGTTCATCTCTAAAATCTATTCCACTCTATAGTTTATCTAAGACAATGCAGTCCATAGCCAAATTGCATCAGAATCACCTGGACTACTTTTTAAATTTAAAGATTCTTTGGTCTTTCCAATTTTGATTCAATAGTTGTAAATCAAAGTCTTAGGAACTATATAAAAAATTTAAATTAGAATAATTTTAAAACTCCGGTCACTCTGATGCAACTTATCTATTGACGGGCATTTGGACCCACTGCATTCCACCACTGTGATGATCTTGATAGTACTGAAATATTAAAACAACATAACTTTATTATTAAACCATTTGCAAATGTCTTCCAAAATATGTTAATTTAATAGTATTATTTTTACTTCAGTGTGTTATTTGTGCAGTTGGCTAACTTTCTTTATATATTAAATATTAGTTTCCACTTTAATAAGGAAGTTTGCTAGATTTCAAATCCCTAACTACTGTGGTTATAAGGGTTGTGTATCATTCATTTACAAAAATAACATAGAAATTCATTTTCAGTGAAGTAAGCCAGTTAGAGAAAGACAAGTACTGCATGATTTCACTTATTCATATAATCTAGTGAACAAAATAAACTAACAAAAAAAATTAGAAACAGACTCATAGAGACAGAGAACAGACTGACAGCTCTTGTGGGGAGTGGGGGCTGGGTGGAAAAGGTGAATGGATTAAGCAAAAAAAACAACCCACTTATAGACACAGACAACAGTATGTGATTACCAGAGGGAAATGAGGGTAGGGGGAAGTAGAAGAGGGTAAAGGGGGAATAAATGGTTAAATGGTGATGGAAGGAAACTTGACTTGGGGTAGTGAACACACAATACAATAAAGAGATGATGTATTGTAGAATTGTACACCTGAAAGCTATATAATTTTATTAACCAATGTCACCCTGATAAATTAAAAAAATAAGAAATAAACATTTTTAAGAAAAGAAATTAATTTTCAAGAAAGCTGTATAGATGTTAAAGGTCAAACATGAGTCTTGTTCTTTCAGGATAGAATCTCTTAACATCTGCTGCTGCTTTTCTGTTGAGCGTCAGGAATTGGCACCTTTACAGAATAGGGAGGTGGTTCAATGCACCTGATAAACAATCTCACAAGGATAAACACGAAAACTAACAAAATCTTAGGGCGGTTCTTCTAACATCCAAAGTTAATCCCCGTCAATCACATCAATTTTAAAGACAGATATATGGAGTGAGACATTAAGTAAAGTGACTTTTTAAAAACAAACCTGCTCCATGTCATAAACCCAAATAAGTGTTGTCCTTTATAATATTTGTTTCCATTGGAGGCTTTAGATATTTTTCCATTGCTGCCAATGTAACCTAAAATCATGAATTGCTTTTGAAACTAAGAGAAAATAACTTGAAAAATGGAAAGTTGACAAACTGTGTGAATAACAGATTTGAATTTTGAAAAGAGCCAGGAGGTATATTGCTCCAACTCTGATGAAAAGTTGAAAAAAAAAGGCAAGAAAATATGATTATATAGTGAAAGTATATTTTAGTCTAGTTTTAATTCAGTTCTGAAGGCAAATGAAAAAATATATATCTAAAAAGCTGTAGGAAATAATACTATCATTAGAATAACAATAAAGCTTGCTTTCATGTATTTGTATTTTGATAATATTTATTTGGATTTGTATATGCTAGAAAGTAAGTAAAGTTAATCACATAACTTTAGAGACATATTTCATAAACTTTGGGATAGAAATTGTTATCTTAACATTGGGCTTTTAAACTACTTTACACATTTATACAATTTCAAAATTAAATCTTAAAAAAAAAAGAAAAAAATGGAAGCTTTTCCAATTTGTATGAGGAAAGCCAAACCAGCAGATGGCTACAAGACTCTGTTTTTTCCCAGTCCTGTTCTCTATGTAGATTTTTTTTGTAGTGTTCAAAGCAGTTCTTCATTTCAAAGCAAGAATTTAGAAAAAGGAATATTCAAGGTGCTAACTAAAAGAACCACTTTCATAGAAAGCAAAAAGTTCTTAGCATGATAAAAATAGGCTTTATAGAAGGCTTGGGAAATATAGCATTGTGTCTGAGGTGTATGATTGTTGGATGCATGAAGTGTACATAAAATGTGAATAATTGAGAATTGGAGATGGGAAGGAACTGTGGATCTGTCTCTAGTCCTTGGATCTGTCTCAATTTTGCACAAAACTAGAAAGCAAAACAAGCTTATGTACAAACTCTTCTCTCCCCCCTTTTATTATTATTATACCCCTTCTCTTCATGATCCTTATGAAGATATTAGCTAGCAATCACCTAAGGAATACAAATAAATTAACCTCAGCAAATAAGGCCATCTGAGAGATGGAGACAAAAATGTTTCCCCCACTATGGGAATAATTCCCCTATTGCCACTAACTGGCCATGACAGTCTTGAGATTTTTATTTCATTTTCTCATACTAAGTATATCCTGAAGATTCATATCATATCATATCATATTGTGTTATATTAAATATAGGGTTTTTAAGATACAATAATGTTCAAAGTCCAAGAAGAGAAAGTTCAGTGTCAAATCTGTGCCCCTTTCCTCTCTTGAGGAGATGCAGTTGTGCAGGGAAACCAATAACCTCACTCTCTCAACTTGCACCAGCAATTCTGCCTCCTTGTGGTGCTTGCACACCCTGTTCCAGACACCCATGCTGCTTTCCCTGTACTGCCCTGTAAGAGGCATGCTAAGGTTTATCAAATATGGCAGTGACATCTAAATTACAAAAAATGAACTATTTAGCCTTGAGCTTGGATGACTGAGTCAGTTTCCCTGTTGTTGTTTTTTCTGCTCATTTGTAGCAATAATCAAAACTAACTCTTTTTTGCTGAATAAGTATTGTTGTGTCTTAGCATTGCTATAATAGAAAAACCCCAAGGAAAGGCAGGAAGTCATTCTTGCAATGACTGAGAGTCATTTTATTTGAAATTGTAAAGGGATGATACCTCACGTGGAGAATATCACATTGCATTTGATATGTATCATTGTTGAATGCACAAAGTACATACTAGTATGAATCATGGAGAAATGGAAGCGGAACAGAACAAAGACCCATTTAGCTCCACATTCTGACAGCAGAATTCCTGATCCCTGCTATTTTCTAACCAACTCTCAGTTTGAGTTTCAGAATTTGTTGCACTTCCCTACATAATGTATGCTTTCCTTTCTATCTCCAAAATAAGAGGAATAACAAATAAAGCATGTAATCCAAAAGAAGTATAGTTATAAAATTGAAGATTTGAATTGAGGAACATCACTGTGAATGTTACCCACTTTTTATCTTCCTATCCCTACTCCAGGTTGGTTATATTTAAGAAATCGAAGTTACAAGTATTCTTTTCTATTCATTTATATTTTGATACTGTAAATGTGTATGGTAGACTTTATAAATAAAACTAAATATTTAGTCAAACCCATCCTTCCAAAGTGATCTTTTTTCTCATCTTTCAATAGAAAATACTAAAAGTAATATTATCACTGAAGCATATCATCCAAATTTATTCCTCAAAGCTAAATATAAATTAAACAAATTTATGTGACCTTCAACTCAATAAAGTAATAAAATGAGTTTCATTTATTTCTGCTTTAAAGACATATTTTAGCATGACATAATCATAAATATTCATGAAATATAATAGTAATAATAATAACAATATGCATCTGTCCTTTATATGTAGAAATGAGTGGCCTAACTGCACATGCCAGAAGCTCTAGAAAAAATTATAAAGTCAAATTAAGTATGCTGATGGCATTTTGACTCTCCTTTAGGTAATCTTTCATGGTTCCTGGGCACAGTCTCCTATTTCCCACTCCCTCAGCTTCTTAAGTATGTACCATTTTCATAGACATTAAACTCCAAGAAGGCAGCTGCTCTCCGCCTCCTCACCTTTCCCACTCTCCTTCCCAGCAATTCCACAGACCCACTGATTACAGATACACATCGGCTCCAGCTCCAAGCCACTCCTTCAGATTTAGCTATCTACCAGTTCCCTTTTAGCATGAACTTGACAAGGTAAACTTTATCACAATGAAAAATAAAAGATTGTCCACACAAGTGAGAACGAATTTTTAAGTTGGGGACACCAAACTCATTTCAGGGATGGTGTTGGGGAGGAAAAAGTGATAAGGATAATGGGAAGTCTACAAGTATTCTAGAGGAAAGGAGGAATAGATCCCAATACTAAATGAAATCAAATTTCTGTTAGACTTCTATGTGTTACTGTGCAATTAAAATTAGACTATTTTTAAAATATTCAAATGCATATAATTTAGTAGAAGTGATCTATAAGACTTGTAAGCATGTAATTAAATTAGATATCAGGTCAAGACATTTAATAGCATACTTTCCCTATCTTTTACATTTCAATTTATCTTGGGAAGGAACAATAATCTTTGTGAAATATAGAATTTAGGTAAGTGCATTAAGTACCTTGAATTCTATACCTAAGTTTATGACATTAGGGGTTTATTCTTAGTTGTGTCTTCTGTACAATAGGATTATAGATCAGGGGCATGGTGAGTAATGAATTAAAATGATTTCTTCTGATATACAGCTCCACCAATAATATTTATCCCTGTTGGATGCGCCAATGTTGTTTTTTAAGAGTGAAACTCACCAGAAACCAAGATGGCGGCATAGGTAAGCACCTAAACTACTGCCTCACACTATTTCAAAACTACAACTAAAAGACAGAACGGACACCATCCAGAACCACAGGAAAGCTGGCTGAGTGAAAATTCTACAACTAGAAGGAAAGAGAAAAGCTCACAGAGAATTGGAGGTACGGCAAAGGGTCTTTGTGCACACAGAGAGGAAGGGCGGCTGAGAGCCTGGCTGACTTTCTCTGGCGGAAGGGGGAAGGAAGCCCCCGACCTCACTGAACCCCAGTTCTGACTGCACTGAACCCCAGTCCCGGGCGAAACCCCATGGACCCAGGCTCATACAGGGGGAGTCTGGACTGTCAGGTAGAGAGAAAGGCACCCAGAGACTTGGAGACCTGGGGGAGACCCGGGGGAGCCCCAGCAGGCAGGGTTCCGGAGGCACAAAGGCTGTGGAGGTTGCCACAGGCTTTCCCTAGCAGAAGGGAGTCCAAAGCTCCTGACTGCACTGAACCCCAATTCTGACTGAACTGAACCCCAGTTCCAGACGAGCCCCTGGGGACCTGCGCTCTTACAGGGGGAAATCTGGACTCTCGGGCAGAGACTCGGCAGCCGGGGAAGGCAGAGGTCTGCAGGCACGCATGCACGCAAGGGCAAGGCTGACTGGAAGCCAAGACTGTCTGCTCCACCCTGAGACTCCATCCCATCCAAGCTGAGCACAGAGGCTATTGCAATTTGGCAAGTCTAATCCTATAAGGCTGTCTCCAGCACCATACTTCTCCCAGCGTAGACACAGCTGATCCTTACAGCCAATTGGCCTGGAGGTCAATTCCTCCCAGTGATACCAACAACAATCAAGACTTAACTACAACAAGGCTGTACACACAGTCCACAAAGGGGTGCACCAAGAGTGTTCACCTCAGGTTAACTGGGGAGGCCGACCCACTGGGCCATATAGGAAACCTAGCACACAAATCTACCCTACCAACTCAGGGAAGCAGTGAAAATGCAGCGTCAAAGAAACAGATCACAAACGAAAGAAATGGAGGAAAACAAACGACTGGATATAGAATTCATAACCACGGTTATAAGGCTTTTCAAGAATATCCTAGAAAAGGCCGATAAATATAACGAGACCCTCGATGATATGAAAAAGGACCAACTAGAAATTAAACATACACTGACTGAAATAAAAAATATTATACAGAGACCCAACAACAGACTAGAGGAACACAAGAATCAAGTCAAAGAATTGAAATACAAAGAAGCAAAAAACACTCAACCGAAAAAGCAAAAAGAAAAAAAAATCCAAAAAGTTGAAGATAGTGTAAGAAGACTCTGGGACAACTTCAAGCGTACCAACATCAGAATTATGGGGGTGCCAGAAGAAGAGAGAGAGCAAGATACTGAAAACCTATTTGAAGAAATAATGACCGAAAACTTCCTCCACCTGGTGAAAGAAATAGACTTACAAGTCCAGGAAGCGCACAGAACCCCAAACAAAAGGAATCCAAAGAGGACCACACCAAGACACATCATAATTAAAATGCAAGAGCAAAAGACAAAGAGAGAATCTTAAAAGCAGCAAGAGAAAAACAGTTAGTTACCTACAAGGGAGCACCCATACAATTGTCAGCTGATTTCTCAACAGAAACTATGTAGGCCAGACAAGAGTGGCAAGAAATTTTCAAAGTGATGAATAGCAAGAACCTACAACCAAGATTACTCTACCCAGCAAAGCTATCATTCAGAACTGAAGGGCAGATAAAGAGCTTCACAGATAAGAAAAAGCTAAAGGAGTTCATCACCACCAAACCAGTATTATATGAAATGCTGAAAGGTATTCTTAAAGAAGAGGAAGAAGAAAAAAGTAAAGATAAAAATTATGAACAACAAATACATATCTATCAACAAGTGAACCTAAAAATCAAGTGAATTAAAAACCTGAGGAACAGAATAATCTGGTGAATATAATAGAATCAGGGGCATAGAAAGGGAGTGGACTGATAATTCTCAGGGGGAAAGGGGTATGGGGGGGTTCAGGAAGAGACTGGACAAAAATCATACACCTATGAATGAGGACAGTGGGGGGGAGGTAAGGGCAGAAGGTGGGGTGGGAACCGGGTGGAGGGGAGCTATGGGGGGGAAAAGGAGAAACAATTGTAATAATCTGAATAAAGATTTATTAAAAAAAAAAAAAGAGTGAAACTCAATTATCCTATATAATAAAGAGGGAATATGCTAATTGACCATCACTCTGTCACAAAGATGGCTGCACCCACAGCTGAAGCCAAGTTCCCATCAGGAGCCTTAACAAGCAATCAGCAGGGACCTGAGGCTATGCCCTCCCCCACCAGGTGGGGCTTGACAGGGGACCTCAGGCCGTGCTCCCCACCCAGCAGGGCTTGACGGGAGACCTCAAGGTGCACCCCCAGTGCTGGGTCGGGGGAACTCAGGCCACACCCCCCACCAGGTGGGGCTTGACAGGGGACCTCAGGCTGCGCCCCCCACCCCAGCACCGGGCCAGGGGACCAGAGGCTGCACCCTCCTGCCTGGCTGGGCTTGACAAGGGACCTCAGGCTGTACCCCCGACCCAGCAGGGCTTGACAGGGGACCTCAAGGTGCATCCCCAGTGCTGGGTCGGGGGAACTCAGGCCGCACCCCCTGCCCAGCGGGGCTTGACAGGGGACCTCAGCCATGCCTCCCGCCTTGACACCAGGCCCGGGGACCTCAGGCCATGCCCCCCGCGCAGCGGGGCTTGACGGGGGGCCTGAGGATGCACCCCCCTGCTTGTGGGGCTTGATAGGGGACCTGAGGCTGCTCCACCTCCTGGCAGGGCTTGATGGGGGACCTCAGACCATGCCCTTCACCCAGCGGGGCTTGACAGGGGATTTCAGGCCATGTCCCCCACCTGGTAGGGCTTGACGGGGGACCTCAGGCACTCCCCCTGCCCCATTCTGGGCTGTGGGACCTCAGGCACGCCTGGCACTGGGCCAGGGGACCTGAGGCTATAGCCCCTGCCTGGCAGGGCTTGACAAGGGTGGGACTGGCCATGTCTGGATCTAGCCCAATGGGGGGAGGGGCGGCCAGGTCTGGGTCTCATGTGATTTTGAGGTGCATGTGGGTGGGCGGGGACTTAACTCTGGGTCCCATGGTGTGCCCCAGACTCTGACAGGAGGAAGGTTTTCATATACATTTTACTAATTTTCTTTCATCTCTGACACTTCTATTATAGAGAAAGGGCAAATAGCAATATTAAATTATTTCCTCTAATTAATCCCCTTTTAATGTGCACGAGTTTCATGCACTGGGCCACTAGTATTATATAACTGGTGACTGTGCTGAGAACACTGTTACTATCTTATAAAAATTAATAGAATCAAAATGCAAACATAAAGACCAAGAATGTCTAGAAGTAATAAGTCCTTGCTGAATTAGGATCACCTCCTTTAGTACCACAATATAAAAAACATTAAAGCCTAAAGAAGTCTCATTTTTATTCAGTTCCATCAAGATATGTTAAACCAGGGAAATAGTCTAGGGATATTTTAGTTTTTGTAACCATCTGCCTCTTTGAATGAGCTTTATTTAAATGAATGAATTTAAGCTGAGGCTATAAAAATTGATGAGTAAAAATCATTATTTGGTCAACTAGCTTCTTCCTGCTCTCAGTTTCTATAGCAATTTTTATGCTTAAATGGCCAAATAGTCATATCATAGGGTCTTCCTCCCCCATTAGACTCTGAGATCCCTGAGGGCAAGGATTATGTCTAACTTACACTAGTCATCCCAGGATCTAATCACAGAGTCAGTTGGCATTAAATAAACATTTCTTAATAAAGATGAGCTACAAATAAGCAAAAATTTTAATCAGCAAATCTACAATGTACTCAGTGATCAGTTGTAGTCTATAAATCTGATGATAAGAAAAACGAGTCCATTCCCTATGGGAATTTCAAAAAAGATCCTAAAAGAGGATCCTCCTAAATGGGTCCCAGGGGAAAAAGAAGAAAGATTAGGGGAATTTGACTTATTTTGTAGACTTTGTGATGGCTTCTCAGAGTCAATAGGAGCCAGTTTGCTTGATTTGCTTGAAATTCTCTAACCATAGTTGCAAGCAGCTACCCTACCCAAAATCTACTCCACAGAGAGAAATTTTCTGTATCATAAGCAAAATGGTTGTAATATCTTCTCCAATATCCATTCCATCCCATCATGTTTCTTTACCATAACAGCAGTCACCCATAATGAACAATAGTCAGAGGTTTCAGCTGAGTGACACTCCAGATCCTGCCCTTTAATGGTCTCCCATTGTGGAAGAATAAAACAGGACGATTCATATTCCAGAGGTTTCTGACTACTCTAGACTCACTGGCCTGCCCTTTTCCACCCCCACTATAAGCAAAGTCTAATATTATGCTTTGAAGATCCCAAGTTTCCTGAGTGTATGTGGTAGTTGGAATAAAGAAGGATAATTTCTGATGAAGAAGACTCCTAAACCTGATAGAGACAAATGCAAGCTCGTTTACAAAGTATTTGCAGCATTTGAAAAACAAAGAAAATCAAGAAAAGTCAACACACAAAACACATTTATTCAGTACTCTTTTTTTCCAGATTCCTATTCAGAACAGATTAATAATAATAATAACAACCTTTGTTGATGACTATGTGCTAGGCAATATAATAAACTTTATGCATATAAATATATTTAGTTTTCACCTTAACCTCTCTAGGTAGCTAATATTATCTCCTTTTATAGTTGAGAAGACCAAGCATAAAATGCTTAAATACCTAAAAAAAAATGCTTAAATACCTTGTGCAAAGTTTATCCAGGCAGTAAATAACAGAGGCCACAATGTAGTATAGAAAGTCCACACTCTTACATCAGAAAGCTCCTCCTGAGACTGTGTAAATCCTCATGCTCTTCAGCCATTTCAGTCCTGTTCTGTGTACAGATTATACCTTCATGTGGCTTAATATTAACTTAATATACAAAGATTCAACTTTGTGAAAAACAGGAAAAAAATGTCTACCAAACTGGAACTGAGAAACAATCCAATCACTACCTCTCCCTTTTCTTTTTCCTTTCCTTTTTTCCCCCCTGTAAATAGCTGGGCAACCCAGTGGTTGAAAAATACTGATGTCACTTGAAAGAAATTGTGTCTTGTCCTGCCCTCTTCTTCTCCAATTTTGGGCCTCAACCAGTTGGAAACTGGTATGAATGTGCATAATGATGACCTCTGAGTGATCACTGTGAAATGACTTTGCCCAGTAATGTTAGATTTATCTGATGATTTTAATACCCTTCATTCTAAGATGCTATTATCCTGAGTGCATGCAGGGGACAATACACTTAGTCATAAGTGATGGATGAATTCATTATCTTCAGCCACTTTTAATGGGTCATCTAGAAAGAAAATCACCAATCAGTTTTGGCTGTTGAGCATTGCTACCTCACATACCTTTATTAAGCCAAATACCAAAATGGGTGGTTTTTCATTCTCCTGTCAGACAACAAAGGTCACCTATCACAAACTTGAGAGACATTCAGCTTTATTTCTCTTTGGCCTGAAAAAAATGGATAGTGTTGAAGTTCTTTATCTTTTTCCATTGTGAGCTGAATATTTCAGAACTGTACACCCTGCAAAGAGGGAAGGTGCTTCACAGGAATTCAGAATGAGGAGGGCTCTCTGCAGAGCAATAGAGGTTGACATTAATGTATTCTCTGGGTGACATTGTTAATCTAATGGTGTTATTGAATTCTAGGCCTGCAGCCCCATCATTAAGAGCTGGAAGTAAACACATTGGTGCAAATATAAGTAAGTAAGTCTGTGAGTAACACAGGCTTTATTCTAGCCTCAGCTACTAGAAACCAAAAACATTTAATACGCATGAAAGCACTACTTTTCATGTCTCAACCTACCTTTTCCTTTCATGGTTGGGAAATCCTGACTTCTTATATTTTAAATTATCATTTTTCATTTGACTTACAAACTTTCCAACCCAATTCTGAACATCCTCAGCTGTTGCTTATAATAATAATTGGCAAGCAGGTATATACTTCAGGATCACATTAGCTGCTAGCAAAGCCTTCCCTGCTGTCCCTGGTCATGTAAAATTAACTTGACATTATTTTAATGCATTTATATATCTAATTTATATATCTTGCATTATCCTGAAAAGGCCTTGATTAACAAATTCTGTTAGCAAATTGTTGACTTCTACAATGAGAATTTTTAAAGATCATTAAGAATTAAGGAGACGAGCACATTACAAATACTAGTATTTTAAGGCTAGTATATTATACCAAAATAACCTAGAAAAAATAATGGAACTATACTGTGATTCTTTGATAGAATTAAAATTGAGACCACTGTCTGAGTGCTCAAAAAATCATGGCAGATTTATTTGATAGCTATGGTCCAGTTCATCATTTTAACATTCTTGATAAAGAAATGATCACTTTGTTTATTTTGCATTGTGATTATTGTGTTTAATAGCAAAAATCATTATTTCAAAATTTAGAAATCCTTGGAGAGACTTCAATAAATTAAATACATCAGAACAGAGTTGATCCATGGAATGGGAAAGTTTGAAAAAGAAGTCCTAGCACAACCACTCTGACCTCCCTCTTCCCCTCTTGGACTCTCTCAGGGACCTCACTGGAACGCCAGGATTGAACAACATCCTGGAAACAGTGGGCTATTCCAATAGTCTTAGGGATAGACATAACTCAAGGAATTTTCCTTAATGACTCCTACTGAAAAGGTAGCCTTTCACATGCACTTGCCTGAAAAGTGAATGTATATTTCACTAATGCTTTTGTGTATGTAACTGTCTCACCAGAAGCTTCTCTGAGGCTTACAATTTTTAGCATTTATTTATTTATTTATCCTCACTCACAAATATATTTAGTGATTTTAGAGAGAGAGGAAGAGAGAGAAGGAAAGAGAGTGAGGGAGAAGAGAGAGAAAAACATCAATGTGAGAGAGAAATATCAATTGGTTGCTTCCTGTATGCTACCCAACTAGGGATCAAACCAGCAAGCTAGGTATGTGCTCTGACCAGGAATTGAACCAGAAACCTTTTTTGTGTACGGGCGATGCTCCAACCAACTGAGCCATCAGGCCAGAAGAACAGTTTCAGCTTTTAAATTTAGCTTTTTAAAATAAAATTAAAAAATCATCCAATTTATTCTAATGTAATAAAATGGTCAGAAAATAGAAAGTTATGATTATTATTTCAGAAAGCACTTTTATTCTTGCGGTTTGGTTATACAACTAAATATATTTATTAAATACATCATGATGATAAATACTTTTCTGTAAAAGTTAACTGGGCTAGATGAGAATTTTATTAGTTTTCAATATTTTTTCCCAATAACCTAATCAATAAATATGTAAAATCCTATTCTTTTAATTAAGGTCAATTATTGAAGAATTCCTTGAGACCGTGTGACATCTGTCAATTTATAGGTATGGGTACACTGTTGAAGGTGTTTCCTCATGGTTACTTTAACTAAAATCAGGCAAACTCTTACCAAGTAAAGAGTAGACATGGTTACATTTTTTTCTCAGAGTTAATAAAGCTACTGGAGACAGAGTAGATTGCTTTTGTTCCATTAAAGACAATGCTACTTCTCAAAATAGTAAATCATAGATAGAGAATGAAAATGATAGTTCTAAAATGCTTTGAAAATTGTAAAAAGCAACAGAAATCGTTAATTAGAGCAAGATTCTTTCCATATCTTTCTTCCATTTCCTCCATGAACTGAAACTATCATGTACAATGATTTTCTTAGGAACACTCACCAATATGAAACTTAAGGCACATTTCATTTTTCAAACTTATAGTTATCTAAAAGTATTAAAATAAACCTCAGACCTTATTTCTAGAGTGGATAGAATATTGTACATAATAAAAAAGCTTTGCCATATTATAACTTACTAAAATAAATTTTAACAGAAGTTACCAAGGATTTTAAACAGATGTAAGTTAGTTCTACCATATCCTATGTTTATGAACATGGCCAAAAAAAAAAAAAAGTTAGAGAAGGTTTTAAGCAAGAACAGATAACACAAGTCCATCTGTTTTTGTCATCTGCTATTCTTTATGTGACACAGTGAGGATTATAAAAGGAAAATCAAATTCACATAGCATTTATCTAAGAGACTTCTATTATATTATAATTGAATTCTTAAGAAATTAAATTTTATTTTTTAATTCTAGTTATTAATTTAAATAGTAAACTAATATTTTATATGCTCACCTTTACTAAAAGCAATATTCCTGTTACTCACTAACACAATTTGATAGGTCCAAAATAGCTTTTTAAAATTTTACTCATTCTCAGCTGTCACTCTGTGGAAACACATAAGTATATGCCTGTTTAAATTAGTCCTCTCTCGTTAGTTATTTTTTAAACTGTAGGTTAATAATCAATAGTGCACACATAATATAACAATATAAAGTCAGAGTTCTTACCTAATTTAGATCCTTATCTCCTTTTCCTTAATTTCAAGACCTTCCTAACTGTTATCCCAGACTACAACCTTCAAACTCTAATTTTTCCAATCTCAGCAAAGTGTACCCAAAACTTCATCATAAAGGTATATTATGACCACCAGGAGGAGCACAACATTCCCCCCTGCCCCTTCCCAATCCACATCAAGGAAGCCTAAATCAACATCAGACTCACTGGGCAATAATAACTCAAGGAGATGGAGGATGAGACACATCAGCTGGAGAAGGGCAATAGTTTGGAAGCAACATGAAGCCACATTATCTTTGATGGGCACCATCAAGTGCTTGTTACCCATATAGATAATGTAATGAGTGAGTATGGAGCACCTTCATAATGGGAAGAGGCTACCATCTATTAGGAGCTGTGGGACAACTCTAGCAGAAGGAGCTATGAAATAAATGCCTTAGCCAAAGCAGCTCTAGGATTTAGGCTATGCTTTTCTTTGGAATGTCCTTCTTCTTGCATCTTCCCTTCTTTTGTTTCCCCCCTTCTCATCTTCTATCTCTTTCTTCTCCTCCACCCATCTATCTATCAATTCATTCTTTTTTTCTGTTTTTTTATTATTTCTTTTCTTTATTGATTAAGGTATTACATATGTGTCCTTATTCCCCCATTGCCCTTCCACCCACCCCCGCTTATGCCCTCATCCCCCTAGTGTCTGTGTCCATTGGTTATGCTTATATGCCTACATACAAGTACTTTGATTGATTTCTCCCCCTTCTAACCCCCCCTCTCACCCTCCCCTGCCTTTCCTCTGATGTTTGACAGTCTGATCCATGCTTCTCTGTCTCTGGATCTGTTTTTGTTCATCAGTTTATGTTGTTCATTATATTCCACAAATGAGTGAGATCATGTGATATTTATCTTTCTCTGCCTGGTTTATTTCACTTAGCATAATGCTCTCCAGCTCCATCCATGCTGTTGCAAATGGTAGGAATTCCTTCCTTTTTACAGCAGCATAGTATTCCATTGTATAGATGTACCACAGGTTTTTAATCCACTCATCTGCTGATGGGCATTTAGGCTGTTTCCAAATCTTAGCTATTGTAAATTGTGCTGCTATGAACATAGGGGTGCATATATCCTTTCCGATTGGTGTCTCCAGTTTCTTGGGATATATTCATAGAAGTGGGATCACTGAGTCAAATGCGAGTTCCATTTTTAATTTTTTGAGGAAACTCCATACTGTTCTCCACATTGGCTGCACCAGTCTGCATTCCCACCAGCAGTGCACGAGGGTTCCCTTTTCTCCACATCCTTTCCAGCACTTGTCATTTGTTGATTTGTTGATGATAGTCATTCTGAGAGATGTGAGATGGTACTTCATTGTGGTTTTGATTTGCATCTCTCGGATGATTAGTGACTTTGAGCATGTTTTCATATGTCTCTTGGCCTTCTGTATGTCCTCTTTCAAAAAGTATCTACTTAAGTCCGTTGCCCATTTTTTGATTGGGTTGTTTATCTTCCTTTTGTTAAGTTGTATGAGTTCCCTGTAAATGTTGGAAATTAAACCCTTTATCGGAGATAACATTGGCAAATACGTTCTCCCATGCAGTGAGCTTTCTTGTTGTTTTGATGGTTTCTTTTGCTGTGCAGAAGCTTTTTATTTTGACGGAGTCCCACTTGTTTATTTTCTCTTTAGCTTCCATTGCCCTAGGACTTGTATCAGTGAAGATATTGCTTCGGCATATGTCTGAGATTTTGCTGCCTGTGGATTCCTCTAGTATTTTTGTGGTTTCCCATCTTCCGTTTTTAGACTTAATAAATGATTTCGGCAATGTAGCAGGATACAAAATCAACGCCAAGAAATCTATGAACTTACAGAACAAGAGATTTTTTAAAAGTCTCATTTACCATTTAAGGTATCTAAGAATAAACTTAACTAAGGAGGTAAAAGACCTGTACTCGGAAAACTACAGGACACTGAAAAAAAAGATAGAGGAAGACATAAACACATGGAAGAATATACCGTGTTCATGGATTAGTAGCATCAACATCATTAAAATGTCCATACTACCCAAAGCAATCTATAGGTTCAATGCACTCCCCATTAAAATACCAGTGGCATATTTCACAGACCTAGAATGAACTCCCAAAAATTCATCTGGAATAAAACAAGACCCTGAATAGCTACAGCAATCCTGAGAAAGAAGAACAAAGAAGGAGGGATCTCAACACCAGATATCAAGCTGTATTACAAAGCCACTGTTCTCAAAACTGCCTGGTACTGGTACAAGAACAGACATATAGACCAATGGAATAGAATAGAGAACCCAGAAATTGACCCAAACCACTATGCTCAATTAATATTTGACAGAGGAGGCAAGAGCATACAATGGAGTCAAAACAGTTTCTTCAATAAATGGTGTTGGGAAAATTGGACAGATGCATGCAAAAAAATTAAACTAGACCACCAACTTACACCATACACAAAAATAAACGCAAAATGGGTAAAGGACGTAAATGTAAGACAAGAAACCATTCATTCTTTAAATAGTTGAATACCAGTGCTGTGCCAGGCACTGTAGTAGGTAAAGTATAGACTCATGGTCACTTCTCTCATGGAGCTTTCAGTGGATCAAGGAATACAGATACTACATAAATAATTATAACTATGATGGTATAAGGCAGGAGAAAAGTCAGAATATGATGGAAGCGATAACAGAGGCCCTAATATAGTGTGCAAAAAGAAAGAGCCATTTGGAAGAACTGAGATATGAACTGAAATTTGAAAGGAACACTAATAAACCAGATGATATGGTGAAAGTGAGAGCAATGAGAAGTGTGAATAATATGCTGAAAATGCAAAGTGAGAGAGAGAGAAAGAAAGAGAGGATGCCAGGACCCGAAAGATATTAGCCTAGCAAGAACCATGAGTGTGGGAGAGCCAGTAAGAAGAGAAGCATCAGGTAAGTACATAGAAAAAATTAATAGCACAAGATCCTGATAAGGGGGGAAGGATACTCTCCACAACAGCAATAGGGGGCATGGCCTTATCCAAGAAGGGAACACCTCTGTCAGTGACAGTAGTGAAGGGAGAAAGGAAGCTTTGTAGGTTTGGTGGTGGAAAGTTGAGGAAGAGCCTCTGTCTCTGGATTATTTTTTTTTTAATGAGGTTGAGGATGGGCTCATTTGCTGTGAATGGGAGGGTGAAGCTTTGAGATAATTGTGTGGAGCACAGAAGCATGAGTCTATTGGAAAATATATTAAGATTACCAGGCAGTGTTGAGGGCCCAGGCAAAGTGATGACTATACATTTATAATGGTACCAATCTTCTCAGTTATGTAATTTTCTCCAGCAAGTCTTATCAGGCAGAATAATGGCACAGAGAGTGTAGAAGTTGGATTCATCCAGGAATGATGACTTGTCAGGATGGTGTGATGAAAAACAAAAAAAAAAAAAAAGAAAGAAAAGAAAAAGAAAAAGGCCTGAGCTATTTGCAGTAGAGTTGCTAAAATGATAGTCAAGAAAATTTACTATCAAACCAAGGATATAAAACTAGAAGGGGCTGATGGATAGGGAGCATGCAAAATGATCAATTAACTAAAAGAATAAAAAAAAACACAAAATAATTGCATAAGCAAAGAACTTTTGTTCCCTAGAAGCTTGTATTCTACCAGAGGAGCCATAAAACAAGCAAAACAGCCACAAAAGTGATAAATGCCATGGAGAGAACTCAACTACGGTAAGGTTATACAGAGTGACAGCATGGCCATTTTATATTGGGTAATCATGGTCTCTGAGAAGACATCATTTAAATCTGGATGGCAACAAACATTCAGTTTGGATACATGACAGGAAAGAACAATCCAGAAAGATAATAGAATAAGTAGAGATACACTAAGGTGGGAATGGGTTTGAAATGGAAAGAAAGTTAACACTATGGTGAATCAGCAAAGAAAGAATGAAAAAAAAAATAAAATCTAAGTGTAAAGGCCATATTGTGTACAACTTAACTGAAAAAGATAAGGAGTTTTCTCCTTTTTTTGGTCAGAAGATTAAAGGGGAGGAGTGATGTGCTTTATGCTTTAAAAGTTGATTATGGCTCTTGTGTGTAGACTGAACAGGGAGATGAAGTTGTTGGTGATCATTCTAATGATCTAGGAGGAGAGGTGAAGATGGAATCTTTTAAAGGGCAATGAAAAGGTGAGAGTTGGAGAATGTCTTAATGGCTTGGATGTAGGAAATAAAAAAAAGAGAATACAAGCTTGGGCGTGTGATCTATTGTAATTTCTGGTATAAATATCCTCAAATATGCCCTAATCTTCCTCATCACCTGGACAGAACAAGACTACTCCTCAAAGCAAGACTGCAACCATTGGACTCAGTGCTAATTGCATGAAAGTTCCGTTGTCACTGCTGCCAACTTAATCGGTTTGGGGCTTAGTAGAAAATCATACCCTATCTATGTCCTGGTCAGATAAGAAGAATCTCACAGCAAAATTTCCTGGGATTCAATGCATTCCAGATGTTTTCCTTCATAGACAAAGCTATTGCCCAAAAGTACAAACACGCTGACTATGCAGCCTTTTGAGTGTGTGATCCCATCCTACATTTAAATCTTACTTTCTAGATCTTTTCACTGTATGATCTAGAAAGTAAGTTTTAAATGTAGGAGGAGTCACACACTCCAAAGGCTACAAACACTAGTTAGGACTATAAATGAAAGGACCAGATGTTAGACTATATGGTGGTATAGAAACTACAGCACAAGGAAGAACTCTTGCTCTATTTAAATGGAGTAGATGCTTCTCAACTCCAGTTTTGTAGTCATACATGAATGAAAATCTAGCCAAATAAACTGATTAGTGATTATCAAAAACAGTCATACAGTGCTCTGGCTGATGTGTCTCAATGGTTAGAGCATTGGCCCGAGTATGAAAGGGTCTCAATTTTGATTCCTGGTCAAGAGCATGTACCTGGGAGAAACCAAGATGGCGGCATAGGTAAGCACCTAAACTGCTGCCTCGCACAACAATTTCAAAACTACAACAAAAAGACAGAATGGACACCATCCAGAACCACAGGAAAGCTGGCTGAGTGAAAATTCTACAACTAGAAGGAAAGAGAAAAGCTCACAGAGAATTGGAGGTATGGCAAAGGGTCTTTGTGCGCGCAGAGAGGAAGGGCGGCTGAGAGCCTGGCTGACTTTCTCTGGCGGAAGGGGAAAGGAAGCCCCCGACCGCACTGACCTCAGTTCTGACTGCACTGAACCCCAGTTCCGGACGAAACCCCGTGGACCCAGGCTCATACAAGAGGAGTCTGGACTGTCAGGTAGAGAGAAAGGCACCCAGGGGAGAACCGGAGGAGCCACGGCAGGCAGGGGGCGAAAGGGCAAGGCTGACAGGAAGCCAAGACTGTCTGCTCCGCCCTGAGACTCCACCCCATCCAAGCTGAGCACAGAGGCTTTTGCAATTTTGCAAGTCTAATCCTATAAGGCTGTCTCCAGCACCGAACTTCTCCCAGTGTAGACACAGCTGATCCTCACAGCCAACTGGCCTGGAGGTCAATTCCTCCCAGTGATACCAACAACAATCAAGACTTAAATACAACAAGGCTGTACACACAGTCCACAAAGGGTTGCACCAAGAGTGTCCACCTAGGTTAACTGGGGAGGCCGACACACTGGGCCATATAGGAAACCTAGCACACAAATCTACCCTACCAACTCAGGGAAGCAATGAAAATGCATCGTCAAAGAAACAGATCACAAACGAAAGAAATGGAGGAAAACAAACTGGATATAGAATTCAAAACCACGGTTATAAGGCTTTTCAAGAATATCCTAGAAAAGGCCGATAAATATAACGAGACCCTCGAAGATATGAAAAAGGACCAACTAGAAATTAAACATACACTAACTGAAATAAAAAATATTATACAGAGACCCAACAACAGACTAGAGGAACACAAGAATCAAGTCAAAGAATTGAAATACAAAGAAGCAAAAAACACTCAACCGAAAAAGCAAAAAGAAAAAAAAAAACACCAAAAAGTTGAACATACTGTAAGAAGACTCTGGGACAACTTCAAGTGTACCAACATCAGAATTATGGGGGTGCCAGAAGAAGAGAGAGAGCAAGATACTGAAAACCTATTTGAAGAAATAATGACTGAAAACTTCCCCCACCTGGTGAAAGAAATAGACTTACAAGTCCAGGAAGCGCACAGAACCCCAAACAAAAGGAATCCAAAGAGGACCACACCAAGACACATCATAATTAAAATGCCAAGAGCAAAAGCAAAGAGAGAATCTTAAAAGCAGCAAGAGAAAAACAGTTAATTACCTACAAGGGAGCACCCATACGACTGTCAGCTGATTTCTCAACAGAAACTATGCAGGCCAGACAAGAGTGGCAAGAAATTTTCAAAGTGATGAATAGCAAGAATCTACAACCAAGATTACTCTACCCAGCAAAGCTATCATTCAGAATTGAAGGGCAGATAAAGAGCTTCACAGATAAGAAAAAGCTAAAGGAGTTCATCACCACCAAACCAGTATTATATGAAATGCTGAAAGGTATTCTTAAAGAAGAGGAAGAAGAAAAAAGTAAAGATAAAAATTATGAACAACAAATACATATCTATCAACAAGTGAACCTAAAAATCAAGTGAATTAAAAACCTGAGGAACAGAATAATCTGGTGAATATAATAGAATCAGGGGCATAGAAAGGGAGTGGACTGATAATTCTCAGGGGGAAGGGGGTATGGGGGGGTTCAGGAAGAGACTGGACAAAAATCATACATCTATGAATGAGGACAGTGTGGGAGGTAAGGGCAGAAGGTGGGGTGGGAACCGGGTGGAGGGGAGCTATGGGGGGAAAAAGGAGAAACAATTGTAATAATCTGAATAAAGATTTATTAAAAAAAAAAAGAAGAGCATGTACCTGGGTTGCAGGCTCCTGGCCCTAGTCAGGGCAAATATGAAAGGCAACCAATCAATGTATTTCTCTCACATAGATGTCTCTTTCTCTCTCTCTCTCTCTCTCTCTCTCTCTCTCTCTCTCTCTCTCTCTCTCTCTCTTCTCCCTCCCTCCCTCCCTCTCTCCTTCCTTCTCTCTCCCTCCCTTCTTCCCCCTCCCTTCCTCCATTCAAATCTCTCTAAAAATCAATGGAAAAAAAATATCCTCTCGTGAGGATAAACAAACAAAAAATCTAGTCATAAACCGAGATTTGGATGTTAAATTTCTGGTATCTTTTAAGTGCTATCTTTGCCAATCAAAACCTGCCTTGGATTATCAAACAAAACTTTTCAACTTTGGCCTATACACTGCTAATCGTAACCCAGTTTCTAGAAAGAAGAAGAGAGAGAAATCAGCAACAGCTATCCAGTTCTTGGTACAGAACTAAAATTCAAGTCTCAAAAGCAGTATTTGTTATACATGTATGTGGAACACTTTAGCTCACCGGAAAACTATCAAGGTGTTAGAATCCCAAACCCCAGCCTAGTATTAAGGTTTCTCTTTCCCCTTGCTTGGGCTTGGGCTGCTGAACTCCACCACATATTAGTAATCCCTCTATACCTAGAGACTGAAAGAGAAAGCACCAGATGGTGGCCAGCATTCCCAAATCTTTGAAGTCCCTCTGCTGTCACATTTTCAGAGGAAAAAATATAGAGGGGGAAAAATCAGGCTAAGTTTTTCATTAGGATGTTCAAGGTTCTCTATAACCTGATTTCAATAAAACGTTCAACCCTATCTTTAATTCTTCTGTACTCCACTCAATTAGAATGCTTACTGTAATCAAACATATTATGCATCCTAATTACTGTATCAGTCTCCCTTTACCCTCTGAATCAAGTCCTTTGTCATTTTTTGTGACCTTTTCAGATGTATTGTTTGTTGCATCTTATTTTGTACTTCTTGATAATGTTTTTAATTTTCCCTGAGTATACTGGATTTCATCATCAGGATGTTAGGCTGAATTCTCCAAGAACAATATGTCAAGACAAGATTAAACGTGCAAAGATTTTTTTATTGGGGAAAATGCCTGTGAAAAAAATGGGAGCATGATGGAGAAGGCTGGGAAAACCATCCAAAGCAAGCAAGTCTGATCCTGAAGGAAGGAGAATGGGAAGAAAGGTCAGCTAGAAGCATCCTAGATTGCCATGCCATCAGAAGAAGGTCCAGAAATATTCAGGAGGAGTCCTCGTGCCAAAGGCAGCTGGCATAGGAGTCCTCAATCTCCCAGGAATAGGCCTGCCTCAGAGTTTCAGCCGTGCTAGTGATTAGCTGGAAATAACCTCTAGAAAGAGAGAACTTGGTGAAAATACGGCAGCAATGGACAGAAGATCCCAGCAACAGAGGTCCTTGGTCAGTTATACTCCCTGCTATTGGAGGACTGAGAGGCATATTCTCATGGCAGCCATTAAGAAGATAGTAACCTCTTTAAAGAAAGGAAGATCTCCAATATACAATTTTTTCTTACATTGCATTTAAAAAGGTGCCATGTTCAATAAAGACATGCATACATATGTACTAGAGGCCCAGTACATGAAATTCATGCACAGAGGGTATGTGTGTGTGTCCCTCAGCCCAGCATGCAACCTCTGAAATCTGGGACCCCTCGAGGGATGTCCAACTGCCTTCACACAATTCAGGACTGCTGGCTCCTAACCACTCGCCTGCCTGCCTGCCTGCCTGATTGCCCCCAACTGCTTCTGCCTGCCAGCCTGATCATCCCCTAACCACTCCCCTGCCAGCCTTATCAATACCTAACTGCTCCCCTGCCAGCCTGATTGCCCCTAACTGCCCTCCCCTGCTGGCCTGGTCCCCCACTCCCAACTGCCCTCCACCGCAGGCCTGGTCCTCCCCAACTGCCCTCCCCTGCAGGCCTGGTCACCCCCAACTGCCCTCCTCTGCCAGCCCGGTCACCCCCAACTGCCCTCCCATGCAGCCTGTTTGCCCTTAACTTCCCCCCTGCCAGCCCAATCACCTCAACTGTCCTCCTCTGCATGCCTGGTTGCCCCCAACTGCCCTCCTCTGCCAGCCCGGTCACCCCCAACTGCCCTCCCCTGCAGGCCTGGTTGCTCCAACTGCCCTCCCCTGCTGGCCTGATCACCCACAACTGCCCTCCCCTGCCAGCAATCTTGTGGAGACCATCTTGTGTCCACATGGGGGCAACCACCTTTGACCACATGGGGGCGGCCATCTCCTGTGTTGGAGTGATGGTCAATTTGCATAGTACCTCTTTATTATATAGGATATACATTGCTGTAAATAGACAAACACACAAATAAAAATAAATCACTAGATAATGTATAAGCATTTAGCTGTATGTTCAACTTAATTGTGTGCTCTTTTCCTAAAATGGTGAAATATTGTGAGTATGGTTCTGTTGCCTCTGTGAATAAAGTTACTTTACTAATCTAATATTATTTCACTTAATTTTTCTAAATTTCTCCATCTGTATATAGAAAAGCATAATATGCAAATTGACCTAATGGCAGAACAACTGGTCACTATGATGTGCACTGACCACCGGGAGGCAGACGCTCAAGCAGGAGCTGTCCCCTGGTGGTCAGTGCGCTCCCACAGGGGGAGCATCACTCAGCCAGAAGCTGGGCTTACAGCTGGCGAGTGCAGTAGCGGTGGCAGGAGCTTCTCCTGCCTCCATGGCAGCACTAAGGATGTCCAACTACGCTCCCCGTAGGGAGCAGACCTAAGCCATCGGTCAGACATCCCCTGAGAGCTCCCAGACTGCAAGAGGGTTCAGGCTGGGCTGAGGGACCCCCCTGAGTGTACAAATTTCATGCACTGGGCCTCTAATATTTATATATTTCTATTTGAGAAATTCATAAGTAGGATAACAAGCATTACATCTGTAGGGGCCAAAAAACTGCCCCTGTGGCTTGAAAGAATTAGTCCACATCTCTAATACCCAACATACCATTATATCCTCCCAAGGAGCAATGGAACCCAAAAGGAGACAGTGCTTATTTGAGATATTTCAGTAAAACAATATCCTTTGAACATACATAATATTGTAAATGTTCCTTGTTTTTTATTTTGTGTGTTCTTTTTTTTTTAATTTAATCTGCATGTAGAGGTCATGACCATATCACTTAGATTCTTATTGCACACTTTCGTTAAACTAATTATCTTGAAAATAATTAGCTAATTACTGGGAAAGGTAGATAATGATAGTGAATGGAATGTAAGATAAGCATTAACGAACAACAGCAGGATCCAAATATTCTAGTCAGGGAGAAGACATTCAGGGCTGGCAGAGAGACAAGGAATATTCAATAACCTTTTGATCAGTTGCACTTGAATCAGAACTAACAATGCTACCCTGTGTTATTGCAACTGGGTAGGAATCCAAGTCCTCAATTTTTAAATTCTAACAAAGCTCCTTTACATTTCAGTGATACTGAATGATGTACTAAAGTGCCCTAGTGCAGACCGATGGCAATTTGTCAACTGGGCTTTTCAGTCTTCCTCTTTTTGCCTTTTTAGGAAGTGTTATGTGGAAGATATTTGCTTTTATTTGTAGCTATTGTCAAAGCAACAAAATTTAATAATTAGGTTACAACATGTTTCTGAAGGACCAATATTCTAAACTTTAAATTGTTCACAATAAGGAAAGAGCATATTTGTCTGAAACAAACAAAAAAAAATTAAATAGGTTGAAAATAGATTTTTAATTAACTGGCTCTGGATCAGAGCACTTTTCAAATGAATATACAATAGGGCATCTAATCAGACAGGTTATTTACCCAGAATAATTGGATCCATGCTATAGCAAAGTTCTTTAAAATGTGGCTTTGCTGCGATGTTTTTTAGTTATCTGAGTGTGTTCAATGGCTAGAGCATGAAACTAATGTAGCATGTATCATGATAAAATCCCTGTTTGAACCAACAGCCTCATCTGACAAAAACCATGCCAAGATCAAAGGCAACCATAACAACCTGTCTCCTCTAATCATTGGATTGAAAGTAGAAGTAAATTACAAAATCAGCTGCAGAATATATTTATCATATTACTTTAGAGTAATTCATGTGCCCCAATTCCCCATTAGAATGTGAGATAATTCTGAAGACAGAGAGTTAGCCTACCTCACCTTCGTCCCCAGCCTAAAACCTAACAAGTCTTCAATAAATGTTAGTTGATTTAAAATGTAAACAGTGCAGAAAAACACTAAGACTAATTTAATTCAGCATTTTATTTATTTATTTATTTATTTATTCATTCATTCATTCATTCATTCATTCATTCATTCTGTAGAAAGCATGAGGCTGGCTATCAATGAAAGAGAAACCATAGCTATCATCTGGGAATATATAATCTTGGAAAATTAAGACAGTCACCCATGAGACATCTACCATCATATAAAATGGTTTGTAAACATTGTGTTTGAATGAGTGATACAAAGAGTGGATATTGACAGAGTTCAGAGAAAAAAGGTACCTATGTGAGGTAGAGTGACAAATATCATAAATATGACAGGCAAAGAAGAAAAGAATGGCACCCAGAAAGTGGAATAAGTGAGTCCACACTTCCAAAACAGTTGGAAAATGGGTCTGACTGAAGTGGATGATTGGATGAGGAATGAAGAGAATAAGGGTGGAAAGGTAATGTTGGAAATAAAGATGAAAAGCCATTCTGAGAAATATGAAAAAGGTAATGGAAAAAACACTGAACTAAATCAGGAGATCATGTTCTAGGCCTTGCTTTGCCCCCTCCTTGCTCTGACATTGAGGAAGGGAGTGTATCTCTCTGACTTCCGTTTCCTCATGCATAAAGCGAAGGAGGTCAAAAGACCACTGTAGCTCCTTGACAAGTAGAATCCTGAGGAGCGACGTAATGAGCCAGGGAGTGGCATAAAGAATGAAAGGTACAGGTGAGATCAGCCTGGTATTAATGTACAGAAATGAGCTAGGGATGGCCAAGGAAAGGTTTGTAATAGTAAACCAATTACTAGAGGATGAAGTGCTGGAATAGAGGGCTTGCAAAGGAAACAGAAATGTAGGGAAAATTTAAAAGGCAATGTCAATCAGACTTTATGACTTGTAGAAGCACTGATTTAAAAATAATGCCAATATTTTGAACCTAGGTGATTGGAGACTAGAGTCTGATTGCAATAGAACTATATTAAGGGTAAAACCAGTGTGAGACAAAAAAAAAAAAAAAAAAAAAAAAAAAGATTGCTTTTGGTTCTGTCCTTAGTTTCTACACCAATGACCTCTAAAGTCTGAACTTGCTAAGGACCCTCAACATCCATTTGTGTGCTTCCAACACAACACCTCCTCCTGTGTTCAGCACACTGGGCATTCTTCCAGATTAGTTCAGCTTCCCATATCACTCACTCTTTTACATCTTTTCTTCTATATCATTTCTCCATTCTCAAGTTAACAAGCTCTGACTTCAAATTAATGCCTTACCAAGAAAGTTATCATGGCTTAATTATTAAGTAGGCCTACTGGGCACTTGATCATCACAACAACCTTTGAGGTATTGTATTTGTTCTGTCTTGCTATATGACAAACTACCACAAACACAATAGCTTAAAACAATAACCATTTTTTAGCTCACATTTCTGTAGATTAAAAAGCATGGCAAGGCATGGCTTTCTCTGTTCAGGGTCTCACAAGGCTCAAATCCAGATTTTGGACCGCATTGAGTTCTCATCTGTAAACTCTGAGGGAATAATCCACTTCCAAGCTCATTCAATATACTAAAAGAATTCAAGTCCTTGTCGTTATAGGATTGAGATCCATATTTTCTTTCTGCCTGTCAGCAGAGCGTTGCTCTCAACTCCTAGAAGCCACCCAGTGCCCCTCTCTGCTCCTAGATTCTATGCAGCTCTTTCATCTTCAAAGCTAGCCATGGAGAATCTCTCTTGGGTCAAATCTCTCTCCCACTTTGAATACCTCTGACTTTGTCTCTGACCCCTAGACCCAAGTTTTTAAATAATTTTTGTAATTTCCTTAGGCCCACTTGGATAATCTTTTTTTTTTTTTTAAATAAAGTCCATGGTGCTGTGTAACATAAGTAAATCATGAGAGTGAAATCCTCATAGTCACAATCCCAGGGAATATACAGAACAGAGTACAGCACTAGGAGTCAGTTTAGAATTCAGTCCATCACTGGTACGTAATAGGAGTGTAGAATGGTGGATGGGAACCAAAGTTGTCTTAGACATTTTCTGATGTTTTTATACAAGGTCTGATATTTCCATGATGTTTATTAATGAATGAGACAGTTTAATTTAATATTTAAAGAGCTTGGGCTCTACCGGTAGATTTTTACCTCTGCCAGTGATTTGATGTGTGATTTTTTTTTTTAAATCCTCACCTGAGAATATGTTTTTATTGATTTTTTTAGAGAGAGAGAGAAAAAGAGAGAGAGAGAGAAAAGAAATATGGATGTGAGAAAGAAATATTGATCCAGGAATGGAATCCACAACCTCGGTATGTGTCCTGACTGGGAATTGAACTTGCAACCTTTTTTTGGTGTATGGGACAATGCTCCAGCCAAACTGAACCACTCAGCCAGAGCTGATGTGTGATCTTAATCAAAATCCATACACCCCTCCCAATCTAGTTTCCTCATCAGCAAGATACAAGGTAAATATACTTGTGTCATATCTATATATATATATAAAAGCCTAATATGCAAATTGTCCCCACGGGAGTTTGACTGACCTGGAGACTGATTGCTCACTGTGATGTGCGCTGCCCACCAGGGGGCAGCACAGAATGAAGGAAGGCCCCAGCCAGCCGCCAGCAGCTGGGGAAGGGAAGCCCCAGCTGGCAGCTGGAAGACCCCAATCAGCCCTGATTGCTGGCCAGGCCTAGGGACCCTACCCATGCATGAATTTCATGCACCAGGCCTCTAGCACATGTCATAAAGATTAAGTGAAATAATTCATGTAAAGATTTAGTACAATTGGTCTGACTCACAAATGGTTGCCTTTTTCTTTCTTAAAAAATGAGACTCAGAGATTAACTAATTTTTCCAGAACTACATGGCCCCTAAGTGGAAGATTTGGGATTCAACTCCTAGGTTTTTTTTACTTTAGAACCTACACTCAGGCCACCAGGCTAGTGGCTAATCTAGGTAATAGTTTCTACTAGCACCTCACAAATATTGTATATTTATCAATTCATTGATTAATCAGTTGCTTAAAAGCACAGATACAAAATCATTATCCAACATAAGGAATAAGTTTCATGGATTTTAAATACATTCTGCTTACACTTCCTTACTACTGATAGCAAGCTGCTATAAAATTATTCTCTCATCATCTAATATTTATTGAATTTTGTGAATGACATGGAATGATTACTTTGTAAAGAAATTAAATCCATTCTTTTTTAAATCATCTAGGGATCAAGATATTACTTTAAATGATGTTCAAAAGAGATATTATCATTTAATTAGAATATTGTATCTGGGATTAAAAGATTATTAATTTTAACAAGTATAACTCACTAGACCTATACATCTGGAAGGCAGCTCACTTCTACCTAGAAACAAAGGCTGGGACACTTAATGTTATCATCAACAGCAATACTGGTAGGGCTCAAGGATATTCAAAAGGAGACAAAAGGTGAAACTTCATAGAGAAGTTGCTTAACTCACCATCTCCAACAAGAAGTGACCAGAAAAGCAAATGGGAAATGACACCAGGTTGAAGGAGGTTGTGTCATACTAAGATAAAATAGATGACCCATAGACTTAAGTTATTAATTAAACCTAAGGTCCTTAACATATAATTTCTATTGAGCTGAGATCCTTATAAATCTCATCACCAACTTTTATTCTTTCCACATAAATTTAGACCTTTGGCATTTTGTTTTTAATATTTGATTACATACAATATATTTGGACCCACACAATATTTTCTTTGAATAAGAAAAATAAACAATAAAATAACAAACTCTTATATTGATATATCATTTTAATACTTTGAAAATATTTTAACTTACATTATTATTTTAACTTACACTATTCCTCGCAAAAGTCCAGGGAAGCATATATTATAACCCCTTTTACAGCTAAGTAAATGAAAACAACTCTCCCAGTAGAACACAAGTGGGAAAAAAGGCAAAACTAACCTCAATATGCCACATCATAATGCTATTCCACTTATTTGTAGCCTTTAACAAATTATCAAGTATTTTATACTATACTAGAGACCCAGTGCACAAATTCGTGCATGGGTGGGGTCCAGCCAGCCCAGCCCCAGTTGGCAGATCAGGGCTGGGCCTGTTGGGAGGAAGACACAGCGAGAGGTTGGCCAGCCGGCCTGCTCCAATCGGGGCCCAATCAGGGCCGAACCAGCTGGGGAGAGGGGCCCCAGGTGATTGGTTGGCAAGCCCCACCCCCAATTGGGGTGGGGGGGTGGGTTGGCGGGTGGGGCCAGCCATAGAAAGGGGCTGTGGGCAGTGGGCCAGCCACCCCCGCTGCCGAATGGGATGGGAGGGGCTGATTGGGGGTCAGCAGCTGGGGCAGGGGCCATGGGAGGTTGGTTGGCCAGCCCCATGCCCAGTTGATGAAGGGGGGGGGACCATTGCGAGCAGAGCTGGCTGGGGGGAGGGGCTGCAGGCCAATCAGGGTGGTGGGGGCTGATCCAGGGTGGGGCCAGCTGTGGGGAGGGGCTGTGGGTAGTGGGTTGGCCAGCCCTGCCTTCAAATGGGGTGGGGAGGGCCAATCAGGGGTCAGAAGCCTGGGGGAGGGGCCATGGGGTGGTTGGCCGGCTGGCCCTGCCTCTGATCAGAGTGGGGAGAATGATTGGGGGTGGGGCTGGCTGGGGGGAAGGGCCACTGGAGGCTGGCCGCTGGCCCCACCCCTTGATCGGGCCAGTTCACTGGCCACAGTGGGCATCATAGTGACCTGTCATTCCAGTCGTCATGGCGTTCTGGTCGCTGGCTTTTTATATATATAGATTCAAATCATGCTATTTTAACTGACATCAAATATCGAGTTTTGACAACTTGCTTGGTAAACTGTTAGTTTTTGCTTTAGACTCTGTTCATTTGAAAATATAACCACATCACAATGACTGTACTGCTATTGATTCTTTTTAGATTTTTGGAATAATGTCATAGATTATACATTCTTCATCTCATGCTAAAAACTTACCCTTCACACCTTTACCTCTCTCCTCCAACCTCAAACACTCATTCTCTCTATGGATTCTCTCTTTGCTTTCTATTTCATAGGAAAATTAAAAACAGACCAAACAGAGCTTCCAAGTGTTCTCAGCTTCCAACCTACAAATCATTCTGTAACTTTCTACCCTTATCCTTCCTCCTTGCTCATGGGGTGAACTATCTAAGACAACTGCTTCACTTGTCTAGGATCACAACCCTTCTTACAGAATCAAGGAACAGTTTTGGAATATCCCCTTTTCTGCACTTTAATAGTTCCCACACTAGGGTATTATTCCATTAGCATAAACACATGCTGCTTTACCTTCCATCTGAAAAGCAAAGGCTTCCCTGTCCCACATCTACTTTTAAATTTCCACTTCTTATCTATTTCAGCTGTAAGTGACAGCTCCATTTTTTTTTTAGTTGCTCAGATAAAAAAAATCCTGCACTCATCCTTAATGCTTCCTTTTCCCTCACACTATATGTACTAGTATTCCTTTAGCATATTCTCACAGCTCTAACTCAAATATAAACCAAATCTGACCACTTCCTGCTACCTCCAACTCCACCACCACAGTCCAAAGACTTCCCATCCTAAATAAAATCTGACATCCTTATCAGGTTTACCAGGTCCTTTATTATCTGACACCAGGTTTCCTCTCTAGCCGCATCTCCAACCACATTTAGTTTCTCTAGTTCACTTACTCCAGCCTCATTCAGATTCCTGGAACATGCCAAGAAAGCATCCACTTCATGCCCTTTGCCTTAACTGTCCTCCAAAAAAAATGTTCTACCACAGATAAGCAAGATACCTACGCCATTTCACCTCAATTTTAGTCCTTAGAGAGGCTTCCTGGAGCCACCTTGAATGCTCTTTATCACATTTACCTGCCTCATTTTTTTAACTTTCAATATTATTTTGTATTGGTTTCAGATGTTCAGCATAGTGATTAGACAATCACATACTTTACAAAGTGTTCCTCCCAATGTTATCCACTGCTACCATACATAGCTATTGTAATATTATCTAGATATATAAAAAGCCAGCATCCAGAACGCTGTAAGGACCATAACAACAGGTCGCTATGATGCCCACTGCAGCCAGCAAACCTGTTGGATTAGGGGGTGGGGCCAGCCAGCCAACAACCTGTGGCCCCTCCCCCTGGCCAGCCCCACCCCCAATGGGCCCCCATCACCCCCATCAGCCACAGCCCCTCCTCCCAGCTAGCTCTGCCCCCAATTGGCCTCCCATTCTGATCAGGGGCAGGGCCGACTGGCCAACCACCCATGGCCCTTCCCCAGGCCACTGGCCCTCGATAGGCTCCCCCCACCCCATTCAGGGGTGGGGCCAGCTGGCCCATGGCCCACAGCCCCTCCCCACGGCCAGCCCCATCCCCAACCAGCCCCCAACCAGCCCCCCCACCCCAATCAGGGGTGGGCCCACCAGCGAATCGCCCATGGCCCCTCCCCCCAGGCGGCCCAGCCCTGATCAGCCCTATCAGGGTGGGCCGGCTGGCCAACCTCGGGCCATCTCCTTCTCCCGACAGTCCCAGCCCCTATCCGCCAGACCCCACCCATGCATGAATTCATGCACTGAGCCCTAGTTACCTATATTCCCTGTGCTGTACTTCACATCCCCTGGCTGTTTCATAACTGCCCATTTGAACTTCTTAATCCCTTTGCATCTTTCTCCCAGTCTCTAAACCCCCTTCTTTCTAGTAACCACTGTCCACTTTCTGTGTCTAAAAGTCTATTTCAATTTTGTTTGTTTGTTTATTTTGTACTTTAAATTCCACATATAAGTGAAATCATATGGCATTTGTCTTTCTCTGACTGACTTAATTCACTGAGCATAGTACCCTCCATTCATTCTATGGCAAATGGTAAGATTTCATTATTTTGTATTGCCAGATAATATTCCACTGTATATATGTACCCCAGCTTTTTTATCCATCCATCTATTGATGGACTCTTGGGCTGCTTCCATATCTTGGCCATTTGTAAATAATGCTGCAATAAACATGGGCGTCAGAAGCCGCCCATTGTCCTCTGATTGAGACATTGGTAGCTGAAGCAACTTCCACCTGTCAATCTTATGTAAATCCTTGCTGATTGGCTATTACTGGCAATGAGTGGATCCCAAACTTTAATAAAAGGGATTGCAAGGCCAGAGCAAGGGGTAATCCTCCCACTAGAGTTGGACTCGCGCCTGGCTCCCAATAATGCTTTTCTAGTCTCTTTCATTTGTGTGCGGCCTCCTTCAGAACCCGAACCCTGAACCTGAACCCTGAACCACACGGGACGTGAAAGGGGTTCCCACAATGGGGTACATATATTCTTTCAAATTAGTGTTTTGGGTTTCTTCAGATAAATACCCAGAAATGGATACCTGTCTCATTTTGATATATTATATGCTTATTTGTTTATTAATTATTCAGCTATATGTTACATACATTTTATTTTGTATTCACTGGTTTACTTGTGTATTTATTTATTTACTTGCCTGTCTTCACCCCATTAAAAATGGATGTTCCATAAAGGCAGGGAAATTCATCTGTTATGCCCACTGCTCCCTCTCTGATGTCTAGCACAGTGCTTGACACATAGTAAATATCCCAACATATTTGTAAAGTAAATGATGTAAAAGTTTCCCTTTTATTCTTAAATCATAATCAACTTTCATTCACAGGGGTTTCCTGTGTGGTCATGATGCAGCAGGTCCTATCCCAGGTGCTGAGTATATAAGGTAAATAGAATTTAAAGAATGATAAAAGACATAGATATAGAAATAAGCAATGAAATCCCAACATATGTGTTATAATATGGGAAAGACAGTGTGCTTTAGGAACACAAAAAGATGAAGTCTCCCTAAAGATCAAGAATTGTGCCTTGCCCTAGTCCAGTGGTCGGCAAACTCATTAGTCAACAGAGCCAAATATCAACAGTACAACGACTGAAATTTCTTTTGAGAGCCAAATTTTTTAAACTTAAACTTCTTCTAATGCCACTTCTTCAAAATAGACTTGCCCAGGCCGTGGTATTTTGTGGAAGAGCCACACTCAAGGGCCCAAAGAGCCGCATGTGGCTCACAAGCTGCAGTTTGCCAACCACTGCCCTAGCCGATTTGACTCAGTGGATAGAGCATCAGCCCCTGGACTGAAGGGTCCTGGGTTCGATTCCAGTCAAGAGCACGTACCTCCTTTGAAGGTTCCATCCCAGCCTGGCCAGGGCAGGTGTGGGAGGCAACCAATTGATGTGTCCTCACACATCAATGTTTCTCTCTCTCTGTTCCTAACCTTCCCTTCCACTCTCTCTAAGAATCATGAAAAAATATCCTCAGATGAGGGTTAACCAAAAAAAAAAAAAAAAAAAAAAAATTGTGCCTGAAGGAATTGGCACATAAGTTGAAATCTCAAGAAAGAGTCGAAGTTAAGAATTGGAATTGGTAGGAGTGGTAATAGAGACTGGTTTTTCATTTGTCTGCAAAATATTGAAAATTTCAAATAAACTTGTTTTGAATGTCTCCAAATTTTACTGTCCCCATATTTGGTTCCCAAATCATTGATATGATCAAGAAAATTATGTCTGTTTTTCTTTGGTAATCTCATTTTATATTTCATGTCAATGGTATTCAGTGTTTCTTTAAAGGCTGAAGAAAGAAACAATTCACAAATAAGGTATTTTTTTTCTTTGAATTGGATCATATCATTACTAAGCATGTACCATTTTCATAAAGGTAAATAAGTCAGGATGCTCCCCTCTCCCCTGAAAATAATATCTGTAGGAAAATAATTAAAATACAAAACAATAAATGAAAAAAGTACTTTATGTATAGGTCAAAATACTTTAAAAGTGAAGAAGACAAAGATGGAAGACTATATATATATAACCCTAATATGCAAATAGACCGAATGGCGGAACAACCGAACAACCGGTCGCTATGACGTGCACTGACCACCAGGGGCATGCACAGATCATGGTGGGTGTCAGCAGCTGGTGGCAGAGCGTGGAACATGGCGGGTGTTGGCCGCGGCAGGATGGTGGAGCAGGTAAGTGGGGGTGCCAGACCAATTCAGGGTGCCAGTTGCTGTCCTCAGGATGAGCTCTGGTGGTTACTGAAAATTCTTTGCTCCCACGCACCACAGTCCTGCCCAGCACTCGCACCTGCTACCAGTGCCAGCCCTGCTTGCACCCACTGCCGTGCCTGGCACCAGCCCCAATCACTCAGCACTGTCAGCGGGTGTGAGCGGAGGCTGCCAGCCTTGATCATCACCCCTCAGGGCTTCTCCACCTCCTCCTGCTCCTGAGGGGCAATTGGGGCAACAGCTGCCACTAGCACCCACTGATGGCACCAGTCCCATTTGCACCTGCTACTGGCACCAGCCCCAATCGCTCTACGCCATTAGTGTGTGTGAGCAAGGCAGGTGCCATCAGCATGTGGGAGCGGCGTTGGCAGGAGTGGGGCTGCCAGCAGACAGGGGACTGGGGGCCACAGCAGTTGGGGCCAGGAGGGGGCATAGAGGATGGGCCAAGACCCGCCCCTGTGCCCACCACAGTCTCACGAGCCACAGTTCCATTCAAGGTGCACAAATTAGTGCACTGGGCCCCTAGTGTGTGTGTGTGGGGGGGGGGGTGTATATATATATTAGAGGCCCGATGCATGAAGATTCGTGCAAGAATGGGCCTTTCTTCCCCTAGCTGCTGGCACCACCTTCGCTCTGGCTGGAGCCACCTTTCCACCTTTGCTCCACCCGGAACTGTCTTTCTGCCTTCCCACGCTGCCCAGAGGGCCAGAGCGGCTGGGGCAGTGCAGAAAGACTGCAGTGTCGCCATGGCGATGATGCAAGCATCGGGCCCCGGCCACTCAGCACCTGTGTATGCAAAATAACTCGCCATCTTTGTTGTGTTAATTTGCATACTCACTCCTGATTGGCTGGTGGGCGTCGCAAGGGTATGATCAATTTGTATCTTTCTCTTTTATTAGTGTATATATATACAGTATGTATATATATATATATAAATATATATATATATACATATATATATATATATATATATATATCCTATCTAATAAAAGGGTACGATGCAGATTGACCATCACTCCAACACACAAGATGGCTGCCCCAATGTGGTCAAAGATGGCTGCCCCCATGTGGTCAAAGATGGCTGCCCCATATGGACACAAGATGGCCGCCAGAAGATGGCCAGCAGGGGAGGAAAGTTGGGAGGGACCAGGCCTGCAAGGAAGGGCAGTTGGGGGCGATCAAGCCTGCAGGGGAGGGCAGTTAGGGGTGACCAGGCTGGCAGAGGAGGGAAGTTGGGGGCAACCAGGCCTGCAGGGAAGGGCAGTTAGGGGTGACCAGGCCTGCAGGGGAGGGCAGTTAGGGGCAAACAGGCTGGCAGGGGAGCAGTTAGGCATCAATCAGGCTGGCAGGGGAGTGGTTAGGGGTGATCAGGCTGGCAGGCAGAAGCGGTTAGGGGCAATCAGGAAGGCAGGCAGGCAAGCAGTTGGGAGCCAGCAGTCCTGGATTGTGAGAGGGATGTCCGACTGCCCGTTTAGGCCCGATCCTACTGGGATCGGGCCTAAACGGGCAGTCGGACATCCCTCAAGGGGTCCAAGATTAGAGAGGGTGCAGGCTGGGCTGAGGGACACACACCACCCCCGTGCACAAATTTCATGAACCAGGCCTCTAGTATATATATAATTGATTTCAGAGAGAAAAGGAGAGGGAGAGAGAGATAGAAACATCAATGATGAGAGAGAACCATTGATCGGCTGACTCCTTCACGCCCCACACTGGGGATCGAGCCTACATCCTGGGTATATGTCCTGAATGGGAATTGATCTGTGACTTTCTGGTTCATAGGTCCACCCTCAACCACTGAGCCACACCAGCTTGGCAGATGAGAAATTATTTGAGTGACTAAATGAGTTTACCACATATGCAAATAGAAAAAATCTAATTAATAAAGCTTTCAGAAATACAGAAGAATTCTTAAAATCCCTACAAGTAACTGGTACTCAAGGCCTAATAATATTCTTCAAAAGAGAGGCTCAGAATGTAAAAAAGAGAATGAAGGAAAAGATGATACAAGTAGCTTTGCCCCATCTCTCCTGAGGCTGGAGATAGAATTTCAATAATGAGGATAAAAAACAAATACATCAATGTGTTTATATTTTAAGCTGAAATGAAGAGTAGGTTATTAATCTTCACCTGTAACTATCAAAGATAAAATCCCAAGTTACCTGGATATTCTCATATGAGAAACTTAAGCTATCTCATTTATTGTTTATATATTTTCCAACAAAATAGATACAGAAAAATAAAATAAAAAATTGAATGAAAATAAACTTTTCTGATATATTCTTTACTGTTGGCTAACATGTTTTAGGAACTCAGTTTCTCTATTATCTTTCCTTATCACACAGTAAAATAAAAGTTAGAAGCTATCAATATTTAGTAAATTAGAGCTTTCATTGCATTGCATATAATTCCTTGGGAGATTTTAGCAGGATAATGTTTTTCATTTCCAGAAGCAGTTATATAAAAATTGCACTATCAGATCTCTGGTTGATTCCTTATAACATAGTGCCATCTAGAGATTAAAGCTGATGTTGCTGCAAGCTACATTAACCACAACTAGTTTCTAAATTATATAAAATGTAAACATTGTATTTTATAGCTAATAAGTTCAGTTGAGTTCATCCATACGGAGTATATTTTAAGTAAATTAACGACTTGAATAAATCTACTTCTAGTACATTGACAACTGATAATCATATAGTGTGGCCTCTGCTCTGGGTAGCATTCTATTCATACATGAGTCAATATGTCTAGTAGTTTAGTGACATACTGAAGCACTGAGGAAAGTTGTATGGAGGTTACAATATGCATTTGATTAGACTTTGTAACGAGGCGTAATTAAATTTCTGCAAAAAAGCAAGACAGTTGTCATCATAAATGAAATATTTTTGTCCTAGCCGGTTTGCCTCAGTGGATAGAGTGTCAGCCTGTGGATCAAAGGGTCCCAGATTCGATTCCCATCAAGGTCATGTATTTTGGTTGCAGGCTCCTCCTCACCCTGGGCTCTGGTTGGGGCTTGTGCAGGAGGTAACCAATCTTTGTGTCTCTCTCACATCGATGTTTCTCTCTGTCTTTCCCTCTCTCTTCCACTCCCTTTAAAAATCAAAGGAGCCCTGACTGGTTTAGCTCAGTGGGTAGAGCATCAGCCTGCGGACTGAAGGGTCCCAGGTTCGATTCCGGTCAAGGGCATGTTCCTCAGTTGCAGGCACATCCCCAGTAGGGAGTGTGCAGGAGGCAGCTGAATCGGTGTTTCTCTCTCATCGATGTTTCTAGCTCTCTATCCCTCTTCCTTCCTCTCTGTAAAAAATCAATAAAATATATTTTTTTTAAAAAAATCAAAGGAAAAAAAAACCTCAGGTGAGGATTAACAAAAATATGAAATATTTATTAAATACCTACTATGGGTAAGGCTTTGTACTTACTATAGCAAACTCCCACACACTTGATGGCTTAAAATAGCAGCCATGTATTCTCTCTCAGTTCTGAAGGCCGGGAATCTGAAATCAAGGTATTGGCAGGCTTCACTCCCTCTGCATGTTCTCGGGGAGAATCCTGCCTTTCCTCTAAGCTTCCGGTGGCTGTCAGCATTTCTCGGATTCCTTGGCTTGTGGCCATGTCACTCCGATTTTTGCCTTTGCCTTCCTGTGACCTTCTCTGTGTGTTGGGTGTGGCCTGGTCTCTGATCTCTGACTCTGTATTCACATTTCCTCCTCCACTTCTGTCTGTGTGTCTTCTGTGTATCTAAGAATACTTGTGGGTGCACTTAGGGCTCATCTGAATAATCCATGAGGACCTCTTCATCTTCAGACATTAATTCCATTTGCAAAGACCCATTTTCCAAATAGAGCAACATTCAACATGTTCCAGAGATTTGACATAACGTTGAGGGGCCAATATTCAACCTATTATACTTACATTTTTAAAAAGGCGGAAAAATGTTTTTTACTTCAATACACTATAGCAGCATAATTGGGAAAAAAGGTTAATATGCAGATATAAACAACTACCCAGATCAGGGTTTCTCAACTCAGCAATATTAATGTTCTGGGCTAGATAATTCTTTGTTATGAAGCCTGCTCAGTACATTTTATGATGTTTAGCATCACTAGCTCTACCTACCTCTCAGTTATGACTAATAAAAATGTCACCATACATTGCTAAATGTCCCATGGGTGTGTGTGTGGGGGAGGGGGGGACTGTGGGGGGAGGGATTGCCCCTGGTTAAGAGCAAGTCATCCAGGCTATGGAGGAGTGATATCAGCAACATTGCCAATTAAGCAGCCCCTAACCTGCATCCCTGCCTCAACAACAATAAGTGGGTACTGGGAGCTCTGGAATCCAGGTAGGAGACTGTGAAACCCAGTGCAGTCCAAGCCTGAGGAGAGGCATCTTGAGCAGCATTTCATAACCAGGTGGCTGACTCACCAACCTTGGTGCCGGCTACAAAAAAGGAAATAGCTCTACATGCCTGAGAACTCGGGTCCAGTCCATTGGGCCTTGGGTCTGTCATCAGCATCACAGGCTAAGGGACCCAGAAGGAGTCAAGTTCACCCCGATATCGAGTAATAGACATACAGACCTCAGTCCAGTTGTGGACCCTGAAGTGGCCCATGGAAGGGCTCCAGCCCCTCTTGGCCAGTCTGGGAGCCCCTGGAAGAAAGTCCATCAAGATTCTAAAAGGACCAGGCAGCTGGGCTCCAATTCTTCCCAGCCATAGGGTGTGAATAGTCCTGCTGGCACAGGGACCCTTAGGAGATACTCTCTGGTCAAGGCTACAGACCAGAAACAGCTCTGTGCTTCTGAGGACTTAGTCACAGCCCCATTAGGGTGGGCCCCATCACCAGCATCGTATGGCAAGAGACAGGGAAGCAGTCCCACCCACACAGGGACCTCAGTTCTGCTGTGGACCCTAAAGTGGGAGTGGACCAGCTCCAGCCCCTCTCTGCCATGGTCTGGGAGAGCCCTTAAGCTGTAGATCCTGAAAAGGCCTGTAAATGGACTCTCATCCCAGCCCCCGTATGTGAACAGTCTTTCTGGCACAGAAACCCTGCAGGAGACACTCCTGTCTGCACCCTGAAGATCTTGAACGGGCCCTCTACTGCAAGCCCCCTCATAACCACTGCCTTCCAGAAGTCCTGAGGGTCCAGGGTTCCAGTGGGAGACTGCACCCCCAGAGATCCTGAAGGCCAATCCAACCCCATCACAGCCACAGTCCACCATCAGGCCTGCCAGCCCAGGAACTCAGGAGAAGACATACCTGTCTGCATTCTCAGAGATCCTGAAAGGGCCCCATACTCGGCTCCAGCCCCTCCCAGTCCCAATCCATGAGTAGTCCTGTGAGCAGTCACAATGGCACATTGAGCGGGAGGGAAACACTCACGTCTGTGCCTCAGGAAATCTTAAAAAGGCCCTATAGTCAGCTCTAGCCCCTCCAGCTACAATCAGAGACCAGTCCAACCTACCCAAGAACTTGGGGAATGACAGTCCCATCTATGCCACCAGAGTCAGATGTGCAGACTTCAATCCTGTTTGTTTGTTTGTTTGTTTGTTTTTAAATTATTTTTACAGAAGTAGATAATGTGGCACAATATCATATTCCATATTTTTAATATGACACCTGAAAGAACAAGCAACAAAAGCAAAAATTAACAAGTGGTTCTACATCAAATTAAAACACTTGTAACTACAACAACAAAATCAACAGAGTGAAGAGGCAGCCTATAAAATGGGAGGAGTTTTGCAAAGCATATATCAGATAAAGAGTTAATATCTACAATATATAAGGAACTCCTACAATTCAGTAGCAACCCCCCCAAAACACACACACACACACACACACACACACACACACACACACACATAATCTATTAAAATATGGGCAGAGGACCTGAATAGCCATTTCTTTCCAGGGAAGATAAACAAATGGTCAATAATCTGGATATATATCTGAAGGAAATAAAATCACTATCTTAAAGATATATATGCATCCCCATGTTCAATGCAGTATTATTCACAGTAGCCAATATATAAAAACAACCTTTGCATCCATCAGTGAATGAATGAATAAAGAAAATGTGGCATATATGCATCTGATATTATTATATACGAATTCGTGCACGGGTGGGGGTTCCTAGGCCTGGCCAGCAATCGGGGCCAATGTGGGGGCCGGCCGGCCGGGGGGAGGGACCACAGGAGGTTGGCTGGCTGTGGGAGTGCGCTGACCACCAGGGGGCAGCTCCTGCATTGAGCGTCTGCCCCCTGGTGGTCAGTGCATGTCATAGCGACTGGTCAACCAGTTGTTTGGTCGACCGGTAGTAATGGTCACTTAGGCTTTTATATATACTAGAGGCCTGGTGCATGAAAATTGTGCACATGGGGTAGGGGGGTGTCCCTCAGCCTAGCCTGCAACCTCTCCAATCTGGGACCCCTCAGGGGATGTCTGACTGTAGGATCAGGCCTAAACCGGCAATTGGACATCCCTCTCACAATCTGGGACTGCTGGCTCCTAACCGCTCGCCTGCCTGCCTGCCTGATTGCCCCTAACTGCTTCTGCCTGCCAGCCCAATTGCCCCCAACTGCCCTCCCCTGCTGGCCCAATCACCCACAACTGCCCTCCCCTGCCAGCCTGATTGGCCTCCTCCATGCAAGGCAGCAGAGATGCCGGGACTGGCCTTCTACGTGCCGCGTGGAGCCACGGGACCCCCAGGCCTCACCACGCAGAGCAGCCGCCTGGCCCCACCTCCGCTGTGCACACAGCCATCTTGTGGTGGCCATCTTGTGATGACATCATGTGCGAGGGTGCAAGAACTACCTAGGCTCTTATTAGTATAGATAGATTATATATGGCATGTACATTATCATGTATATATGATATTATTCAGCCATGAGAAAGGTGAAATTCTGCCATTTGTGACAAGATGGATGGACCTAAGTGAACTAAGTCAGACAGAGAAAAACAAATACTATTTGATCTCCCTTGCATTTGGAATTTTAAAAGCCATACTCATATAAACAGAGAGTAGAATCGTGGTTGCCAGTACTCAGGATTGGGGGGAAATTAGGAGATATCAAAGAGGACAAACTTCTAGTAATAAGATGAATAAGCACTGAAGCACTAATATTTAGCATGGTGACTACAGTTAACACTAATATATTTACTTGAAATTTGCTAAGAGAGTAGATCTTAAATATTCTCACCACACACACATACACAAAAATTGTAATTATGTGAGGAAGTGCATGTCTTAACTAACCTTATTGTTATCAACTTTATTGAATCATTTTGCTAAACATACATGTATCAAATCACACCTTAACTTGCAAAATGTTATATGATAATTATCTCTCAATAAAGCCAGGGAGGGGGGAAAACAATTCATCTAAATTATCATAAACAAATACCATGAGATCAAATTTCAGAGGAGGAAGAAACCAAAATGGACTAGTATAGTTAAAGAAGATTTCATGAAGAAAATGAAAAGTGAATTAGTCATTGAATGAAAAAAAAATAGCACATGGAATTATAGATGGAGTCATGGAAAGCATTACTGGCTAATACCTCTTACTGAGAAGCACTGTGAGCTTGTTAAGACCAAGGAAGGACCACACCTCCCTCATCTTTATGTGCTAGACCAGTGGTTGACAAACTCATTAGTCAACAGAGCCAAATATCAACAGTACAACGATTGAAATTTCTTTTGAGAGCCAAATTTTTTAAACTTAAACTTCTTCTAATGCCACTTCTTCAAAATAGACTCACCCAAGCTGTGGTATTTTGTGGAAGAGCCACACTCAAGGGGCCAAAGAGCCGCATGTGGCTCGCGAACCGCAGTTTGCCGACCACTGTGCTAGGTTAACAGCACAGTTCTTGGCACAGAGTAACTTTCAAAACTATTGAGTGAGTCCATGAGGTAAGGTAGATTGGAGTCAGTAGTGAAGAGGCTTAAATGATAGACGATGAAATTTTAATTTTATGTTGTTGCTTGTGGAAAATCTTGAGGGATTTTGAGTAGGAAAGATGAACTAAGCAGAGAAAGCGGTGGTTTATAAAAAATATCAGAGGAGCTAGAAACAAGATCAAGAAAGATCAGCTAAGAAATTATTAAAATAGTCTTGCTGTGAAGTAATGAGTTTAGGGACCAAGATAATAACAGTGGGAATTAAAATGAGGTATCAATGACAAGAAAAAATAATTGTCAGTTTCTTATTATTGGATTTGGAAAAGATGGAGAAAAGTCAGATAGGAGAATTTTCAAGCCAGGATAACTAAGAGAATAGAGTTTGTTCATTTGAGAAAAGTAAAGAAGTCCAGAGAGGGAGAAAGATGATGAGCTTGAGATGAGACTGCACATCCAAGAGTTGTTATTCATTGAGATGCAGGACAGATTATGTTTGATTTTAGGGTTATTTTCAAAAAAGTGATAATAGTTGAGAATGCAGCTAAATAAATATGAGATACATTTTAGGAATTGCTTGCTAGATATTATCCCCATAGAAATCATAAGACCTTTCAGTCACTAAAAAAGTTTTTTTGCAAAGATTTCTGAAACAGTCTGAACTCAAAATCATAAATTCTGCTTTTATTCAGTGGCTTCCATCTTTGACTGAAAACGCAGGCAATTCTAGATTATTACATTATTCATACTCTGACAGGCAAGCCACTGTTTCCTCTGGATACATTGATGTTCAGGACAAAAAGAATATCTTCAAATCAAGTTATATTAACATGTCAAATAAGTTTGAGAATATAATTATGTTTAAAAAAAGACAATTTTTAAAAAATCCATTAAACAACTGAATTTTTTATTGTTGTCAATAGTTTACACAAACTGGTTATTAAGAACTTGTATAAATAATTCTATACTTATTTTTTTCATTTTCTATTCTGTAATTTTTATATTGTTGTCCTTTTAAGCATTTTAATATTATGTTACCATATGTATTTCTTAAGAGTGTAACATTATATACTTAATTAAAAAATAATTTCATTTTAAAAAATAATCACTAGGATTGAAATTAGTGAATGAAGAACAGTAGCAACTCAAACTCCAAATCTGCCCTTAAAGAAAATGGGGATTTTCTTCTACTTTATAGGTTACTACCTTGTCTTATTATCCATGAAGGAGCAGTTTTAAAATCATAACACTAGTCAATATGTGAGTATGCACAAACTGAATTATGGTGTTCAAATTTGGAGAATAATTAAAAATAAGAATCAACAATCAAAATCAGAACAAAAGCATTAATTTTGTTTAATGATTATATGTTATTTGTGTATTTATAAAATAAAAAATATATATTGCTAAAATCAAACCCAGGTTGCAATATGAAATAAGTAACAATTAAGATTGACTAAAAATAACTACATTTACAACACTTTTTAAAGTAACTTTACATTTATATCCAAAAACAAACTAAATAGAAAGCTATTTTTTTAAAAAGAGTTCAGTGTTTCTTATAAATGCTCCTTAGTTGCATACTGAAGAGAATTTCCCGCAAGAGCCAATATTTGTCCAATACATTTAAATAATTAATTAACAAACAAATAAATTAAATAAAAATTGCCATTATTCTCACCACCCTATTCTAGAAGTTAAGCTCACAAATAGATGTCATTTCTAATGCCAGCCTTCGCTGGGAACCCAAATATACATAGGACAGGAGGGACAAGCAGTTTCTGAAGTCTGCAGTGCTTTGGTTAATCATTAATGAGGCTTGGATTTTGTTTCAAGCCCCCTAGATTTTATACCACGGAGCCTGACTCCATGGTTAGATTTGGGATTAGGAGAGGGCATGACTTTCCTTTCCATGGTGGAAGAAGGGTTATTGGGACCTCCAGCAGGTTCTCAGGCAGACTCATTCCAGGAAAGAATATCAGAACTTGAGACTATAAAAACTGACCTCCTTAAAGCTATACAGTGTGAACTCATTTCGTTCACCCCAGGCCCAAGGTGACTGGTATAAATGACGAGTCCAGCAGGTTGTGAGTGGATATGCAGGAACTGCATGAGAGGTAGGGTTCTGGTGAACTAGAAAGCCCCAAAGGCCAGATCTAAAGGGTGCTGAGACTACTGCTGCCTTTAGGAATAGAGACAATGTTGGCTTATCTTCAGATTTTAAGAAAATTCAGAAACCCCAATTTTTATCTCAAATAATATAACTTTAAAATGCTAACTCAAAAACTGTTAAAAACCTATTATGCACAACAAATACAACACTACTGCTACTGATTCAGCCCTATTTGTGCTTTCTGCCATGGATTGTTTTGTTGTTATTTCTGCTTAAAATTAATACTTTTATGTCAAGTATCCTATCTAATAAAGAGGGAATATGCTAATTGACCCTCATGCCATTGCAAAGATGGCGGCGCCCACAGCCAATAAGGAGGGAATATGTTAACTGACTGCCCCACCCTCAAAGATGACGGCACCCGCAGCCACAAGATGGTGGTGCCCAGTCCCCTCAGCCCTGCCGGGGCAGCAGGCGCAGCAAGGCCAGACCCGCCCCCAGGTGGGCCCGGCTGCTCCGCGCACCTGCCTCCGGAGTCCCCCAGTCCCCTCAGCCCCCCAGCCGCCCAGGGCCGGCCCGAGGCGCAGGCAAGTGTCAGATGTTGGCTGCCCGACCACCCAGGGCCGCCCAAGGCTCAGGTAACCAGGGCCAGCCAAGGCTTGCACTGCTGGCGGTGGCAGCAACAGAGGCATGATGGGACATCGCCTTCCCCTGATCACCGGGTCGCTTCCCACCCCTGAGGGCTCCTGGACTGTGAGAGGGGGCAAGCCGGGCTGAGAGACCCCGCCCCCGGCTCCAGTGCATGAATTTTCATGCACCAGTCCTCTAGTAACTTATAAAGATCATAACTCCATATATTAGATCATCTCCATGTAACATTATGGTTTTTTCTAGGTCAACTATAAGTGGAACTAATGAAAATTCAGAATAAATCTTTATACCTGTCATCTAGAAAATTCATTCATTCATTCAACAGACAATTACTAAATGTCTGTTATTTGCAGGTACATTTGAGTCATCTTCAAGATACAAATAAGAAAATTATATGTAATTCCTATTTAATATGAAAATAACACCTTCAAATAAGTGGTAATGATATAAACATATGTGTTTTATACTAGTAAATCAGAAGAAAAATTTTAAAGCAGATCTGTGGACTCAAAGAGAAAACTATGATTACTAAAACTGAGTATATTATTCATGAAAAGTATCTTTAAAAAATAGTAATGTCTGTTAGAAGATGAATATATTTGAATCTCCAACAATGTTAGATTATGAGCACTAAATATTTCTGCACAATGTTTTGACAAAGAATATTAATAGCAAGAGAAAACAATTGCTACTTGTCTTGAAAACATTTAAAAGATGTTTCTGACATGTATTTTATGTTATGGAGATAACTTTTTATATCCAATAGAAAAGTTACATTTTCTACACACTAAAATATGAATACTACTTAATGTTTACCCTTTCATAAAAAAACATGCTAATAAAAAACAATGGCAAGATCTATAAAATATCCATTGCCATTCAAATTGAAGTCACTCAGAAATATTAAATAATAGCAAACCGAGGAAAGGAGAAACAATCTCAACCTCCCAATTCTGCAGGAAGCAAGAAAAAAAAGTGGGCAGCTTTTAACCTTTTATTTAGTGAGGCTATATATGATACTACTAAAAAGCAAGGACTTTATAATCATACTGGCTTTTATAACCAGCCTGTGTTTTCATCTACACTCTAATTCTTAAGAGAAGAGTCATCTTATCAAGGGGTTAGGTTTAAACTGAGTGAATAAGATGGAAATGAGGTACACAAAAATTACCCTAGGAATCCCCTTGAGAATAGACCACATTGGAAAACAACATGCCACCTCTTAATAAATCATAATTGCTTATTTTCTCTCTGCTGTGTTTCTTTCATTAAGTACCAGATACATTAGCAGGTGTGTGTTTAAGGATCATATCATACAAAGTAAAATCTAATTTCTCACTAGTGTTAAGAATGGACTAATAGGTGGAATCATCCATATTATTTAAACTGTCATTTCACTTCCTATCTTCCTTTCTACCAGCAGTGAATTCATGTAAGATTATTGACACGGCGTATACAATGTGATACCACTGTAAAAATAGACAAGCTTGGACACAGACAATAGGGTGGTGAATGCCTAGGGTGGAGGCAAGCTGGAGGGGGCAATGGAGGAAAAAAGGGGACATGTAATACTTTAACAATGAGGGATTTAAAAATAAATAAATAAAAGGGACATGTAATACTTTAACAATGAGGAATTTTTAAAAAATAAATAAAAAGTAAAAAATAAAAAATATATATAAATAGATAAGCTTTCTTATTAGTAAAATAATGACAATAATATATTTTTCTCAGTGGTACTGAGAGGATTAAGTGAGAATCTATAATAATAAAAGCATAATATGCTAATTAGACCGGACATCCTTCCGGATGAAGCCGGGGCTGCGAGGGAAGCCCAGGTCCCGGGTGCCAGAGGGAAGCCAGTGCCGGCAGCCCAGGGAAGGAAGGCCTACTCTTGTACGAATATGAGACATATTCTCATTATATATATGTTTAGGAGAGTGCCTGTCACATGGTGGGCTTGTAATAAATTATAGCTATCATTCATTTAATTCAGCAAATAATTTCCCTACAAATAAATGTTAGTGATATGAAAAAAGTATTACCTTTCAATTTTGAAGTGAGGCTCAAAGGTCTTCTCCAGCCCCAAAACATGTATAAAGCTATTTTCTTAAGGGACTAATATAATCAATCTTATAATTTAGAAGGATGTGCTAATATATTCTGTTTGACTCTCCAGACCCATTCTTTCCCTTTTCCACCCTGCTCTGGGCCTTGGAAGGCCAGCCTTTATGGGCTCCCTGGCTCTCAGTTTGGGTTTAGCCAATAGGAGGCATGAGCAGGGGACTGAAGGGAAAAGAAGAATAGGAGGTCAGTTTTCCCTGTTTTCCTCCAAGCCATAGATCAGAATGGCTGTATTCCGATACCAAATGCCACAGCCCTTGTCACCTGGCCTCCTACATCTGGAACTCTCTCTCATTTGCTTTTGGAAGGTGCTTCTTTTCCTGGCCTGTGCAGGTAACTGCTCCCCTTTGTTACATAGAGGATAAATTGGAAGGAAAGATGACTGGAAGCAGAGAAACTTAGAGAACATAAAGACTTCAGTCACCCTGCTCAAGCAGAGCCAAAAACTAGACACCTAGGATTGCAGTCAAGAAATATTGGCTATTTGATTATGAATGCCATCATCCAGGAGAATGGGAAGCTAATGCTCAAAAGCCTGAACTCCCCCAGTGGCATGTAGATTACAGATTTTATAGGACAAAGTCACAGGACACCCGAGGTTAGGGGCTCGAGGTTGTGCTGGGAGCTGATTGATCAGAGGTGAGTTAAGAGTAATAAATTATTTCTTCAGGTCTTGAGGAGAGTTCTGATGTTGGTTTCAGTGTCCCTCTATCTGGTTTCATAGGAAAGCAGCTGGGGGCTGGTTCCACCTCAGGGCTCAGTCTCTGGAACATAACTTAAGTCAAGATGTTATCCTTAGCCTGCCAGAGGCCTGGACCTTGTGATCCTGGTCATTAGTCAGGTCCAGGCTACTGTCTTCTGCTGCCTCAGGGGTTGCTGATTACCCTGGGAAAAGGCTAGGTCTCTAAGGGGTATAGATAGAAAGAGAGATATGATTTCTAGAGCTAGGATTTAAAGCTAAATTTAATCAAAGTCATAAGACCCTGGGTTTCAATACTACTTAGAAACTACAGTCATGCACCACCTAAGGATGATTCACAATGACAGACGCATATACACAGTGATCTTATCACCTGGTGACCTGGTAGCCATCCTAACATGATAGCACTGGCTACAGATGTGTCTTCGAGGTAGCCTGTCCTGTCCTATTTGACTTTCTCATGGAACTCACTCCTACCGCTCTTCCTTCTCCTCCTCCTCCTCTTCCTCCCCCCTTGTCTGTACTTACATCTATCCTTCTGTCAGTGCTCCCAAGGGCAGTCCAAGAGGAGCCAGTGGTCAAAAAGTCAGAAGGCTCCTCCACCCCACCCAGTCAGATATCTTCCTTGGGACCCTGTTGTAGTAGCACCAAGCATTTACTCACATTTTTGTGATGATGTGGTATAAACAAACCTACCGCACTGCCAGTCCTATAGAAGTATAGTACAAACAATTACAGTAGTAGGTTCTACCATCTAGGTTTGTGTAACTGCACTCTATGATGTCGCCATGACAAAATAGCCTAAGAACGCTGTCCTTAAGCTGCACAGGACTGTACTTGTAGACAGGAAACATCCTTAGATCTGACCAAAGCAGTAAGTGATGAGTCAGAGAAAACAGGACAAAAATAAGATGCACTTAGAATATATCTAGTATAGGATAGAAAATAAATTGCAACGCATTGGATGAAAGAGCAGGGAGAGAATAAGTCCAGGAGGGTGCCCAAGTATTTTGCTTTAACAAGTAAATTAAGATTGATGCCATTCACAGACACAGGGAGGCGATACCATCTGTTGCGTTTACCCTCCCTCTCCCATCCCCCTCCCCTCCCCACACACACACACCCTTTGTTTCCATCATCACTCTTTTGGAAACTAATTGTTTGCTTCTTTGAGGTATCTCTTGTATTTTATTCACCATTTACTAGGACCTCACCTAGTCTCCTTTCTGAGACTGTAAAAATTATTGAATACATGTCTTTCTTTTTAGGTAGTCAAAAATTTTAGAGTATTATTTTTTAATTTTTAAAATCTGTTTTAAACAGTTCTGTTGAGATAAAACTGACAAAATAAACTGCATTTGTTTGAATTGCACAATGTGGTAAGTTACATACAGCTGTGAAACTACCACCACAAGCAAGATCATTAACATAGGCATGACCTCCAAGAGTTTGCTGTTGGCCTTTTGTAGTCCTTCCTTCACACACCTCTTCCCATATCCTATTATACCCCAGGTCCTGGCAACAACTAATCTGATTTTTGTCACTATACAGTAGGATGTATTTTCTAGAAATTTATGTAAGCGATATATTTATATTTACAAATAAAAATATAAATTTATATAAATAATACATGTTTTCTTTCCTGGCTTCTTTCACTCAGCATAATTACCATGAGATTTATCTATGTTGTGGCATGCATTCTTTGCATGTAAATGATATTTATTTGTATGAATACAATTATTTCTACATTTACCTTTTGATGAACATTGGGGTTGTTCCCAGGATTTTTTTTATATGCATATATAAGTTTGATGAAAGAGATCATATTTTTCACAGAAATTGCTAATTCTGCCATAAAAGTTAGCAATCTAAAAATCAAAAGATAAGATTAAATTACATTGGACCTCCAAAAAGGCTTTTATTACTTTGTGTGTTTTTTTATTGTTTCTAAGTACACTATATTTGTACTTAGTTTCATTCTAAAACTGAAAAAATGAAAAGACATATCATCATTCACTTGCCTTAAGGACATATTAAACAAAGTAAAAAAATCTTGATGGTGACCTATTTCCGTTTTATCCCTATATCTATCAGTATTTACACACAGAGTAGTGTATTTGAGAAAAACAACTGCATGAAAATCATTGCAATCTAGTGGCATGAAAACAATAAACAAAAACATAAGGATATCATGAAAATAGAGAGGAAGTAACAATAAAAAAGTGCTGAATCAAACTTATAGGCTTGTGTACATTTTTGTGGGTCTAAAGATTGAGAAATCATTTAATACTAATATTGAATTTCTGTGTAATTTTGCAGTATACTAGGCCTCAATGTCTAGATTGCTCTTGATTTTTCTGAAGTTTTGTTTAGGTTTCCGACTCCTGTTGTAATAGTTTTCTAGAGATTATTCTATAAAAAGACATGGGGAAGTCATATTTGTGTTAAATAAGTATTTTCTTCTGTATGGTTTTCAGAATGATTTTCTTCTGTGCCTGGAGGGGAATGAAAAACAGTCATTCCTCCAACAGGAAGCCTGGAGAAATATCCAGCTCAGCTATGTGGTCACGTGTGGCTTCCTGTTACATTCCAGGAATTGCTCTTGGGTGTAAACAATCACCTTCCGGGGACAGGCCATGGCTGCATCTGCCTTAGGTATCACTCTAAACTTGTAGAACATTTGAAATATCTGGCTATAGCTGTAAAATTAATTCTGATATAGCAGAAAGGCACTGTTGAATGTGTCAAACTTTTGTCGAGTAGGCACAACTTTTTTAAGGCAAACAGAATGCATTATTGAGTGCATTCTATGCATCTTTTACCCCAAATAAAGCATAGATGTATTGCTTTGTCATATTGAAAAGCATGTTTGAAAGAGAAATTTTCACAAATCTTTTTAAGCTTTCCAGCACCTGCCAACAATAAACACAATAAACAAAAACCTGACTATAAAAATGTCCACATCATCATCAGAAAATAATAATGTTTAATTTGAAATATTATCTATAATAATAAAAGCATAATATGCTAATTAGACCGGACATCCTTCTGGGCATCCTTCCGAATGACCTTCCAGACAAAGCCGCAGCGAGCGGGGGCCGAGGCAGATGCCCCCCACCTGCCACCTGGCTGCCACACCGAGGCAGAGGCAGCTGCCGCAGTGGCAGGGGCTGAGCCCCTTGCATGATTTCATGCATCCGGCCTCTAGTTAAAAATAAAACACAACCTTATTAATAATATAGTTATGTTAGTCAAAAGTTAGGACATTACTGCATAAAGACATAAAAATCTACACTCAATGACTACATAGAGATACAGATAAGACAGAAGGAGTTCATCTCAGAATTGACTAAGAGCATAAACGGTGGTGTCCAATCTGGGAGCTACTAGCCATGTGTAGCAATGTTGATGTAAATGCAAATTAATTAAAATGAAATAAAATTAATATTTCAATTCCTTAGCCACATTTTAAGTGCTCAGTAGTCACAGAATAGGTACAGAGCATTTCTATTACATATGAATACATAGTACATATGAACACAAAGGAATATCAGTTTAACTGAGTGCAATTAAAATAACAAAATATATGAGCATGTGCAAACAATGCTAGAATCCCTCCCAGGGCCTTGGAAGGGACCTGTGCATGGTAAATCCATCCTGATAAAAGGATGAATTCTTCACTGACACACTGAATAATAAAGGTTGAAATATAAGGGTTCTGATTAAATATAAGATAGAATTCTTGACATGATTGTTGAATGTCGACATTATGACTTAATAGATTCACAAGTTCAATATTCAAGAAGCTGTTTATTTCTTTATAGTTCTTTGTTTTTGTTTAAAATATACTGTCACAAGAAAATTGGTAGCTTCTAAAATCTTTATGATCTGATATCTACATTTCTGTAACATAAGGTATGTGAGAGAGGGTCAAAGTGATACATGTCAACATTAAATAATTTGTTATAATATCAGAAACCTAGCCATTACTGAATGAAGCAGTAAAATTTTTTTAAAAAAGTAAATTTTAAACAAAACGTAAGAGATCACTAGCCATCCATTTTACGTTTTCTCAATTACTATTGATGCTTTACTGAATTCTTGTTCTATCCTGTGCTATGAACAGAACAGTTTTTTCTACTTTTTCTGTTATCAGGTAACATATAGTAGCTACAAAAGCATTTGGTTTAATCCTTTCTGAAAGGAGATAGCCAATGTTTCCTCATTTCATTTTTTTTCTCAGTCCTACATAATACAAACAAAACAGCTACTCCTGGAAAATGGTGGTAGATATTAAAAAAACAAAAACAAAACAACAACAACAGAATCTCATCAGCACTCTCCTCACTCCAGATATCATGTAGCAGATAAAAGGGAAAGACAATAGGAACTCAGCAATTATTCTCCCCTCAATTAATTGTTCTCTCTTACAATTGCTGTTCTATATTTACATTACATAGGGTATATCATTCTAAACTTCTTCATTCCCTCACCCTAAAATCATCAAATTAATAATTTAGCCCTGATCGTTTCTATGGCAACCATCATACAGTGGAACAGACACATCTGCTCCTTGATAAACTCACCTTTTGAACAAGCATAGAGTTTAAGATTTTAGGTTTATATTAGAACAAAACTTGAAACAGATGCATGTTATCAGAGCACATCAAGTTCCCTAAAAACTGACAAGTGGCTTCTCGATAATTGGAAAAGAATACTAGCTAAGTCTGAACTTTTACAAAGTATGATTTATAAAGATGGTTTTAAAATCAGCAAATATTTCCTTAGTAACCTGAAGCATTGCACATGGAGTCTACAGAAGAAACTAGACCTTTCTCCTATAGAAGTCTGCAATCCGGTGGAAGAAAGGACATGAAAGGTCCTTTAGGTGGTAACAGCATTAAATTGATAATCAACTATGAAAGTAGGAAAATTCAGCAAAAATGTAATTGTTGTATGACTGTATACAAATTTAGGGACGTGATCCAAAGGAATCATGGGGGTGTATGGTGTAACATGAACAAAAGCAAAGAGACAGTAAAGCATAAGACATTTGGGAAGAGAAGGGTCATCTACCTTATTTCAGGTCCAAAGTTAGCATGGGGAAATATCTGAAAAAAAATATAAAGGAAATGTTGAGAACCAGAATATAGATGCGGGCTTGAATTCAAGTTAAGCATTTGATTCTACAGATAATGCAAATACAATGGGGGGGGGTGACCTTATAGATTAACAAAGCAATGTGTACAGTAACTTAGGAGAAGTAATCTGGCAGTGCTAGCAACATGATACCAAATGTAGAGAAAAGAACAGAAGCAAAGAAATTTGTTCTATTATTAGAATCCCGTATGTTAACACATTCCTGAGTTCTGGAAAAAATTTTATTTGGTCATAAGGAAATAGTTTTTATCTATTAAGTTATATGAAACAGCATTTTATTTAAGAATTTTGTGTCTATATACATTGATGAGGTTGATGTATGGTTTTCTTATTAGTGGAATCCTAATCATTTTATTAATGATATGATTTATTGTGTGCTTCCTATATGTCTAGAATTATGCTAATTCTTTTCCATCTATTTGTATGCTATTTCATGTTTATAGCAAACCTTCTTATATTACAGGAGAGGAAATTTAAGTTTAAAAGTGGCCACTTGACCAAAGTTACACAATTAATAAATGGCAGAGTAAGAATTTGAATTTGCCTGACTCATTCAGAAGCTTTCACTCTGACAAATATGCTGTGCTGTTTTATAGAATAAGATTTATCATAGAGTAAATTAAGGACTTTGTTACCTTTTTATTTGTTCTAAAGCTAATACCATATAATAAAAAGTTTCAGTTTCTTTAAATGATATAGGGATTCCCAGAGAATCTACTGTGTCTAGCTGTGTTTACATGGTACACAATATTTGGATATGAACCTTTTACACATTTATTTAATATACTTCACTTACTAATTCAAATGTATTCACAGATCGCCCACTATGTTCTAGACACCAAGTGCTAGAGATAAAAAGAAAAGATCTGACCACATCCTTCTTCTTAAGAGTTCACATTCTGATGGGGAAAATAAGATTGTAAACAAGTACACTAAAATATCTGAAATAAAAAAAAAAAATTTACTAGGTCAGTTCAGTAGCAGATTTAAACTGGATAAAGAGAGAATAGGCAAACTTGCAAATTGGCCACTGAGATTATTTAGTCCAAGGAACAGAAAGTAAAAAGCATTTTAAAAATGAACAGAGACTCAGAAAACCAGAGACATCATCAAGCATATCCACAGATGCATAATGGATCCCCAAAAGGATAAGAGAGAGATAAAGAGGCAGAAATAATATTTGAAGAAACAATGAGTAAAAAACATTTCAAATTGGAAAAACTTTAACCTACAAATACAAGAACCTAAAAAAACTAAAGTAGGATAAACTCAGAGATCCACACCTAGACACATCATAATCAAATTGTCAAAAGACAAGAGAGAATCTTAAAAGCAGCAACAGAGAAGAAACTCCTCACGTACAAGAAGTCCTTGATAAAATTAATGTCTGAGTTCTTGTCAGAAATCATGAAGCCACAAGGCAATTGTATTATATATTCAAATGTTGAAAGAAAAAGACTACAAAATGAGAATTTTATATCCAACAAAACAAACTTTCAAAATCCAAAGGAGAAATTAAGGCAGTCCCAGATTTAAAAAAAAAAAAAAAAAAAACTAAGAGAATTTGTTGCTAACAGACTATCCTTACAAAAAAGTAAAAAGAGTATTTCAGCATAAGATAAAAGAACATTAGACTAACCCTAATTCACATGAATAAAGAATACTGATAAAAGTAAATATATAGGTGCCCTAGCTGGTTTGGCTCAGTGGATAGAGTGTCAGCCTGTGGACTGAAGGGTCCCGGGTTCGATTCCAGTCAAGGACACATGCCCAGGTTGTGGGCTTGATCCCATTGTGAGGCATGCAGGAGGCAGCCAATCAATGGTTCTCTCTCATCATTGATGTTTCTATCTCTCTCTCCCTCTCCCTTCCTCTCTGAAATCAATAATAATATATATATATTTTTTTAAAGTAAATATAAAAGATAATATAAATGTATTTTGGGTTTTTTTCTATTTTTTCTCTTAACATATTTAAAAAACAACTATATAAAGCAATAATGATGAAACTGTTGATAGACTTATATAGAGATGTAATTTCAATGGAAATAATAGCACAAGGGAGGGAAGAGCAAATGTATATATATGGACCTAATTTTTGGATAGTATTGAAAATAAATGCATATTAATCTGAACTAAATTGTTATAACTTAAATTGTTCAACAATGATAATTATAATCTGAGAGGTTGTATATAAATAAATACAGGTATTTATTTTTATATATGAAAGAAATAAAGGAATGAAAAGGGTATGTTAGAAAATATCTATTTAACACAAAAGATTGTAATAATGGAAGAAACAAGGAATACAAAAGATGTAAGACATACAAATTTGAAGGGATAAATAGGCAACTCAACAATAATACAGTACATGCATACTTCAACACCCAATTTACCATAATGAATAGAAATCTGTGGGCAAGATCTATTTACAATTCACATTCTACTAAATGTTTAAGTAAGAATGAATGACAATCTTTAACAAACTCATTCAAAAAACTGGAAGAGAAGGTAACATTTTACAACTCATTCTAAGAATTCAGTCATGCCCTCACACCAAAACCAGAAGATCTCATTTCTAAAAAGAGTACTGGCTGATATTCCTTATGAAGGTACACACAAAAATTCTCTACAAAATACTAGTAAAACTAATCCAGTGATATATACAGGCAGTACTTGGGTTTGGTGATTACATTGCCATCTCCCATTTATGTATAAAAAAAAAAGTTCCATCATTTTGACATATGTACATATGTGCTTTATGTTTTTTATTATTTATTTACCACAAGTAAAGGTCAGGAATTGTTATCTTTCTTTTAAATTTTTTGTTACTGTTTCATTTCATTACTGCTGTGTATGTGCTCCATGTGAGTGACATAGGTGCTTATGTAGGTGGGTTCCGACTTACGGTGAAAATCGTGTTACGTCGCGCCGTAGGAATGAATCTCCGACATAACCCAAGGACCTACTGTAAAAAGGATTGCACACTATTACCAGGTGGAATATAACACATGAATGCAACATTGTTCAACCAATGAAAATCAATCAATGTAATACATCATATTAATAGGACTAAAGACAAATGCCATATAGTCATCTCAATAGAAGCTTCAAAAGCATTTGCAAAAATTCAACATCCTTTCATGATTAAAAATGCTCACCAACTAAGAGTGGTACAGAATGTCCTCAGTCTCATATAGAGTATTTTCGAGAAACCCACAGTCACCATCATACTTAATGGTGAAAGACTGAAAGCTTTCTCATTGAAATCAGGACAAGTATATCTGCTTTTATCAATTCTATTCAGTATTGTACAAAAGTTTCTAGTCAGTACAATTAGGCAAGAAAAAGAAACAAAGAGCATCCAAAGAGGAAAGAAAGAAATAAAACTATCTCTATTCACAGATGACATGACTTTGCATATATAAAATTTTAAGGAATCCACTATAAATTATTAGTACTAATAAGCAAGTTTAGTAAAGTTGTAGGTATAAGATCAATATACAACTATCAATTTTATTTCTGTACACTAGGAATGAACAATCTGAAAGTGAAATTTTGATACCATATAAAGAATTCACTATTTAAGAATAAATTTAAGAAAAGAAGTGTAAGACTTATATAGTGAAAACAACTAACACTGTAGAAAGAAGACTTAGATAAATGGAAAGTTATACCATATTCAAGGATTGGAAAGCTTAACATTGTTAACATGGCAATACTCCCTCAAATTGATCTAAAGATTTAGTGCAATCCCTATCAAAGTCCTAACTAGCTTCCTTGCAGAAATTGAAAAGCTGATCCTAAAATGCAAGGGATCGAGAATAGCTAAAACAATCTTGAAAAGGAAGAACAAAGATAAAGACTCGGGCAGTGTGGAACTGACATATAGATCAATGAAATCAAATGAGAGCCCTGACCGGTTTGGCTCAGTGGATAGAGCGTCAGCCTGTGGACTGAAGGGTCCCAGGTTCGATTCCGGTCAAGGGCATGTACCTTGGTTGCGGACACATCCCCAGTAGGAAGTGTGCAGGAGGCAACTGAATCGATGTTTCTCTCTCATTGATGTTTCTAACTCTCTATCCCTCTCCTTCTCCCTTTCTCTCTGTAAAAAAATCAATAAAATATATTTAAAAAAAAAAAAAAAAGAAATCAAATGAGAGTCCATAAGTAAATCCTCATACTTATGGTCAATTGATTTAAAACTAGGGAGCCACAACAATTAAATGGAAAAAGAATAGTGTTTTCAACTAAGAGTGCAGGATATAGACATACGAAAATTAGATAAAATATCTATATATGTAAAAGTTGAAGATACAAAAATCATAGACAAAAACAAACCTTTGCCCACTGTGATGTGCAATGTCTAAGTCTGCTCGAAGTGTCATAACAAAATACCAGAGTGTGTGGCTTAAACAACAGGAATATATTTTCTCATAGTTCTGGAGGCTGGAAGTCCCATATCAGTATGCTGGCAGATTCAGTTTCAGGTGAGAGTTCTTTTCCTGGCTTCTAGAGGGCCATCTTCTTGATGGTCCTCCCAAGGCAGGGAGAGAGAAGAGATCTCTGGTGCCTTTTCTTATGGACACACCCTTAGACCTCATTTAACCTTCCTTAAATGCCTTATTTCCAAATTCAGTCTCACTAGGGTCAGGGCTTCAACATACAGATTTTGGGGTTACATAAACATTCAGTTCATTACAGACAACATCCTCTCCTTCTCTGTTTTACATTCCTGGTTCCTTATTCTTGGTTCTCAGAAGACTTTCTAAATAAACTATCTAATACAAGAAGCAGTTTTAGGGGGAACTCAAGCTAAGATAAGAATTACTTCCAGAAATTTCCATAGCAACATTGTCTGTGATTGCAAGAAAGTAGAAGTAATAGAAATGTCAATTGATGATATAATGGAAAAATAAATTATAGTATATACATACTGGAATTAAGTACTAGAGTTAAAATGACATAAGAAGTAAATCGCAAAAGAATATATACTGTATAATTCCATTTATATGAAGTTAAAAAACAGACAAATTCAACAAAATGTTTTTTTGTTGTTTAGGCAATACATTCAGATGCAGTAAGGCTATAAAGAAAATCAAAGAAATGATAAACACATCATTCAGTGGTTAACCCTGGGGATGAAGAAAGAGAGCTTCAGAGTTATTGGCAATGTATTTCTTAAGCTGGATTGTTGTGGATATAGAGTTGTTGGTTTTACTATTTTTTTTGCAGCATCCATATATCTTTATACCATATGTATGTCATATTTATAGTTTTATATGAATGCATGATATATTTAATAGACATTTTAATAAAAGTAGTTAATTTTTTAAACAAAAATAATAACTTGAAGCACGAAGAGTAGGCTTTTAAAATACAAGCTTCGTTAAGTGATACACTCATTTAATTTTTTAAAAAATAAAACAGCAAAGCTGGTGGGTTTTGTTATTGTTGTTGTTGTTGTTTGTTGTTTTTTTGTGTGTTTTTTTACCATTAGCATTTTCAAATTTAACTAGGGAAAATCCTAGGAAGAGGAAAACATGTTTCTCTCCTAAGCAGCATACATTTTGAAGTCTACCAATAGGGAAACATCTTCCATGAATAAATTTCAGGAGGGAATAAATGTTATAATTTACCAACTAGATGGCTGCCAAGCTTTAGTGACTGAAAAGGCAGCAGATTTAAGGTGCTTTTTTTCTTCTCTTTCAGGTTCCACTTTGCTAGCTGGAGACAAGCCAAGACCTTTAGATGACTCCATTTGTCACTCTGTAAGATGAAGACAATACTTGCCATCTCCCAAATGGAGGTTATGAGGCTTAATCTGTCCATAAAGCATTTGAAGGTCCTTGTAATAAAGATTATAACCTTATATAAAATTTGTTGTATTTTGTAAGTGCGAGTTTGCAAGACCAGTTACCTTGAAGCTGTTCTTTCCCTAAGAATTAGGCCTGTAGTTTAAGATTCTAGCACAACAAATATGCGGTTCAATCTTAGTTAGAGATTCTTGGTCTTAAATAACTAGGCTTCTCACTGTCATGGTTAATTAAAAGAGATTATAGCTGTTTTCCACTTACTATTTTTTTCCACTTACTGTTTTTGCATACATTTATCCTTCCTGAAATTTAAATAAAACTAGAGGCCCGGTGCACGTGGGGTCCCTTGGCCTGACCTGCGCCCTCCAGCAATCCAGGACCCCTTGGGGGATGTCAGACTGCCAGTTTCAGCTCCATCCCCCAGGCCAGGATGAGGGACCCCCACTGGTACACAAATCCATGCACTGGGCCTCTTGTATGCATATAAGACCTTTGGTTACTCTCTTCCCACCCTCCTGCCTCCCCCCTTCCCTCTGAGATTCATCAGTCTATTCCATGTTTCCATGCCTGTGCATTGAGTGTCTGCCCCCTGGTGGTCAGTGTGCATCATAGCTACTGGTCAAATGGTCGAATGGTTGCTTAGGCTTCTATATATATAGATTACAAATATGGAAGCTGGTTACTACTTGCTCCTAGACACAATCCTAAAAGTGGAAACAGGATGGGTAGTATATATGGTTTAAAATCTAGAAATCTATATGTTACATAAAATGTAGGTATAAATACTTACCTCAAAAAAATTTCCCTGCCCTAAGAAAGATTTTTTTTCTTATTGAAAATCATGTTTTTCTCAAAAAATTAAAAATAGAACTATCATATAATTTAGCAATACAAATTCTGGGTATTTATTTGAAGAAAACAAACACTAATTCACATATATATGTATTCATTGCATTATTTACAATAGTCAAGACATGGAAGCAACCTGTTAATTGATAGATGAATGTATAAAGAATCCTATCTAATAAAGAGGGAATATGCTTATTGACCATCACTCCATCACAAAGATGGCTGCATCCACAGCTGAGGCCAAGTTCCCATAAGAAGCCTTAATGAGCAATCAGCAGGGACCTGAGGCTACGCCCTCCCCTGCCCCTGTGGGGCTTGACAGGGGACCTCAGGCCGCACCCCCCAACCCGGCAGGGTTTGACAGGGGACCTCAGGCTGTGCCCCCCGCCCTGGTATCAGGCTGGGGGACCTCAGGCCATGCCCCCCCCACCCAGTGGGGCTTGACGGAGGACCTCAATGTGAACTTCCCGTCCTGGTGCTGGGCTAGGGGACCTCAGGCTGCTCCCCCTGCCCCAGCACCAGGCCAGGGGACCTCAGGCCATGCCCCCTGCCCAGCGGGGCTTGACGGGGGACCTGAGGCTGCACCCCCCTGCTTGTGGGGCTTGACAGGGGACCTAAGGCTGCAGCCCCCGCCTGGCAGGGCTTGATAGGGGACCTCAGGCCATGACCCCCACCTGGTGGAGCTTGACGGGGGACCTCAGGCACTCCCTCTGCCCCATTCTGGGCTGGGGGACCTCAGGCACACCCCTGTACTGGCGCCGGGCCAGGGGACCTGAGGCTACAGCTCCTGCCTGGCAGGGCTTGACAAGGATGGGACTGGCCATGTCTGGATCTAGCCCAATGGGGGGAGGGGTGGCCAGGTCTGGGTCTCATGTGATTTTGAGGTGCAAGTGGGTGGGCGGGGACTTGACTCTGGGTCCCGTGGTGTGCCCCAGACTCTGACAGGAGGAAGGTTTTCATATACATTTCACTAATTTTCTTTCATCTCTGACACTTCTATTATAGAGAAAGGGCAAATAGCAATATTAAATTATTTCCTCTAATTAATCCCTTTAATGTGCATGAATTTTGTGCACCGGGCCACTAGTATCATAATAAAAGGCTAATATGCAAATGGTCATCACACTGTGACACCATAACGCCCGATCAGCAGGGACCTGAGGTTGTGTGGTGCCGGGCCGGGACCAGGGGATCTGAGGCCGGGCCCCCCACCTCGGCACAAGCCAGGAGACCTGAGGCTGTGCAACCCGCCTGGCAGGGCTTGACAGGAGTGGGGCTAGCCAGGTCTTGGTGTCACCCAATGGGGGTGGGGCTGGCTGGACACTTCTATTACAGAGAAAGGACAAATAGCAATATTAAAATATTTCCTCTAATTAATTCCCTTTTAATGTGCACTAATTTCGTGCACCGGGCCATGTATATATACACACACACACACACACACACACACACACACACACTAGAGTCCCGGTGCATGGATTCGTGCACCAGTGGGGTCCCTCAGCCTGGCCTGCTGGGATCAGGCTGAAACTGGCTCTCTGACATCCCCCAAGGGGTCCCAGATTGCAAGAGGGTGGTTCTCGGGTGATGCACCCCAGAATCGGGCTCCCTCCTCTCTGGTTCTGGGTGTGTCACCCGAGAACCATAGCTGCCAAATCACCACAGCTTGGCAGTTCCTGCATTGAGAATCTGCCCCCTGGTGGTCATTGCGTGTCATAGCTACCGGTCAGATGGTGGAACAGTCAGATGGTCGCTTAGGCTTTTCTATATATAGATATATATACATCGATATATACCATAAAATATTACTCTGCCAAAAAAGGAATGAAATCTTGAACCTAGGGAGTATTATGCTAAGTGAAATAAGTCAGACAGAGAAATACAAATACTGTAGAATTTCAATTAAAGTTGGAATCTCAAAAACAAAGCAAACAAATAATCAAAAGAAAACAGAAACAGACTCCTAGATAAGAAAACAAACTGGTGATTACCAGAGGTGGGGAAGGAATTGGGGGAGGGGGGCAAGTATACAAAATAAATAAGTCATGATGATATAATCTACAGCATAGATAATATAGTCAGTAATATTGTACTAACTTATTTTTGGTGACAGATGGTAAATAGGTTTATCATGGGGATCATTTCATAATGTATATAAATATTGAATCACTATGATGTACACCTGAAACTAATAGGATAGTATATGTCAATTATATGTCAATAAAAAACAGATTAAGGTAAAATGAAATAGAATTGAATAGGGGGATATTGTGTTATTAATATTATAGTTTAATGATTAAATTCTGGATACATATTATATTTGCATTTTATAATAGCACTAGAGGCCCGGTGCATGACATTTGTGCACTGGCGGGGGTGGTCCCTCAGCCCACCTGCACTCTTTCACAGTCCGGGACCCCTCAGGAGATGTCTGCCTGCTGGCTTAGGCCCGCTTCCCCAGGCGGACATCCCCCAAGGGGTCCTTAGTGCTACAGCGGAGGTGGAAGAGGCTCCCATCACCGCTGCTGCACTCACCAGCTGTGAGCCCGGCTGATGGCTGAACGGTGCTCCCCCTGTAGGAGGGCACTGACCACCAGGGGGCAGCTCCTGCATTGAGCGTCTTCCCCCTGGTGGTCAGTGCACATCATAGTGACCAATAGTTCCACTGTTCAGTCGATTTGCATATTAGAGCTTTATTATATAGGATTAGGAAGAAAATACTTTTTAACAATTCATGTTGTTACTTGCCAAAATTTGTTAATTTCTATTCATCATACTGTAAAGGTATTTTTACCTTCAAGATTTAAGACATTGAAAAATAGCTCCATGCCTCAAGTCTCGGTATCTTCAGAATTAGGAGGCATCAGTTTAGCTTTTAGAGACATTGAAGTATCAGCCTTTCCCATTCTGTTTATAGTTTAACAACATCTCTGAATATATTTAACTAGTTCACTTTTCTTTTCATCCAACTTCCCCTATTCATATTTTTTATTCCTTTATTCAACAGACATTTATGCCTACCTACTGTGTGTGAAAGCTTTGCTAAATGAAGAGATACAAATAAAACATTGTCCCTGCCTTCTAAGAAATTCATAGTCTAATAGACAAGACAGAGCAGAAAATATATGATTTTAATTCAGTGATCATGCTTAAACCAATATTTCAAAGGAAAAACAAATGCATTTTTGTGGCATCCATGTGTGAATGATCTTGTCAAACCCCTACTTAATACCTCTCATGGCTTCTATAGGTCTCAGTAGAAACTTGAACTTGGGACACACAACCATCATGAACAAACATCCTTTGCCCACTATTGACAGGATAGCCCCCCCGCCCCTGCAGCCACATTGACTTCTCACAGCCCAACCTGTGCCATATATCTTTCCCTATGTTGTACCCTTTGCTTGTACCTTCTCTTTTGCTAGATGATTCTTATTCTTTGGGTCTTATCTTAGGAGCCTTCTCTGGAAAGCCATCTCTGACTCCTTCAATTTTATTTAGATAACTCTCCTCTTTGCTCCCATAGAATTCTGTGCATATCTTATAGCATTTATCTTTTCCTTTTATTTATCTGCCCTGGTAGGCTATTCAGTCCTTGAAAGCAACTCTCTCTCTTTCATTCATCTTTGACCCTATTATCCATCACAGTGCATACTTTCATAATATATACCCAATAAACTATTGACCTAATACCTTATAACATGAATAATTATACCTGTATATAAAGTTACACCTGAAAGAAAAAAAACATAGGAAATATAAGAGCACATAGAAGAAGCACATAACTGAAACATGAATTTGTGAGGGACTGGACTGGGTGGGCAAAGGTTTGAAAGCTCCCCTGGAGAGGTGGTGGTTCCTATACCAAGCTTGGAAGGGTGGCTAAGGATAACCCCGGCACATTGATGGAGGGACAAATGCTCTAACATGAATTAGTGTCTTTATGTTAAAGGAACATCCTGTAATGTGGCAGAAAAGTGGAAGTGAGTGTATCTAAGTGTCCCAGGGGACTGACCTTTTGCTGCGGCTTTACAAACAAAACATAACTGCCTACCTACATCCAAAAGAAGAGTGTGAGGTAATTACATTTTCCCTTTGGTCTTACCTACTATTCGGTTATAATTGTCCGACAGATAGGTTACATGTTCTCCTCCTCCTCCTCTTTCTTTCTTTCCTTCCTTCTTTGCCTCTTCTGACCTGCCTACTTCTCTATCACTCTCTCCTCCCATTTCCTTCTTCCTTTTCTTATATTTCCTTTTCTGGTAAAACAATGGGTGATTACAAGTATTTTTTACCCTCACAATTCAGAACTTCTTTGGACCTTAAAGTTTGTTTTTATTGTTACAGGGAGGAAAAAAAAGAACCAGTCTACTCACTTCTAATGTAATAGCTTTAGGGTCTGTACTATCAAGCTGATACCACCCTGATGGACTTTAGAAATCTATTGAAGTCCACGCGACTAGTTTTAAACTACAACATGACAACAGTTTTCCTCAGTTTGGATGGTGATATTGACTTGAAGATTGCAATGATGGGAATGTGGGAAACAATATTATTTTGACAATGTAAATGTAGAGCATGAATGCTTCCTTTTTGTAAAAAATCTTTTATTTACATCAATGCACCGTGTACGTAGCAGAGTGAAAAATTACTGTATTAATTAATGTCTGGCATAGGCATTCATCTTAGGAATTCTGTATAAGAGAGGATGGCCTGACTCATGGGAAATGAGCAGTAACAAAGAGTAACCTATGGAGCCAGCAAGACTTTTGATAAACGACTCCATCCTGGAAGACACCTCAGCTCTTCCTTAAAGTATTAAACTCTTGAAATGTTAGGTGTGGAGTGATCTTTGGTGGAAACTGATGAATGGCAGGCCAGTTTGGGCAAGTTGGTTTAAATTAGAAGTGAGAAGAAACTCATTGTGGCAGCCACTGCTAATACCTGATGAGTAACCATATGCTCTTCTTCTTAATTAACAGAACATTCTTTTACTCAGGGTTGAGTGTGACCGGTAACAGTTCACACCAATGGAGAACACATGGAGGACTGCTGGGGATTTGGGGTTTGTTAGGTTGGTGGCTCTTCAACTGGTCCTTTTCCTTTTTCCTACTGCAAGTGCAGTCAGCACACTGAAGGTGAAGCAGCCATCTTGCAACCAGAGGGAGAAAAGTCAGCCACTGAGGGTGGAGGAGCAGAAAGAAGAAAAGACCAGAGGCAATGATGACATGATAGCCAGACAGGACAATTACCCACTATTCAATGGAGCCATTGCTGCTGGGTTTCTGTCACACACTGCTAAAAGCAAGCCCTAACTGATAAGTACGGGAATACAGGGGAAGGGAGAGGCAGGACCAAGAGGAAGTATGCTGGAGGGGAAATTGTGCAACCCTTTGGGAGGGCTTTGAATTCTCACAGACCATGTATTGAGGAGGGCTTTGAATTCTCACAGACCATGTATTGAGGAGGGCTTTGAATTCTTACAGACCATGTATTGGGGAGTCCAAACCAATTATACACAAAATCTGAGGGGAGGTTGCAGTGCATATCTTGGCTGCATGGTCTATCAAGGATTTTCACTACTAACTGGATCTATGTTTATCCTAATACTCGGACATATCTCAGCAAACCTATATATACTGAAAGGTAGGAATGGCAGAGTCTATTGACATGAGAACAAGGGGCCTTCTGGAGAAGAACACTTTCTTCGGGGAGAAAACAGATGTGTAGAAGATTGTTTCAAGGATTTAAAGGATTGCCGTCACAGGGAAAACATTATGCACAGTATTTTTATATTAGATTGCTCTCTGGCCAAATGCCCAAGGACGCCTTCTTGAGTCCCAGGACAAGGAGGCTGCTAAAGAAAAGAGTAAAGCTAAAATGATCTTTCTCTAAATAACCTCCTGTGATAGGAGTCACGGTGCTGAAAACAGCCACTGCAGTGGTGGCAAAAAGATGGGTGTAAGTGACAGGCATTGCAATGACAATATTAGTGGTCTTGAGTGCAACCATTGGACAGCCTGGCGCAGAGTTCTGCATGTAACCTACAAGTAACATGCCCACAGATGCTATCTGTGTAGGCAGAATTCTAAAGATGCTCCCCCCACTCCCCCCCAAGATGCTCATCAACAGGTTATCCCAACTCTAATCTAGGTTCTGCTGTGAAGGGACTCTGCAGGTGGAATTAAGGTTCCTAATCAGCTAACCTTAAGATAGGGCAGGCCCAACATAATCACAAGATCTTAAAAGCCCGAGAAAAAGGTAAAAGAGTCAGGCAAGAGGGATAAAACAGAAAAGGAAGTCAGAGAGATTCAAAGTGTGAGAAGGACTGGATCTGACTTGGCTGCCTTTAATGATAAAGAGGGGCGGGGGACAGTGAATACAGGCAGCCTCTAGAAGCTAAGAATGACCCTACTGCCACCAAGCAAGGAAAAAAGGATCTCGACCCTCTGGTCACTTAGAAATGAATATTCCTCCAAACCTGAGTCAGCTTGGAGGCAAATTCCTCCCCAGAGCCTCCAGGAAGGAATGCGGCTTCCCAAGGCCTGGTTTTAACCAGGTAATTCTATGTTGGACTCCTGACCTATCAAATTGTTAGATACATGTTGTTTTAAGACGGGTAGCTTGTGGTAACTTGTTATGGCAGCAACAAAAAACTGAAATACTATCCTACTGTATGGCAATTATTCCTCTATATCTCTGTCTCCTCTACTGAATTCCCGGCCCTTAGGGCTAGGAGGATGTCTTTGTCATGCTGTTATTTTCATGTTTGTCTACTTCTCCTCCTCTAACCTAGGCTTTATATATATATATATATATTTTTTTCAATATAAAAATTCTGATGTCTTTTCTTTAAAATCTTCATGATTTGTTTTCAAACACCTTTGCAAAAACAATGGTTGCATTTGATTATTGCTAAGGTGTGTTTGCACAACAGACACATATTAGTCTGCTCAGGCTGCCATAACAAAATACCAGTCTCTTAAACAACAGACATATATTTTCTCACCATTCAGAAGGCTAGAAGTCTAAGATCAAGGTACAACAAGGTTGGTTTCTGGTGAGACCTATCTTCCTGGCTTACAGATGCCCACCCTCTCTGTGTCCTCACGTGAGAGATCTTTGGTATTTCTTCTTATAAACTTCTTAAACCCCCTCCTATGGATTTAAGGTCCCACCCTTATGACTTCATTTAACCTTAAGTATCTTCTTGAAGGCCCTGTCTTCAAATTCAGTTACGTTGGGGGTTAGAGTTTCAACAACGGACTTTTGAGGGAGCACAATTCAGTCCACATCAGGATAATAAAGTCTAGACTTATTTGCATCGCAAGTAATAAAAGTTACACTTACAATAGGCAGGTACATGTTGTGCTCATTTGGGATTCCGATGTTTTCTACTATGGATACATTTGTTGTTCCTCACTCTCAGTCTCACTGGGGAGAGCTTAAGAGCCCATGGTAGGTAAGCCTCTTTCGATCCTCCGTGATTTAAAGTTTGATGTCTTTCATTTTTATTTTTTTTTAAATTTTATTGCTTTCGAGTTTGTATTTAATTCATGTTCCAGTGGAATATATATTGAAAAACCTCTTTGTTTTGAAACATAAAAAAATATATGGTAAGAAGTCACAAAACTGATACTGTTTCTATTTTAAAGTTGTTTTTTAAGTGACTAGGGTCTAGGTTGAGAAAACTGCTCTGAATTAAGTTTCTAGGAACAACTCCTACTCCCTACTCCACCTTTGTTACAATTGGGGAAGGCAATCAGCTGTGGAGTTGGAAACTTCATGTCTCTGCTAGAATCTGCACCAAACAAAAAGGGAGGCTCTGCCCTAGCTGGTTTGCTCAGTGGGTAGAGCGTCGGCCTGCGGTTCAATTCCGGTTCCAGGTTGCAAGCTCCATCCCCAGTTGGGGGTGTGCAGGAGGCAGCCAATCAATGATTCTCTCTCATCATTGAGGTTTCTATCTCTTTCTTCCTCTCTGCAATAAACAATTTTTTTAAAGGGAGGTTCCCACACGGCCTCTCTGCTCAGGCGATGCAGTTCCCAATCAAAGCCCGCAGAGGACAGAAAGCAAACTATCTGCCACACACGCTTATTTGGAGAAAGACATGAAAAAAAATGAAAATATTCATTTACTTTTTTTGTGTGAATCATTTGTAACCTTAGATACTGATTATGTTATTTCTGAAGTTTTTGATTAATTTATAAAGAACTAATTTCATTTCTGATACTATTTCAATAGGCACTTTCTATGCACCCTTTGTATTTATTTTATTAATCCTCACCCAAGGACATGTTTTCATTGATTTTTTTTTTATCCTCACTGGAGGATATGTTTTATTGATTTTAGAAAGAGAGGAAGGGAGATAGAGAGAAATATCGATCTGTTGCCTCCTGAACATGCTGAGACTGGGAATTGAAACTTGGGATGATACTCCAACTGGCCAGGGCTAAACCCCTTATTTTGAGAGAAATGAAAGGTACCAATATATGGGGGGGGGGGGATGATAGAGAAAATTGCCATCCTCTCTATCTTCTTCCCAACTCTTACCAGCTAATATTAAATGTCTAGAATTTTTAAGTTGACATGTCAAATAATACCATTAGGTCTGGTTTCAAACTAATTAACCCTTTAAACTACATTATTTATTTTCTTTTTCTTACTGGCATAGCTACACTCTGAAGGAGTGAAAAATTTCTATTTTATTTTTCAGTCAATGCTTTCTGGAACCAGTTTATTAAATCCATAAAGCAGCAAGGTGTGTACCCCCAAGAAGCTGTAAGTAGGTAATTCTTGCTTTAGATTTGTGATTATCAAGATAGTATTCAACTAAAAATCACAGGTGTATTTTCAAACAAGAGTCCCATGATAATTTAAATCAGGAGTCAGCATTTTTTTCCCTTTAAAGGCCAGATAGTCAATATTTTAGGCTTTGTAAAGGGTCAGAAGGTCTCTTCTGTCACTATGTGACTTTGTCACAGCAGTATAAGAGCAGCCCTAGGAGACAGAAATGGGGGTGTCTGTGCTCCAATAAAACTTTATTTACAAAAATAAACCCAAGTGATGGCTGGATATAGCCCATGACTTTAGTTTGTGGAGCCCTGATTGAAATCAAACTGTGCTTCTGGTACCAGCAGCAATAGCATCTGGGAGCTTGTTAGACTCAAAAATCTTATATTCCACCCCAGATGTACTGAATCAGAAACTCTGGGGTTGAGAGCATAATTTATGTTGTAATTAGTCCTCCATATGATTCTGAAGTTTGACCACTAGTTATACTATTAGTATGCGTTAATGTCAATTATCATTAACCTATGATAGCTTTACTTAAATAACATTGATTGTAAACTATTAAAAGCAGTTATGATTTTCAATTTTATAAGAATCATATAACATTTTTATAGCACTATACAAATAATGGGCTCTTACACACAAAGACTAGCTTATTTCTCTTTTTGTCATTTATTCCAAGCAGCACATAGTAGGTGCTCAAAAAAGACTTCAAAAACAAAGTAAAAAATAAGAAAAGATAAAAAATTATGTACTTACAGATTTTCCTCAAAAGTATAGGCAGACAAAAAAAATGGATTAGCTGTGCTTATTGAAATTCTTTGGCTTTCTATATATGGAATGAATAAATGAATGATTAAAAAAGAGAGAGTAAGGAAAACAATCTGATTTTTTGGTGAATCTTAAAATAATATTCTCTATGCCTAAGTAGTTTATAAGTGGCAGAAGTAAAAATATGCATAACTTCAAGCACTGACAGAAGTTCATGGAATAAAAGCCAAAGGTTCACATTCTTCCTTCCAGCTTGAAATTTCTCATGGTTTTCTATCTCCAAAAAATGAAAACAAAGTATTTGGAACTAAGAAAATTTTCCAAATTGTAAGTGCAATTTGGGAATAAAGTTACAAAGGAAAAGCAATATGAATGGCTCCTCTAAAAAGCTGCTACTTTCTTCACACTGACCTCCCAGCCCCTACACGTGTCCTTCCGAGGCCAAACCCATACCCGTCAGGGTGCCCCATGGAAAGACGCTGGGCTGCATCTTCCAGCAGAGGGCATTTTTCAGCTTGCTTGGGAAAAGTAGCAATCTAGCAAATGTCAGTCACAGAGCATTTCCAGAAATCATGGTCTCTGGAAATTATCCATACAGAAGCTCTCTTAAGTGCTCCAAATTTACCTGTGAGGTTTTTCCTCATATTTTTCTTATAGTTGAGTTGCTTTGTAACTCTTGATGGCACATAGTAGGTGTTTGAGCAATAATTGTTAAAAGAGCCCTGGCCAATGTTTCTCAGTGGTTAGAACGTCGACCCCCAGACCAAAAGGTCTCAGGTTCAATTCCTGGTCAAGGACATGTACATGGGTTGCAGGGTTCGACGTGTGCCAGAGGCAACCAATCGATGTCTCTCTCTCTCCCTCTCCTCCCTCCCTCGCTCTCTCAAAAAAGTTATGGTGAAAATATCCTCAGGTGAAGATTAACAACAAAAAACACACAAAACAAACAATATATATATATATACATATACATATATATATTATATATATTATATATATTATATATATATTATATACAAATAATATATTATGTACATAGGCCTGATGCATGATATGCGTGCGAGAGTAGGTCTTCCTTCTCCCGGCTGCTGGCACCAGCTTCCCTCTGGCACCCGGGACCCAGGTTTCCCTTGCAGCCCTGGCTTCGTCCAGAAGGTCGTCCGGAAGGACTCCAGAAGGACGTCAGGTCTAATTAGCATATTATGATGAGATATATTTCATATATAAATCTATCCATCAGTGTTTTTATACATGTAATTATTATAATAAACTAGACACTGTAATAAAAATAATATTCATCTATTTTCCTACCTTTGAAAGTCTTAACATGTATCAGTCCCAGAGTGACATCAGCAAAATGGCAGAATAGGATATACTAGCCTTTGTCCTCCCAGAAAAAATAAAATGTAAAGAGTCATTCATAAACAAAAATAGCCCTGGTTGGGTTTAAGAGTTCAATCACTGCACCTACTGCAACACAGTGAAAAGAGAGAGGGGGGGGGAAGGAAGGAAGAAAGAAAGGAAAGAAAGAAAGAAAGAAAGAAAGAAAGAAAGAAAGAAAGGAAGGAAGGAAGGAAGGAAGGAAGGAAGGAAGGAAGGAAGGAAGGAAGGAAGGAAGGAAGGAAGGAAGGAAGAAAGGAAGGAAGGAAGAAAGAAAGGAGGGAACCTAGGATCCTTCAGTCTTTGGCTGACACTCCATCCACTGAGCCAAACCAGCTAGGGCTACATTAGTCTTGCAAGGATTTTCTGATATGGCGTCAAAAGGACAAGCAACAAAATAAAAAATAAAAATGAACAATTAGGACTACATCAAATTAAAAAGCTTCAGTCTACGGCCATACCACCCTGAACGCGCCCGATCTCGTCTAAAAAGCTTCAGCACAGCAAAAACAAAACAAAAAAAAATCAACAAAATGAAAGGCAACCTACAGAAAAGGAGAAAATATTTCCAATCTTTCTAATAAGGTTAGGGATTAATATCTAAAATTTATAAGGAACTCATATAACTCAGTAGCAAAAAATAATAATCTGATTTTAAAATGAGCAGAGAGACTAAATAGCCATTTTTCCAAAGAAGATATACAAATAGCCAAGGGCTGCTTGAAAAGATGATCAAGACCACTAATCATCAAGGAAATGCAAATCAAAGCCAAAATGAGACAGATATCACCTCACACCTGTTAGGATAGCTATTATCATAAAGTCAGGAGGACAAATGTTGGTGAGAATATGGAGAAAGGGAACACTTGTACACCATTAGTGGAAATGTAAATTGATACAGTCATTATAGAAAACAGTATAAAAGTTTTTCAAAAAATTAAAAATGAAACTGTCATCTGACCCAGCAATCCCACTTCAGGGTTTATAACCAAAAGAAATGAAATCAATATCTCAATGAGCCCTGGCCAGTTTTGCTCAGTGGACAGAGCATTGGACATTAGACTGAAGAGTCCCGGGTTCGATTCTAGTCAGGGGCATGTGCCTCGGTTACAGGCTTGATCCCTAGCCTGGTCAGGGGCCCGTGCCGGAAGCAATCAGTTGATAGGTCTCTCTCACATTAAAGTTTCTCTCTGTGTGTCTCCGCCTCCCTTCCACTCTCTCTGAAGGACCAATGGAAGGTTATCCTTAAATGAGGATTAACAAAACATAAATTAATTAAAAAATAGATATATATCAAGAGATATCTGCATTCCCGTGTTCATTGCAGCATTATTCACAATAGCCATGACATGGAAACAACATAAGTCTGTTGACAGATGAATGGATAAAAAATGTAATAATGTACATAATATTGATGTATCAATATATTATATGCTATATTAAAATATATGAAATCTTTATCTATGCAAAGTCCTGCCATTTGTGACAACAAATGGACGAAGCTGAAAAGCATTAGGCTAAGTGAAATAAGCCAGACAGAGAAAGACAAATGGGATAATTTACATATGGAATCTAAAAAGAAAAAATAATGTTTATAAAAACAGAGTACAATGGTGGTTGCCAGGGGCTGGAAGGAAAGAAAAATGAGTAGATGTTAACCAAAGGGTGCAAACTTTCAATTACAAGATGAATAAGTTCTGAGAATCTAATGTACTGAATGAACTGAAAATGGTTGCCAATTATCTGGATATTTATAAATATTAAACTTCTTATTTAGAACTAAACTGATATATTTGAGCTATTTATTAAATTATCTGATGGTTTGGATTATATAGAAACTAGGGGCCCAGTGCACGAATTCATGCACCTTGAAAGGAACTGTGGGCCACGAGGCTAAGGTGGGCAGAGAGGCAGGTCTCAGTCCATCCTCTGTGCCCCCCCCCGCCCCTCCCGCTGCGGCCCCCAGTCCCCTGTCTGCCGGCAGCCCTGCTCCCACTGCCACCACTCCCAAGCACTGATGGTGCCAGCCCCGCTTGCACCCACTGACGGCGCCAAGCAGCCAGCACCAGGCGCCAGCAGCGCATGCAAGCACCGGGCAGGACCACAGCATGTGGGAGCAAAGAATTTTCAGTAACCACTAGAGGCTCGCCCCGATGACAACAACTGGGGCCCCACCTTGGTCTGGCACTCCCACTCATCTGCTCCACCATCCCATCGCAGCCAATGCCCACCATGTTGCATGTTCTGCCACCTGCTGTCGATGCCCGCCATGTTCCACACGTGACCCTAGTGGTCAGAGCACGTCATAGTGATTGGTTGTTCGGTTGTTCCACCATTCGCTCTATTTGCACATTAGCCTTTTATAATATAGGATAGCTCCAAATTTTAGCTATATGTGGCAGATTTGATTTCAAGATATTTTCAAAGTATCAGTTATTAAATAACTTCAACTATTACCAACTTTTGTGTGATAATCTAATTGAATCCAATTACATTTTATTTACAAATTCACTATGTGTATATGCAATGTTAGAGTCTTCATAATATAATTTGATAAATAAAAAGGACTTTGGTTATTGCAAATGTGTGTTATTTGCTTTTATTAACAGACTTCAGAGTGATGACAACTGTGTATAAATAATGCAACACTATGAATCCATTACTTGCCTACCAATTATGTAGTCTGATGGCTGTCCCTTAAAACATTAATGTTGGGGGTGTGGGACAGCTTAGAATTTAAAGGGCTTAGCCACTGTTGATACATGTTTCAAAAATCTCACTGCTGACAATACTTCAGGTGTCTTGTTGAAAATTAAATGGAAATATTTCAGAGTGCCCTTCATTTTTCATATTCTCCAAGCAAAGAATAACATCAAGGCTTTCATGCTTGGGTCAGCACAACGTGTCATTTAGCTGAGTCATTTGAAATATTTTTATGTAAATCATGGAACAGAAACATTCATTTATTAACTACATATCAATTAACAGAAGAGGTATTTGTTACAACTGATAAGGGAATCTTGTGTCTGTGGGAGAAAAAGGTTGTGTTTTAATATATTTGCAACCATCAGCCCTCTGTTTGGTTAAGATAAGAGCTATTATTAACTATATTCATCAGAGCCAATAGTAAGTAATTTGAAAAAGTGAAATAAATAGAGAAAAACTAAAAGTCAAGTAAATAAAGTGGAAAAATAAAGTTTTTATGGCTGTGTCTTTTAAAACCTTTAAAAATATGAATAGTTCTTCTTCAGTAGAATATTAAATAAATCTACTTTTATGAATTGATCTATATTTAAATCAGTGTTTTTCAGACAATACATAAAAATATAAATGACACGTAATCATCTAAAAATATTTTAGAACCAATAAAATGTAATGCTTCATAAGAAGAATGTTACATACTGTTTCTTTTCAAATTTTGAATTATTTAATATAATAAGCTTCATTTTTGTCTAAAGCCTTATTTCATTAAAATAATTTTAGCAGAGTTTAAATTTTAAAATAGTTTTAAGATATAAAGATATTTTTAAAACTTTTTATTTGGAGATAATTTCAAACTTACAAAAAGTTGCAAAAGTGAGAGCAGTAAAAAAAAAAAATCCACAGGTTTTTCCACTTACTGCTAACAATTTATCACATTTGCTTTATCATTAGATTGTGTATGTGTATGAGTATGTGTTTTTCCTGAGACATTTGAGGGTGATATAATTCATGAAGCTTCCTCCTTAATATCTCAGTATGTATTTCCTACATTGAATAGGGATGTATTCTTACTTAAATCACAGTACAAATACTAACTTCAGCAATTAAATTGATAAATTAGTTTTATGTAGTCAACCATCATTCTTCTAATTTTGTCAATTGACCCAATTATGTTCTTTATAATATTTTCTCCTTTACTACAGGATCCAGGTTAGAGTCAGGTATGGCATGTAGCTGTTAAGCCTCAATAGCCTTCTTCAGGAAGGCTAGGAATGGAAAAATTCCTTGGCCTTTCTTTGTCTCTTATGACTCTGACACTTCCAAAAAATAGAGTCCTCCTTTTTTCCAATAGTTCATTTCTCATTTTAGGATATCTGATATGTCCTCATGATTAGACTCAGGCTCTCCATTTCCAGTTAGAACACTGCACTGGTGGCATTGTGTCCTTCCAGGGTGACATACAATGTCCATCTGCCACTCACTGGTGATATTAATTTTGTTCACTAATAAAAGTGTCCTCTGACTCCTCTATTATGTGATGATTATTTTTCTCATGTATCTAAAAAACAGTTTGTGGGGAGATCCTTTCAGACCATGCAAACATCCTGATCCCCTGGAGTTAGTATCCACTGATGATACTTTCTTCATCAGATTTTCACTACAATGATTACAAAGGCTAATTTTCCAACTTCAGCATTCCCTCCACATTTACAAGCCAACCCTCAGCATTCAACTATAAGAGGTCCCCTTCTCCAGCATTCATTCATTCATCTATTTACCTACTGACTGAGTGCATGCTTACATTCTGCTGATTGTTTCCCTAGTTTATAATTACTGGACCTAATTTTAGGTACTCAGATTCTCCCATATTTGGCCAGTAGGAGCCCTTTCAAGCTGGATCCTGTGCCCTGTAACACATGTGTTTCTTTTCTTTTCTCTCTTATTTTTTTCTTTAGTTCTTCCTTACCTTGTGGCATAACAAGATTTTTATTTCAGGCCTGCCTTATACTTGTCTCCTCTAAGAATCAACCATTTCTCCAAGGAGCCCTGCTTCCTTATAGTATGGCATAGTATTACAGACTAATATCTGGGTGATAGGTGTGGTCTCCAAATGTATTTTTAATAGTGGTCAAAAATCCTGCCAAGTTGAATTAGTTCTTTGACTAAATGAGATCTGACTTATATGTAGAGGAAATGCCCAGGTCAATTTTACTATAGATTGAAGTTGCATACAGATAGGGAAAAAATGTGATGAAGTTTTTCTGACCCCCTGAAAAAATTTTAAGAGCTATTTAATCTTACACCATGAGGGCACTTTTCAGTGGTACATAGATACCACTAGATATTTCAAGATATTTCTTTACACGGTGCAGATCAACCCAAAATGAAAATTCATTCTTTGACAGAATGGAAAATTATTATAACTCTTTTGATGAAGGAATAAATTTTCATGACCTAATTTCCCCTCAGGGCTCAAACACACCTCAGAAAGAAATTAAAACTCCACATTTGCATATCTGCATATATCCATATGAGTTTCACTTCAATATATCTCATTAAGACATGAAATTAAATATGAGCATTTGCTGCATCCTCTCGAAGATGAGATATTTAGTGGTGAGGTTGTATTACAAATTGTTTCATTTTCTTTTAATTAAGTTATTCAATATTAAAAATAGTGTACATGTACATATGTTATGTATGCATGTAGATACAGAAAAGTTTTTACCTCATTAACTTCATTTCACTAAATAAATAACCTAGTCCAAAAATAGGAAATGATATAATCAAAGAAAATTTCTTCAAGCCTCATATGATGCACTATTCCCTGCTTACAGAAATTTCCCAGAGGGAAAGTAGGTTTTCATAAATATTGGGAAACACGTTCATCTTGCAAACTATGGAATATAAGGCATATTTCTTTTTTTTAATATATTTTATTGATTTTTACAGAGAGGAAGAGAGAGGGACAGAGAGTCAGAAACATCGATGAGAGAGAAACATCGATCAGCCGCCTCATGTACACCTCCTACTGGGGATGTGCTCGCAACCAAGGTACATGCCCTTGACTGGAATCAAACCTGGGACCTTTCAGTCCACAGGCTGACGCTCTATTCACTGAGCCAAACCAGTTAGGGCATAAGGCATATTTCTGTTTAGAACTCTTTATACTAATACCCTATCAACTGAAAAACATTGCCTTTGTAATATCATCTCCTAACAGATATTCCACATTTTAAGCCAATTATAAGCCAAAAATGGAAATCAGTGGCATGAAAGAGTTGGGATTCTATTTGTTATTTATACTACATGAGACTGCTTGGGGGGAGGGAGGGGACAGGAGGAGTAGGGAAGACTACCAGTTTTTTTAGCTTTTTCTCCTTTACAATCACTGTGCTGTATCACATGTTTCCTTAATAGGATTGTAGAACGAATAGCCAATATACTCCTTAGAACATTCCTTCATTCACTCATCTATTGATTCCTTTATTCAATAGTTACTGTGTCATACACTATTTCAGACACTAAATTACAAAACAATGTCCCTGTCCTGATGAAACTATATTCTAGTGCAATTATAAATACAACTAGAGGCCCGGTGCATGAAATTCATGCACGTGTGGTGGGGGGAGTCCCTCAGCCTGGCCTGCACCCTCTCCAATCTGGAACCCCTTGGGGGATATCCAACTGCTGGACATCCCTCTTGCAATCTGGGACTGCTGGCTCCTAACCAATTGCCTGCCTACCAGCTTGATCACCACCTAACTGCTCCCCTACCAGCCTGGTGTCCCCAACTGCCCTCCCCTGCTGGCCTGCTTACCCCTAACTGCCTCTGCCTCGGCCCCCACCACAGTGGCTTTGTCCAGAAGGAAGTCAGATGGTAGGAAGATGTCCAGTCTCTCAGTCTAATTAGCATATTACCCTTTTATTAGTATAGATACCCATTTAAAAATTTGGAGTCTGATACTAAGTTTTTAAAGAGTGCATTAAGAAGAATAAAGCAGTAGTTATTTTTCTCATTATCTATAACTAGAGGCCCGGTGCACGAATTCATGCATGGGTGGGATCTGATGGGGGCCCATTGGGACAGGCTGGTGGGGGTGAGGGGCTGTGGGCAGTTGGCTGGCTGACCCCATCCACAATCGGGGTAGGGGGGGCTGATCGGGGGCGGGGCTGGCCTGGGGGAGGGGCCAAGGGTGGTTGGTGGCTGGCCCCTTCCGTGATCTGGGTGTTTGGGGCCAATCAGGGGCCAGGCCGGCCGGGAGGGGGGGCCAAACGGGGCCTGGATCAGGCTGGTTGGCTGCCACAGTGCACATCATAGTCACTGGTCATTCTGGTCATTCTGGTCATTCTGCCATTTAAGTCGCTGGATTTATATATAGAGAGATAATAAAAGGGTAATATGCTAATTAGACTGGACGTCCTTCCTGACGAAGCTAGGGCCAGAGGGAAGCCAGCCTGGGTCCTGGGTGCCTGCCGGAGGCTAAAGGAGGAAAACCCAGGTCCCAGTGCTGGAGCGAAGCAGGTGCCGGCAGCTGGGGGAAGGAAGGCCTACTCTTGCATGAATTTTTGTGCATTGGGCCTCTAGTCTATATATATAAAAGCCTAAGCAACCGTCTGACCGTTTGACCATCTGACCAGTAGCTATGACACACATTGACCACCAGGGGTAGACGCTCAATGAAGGAACTGCCAAGCTGCAGTGACCTGACAGGTGTGGTTCTCGGGTGATGCACCTGGAACCAGAGAGGAGGGAACCCAATTCCAGGGTCCATCACCTAAGAACCACCCTCTCGCCATCAGGGACCCCTCGGAGGATGTCAGAGAGCCAGTTTTGGCCCAATCCCCACAGGTCAAGCTGAGGGACCCCACCTGCTGGAGGGACCCCGCTCACTCCACAGACGACCTTCGAGCTGCAGCACTGCCCCAGGTGCGGCCAGGGAAGGACAGCAGGAGGTTGGCTCCAGGGCAAGCCTGGCCCGTCTCTCCCAGTCCCACCACACTGGCCACCTTCTAATTAACTTCCTTTCAGTGTGCATGAATCCACGCACCGAGGCACTAGTTTTAATATAAAACTGAATTGCAACAGGAAAGATAACAGTAAAGCCATGCCATTACTCTGCCTGCAAAGTGAAGGCAGTATGTGATTATTATACAGTGTCCCAGAAAATGTATACACACACTTTGAATAATTATAAAGGCAGCATTTATTAAAATACATTTCATTTTCAAAATTGAGCTATCAGCTGTTAAAGTGTGTATACATTTTGGGGACACCTTGTATATTTCTGGGTTCTCTGTAGTGTAATTCTAAATTATTTGCAGAGAGAAAGAAATACTTTGTATTTTTATAGTTTTATTTGAGTTACAGGAGACCTGCAATATCACTTTCTTAGTAATCAATTCTTTTGTAAGGAGGTGGGTTAACCCACTTATCCTGTTATTTCCTATAATGCCCGGCTTCCTAGGATATGCCCTTTTTACTCAGAGACAGCATGCCAGGAGAATTTAACTGTATTTCCATGAATGCGAATACACACCTTTTCCTTTTAAGTAAGTTTCAGTAACTAGTGAGTATAGCTTCAGTTATAGTATTATCTTCAGAGAGGCAAAATGCTACCGTCCGGTAGAACTTGTTCCGTTCCTTCAGAGTGTTGCTAACAGATTTTGTTAATGGCAGGACTGCCAATTTTTTATTTTTATGAGACTTCCCTAAATTATTTTAGATTTTCTCTCACAATGAGTCTATTTGACAATAAATTCACTTGACTCTTGCGAATAATCCTATACTTAATACCAGATATGAGATTTATTGGAGTTCTAGTGCCCTAAAAATCAGTCAAATGGCACAGCCTAGATTCCCACACAGAGAGAATACTAAGGACAGTCCCAAAGTTGGACGGTTTGAATTTTCATAAAGAAGGATCTTTTGTTATCCTCCCAGGAACTAAACAAAACGTGTCACTAGGCCAACACCTGGAGCCAAAGTTAGGAGTCAAACAGAGACTACTTAACTGAGAAATCGACAAATTATTGAAGGAAAGGAAGAAAGAAAAAACAAACTGTCCCTCCTACTTGTACTCTTGGATCATAATCATTTTAATGGGACCTGTGTTTTCTATAATAACTTCATTTTTCTCCTTTAATAATTCATTTTGTATAAATGTGGTGATGTCACCTTATTTCTACTGTATTAATTATTCCTTCCACGTATTTACTAACTTGTTCATCTTTTGTCTCATAACTGGGTTCCTGTGATGTCTGTCTCTAATTCCCCCCAACCCAAAGTTCTGAGGATAATTGTGTATCTGTGACAGGACATTTATTTGACCCCATATGGGTCCTAGTCCAGAGCCCCTCTGGTGACCTACTAGTAAGTCTGATAGGCCAGGGCCTGCCTTTGCCTCTGTTTCGGCATTCTTGTTCTGCCTGATAATTAATCCCCATAGAAATGAAGCCCTTCCAAGCTCTCACCAATTCCAGTCCCAGCATCTGGAACTCTTTCCTAAACTTCTTAACCGGAGTCTGGGTCATGACTGCCCTGCAGTAGAATAGCAATATAATTAGGTAGGCATTCAGAAGGCTCAGACAAATCTGAAAACTTGTATGATTATAACCAGTGTCCTTCTAAAATTAGCCTCATTTCCAGTGTTGGCTTTCTGGAAACTTTGTACCTAAGGACATTTCAGTCAATAACGGACTGCTGCCACGATGGTGGGCCCATAAGATTATAATGGAGCTGACAAATTCCTGCAGTCTAGTGATGTCCTAACATCATAGCATAGCCCTGAAATGTGTCTGTGAGGTGGCCTGGTGAGTCTTACCTGGTGTTCATGTGAGACTCCCTCCTATCCCCTCCCCTCTCCCTCTGCCCTTCCCCCTCCCCTCCCTCCTTCCCATCCTCCTCCATGACTACTTTCTCCTCCTCCTCCATCTCTTCCTCCTCCTTTCTCTCCTCCTCTGTCTGTCCCTCTGCTGCTACCCCCTTGGGGAGTCCAAGAGGAGTCAGTGGCTCAAGAGCCAGAAGACACCCCCTCCTCAGACACCTTCCTAGGGACCTGATTGTAGTAGCACCCTAAATTTACTCATGTTTATCTGGCTAATCTGGTGTAAACAATTCTACTGTGCTGCCAATCATATAAAGGTATAGTACATACAGTTATGGTACAATACAGCAGGTCCTTAAAAACGTCATTTTGTTATAAGGTTGATGAGAAAAAAAATTGATTCCTAGGCCAGATCACTGTCTGTGGGGAGTTTGCATTTTCCCCACATCTTCATGGGTTTTCTCCAGAGACCCAGGTTTCCTCCCTCACCCCAGAAATGTGCCGGTAGGTGTACTGATCCCAGTCTGAGTGAGTGTGTGTGTGTGTGTGTGTGTGTGTGTGTGTGTGCACCCTGTGATGGAAGGGTATCCTTGCCCCTGAGCTGCTGAGACGGACTCCACCAACCGCCACTCAGGACTGGAATAAGTAGGTTGGAAAATAATTCTCTTATTTTTATTCATAGTTCTTAAAGGTATGGATAGCTCACATTTATTTCTATCTTTAAAATTAGAAGTGTTTGTGGTCTTTATTTAGAAGTTTGGTGATGTTTTTGTGACCAGAAATATGTGCTAGGAAATTAACTCTTGTTGACATCAATTAGCCTATGGCAAAATTAGTTTTGTTATGTGTCATTTCACTTAAAGCTGCAGTTTCCACTTATTAAAAACAAATTTTTGCTGTAAAACTGTATGCTGTGTTATACTAGCAGCAGCCTAATGCATCTCTTGTTTACTGCATCTCTTGATTCCATCACTTTCTCTTGTGCTTGATTTAGCCTCCTGTTGTTTTGTATGGTAATAAGCTATTCAAGCTGGTAGCCTAGGAGCAATAGGCTATACCAGTGGTCGGCAAACTGCGGCTCGCGAGCCACATGTGGCTCTTTGGTCCCTTGAGTTTTTAGCAAAGGCCAGCTTAGGAGTACCCTAATTAAGTTAATAACAATGTATCTACCTATATAGTTTAAGTTTAAAAAATTTGGCTCTCAAAAGAAATTTCAATCGTTGTACTGTTGATATTTGTCTCTGTTGACTAGTGAGTTTGCCGACCACTGGGCTATACCATATCATCTAGGTGTGTAGAAGACTGTACCACCAGGCTCATGCAAATAAACTCTCTAATGTTCACACATGATGAACGTGTCCCCATGGACACGTTCATCATGTTCTAGTACTTCATTTCAAGGTTCTTATTATCAGCACCAGGCAGAAAAGTCTCACAAGTGGACAAGAAAGAAAATAAAGACAGAATATTGCTGAATATCACTATCTAAGTAGGCAGTTCACAGGAGTTTCATATTAGTACCACAATAGTAAAGTAATTTCATCTTTAATCAAATTGTAAGAGTAAGCACTAGCCTTGTATTTTAATTATCTGTACCTAAAAATACGCATAAGTTACTTGCTTCTGTGTTATCTAAATAATAATAAAGATACCTGACAGTTCCTGATACTGAGACATGAGAGAAACTTTTCCTATGGATACCTGTTAAGAGGACATAATAATATTAAAAGCATGCCATTAAGAACATTATTATAATAAATACAGCTATTTATTTTAACACCCTTCAATGTAAAGCAATGGTTATACAATAAAAATAAAAATGTTCCATAAAAGAGACTCTATGGAGATTAATTGGTTTGTAAAACAATATAGTCCAAGTATACATTTCTGTTGGTCTTGTTTAAACTATGGACACATTTTTAAAGCAGTTTTTCTAGTTGTGTTTTGTTTTGCTTTGTTTTGATCACATACTGGTGAGAATTGGGAGGGGGAAGTGAATAGAACATACCAAAAGAGAGCTATGCACATGAGCACAATATTTTATATATAAGTACAGTCTCTTCATAAATTCCATTGTGCATAGACTTGTTCTGATAAGGTACTGGTTGTAATAATGTAGTTTTGGAATCTCCCTTAATTCATCCATAAAAACAGACCAGACAGGCAAATGAAAATAGCAAACCCAACAACCTTTGGACAACACCTACTACAACAAAACTTCACAAACCTCACAGTGTGAGAACATAGGCTCAAACCATAAAGACCTGACCTACAAGACCCAGATGGAATCAGCATCTGAGGGGCAGGAAGTAGAGCGAAAAGAGTGGGCTCGATAGAACTAGGAATAATAAACATCCCAATTGCCCTAGGTACTCACTGGAAATTGTGGCAGGCCAGTCTGAGAGCAATAGCCTAACCCACACTGGATTTCTGCAAGACCCAAGTCACCAATAAGGGCAGGGTGTTGAAATGTGACCTGGTCCTATGGTACGTGAGCAGTCTGAACCCTACAGACTATTAAACTAACATACCAAGCTACCTTCTAATTTTAGAAGTATAACATAATGATCATACAAAGAGATTATCTTTTCTTTCAACTGAAATATTGATAATTATGGCAGGACTGCAATACCAAGGCTACTGTTCATCCCTAAGAATTACCTAGCGTTCTTTTTTATTTCATTGATTCCAAGGGGCATTTTTTTTCACATTTTAACACCTCAGAATCAGCATGTGTTTTACTTGTTACAGTGTCTTACAATTAACGTCATCACTTTTCCTTTGTTTGTACATTAAATAAATAATTAAATTATGTGTCTTACCACTGATGGCACCTTAGATATGAAAACATATAGTATTTCCCTGTTACCTACACAATGGTCCATCAAATGCTTTACCCATGAGGAATTCATTATTTTCTGGTCAATGTAAAGAAGTTTGACTAGTACAATGGAATTCAACCCTACCTCCACCCAGAGATAGCCAAAATTATAAGCAATTACTATTGGGTACAAAAAAAACACACCCTCCTTGTTATGCCATATTATACAGAAAAATATTTGACCACTTGAATTGTATTATTTAATCAATTTCCCAATATTTTAAGAGTTCAATAGCTGAGATAGTAACATTTAGAATTATGGCTTATGGATTATTTAATAAATGTCAGTCTTATGACAATTAGAGCAAAGTAGAAATTTGAATAAAATTAAATACAAAATCCATAGTACTAACACTATTTATATCACTGGTGCCTGTTGCCATTATATTAAGTTTTTTCTAATAGTAGATACACAAAAAGATGACTGACTTAACTTATGAATATGTTAAAGTATAACATAAAAAAGGAATTATAACTAAGGATACTGTTGTGACTATCAGATTTTTAAATATCTATACTAATAAAAGGGTAATATGCTAATTAGACTGGGAGACCTTCCGGGAGACCTTCCCAGACGTCCTTCCTGAAAAAAACCATGGTGGCGGGGCCGAGGCAGAGGCAGTTAGGGGTGAGCAGGCCAGGAGGGGAAGGCAGTTGGGGGTGATCAGGCTGTCAGGAGGGGCAGTTGGGGGCAAGCAAGCCAGGAGTGGGGGGGCAGTTGGGGTGATCAGGCCAGCAGGGGGGGGCAGTTGGGGACGAGCAGGCTGGCAGGCAGAGTGGTTAGGGGCAATCAGGCAGGCAGGCAGGCGAGCAGTTAGGAGCCAGCAGTCCCGGATTTCGAGAGGTATGTCCCAGCTGCTGGTTTAGGCCCAATCCCAAAGGTATTGGGCTAAACTGGCAGTCAGAATCTCCCGAGGAGTCCCAGATTGGAGAGGGTGCAGGCCAGGCTGAGGGATGCCCCCCCCCATGCATGAATTTTGTGCACCGGACCACTAGTGTGTGTGTGTGTGTGTGTGTGTGTGTGTGTGTGTGTGTGTATGTGACTTCAGAGAAGAAGGAAGAGAGAGAGAGATAGAAAGATCAATGATGAGAGAGAATCATTGATAGGCTGCTTTCTGCATGGCCCCTACTGTGAATCGAGCCCGCAACCCAGGAAATTGAACCAGTGACCTCCTGGTTCATGGGTTGACACTCAACCACTGGGCCACATGGGCCAGGCAGATTTTTTTATATGATTATGTGATACTTCATCAACCAATGTTTTAGTCTGGGCCCAAACAAGAGACAACAATCACACAGTAAACAAGCAATATTTAATATAAATAATTAGGAGAATAGCTATAAAGATGTAAAAAAATAAGGTTGAGGGAAAGTACATAAGAAAGGACAAACTTGTAGGAAGGGCCCCCTTCTAAGTCCGAGGGTCACACCTAGTTGGGAAAGGTGTAATGGGAGCCCACTGGAGGGCAGAGAAGTTGGCTGCACTGGTGGGCCAGAGGTGGTCCGCAGTCACTAGAAGAGCAAGAAATAAGCCTTCGCAGTTCAGGAGAGCTACTGCTAGTGGGAAGTGTGCCAAGGGAGGGGGGATGCTGCAGCAGGAGAGAGGCCTGGAGTGTGTCCTGCCAATGTTGAGGGGGCTTCGGAAAGATGGCCACCATGCCCAGGTCCTGGATACAAGGTTCCCAGGGAACTATGAGCTCTGGTGCAGAGTTGGTATGAGCTGCACTGCACAGCTTCACACACCCACACCACTGACTAGCCAGGCAGCAGGAGTAAGGAAAGGTAAAACCACAGCTCAGGAACCACCGAAGTTACACCCTTCCTCCTGCAATGCCCTCCCACCCCCTCTGCTGACTAAATTTATATTAAGCACACTGGAAAGAAAAAATGCTTCAAGAGGTGGGAAAGGGGGAGGGGGTAAGAGATCAACCAAAGGACCTGTATGCATGCATATAAGCATAACCAATGGACACAGACAGTGGGCGGGGGTGAGGGCATGTGCTGGGGGATGGGGGCGGCCAGGGAGAGGTCAATGGGGGGAAAAGAAGACTTATGTAATACTTTAAACAATAAAGAATTTAAATTAAAATTTTTTTAAAGAAACAATAAAAAAAGAGTTCAGTATTGCGTGGCCAGTGGTCACGGAGGTCACGGTTCGATTCCCAGTCAGGGCACATCAGGTTGCGGGCTTGATCCCCGGTGTAGGGGTGCAGGTGGCAGCCCATTGATGATTCTCTCTCATCAATGATGTTTCTAGCTCTCTCTCCCTCTCCCTTCCTCTCTGAAATCAACAAAAAATATATTTAAAAAAAAAAAAACGAGTTCAGTATAAACTCTCAGAACAGGGAGTGAAGGTTGCATTTGGAGCTGAGAAGCAATAAATTCATAACTGACACAGCAATCCGTTAAACATATCTTTGAAGTGTTTGGTCTAGAAAGTTATTGTAAACCCTGAGTTAGATACTAGGAAAAACACTGGCGTTGGGAAGCTGTATGGCACAGCAGGAGGAGGGGAGTGAAAAGGAGAGAAACAGATGGAAAGAGACTATGGTCTTGACTACTATGCCTAGAAACCAGGGTTCTAGATAGTTGGGGTAAAAATCCCTTCATTTGTATAGTATTTAAGAATTTTCTAAAATCCTATATCATGATCTCATTGTGATCCTCACAATCATCCTGTGAGATTTGTTGAGTCATTAGTATTATTATCGATTTATAAATGAAGAAACTGTGGTGCAGACACATGAACGGACTTACCAGAGTCCTAAAGCTAGTAAATATCAGAGAATTTGATCTTAAATTCTTAGAAATTTATGTCTAGTGCTGTGGTACGTAACCTGGTTTTGACAATGAAAATTAGAGTAGAGCTGTCTCAGGGTCTCACTACCCAGACATGTTGCAAATTACAAATAAGCCAGTAAACAAGAGTATACTCTATAAGTCTAGCCATCTTTGTAATTCACTAAGACAGCAGCTACTTCTCTCTTCTTCAGTTATTCTTACATAATCCCTGCTTCTTCCAGAATCCCCCAATTCTCTCTCTCTCTCTCTCTCTCTCTCTCTCTCTCTCTCTCTCTCACACACACACACACACACACACACAGGTGGTGACTATTTTGGAAACTTTCAAAGGTCTAACTGTGAGTGTCTTTAAACCTTACGAAAGTAACCCCTGCCTATTCTAAAAATAGTTGTTTAAATGTGCATCCATCCTGGGAAGAATTAATAGAGCTCACAAAGGTAAAATTCAACAACTCACAAAATCTAATTAGGTTTGCTAGGTATTAATATGTCTGTTATTTTCCATGACTCAATGAGTTCTTTCCTTGCTTAAATAATTGTTAATGTCATGTAATTAATCTTACGCTCAATCCCATAGCCTTTCAAATTTACTTAAATCTCTAATCTCCTCACTACACCTCACTCAAAGTATTTAATGTGTGCACAAGAGTTGAACATATGAGAAATAAGGTAAAGCAAAGCAAAGCAAAACAAAACAAACCACCAAATCTGTCTCTGCTTAACATCCAGATGATAGAAAGGAATACTCTTTTTTGCCCAAGTAACACATAACTTCCCTTTGTTTTTCAAGTCAATTTAGACATTTTTTCCTAAACAAACAATTACCATCAAACTGTGATTTTTGTTGTTGTTGTTGTTTTTTATCTGTTTTTGGGTATTTACGGTACAATCTAATTTTTTAAATTTTTTTTTTCTTTATTGATTAAGGTATTACATCTGTGTCCTTATCCTCCCTTATCCCCACCTCCCCACTCCTGCCCTCACCCCCCTGGTGTCAGTGTCCATTGGTTAGGCTTATATGCATGCATACAAGTCCTTTGGTTGATCTCTCCCCCTTACCCCCACCCTCCCCTACCTTCCCTCTGAGGTTTGACGGTCTGATTGATGCTTCTCTGTCTTGGATCTGTTTTAGTTCATCAGTTTATGTTGTTCAATATATTCCACAAATGAGTGAGATAATGTGATATTTATCTTTCTCTGACTGGCTTATTTTGCTTAGCATAATGCTCTCCAGTTCCATCCATGCTGTTGCAAATGGTAAGAACTCCTTTTTTACCGCAGCATAGTATTCCATTATGTAGATGTACCACAGTTTTCTAATCCACTCATCTGCTGATGGGCACTTAGGCTGTTTCCAAAGGAACCCTCCTGCACTGCTGGTGGGATTGCAGCCTGGTGCAGCCACTGTGGAGAACAGCATGGAGTTTCCTCAAAAAACTAAAAATGGAACTCCCATATGACCCAGTGATCCCACTTCTAGAATATATCCCAAGAAACTAGAAACACCAATCAGAAAGGATATATGCACCCCCACATTCATAGCCAAACAACCTAATTTTAATTGTTATGTCCAGTTTGGGTGTCATGTACATCCGATGCTTTCCCTTTCTTTGGTTCCCTATGTAGGCATTATACTACTCCCAGAGGGCTAGGCAAGTTAAGAATACATTAGCGAAACTAAAAATCACTACTCGAGATGAGACATTTTAGAAAAAAAGCTGAGACCACCGACTAGTTTATATTTATAGTCTCTGACTCTCCAGCGAACCACAGCAGGAATAATTTTAAAAGTATGGTCTTCAGAATCTTTCATTATGTGAATGAACGTGATTATGTTAATAAAGAAAAGGAATGAAAAGCATATTTTTCTGTTGCTCCCCTTTCTTTCCTTCTGTGTAACTTCTTTCACATCTGCATTAAATCTCATACTTGGAGAATACTTACAACAATAGCCAATTTTAATAGATGTAAGTTTTCTAAATTATTTAAAATAAAATAGCTTTTCTAAGAATCTGGGAATCTAAATATGGGAAGCATTTAACACTGATTGTTTTTAATTAAGCATTTTATTCTTTTATTTCATCATGCTGTTTCAACATTTGAAGAACAATTTCCCGTGCGTCCTCTGTAAAGCTGCAAATGCCATGTCAGTGACAGCAGGGAGAGCCAGACCGTGTTACAAGGAATGAATGGTACAGATTATAAGCGACGGAACAAAAATGGTTCTGCCACAGAATATTAAATAGGAAAAAAAAACATACATTTAATAGAACAAAGGTCATTACCATTGAGTGGGAGAAAATAACTGCACGCATTCACACGAACAAGATATTTGAAAATGAAAACTTCCCAAGAGTAATCCCCATAACGCAGCGGGATCTTTTAGAAGAGAGCTGCCCAATCGTCCTCTACGCTGGTTTTTGCAGGTGCTTCTCAACCCAGCCTGACTAACAGGGGTTTTGCCCTGCTCCTACCTATAAATCAACCTAGATTTTCAGATAAAGAAAGTATTAGCATATCTGTTATTGTTGGGTAATATTTTTAGCATTTTTAAATGTTTCAGCTATTTGCCATTGCAAATTTTTATTTTGTTGAACGTGAATAAATTTTTTCATATGAAATAAACTAAATAGGTAGGGCTTTACCTAACTTTTTTTCTGTTTTCAGGGAAAGCCCAATATTAGCATTTGATACAAAGTGACAATAAGTACTCAGAACAGTCTCTCAACTATTTGTATTATATACGATTTTCTAAGGCATCCAAAATTTTAAAGCTGGTGTATTTAGTACCAGGTCCTAATGTTGATGTGAACCACATCTTGAAACTAAAATATTTTTTCTATCTTTTAAGTTATCTAGACTTCAGAATTTTCATTAATTCTAAATAGATAAGTTCTGATCATTCTGGGAAAACTTTACAACTATCATCTGTTTTCATTAACATTACCTGAGCAATTTTGGCAGTATTTTTAATGAAAAAACTGTAAGGATTATAATTCCCATACACAGGGAGATAATGAATTTTTTTTTAAGTTAGCATGCTCTCCTGGTAGATAAAATAATTATCACCTTCATTTATATGTGCCAACTACTAATTATTTTAAAGGCTGTAAATTTAAAATAATTATTTCAAAATATGTATATTGTGGGTCATTGTAAAATATGAATTATGAAGTACATGAAGATGAAGATCTGAATAGTTGTTACTTGGATCATGAAGAAAAATGCAATTTTTACAGGCTTTTTCTTAGTCAACTGTATTCAGGAAAAAAAAACACACATTTAGGTTCAGTGTATAAGCACAATATGCTTCACCCTTTTCTTGACTATTAAAACCACTAATTAGCAGCTGTTCAATGACTTAAAATAGTCAAGCTGTGCATGCTGTAGCTAAGGACAGAATGCACAGGTAAAAGAAAACTAGTAGTAAATCCATTTTTTTCCCTTTTGAAGCACAATTGTTAAATGAGATCTTATCTCTTGATTCATTGTCCCAATGTGAGCCTGGGTCCTACTAAGAAACTATTGATTCACAAATACTTGTCAACACAGCATGTTTTATTTATACTTTTAAAAATATTAGTAAAAAACAAAACTGAATTATTAAATTGACATTTATTGGTTGCTTATGTATAAATTAATAAACAGTAAAGAACAGTAACTTAATTTCTCCTTCATTGTTAGCATTATTCTTTGCAAAATTCTGCAGCAAAATAATAAATTCATGTTGAATTTTAGATTTATATACACATATGAAATATTTGGGAGAAAATTGTTAAATTGGTTAAATACTCCCTTCACAACTAATAATTAATAATTATTTTCCAATTACATATTATTTACTACATTTTTACAATATTTTCATTGTAGCAATAGCATCATTGAATTATGTATGGCAGAAATGAACAACCATAATATGTTTATAACAGAATACATTTTGTTGATTTCAATTGGGTCATATAAAATATTTTCATCATTTTCTTATAAGTTCTATATTTCTTGGAATCATCCATTTTTGCTAGTTTGGAAATTAGGATCAAATGTTATATACTTAAAATATTAGAAGCTTGAAATCAGAAGCATTTGATTTTACAATTAAATCAGACTCAAGTGTCTTTTTCAGATTTGAAAGATAAGACAGTTTGTCCCAAACCCTTTAAAAATATTTCATTTACATAATTTAAAATAGTGAGGAAATAAAAGTTGTTTATTGTTTAAAAATGTAAAACAAATATATTTTCATTTTGTAACACAAAAAACATCTAAAGCAATTTGTAGACTATAGGGACTGCCATTTCAAGAAACTTATTAATTAAAAAAATTATTGATATTCTCATAACATCAAAGAAAAATTATAATAAAATTAACAAAAAGATTTCCCCCACTTTTGTACTATTACAGTTCTTACAAAATAAGAAAAAAATTACTTTGGGGTGCGTTATCCTACGTATACTATCCCATATATTCTGGGATACCTTCACACTACGCCATAAAGTTCAAAGAGCTAAACAAGAGCAATGGAAAAATATTCTTTCTTTTTCAGGTCTACTACTTAATTTTCCCTTATTTATCCAACATAACTTACATTAGCACTCATTAGAATCCTATTACAACCTGCCTCCTCTTCCCACAGAGAATGTAAGACTTAAAGGAAATTAATATCAAGCTCCTCCTTTCTTCCAACTGCAGCTATTCCACAGCAATCCAGGGTGTAGATAAATCTACACAGGACTGTGTTGTTGTGAAAAGTTAAATTTATATCCATACGCAGCTGTTAGGGATGTAAACTGCTAAAACCAAAGTGGAAAAATAATTATACTTTACTTGGTAGTGTTGAATATATCCATACTGTATGACCATATCTCTGTATAATCCTACAGTCTGGAGAAATTCCTCCTTCTGCACACTGAGAGGCATGTCCAAGTTCATAGCTATATTGTTCACAATAGAAGAAAAACAACAACACATAAATAAATAAATAAATAAATAAATAAATAAATAAATAAATAAATAACAACCCTGCAAATAATTCAAAAGCCCCATGATAGTAGATAAAATAAATTGTGACATACTTACTGATACACTGAACATTTTATGGGATGGAAAAATCAATGAACTACAGTTAGGGGCATGAGTGAGAAAAAAAATTTTAAGATTAAATTAAAAAGTTAAGCAACAGCCTGGCCAGTGTGACTCAGTGGTTGAGTGTCACTGATTTGATTCCTTGTGAGGGCACATGCCCAGGCTTCAGGCTAGATCACTAGCAGAGAGCATACAGAAGGCAGGCAAGTAATGTTTCTCTCTCATCAAAGTTTTTATCTCTCTCCCTCTACCTTTCTTTCTCTCTCAAAAAATAATAATAATAAAATAAAATAAAAATTAAGCAACAGAGGAATACAATATGATTCTGATAGTTTCAGTTTCAAAAGTAGGCACACTAAACACATATTGTTTAGGAATATAGCGAAGTGTAGTAAAATTATAAAGAAAAGCAAGGTAGGATTAACACCAAAATCAGGGCAGAGACTGTTTTTAGGAATAAGGGGACGGGAGGCAAATAGAAGTATATGCACTCAGGTGATTTCAGGTTCCTATGATATTTTGTTTCTCAAGCTGGGTGGTGGGTGGGTACACCAGTGCTCAGTTTTTTGTGGGTTATTTTGGTGGTGATGTTTTTTCATAACAGTACTCTGGTTTTGTGTGTGTGTGTTTGAAATGTACATGTGCACCACATTTTGCAAAGAAACAAAGGAAGTAAAAGTAAATAAATTGATTTTAGGCATATTACTGAAGCAACTTACTAGTAACTTTCAGATTGGTTTCAAAGTAGCTTATTGACTTTAGTCTTCCCACAACCAATAAACAAGCAAACATGCAAAACCGTGTTAAAGTAAACCAAGAGAGGTATCAATCCTAACGTGCATGGAACTAAATCTAAATTTGTATGAACTAAATTGCAATACAAATGAGAGTTTAGGGCAGTAATTCTCAACAGAATTACAGTGGATCTCAGCCAAGACAAGGAAGGGAAGGTTCGTTGCAGATAAGTGTTCAGAATTGTGGTGGGGAGAGAGTTTGAAAAGAGCTGTCCCAATCCCCCTGCTCCTTCACCTCCTCCAATCTCCCACTCTAACCCCTTAAAGTGGTCTGGAGAACAACTTTAAATATATACATATTTGCATTTTTTTCTCTCAAACTCAGAGCTCAGTCATCACATTCATTTACGCCTTGTGCAATTATCTATTGAGCACCTACAGTGTAGCAGGCACCAACTTTCCAAATAAAGCTCTGAACAAAACAAATGGAAACCCAAAATTAAAAAAAATTAAACAACAGAGAAAGCAGAAGCCACTTCTCTGATAAGATTAATACCATTATTTAGTCTGTTATGGAAACACACATTTATTTCTCTTAAATTAAAATACTTAGAGTTTATACCACATACATAGATACCCACATTTCATTCACCAGTCTTCTGATATACCGGCTAGTCCCTGTCTCAGAGTACGAGCCCATTGATTGGAATGCTACATCACCTTTTTTGCCTAAGCCATTCACATAACGCATTGTGTACAATTTTCGGGTTCAGTTTCTTTCATGTGGAGCAATAACTGAAGGCAGGCTAAAAGTTACTATTAAACGTACATTAGCTGAGAGCAAGCATCTGGGGGGTTGTCAATTTTTTTTTCCCCTCCCAGCCTCAATCTCCCACAACCAAGTTAACAGTCATTTTACCACTTGCCCTTCAGGGATCATTCTAAACATTTGATTTAGAGTCCCCAGAAATAGCTATTTTCTGTTCAAACTGACCTTACATCTATCTATGTAATGTTTAAGTAAATTATGTCATTAAAATAATGACTACAGCTGGCAACAGGTTTGGGAAGAACTGACACCCTTTCTGGTTTAAAGTCTCAGATTGTTGATAAGCACACAACTCAGTTGCTGGGAGCAAAGATGAGCCAACTTACCTGTCAGAAAGGAACCGACAGTCTTAAACATTCAGTGTTTTTGGCATCAGTCAGCATACTATTCAAGGAAAGAAATGAAGAAACTCTATTAAGACAGGCCAGTTAAAGGAGGCTGGTTAAGATAACATACTATCAGATCAACAACAGCAGCACAACAGCAAGGGGTTGGAGCCAGGAAATAGGCATTCTGGAAAATACTGTGGAAAGAAGGCTCCTACTTGAAAGATTTTAATCTCTAAAATCAAATTGACTATGCAGTCTGGGGGCTTAAATTCTGCCCTAAAACCTGAAAGTTTTCAATCTGTAAAGCAGTTTAACAGGTGCAGAATCCCCCGAGATTCCTCTTCTACTGCTAACCACCACTTACAGTGGGTTTTTTTAAAAAAAATAAAGAAAAAGAAAAACCAATACAGAAAACACTGATTACAAGTAACAAAAAGAATCATGCCACTTCTAATGAGTCCCCAATAAGAGTGATGGCTTTGATTAGCTACTGAAAGGAAATTAATGTCAGAAACCTATTGGTATCACCCTATTATAGGCTGTAAAAGTGAAAAACCCGCATGGTACTAGACTGCTCTCTGAAAAATGAAGTAATAGCCCAAAGCTATATAAGTTCTGAGTTTCCTAATAGCCCTGTAGAGTCTGCAATGCTGGTACTTTTTTTTTTTCAGATATGTGGACCCCCAAATTAAGGTGCAGACTTGACACCAGGTGTTGCTTCTCGGGGTACCAACTGGAAAAGACAGGAAAAATGGGCCCAAGTGACCTAGAGGAAGTGGGAAGGGAAGGGCTCTGGGGTCCCCAGTTTGGAGACAAACACCCTCTCCAAGTAATGGGATGAGCTAGGGTCTAAAAGCTGAGCCAGAGCTGCAGACAATGCACCTGTGCCCTCCAGCACTGTGTTGTCTCTGGAAAGAAGTCACTTTGTGATTGGTTAAAGAATTAAACAATAAAAATGCAAAAAGAAATTGTAATAAATTTTAAGAACAAATCCATATGTGAGAAAAACAAGCCTGGTACATACCACACTTCCCACTGGCCCCAGCCCCCATAATTCCTACATCCACCCTCCTCCCCACCTAATAGGTGGTCAGGATTGGGTCTAAAGGAGAGGGTTTGAGAGCCATGAGGCCAAGCCCCCTGGGCCCAACCACCAAGGGTGTGGGCTCAGCCCAGGCCAAAGAGGTGAGGGACCGCCCCTACCTCCAGGTTCATCACTTTGTTCTAAGTGACCTTCACCCAGAAGTGACGTCTGCGTCTGGGACTTGAATTATCTTGACTGTCCAGCCTGCAAGCTTCTTCTCTGGGAATCTGCAAGTGTGGCTTCACTCTCGCCTCCCTTGGGATTGAAGTCAGGAGACCCTGGACTTGTCACAGCAGCATGCAGAGCTGGACACACACTGCACTCAAGCCACCCAGATTTCCATCTCAAGGTTTGGACCAGGCGGCCTCTGCGACCCTTCTCCAACCCTCCCTCCCCGCTGAGCCTTTGCTCATTGACTTGCTTTGGGTGGCTGAAATAGTCTTCCAATTGCTTCTGACGCACCTGAACCCAGATTGCTTTTCTAAAAGTGTGTTGCTTCCTTTCACTATTCCTCCCCTTCACATCCTTTCCCACCCACCTCATGTACCCACAAGCACACATTCACACACCTTGCTGGAGACTGTTCTCTGAGGGCATTTATATAAACTGTTTCCAAAGCTCAACCCTTCTTCCCCCTCCCCTTTTTTTGAGGTTGCAATTCAATAGTATTCACTACAGACAAAGGATAAGAATGCTTTGTATGGTCGGTATGAATCCACCTCTAGCCAATGTCCAGCAGTACCTGGAGTTTCTGTTGCCTTCCTCAGACAGCTGGGAGCAGGCTGTCCCTGGCTAGTTGAACCCCAATTTAAAATGGAAACTTCTCTGGAACACACTTGCCATCAAGTGTGTGCAATAGGCTCCCTTTGTTTGATCCTGTTATTTCCTCCCCTGAACTTTTAAAAGTGTTGAATAGCATAGAGTTCTCTTTTCATTTGAAATACATTTCAAAATAGTTGAGTTTAAAAGTTTCATAGCATTCAGTGGAGACATACTTGTGTTGAGGTAAAATCAGATTTTGGGGGGAAAAGGTTTGGGGTCACTGGTATGCACAATCCTAGGCATTAGGATTTCACAGCCCTATCTATTTATGCTTTTAATTTAAATTTCATTTTATTTGTTTACTAAAAATAAATGTCAATCCCTAAGCACCATTGTTATTATCTTTTCAAAAAGGGCACTTAAATCCCATAGAAATAAAAATGTTTGTTTTTAACTTTATAAAAAAATCTTCTTTTGTAAAAATATAATTGTATTGATTTCAGAGAGGGAGAGGGAGAAAAAGAAAGAAACATCATTGGTGAGAGAGAATCATTGCTAGGCTGCCTCCTGCAGGCCTCCTACTGGGGATTGAGCCCTCAACTCCGGCATATTCCCTGACTGGGAATTGAACAAGTGACCTCCTGGCTCATGGGTTGGTGCTCAACCACTGAGCCACACCGGCCAAGCATGAAAAAACTTCTTGATGTTATACTTACGTCTCTTATTTTTGCCCTTCTCAATGTAAGCTTTGGCATGGAACGGCATCAATACGATGGCCGGTGTTTATGAGCCAGATTGCCCTCAATGGTTTTGATTGCTAAATATGCAAACCAAGTTTCTCTGGGATGCTTGCTTATATCACTGCTCTCCTTCACTAGCTAAACCCCACCAAGGAGAGGAAAAGCTCTCTTTTCCTTCTTCCAGAATACATGCACATATGCTAATCATGAATAGGAAACAAGCTTGACAAGGTTATTTTCAGAGGTATCTTCTTCAGTCTGCTTTACAGAGGATGTGCGATTAAGAGGAAAAGTGTATTTATGGGAAATGGCTGGTAGGGTCTTGTTACAGCACCATTCTCCATAATGGCAACTTCTGATTTGAGATACAGAAAAGTGAACATTAAGGCAGCATGCCCCTGGGACTTTGAAAGAAAAAGGTCTTGTCTCTGGGACATTTCAACAGCAATCTGTGTGTTCAAGGGGAAAGTTGACTAGAGATCTGTCTATACTAACTCACCGATATATTAGGAAGGCATATAATAAATTATTAGTTTTCAGATTTCTTGTGCATGTTGACTTCGTGAACTAGTTTATTAAACTTAATACATCATAATGGAGTCGAGAGTCTGGGTTTGATTCTTGTCTCTGCCACTTGATCATGCTGAGAACTTGAATAAGTTTTGGCACATCTCGTGTCTCCGTTTCAACTTTTGTAAAACAATGATAATCTCTATTTTTCTTACCCCCCTGTAAGAATTAAAGCTGCTAAATGGTATGTGAACATGCCATATAATATTATTCCAATTGTCCCACTAACTGATGTGAAATCCTTAACACTCAATTATTTTGAAATTTATTTCAAACGAAAACAGAACTATATGCCATTCAACACTTTTAAAGTTAAGGGGAGGAAATCACTGGATAAATCAAACAAAGGTAGTTTGACATGACATGAACATATTTGCATAAATTTCTATACATATTTATGAATGGGACATGAGAATGAGCTCTCAGAAGCATTAGGAAGAGTGAAATAATATACTCATTTCCTGCACATGGTATGATCATATATTTGGATTGAAAGTACACAGCAGCCTTAGGAAATAAGCTCTCTTATGCCAGTCTTATTGCAAGAATTGGGTTCCACATTCTTCTTTGGCATGAGACCATGGACAATTACAGGCCAGATCAGAGGGACTGTCAGCTATGCAGGCAAGTATGTGGGGCCACAGACTTAAAAAGTGAACTGGATAAACTACAATAGTCCCTGGTGTCCCATTAGTGAAAAAAAATAAGGAAAAAGGCTACTGGTTGTCCCTTTTTACACCAGAATAACCATTCCAGAGGGTGTGGCCAAATGCATACATCCACAGAATATTATATTTCTCTTTTGTTTCTTCTAATTTCTCCTGATCTATGAACCACATTGCCCTAAATTGTTTTGATTGCTAAATATGTAAACCAAGCTGCTCTGAGATACTTGCTTGCATCATTGCTCTCATCCACCAGCTTAAAGCTCACCAAGGAAAAGCTCTCCTAAAGGAAGGTCAAGGGAAGGATCAGTTTTCATACCTGACAGAGACAAGACTGCTTAGTAAGCACTATCAGGACTTTCTTTGATCTTAATGGAGCCACGATGCAGATGGCAGCAAGAAGGAGATGTGGGTCTCAACAATAGCCACTACAATAACATCCTTTACTAGATGGGCAGAGATGTGTAGAGGCTTGGAGCACGACTCTATAGCCAGACTGCCTGAGTGTGAATTCAGGCTCCACCACTTACCTCAGAGAAGTTAGATAACCTCTCTGTGCTTCAGTTTCCTCATCTACAAAATTGGACCATAACAATACTAGGAACTACCGCAGAATTTTTATGAGAATTAAATGAGTTGATATTTGTAAAGCACCTATAAAAATGTAAACAGTATGGGAATATTTGATTGTGATTTTTAAAATATGGTTTTGTTGACTTCAGAGAGAGGAAGAGAGAAGGAGAGAGAGATAGAAACAATAACAATGAAAATCATTGATTGGCCGCCTCCTGCACACCCTCTATACTGGGGATGAAGCCCCCAACCTGGGCATGTGCCCTGTCTGGGAATCAAACCGTAACCTCCTGGTTCCTGGGTTGATGCTCAACCACTGAGCCATGCTGGCTGGGCTGATAGTGTTTCTTAAAAAGTTCTATGAAGGTTCTGTAATGATAGAGCAAAATAAAAACTTAAGCATCCTTTACCTAATTGCCAAGGTTGTTTTTGTTTATTCCCAGGAGAACTGTAAACAATTTTAAATACTGATTGAACCAAGAGAAAGCCTTGATCAATTATTAACCTAGCCACCATTCAGTCTGTTTTTGCCATTGATTTCTAATGAGATTTTTATCTCAGGATGGAAATCGTTGGTGTTATGTTTGAGTATGGTTATTTTACATATGAATGGTGTACATAATCTTGATCAACAGTGCCCACAACAAAGTAAGGATATGTGTGGGTCCTAAGAAATGGCCCTTCACCTACAAAGCTTACTGATTCACATACTAAACATATAACTACAGTTTGATTCTCTCCCTCCTCCTTAAGTATGCCTAGGGCCTAGGTTAACAGAGTTTGGTATAAATTAACAGATTTTTTAATTGTTACTATATCCATCCTTAAGCCTGATCATTTCCCTTCCTCCATGAGCATCTAAAGCTGTTCAAATCTCCTTCATGTTTCTATTTCTGTGGGCTGTATAACAATGGTTAATCAAGCTTTGACAAGACATACAGGAAAGAGTTCAACTGCTTGGATCATCTCCATGGGTTCACATCCATATTTTTTAATAGAATTCAGTATAAATAAAATAGGTGAAACAGGTTATGTGAAATTTCAAGCAATCTGATAGCTCCTCTAACATTCTCTCTAGCAGTAAGGGAAAACTCTAACATGGGGTATCTAGAGTATCCAAAATTTTATTTTACCCCCTAAGGACAATAACACACACACACAAAATCCTTCATCTTAATTTTTTTTAAAGGCAATTTTAACACAAAACAATAAATGGGCATTTTTTAAAATTGTAATTCTTGCCTGAGGATATTTTTTCCATTGATTTTTTTTAGAGTGAGTGAAGGGGAGAGAGAGAACGAGAGCAAGAGAGAGAGAGAGAAAGAAAGAGAAATACCAATGTGAGAGACATATCAATTGGTTGCCTCCCACACATGCACCAGAGGTATGTGCCTTTGACCGGGAATCAAACTGTGGGCCGAAGTTCTAACCAAATTGGCCAGGGCTAAAGTGGGTATTTTAGAGTAAACAACAGTTCTTAAAGTGTAATGCATTTAGGATTTTTAAAATAACTACATTGTCCTTATTTTTCTTTTTTTATCATAGGTTAGTACCGTGGTCGGCAAACTGCAGCTCGCAAGCCACATGCGGCTCTTTGGCCCCATGAGTGTGGCTCTTCCACAAAATACCACGGCCTGGGGGAGTCTATTTTGAAGAAGTGGCGTGAGAAGAAGTTTAAGTTTAAAAAATTTGGCTCTCAAAAGAAATTTCAATCGTTGTACTGTTGATATTTGACTCTGTTGACTGAGTTTGCCGACCACTGGTAGTAAACCTTGCATCATCTCTTGAGAGCCTAGTGTGGGTGACTGTAGATCTATAGACTGCTGTAGATCATGTTATCTGTAACTACATGTTCGGTAGTATGTTATAACTACATGTTATCTGTAACTATCTGTTTCGGTCGGTTGGGGCTGCTATAACAAAAATACCATAGACTGGGTGGCTTAAGCAACAAATATTTATTTCTCACAGTTCTGGAGTCTGGGAAGCCCAAAATCAGGTCAGCAGCAGACTTGCTATTTGGTGAGAGCCCACTTCCTGGCTACTAGGGATCTTCTTGCTATGTCCTCAGTTAGTGGAAGGAGCTAGAGAGTTTTCTGGGGTCTATATTATAAGGGCACTGATCCCATTATTAAGACCTCTACCTTCATGACCTAATTTCCTCCCAAAGGTCCCACCTCCTAGTACCATCACATTGTGGAGTTAGGATTTTAATGCACACATTTTGAGGGGACACAGTCAGTCCATAAAAATAGTTTAAGCACACACAGTTCATACTTGCTGAACACTCCATTTTCATCCCTTCCACCTGGGATATACCAGGTCTTACAAACTGAGCTCAACTTTAGGAAATGGTATAAGGAATTCATCTTTACTGTTTTATAAACCCAAGTCAATGCAACTCTTTTTAAAACATTAAATATTATAAACAAACTTGGTAAATGCTAAGTAATCACTTTTATATTGCATGCTTGGAATTAGGTTTTATAAAAGTTGACATGTAAATGAGCAACTTGTTATAAATTCAGGGGTGGGCAAAATTAGGTTTACAGTTGTGAGTCTGTGAAACAGTACGTTCTTTTATTATTTATTAATTATTGTATTATTTTCCATACAAACAACTGTAAACCTACTTTTGCCTATTACTGTAGTGTGCATTAATTAATATACAAACAAATGCAAAATGGTTAACTGGAATTCTAATTGTGTTAACATTACATACTTTAAATACATTAACATAAAACACATAAGTGTGCATTTTATTCCAAAAATTCCTTGATGTAGGGCCAAGGACTTTTCTTAAATATAGTTTCACTGATTAGAATTTTATTGATTGGATCATATCCTTCAAATATAAACCATATTCCAATATATCTCCTTAAGTTCCTGTATTGGTTTCAGGAGGGGGGAAAGAGTAAAATATTATGCAAATAGTGTGAGTCTTTATAGATTTTTGGCTTGTTTTCTTCATAATATTTTCTAGTTTTTCATACACATTTCAGTTAGTATTTTTTTTAATCTTATTGTCTGTAGGGACTTTTTCTAAAGCATTCAACTTAGCTTCCTAGAAACAACAATTTTCCTTTCCAACACTTATTTCATAAACATGACTTTATGTAACATTTAATTAAATTACATGATTACAATAACAGCTAGCATAAATCGGTTTGGCAAGTCCTCAACTCTGACTGGTGGGACCAGAAACAGAAGTTATTGGAAAGAAGCCTATGAGCTCTAGTGCATTTTCTGTGTGGCCGTGGGTCAGTATGTCTTGCACAGGAAAGAGAGAGCTATGATTAATGTATTGAATATAAAAAAACATATCTGTTAACTATATTCTCATTTAATTTCATTAACTACTAGAAAAGCTAATCATGAGTAGAATACTAACATTTTAGCATTGCCACATCATTAAATGACACAGAGAAAGTTATAATAATTATACTCTTCACAAATGAAAACTTTAAAACAAAACTATATCTGGAATATCTTGGCTTAACAAAAAGAGAGACTATAGATCTGGGCAGCAATATTAGGTCTACCCTGTTGCCTACTCAAATTTGCAAGCTGACCATAGGAAAACTATAATATAGACAAACTTTGTTTCATCCATTTTGCCCACCATATTTCTCAAAAACTCATTTTTTCACCCTTCCCATAGTAAAATAGTAAACACAGGGTGGGGAAAAGTAGGTTTACAGTTGTTTGTATGGGAAATAATCCTACTATATAAAAACCCAGGACAAAAAACGTCCAAAACAACCGAAGGCTCCACCGACCGGAAGTCAGTGACCCAGCTCAGACTGCCGAGCGGGCTGTGGATCAGGCCTGGAGAGAGGCCCAAAGAGAGAGGCAGGGTCTGATCCGCAGCCTCCGTGGCAGCTGTTGATCAGCCATTGCCTCTCTCATTCTCTCTGGGCTTCGCCAGCAGCCACGCCTCTGTTTCTCTCTGGGCCTCCAAGGGGGCTGCTGATCAGCCCCACCTCTCTGATCAAGCCCAAAGATAGTCCCAGAGATGCTGACTAGCATAGAAACTGACCAATCAGAACCAAATCTGGATGAACTGTGAGGAGCCAATGGCTGCCTAGGAGGCGGAGCTTTTGATGCTGACTGGCATAGAAACCGACCAATCAGAACCAAATTGGCCAGCATGGGAGGGCAGTTAGGGGTTATCAGGCAGGCAGAGGCAGTTAGGGATAATTAGGCCATCTGGGGAGAGCAGTTGGGGGCGAGATCAGGCTGGCAGGGGAGGGCCATTAAGGGCAAGATCAGGCCAGCAGGATAGGGCAGTTGGGGGCAACCAGGCTGGCAGGGGAGGGCAGTTGGGGGCAAGATCAGGCCAGCAAGGAAAGGGCAGTTAGGGTAGATCAGGCAGGCAGAGGCAGTTAGGGGTGAGAGCAAGCTGGCATGGGAGAGCAGTGGGGGACAAGATCAGGTTGACAGGGGAGGGCAGTTAGGGGCAATCAGGCAGGCAGGCAGAGAGGTCAGGGGTGATCAGGCAGGCAGGCAGAGAGGTCAGGGGTGATCAGGCAGGTAGGCAAAGGCAGTTAGAGGCGATCAGGCAGGCAGGCAGGTGAGCGGTTAGGAGCCAGCAGTCCCAGATTATGAGAGGGATGTTCGACTTCTGGTTTAGGCCCGATCCTACAGGATCGGGCCTAAACCAGAAGTCAGACATTTCCCAAGAGGTCCCCGACTGGAGAGGTTGCAGGCTGGGCTGAGGGAACCTCCCCCCCCACCCATGCACGAATTTCATGCACCGGGCCACTAATTAATAAAAAATAATACAAGAATAAACTATGTTTCACATACTCACAATTGTAAACCTACTGTTGCCCCACCCTGTTATTTTAAGATGCTTGCTAGCTAAATAATTGCCCTTAATTTTTGACATTCAAAATCTCCTTCTCAAAGTTCTCCCACATCAAAATTTAGCTTTTTCCTGTTTCAGTCCTTCAGATTCTATTTTTCTAGGATAATAGATTAATAGTTAAGGTATATCAACATGAATATAATGTGGTTAATAGTATGAATATCTAATATATGCTTATGAGTTACTGTGCTGTCCTATTAAGATAATGTAAGAATTTTAATAGGACTGTGATAGAGATAATCTCACCCCAAAAGCTGTGATTAATGGGTAGAGATTTTAATAGGTGCTGTGGAAGACTCAGGAATTGGGAAAGAATTTCCAGTGAGTGTACTTTTTAGCCTTCTTTAAAACTTAATACTATAGAAGCCACCTAATCATTTCAAACTTTAAGGCTGACTATTAATTCCTTGCACCAAAGAAACTATCTCTACCAAAGAATCAGGGAGAAATCACAAGCTGCATCTACAACTCAAAAAGATCTCTATTTTATTTTGGTCCAGAAAGACAGTCTCTGTATCTGTGTGAATGTGTGTGTGAATTTTTGGTATACTTGTTAAAGTATGTTTCCAATGGAAAAGGAGCAGGCTATATATAACTTCTTGAGAGTACTGATCTCATTTTAGGTCCAGCCAAAGAGGTTATTCTTAACAGAAGAGCTGGAGTCAAGCCCTTATTAAAAGGCACCTAGGCAACTTTAACCCACAAGCCACTGGCACCATGTTTCACTCAAAAGTTAAAGGCATTAACTGAAGCAAACAAAACCCCAAATGGTAAAGCTCTCTACTCCTATACAGTTTGTCTGAAACTCTACTTTCCCCCATTAGCTCTCGCCCAAACTCCATAAATCAGGGGTAGTAAACCCTCAGTCTCAGACTATGCCAGCTTATAGCAAGTACAGTTAAATATTTGTTATTTTGGAGATAAAATCTAGGCTAATGAACATTAATAAATATCTCATCCTATTTTTTCAATAATCCTCAAGCATTTAGACTTATGGAAAAAAATGGGATGAGATCTTTCCTTCCTTCAGTTTTCAAATTGTATGAGCAGAACTTTTTTTCTAAGAAAAAAAAATTCCTCAAGTTCTGACTAAGACAATGTCACTTTTACAAGTTGCTCATTACCTCTTTAAAGTGAAATTGTTTTTTAAAGTCTTTTTTAAATTGTTCAATAATTTTTAATAAAATAATTTATTACAGCTCCTTATATTATCAAGCATGGTTTATTTTTAAAACATTTGTCATTTGTCCTTATCCATCAGAAAGTTATAATTTAACAAACATGCCAAACATATGCATATATATGGTAGGTGAGTTAGGAGAAAGGTCCTGTATATATATATGTGTGTGTGTGTGTGTGTGTGTGTGTGTGTGTGTGTGTGTGTGTGTGTGTTTTCTGTATCAAAATAAAATAAAGGTTTTATTTTTTCTAGTTTTAAATGTCATTCCTGAATTTGCCCCACTTTTTTGGTGAGATGGTTTTGTGGTCTGTCTTCCATGCAAGGAATTAGGAGTTAGCCCTAATGATTAGGTGCCTACCAAAGTATACTTCTGAACTTCCATAGTTTATACAGTTTTGAAGCCTTAGAGAAATATTATATGTTTTCTTCAGTGTAAGCCACTAAAGGGAATTATAAAATTGGCGTTTTTCTACAGGCTCTTTCAAAATGTATTGACACTGTGGTTGATGGCCTGCATTACTAATGGTTTGTAAGTAAGATTTGCCACGATAGTTGATTATATACACAGTTCATTTTGCAAGACTATTTAAAGGCTTTTGGTTGGTAAAAGTGTTATAAAGTATTCCTAAAAATACTTAATTAGAGGGTCTACCAATACAAAGAGGCAACTTAAAAAGTTCCATTGATCAGAGTCCTGCATCCTGTGAGGACTGGCTTCTTTCTGATTGTTTCATTGCATAAATGGATTAGTCCTACGACAATCAGAGAATTATTGAATGAGACAACACATCATGTAATTATGCCGATTAACTGAGGAGCTGCCATTTTTCTATCCCTACTATGAGTAATAATAAATTAACATCTCCAGAATGAGGCCAGAATCTTAGAACTAATGGAGTCTTTTTCTTTCACTTAAAATGAATTAAATTTAAGAACATTTAACTTAACATTTAGAATTTTTGTTCTCTGTTGGTGTTTTTCTCTTATGTGCCTTTATCTGTTCCCATTTTGACAGAGGCAGGGGCTAGTGTGAAGGGTGTTGAGGAAACTGGAGTGGAAATAACTGAGTAAAACAAAATTGAAATTAAGAAAAAGATAAATCAAATAACCAGAACATCTGAGTTGTGAAGAACTAAAAAGATAAAATAAAATAAAAAGCTTGCCCTTACAGACCTTATATTCCAGCAGGATGAGGCAGAAAGTAAGCAATAGACATAATAAAAAAGCAAATTAAATTGAATGTTTTAAGGTAAGTGTTAAAAAATAAATAAAAGGTAACCCCCCCAAAAAATTGGAGAGATTTGCAGTTTAAATGCATTTTATAAAGAATAAGAGAAAACAACACTTAGCTCCAAATCTTGAGGTAGAGGTAGGGGAGTTAGGAGAAAGGTCCTGACAAAAGACCCTTAAGAAATTGTTGGATGAGCCCTTGCTCTTAAATAAATAAGAAGCAAAATCAGAATTCCTTGCCCTCCTCCTGCCTTCCCTTCACCCATCCAGCAAATGCTGGCAGCCAACCTCAGTTCTGTGTACAAACAATGTTGAAATGGTACAGGCATATCAGTGAAGATCCACTTTTTATAGAGTTATTTGAAAAACATATAGGCACATATAAGAAACCTTGTGTCCAACTCACTGCAAAGCATTGTACTGTCTGTTTTCCCATACAATACTTATACACATCTGCATTCTATGGATATTTCTCCTTGAACACAAGCCTCTGTTTCTGTATCTTACTCAAGGATTACTTGTGGACTGAATAAATGAATTAACTCATTCATTTTATTCATTGTTGAACACTGAATTTAGCCAAAGGGGAAGGAAAAAATACTTGTTCTAGCATGCTCCAAAGGAGTCAATGGTCAAGTTCAATTTAGAGAAATTTAAAGGTTATTTTTTTTATTTTCATAAATTTTAAAGCAGAAAGAAAAGACTTGAAAAAAAAGTAAGTTTTTCCTTCCCTTTGTACTAATTTCATGACTGGTTGAATTTTATTATTCCTCTTGCTTCATGAACACCCAACCTACCCAATTCTTTATGTTCTGTGTGTGGGGGAGGGATATGTAGAAGAGTCTATGTAGAAAGATTTTGAGGTACTTTTTGATAGTAAAATGGCCACTTTTGTGGTATAAAAATTACTACAACTTTATTAAAATTTACTCTTACAAATTAGAAGGTTTTGAGAATCTGGTTCAATGTGTATAACAATATAATTTACTATCCTTTCAACAATAAAAAGAACCTAGATGTTGGCAAATAATCCTATCATAATATATTTTAACTTTATATTACTGTTAATAACAATAAAAATAGCTAATATTTATTGAGTTCTTGTGTATTATTCATGACATTCTACCTTTTACATATATCATTTCATTTAATTTTTAAAAACAAACTGATAAAGTAGATATTTATATTCTTATTTTAAAAATGAAGAAACTGAGAGGCAGAAGATTGTCCATGATTATAGGCTAGTAAATAGAACATTTGGGACTTGCACACTGATCTTTATTGTTCTAAACTAGAGGCCCAGTGCACAAATTCATACACAGGTCGGGTCTGGCCAACCCAGGGCCCCATCAGGGCGGATCAGGGATGGGCTGGCCCACCCTGATTGAAGGGCCCTGCATGGTTGGCCAGCCAGCCCTGCCCCTGATCAGAGTGTCGGGGGGGGGGGGGGTGATCGGAGGTGGAGCTGACTGGGGGGAGGGGTCCCAGGCCGATCAGGGTTGTGGGGGCCCATTGGGGGTGGGGCCGGCTAGGGGGAGGGTGCCACAGGCAGTTTGCCAGCTGGCCCTGCCCCGATCAAGGTGGGGAGGCGCCGATCTGCAGTGGTGCCGGGTGAAAGGAGGGGCTCCAGGAGGTTGGCTGGCTGGCACCACCCCCTATTTGGGTAGGGGGGGAATAAGGAGCGGGCCCAGCTGGGGGGAGGGTCTGTGGGCCCATCAGGGTGGTGGGGGCCCATTGGGGGTGGAACTGGCTGGAGGAAGGGGCTACTGGAGGTTGGCTGGCTGCCCTGCCCTTGATTGGGGTGGAGAGGCTGATCAGGGGTGCAGCTGACTGGGGGGAGGGCCTGTGGGAGGTTGGCCTCGGGCCCTGCCCCCCATCAGGCTGGTTCACTGGCTGCAGTGGGCGTCATAGCGACCGACCGGTCGTTCTGGTTGTTACAGCATTCTGGTTGCTGGCTTTTTATCTATATAGATCACATTCTTTAAACATTGGTATATGTTGTACCTACTTTATTTAAAAACTATGGAAATGGTAGATGTTTTAAGGACCACCTGAGAAGGTTTTGAGATGCCTTTGAGACTTTAGGAGAAGCGGAAATGGATTGCATAGTTTACAGTATACTCTCAATTTTATATTGTCTAGTATTGGCAATATGAAAATAATTATTGACTTTTGTTCCTTCTAGCAATCCGAATGGAAACTTTGCTCTTCATTGAATCTCTAATGGAACTGAAGAAAGTGAGATTTTCTTTTAAAGGGCACATTTTTATTATTTCTTTTAAAGATTTACCAAAGGAGGATATGGTGCCTTGGAAATGTTCAGAATTAAATCACTTAATTTTTCTTCAAGATATTCATGTTGACTAATCCCTAATTTCCAGTAATCTCACAAGATTAGCAATACTGTTCTACCTAGCTTGTAAGTTTTTAGGTAACAAAACTCAGGATATTGCTAAGGAGTCAAAACAAAAATGCAAAATATATGGAGTGTTTTCAACCTCTAAATTGAGTTTAGTTAAATTGTTAAATGTACTCTAAAATATATCAAATGTGATAGTATATCTATGATGTATTGCTAAATGACAGCAGTTCATTTTTTCTTTAAAGATTCCAAGACATTAGAGACAATCCTGCCTCCAGGATCAAGAGAATAAGTAGTACACATAGAGGGTTGCTCTGTCAAAAGTGGCCCTCGGTGCTTTATCTTAGAATCCACCTATGCTTAGGTTCTTATTGCTCTGTCAGTCTAACCCAGTGGTCGGCAAACTGCGGTTTGCCGCTCTATTGACTAATGAGTTTGCCGACCACTGCCTTAGGGAAAAACACTTAAAAAACATTTTAATAATGTACTAATGTCTTTAACCTGAAGTCAAAACTTCTGGGTAAGGGTAATGCCTTACGCAGTGGTCGGCAAACTCATTAGTCAACAGAGTGGCAAATTGCAGCTCGCGAGCCAGCTGCAGTTTGCCAACCACTGGTCTAACCTTTACTTACCTGCTCTTTCCTGATGCAGGACTGCCAGTGGTTAGTATACTCCCTGAGAAGGAAATTATACTAATAAAAGCCTAGGTGACCCTTGCGTGCAATGTCACCACAAGATGGCCATCACAAGATGGCCATGCACACAGCAGAGGGGCAGGGCCCGGCGGCCACTCTATGTGGTGAGGCCTGGGGGTCCCACAGCTCCATGCGGCATGGAGGAGGCCAGTCCCAGCATCTCCGCCACCTTGCACAGAGGAGGCGGGTCCGGGCAGATGAGGTGGGTCATGGCAGGGAAGGGCAGTTGTGGGCTATCAGGCCACAGGGGAGGGCAGTTGGGGGTGATTGGGCCAGCAAGGGAGGGCAGTTGGGGGCAATCAGGCAGGCAGGGGAGCAGTTAGGCATCAATCAGGCTGGCAGGGGAGCAGTTAGGAGGCAATCAGGCAGGCAGGCAGGTGAGCGGTTAGGGGCCAGCAGTCCTGGATTATGAGAGGGATGTCTGATTGCTGATTTAGGCCCGATCCCGCAGTCAGACATCCCCTGAGAGGTCCCAAATTGGAGAGGGTGCAGGCTGGGCTGAGGGACACTCCCCTTGTGCACGAATTTCATGCACCAGGCCACTAGTCTATATAATAAAAACCCAGTGGTCATAACACCGTAACAACCAAAGACCGGTCACCAGGAGGCTGCGTGCACAGTGAGGCATGTACAGGTGGGCGGGGCTTCATGCGCAGTGAGGCACGCACGGGTGGGCGGGGACTTGACTCCGGGGAGTCCCACGGCGTGGGTGGGACTCGGGGGTCCCGGGTCTCGCACGATTTCCCACTGGTCTGAGTCTCACGCAATTTCATGCGCTGGGTCACCAGTATTTAAGAAAGTCCCAGTTGAGACAAAATTTTGTCACCATTTCAGTTTTACCAGTTTTACTGTTCTTTGCACTGTCTTCTTTTATAGTCCTCACCCACTTTCCAAAGTTCCACAGGATACAACAGACCTATTGGGACAGGAGATCACCCAGATAATGTAAGATGTTTGTCAGCTCTTAAACATTTAATATTGAAAAAGAGGATTCTCTTGGCTAATCTTAAAGGTTAGTCTTTTCTTGAGTATCTGTTAAGTGTAAGAGCCAGCTCTTCTGGCCAATGCTAGGCATTAGTAGTTTCTTAAATATTTCCTGTGGCTGATTTGTCTGTCCCATCCATGACTCTTTAACTGCAAGTAGCTCATCCATGCATAATCATTTAGAGAATACACAAAAGCCAGCACCAGACAGTATGCAAGTATTTAACCACAACCTTCTTCCATGTGCCTCATTAATCCCGGCTCTTCTGTTTGCCTTGGGTTCCTACACGGATTACTACCTCCTTGTTGTTGTTATTGCTGTCTGTATTGTTTTTCAAAATTGAAAGATAATATACATAGAACAAAGAGCATAAAATACACTAATTGTAAGTGTATTGTAATATACTTATACTAATAAATGCTAAAATTAAAATACTTATATAAATACTAAGTGATTGAGATTTTTTTTTTTTACTCCCATGTAACCACCACTTAGATAAAAAATATAGAATATTTACAGTACCCACTTACCTCGGCTGTTTTCTACATCCCATTCCCATCCTCTGAATTCTGCCTTACTCTTCATTTTGATATCCTGTGTGGACTTTTATGGCTCATAAACTTCAGCCTCCCTCATCCCTTCCTATCTTGACTTGGCTTTAAACATTCTCTTGGATTAATTTCACTTGCAGCTCCCAATGAACAACTACCATGACCTCTCAACCAGAGGAGAACAATTTGCTCTAAATATGTTGCAAGCAAATGTTAACGGTGGGCACTTATAAGTATGTATGGCTAACTCTAATATCATTTTCTTTTAAATGTATTCCCATGTAATTGGGGGAAATTCCTATAAACAAACGTCAGACATAACTGGTCTTCCTACCACCACAATACCATCACGCACATACTCCCAGAAAGCAAAGGGAATCATTCACATTCTCAAGGATGATTTCTGAGGCCTCATAGGATACTGGTTTCTCTTTGGACAATTGCAGTGTAAAGCCCGCCTCACTCTCCATAGTGTTTTTATTTTTATTTTTTTTTCCATAGTGTTTTTAATTGGCCCTTACACTTTTATCATTTCAGACATAGAAATGTCTTATTTTGTTCCAGCTCAGTTTGGGTTTTACCTGGCTAAAATTGTGTGGGTACTTCCTTGTTTTAAACATTGATATGTGCAAAAGAAGCTAATATATTAAAATGTACTGCTTGCATATGGGAAAGGCTTAATTAACTGCTGGTTAAGGGAGCAAGAGTACACTGCTGTGCAGGATTTTCCAAAAATGTATCTCCTTTATTGGAAGTCTCATGTAAATAATACTTGTGTGTATTTATAATTGTCTCAGTTTATCTTTGTTAAGCACTTATTGAAATACAGTAAATCCTACATTTTGCAGACTTCGACTTAATGGATTTAGGATTTAACGGACAAAATTTCTGGTCTGTATGTCAGATGTCAAAATCAACACCCTGTTATTTTTAAAATGCTTTTAACCAAGATTTGCTTATAATTAAATTAGCAGGTTATATTTTTTTGTTATTAATTCAGTTATTCCTGACAAATTTTAGCAAATAGGCCACATGTTGGGGAAAAAAACTTTAGTAATTCCGCCGATATAAATAAATATTACATATCTACAACTATAATCTAAATACTTAAATCCAAGAGTTACAGCTTCTAAACAATGTTCAGCGAATAATTAGCACGTGGTTGCACCTCATCCTGGGTGGTAATTGGTTCTGTTGTCACGTGGCCTTTCTTCGGCATGCCCTAAGCCACGCCCCAGCCATGTGTATTTGTTTACTCACGATGACAGGTGAATGCACAAATTTACTAGATCTATTGAGTATAAGGTTAAAATTATGTATGTACAGTAAACACACCCTTGAAACCCTAACCTTAAAATATGGACAAATGGAAAAGAATTAATAGTAAATCAAAAATTAGAAGTCATACAAAAGTTGGAGACAGGAGTGTCTGTGTCTTGTATATGTGAGCAATACGCCATAAAAAAGCAAATTGTATTAGACATTTACAAAAAACAAAGACAAAATTTAAAATTTTGCATTAATATGTGATGTAAGTGCAAACACCAATTCCAGAAAATATGAAATTGGCACGTGAAACTTCAGTTAAAGTGGTTGTTGAAGTGGTACACACAACAAAGTTCTTGTGGGGTTCCAGTTTGGGCAGTTGAATTGAAATTTGCAGCACTTAAATTAGCAAATCATATGAGCACACCATTCAAAGCAAGTGATGGACAGCTTTGACACTGTTGCAAAGGACACAGAATTATGAACAAATGAATTTACAGCAAAGATACAAGTGCTCCAACAGAAGATACTGAATCATTTAGGCAAAAATTAATAGAATGTATAAATAATGAAAAGCTATTACAGTCTCAGATTTACAGTGCTGACAAAACTGGTTTGTTCTGGCATTCTGTGCCTGAAAACACACAAGCTTCCAAATATGAAAAATCGACACCTGGAAGAAAAATCAGCAAAGACAGGATATCCATTCTGCTTTGTGCCAATGCCGATGGATTGCATAAACCAACACCTGTAGTTGTTGGCAAACTCGTAAACCTGGAGTTTTAAAGAATATAATGAGTTATTTGCCCATTTTGTATTATAACTCTAAAAAGGCATGGTTCAACTCGGACATTTTTTAAGTCTTTTTTTTTTTTTTTTTTTTTTTTTTTAAGAATTTGTATCTGAAGTCGGGAAATTTCAAGGTGAAGAACTTGGAATACCATTGGAAGATGCAAGATGCTCCTGCTCATCCATTTGAAATATTTTATGTTCCAAAGATGGCAAATTTAGATGTATGTTTTTGCCAAAAAAGTACAATATCACCTACCCAGCCCATGGACCAGGGCGTAATTCTGACAACCAAAATTATATGCCACAAAAAAGTTTTTCGAGGAAGTAATGGTTGTATTGCAGGATGAAGATAATGAAGAAGATACAAGAGAACAGTATACCTTACAAAACTTAAAGAGTTACAGTTTAAAATTGGCAATTTTTAATTTTGCTGTAGCATGGAAAGAAGTGGAAGTGCAAACATTAAAAAATGGTTGGAAGAATTTGCTTGATGATCAAGATGCAGACTTGGATTCAGAAGAGCTAGAGGTTACTGATTATGGTAGGGCAATAGAGAATATTGGTGGACAAGTAGCTGAGGAAGATGTTGTACAGTGGTTAGAAGAAGATGAAGGTGACCCTGGCTATCACATCATGACTAGAAGTGAAATAGCAGATGAGGCGATGACCTTGGAAGTTGAGGATGGGAGTGAAGATAATGAGAAAGAAGAAACATGCCCCAAAATAAAATTATCCGTGATTAGATTGCATCTCCATGATCTAATAACAGTGATTGACAAATCATCAGATAACAAAATTCTGCTTTCTTACACCCATTTTCGTCATTTTAGGGAGTTAATTATAAAAACAAACATCAGACTTCAAAAGTTCAAACAAAACTTGATAGTTTTTTCAAAGCAGGATTACCTAAGTGCCTTGGTATCAAACATTAATGTCACACCACAACGGTAGTGTGGATATATCTTCACGTGAAGACAATAAAATAGGAAAAAATTTTTTTGTTCTTATAAAATTGAAATTTTGTTCTTAAGAACATTGTTTATTTGTTTAGTTAAATATAATTAAAGTGTATTTTCATAAAAATTTTTGCTTATTTCAATTTAGATCACATACTTATTATAGTCTCAATAATACATAATTGTGTGTTTTCAGGCACAGAATGCCAGAACAAACCAGCGAGTACATAAGCAATAATACTTATAAAAAACTTTTCTGTGAAATGAAACATTTCATACATACTTAATCTTAATTACACAAATATGTCTACATAAGTAAAAAACAGGTAAATTAACTACTTAGTCAATTTTTTCTAACATACACATTCAGAAAACCAACTTTATTAAATAATGGACTTTCAGCTTTATGGGACACCCCCTTGTCCGAATTAGTCCATTATATCAAGGTTTTACTGTACAGCAATTTTACTATCACAAATCTTTAATCTGAGCACATTGTCATCCAACCTTTTAAGTGACTTCAGAAAAGTATTTACTTACAATCATAATTCACAAAACCAATTACAATTGACATAAAATAAAAATTTTATCACTTTCATATGTAGAAAGAATTGAGGCTGAAAGTTAAGGTGAATATAGGTTCCAGTGTAGTTTTGTAAAGTAATATGGCAATTGTGAAATCTATATTTTAACCAACCTTAGAGAGGTAATTATATAATCAATATCTTAAGTTGTTTCTAGACTATTAACTAGCAAAATAGATCTAGATGATAGGCTAAATAAACTTGTTTCCTCTTATATAAATTGAAGTTAAAGCCTATATTTAAAAGCAAGAATATAAAAAACTAAGAAGTTTTTAGGAAATTAAATAATATTGGTTAAAAACAGTAATATTTGGCCCGGACAGTGTGGGTCAATGGTTGAGTGTCGACCTATGAACCAGGAGGTCATGGTTCAGTTCCCCTTCAGGGCACATGCCTGGTTTGCGGGCTCAATCTCCAGTGTGGGGTGTGCAGGAGGCAGCTGTAACAATGATTCTCATCATTGATGCTTCTATTTCTCTCTCCCTCTCCCTTCCTCTCTGAAATCAATAAAAATATATTTTAAAAAATAAAAACATTAGTATCTGGTCATTTCTCCTACCTGGGGCCATCTTCTTGTCTGATTTTTATTATTTTTAATATGAGATGACACTAATGATCTCTATATACCACTGTCTTTCTGCTAAATGATTGTGGAAAAAAAATTTTAACTTATGTCTAAACATGTCTGGCACAGAGAATTTTTTTTAAAATACCACAATCTACATCTGGAATACTTTTCCATTGTTAAGTAGATTTCTTAGTTAAATTAATTGCAAATCCAGATAGCAAAAATATAACAGCACTTGAAAGTTTCCAACATGCCTTATAAACCAAGATTACTACAGTTAACATACAAGTTTTTCAAAATTATTTCTGAAGGTTTGTCTTTTTTTCTTTTAATTGTTATGCCCATAACTCTTTGGTGAAGGATTTAGAATATCCTGGGCAAGTTTCTCATGGTTTATGCGTATTAATAATGCACATATGCAATGTGAATAAACACTGACACAAGCACCTATTAACCTAGTAAGATTAGCCAGCTAAAGGTACTGATTGGCCAAACACTTTATGTAATGCAGCAATTTTCAACCAGTGTGCTGCAAGAATTTTAAAACATGCAATACCTGACTATTTAGTCAGGGGCACTGACCTCTTTTCCTTTACATCATTGATTTTCAACCTTTTTCATCTCATGACGCATATAAACTAATTACTAAAATTCTGTGGTACACCGGTTGAAAATCGCTGCCTTCGATTGTCAAATAAAAAAGTGACAACAGCCACACAACAATAGCCATCCAGTGTGAATGCTCTATTTTGAACCATAAATATATAGGTCATATAATAGAGTTGCCTCTCATTGGTCATGCTGCATAATAAGGTTGCATCTGATTGGTTAATTCTTGGTACCAGAAATATACAAATTTATAGGAACCTTATAATTTTAAAAGTCACTTTGGAGCAAAAAGTGTAGGTAATACTCCTATTACTTGTTTGTAAACTAATCAAAATTATACCTATTTTTTGTCAGATTGGCAAAAAATATATTTTTTGGTGTACCACAGAATTTTAGTAATTAGTTTATATGTGCCATGAAATGAAACGGTCGAAAATCACTGATCTAACGCAACAAATAAGTACCAGACCTTGTCAGTTCTGATTTAACATAGGCATGACTTGGGAATTTTTAAAAAACGATGTTAAGGTCCTACTTCTGACCAACTAAATTAGAATATCTGCAAGGAATGATCAGACATGTGTATGTTTTAAAGGCTCTTTGGCAGTTGTAAAGTATAGCCAGCTTGAGAATCACTGAATTAAATTAAGAAAAAAATTAAAATAAGCTACTTCTAATTTTGATATTGCATCTTTCTAGTAAAAACAAGTGAAATGCTTTATTAGAACATATTATAACGATACATCACCTTTAAATGTTTAATTAGAAATGTATTAAATTTGTTTTCTAAAAGCCATACAATTTTACATATATTAAGTAATGTCACTGCATACTGAATTTCTTTAAGTGCAAAGGCTTTCTCTTTATTGTGACAAGTAGTACTTTGTCTAATTTTCTTAATTAAATAATTCTTAGTTACTTTCATCTGGTTCTACAGAGTATCACAGTGACAAATTAAAAAATACAAACAACAAAAAAGCACTTTCAACTTATTTATTCATAACCACACATCTATTCATCTCCCTATAACTTATTATTTCTTAATTTCAAAACGATAAATGGGACTAGGAGTTCAAATGATCGTGGTCTTTGTGTTCACTGTAAGTTTATTGTCATCAATAGCACCTTGGAATGCCATTTGTAGCAAATAATCTATTGCTATGACATGCATGATTATCAAACAACATATACAAAATATAGATATTCTAAATTGTTAAATAAGAAAATAAAATAACCAAACATCAGTGGAATTATTTTATTAGAGTATTGGAACAAATAAAATAAAGTCTGACGACAAAAATCTTTCAGCTTATTTGTGAAAGATTCATGGTAACCAGCAATATCCTGTAATTCTTGAACCTTTCATTATCCCAGCTCTTATTCCTTGTTATTACTTCAAGGAATGCCAGAATAGTGAGCACTTAATAGATGACTGTTCTTTTGGATTGAACAATTTTAAAATCCTAAATATAAAACGTAATTAATATGGTAAAGAGTAGACTCTGTAGTTTCAGGCATTTCAAATATACATTGTAAAAAATTCAAAGTGTCATCATTAAATTTGTGTCATTGATTACATTACTTTAAAAAGTTCAAAATATTCTTGATTTATAACCAGTTAATTTTCCAAAGTCAAAATGGTTTTGAATTTTATTTCTCTTCCTAATAAAAGTTAAATACTGTGAGAAAATAATAAATAACTATAGGAATCTGTGTTAAAAATGCCAAATTGCCAAAATATTAAATATACTTCATTGCAATAGCAAACATATAAACCTATATTATATGTAAAATAACACCGATCATCAGATTTGTCTTAGATTTCTGTATCATTCTTGTTTTCATATCTGTAATGTGAATATGATTATTGCTTCATTAGTTTCTTAAAATCCTATAATTATGCTACAAAACAAGAATATTTTAACTGAGTCTATCTTTCAAAATACAATTAAGTCAGTTAATACTGACATAGTCAAACAGCAAAAGGTCGGAAGTAAAATTCTGAATATAATTAATAAACTCAAGAACTTTTTATATGTTCTCAATTCATAACATCTATGTCGGTAAGGCTCTGAAGCATATGAGTGAAAAGTGAAAAATACAGATATTTATCTACTACTTGATATATATCATGTAAACAGTTACATGAAACTGTTCTGATGTTGAACTGAGCTTCTCATTTCATCTAAAATGCCCTGGATTGTGTAAAACAGTACTGTGTGTTTTAGCTAACTTGAGAAGGCTGTGTGTCTACTTTGGCATTTCAGATAGTTTTATTTTTACATTCCTTGGTTGCAGAAGGCATTTGTTAGCAGTTCTGATATTTTTCTGATCTTCAAAATCATAACCACAAAATCTTCAGTTTAGTTATAAAGTATATGTAGCTGTAGCCCCTGAAATTCAAAAGTATAATTTTCTCGTTAGTTAGGAGGGACTTTTAAAAAAAATAAATAAATTGGCTAAGTTTCAAATTCACTAAAAAGTTTTCAATTATTCTAATTTTACTTACAATAATTTATTAATTTTGAAAGGAAGTATGAATGCGCCCCTCAAAAATAAAATGCAGTCTACTAATTGTGAAACTTTCTGGGATTTCCAAGTAAGCAGGTTTTTAAATTAATTTACATCTTCCAAAATTCTGATTACCGTAAAAAATGTGTATGCTAAGAATTAAATCTCTCATACTGTAGTCACAGAAAATACTTGCTAGTATGTTAGATACCCAAAGAAATGTTGTTAGATGTCTAAAAACAGCTTTTTAAATCTAGGAGTATTGCAGTGCTGACCTTAATTGGAAAGAAACTATGAGATAACTCTCTCCTGCTAAGAAACCTGCATATAGGTGGGATTTCCCATGATTCAGAGAGTGTGATGAATACTTACTCACAGCACCTCTCTCCCCAGACATTCTGATATAAAGCAGAAGATAATTTTTAAAGAAAAAGGAATTGACATATCAATCAATGCTGACCAAAAGTAACGTAAATTAGATTTTAATAAAATTTGAAATCAGTTTTCCTCTTTAAAAGACTAATAAATGACTAATATAGAAAGATTAAAAATTGTAAAATTTCAGATTTGGGCATCTATTTTTATTTGTAAAACAGAAATACCGGAAAATAGATTCCTAATATAAAAGAATAGCAAAAACAAAAGTTAATCCACTTTTTATATCACTAGTTTGAAAACTGACTTTAAACAAGGCGTGATAAATTGAGTCAGAAAGATAGTAAATAGCAATGTGTGAATGTCCAAAACTAACATTTGGACGTTATAGACATCTGGTGACGTTTTTTACAGTTGACTTGTAAAATCACCGAGTAGTATGTGCTTTTTAATAAATACTGAATTATTTAAAATTACTGCGTTTGTAGTGTTATGAGTGCTCACTTCTTTTAACAAATATGTTTCTGAGAATGCTGGAATTTCCTAAACCACAATGTGCAGAAGGAGATGCCCAGGAGTGGGCTGCTTTCATCGGCTCTGTGGCTGTTTTATGAGGTTCTTCCGAGCTCTGCTTTTTCTACGGGAGAGCCAATATTCTTACTGAATGCAGCGGGTCTGGGGGAGGACCAGGTACTGCAGCTGTGAAACCTCTGATCGGGCATGCGTTTTGGTTTACTCACTGCCGGGTTGAGGAAACACATTTCAGCGATTTAGGCATCCATCACTCTCGGGTGTAATGCATTTGTCTCTGACTAAAACGATCTTTGCACTGAGCAATCCCTCTTCCATGTGAGAGTAAGTCACTGGGTTTTACTTATCTTTGGCTCCTGATGGCACGGAGCAGACCCCTAATTACCATCAAGACCCATCAAGAGCGAGGAAAGTAATAAATAGGAATCACACCGCATATACGTCGAGTCCCTGGGAGAAGGGGGCTCTCGGGAAGCCGCGGGAAGCGTGCGCTCCCAGGAGGGTGTAGGGCGGCTCAGGCGCGCGGGGATCTGCTCGCGCGCAGGGCTGGCTCACGGAGGGCGTGGCGGGGGCGTGGAACGAGGTGTCCGGCCGGGTGCTCCGCGCGGCCGCGGCGGGGGGCGGGCGGCGGGGGAGCGCGGCCGAAGGAAGGCGGCGCGGCGCCGCAAGCTGCTCTCGGCTCCCGCTCTCCCGACCGCCTAGCCCGAGCTGCCGTGGGCGGGGCCTGCGATGATTGGCGGGCGGGCGGGGAGGTCGGAAGTACTTTGTTTTTTATGCTAATGAGGGAGTGGGGCTTGTCCGTATTTACGTTGAGGCGGGAGCCGCCGCCCTTCATTCACCCACATGGTCTTTCGAGGTGCTGCTGCCGCCGCCCGACCCGCGCCTTCGCGCCACTTCGCGCCCTCGGGCGAGGCCGGGGGGTGGGGACGGCCTCCGCCGCGCGGCCGAGCCTCGTGCCCCTCGCCGAGCCCCTTCGCGGCGTGGGCCGGCCGGCCGGCCGCACCCCCGGCCTGGGGCCTCCGGTCGTAGTAAAGCGGGGGCGGGTGGGGAGGCGGGCGCCAGAGCCCACGGCGGGCGAGGCGAAGATGGTGGCGGCGACTTCTCCCGGTGAGTCCTCCCGCCCGTCCGCCGAGTGAGTGAAACCTGTTGTGTGCAGCCCGGTCCTGAGGGAGGGCGGACGGGTGGGGCGACGGGCCCGGGGCAGCGTGGCGGCGGCGGCGTGGCCGGGCGGGTCTCGGGCCGTTGGCTGCCCCGGCGTGTGGCAGCCGCGACCCGCTGCCCCGGGCTGCACGCGGCGGGCGGAGGGGCACGGCCGGGCCGGGAAGGGAGGGTGGAGGTGGCGGCGGCCGCGCCCGGGACCCGCAGAGACCCTCCCTGGGCCGCCCCGGCGGGCGGAGGGCGAGCCGCGCACACAATGGCCCCTCGGGGAAGGGCCACGCCGGGCTCGCGCTCTCGCCAGGGCTCGGGGTGCGCGCGGGGCGCAGGGTGCCCGGGTGAGGAAAGTTTCTCCCGGGGGCGAGAGTTAAAGCGCCTCCAGAACAAAGCGGCAGCGCACATGGGGCAGGCCGCGGGCCGGGAGGGGGCGCGCCCACGAGGTACCTGCGCGCCGGCGGGCGGCGCGACGTGGGCGGGAGCCGCGGGCCCCCAAACTTTGTGCGCGCGAGGGTGGGCAGAGGGCGCGGGAGCTCCGGGCGGCGCGGCCTGGACGCCACCCCCCACGCCGCGTGGGCTTTGTTAACCCGCGTGGGCAGCCCCCGGGCGGGACTCGCAACTTCCCTGGCCGCGGCCGCGGAGCAGGCCTGCGCCGGCCTTGGTCACGGCTTGGAGCCGCCTTCGCTCGCCCGCGGGCCCGGGAAGTGCGGCGACGGAGGGCCGGGCCGGCTCGGCGGGAGCCGCGGCCGCGCCGCCATGTTCCTGCGGGGCGGGCTGCGCGGGGCGAGGGCGGGGGACATGGCGGCGACTGCGCGCCGCCGCCGATTGTTCCCGGCTTAGGCCTCGGGCCGCGTGCGACGGGCACCGCAGTCGCGGAGCCTCCGCCCCTCTGGGCCGGGCTCGGGGGGGGCCGGGGGACACAAAGGAGGGGCGGCGCGCCCGCGTCCTCGCCGCGTTCGGGCCTCGGCGCCGCCGGTCGCCGCGCGGCTGCCGCCGGGAAACGGTTTGGGGGCGGGGGTTGCCGCGTCCGGCAGGACTTGACTCTGACCCACCGCCCCCTGGCGGCCGCGCGGGGAACCACGGCCGCGCGCCCCCTTGTGCGACATGTGCTGCCGGCCTGAGCTCCATGAGCGTGGCGGGCACTTTGCAGTCTCCGATGTTCATGCCGCCTTTTCTGTTCCTATACGGGAGCTGAGGACGGGAAATGGAGAGGGGGCAGGCTCGTCTAAGCAGTATCGCCGCGAGAGAAAATCAGCCTCATGCCACCCCGACCACATCGTTGGGGAAACAACTCTTTATCCCGGCTTGCAGCCACGAGGTCTAGATTGGGGGAGGGGTGGGGAAGAATAGTCCCTTTGCTGCTTTTCCCTCTCGTTGGAACTGTGCAATAGAGGTTAAGATTGCTGTCGATCATACTGGAGTCTTTCAGGATCTTTAAAAATAAGATGTGAATCTAATACTTGTGATTTTTCAACTTTATTATCTTACGAGTTTTCACCCATACATTGTTGGTCTTTTAAACTCCACTAGTATTGCTTGGCTATCTTAGGTTTTTTGATGAATGTAATTGACATAAAGGGGTTGGAAAAGAACAAATTTAAATATGGATTTGGACAGTGGTAGTAAATTTGTGTTTTTTCCCTATCCCTCCCATCCCAGTCATTCATACACGTGGACCTAACTGCACCAAGAGCATTTCCTAAGGATAGTTGCTGAAAACGAAGTTTTCGCAAGTGGGTGAGTGTATTCTAATTTTCTTTAACTTTTTTAAAAATAACTTTCTCTTGACTTTAATTTGAATAATTTAAGATGGAATTGGGTTTTTCCAAAGGGTTAAATGGGTAGTTTGTCCATTTACATTTTCTAGAAAATTAACTCTGGGTCAGCTAATTTTTAAGTTAGTAAAAGTACAATCCAGATATATTTATAAATCTTTGGAAACTGATGCACAGTTTACAAATGTAATTTTAGAACTGCTTTAAGTTGGATGATAAAATCTAATCTGTACTGTTCCCAAGATTTAAAAATAATTTAAGTGGGATATATAAAATCGACCAGTTGATACACTTGAAGTATAGTCTGAACAGTAATTTTATTAATTAGTTTACCGAAAATTGCTCATTGGAAGCAGAAGAAAAGATGTTTTTCCACATGGATGTGAAGATTTCCTCTAAAAGCTACATGAGTCAAATTATATTCTCATTGATACGCAATCTAATTTTGATTTTGTAAGTATGCCTTTGGGAATGGAAGGTAAAGGAAGAGCCACCACTTTCTTTTACAGTATTAGAATGATGATTAATTATGATTGTCTTGTGAAAAAGACTTCTCTATTTTTAAAGTCTAAATGTGCTTCTGAATGGAACTCACGGGTTTAAGGTAATTAAACTCGTTTTCTCTTCCCCATTAGGGATTATGCTAAATTTTGTATGTTTTATAGCCTGTAAGAGTTTGAGGTGTTATTCTAATTATTTATTTAAAATTTAGCAGGAATAAAGAGAACATCACCTTGTAAAACTGAAGATTGTGACCAGTCAGAGTAATGTCAAAGTGCTTACAGTGCAGGTAGTGATATGTGCATCTACTGCAGTGAAGGCACTTGTAGCATTATGGTGACAGCTGCCTCGGGGAGCCATTGGTGGGCTTTAAAGCGCAGGGCCTGCTGGTGTTGAGTGCTTTTTGTTCTAAGGTGCATCTAGTGCAGATAGTGAAGTAGATTAGCATCTACTGCCCTAAGTGCTCCTTCTGGCATAAGAAGTTATGTTTTCATCCAAGCCAAGCCAAGCAAGTATATAGGTGTTTTAATGCTTTTTGTTTGCAGTCCTCTGTTAGTTTTGCATAGTTGCACTACAAGAAGAATGTAGTTGTGCAAATCTATGCAAAACTGATGGTGGCCTGCTATTTCCTTCAAGTAATTTTTACTAATTTTGTGTACTTTTATTGTGTCGATGTAGAATCTGCCTGGTGTGTCTGATGTGACAGCTTCTGTAGCACTAAAGTGCTTATAGTGCAGGTAGTGTTTAGTTATCTACTGCATTATGAGCACTTAAAGTACTGCTAGCTGTAGAACTCCAGCCTCGGCCTGTCGCCCAATCAAACTGTCCAGTTACTGAACACTGTTCTATGGTTAGTTTTGCAGGTTTGCATCCAGCTGTGTGATATTCTGCTGTGCAAATCCATGCAAAACTGACTGTGGTAGTGAAAAGTCTGTAGAAAAGTAAGGGAAAATCAAACCCCTTTCTACACAGGTTGGGATCAGTTGCAATGCTGTGTTTCTGTATGGTATTGCACTTGTCCCGGCCTGTTGAGTTTGGTGGGGATTGTGACCAGAAGATGTTGAAAATTAAATATTACTGAAGATTCACCTTCCACTTTTAAATGTTCCAGAGATAAAAAGTACTAAAAATATCATTGCAATTTTAATTTGTCAGTGTGTGAAGTTTATATATGTAACTTTGTTTCTTTAATCAAATTTCATATTTTTGTACTAAAACATTTCACTACTAGGGTTGTATGTCAGATTTTACTACGTTTTTTAATATTTTTTGTCTAATTGTTTGGTTATCAAGCATTCCATTATGATTGTCTGTAAAGGTTATTTACTTTAATACATGAATGATAATCTGTAAAATTAGGATATGCCTTTTTGCTTTCTTAATGTTTTATCTTAAAATTTTATAAATTATATTACTTGTACACTAAAGTATTTAAATTTGGTAAAAATTTCATTCTGTTTAAAGCAGTATATAAAGAAAGTTGTTTAAGCATGGAATTTAGATTTGTGAGGGAGGCTGTCTTTTTTTCCAATAAACAAATATTTTACCAATATTACCAGTTCATGATAAAACTGTTAGCTGGTTATATACTAGTTCTCTGGCAATTTTCAATGATGTATAAACTTTTAGTGATCCTTAGACTCTGCTTTCTGGAAGTTAAAATTAAGAAAACAAGACATACTGGTGCCAAATGGAGTCACAAGTTATGTGTATGAGTACATGTCTCTATCGCCAAGAGTGTAGAAGTTGGGTGGAAATTTGAAAATCATTTTGCAACAATTCTAGGCTGATGTAACTTAAGTCACTGGAGTGGAACCTAAGTGGCGGTTACAGTATTTTATCCAACATTTCTACCCCTTTTTTCATGTGTCTTTAGGTTATGTTTCTTATGTGTAGAAAAATGTGGGTTAACTTAGGTATGATCAGATTTGAAAAGATTGGTTGTTAAAATTGTGCCTGTGCTGAATTTTAGTAATAGGAAACAAATTTTCATAACCTTACTATACCACCTAATAAATTTATAAAACGTACTTTAAAAATATATTAAGTCTAACAAGAAAATTTAAGCCTCTTGAAATTAAAGAAGTTTAATTATGGATCCCTGAATAGAAAGGTAAGAGTTTCACAGTTCTGGAGTTGATTAAAAGGTGTAAATTTTCAGAATGAGAAAATAGTAAGAACCATGCAGTGATTTATAAAACAAATATAATTGTCCTTGAGTGTTCTTAAACCTTTGCGTTAGGGGGGGTGGGAAATTAGACATTATTCTGTTTGGGGTTATTTTCTGACAAACATTTCTTTAAATAGTTTGTAAAGTTACATAATGTTAGCATAACTTACTATTCTATGGTTACAAGGGGGAAAAGTGATGTTTACATGTACCAAATCATATAATTGTGTTTTAAAGCTTTGGGGGAAATACCTCTAGCATTGTGGTTTAAAGTGGAACAGTGATAAGAAGCCTGCCAGATGATTTCTCTAATGTGCTAAAATGTAACTCAAATTTTAATAAAATCTTTAAAAGGGTTAACTCTTTCTCCCTAGACATTACACCTCTAGTACTTGTGATCAGAACTTAATAGGATTTTTAATCAAGACTTAATATCTACTAAACAAGTTAACAGAGTGTATAATTTCTTTTGGTGTTTTCGGTGGGGGGGGGGGGCTGAACACTTTCTTAGACAATAACAAAAGACTGTGCAAATATAAAGATTGACATTAATTTAGCCATTTTTTGATACGAATAAGTGAACAAGTTGGCTGTAGCTGAAACTTTCTCATCTCATTGACCTGGGGAGAAAGAGTGTGGCCTTTCATTGTTTTAACCTTTAAATTGCTTAAGACTTAAGGTACTGACCCATTGCTTCAGGTTTAAGAGCATTAAAACTCAGAAAAAAATATAAACCTCTTCTTATTTCACATGTTATACATGCACATACAAACTTCTAATTTATGTTTAAAAGGAAAGCACTTAAAGTTTTACAAATGATCCTTTGCGAGATAGTGATTTTACTAAAAATTTCTTGGAGATCTTCATTTTACAGGCCAACATGTCTAAGCAGAGCAAGCCAGACGTGGGTTTTTCCCTACACTTGGAAGAGTCCTACAGAATGATTCCTGACAAAATGCAACCTGCAGCTGCCTGGAGAACAATTCATTGTCATGTTAAAGCTTATGTACTTAATGAAATAACTTGTTAGTAACTGACAATCCTGGTGTGGTTTGTCTAGCATTAAGATAAGTTAGGAGTCTCTGGGCTGAGCAGTAAAGGTAAGGAGAGCTCTATACAAGGCTAATTTTTGGTGTATGTCTGGAAATACACATTTAATACCTACTTGATACTTCACTCGAAGTGTGAATTAATGTATTTGTTTTGATAAGTTAATATTCTTTGTAGTCTTAGTGATAACATTAGTAAAATGTAATATTCTTTGTGAGTTTTAAAGGATAACCAAGATGGGTGTATCCCATTAATTTTAGGACCATAGAAAATTTGTTTTAAAAGGCTTAGTTTTCCTAATAATTTGAACCACAGACAGCATTGAGATGCCTATTTTATGTATTTGCAATTTAGTCATGCTCTTTGAATTGTTTAGTGCATTTGATGTAAATAAAGTTACGTATTTTTAAACGGCTTGTTGAGAAATTGTCCAAAATTAAACATAAGAAATAAAAATTTTAAGGTTTTTCTTAGTTGTGACAGTTTTTCTTTTTTGTTACAGTAAATGAAACATCTTTATTGAGGTAATACGGGAAGCAGCAACAAATACCAAAGTGATTTACAAACTTAATAATTTACTGCCTATTGCATCTGTATTTAGAATATAAAACTGGTAAAAGGGCTCTGAATTTAAATTCATGTCAGTCTGTTTAGAAAGGTTAATTTCTACATAGTCTAATCTGATGTTTAAATCATACCTGAATTTACTTAATTTGAGATTGATATGGTTCCTAATATGTTAACTTAAAATCCAGTAAGAAGGGCACCAAGTACAAATTATAAACTTGGTTATTTTTACTTATTGATAAATTGAAGTTTAAGCTGAGAGAGGAAACCAAAGTATGAAACGTCTTTTAACTGGCTTTTATTAAATACCCAATTATTTTCTGATTACTAAGGTTTGAATGTTTCTTAGTGGAGCTGTACTATATTTAAAATTGAATATGTTCTGAGCAACTCAGAATTCAGCAATTTATGGGTGTTCAAAAAATAGTAAATATTTTAAAAATAAGATATTAGGTTGTACTTTTTATGGTAAAGCAACTATCAAAATTGCAATCCTGTGTAGTTTTGAGTCTAAAGTAAATGACAACACAAATAGAGGTTTGGTCATTAATGAGAAGTGTTTAACATGATGTAGAGTTGAATAAAAATCTTATCTTGGTAGCAAGTGGTACCAAATCAAATGTTCAGTGTAATGTCTCCCAAGACTGCAAGATTATATCTGGCCTGGAATTAGGGAGAATGGTGCACTTCATAGAGAAAATGAGCATGTACCTGTTTACATGTTTGTAAAGTATATGTACTATGAAGTTGCTAACAAATCAATTTGCCTTCAATTTACATAGGCTAGAGGTTTGAAAGGTTTTTAAGTTCTGTTAATCTTTAAAGGAACCACTTTCCTGTATTTAAATTCTTTCTTGGCCTATTGGCTAAGATCAAGTGTATATTTAATAGAGATGTAATTCCTTAGGAAAACCACTGTTCAACATATTGGGGGAGCTGGGACTTGTGAGAGTAGATGACAGGTATCTACATTCAAGGCAAGTATATGCCCTTTGAGCCACTTCCTGGCTTTTAGGCAGTAAGTACATCCAGTTCAGATACATCCTTCAACACAAAGTTAGAATGCAAAGGCCAAGGTCCATAAAGTCCTGGAACTTTCATTCAGATGCATTAGAATCTTTGGGGTGTGAGTAGGGCTGGATGCTACAACGGCAAGCATTTTGAGAGGTCTATAGATGTTTGTATTTAAGAATGAAACTGCTGCCATAGATTTTCCAAAATGAGCCCTAGGAAAAGCAGAACATTAACACATTAGAATTCGTGTGGAGGTAAGAGACTGACTAAATAGGACTAGAGAACACATTTTATTCCATACTGGAGGCCAGATGCATGAATTTGTGCACAGGTGGGGTCTGGCCGGCCTGCCCTCATGGGAGCTGATTGGGCAAGGCCAGTGGGGGGAGGGTATGCGGGAGGTTGGCCATCAGGCCCTGCCCCTAATCAGCTGGTTGGCTGGCTGCAGTGCACGTCATAGCGACCAGTTGTCTGGTAGTTGTGGTGTTCCGGTCCCTTGGCTTTTATATATATAGATACTTTATTTCTTAGTTTGTTTTTTTTTAAATATATTTTTATTTCAGAGAGGAAGGGAGAGGGGATACAGAGATAAAAACAATGAGATTATCCTGTATACCCCATACTGGGGATGGAGCCCACAACCTGGGCATGTGCCCTTGACCAAAATTGAATCCTAGATCCTTCAGTCTGCAGGCTGGCACTCTTAACACTGAGCCAAACCAGCTAGGACTATTAGTTTTATAGCTGACTTGTGCTTTGGCATGACACCTTTCAGCTAGAGCCAATCTTATATTGGCTGGTGAATCCACGGAGTTTTCTTCACTTCCAACTTTAGGCAATAGTGACTCCTTAACTATTCCAGTGATAACTTTGGTAAATGGTTGGCACCTAATACACTGAGTGTAAATTGGGTATTTCCTTGGGGGTTGGCTCTCACACTATAGTCTGCAGGGTCATTCTGGCCAAGTGATTTTCTAGTCTTCTGTCTCAGAATTGTGAAACTTGTATACTTCCATGTGTTTTTTTATTTTCACTGATATCTAAAATTCTTATGTGTAAATGGCATGTAGTTTGTGCCATGTTCTAAACATTTTTTATCTGATTTTGCTCTTAATTGTAGTTAGTCACAATAATAGACTGCTTCTTTTAAAATGATATCTTGCCTTGAGTATTCAATAATCATCTTGATACAATGACCTTTTATTAAAGTGTTCTACCTCCCATTGTTCCCACTGTACTGTTCTGCAGGCTTTTTCTTCATGGACTTTACACTTGCTTGGAAAAGTTTCTTTCCACATAACCACATGATTTAATCATGTTTCCTTTTCAGTCTTTGTACCAATGTCAAGTCAAAGTAGCTCTACTTAACTGCATACTCTATTCTTCCCTGGGTCTTTTTCCTAATAGAAGACTGGTAGAATTACCTGGGATCTTGTTAGAAATGGCAGGATCTGAGTGAGTCTCATCCCTAAACCTGAATTGGCATCTTCATATTTTTAAATGCTGTCCCTTCTAAGAGGGCAGGGATTTGAGATATTTGGTTCATTTATGCCCATTCACCCAAAACAGCAAGCCAGACAGTGAAATGTGTTTGATAGGTTTTGCATAAACAGTGGAAATGCCCATGGTGAATGATTGCTGGAATGAGGCAGGCTCAGTGGTGGTTAACAGCAAAAAAAGGAAGGCATTAATCTGCTAGTATCTATGGGATTTAAGGTATAAGTATATTGTCAAATATCTGGTAGAAAGGATTAGAGTTGATAAGCAGGAAATAGGCATTCAGAGGATCCAGTAATACAACAAAAATGAATTTAAGGGTCAAGAAAATAGGAAACCTTTCCTGTGTTCCATTTGTCTGGCAGTTTAATGGTGTTATGTTGGAAGTAAGATTGAGCTCCACTTTTAAATATCCAGATGAGCGACTGGCTTTCAGACCACCAGGTTAGTGAACTCTTAAACGGCATACTAGAGGAAGGTGCACAGTGGCAAGTAGATGCTTTTGTTCTCTGGGTGAAGTAAATCTATTTCATAACTTCTGTTTAATCCACAATCTCAAATCCTTGTTTACTCCATAATCTCAAATCCTCAATTTTTGGTTATCAATTTGGCATTCTTAAAATATCAGCGCTGACCAAAATACTAACTGGTATTAAAACTTTTCTTCACCCCCAGCAGAAGTTTTAAGGAATATAAGAAATACCACACTGGTATACTATGCCTTGAATAAATTGTGTTGTGTCTTTGGTGCCCAGTGACAAAGCATCAGCAAAACCAGAATGCTTGAGGAATATTGTGTTTTGAGAAAAGGGCGGTGCCTTCTCAAATTAATTTTAGGCGACAACAGAAATTGGCACAGCAGTTTATTTCCTCATAGACTTCGTGAAGTTCATCTGGTTTGTGGGCCCATGAAAATGTAAACTCCAACTTGAAGACTGCTCTTCTAAGTTACCACGAGATACTTGGCTAATTGGTTGAGAAATTTAAAGAACTACTTAAGGAGTTTCTTAATGTAGTATGAGGGAAACTTCCAGGTTTCAAGTACCAGTTTCATTGTTTTCAGCATTTCTACCTTATTCAGCAAGATAACCTATTATAGCTATCCCAGTCTCTGTCCAGCACAAAATCCTCCGTTCCCCACCTTCAGAGTTTCAGGACAAGTTTAGGTCCCAGGCCCAACTGAACTAGCCCAAAGGCCTGATCCTTCTGAACCATGTCTTATCGTCTTATCGGTAACAGTGACAAAGCTTTAATTCCCATAAGCAGGCATAATACCTACCGAGATGGAGTGAATAAAGAAAAGATACTTGAGAGTACAGCACAAAGGGTTGTAGGGTATCCATCTTGGCTGGCCCAAAACAGCGTAATTTCAGAAGAGGAAAGGGGTGGCAAGGAGAATTAACAGGCTTGTGATGGACTTCACCTGGATTTAGGTCTCTGCTTAAATGTTTCTTCAAAGGCCTCTGACTATATTACTTAGGTCTTGAATTTATTTTGTTCAAAACTGCACGAGTTTATCTTAACAATTCTGTAGATTTAGTCTTGACTCAGGTGACACTAGGTTAAACTTAAGGTGTCAGCAGGGCTGTGTTTCTGGAGGCTAGGGGAGGATCCAGTGTGTTTTCCAAATTCTAGACACTCCTTGGCATTCTTGACTCATGGCTCCTCTCTCCATCTTCAGACCCAGCAACAGCGGGTTCCGTCTGCACACCATCATACTGCCAGCACCTCTCTCTGACCTGCCTCCCTCTTCCACTTTTAAGGATCTTGTGATTTCATTGAGCCCACCCAGATATCCCAGACTAATTTTAAGGTCAGCTGATTAGCAGCCTGAATTCCATTTGCTACCTTAATTACTCTTTACCATATAAATTTATATTCACAGGAATTAGAATGAAAAGATATTTTGGTAGCCATTCTGCCTGTCACACCTCTTCTGGAATTACATCACTTGGGAATATTATGTTCTGGGCCTGCATAACTACTTGGGGTTTTATTCAGACTGAAGTTAAGTAAAATTAAGAAAAAAACAATCCAGTGAGATAAAATAGAACAAACTCAGACTATACTAAGAGTTTTCCCCTGCATTACTTAAGTGCCAGTTAATAGAGGTTCTAAGAATAATTATTCATAAATATAATAACCAGTTGTAATTCTTTTTCTGAGTAAAACATTTTCTCTGGAAAAGCTCATAGTATTATAAACCTATTATAGAAAAATTAAAGAATTATATCTGTCAACTGGTAGGTTATTTAAAAGAATGGGAATGTCATGGAATAAATGTTAGCCAATAAAACAACATTAAAGAACTGTAAGAAGTGAAGATGCAGAATGTGAGGAACTCATCGGTCTAAATGGGATTCTCAAACAGGAATGAGCCTCTGTATACAGATAGAAGGTAAATAAGCAATTTATCCTTTGCTTTTTTTTACAGTACTGAAAGAATGTTTTTATTTCAAAGCAACCACTAGCAGTTCAAACAGTAAACTTTGAAATCACTAGAAAAAGGAAGGAGAAAACAACTAAGAGCATTTTAATGGAAATTTAGCACAAAATATTTTAAGTGGTTTGTGTTTTAACTCAGATTCCATAACCTACAAGCCTTGGTTATTTGTGACCGTTGGAAATATAGGCAGTGGGTGGCTTGGTCATGCTCAGAGTTTAAGTCCTGGCCCTTTGGTGCTCTCTGGCCCAGCAGTAAGATCTATTATACATCAGCTTCTTGAAAACAAAACACCTTTTTGTATTTCTCAAAACGACTGCAAAATAAGCATTAAGTGTCTATTAAATGAATTGAAGATCATTCCTAAATATTTTACAACGTGTATTCTCTCCATTGCAGACGTGTTTCCACACCACCCTTGCATTTCTAATCTGATGCCAAATTTTGTACAGAGGTTGAGACTGAAAGATTATTCGTACTTTGATGGAAAGGATAGAAAAGACAGGGTGTGAGGGGTAGTGGATGTAAAAAACGGCTCTAGCCCTAGTTGGTTTGGCTCAGTTGATAGAGCACCCGCCCCTGGACTGAAGGGTCCTGGGATTCTGGTCAAGGGCCCATGTCCGGTTGTGGCTCAGTCCCCAGTGGGGGGCGTACAGGAAGCAGCCGGTCAATGATTCTCATCGATGTTTCTATCCCTCCCTCTCCCTTCTTTGAAGTCAAGAAAAGAAAAGAAAAACCCGCTCTGCACATCTGTGATGTGTAAGGGAGATGTGGATGGCTGAATGGAGTGGGATAGTGATTGTGGGTTCTGGGAGGTTTACTAGTGGGTCATACTGTGATAAAAATGGTTCAGAACAGATCTTGGGCAGAAGTAACTCAGTTTTCCTGCTTAGTTAACTTACCTTTGGGCCATTGATTGCTATAGTCCTTGAAAAGTAAGTGGCTTAATAAACTGACAAAACATTTGATAATATATAAACACAGCCGTCTATATTAAAGTCTGTGTGTCCTCAAAGACATTGCAGGTGATTTTGAGGTCTCACATGAGTAAATTAGAATTAGTAAAATGAAATGGTAACTAACACTAAATGAAAAGCTCAGAAAATAAGTGCCACTGGAGTTCAGAGGGGAAACGTTTAATACACTGTGCATTTGACACACATAAGACACAGGTAATTAGAAGGGCAGGTTTTAGTCTAATTTAGCATACATAAATGCTGTAATCAGGTTTTTTCCTAATTTGGTCATGGTGTTTTGATCCTTGCTTAATATGAGGAACCTAATATTTTACAGGTTTTCCAACTATAAATGGAATTTGCAGTTTAATACCAAATGAAACCATTCAGCCATAGTTGATAGGTATTACTGTCAGAGAATACATTCCTGGTTTTCTTGCTTTATAGAATTTGAGACATTTCATTGCTATAGAAGTGTTTTGCTTCCTTAAAATGGTGATGGAATATTAAAATATCAAAGACCCTAAACACAGTATTCATTTTAAAGACTTACTCAACCCTGCTGATGTTTAAAGCATGCTGTAATATTTTAATCATAGGAGGTCCATCTCAAAAAGGATGCCATCCAAAAGTAATTTTCATTTTTGTACAGGGTTATTACTTTGCATTCATTTGCTTTATAAAAAGTAAGGGACAGCAAATACATTTAGACAGTCATATAATTCAACTTTAAATTACAGGTTTCTTATGCATATCCAGTTCTGGATAATGATAAAGATCTAGAATAAGGAAGCACTGATGAACCTTTAAAAAATTACCAGGAAAACATTAAAGTAATAGTTTAATAATTCAGTGAGGTTACAATGCAGTAGTAAGTAAGCATATAATTCCATTATTTTAAATAGCTGAGAATGACAGCTATGACTTTTGCCCACTTATCCTATCTAATAAAAGTAATATGCAAATTGACAGTACCTCTGCTACACGCACAAGCCATGCCCACCAGCCATTCAGCAGTGAGTATGCAAATTAACCCAACCAAGATGGCTGTGGCCACGGAGAGAGCAGGAGGCTTGGGTTTCTCCCACAATGGAGGAAGCCAAGCTTTCCGCCTGCCCTGGCCTACCTTGGCCTCCGCTTAAGGCTACACAGTTTCAATTATAGAAGATAAATCCCAACAAAAATGGCGGCAGCCACAGAGCTGGAGAGGGCAGGGGGCTTGAGTTGCCCCCCGGTGATGGAGAAAGCCAAGTTTCTGCAGCCCTGGCCTGCCTTGACCTCCGCTTAAGGTTACAAAGTTTCAATTATAGAAGATAAATAAACCCCAACAAAAAATGGCTGTGGCCACTGAGTGAGCAGGAGACTTGGCTCTGCTCAAGGCTACAAAGTTTCAATTATAAAAGATAAATCCCAGATACCAGGGCCTCTGCTTGGGTCACCGGGGGGCGTGGCCAGCCTGCAAACCACCACAGGTCCCTCGCCCAGGCTGACCCACGCCCCAAGGGAACCCCCACCCTGATCTGGGACACGCTTCAGGGCAAACCAGCTGGCCCCCACCTGTGCACCAGGCCTCTATCCTACCTAATAAAAGAATTATATGCAAATTGACCATCCATCACTCCACACAAGATGGCTCCCCCCATGTGGTCAAAGATGACTGCCCCCATGTGGACACAAGATGGCCAGCAGGGAAGGGCAGTTGGGAGGGACCACGCCTGCAAGGGAGGGCAGTTGGGGGCAATCAAGCCTGCAGGGGAGGGCAGTTAGGGGTGACCAGGCCGGCAGAGGAGGGAAGTTGGGGGCGACCGGGCCTGCAGGGAATGGCAGTTGGGGGTACCCAGGCCTGCAGGGGAGAGCAGTTGGGGGTACCCAGGCCTGCAGGGGAGAGCAGTTGGGGGGGACCAGGCCTGCAGGGGAGGGCAGTTGGGGGTGACCAGGCCTGCAAGGGAGGGCAGTTGGGGGTGACCAGGCCTGCAGGGGAGGGCAGTGGGGGTGACCAGGCCTGCAGGGGAGGGCAATTAGGGGCAAACAGGCTGGCAGGGGAGCAGTTAGGCATCAATCAGGCTGGCAGGGGAGTGGTTAGGGGGTTCAGGCTGGCAGGCAGAAGCGGTTAGGGGCAATCAGGAAGGCAGGCAGGTGAGCAGTTGAGAGCCAGCAGTCCTGGATTGTGAGAGGGATGTCCGACTACCCATTTAGGCCCGATCCTACCTGACCCCTCCTGAGGGGTCCCAGATTGGAGAGGGTGCAGGCTGGGCTGAGGGACACAACCCCCGTGCACAAATTTCGTGCACTGGGCCTCTAGTCTATATAATAAAAGCCTAAGCTACCGTTATGGCAGAATGACCAGTTGCTATGATGCACACTGACCACCAGGGGTCAGATGCTCAAAGCAGGAGCTGCCCCATAGTGTTCAGTGCACTCCCAGGGTGAGTGCTGCTCAGCCAGAAGCCAAGCTCATGGATGGAGCACAGATGCCACAGCAGGAACCTCTCCCTCGGCAGCCGGGGATGAGCGTGAATGGCGCCCGGCCCTGATTCAGGCTCCTTCCTGGCTGCCTGATGCTTGGCACACGCTACATCCCCCAAGGGGTCCCAGACTGTGAGAGAGTGCAGGCTGAGCTGAGGGACACCCCCACCCCATGCATAAATTTTGTGCACTGGGCCTCTAGTTTTTAATACAATGCTAACAAAACAGAAAACATACTACTAAGATCCTGAAGGAAATTTTGAGGTTAATGATTGATTTTTACACTTTAACCATGTTTTAATAATCTAAGTGCTGCTGGTGCTGTTTTGTCTTAAACTCATCAAATGGGCCAAGTTGGAGGAAATCAATCTCTACTGAATAGTTAACCATAAAGTATATTTGTATTAGCAAACAAAATGCTTTCAAAATATTTCACTTTTGAAACTCTTTGAGTTTTTTATGTTGACCCAAAAACTTTGTTTGCAAAGGTAAACTGAAGTGGAGAGTTAAGCAATTGCCTAGCAAATTGATCACTGAGATGACTATACAGGATAAAGTGAATAAACTGATTTTTAGAAAATTTACTTAATGAGAGCAGACCTTTACTCTCTACATTTTTAGGAGTTTTTACTTGTTCCAGGAATTATTGGAGTTATATTTCTACATTATTTTTCTTCCTTCCTCCCTTCCTTTTTTCCTTCTTCCTCTTCTCCTTTCCCCCCCCCCCCCCTTTTCATTTTCCTTTCTTCCCTCTTTTTTTATCCTCCCTTTCTTCCTCTATGTGTTTATTTATCAATCATCAATGGTATGCACATGGCTAAGGATTTCATCTAGTATATAAATTTTTTTCTAGTATTTGTGGTATATAAACTTTTAAGTATTTGTGGACCTACCCGGTAAGGTAATTAGAATATATTTTTAGTTTTAATTGGATGTTTTATATTCATATGGAAAACTCAAAGGCAAAAGTATCTTTTAAAACAACAGTATATTTTGAAACAGATGGTGAAGACCAAAATTATTTTCTACTGGGTTCATTAACTTAGTACCACCAGAATTAACTGCCTATTTCTTGTACCATAATCATACAATATTTCATGTTTCCTAGTCATCTCAATTTAAAAGTGCCTGGGATGTTCATGCTGTCTAATCTGTCTTGATGTCATCTCAGTTTGAGAATTATATAAATGTCTTTCAAAGAAATTTTAATCTCATGAATCCATGCCCAATGAACAGTGAATTTAAAATTTTGCATAATGATGTTAAAGAAAAGCTTTTTGTCTTTCAAGACCAGGAAAGATTTCTGGATGTGTGGACAACTAGGGCTGGCGGTGAGAAGGGTACAGAAATGTCATGGCTCTCCTGTATTGTGGAGTTTGGGCACAGACGTTAATAGAAATCCCAGTGGCCAGCCTGATCACCTCACTCAGGTGACAGCCTGAGAAAGACTCCCCCAATTTCTTGCCAGTCTGTGGCACACCAGAGAGGTAGAGTAGTTTTTGTACATTGAAGGAGGAATGAACTGTCAGAAGGATTCCTGCATACCTGAAAGAATCATGAAAATCAGGCCTAAGGTCATGAACAAGAGATAACCCATCAGTGATGGACATGGCCTGATATACAGAGACCAGTGTGGAAAAAAAAACCTCTCTCCACCCAGAATTGGTGGCTGAAATGTGTAGCAGGCATTGAAGACAGCGGATCTTAAGAAAGCATTATTTGGTCTAGAATCATTTGGTATACAAAGTGGATTAGAAAAGTAGAGGTGGTTGTTACAGAAGGAATGAGATGGGATTCAGAAACAGTGGCCAACAAGAACTCTAACTTCTAAGCTGACAATAATGTGAGAAGAGACCATGACTGATCACTGGTAGGATAAAAATGGATACTGCTAAAAAACAGCAGCCTCTTTATACTTGGAACCTTGGCCCCCACAGCAAGAGAATAACTTTTATAACTGCCCCACCCTTATTTATTTAAATAAATAATTGTAGTATCCATCTGGAAGAACAAACTGCTGAGATGGAAAAAGTTGAACAACATGGGAAATATACTAAGCACTAAATGTTTTATGAAGTTACACTAATAAAATGAGACACTGGCAATAATCAAGATAAATCAATGGAACAAAATAAATAGGCCTGCAACAGGCATTGTTATATATTAGAGGCCCCAAATACATAATTAAGAAAATGCCAGAACCAAAATTAAAATATATACACTAAGGAAAATGTTTGAAATGGATATGGAAACAGAATTACTATTCTTAGTATAAAAAGCAATCATAAAACATAAAAAATTACAAAGTTCTCTAAGAAATGAACAGGTAAAAATAGGCGTGGATAATTCGAGAAAAATGAAAAACAAGTGGCAAATACAGTGTATGCTGGTTGAGAGAAATAGCAGAATTGGTGTCAGGCATGTGCAGTATTGGGGGCTTATTTATAAGACCCAATACCCATGGATTTTTCATGGTATTTTTGGAACATTTTTTGAAAATTCTTAACATACCTCACTACATTTTCTATTTGTTTTTGTGGCAGATACTGCTTTTTTCACACCAATTTCTTTCCCATCCCCCATCTAGAAACAGGATGAGTAATGTTTTACCTGAGCAAAAGGCTGCCCAGCTAGAGACTATTGGCTCCTTTGCAGTATGACTAAATTCTTGCTAATAAACATTGCTAGTAAACATAAGTGATACATGCAACTTCCACATTGCTTTCTTTAAAACAATGGACTTACCTTCCTCTATCTTTTTTTCCCCATCCGTAGGGATGAAATACGGAACTGGTGCTGTGTCTGCTTTGACTATGCAGAGAAGCAGAGTGAACTCTAGGGGTTGCGATCAACAGGGTGAAAGGAATCTGGATCCCCTGATAACCTTTTGGTGACCACTTAGAGAAGAGGCTTAGACCTTAAATGGGATTACCCTGATATTAGACAGAGGCTTACCTAGAAGTAGTTTATTTTAGAATCGATCTCAGAGGCAGGAATGAGGAAGAGAGAAGTGAAACTGAAGAAGTTACCAAGTTGGCCACTACTAAAATTGCCTGGTGTTCCATCCCATGAAATTCTTTGAGGAGGCTTATCAAATGCATTCCAAAACTCTGCCTAGGGGAGAAAAGGGTTCTCATCACCTACTGACTAAAATGTTTATTTCTCTCCCGGTATTAACCACCCCACTCTTCTGGATAGCACAAATCTACTTATCTACTGGATTCCTTTGGACAGAAAGTGAGAGCCACTGCACAGACCCAGGGCGAGGCATTGTCTGCATGCTCTACTCAGTCTGCGTAGATCTCTTTGCCTCAGAAATGGCTGGAGTAAAGGTGTGATCAAAATTTTAAATGGTGCACGAAAGATGTTCAATACAGTGCACCTTTTGCACCACTCAGATCTGCTTATGTATTGCATTAATCCTAGTCCATCACAGAGTTCCTTTAAGGTTATGGCTGGCCACAATCTTAGCAAGCATGTATTATGAGAGGTTTACTGGAATAAGAGTCCTGTTACTGAAGCTAGTTCTGACTCAACCCCACAGTGACTTCTCTGCTATTCAGTGAGCCATGCTGACCTCTTAACAAAGTCTGGATCTCAGTTCTTGGGGGCTTCTTCCTTGTGCCTCTATCAGCCCAAGGGCTAGTAGTGGCTGATCCTTATATCTGCTAGTCTTATATTATTTAGTGTTCCCTTCTTACTAGCTAATTCTTCATGTTTCCAAATTCCTGTTAGATAGTGATTCTTTAACTTTCCTTGTTCAAATTATCTTGTAGTTTCTCTCTCCTGTTTGGACCTACACTGATACAAGATAATATTATAGAACAACAAAAATATAGTATATTAAGAATAAAGAAAAAGAGTACTGCTTGTGGTGAGATTAAAAATGGTGGCAGAGTAGGAGGATGCTGCACGGTCATGCTCCCAGGAACAAGCTGGAATCATAACTGAAATACGGAAAGTCTTCCTGAATAATCAAGGGAAAACTCGCAGGAGAGAACCCTGCTACCCAAGGACCAAAGGTGGAGACCACATAGAGACTGGTAGAAGGGCAGAGGTGTGAAAGGGCTGGCTGGGCACACACAGATGGCAACTGAAGTCCTGGGGAGGTATCTCAGCTGTTGGGGGTGCCACTGAGAACTCTGGGATCTAATCCTGAAGTTGGGCTCCCCAGCAGAGAGCACCAAACTGAGGAGGATACCCAAATAACATCTAGTTGTGAAAAGCATTGGGGTGCTGTCCGCCAGGGAGGGCAGCTGAAAGTTTGGGCACCCTCTTAAAGGGCCAATGCACAAACATTCCCTGTGGAGCCACCCACCTTTTGCTCAGGCAGAGGGAGGGTGAAGTGGACTGGAGCTGTGAGAGCAGAACCCAGAACGGGAGACTCGGGGGATAGAGCTCAGAAGGCATACACCCCAAATTTCCTGGGCTGAGTCATTCCCTCACACAGTGGAGGACATCTTTCCCACACAGGCACCTGCCTTGCCTGGGGGAAGACAGTCGACACACCCTATTGGAAAACAACTTGCCCTGAGGCCACTTAAGAGATTAAAAGTAACAATTAGCCTTCAGGCAGAAGCAACTGCCCCACCCTGTTGAAAAACCTCTCACCACACTTGAGGATGATTGCTTGGGGGCAATTCAAGTTGGAATCCTATTAGTCTGTAGACAGAGGCAGTCTCTGAATGCTTTGAGTCTTTGCCTGATCCAATTAGTCAGAAACAGCCTTTAACATTGTCGTGCTCTAGAGATTGAGAGGTATAGAGGATCTACCTAAAACATAGTCACCAACCCAAACAGACAACCAAAACGAGGAAACAAAGAAACAACCTCCAAATGAAAGAACAAGTGAATTCTCTAGAAGAAGAGATAAATGAACCAGAGATAAGAAATTTGTCTGAAACAGAGTTCAGAGTAATATTAAAAATGCTCAACAGTATGAAAAAAGATATAGTAACTATGAAAAAAAGAACATTTTGAGATAAAGAATGACATAACACGAATAAAGAACACATTGGAAGGAATACACAGATTAGGGGAAGCTGAGGATCGAATCAGTGAATTAGAAGACAGAGTTGAAAATATCATTCAATTAGATAACCAAAAAGAAAAAAACAATTAAAAAACAGGAGGGCAGCTTAAGGGAGCTGTGAGACAATGTGAAATGTAACAATATTAGAGTAGTAGTTGTGCCAGAAGAGACATAAAGGGAGAAAGGAATAGAGAAGGTGTTTGAAGAAATAATGGTAGAAAACTTCCCTAACCTGGTAAAGGAAAAAGTCACACAAGTTCAGGAGGCACAGAGAACCCCAAACAAGAAGAACCCAAACAGACCTATGCCCAGACACATCATAATTAAAATGCCAGAAATTAAAGACAGAGAATCTTAAAGGCAGCAAGAGAAAAGAAAAATATTACCTACAAAGGAGTTCCCATAAGGATGACACCTGATTTCTCATCAGAAACTCTACAGGCCAGAAGAGAATGGCATGATGTACCCAAGGTAACAGAAAGCAAGGAACTGAGTCCAAGATTACTATATCGAGCAAGGCTATTGTTCAAAATAGATGGTCAAATAAAGAGCTTCCCAGACAAAAAAAAAAAAAAGGCTAAAGGAGTTCATCACCACCAAGCCAGTATTATAAGAAATGCTAAAGGGATTGCTGAGAAGAAAAAGAGAGAGAAACCTAGCCATACAGAATTAGAATGGCTATAAATAAGTACCTCTCAATAATAACCCTAAATGTAAATAGATTAAATGCTCCAATCAAAAGGTGTAGGGTAGCTGAGTGGATACAAAAAACATGACCCAAGCATATGCTGTCTACAAGAGACCCACCTCAAAACAAAAGACATACACAGGATGAAAGTGAAGAGATAGAAAAAAAATTTTCCATGCAAATGGAAAAGAAAAAAAAGCTGGAGTAGCAATACTCATATCTGACAAAATAGACTGTAAAAGCATCATGCTAAGTGAAATAAGCCAGTCGGAGAAAGATAAATATCATATGATCTCACTCATTTGTGGAATATAATGAACAGTATAAACTTAATGAACAAAAATAGAGCCAGAGGGGGGAAAATATTCTGGAGCATAATAGAAGTTATCCTGTTATTTGCAGATTTTTAATATTTTCTACAACTTTTGTGATAGCATACTATGTTAGTACAGTTTTGGTAATCCTATATGATAAAACCCTAATATGCAAATGGACCAAATGGTGGAATGACCGGTCGCTATGATGCACACTGACCACCAGGGAGCAGATGCTCAACACAGGAGTTGCCTCCTGGTGATCATTGCACTCCCACAGCGGGAGCGCCGCTCAGCCAGAAGCTGGGCTCACAGCTGGTGAGCGCAGCAGCGGTGGTAGGAGCCTCTCCCACCTCCAAGGCAGTGCTAAGGCCCCCTCGGGGGATGTCTGATTGCCAGCTGCGGGGAGTGGGCCTAAGCCAGCAGGTGGATATCCCCCAAGGGATCCCAGACTGTGAGAGGGCGCAGGCTGTGCTGAGGAAATACCCGCTCCCCGTGCATGAATGTCATGCACCAGGCCTCTAGTATTATAATACTTAAAATCCTTTTATTCTTGAAATTTTAATATTTATTGCATGTAACATTATTATATTTAAAATAGTTTTTCTTGAAATAAAAAAAAAAAACTGGAAAAAAATGAATGAAGAAAATAAAAAGAAACATCCAGAAAAAAAGATCATATTATCTATACTAATAAAAGGGTAATATGCTAATTAGACCAGGTCGACCGGACATCTTCCGGACATCCAACTTCCTTCTGGACAAAGCCATGGTGGTGGGGGCTGAGGCAGATGTGGTTAGGGATGATCAGGCCGGCAGGGGAGCAAGCAGTTAGGGGTAAGATCAGGCCAGCGAGGGGGAGCAAGCAGTTAGGGGCGAGATCAGGCCAGTGTCGGGGAGCAAGCAGTTAGGGGCAATCAGACCGGCAGGGGAGAGCAGTTGGGGGGTGAATAGCCCAGCAGGGAAGGGCAGTTGGGAGCGATCAGGCTGGCAGGGGAGGGCAGTTGGGGGTGATCAGGCTAGCAGGGGAGGGCAATTGGGGGCGATCACGCCAGCAGGGGAGCGGTTAGGTGACAATCAGGCTGGCAGGGGAGTGGTTAGGGGGTGATCAGGCCAGTAGGCGGAGGTAGTTAGGGTGATCAAGCTGGCAGGGGAGAGCAGTTAGGATGATCAGGCAGGCAGGCAGAGGCAGTTATAGGTGATCAGGCAGGCAGGTGGGTGGTTAGGAGCCAGCAGTCCCTGATTGTAAGAGGGATCCCAGATTGGAGAGGGTGCAGGCTGGGCTGAGGGACAACGCCCCCCCCCCCATGCACAAATTTCATGCACTGGGCCTCTAGTAAGAGATAATGGAGAAGAATGAATCTCCCAGCAGGTAAGACCAATGGCTATGGGGTAGTTCACTTTACTTTTTACTTTATTGGGAAGGAAATTTTCTCAATTCCTGTTAAATAGAATATAGTGATTGCTATGTTTCCCATTCTTTATTTTCAGAATGGTAGTTTTTATTGCACCTCTTTATCCTCTTTCACCATTTTGTATTGAGAAGTATGGGAGTACAAGTACCTTGTCTATTAGATAATAAGTTGCTAGTCCTTGAAAAGCCACCTCCAGGTCACACAGAAAGAAAGAAACATTTCTCAGATATCCTATATTTTGAATTGGGAACAATAACTGGATGAAATTTAAGTTCCCATTCTTGGGAAGGGCCTGTGTCTGATGTATAGGAAGATTGGTGCATGTGGGTACTGGGGAGCTAGAAGCCAAAAGCAGAGACTTCTGTTTTTCAATATTTTTTCCAATGTTCCTTTTAATAATAAAACTCGAGTTTTCGACAAGTACTTGTCCAGCCAGAGACTATATTTCTTCCAGTCTCCTTTGCAGATCTATAAGGCTGGTATATGTAACATCCCAGTTTTGCTCTTAATGTGCTTAGGTATATGCTCTTTGTCTCTCTTTTGCTTAGTCTTGAATGAAGACAGTGTGCTGGACAGCCAGTTTTGAATAGTCAAGGGGAAACTCAAGGGCTCATCAAAGTCCCACGTAGACCATCTAGGTTCCTAAATGCCCTTGTTAAGCATAGTCCCCTGCTTGTCTTGGATTGCCTGTTCACTCTGGACTGATATATGAGAAAAACAAAATTCTTTGTTTTTGTGAGCTAATTTATTCTTGGTCTCTTTCTTACAATAGTTTAGGCTGCTCCCTAATTAACACAACTTTCTCATATTCCTTTCACATTGACTATATTATTTTTCTTCTACTTGTACAGCATTTCTTTCCCTTGAGTCTACCCCTCCCATATTTTGCTGAGAAGAGTTTGCAGAAATTTTTGGCCTCATCTCATTACTCTTTACTGTCACTGCCTGCAGGCAGAGCCCATAATGTAAATGTAAAATTGTGTTCCATATAAGTTCCCTTGAGTATGTAATTATAACACATTCCAGGGTGCACCTAAGTAAGAAGTATCTGTTTCTCCAACCTAAGATTGATTTTGGTGTCCATCACACTGTGAGGTAGAGACAGAGGCAATCCGCTGTGGTAACTAACACCAAGTGAAGCAGACCACAATGTAAAACATTATCCATTTTCATTGCTGATGCTGGGGAGGAATCAGATAATATGAAGGCCCTAAGGGTGAGATAGAAGAATGCTATTTATTTTGGAGGCCTGCAGAATATTTAGTAACAAAATCGTATTTCTGTTCATCTTCAGAAGCACTAAGTGACTTAGTTCTGTTTTATAGTAAACATTAAGTGATGATTAACAAAAATATCTGTGTTTTCTTTTACCAAATCACAAATACTGACAAAAAGTGTAGATATTGATTTTAGTTATTATGTACTCTATAACAACTAAATGTATATATAAATATATGAAAATTCTTTAACCTATACATATACTAAAATATGTTTTAAAGTATCTATACTGTATATGCAAAATGTTTAAAACATACACACAAAAGCAATCATTGTAAAAGTTATTTTTTTCCCCCTAGCTGGTTTGGCTCAGTGGATAGAGCTTTGGCCTGCAGACTGGGGGTAGGGGTGGGGGTCCCAGGTTCGATTCTGGTCAAGAGCACCTGGGTTGTGGGCTCGATCCCCAGTAGGGGGCATGCAGGAGGCAGCTGACCAATGATTCTCTCCTATCACTGATGTTTCTATCTCTCTTTCTCCTTCTTCTCCCTTTCTGAAATCAATATCTACACTAATAAAAGAGAAGCATGCAAATTAACCATCACTCCGCTATGCCTACCAGCCAATCAGAGCGAGTATGCAAATTAACCCAAAGAAAGATGGCAGTTAATTTGCATAGGCAGATGGAGTGAAGACTGAAGAAAGCATAGAAGGAAGAGGGAGGGAAAGCGGAAAGTGAGGCAGGGGGAGGGAAAGCGGGGGGCGGGCGGCAGCAGGAGGGAAAGCACGGGGTAGCAGTGACCTTGGGAGGGAAAGCGCGGGGTGGGGGGCAGGAGGGGTGGTGGTGGCGGGAGGGAAGCCTGCTGGAAACCCTGTTCTTGAAGGAATCTTATATATATATAGTGATTTTTTTTTTTTTCCAGGAAGAATCAGATTAGGAGCAATCAGGGTGTTGCAAGTCCTGATTACGCAGAGACGTTAATCACGAGTCATGCGATCTCCAATCATCATGTTCCAATCTGCCCTCCAGAAGGAGGAACAGGTAAGGATTATCCTACCTGACAATATAGTGATTGTTTTTTGATGGCCAACTCTTATTGAATGAATACCAACACACTTATTTTAAAACAAACTCTAATAAGTAGTTCCATACATACATACATTCATAATTTTCTTCACAAATAAATAGTTCATTCTGAATGAATTTTAAACATATCACAAGATTCATAGAAGTTTGGATATAGAACCTTTATAAAGGAGAAAGTTGTTTGTGAATCATTTAGTAAAAATATTCAAGTAATTAAAAATAAATGCCTTCATTTTCTAAAGTAAATGTATTTAATTGCTGACCATAAATTGGTGCCTTTGAAAATATAGTTCCATTGCATTTTTACTTAAATATGTTTAATTTTTTAAACCAGCATTATGCTTTTATATGCCATAAATATGATCAACACATAATATTTTTAAACTACTTACGTTAAAAATATTTCTTGATGTACTAAAGTCATCTCACATGGCCTGCATACACACTTTGATTAATGATTGATTTAGTATTTCAGCATATAAAATTCTAGTAATCAGTGATTAAATAAAATATAAAAATCTGCTATACTTAAAAATCTCATTGTAGCAAAAGTGTGTTCCTGCCCTATCAGGCAGGATTAGTGGTAATAATAGGTATGTATCTTTTTTATCACTCTAAGATACTAAAGCTCTTGAGCAAACCAATAAATCTTATAGCACATTTTTTACAGAAGTGTGACTTAGGACAATATGCTGTTATTAATAAGGTTAACTTTGGTCCTGGCTGCATGGCTGTGTTGGTTGGAGCATCATCGGGTACACCAAAAGGTTGCAGGTTCAATCCTTTGTTTCTCTCTCACATCAATGTTTCTCAAATCAATAAACATATCTTGAGTGAGGATTATAAAAATAGTAAGTTTAACTTCATTATCTAAATAAGCTACTCTAACTTCACATTTACCATAGTAAAGAGATAAAGACAAATGGCAGGGGTTGCCAATAAATGTATCTCTCAAATTCAGTATGTTCAGTAGCAATTATGTTATTAATAACACTTTTTTATGTCCAACTTTCTAGGAACATTTCATTTGCCCAAAACAATTGAATAATATACTTTACAGTTATCTTTGAGGTAAGAAAATAGTGGTCCGCCTAATATTAAACAATATTTTGGGTTTTTGTGTATATATTTGTGCATATCCTTAACTTGCCAATTTGCAAGCAAGAACTCTCAATAATTCAAGTTAGTTTCTTGGATAATAAATAAAATAAGAAAGCCAGATCATTATACAAAATATAATACACTATTTTTTATTGACTATGACACTGCTTTCTGAAGAGCAGTGGATTTGAATTTGGAGACAAAGTATTTATGATAGGATTCTTCTCTCATCCAATGTCTTGGATTACCATCTGCTTACAAAGTGGTTATGGACCAAAATGCTGGATGTAGTCCAGCTTCAACCCCATTTAATTCTTGGAGTTTTGCCCAGGTGGAATGTGCTTGGTAAGCTAGGACAATGTGCATGCTTTTCACAGACTAAAGCTGAGTAATGAAACCTTAATACTCCATAAACCCTCTCTAGTTGTCTAGAATATAGTGGAGAGTGCTGGCATGACCATGGAGCAAGCCTATGCACAAAAGTCCCTCGATGTTCCCAGTGTGCTGAAAGGTTTCTGTCTGCTCAGGCCACCTTTGGAGATGTGTTTCTTTTCTGTTGCTGTGTGACAGATTACCACAAATTTAACAGTTTATCATTCATTTATTAGCTCACAGTTCTGTGGTCAGAAGTCTAGGCCCAGTGTGCTGGTTTCTGCTCAGGCTGAAGTCAAGATGTCAGCCTTCTCATGTGAAGTTAATGTCCTTTTCCTAGCTCCTTCTTGTCATTGGAAGAATTCATCTCTTTGCTGTCAGAGGAAGTGACACCCCTGTTTCCTTGCTGGCAGTTCTAAACTCCTAGAGGCTTCTCCCAATTCCTTACCACAGTGGAGATCTGCCCTATGAATCTCTTCAACTTCGTCTTCTCTGAGCAGCCAGAGAAAATTCTCTGGTTTCAAAGGGCTCCTATGATTGGGTCAGGTCCTGCAAGTTGATCTCAAGGTTAATGGTGTCATATAACATCACCTCACAGGAGTAAAACATTAATTCACAGTCCTGGGGATTATACAGGGTGTGTATATTCCCAGGGATAGGGAGTATTGGGGGACATCTTAGGATCCTGCCTACCATAGAGGCTTTTGTCACTTTCACTTTTAGCTTCACAGACTTTTTTGCCTTCTACCTTCACACCCAAGCCTTTTTCTTCTTCTTCTTTTCCTGAAAAGAAACTCAGAAAAACTAAAATTGCCCCAAAATTAGTTTACATGTAATAAAATATACATAAAAGATGTGTATTCCTGGCCTTGCAAACATATTTTAAGCTTAGATGCTATTCATCAAATAAGCTTAGATGCTATTCATCATTCTCATTGCAAATGCAGTTTTAACTAAACCATCACTTTATGGTGGAACACTACTGTGACACTATAGTAGCTGACAATATTATTATAATAATGAGGACATTGAATTTATTAAATTTGTTGTTTTTTTCCTAACTAATATCAGACCTGATGTGGAAGCAAGTAATAGGTTTATTTCAATAAAAATGCTATTTTTTAAAAAATATATTTTATTGATTTTTTACAGAGAGGAAGGGAGAGGGATAGAGAGTTAGAAACATCAATGAGGGAGAAACATCGATCAGCTGCCTCCTACACACCCCCTACTGGGGATGTGCCCGCAACCAGGGTACATGCCCTTGACTGGAATCAAACCTGGAACCCTTCAGTCCACAGGTGACACTCTATCCACTGAGCCAAATCAGTTAGGGCATAAATGCTATTTTTTTTATGATGTACTTTCTACAAGTTAAATGTAATTTTTAAGCTGTGTGAGATTAGTATGCAAATAGTGCACAATTAATATAATTATTGGTAATATGGTTGTGTCCACCTATCCTGAAATGCCTATCCCTCCTCCATGTCTGATTATTAATTGAATTCTCTTTTTTTCTTCTTCTAAGATGTTTTATAATATATGTAAATTTTTATATTTATTTTAAACACAGTTGTAATCATGTATATACTTATACAGTAAGCTTTTTCATTTAGCATTAAAACATGCATTTTTTTCATACTATTTATAAACATACTTTTTCTTAGCATTAAATCATAGTGGAATTTTCCCACTGGAAACATTAAGGTTGACTGTGTATGTGTGTGTGTGTGTGTGTGTGTGTGTGTGTGTGTGAAGAACACTTAATAGTGTGTGTGTGTGTGTGTGTGTGTGTGTATGTGGTAAGAACACTTAATATGGGACCTACCCTCTTCTTTTTTATTAAAATTGGATTCTTATAGTAACTAATTTTCAGCCAAAAGCTTTGATTTATCAAAGTACAGGTGAAAAGGTACTTATGTAACACAAATAAGTCTGATTTGGAGGAGCTTACTAATACTAAAATGTATAACTAAATACCAAATTGCTAATTTCCAATTAGAATAAAGACCAATAATACAAAATAGTGAGTGTAGTGTAATGTAGTGAAACAAATGATAAAGAGTTAGATACTGGATACGCTACTTATCTGAGTCTCTGTTTTTTCACTATAAAGGTAAGGTAATCCTCCAACTTTATTGAGTTGTGAGAATTGAATGATTTAGCAAATATATAGCCTATAATAAATGTTCAATAGAATACTTCCCTTCTCTGAAAGTGATCAATTTAATCAACTTTAAAATGGATGAAGTCACAGTTTAGATGGACAGAGAAGACTCCATAGATTTAATTTGATTTGTAAAAATTTGTAGAAAAATAATTTGTAGACACAGCTGCTATAACTGAGACAGATAACAGATAAATAATACTGAAGTACTTTTAAGTACTTGAAACAAAGGACATTTAATAGTGGAATTACTTAGAGAAGTCAAATGGGTCAACCCAGAGATAAGCAAAAACATGGGGTACCATCTCCTTACACCAGAAGCACAAAGGGAGGATGAAGTGTTCTACAAACCCAGGGGATGGGAAGGAAATGCAGCCAGAAGTCCCAACCAAGGTAGAGGGAGAAATTATCTGGTTTCTTCCTTCTAACAAAAGGTAAATCACATCAGAGCATGAGAAATGGCCCTTGGAGTTTGAGAAGAGCAAAAAGGTAATGAGTATATTTGAAGGCAAGCAGACCATGACTGGCACTCTAATTGGTAAAACTAAGGGAAAGGTAATTGACCAGCAACTAATTTCAGATAATTCCAGAGAAGCCGGGGTCCTGAAAATTCTGCGATGAATTGTGTTTTCTCAGAGCTTCAGAACTACCACTAACAAAAAATAGCCATTAAAGACAGAGATTTATTCCCTGAGGCCCTCTCAGCCAAGGTTGTGGGGAACACAACTGATGGCTGCAGCATACACAGCTTCAAGAGAATAACTAGGAATGTAGGCCTTGGCTGTTGCTGGCTACAAGATATGGTATAAAGCATGGAAGTATTATTTGTTGTCTCACTTTTGTTCTTTTTCCAAATGTGAGAATTCTGCCTATCTTCATTTTTGTTATTTTGGAATGTAGAAGAGTGTGTTTTCCAAAGGTGATCACAATAAAATGTAGCCCATAATTAATGCTCTTATTATCGTGTGATGTTGACATATCACCATTGAAATGTGTAAGGTGGCTGTGTTATCTCTCTTTAAATCTGTCATATCTGTGACCATGAGAAAAGTGCTTTTTGAGGCTGTATGATAAAAATGATACAACTTCTGCCAGGTCCTCCTGGGACACTCATCCTTGGACCCAAAACACCATACTTTGAGAAAGCTCATTACCCATATGAAAAATCCATGTGTAGCCTTGGCTGGATGGCTCCATTGGTTGAGCATCAATCCCATGCACCACCAAAAGGTCCCTGGTTTGATTCCTGGTTGGAGCACATGCCAGGATTGCATGCTCAATCCCCAGTGGGAGGCAGCCGATGGATGTTTCTCATATGGATGTTTCTATCTCTCTCCCTCTCTCTCCCTTCCTCTCTCTCTGAAATAAATAAAATCATTTTAAAAAGAGAGAGAAAGAAAAACCCACATGTGGTATCTCAGCCACTATCTCAGCTAAGAGTCATTATCAACCAAATGTGAGTAACTGAGTCGTCAGCTGATGCCAGCCACCAGCTTTCAAACCCTTTCAGCTAACTCCAAGAGAAGCAGAGATATGTTCCACCAAGCCCTTCCGAAACTGCAGACTCATGAACAATACAAATGTCATTGTTTTAAGCTATTACATTTTGGAGTGGTTTGTGACTCAGTAACAGATAACCAGAACATAGGATGATTAAACTTATAATTTAGTCAAATGTTGCCATATATGACAAATCACACTGGACTAAGAAAAATATGCTTCTCCAGAGATCTGGGGCATACTACTTTACGTAGTAGCTGGATTTGATTTTGTGTTCTCTGCCTCTGGGGAAGTGTAAGTGCATTTTCAGTTGTGAGTGGGATAATTGTATTTACTATATCAGGCAGAGGAAATGTTGGAATTGTCTGTGCATGTCTCAAATGGTGTTAGAACAGGATCTTTCCTGTCTCCATTTTGACAGAGGCACCAGTGATTGATGTCAGATTACCTACCTGGCAGATTCTGACTTCATATCAATTTATTCAACACGCAGTGCCTATTATGTGCCCCTTGTAATTCTCAGTGTTGGGATAGAGCAGTGGACATTGCAGTTAAAATTTTCTGCCTGCGTGAAGCTTACATAGACAGACTTAGGAAGAAACCAACTCTAGAGCTCTCTTCCTTCAGGAATGTAAACGTAAGTCAGGGTGTGATAAAGAGGAGTTTGGTTAAGAGATTTTATTGGAAAGTGTGGTTGGCATGTGTATTGGTCAGGAGAGGCTGGGTTATGTTATGTCAAAAAACATGCACAGATGAGTCAGAGATGGTACATGTGTACAATGTCATGGGTCTTGTCAAATATGGGTTAGAAAATCTCTGCATGGGAAGAAAATGAAGATGAACACATATAGGCCTAAGGGTGTGGACCAGGGGTCCTCAAACTTTTTAAACAGGGGCCCAGTTCACTGTCCCTCAGACCGTTGGAGGGCCGGACTATAGTTTTAAGAAAAACAACTGTGAACAAATTCCTATGCGCACTGCGGGCCCGGGACGAGTCGGCTGCTAAGCAGGACAGGCAGCGGCACCCGGGGGGCTGGATAAATGTCCTCGGCGGGCCGCATGTGGCCCGCGGGCCGCAGTTTGAGGACGCCTGTGTGGACAATGGTAGAAGACCATCTGGAAGAGAGAGTTATCTGTCTTCCTGGATCAAGAGCACTGTGGGAGAGAGATAGTGTGTTAAGGAATATTTGAAGAGAGAACAGGTGGGAGCAGAGAACAGAAGGAAACAGCTTGTCCCCATGCTACCTCCCAAGTATCCTTCCCCATGGTATGCCTTTAAAGAGAGCAGGTCCACGCTTAGGGTAAAAGAATATTTGATGCTAAATCAAGTTTAAAATTTTGTTTAATATTTTGTATTGGGTACCTAATTTTTTAATTGAAACAGTGTTTACCACTAACAGTAACTGAAGAACTTTTATTTTCTGTGAATGAGTAACCACAAAAATCATGGGCCTGTCCAATTATATTTCAAGGTAAGGAAAGATTACCCTAACTGAGTAAATTTTGAAGCCAAGGTAAAAGACATAATTTAATTTTCTCTGTAATCACAATTCTTGTGTTATATTCAACATTCCCAATTTAAATCTATGGGGTAAAGGGTGTGTTTTTCTAAGATAGACAATGGATAGATCTCCACTTTTTTCTACCCTATTACTGGTAAGAGAATTCCATTTCCTTATGGGGAGTGAATTAAATGGAGGTCATTCTATCTATCTCTAGTCATAAAAGTGAACACCTGATCCAGCTCAGTGAGAATGATGGGTGGTAGCAGGATAAGCATTTGACCCAAGAGTCCGTTAGGTTCTACTTTGATAACTATAGGGAAGAGCTGTGTCTTTCTGTTGGGATTACTAAACTGTGAGTGGCCATTAATGAGGAGAGAGAGAGAAGTACTCACTGTATCAGTTTAGTCCCGGTTCTAGCTTTATCATGAAAAACTTCACTTCTATAAGCTAATTTTCAGTTTTTACTTAAGCTGGTTTGAATTGTCATTTGCAACAAAAACAGTTTTTACCTATATAGGTAGCATATTTGAGGAGAACCAAATATATACCTAATTGCCAGTAGCATGTCTATAAAACGAAACTTCTTAGTCATTATGGGTTTTGGATCCTTTGTAATTTAATGAAATCCAAGAACTTTCCACATTTTACACATTAACACAATTATCTCAATTATATTGGAATTTGATTTTCTTTTTCTTTTTTGCTAATCAAGTACTCCCCTACCAACCCCCCTTTTTTTAAAATCCTTACCCAAAGATATTTTTCCATTGATTTTTAGGGAGAGTAAAAGAGTGGGAGAGAGAGGGTAAGAGAGAAAAACATTGATGTGAGAGAAACACATGGACTGGTTGCCTGCTGCATGAGCCGCAGGGCCCCGGGACAGGGAGGAGCCTGCAACCGAGGCATGTGCCCTTGTCTGGAATCGAACCCAGGATCCTTTGGTCCATAGGCTGATGCTCTATCCACTAAGCCAAACCAGCTAGGGCCAAGTACCACTTTTTTTAAAAAAAATTATTATTTTAAATCTTTATTGTTGAAAGGACTACATTATGTCCCCCTTTTTCGTCCATTGACCTCTTCCCACTTCCAACCCAGGCCTTCACCTGATTTGATTCACATATATGACAAAACAATAAGTTGTATCTTTCTCAAAAAAGTAAAAGTAAATTTAAGGAGAAAGCCACTGCTTGGCTTAAATGCACACTTGACCCAGTGGATTGGTTTTGACTCATTTCTTTTTGGCAAGTTGGGAATCCTTGATGCTACCTATGACTATGTAGAAAACATCTTCAAGTGTGGTTTACAGTACTTATCTATGTCTGCACATTTCTGTCTGGAGTGAAATTTTTCATGACTGTCATTTTCATCCATAATCTGAAGAATTATCTTCAATGCTGGACCACCCACCAAGTTGTCTGCTTTTAGTATTCCTTTCCAGATTGGCAACTTGTGCTTGAAGATAAGTGGGTTTTCATCAGTATCTATAATGTCATGTCAAGGCTTCCAATCAAAGATAAGATTAAGAAGTACAAATTGGTTGTTACAAAAGAGTCATGGGGATGTAAAGTATAGCATAGCGAATATTGCCAATAATCCTATATAATAAAAGGCTAATATGCAAATTGACTGAACGGTGGAACAACCGGTTGCTATGATGTGCACTGACCACCAGGGGGCAGACGCTCAATGCAGGAGCTGCCCCCTGATGGTCAGTGCACTCCCACAGAAGCCCTGAGCCGGGCTCACTGCTGGCGAGCACAGCGGTGGTGGCAGAAGCATCTCCCACCTCTGTGGCAGCACTAAGGATGTCCGACTGATGGCTTGGGCCCGCTCCCGCTTAGGGCTCCCGGACTGCGAGAGAGTGCAGGCCAGACTGAGGGACCCCTCAGTGTGCACGAATTTCATGCACCAGGCCTCTAGTATTGTAATAACTATGTATGGTGTCAATTGTGTACTAGATTTATCATGATGATCACTTAGTAAGTTATATAAATGTTTAATCACTATGTTGTACACATGAAACAAATATAATAATATATGTTAGCTATAAATGAAACATAAAAATTTTTTAAAAATAAAATAAATTATAAAAAAAAAAAAGAATTCACCTCATTTACATGGCTGAGAATATCTGTCAAATGACCGAATCCATGAATCACCTCTTCCCTGTCAAACTGATGTGGAATTTGTGTTGGTTATATCCACCTAATAGTAAAACATCTTCAAAAGATTTATTTAAGTATGTGAAGACTTGTCATTTTGTAAGTTAGCAATATATACTACATTTCTTATTATGACAAAACCTCTTGAGAGGTAGCAATTCAAAGCCATATTTTAGTTGTCAATTACTAATAGCAAACATTCCAATGTAGAAAGCTGTGATCTGCATCCCAGGGACATTTGGTACTTCTTTCTTCACTCAGCCACAAAGCCAGATGAGCTCCAGCTACACACGTGCTCACCTGTGCTTGGAGTAGCAGGACATTTCTTCCAGTTGGAATTCTTTGGGCAAAACTTGAAGATATTCGTACCAAATTGGTAATTTCTTTTTTAAAAAAATATGTTTTTTTATTGATTACAGAGAGGAAAGGAGAGGAAGAGAGAGATAGAAACATCAATGATTAGAGAGAGTCATTGATCAGCTGCCTCCTGCACACCCCACAATGGGGATTGAGCCCACAACTGGGGCATGTGCCCTAACCAGGAATTGAACCATAACCTCCAGGTTCATAGGTCAATGCTCAGCCACTGGAACCATGCTGGGGTGGTAATGCCTTTTTTGATTATATCTGTGTGAACACCATGAACAAAAATGAGGAACTGCCTGTACTCACATTTAATTGTTTCATTCTATTGTAAGTTGAAGGGGAAAATTAATTTAAACTTAAATTTATTCAAATAAATATAGTTATTATTATTTGTTTTGATGATGCTTAAGTATATACACACAAAGTGATTTGACTGAATTGAATTAAACCACTTCAATGATATTTTTTAACAATTTGGTTATTTTTTATTGAATTTATTAGTGTGGCATTGGTTAATAAAATTACATAGGTTTCAGGTATACAGTTCTACAATACATCATCTGGATATTGTATTGTGTGTTTACTACCCCAAGTCAAGTCTCCTTCCATCACCATTTATCCCTCCTTCACTCTCTTCTACTTTTTCCCACCCTTGTCCCCCATGCCATCCCCCCTAGCTAGTCATAAGATAACAATAGTTTTAAATCAGATACTTTGAAAGATAATGTGAATTTTTTTTTCTTACAGCCTCTATCAGCAGGAATTTGTTATATTCATGTAAATATAAGAGGATGTTCAATTTGTTCAAGATATGGCAAATATCTTTCTGAGACATCAAAATGGCAAATATGTTTTCTATCCTTTTGGAATGGCTGCTAACTTTACTTAACTAATATTAAATTGTCGAGCTTCCAAACACAAGTTTAAACTTCCCACATGATCAGGCACTACACTCTGCAGCTGTTAGGATGTGAGAGAACACTTGGGGGCAGGATGAGCCCGGTGTTGTACAAGGGTGTTTACAGATGCACAGAATGGGACGAACAGCCAAGGAGTCACAGGCATTATCACTCTGGCACCTTCCCTGTATCTTGTGATCAGAAACAAATAAATTATTTTTAAAGAAAAAAATTGTAAAACTTTCAGAACAAATATTATTCTTGAATATAATCCATGATTCTGAGTTTATGAGTTGGTGTTCAACCAACAGTTTCACCTACAATAATAAATGTCTTTACTATTGATTCTGAAAGATTGACTTCTCAATAGTATCTTTAATTCCTTCTTAATGATTATATATGTGTATTCATGTTATTTATATACTAAAGCATACTATTTTTAGAAAACTGGTATTCTTCTAGCAGCATAAGCATTTATGAAGGACGTAAGTGATGAATAATAATTAGCAAACTCCTGAGGGTTATATTTATCCTTCTAATATCAATATCTCTTCAGAATTGCTCTCTCTAATTTTGGTTTAAGTGTCATGTACTCAAATTTACACCAGGTTATTACAAGGAATAGCTGATTGAAAATTTGTTTTTGCGTTGCTATTAAACATTTTGTTGATATAATGTCTTTCCTGCAACTTATTATACCAGTTGAGACAAGTGCTGGGGAGAGAGAGAGAGAAAGAAAGAAGGGAGGGAGGGAGGACGAAAGGAAGGAAGGAAGGAAGGAAGGAAGGAAGGAAGGAAGGAAGGAAGGAAGGAAGGAAGGAAGAGAGGGAGGGAGGGAGGGAGGGAGGGAGGGAGGAAAAGGGAAAGAAAGGAAGGAAGAAAGAAAGGAAGGAAGAAGGAAAGAAAGAAAGATAAAAAGGGAGAAAGACAAAAAAAAGGACTTCGCTTCTTAAGGAAGTGGTAGTCTTCTTTCTTTTTCTTTCAGAACAATAGTGTGGTAATGGCCAGAGGGAGGGAGCTGGGGGCTGGGTGGAGGTGGATAAAGGTTGGGGGTGGGGGTGGATAGGGGACATCTGTAATAGTGTCAGCAATAAATTTTTAAAAAGTAATTGTTGATAGATAAAAGAGAAAATGAAACAGTGCCTATTGTCAGCCTCCCCAATTGGGCTATGAATTCCTTGAGGACAGAAAGCATATTTTCTTCACTTGTATTTTTCTGGTGTCTAGCACAGAAGTTTGTATATGGTAGATATTCAGGAATATTTGGTATACAAATTAATGAACAACTTTTTTTTTTTTGTCTTGGCAAAAAATAGTAACATTTTTTCTTCCTTGTATTCCTTAGGACACTGATTTTTTATTTAGTGTATTTCAACCTATTTGTTATATTTAATGTGGTGGAAAGTGTACAGGTACTGAAGTCATATTGCTTGAGTTCAGATCTCAACTCCATTTAAGGATGCTCATTTATCATCATCTTCATCATCATTATTGCTTTTTTTCAACTTCCTATTTAGTCAAACTCTTGTCCTCATTATCCCACAGGCAAGTCAAATGCTGTTTTTCTATCTTCTTTCATTTTGTTCCCATTTTCTGAAAATCTTTCTTTCCCTTCTATTTGTTCAAGTTATATTTATTCTGCAAAGCCCTCACAGGTCTTTTCCCTTTAGTGAAAACTTCCCTGCAGCATAAAGACTTCTCCGAGCCCACTGGCATGCAAAGTATAATACCCATGCTTATTTTGTAATTTTCACTCCCATGTCCTATGTATCAGTCTTGCTTCCACTAGTCTATAATTTCCATCAGGGCAGAAATTATGTCTCTACTTCTTCTGTATAACACTAACCAGCCTGGTTCTCTATTCTACCTGTAACATATACTTTCATAGTTTATTGTTTTTTCATTTGAAATTGTATTGATAGTAATATGTTATATGTTACAAAATTTGCAGAGTATTAGTTACCCATAAATATCTAAAGTTATGTTTTAAAATCTGTCTTCATTGATTTTTTAGAGAGAGAGTAAGGGAGAGGGATAGAGAGATAGAAACATCGATGAGTGAGAAACACCGATCAGCTGCCTCCTGCATTCCCCCTACTGGGGATTGAGCCCCAACCTAGGCAGGTCCCCTGGCCGGAATTGAACCAGTGACCTCTTGGTTCATGGGTCAATGCTCAACTGCTGAACCACACTGGCTGGACTAAAGTTGTTTTTATAAGAATAATTCTTAATGTAAAATTATACCATGAACAACACATTTTAAAATGAGACAGTTTAAAATAAACACATTTAAAAGAATGAATCAGAATAAAATGTTGAGATTGCGTCAAGGTTTAAACATATTAAGTACATTTGAATAAGGATCTTTATCAACAAACTAATAATTCTAGGAAGCTTTCTGAGGGAAGATTTATTAGTCATAAAATTCAGGTCAGAATTAGAAAACCTAAAATGTCAAATTTCTAAGAAAGTTGATTGAGTCCACAGGAAAACAAATTTTACAGTATGCTTAAAATTGTTTAAATTACAGAAAATCTCTTTAAACAAAACTACTCAGTTTGCCTAAAGATATGCGTACCTCAAAATAAAGATGTGAAAACACAAATGGCTGGTGACACCAGGCTCCCTCATCTTGTCACCCTCCTCTAGTGCTATCCCCAGTATTAATATGCCATGTGCCATTCTGATGTTCTCTAAGCATAGCAATTGGGATGTTTGCTTGCCAGGTCACCAAATCTCTAAGGTTCATTTTGTGAGCAAAAAATAAGATTGATGTTTTATAGTAGTTCATATGTGGATGATACTGGAGAGTTTCAGGGTTCTCTTTGGCCACAACCATCAGATAAGAGCCACACCCTGTCCTTTGTTGAAGTTCTCTAGAGCTGTGGTGACATCCTCTGCTGGGCTTGTCAAATACCTGAGGAAAAAAAACTGATGGACTGAATTCTTTGGGTGGATGCATGCTCTAAGGCTGGGCATTTAAAGGTTTAAGTTTGCTAAATTGTTTGTTTTGCCTTTATTATCCATTCTAACATAGGAGATTTGAACTTCCTTAATCATCAGGCCAAGCAAGCCTGAAATTTTTTTTCACCAAATCAGCCAGGATACTGTGGGTCTCTGGTGGGAGCCAAGAGGGTCGATCAAGCCTCAGATGTCATATAGGGAGGCCACCTGGTCTTGATGAAGCACTCACCAGCATTTGGGGAATCAATAATAGCCTGTCATTAGCAATACTACAGAATGAAAAAGAACGCTGCAGAGCCATATCTCATAGCTATTGATACATTTTTAAAACATTTTATTTATTGATTTTAGAGAGAGGGAGATGGAGAGGGAGAGAAAGAAACATCAATTTGTTGTTCCACTTATTTATGCATTCATTGGTTGATTCTTGTATGTGCACTGACTAGAGATCAAACCCCCAACCTTGGTGTATCCAGATATGATGCTCTAACCAACTGAGCAAGGACATTATTGATACATTTTTTAAAATCATATAAAACTTATCACACTTATAAACATTTTAAAAATATATATTTATTTTTTGTTACATAAAAGATTGTTATTTTCTGATTTTTGCCAATTAAAATTTTCAAACAGCATAACTATATGTGACTCCTTAATAGTAATTTAAAAACTTTTCATCTGTATACAAATTTCTATGTATTTATCAGTATTTTTTTCTCATGAAATATTTTCATCTATTTTCCAAATATAAATTACTGAAGTGTGAGCAAATATATTTTTCCTGGATGGACAAACCACATTGGTTTAAAGTAGAAAGCATACTTATGGCCTATGTATTATTTCCAAATTTTTTTTCTTCATAGAATTGTGTTTCTCACGGAGGTTTATTTCTTGTTTTATGAAGGATCAAATTAGCCAGGTATTGCCACTTTTGAACAGTTGGTGGCTCCAATGCTTTGCAACTGTCTTGAAAGCATGGCAGCAAAATAAGAGAGCTCTCTTTTAACTGTTTAATGCAGAATTTGAAAACAAAAATACATTTGAGTGATATGGTACATTTAATCAGAAACTACAAGTTATATCTGATATGCATTTAGAAGAAAAATGTTAATATTAACATATAAATATAGTGAATACATATTAGTGCATACATTAAGTGCTCTTAAAGGATCAAGAGTATTCCACTAGAAATATAATGTAAGCCACATATATAATTTAAAATTTTCCTGTAGCCACATTAAAAAATAAAAAGTAGGAGAAATTAATATTAATAAAATATTTTATTTAACCCGATATACCTAAAATATTAACCAATATAAAAATTCCTAAGGAGGTATTTTACATGCTTTTCCCTCCTTCAACATCCAATGTGTACTTTAGCTCTACAACGTATCTCAATTTGGACTAGCCACCTTTCAAGTAGTCAATAGCTGCACGTGGCGAGTGGCTACCGTATTGGTGAGTTCCAGTCAACAATAGCTAGGAGCAACTACTAAGATTAGATGCAATCTATGAATATTAGATGGAAATTAATTTTTGGAAATGAAATTATGTAAAGAAAGTCTTATTTTTTGCACTCATTTCCAGGAGACTTGGCTCACAATTTTGATGCGAAACATGTGGCTTGGCTAGCAGCATATGAGTTTGTGTTATTGGCATGTCTAGAGATTTTCATTACTAAAAGATTTTTCAATTACTCTAAAGTCATTAGTCCCTTAATATTGTAAAAGATTATAAACTTTCCCCCATGCTTGATTTCCATTTCTAATTCTCCCCTTCCACATTTCCAGAATTTAGCTCACAATATTCTCTGATCCGGCATTTACAAAGTCTACTCAACTCAGTTGTTGTCACCTTTTACAAGCTGCTATTATCATCTAGATAAAGAGTGTGGTCTCTGGAGTCAAACTATTTGGTTCTACTGCTCATTGGTCATGTGATCGTGGGCCATTAATTGTATACTAGTATACTTCATGTGCTTCAGTTGACATCTTAAAAATACAGAAAGTTATAATACCTGGATTGTGAGCTGTGGTGAAGATTAAACATGATATGTTAGTCCTAGGTATCTAATACACACACACAAAAATCAGCTTGTGTGTGTCTTAGTTCATTGTTTAGATCTTGCAAAAAGTACCAGTGTCTTCTCTTACCAATCTCTAATACCGGTATTTAGCAAAATAACATAACTTCACACAGCCTTCATATTTTTATTGTAGAATGAGGAATTTTGTTGAAAGATGCATCTTATTTATACAAATCACAATAAAATACAGTTTAGGTTAGTCTTTCTCAGAGTACAGGATAGGACCTTCTGAATGTTCCACAGGGAAAGTGCTGAGAAAGCACAGTGACTGGGGTGCAGGACTCTGGACAGCATTTTGAAAAGTAGGGTTTTGAACAAATACATGATTTTCTAGTAGCCACATTAAAAAAAAAGAATAAAAAGTAGGTGAAATTAATAATAATATATTTTATTTAACCCAATATACCTAAAACATTATCATTTTAATATGTAATATAAAAATTTAAATTCTCCATCTATTAAAATGTTTATGAGTAGACTGTATCTCTACATTCAACAAGTATTTACTCTATAGGCCCCTGAGATCTTTTAACAGTACAAATTCTCTCCTGTACTGTTTATTTTTTATTATGTAGGATCTGTTCTGTGGCTAAGGAAGGCAAAAAATTCAGCTTTTAAAGTATAATTGGTCTGTACATCTGCACAACATATCTACTGGGAAGTTATGGTGTGCTAGGTATTATGGTTGTTATACTGGAATTGCTTAGAGAAAATGAGGCACTTAAAAAGTTTGAGAACAGTAAATTTGTTCTTGGTGAATAAACTTACTTGCTACTTAAATACATAGAAATTGAACATGCTTTTCAAGCTAGTCAAGGATGTTTATTACTTTCTTTATTATAAATTGAGGTTTTACCTCAAAAAATCTAGACCATCTGGAAAAATAAGTCATCTGTACCATCTGCTAGAGTCTAAATCAGGAATAATGATTTAGGGAGAAAAAGGAAACAAAAACCAATAAGTTGGAAACAAAAACCAGTAAGTTGGGAACAATTCCAACAGCAACTACTACTAGCAAAATATTTGTATAATGATTAGTATCTTGGATTTTTTTCAATTGATAAGCATTTACCACCTGTGGCCACAGCTGTTAGATCTATTTCTGGACAATAAAATTCTGGAGTAAGTCAGGAACTAGGAACATATTATGAAGGACATCATGAGAACAACTAAATATGATATTATACAGTAAGAATATGCTATATTAATGTTTTAATTCTCCATCCATTAAAATGTTTATGAGTAGATTGTACCTCTACATTCAATAAGTATTTATTGTGTGCTTACAATGTATAGGCACCTGATATCTTTTAACTAACTTTATTTCCTATTTATATGTTTCAATCTCTTTTGTATTTAACTACCATGGTCTTTGAAGGGACCAACTTTCACACTGTAGTTCACAGAGGTCTCTCTCTGCAGAATGGATGGACTGTGGGAAGTTGAAGCTTGTATTAGGCTGAAGGTAGTAAGAATGATGAAGAGCAAATCCTGGAAAATGTCTGAATAGAGAATTGATGATATAATGATTGACTACATGTGGATGCTAAAATAGAAATATTAGCGACAGAATACGGTAAGATGATAGTGATTCAGTCTGAAATATTGTGATGAAAGAGTGAAACAGGCACTTAGACAAGATGATTTTTTTCTTGATGAAGAGAGCATTTTTATTTAGAGAGAAGAGGGCTGATGGATTCAGTTCTTGAAGAGTTTTCTAGGAAGTGAAGCAGACAGTTAAGGATGAACAGGTATATTGTAAGCAGAAAACAATGCCAAAGCAGTGTTTGATGGCCAACATTTTGCTATGAGGCATAAATAGCTGGCTATTGAGCTCCCTGTACCAGACCTCCATTGCCTAAGAGGGCAGACAAATTCCATAAGTACATTCAAAGTTTATTTGATTTATGTTTTCTGCTTTTAATTACAATCTTGTGGTTAGGAAAAGTTTTAACTTTAACTAAATGTTTAGGTTTTACTTTGCAGATACTGCTATAGTTTTTATTTTGAGTCTTACAAATTAACCAGAAAGGTAAATAAGAGTAAATATATTAAATCATTTTTTATAAAACAAAAATTATTGGTTATAATATTTTATCCAAGGTATCAATAATTTTGAAAATCAGAAATGTATTAAAAGGTAGCCTGCCTTGGCCAGTTTTACTCAGTTGTTAGAACGCTGGCCTGCAAACTGAAGGGTCTCAGGTTGGATTCCCAGACAAGGGCATGTACCTTGGTTGTAGGTTTGATTTCTGGCCTGTTGGGCACGCATCAGAGGCAACCAATTGATGTGTCTTTCTCACATTGATGTTTCTCTCTCCCCCCTCTTCTCCTTCCCTTTCACTCTCCCTAAAAATCAATGAAAAAAAATTCTCCGGTGAGGATAAAAAAAAAAAAAAAAAAAAAAAAAAAAAAAAAAAAAAAAGGAAGCCCTAGAGTTTGATGACCCAAATTGACTTTCTCCATTCTCCATGCTTCAGTGAAAATTCACCCAAACAAATAAAAAAAAAAAAATCTCAGCTTTTCATAGTTCTATTTTACTTAATTTCTTTAATTGTGTGTGTGTGTGTGTGTGTGTGTGTTGTGTAAGTATGTGTGTGTTTCCCTCTTAAATGATTACTTGATTGGAATAGCTCAAGTTTCCAATGCCTATTAATGGGCCTTCAAACTAAACATTTACTTTGAAATTTTCTGATTATCTGAGAACAAATACTAATATTATTCTAAACCACCCATATTCCCTCTTGGGCTAAATGCCTTGAGGAGGCAAAAATGAACTCTTCATTGATTCTCTACACAAGGATTTCATTCTAGTGGAGATGATAAATGAAAATATGAGTTATAATACCCAATAACAAAGTAATAAATGCTATATAAGAGGAACAAATGAAATAATATGAAAGTCAAGGAGGGGAATCATTACTTCCATATAAGGCAAACTGGTTTCATGAACAATGGGTATAATTTGAGACATGTTTAAGGACTGAGAATGAAGGCCTAGGAACAAATAGCTTAGTTAATGGCAGAAAGACAGAAAGGAAAAAAAAAAATGATTGCGTTTCGCTTCAAAGAATTCAATGAAGTACATATACAAGGGAACAGTGGAAAACAACCCTGAAGAGGTAGGCTGTGGCTCAACTCAAGATGGACTTGGAAAGGTAGGCTACGTAATAGACAGTGGTGAGGCATTTAATGAGCAGAGTGACAGTGGTAGGGCAATGGTTATGAGCACAGGCAGATCAGACAGACCTGTGTTCCAGATCTGGTTCTGCTGCTCACTGGCTTTGTGACCTTATCAAGTTACTGTACTTACCTTCTCGGAGCCTTGATTTCTTTCATCTGTGTAACAGGGATTATGATTGTACCCACAGGCTATAATGTGGATTAAATTTAAAAAATGAGTGTTAAACACTTACTACAGACTCTGGCATATAGTAAGTAGTAAAAAAATGCTATTGCTAGTATTAATAACGGTAATAAATATAATAAAATAACCTTGACTTTTGCATCCTGTTAAATCATTTCAATTCCTGAATTAGCCAAATCATGAGGCAAAATTACCTACTGCCATTCTATGGCAGAGTTAGGCTTATTTTCTATGTCATTACCAAGATTGTCTGTTTTGATTTATATATATTTTAGTGCTGTCTTTATATACTAGGAGAATATGAAAATAAAAAAATTAATTATGTGTAAATTTTTTCAAATTACCTAAGTAGTGAGAATATATCTTAATTCATTTGGATAATTCAAATTTTTTTGCTTATTGTTTTTCAAGACCACTTGTTTAAACCCAATAACATTTAATAAATATAGAATTTCAGGTAACAGATTATTTAGCTTAGTCCCTCTAGAGAAACCAGAAGCTCTGAGAGACTTGATGACAGGTTCAAGGTAACAGAATATTACAGATGAAGGGAAACTTTTTATTAGATCCAGGGGCTGATGATTCTCTCACATTATTTTGCTTTTTTAAAGTAATGCGATTAAAATGATTTTCTTTCTAAGAAACTTAATACAAAAAATATTGCAAAGAAACATGGGATTCTCTGGTGAAGTAATGATAAATTAACAGGGACAACATTTTACGTGTAGCATTATTCAAAGTAACATTCAAAGTGCAAAAATGTCAGTACTACTTATCCTTTAGTCCCTTTGTCCCTTTGTTGAGATTTACTGTTTATATATACCATTGGCTGCTCAGAGCGACTTGGTTTTGCCTCCTCTCGGCCACATCTCTGACTCCCAATCAGACAAGTTATTGGAGGGAAGAGGAGTGTGAGGCCATGAGGACAGGAGCAAGGGGCATGGGGCACAGTGGAAGTCACAGGGAAGAGGGTAGAGACAGGAGTTCAGCACATTTTTAATAATATGACCTGGTGTGCTTCCACTTAACTAATGCCCCATTGACTTAGACTCCTAAAATTGCATTAAGGTACATGAATTAATTTGGATATAAAGATTCATTTTTAATAAAAATCTATTGAGCTGCAAAATGAACAGTCATAAGCTCCCATTAATATCTGAAAATCTATTGTGATGGAAATGTTAGGCAAATGCAAGCCTTCCTTTCAGCACTCTTCCTTTCTTCCATTAATCTTTTAGTATATTTCCTTTCCTTTCTCTAATGTTGGGGAATGTAGATTTCTTAGTATTTTTTAGGATAATGTGCAATTTCATTTGCACAAAATGCTTATTTTCAGGTTACAACTATAAATTTGGAAAATACTTGAAACTAAGAAAAAGAGAGAAATTAGCTAGAAATAACCAGTTAGTATATTTTTATCATCCCTTTTTAATGCAATTTTTTTATCACAGCTGCAATCATATTCTATATACGTTTGAAATCTTAGTTTCCCTCTCCATCATTCCTCAAGTTACTTGAAACTTTTAAAGTATCCTTTTTATTGACTACATTATATTCCAACATATCGATGATGTGATAAGTGGAGTGAATGGGAATGAAAGCATGAGTCTCTGCTTTCCACACCCTATGATTTTAACATTTCCTCTTAGATACAATGAATTATCATAAAGGATATATTTGTACTTTATTTACAATTTCCTTTTTGATTAAATTGCATTTTGAAATATTCAGAAGGACATGTCTTAAACAACTATGCAAAACAAAAAAAAAAAAACTTGCTTTCTGAGCCTTGTGCCATTGTAGCCTTCCTTTGTTCAGGGGTATTTGCCTGAGCTCATCAAAGCCCAATAAAATGCTCTGATAAGGGCATCTAAACTTTTTTGGTCCTTATTTGTTTATGTGCTTGTCAATAGTTTTGAACTGTAAATTTTTTTGAGGGCAGGAACTGCATGGATTCAGCTCTGCATTCCTAGTTTTGTAGTTGGAAGGGAGCCTGGCATGTAGGTGTTTTGATGTTTGAATGAATTCATGTAATGAATCAGGGCATACTGAATGTTGATATAAAAAATAGAAGTCAGTGGGGTTTGGTCTGAATGAGTGTTTTAGGTAATTTTTTTAAGGATTTTGATGGAACATTCACTGTGTTAAATATCTGGACAGGAATGATTTTGGAGATCTAGTATGAGTGTTTCTCCAGTTTTTTTCTATGTAACATCTGAGAAGTGAGAATAATAAATTTAAAAATGCAGGATATGTGTTTTCATTTTTGAACTTTGTAACGCAGACTTGTTTTTCCTTCTGAGAAGCATAAGCTAATTAGTGAAAGTCGAGGTATAATTTAAAAACACATGTTATTGCCTGGCCAGTGTGGTTCAGTGGTTGAAGGTTGACCTATGAACCAGGAGGTCACAGTTCCATTCTCAGTGAGGGCACGTACCTGGGTTGCAGAATCCAGCCCTAGTAGGGGGTGTGCAGGAGGCAGCCTATCAATGTTTCTCTCTCATCAATGATTTCATCTCTTTATACCTCTCCTTCTCTCTAAAATTAATAAAAATATATTTAAATAAATAAAACCACATTATTTTATGATTGTAGAGAAAACTTCTTAAAGTATCATTTGTGATTATTTACATTTAATTGGATTAAAATGATAAAGCAGACTGATAGAATCTGTATAGTATATATATTTCTCTGCAGCATATTTATGTTTTCCTCTTCATAAAGAGTAATAGTTATCATTCTATGTTTAGTTTCCATGGTTAGTAAGCCATGTACCAAGCAAGAAATATTTTGATTTTCATAGTATATGCTATGCTCAATAGATATTTGTCAGAGTGAATGGACTGATTTATATTTGAAAATGAGTAAGACTATTGGTATAGTTTTAAAGTTATACTTTTAAAAAATTTTTATTGATTTTAGAGAAAGAGGAAGGGAGAGGAGGAGAGAAGGGGGAGAGAGAAAGAGAGAGAAACATTGGCTTTTGTTCCACTTATTAATGCATATATTGGTAGATTCTTGTATATGCCCTAACTGGGAATTGAACCCAAAACCTTGCCATATCAGGACAATGCTCTAACCAACTGATCTACCTGGCCAGGGCTTAAAATTATCCTATCTAATAAAAGGATAATATGCAAATTAACCATCACTCCATCACAAAGATGGCAGCGCCCATAGCCACAAGATGGCAGTGCCCAGTCCTCTCAGCCCTGCTGGAGCCCCCCAGTCCCGGGGGGCAGCCACTGAGAGCAGGCAGCGTGAGCGGCCTGGTGGAATGCTTGCTTTGTCGCCATGGCGATGAGGCAAGTGTTCCACCCTAGTCGCAGAGGGCCTCTGGGCAGTGGGCGCAGAGTGGCCTGGGGGGGAAACGATGAGGCGAGTCTTCTGCACCTGGCCGCAGATGGGCCTCTGGGCCACAGAGAGCCTCTGGGCAGTGGGCACGGAGCAGCCAGGCCCCACATGGAGCTACTGGTGCACGGATTCGTGCGCAGGGCTACTAGTACTTCTATAAACATAATAATTATTTTTCCAGATGACTAGCCAACTTTTGTTGTGTTAAAACTAATTCCATGGCTATTAGGCCAGTAAACTATGAGAAAATTGATAGGTTAAGTCTAGCTATCTACACTCAGATTTCTGAAGAGCAAATATCAGACATGTTATCATTATTAAATTATCATCTTTCAGCCTTCATAGTTGTACTTGAGTGGAATAAGTAAGAAGATAAGCATTCACTCATATTAGTTTACTTTCTAATGAGGTAGTATACATCTAAATCTCCTGTAATAAATAATTGGTTAGTTTTTCAAGATGCTACTCTTACTAGTAGTCTTTCTTTCAAGCATTGGTTCAGCATACATTTACTGAGTTCCTAGATCCTGTGGGGAATCTGAAGTAGGAATCTTAAGATTTTCTTAGGGAAACAAAACACACCATATGATGACTTAAATAATGATATACAATTGATCAGCAAATAATCATTGGCACAATTATATGCTATAGGAATCCAGAAGTGGAAAAGAATAATGTGAGCTGATGAATTAGAAACTTGAGTTGAGTTTTTAATGAAAGAGAGAGGAAGAAGGAAGTAATTCTACATTTACCTGACACTTATGAGTATAAATGAACAAGGTATATTGGAAGAGGGCAAATGATGAACTTCTCTCCTTCTGGAAGAAACAGAGGGTTCATGTAGGAAGGAGAGTGGATTTAGAGCAAAGTAAAAGGTGTTCATTAAGTGTAAATATTGAACTTGTATAAGAGTTTTACAAGAATGACTCTGGATCCCAAACCAAGAGGCCATTTTTTTTTTTTTTTTTTTTTACAAGGCACAGATATCTGCATTCTAATACTCCAGGTTAATATGATGCAGGTATTTCCTGAACTATACTTGAAGAAATATGGGGGTAGATACTAAAGTCTGCTTTGCCAACTATTAATAATTTTTAAAATAGAGTACAGTTCTGATATAAACTGATGGACCTGGGTGGGTCCAGGATAGAGAATGATTTAGATCATGAAGAGACTGTAGATGAGGAATCCTCTCTGAGAACTAATACCATCACCTGGCAATTTAGTGAGAAAGGGTAGGTCATTTGGAATGAAAAAGATGAATATGAGAGATAGGTAGTTAAATTGACATCTCATAATTTATATGACATGGAAACATCAGAGGAGAGACAGAATACAAAACATTCTGAGTTAAAAGAGAAACAAAGTAAACAATCCCATTTACTACTGCAACAGCAAAAAAAGAAGGTACCTAGGAATAAATTTAACAAAGGAGGTACAAGACCTGTACATAGAAATCTATAGGATATCGAAAAAAGAAATTGAGGAAGATACAAACAAGGGGAGCATTTACTGCATTTATGGATTGAAAGAATTATCATTAAAATGTCCATATTACTCAAAGCAATCTATGGATTCAATGCAACCCCTATTAAAATAACAATGACATATTTCACATATCTAGAAAAAATATTCCAAAATTTTATATGGAATAATAAAAAGACCCCAAATAACCTCAGCAATCTTTTTTTTTTTTAAATATATTTTATTGATTTTTTATGGAGAGGAAGGAAGAGGGATAGATAGTCAGAAACATTGATGAGAGAGAAACATCGATCAGCTGCCTCTTGCACACCTCCTACTGGGGATGTGCCCGCAACCAAGTTACATGCCCTTGACCGGAATCGAACCTGGGACCTTTCAGTCCGCAGGCTGACGCTCTATCCACTGAGCCAAACCGGTTTGGGCGACCTCAGCAATCTTGAGAAAGACAAACAAATTAGAGCTATCACAATACCGAATATCAAGCTATATACAAAGCCATTGTAATCAAACAGCCTGGTACTGACATAAGAACAGACATATAGATCAGTAGGACAGAATAGAGGGGCCAGAAGTCAACCCTGGTCTCTATGGTCAATATTTGACAAAGGAGGCAAGAGTATAAAATAGAATGAAGACAGTCTCTTCCGTACACAGTGCTGGGAAAATTGGACAAGTGCATGCAAAACAAAGAGATAATGGTAGGAAGCCTAAATTTAAAAGCAGAGGAGGTAGATGAGAGAGCAGACCTAGAGGGAAAGGCCTGAGATAGATGCCAGAAGTGAAGTTATGAGAACCAATAGATATTCATTTCCTAGGACTGCCATAACCAATTACCACAATAGCCACAACTCTGTGGCTTAAAACAACATAATTTTTCTTCTCTCACAGTTGAAGAGGTCAGAAGCCTGAAATCCTGGTGTCGGCAGGCCTGGAAGCTCTGAATGAGAAGTCATCCTTGCCTCTCTTCCAGTTTCAGGGGGTTGTCAGCAATCTCAGCATTCCTTGGGTTTAGTTGCATCACTCCAATCTCTTCCTCCATCTTCACATCACCCTTTTCTGTCTGTGTCCTCTCTTCTTATAAGAGCACCAGTCATTGGCTGTAGGGCTCACCCAGCATGATTTCATCTGGAGAGCCTTAATGAAATACATCTGTGAAGACTCTATTTCCAATTCTGAGGTTCTGGGTTGGTATGATTTTGGGGAGGGGGTAGCACTATTTAATCTAGTATATCTTTCTGGGAATATGTAGAAAAAGAACAGCAAGTCCTAATGGGAAATATGAACCATTAGGAGACAATAGAAAGGGGGAGAAACAGACAAAAGACTAGAGAAAGAAATGTTGGAGAGCTAGGAGAGGGAGAACAGTGCACTGTCAGGGACGCTGAAGAGGATAGAGACTTCAAGAAGAGAGTGTTTAGCAACCTTAGGTTCAATATATATTTGCAAAAATTGGCCACTAGGTTTTGGACTGATGTGATTTATGAACATCAGGAGAGCAGATATATATAATCATTTGAGAATGTGGGAAGGAAAGGGAGAATAAGAAAAACTAAAATGATGCAGTATACAGGAAATAGATCAGATGGAGGTTTTTTTCTCCCCAAAATAGGAAACACCAGAATACAATTCCCCTTCAAGAGCACGAAGTTGCCAATTATGTAAAATCTCCCTGGATGCATCCAGAGAGAGGATTGTTTTCTCTTCCCACAAAATCCGGATCAAGAAAAGTGGTCAGAGCATGGGATTTCTCCTTTCTGCCTGAGAGCATGAACTGCTTGTCCCTTTTCATATGCAAATGTAAAGAAATAGGCTGAATGCTAATTAAAGTGCAGACATTTGTAAAGTAATATCACATCTAAGGATATTTAATAAGGCTTGTACATAGACCTTATTTATAAATAGCAAAGATTAAACATATGATAAAGGGATCTTTAGATGAAATAATTAAAGATCAATTATGACAGTGGTACACAGCAGTGAAAGCCTCTGGAAGACTTCCTACTCGTTAATCAAAGATAATTATCAATTATGAGGCTTTATCATTAGTAGAGTGTCTACACTTGGCATCTTAAAAAGCTGATGATAATTAGTCTCCAGTTCTTGCTCTAAGTGCTCATTAGGTTCAGAGAGGAAAGACTCTTTCCTTTTAATAATGACTTTTAGCTCATGACCTTGGGCAACTTAGACTCTCCTGTCCATACATTGACTTGAGATAAATGCTTATTTTTTTATCACTGAAAAAAATAATTTGATAGTTGCATAAATGCTAATTAACATGAAGAAACCATACTATTAATATGAGGAGGCCAAAAGATTTTAGTTTTGAATAGTTGTTGAATTCAGAGGAACAGATTTATTATCCTAATTCCATCTAGAATGTAATTAATAGATCAGGAACTAATGACAGTTACTTTTTCCAATAGAGAATAATAACAATGTCTATTTGTTGAGTGTTTATATGAACCACGATTTATACAAAACATTTCACATATATTATCTCTGTTAACCTTATCGATAATGTAACATAGTTATCCTTTTCTCTCATTTTACATAATAAAGTGTCAGAGTGGTTTAATAACTTGTCCATGACAAAAATAATTAATAATCATTCTGGAGAATATCTGATATGTACTATTAAAATTAATCTAATCTGAAGATACTAATATTTAAGATATTGTAATGTCAGAAGTTGCAGGAAAACAATTAGGAAAACTAATTCTTTAACTCTTTTTTTAAAAATATATTTTATTGATATTTTATAGAGAGGAAGGGAGAGGGATAGAGAGTTAGAAACATCGATGAGAGAGAAACATCGATCAGCTGCCTCCTGCACACCTCCTACTGGGGATGTGCCCACACCCAAGGTACATGCCCTTGACCGGAATCGAACCTGGGACCCCTCAGTCCGCAGGCCAATGCTCTATCCACTGAGCCAAACCGGTTTTGGCTAATTCTTTAACTCTTGATTAAATAATTAATTTGGAAGTAACATCAAACTTTTAAGACATCCACTTCACATCTTTTTCATGGAAAAGTAAATGAAAAGAAGTGAAACAGAAATCAGAGATTTGTTGAAAGTAAAGCGCTAAACAATACAATGATTTATACATAATTTTAATTGGGAAGTTATAACTTGGTTTTAAAGGTGTTTATTGATACTGTTGCACTTTGCAAGTAATTTAAAAATCTAGTCATTAAGTTGCAAGGGTTGAATGGTGCTTAAAAATAAGCAATTCTGATAAAGGTAATATAACAAACATGAGGATGTCAACTTATGGGGCTGAATTTGTTCAGTAAAATCGTGGGATGTCCACAGCAGTAGTCACTCACTGCTTAGAGAGTAGAGGTGGATATGACAGGCTCACTTGAACTCACAAGCTTATAGTCTGGTAGTTAAACTTTTGTAGCTCCCTAGTTTTCACATGAAACAACCAATACACAGTAAGGACCACAGTGTGGTGATTGCAGGGGTGGGTGGTAGAGGTGGAAAAGGGCATCGAGGAGATAAATGGTGATGGAAAAATAAAAATAAAATAAGCACACACAAAAAAGAAAAAAAGATGTTTTAAAACTTATTTGTTTTATATTTTAATTTTTTGAAAACATCTATAATAATAAAAGTGTAATATGCAAATCGACTGAATGACCAAACAGCAGAACGACCGTCCAGATGATCTTTCAGACAACCATGCTATGACCCACACTGGTGCCAGGCCAGCCAAGGCAGGTGCGATGTGATTGGTTGGGGGGCTCCACCATTGCCCCACAATCGCCCCGCAGAGGGAGGCCCAGGCCACTGGTTGGTGGGGCGATCAATTGGGGTTGAGGGGGCTCCGCAATAGCCCCGCAGAGGGAGGCCCAGGCCAGCCAAGTGATCGCACCCCATGCCTGTCACCCACAGAGAGAGGCAACCAGTGGCGGGGGGGGGAGGGGGCGGGCAGCGCCACACAGATGGCAAGCAGTGGCAGCGGTGGGGGTGGGGCCAGCTGCTGGCAGCATGGGGAAGGAAAGCCTCGATAGGCCCTGATTGCCGGCCAGGCCTAGGGATCCTACCCGAGGGGTCCTGGATTGCTAGAGGGTGCAGGCCGGGCTGAGGGACACTCCCCCTGCATGCATGAATTTTGTGCACCGGGCCTCTAGTTGTTTATGAAGGAATATTATGTATTTCATATAGATAACAACTAAATTTATTTGTTCATACAGTTGTGTTTTCTTAAAATACTAAAGGCCCGGTGCACAAAATTTGTGCACTGGAGGGGTGTCCCTCAGCCCAGCCTGTACCCTCTCCAATCTGGGACCCCTTGTGGGATGGCCGGCAGTTGGCCATCCCCCTCACAATCTGGGACTGCTGGCTCCTAACTGCTCACCTGCCTGCCTGATTGCCCCAAACCGCTTCTGCCTGCCAGCCTGATTGCCCCTTAACCACTCCCCTGCCTGCCTGATTGATGCCTAACTGCTCCCCTGCAGGCCCGGTCACCCCCAACTGCCCTCCCCTGCTGGCCTGTTTGCCCCCAACTGCCCTCCCCTGCTGGCCATCTTGTGGCGGCCATCTTGTGACAACATGGGAGCGGCCATCTTGTGATGACACGAGGGCATGAGGGTCACCTAGGCTTTTATTGGTATAGATAATTATAATATAATTAATGGTGGAATTGAATTTTGGATGCGAATTTTGCTCCATTTGGAAACCAAAAATAGTTGGGGTCATATTAGTTAGTGCAAACTGTACATTTGGAAATGAGAGAACTTTGTACTGTATTCCTTTCTATTATAATGTATGGCAATTTACATATGTGATGTATATCACAACTCTGAGGACACTATTTTCACATTTTTAGATATGAACTAGAAGAAAATTATTTGAAGAAATTTAGTTTCATAAACTCATTGAGTTTTCTTTTAATGTTTCCATTCTCATTCAGAAAGCAACTAATATTCTTATTTCTCAGTAAATTCTCTGAAATAAAATGTCTTTATTAGAAATTGCAAATATAAAAACTATAAAATTAAATACAGTATGAAATACTTTTGAAATTTTCACACAGTTTATTTATCTAATGCTTTTTGTGAAATAGTTACACTGTCTTTGCCTTAAAGCATAATTACTATGAGATGACATAAGTACATTGAATATATTTCAAAATCATTGATAAATGCGTACTAGTGATTAGCCAATGAGGATTTTTGAATTGGACATATAGATTATCAGTAGATATATATTTTTAGAAAGCATTTGCTTGAAAATGTGTTTGCTGGTCAGTTTCCCAATGGCTTTCATGTAACTTTCAACTTGGTGTCTGGTTTTAAGCATTTTATGGAATGTCATATTTCCTATGAGCTCTCTCCTGCAGGCAGCCTTTTCTCAGCCATTGTTCTCTTGATCCAAAAAGACATCTGGGAGGATCCCTCAATTTCCTTCTGGTTACTTGGTGGCAGAAATTCATTACTAAGGTCATCTGGGGCTGACCTCCAATTTGACTCCCTTTAATAGTGCAGCTATGGGGATACAGCCTGCACTTGGGAGAGATAGAAAGTCAGCAAGGCGAAAGTAAAATTTTCTTTTTTTTTTTTTTTTAAATAGCTAAGTGGAAGCACCTGCATTGAGGCTATTCTTGTTCTAACAGCCTCCTACTCACCCTCATTAATATGAGATGACTAAACACATGACACTGGAGAACAGTTTCTTAGTTACATATGCTCACAATCCAGGGGAGGAAGACACAACATGTCGTGCAGAGCTAAATGAGGGTTGCATTTGGGAGCAAAGTGAACTAGCAAGGGCTGTGGAAGGCAGGCTTTGTAGTGACAAGAGGGTTAGGTGACCCTTGGTTCCATGGAAGAATGTGATTGACTTGTTTGATAATTTCACAGGCTGCTGGGAGGGAAAATTAGTTAGGTTGAAGGTAAGGTAGGATGGAGCTGGTCTGGTTGATAGAGGAGCCTTTCCTGCTGGTGAGAGGGGGATGCATATCTGGCAAGAGCAGAACCAAGGCTAGGCCTTTGCGCCCTCAAGAGGCTCAACGATACCAAGACAGCAAATTGACTTTTAGTCCTTACAATGCAGTTCTCATGATTAAAAGATTAGTGGGGTGCCGAAACCGGTTTGGCTCAGTGGATAGAGCGTCGGCCTGTGGACTGAAAGGTCCCGGGTTCGATTCCGGTCAAGGGCATGTAACTTGGTTGCGGGCACATCCCCGGTAGGGGGTGTGCAGGAGGCAGCTGATCGATGTTTCTCTCTCATCGATGTTTCTGACTCTCTATCCCTCTCCTTTCCTCTCTGTAAAAAATCAATAAAATATATTAAAAAAAAAAGATTAGTGGGGGGCAGAGGGCGAAGCAAGTGGTACCTTGTCCAACTGCGGAGGGAGGTGCTGTTGGGCCATGGTTAGAACCCTGCAGGTCTCTGGAGCACTGTGAAGATGAGGTCCAGCTGGCTTCCCACAAGGAATAGTGTAAGGTTTAATCAGAGATGTAAGACTTAACCCGACCGAAATGAATAAGTTGACCAAGACAAGCAGGTTAAAAGCGAAAAATCGCATTTATTGAAAGCTCTCGGGTGAGGTCCCGCAGTCCGAGAGCACAGGCCAGGGGAGTCACACTTATTCACCGGTGGGCTGCACCGGTGGGCTTAGAGAAAATGAATTCAAATTCTAAGCAAGGCTACAAGCAGAACTTCCCTTTTTATTAAAGAGCCAGCCCTATGTGCACTTAGTGGTTATCTCGCTGCTGGCCTTGAAAACAACACAGTTCTATCCAATTAAAAAATGCACCTGGCATGGCATTGAAATTATGGGCATATCTAGTCTCTGGCCTACAAGGTCAGACAGCTTAAGTTTATTTTCCTCATTATTCAAGCAGGCTAAAGCAGGCTAGAAAGCAAAGTTTGTAAAGTTCCTGCTTTCCCAGCCCCAGACCTTACAAATAGCACTGAGGACCAGGCCTTCTCCCATATAAGATAGGTTGAGTCAAGGAGCCACAGGACAGGTGTGTGGTTTGTCAGAGCAGGAGAGCGTAGTGGTTGAAGGAGCATGGGAGATGGCATGCCTGGCTAAAAATTGGGTATTTATCAGATCTGTGGCTTTTGGAAAGTTATTTTAAATCTCTGTAAGTCTGATTCTTCATTATTAGTATAACAGTCACTATCTCATAAGGTGGTTGAAATGTTAAATGAGATAATACCTATAACTACTTAATAATATTAGCTATTCTTATTGTTTGAGTACAGAAGTTACCCCAACCAGCTTCTGAGGGTAATCTAACCAGTGGCCAGTCTTAGCCTAAAGTAGTAGTCATGGTTAAGGGAAACATGATATCATTAATGTCATTCTAACCATACTTGTGATTCTTTATTTCTCTTTACAAGGTCTTGAGTTGTCACACTGTAAACAGTTACTTAGAAGTATTGCATTTAGAAGATTACTAAGCCCGGCTGGTGTGACTCAGTGGTTGAGTGTTGACCTATGAACTAGGAGGTCATGGTTTGATTCCCAGTTAGAGCACATGACCGGGTCTTGGGGTTGACCCCCACTGGGGGCATGCAGGAGGCAGCAGATGAATGATTCTCTCTCATCATTGATGTTTCTCTCTCTCTCCCTCTCTGAAATCAATAAAAGTATATTTTAAGAAATAAGATTACTAAGGTGTATTTTAAGTAATGACCATTTAGAGATCTTTCCTATGTAAGGGTATTGATATTTTGAAAGCAAAAACACAGTGCCTATTACATAAAAGGCATTCAATACATGTATATTGTATGACCTTGAAAAATGAGGTACCATCACTATCAAATTATGGAAATTTCTCCCAAGCTTCATCTGTAATATTTACATGTAAATTGAACAAAAGATTATAGTATGTTCATATAAAAGGCACTTTGCTATTGCTCTAGAATCTACACTAATAAAAGAGAAAGATGCAAATTGACCGTACCTTCATGACACCCACTAGTCAATCAGGAGTGAGTATACAAATTAACCCAACAAAGATGGCGGGTTAATTTGCATACACAGGCGCTGAGTGGCTGGGGCCGGGGTGCTTGCATTGTCACCATGGTGACGACGCAGGCATTCTGCACTGCCCCAGCCACTTGGGACCTCTGGGCAGCGTGGGAAGGCAGAAAGGCGGCTCCGGGCCGGAGTGGAGGTGGTGCCAGCAGTGGAAGGAAGGCCCATTCTTGCACGAATCTTCGTGCATTGGGCCTCTAGTGTTCATATAAAAGGCACTTTGGTATTGTATTCTGTTTAGAAGAAGTAAACTTGTCCTGAAGCTTCACAGCATAGTCAGCACATAACTGTCCATTAGAGGGACACTGATAGGAAAAGAAACCCTTCGAAGCCACTGTTGGGGCATCCACTGTGGTAGCAGTAGGAGATAAGATGCAGCAACAAAATATTTATCTTTTTATAATTGGAGACATTTTATATGGATGAAATATATTTTCTCATTAGACCCTACTCCATTTCTCTATACAACTTACCACCTAATTGTTCTGTTGAAATGAATTGCAAAAACGCTGAGAAGAGAACTTGCTTACATGCCTCTGTAATCCCTATTATGTCTAGCATAGTGGGTTTAAAAAATAGTATGTGTGCAATCAGTCTTTGTTAGTTGATTAGATTTACTGAGCCATCAATAATTCTCTGTTGTGTCTGTGATTTTTACCCTTGTAAGACAAGTTGTTTTAGAGATTCCAAGTTAATAAATTGGTCCAGGTCATCTCTAAAAATTCTTTTAATGCTAATACTCTATGATGATCAAATCTATCAAAAAGAGATCTTGGTAAGAAAAAAGAAGCTTTAGAAAAATATGGGGATATATTATCCTTATAGTAACATAGACAAGATTATCCTATCTAATAAAAGAGTAATATGCAAATTGACTGTACCTCTGCTACACGCACAAGCCATGCCCACCAGCCAATCAGGAGCGAATATGCAAATAAACCCAACCAAGATGGCTACGGCCACAGAGAGCAGGAGGGAGGCTTGGGTTTCCCTGGCAATGGAGAAAGCCAAGCTTTCTGCCTGCCCTTGCCGGCCTAGGCCTCCACTCAAGGCTACAAAGTTTCAATGATAGAAGATACATAAACCCAAACAGAAATGGCAGCAGCCACGGAGCTGGAAAGAGCAGGAGGCTAGGGTTGCCCCCGGTGATGGAGGAAGCCAAGCTTTCCGCACACCCTGGCTGGCCTAGGCCTCCTCTTAAGGCTACAAAGTTTCAATTATAGAAGATACATAAATCCCAACAGAAATGGCTGCCGCCTCAGAGCAAGCAGAAGGCTTGGCTACACTCCAGGCTACAAAGTTTCAATTGTAGAAGATAAATAAACCCCAGATACCAGGGCCTCCACTTGGGTCACCAGGGGGCGTGGCCGGCCTGCAAACCACCACAGGCCCCTCGCCCAGGCCGCCCCACGCCCCAAGGGAACCCCACCTTGATCCGGGACACCCTTCAGGGCAAACCGGCTGGCCCCTACCTGTGCACCAGGCCTCTATCCTATCTAATAAAAGAGTAATGTGCAGATTGACCATCACTCCAACACACAAGATGGCTGCCCCCATGTGGTCAAAGATGGCTGCCTTCATGTAGACACAAGACGGCCACCACAAGATGGACAGCAAGGGAGGGCTGTTGGGAGGGACCAGGCCTGCAAGGGAGGGCAGTTGGGGGTGATCAAGCCTGCCGGGGAGGGCAGTTAGGGATGACCAAGCTGGCAGAGGAGGGAAGTTGGGGGCGACCAGGCCTGCAGGGAAAGGCAGTTGGGAGGGACGCAGGCCTGCAGGGGAGAGCAGTTGGGGGGGACCAGGCCTGCAGGGGAGAGCAGTTGGGGGGGACCAGGCCTGCAGGGAGAGCAGTTGGGGGGGAACCAGGCCTGCAGGGGAGAGAAGTTGGGGGGAACCAGGCCTGCAGAGGAGGGCAGTTAGGGGTGACCAGGCCTGTAGGGGAGAGCAGTTGTAGGGGGGGACCAGGCCTGCAGGGGAGGGCAGTTAGGGGCAAACAGGCTGGCAGGGGAGCAGTTAGGCATCAATCAGGCTGGTTAGGGGGTGATCAGGCTGGCAGGCAGAAGCAGTTAGAGGCAATCAGGAAGGCAGGCAGGTGAGCAGTTGGGAGCCAGTAGTCCTGGACTTAAACGGGCAGTCGGACATCCCTCGAGGGGTCCCAGACTGGAGAGGGTGCAGGCTGGGCTGAGGGACACTCCCTCCCCCTGTGCACAAGTTTCGTGCACCTGGCCTCTAGTAGTAGAATAAAATTCTATAGATAAAATTGTGTATATTTAATAATAAAAAATCTGACAAATAAATAAATAGCCTTTGGTGTTACTGGATGTAATTCAGTAGGTTCCTTGGTGTGCCATGGAGTGACCTAGGAGAGCTTGTAGTTATTAGCATGAGTTCTGGATTCTAATGCGTGGGTTTAATTCCTGGTTCCACTACCTAACAGCTCTGTTGGCCTTGAGCAAGTCACTTCACCTCTCTGTGCCTGTTTGCTCATTTGCAAAATGTTAATAGCATTTACTTTATAGGGTTGTTGTAAAGATTAAATGAATGAATTAGTATCCATAAAAAGCACTTAGACTATTGTCTGGCACCTAAGCACTATGACATCCTCATGGCTGTCTTTTCTTCTCTTAGATATAGCTGACTTTCAAGCAGTCTTTCCACACTTAGTGGCTAGAGAAGAAGAAATTCATGGGGAACCCCCCTCCCCATACATATATAAAGCTTTGCTTGAATTTAAAAGCAGCTGTTTTTTTTTCAATTCTCATTTATTAAGAGAGCTTCTCAAAAAATGTAGTATTGATGGAATTGATGTCAAAAGCCAAATGAATGCTATTTCACTGAAGTATCTCAGCCATTGCCCTGGAATGGTTTTAAAGCAAGCAATCTACTGCTGGAAGTACTGCCTTGATATCAAATGATCATTAGAAGTCCCATGACAATTAACTAAGACTTAAAATTATTCCTCTCTACCTCTTGGCAAGGGTTCAAATTTGAGATTAAATTCCCTTTGAGTGGTTAAGGCATTTATAGTACCCCTCTGCCTGATGCTTTTAAGGAGTTTTGTTTTACTGGAGGACTGTCTTCAGGTACCTGTAGATGCAGACACTCTTGCCACTCACAGGCTTAGTATTGAGGCAATCACATTTAGAAAATGCATATGATACAGCAATTCCTCTTCTGAGTATTTATCCAAAGAATATAAAAACATTCACTTGAAAAAATATGTAGATATTCTTATAAAAGAGAAAAAAATATATATCTTACAAAAATATAAAATAATTCATTGCTGCATTATTTATAATAGCCAAGATACAGACACGTCCTAAGTGTCCGTCAACAATGAATGGATAAAGAAGATGTGGTACATACACACACACACACCCCACAAATGGAATACTATCCAGCTATAAAAAAGATAAAAGTTGCCATTTGTGAAAACATGGGTGGACCTTGAAGGTATTATGATAAGTGAAATAAGTCAGAGGGAGATGGACAACAACCACATGACTTCTCTCATATGAAATATAAAACAACAACAAAAAACCCAAATGAGCAAAAATAAAAACAAATTCATAGATATAAACAGCAGATTGCTGGTTACCAGAGGGGAAGCAGGGTGTGGGGGGGGGGGGCAAAATGTGTAAAGGAGGTCCAATATATGATTAAGGATGCAAACTAGACTTTTGGTAGTGAGCACGCTATAGTGCATACAGATACCAAATTATAATGCTGTATATCTGAAACATGTGTTATTAAGCAACGTTACCTCAATCAAACAGAAGAGGGTTAAAAAATGAAAAGAAACTGTATCTGGCCCTTTGCTTTATGGTTTCTAATGCATTCCTTTTGTAAATTGTAAATTGAGAAAATTCCTTTGTCATTGAAAAATTGCTTATAGTCTTTATTTTTCTATCTTCCTTGTGAGAAAGTCTCCTGACCACTCTTACCTTAGTAATTCTTTGAGAAGTGTGTTAAAGAAATTCCAGAAGTGGGCCCTTAAAGATACAAAGTATTGAAATGCAAAGTATGATGCCAGCCCAGCTGGTGTGGCTCAGTGGTTGAGCACCACCAGGTCATGGTTCCATTCCCCTTCAGGGAATATGCCCTGGTGGCGGCTGGATCCCCAGTAGGGGGCCTGCAGGAGGCAGCCAATCAATAACACTCATCATTGATGTTTCTAACTCTCCCTTCCTCTCTGAAATAAATAAAAAAATATATAAAAATATGATGCTAAATGTATAATAAACGACTTTACTGTGATGATAAGAATGTGATAAGATTTGAATGTAATTTTTATGACTTCTAAATTCAGAAAATCATAATGTTACAGAAAAATGTTTCAGAGCAGAAGATAAAGCAATTTAAAAAGTAACTTCTCAAGTACGATCTTAAAACCTGTAAGTGCTATTAAGCCTCTCAGTTGGGATATTTAACTGTAAACCGTTTTTGCCTTTTATATTATGCCGAGATACTTTTGCATGCAATTTGAATACCAAGTCCTATGTACAGAGGACCTAGATTTATAGGAAAATATTTCATTTTCGTTCTAGTTGGTGATTCTCATGTCTTGTGTTCTCTGAGCCTCTTCATACATTCGCTCTTTCTTTTTTTCAAATCGTCCCCGCGATTGGCTGGCAGAGCGAGGACCGGGTTGGATTTCATTTATTTGTTTTTTTGCTCCAGGCAGCGTCGCTCTCCAATCTCTCCTGCGTGGATCCCCGCATTAGAGCAGCAGGGCTGGAGAGGCACCAGGCAGGGCGCCGAGGGCGTGGCCTGGAGGGGCGTGGCCTGGCCGCGGGGCGGGACTTGCCCGCGGAGCGCCAGGGGCTGGCGCGCACCAGGTTGGCAGTTTCTAGCAGAGCCTGTGGCTACCGCAGCGGTGGCCAGATCCGGATGCCCGCGGGCTCCGTGCGGCTCCAGCTTCATTTCTCGCCCGCGCAGCGCCAGCTCACCCCCGCTGGAGAGGGAGACGCGGCGGCGCCCTACCCGAGAACTCTGGTGTCTCAGCCTCGGGCTCCTCCGGAGAAAGCTAAGTGCTCGCAGGTGCAGCCCGTGTCCCCAGCGGTCCCGGAACGCACGCCGCCGGACAGCACCTCTAGGGAGCCTCGACCTCCGAGCCTTTTCTAGAGCGTTCAGCGCCGGGCGCGCGGGGGAGTGGGATCCACGGTGGGGAAAGGGGTGATCCGGCACCGATGATGGGCAGACTGACCTGGCGCGTGGGCTGTTGCTGTCTCTTCCTTCTGGCTCTTGTTGTATTTACCCGAAGCGAAGGCTTGCAGAGCTGCGAAGAAGTTCGGAAACTTTTCCCGTGGCGCCTGGTGGGAGCGGTCAAGGGGCTACCAGATTCGCCAAGGCCAGGTAAGGCAGTGCTGGCCGGCGCCGCGCAGTGCACCTGGGCGCGGGCTACGGCTTCCTGAGCGCAGGCACTGCGCCCAGCCTCCTGGTGTGGCCCTTTGTGGGAAGATGACCTTTCAGGCCCTTCGGCCGCTCAAGGTGAATCCGGTGAGGCCTCTGGGGGAAGCTCGGTGTGACCATCATGAGTGCCGCGCAGGTTCGGGTCTCCTGGACCATGGGAATAGTCGGCGGCTAATTCGTGCTTTGGGCATTTGCTTCCCGCCAGCTCCCTGAGTCTCGGCTGATGTGTGGGAACAGGCCAGTAAAGCAGACATTCCTCCGAGTGGGAATTTCACCAGTGCCCCGCCGGGGGCCCCCTGTGTGTGCTTTCTCTTTTGGTGGAAGGAGTTGGGTTGGTCGCTCCAAGTTTGATAATGAAAACGCAAACCTGCGTTACTCTTCTTTGCTGGAGAGTGGGTCACTGACCGGGACAGCCGATCTCCCCTGTAATTAGCACTGGGACCCGGTACACCCACCCGCACTGGCGTCCGAGCCCTGGCACCAAATCCTCTGCCTGTAACCGAACTGGCCAGTATTGTCTCTCAGAATCACCTGATAGTTTCAACTCCTGAAAGGTGTGATGGCAACAGGTGAACGAATCGAACGTATTGGGGAGCCACTGAACAGGGATGAGATGCACCAAAGACTGAAGGGGGAGAACACAGTAAGCGTGGCCAGTGTAGATTCTGCTTCCTGTAAGCGCCTTTTCTGTGCTCCATTGCCCCTGCCCCCTGCCCCTACCGCGCAAATTTCCTTCAGCTGGCGCGGAATCTCCAGTTGAGGTTAGGCTTGGAAGAATAGGTCTCAATTGTCAAACGCAGTAGCAGGTGTCTGGAGCTGAGATCCTCCTGGAACAATGCACCCTGACTATGAAGCCAACGCAGACGAGTACTAGGAGCGTACAGTATCGGTTAACAAAGAACTTGTGGAGGATGTCTGAGTCTAAAATCCGTTCTCTGCTTGAGTTTTTAGGAAGAGGAGACTTGCTGTGAGCGCCACGGAATAGCTGTTTTGCTTGATTGCTTTGCTGGTTATGAACTCAGTCCTGGAGTCATCCTACAAGGACAATCTAGGCATTTGGGAACACCGAATCCATTTTAGTTTATGTGACCAGTCTTTTAAACAAACACACATGTTTATTTGACTATCTGTTCAGTACGAGGTGCTTTTTCTGTGCTATTTGAAACAACATAGTTGAAATTCTCAGTTTAGGGCAATTCTGTGCAACAGGACCCCCCTTTAAATCTGCTTTCTTATTTCGGTGCATTCTTTTCATTAAAAAATAAACCTCACTTACCGGTAGCTAATAAAACCTTACTTACCAGGGTGTGTGTGTTGGGGAGGAGGACGCAGTGAGGGCATTGAGCTGTGAAATCCTCACCTGCATTATTAGATTTTGCCTCCCATATACCATAATTTTGGCTGATAGGTTCAGTGAATGTTGACAGCTCCCTAGTAAGGCCTTGATTTCACCCAGCTTTCATATCTGGTACCCACTGGATGCAACATGTGGACTAGAAGGTGTTACATTTCTAGGACCTTGTGTGTGTTTTATCTCATCTGAAGAGGAACTTTTCGGCGTATCATAGCCTTTTACCAGTATGTAAGGAGAAACTGAAGCTCTGCCCTGCAGAGAAGGAAATGGTTGTACTTATTTGGGTTTGATACACATCACACACACACACACACACACACACACACACAGGCCAGGATGCCATCACCTTTTTTTTCTGAGACATTCTGGATTGTTTCCCCATTGCTAGTACCTGTATTGATCTGTGGCTTACGATGATGGAGGAAATATAGTAGCACCTCCTAATGGGGCTGTGCAGGGTTGCACGCTGAGGGACCTGAGTGGTGCTGGTGTGAAGAAGTGCTAACTTCTTCCTTTGATATTTGCAATAAGAAAAAGTCAGAGAAGAGAATTATTCTGAATTAGAATCACCCAGTAAAAGGCACTCACATATGAATTGGATATAATTCTGTACTTTTCTTGTCTCTGTATTGTTGTTCAAATTTTATCTTAATAGTTAAAGGAAATATTGAGCTGTGTCTTTTAACATTGATATTTCTCTTCTTCCCAGTAAAATAATTTCATTCCCAAATTGAGTAAACCGCACATACGACATGTGGCATAAATGCTTTTCTTAATTTTATATGTTCTTTAACATTTAGCTTGATTAAGTATAGTAGTTGGCTATCTTGTTTTCTACAATTATCCTCAGTCTCAAGAGAGAGCATAGTTAATATACAAGTAGTCATCTCCACATTAAAGCACAAATATTAACATTCTCTGTAACAAATGTATTTATTTAGCACATAGGCTTTCATCAACGAAAGCTAATACATTTCCATTTCATATTTGTTTTCCTTAAAAGTTTATTTTTAAGTGCTTTCTTGCATTTCTTGTTCACAAAACGTTCATTTCTGAGCTATCTAGCCAAAGTGCTTTTTAAAAAATAATATAAACTGGTAGAATAACTTTTAACTTAAAATGTTCCATCACCATCTATATCCTCTCTATGCCCTCTTCCACCTCCCCATCGCAATCACCACACTGTTGTTCATGTCCATGAGTTCTCTCTCTTTTATTTCTTCTTTGTGGCTCAATCCCTCCACCACCCCCAATTCACCTCTCCCATGAGACTGTCTCTATTTTGCTTGGTAATTCAGTTTGTTTGTTAAATTCTACATTGACTGAAGTCTTATGGTACTTGTCTTTCGCTACAGTTTCTTCCTACATTTGTGACTTTTAATCTTCGGTAAACTACTTTACCAACTTGAGATTATTAAGGTGGCGAGAAGGGCCATTTCAGCTGTTTCTCAGATTCCCCTCACCTTTGTTCTCTCGGCTCCAATTCTTTTAGGCTATTGAGCTCCTAAGGATGTTTGGATGAGAAATGTTAAAAAGGAGAGAAGGTGTAAATGTGATTAGAATTACAGATTTCCCTGTGTTCTGATTTTATTTCCTAAGTAGTAGTCAAGGTGCCCGTTGCTCTTGTTTATTTTATTCAGAAAAGTACTGTTAGAGAAAGTGTCTTTTAAAGGTCCTTTTATTTTTATGTTATTTATTGGGGAAGAGGGATAATGCTTTCCCATTGAAATTCTCTTCACATGTGCATTGTTCACACATGTATTATTTCCTTTTTAAAAGAAGATAATTCAGAAAGGAGAGGCTTATAAAAAGTCCAAGACTACATTCAGTTAATTTATATACCAACTGGTTTTTAAAATGTGCATGTTCATTGATACAAAGAGTAGTTTGTGGAAGACAACTTTTTCTTGGTAGCTTTTGGCCATAAATGGGATAAAAAATAAACTTGATGTGGCAGAATGAAATCATGATACTATAGGATACTTTAAGTAGAGCTCTATCATTTTAATTTTTAACTGCTTTCATTGTAATCAAATCTTATAATATCTTCAGGGACAGTGTCATTTTATTTTCACACTCAAGAGAAACAATCTATCTGGTAACTATGGAGTTTGGAATTATAGACATTTGGATTTCAAAATTTGGTTCTGCCACCGGAAGCTCGGTGACCTAGGTTAATGAGTCGTCTTCTTTGAACCTCTGTTTCCTCATCTGTAAAATGGGAACATTAATAGTTCGGAAAGGGTTGCTGCATAGGTGATATGAAATAATGGATGTATGTAAAATAGCACAAATCTAGGCGTATAGTAAGTGCTCAAAAATGCATTGTTGTCATTAGAGTTTTTCTTTAGTGTCTTGATTTTAACTGGACTTGGCCTTTAAGGGTGAAATTTTAGTTTTACATCTCTATATATCAGAAGATGTATTTATAACATCCTAGTGTTTTGTTTTTTTAAGTCACAAATGATTGTTTTTAAAGTTGGGAAATATGTTTCTGTCTGAAATGGCATTTATTAGGTTATGGCGACTATTTTGTTTCTTTTTGTGAACTAATGGAAACTCTAAGAAGGACATGAGGCTACCCCGCTGCTAGTGGCAGCACCCAGAGCTACTGCCTCCGCTGACATCACCACCATTCTGCTGTAGGTATTTAGGGAGGTGAAGTAGTGTGAATGCAGTGGCTTAGGGAGTCACACAATGAGATGGCTGGTGGCCATAGTCACTCTTTGACAGTAATCTCAGATTATTGTTTCTCAAGAACTAACCCCTTTGGTTGATGGAAAAGCATAATTATGGTGGTTGAATTTTCAAAGCCATAAAAGGGACCCATGGTCTGATATTTGGGAAGATAATTGTGATTGCCTCTGTTGAAATCCATCAGCCAAGAATCACCAGAAACAAACCTATTGTTAAATAAATTAGGTTCATTTTGCTTTCTTCAGCAAGGAGGATTGCACACCGCAGGAACTGTGGGTGTCTTGGTAAGGGCTGATTGAGAGGGGGTTTCTATGGGAATTGGGCTGTGCCAGGTGATCACAAGGAGGGTTTAATTAGTAGGACAGTTCAGGAATTGGGCATCTTTGTAATTTATCTATGTGTCAGGAAGATTAACGTGTGAATAGTTATCATTAATGAAAGCAGTAGTCACTCTTGTTGGTGGAAATAGTGGGGTGTTTAGTCATTTGGGGGGTTTGTAGAGTCTCCTTGTGGCTATCCTGCTGTACCACAGATCTCAGGGGCTTTGTCTGATCATTGTTGTCTTACTCTGTGCATGATGTCTGTGTTGAATTGTAAACATTAAGGCCTCCTTCCAGTGTCAGGGAAGTTTGTCACTTTCTCCTCTAGACTGTCCATTGTGAGCTTTGATGTCTAAGAGAATCATGGGTTTCATTTTTATCCAGGCCTTTTAGTAAAACTTAATGATGGGGAGTAAAACTTAAAGTGAGTATAATTTTTACTTTTGGGTCATGGAGTATGACTGTCCATTAGGAGCTTGTGTTGTACTAATCACAACCTATTTTCTCATTGTTTACTAATAAATGTAAATATTGTGTGTGTACCCATCCTCTCTCCTTCCCATAATTTAAGTTCCTTTTTGTCAATGCATTTTGTATTTGTATAATTGGTGTCAGGAGGGGTGCAATTTGGGAAACTTATAAGTAGCATTTCATGATTTTCCTACTCCCCCCTGAACCCCATTTCCAGCTTGTCTAGATTTTTTGAAATATGAATTTTTGTTTTCTCTATATGTGTGTATATGATTTGCTTTCCACATTTGATAAGAACACCTCCTATGTCTATAACATTTATTACTATTGTTATTATTATTATTAACTGGTATAAGACAAAAGTAACATTCCAACAACAAGATGCCTCTCCTAAACAGGGACACTTTATAAATTCACTTTGTTTTAATGGAGTCATGAGAAACTTCAGTCATATGCTTTGCTGAAATAGATTGTGAATATGGTACCTGATCTACTCGGTTAAGTAACAATAACAATTTCATGGAAAGTAGCCATTTCCCACATCTGTCTTTCTTTTATAAAAGCCTGACCTTCAACTAGAAGAAATGACAGCACCAATTGTGCCCTCAGTTCTTCTCCTTTACAGCCTTAGGTATTTCAGATTTCACTAATGATACTGCTGAAATCATTCTAAAATGATTAGTCATTCTATGAATCACACTAAATAGGGCAGTTTTTGATTAGCCATATCAGGTTCACATATGGCTGCTTTGTAAGTGGAATGTATAATGTACTTTTAGAGACAGAAAATGAGATTTTGTGCTTTCGTGGTTTTATGAAAGAATACACGTTCTCCTAAAAATTTAAAGCACTGAAAAACATAAAGTAAAATAACTACCATCCAGAAATAACCACCGAAAACCCTTTGCATTCATCTTTCAATACTCTTATTAATGCTCTGCTAAGCACATAAATATTCTGTGAAGGTATATAGAACCACTTTATTGTTCTTTGTAACTAATTATGAAACTATCAGTATTTCCCATGACATTAAACATTCTTCTAGGCATGTATTTTTTAGTGATAGTATAGTATTTCACTGAATCACTGCACCATAAGTTGAATTCTCCCTTGTTATTGGAATATGGGTTTCCAATATTCCCTACCGTGAAGTCAGGACTAAGGACATGAAAGGTAAATGTGCTACGCTCTTACACTGCTATGGCTTTGCCCATGATATACATTCATTTTACATTAAGGTTTTTCAATATCAGCACCATTAACGTACCGGCTGAATACTTCCTTGTTGTGCGGGGCTTGGTGGTAGGCGGGTGGAGAGCTGTCCTGTGCATCGTAGGATGTTTAGAAGCTTCCATGACCTTCACCCACTGGATACCAGTAGCAATATCCTCCTTTCCCCAGTTGTGACAACCAAAATGTCAAATATTGCCAAATGTCCCATGGGAGGCAAAATCAAACTAATTGAGAACCACTGTCATAAGCTGTCCAACCTGTGGCTCCTTCACACACACACACACACACACACACACACACACACACACATGTACACACATTACATAGCTGGCTGATTTGCATACTTTAGGACTTAGCTTAAATGTCAGTTCTTCTAAGAGGCCTTTCTTGAGGTTCACTGAACTGTGTTTCCCAGTTATCAAGGTGACATATTTTCTTTCTTTTTACTGTTGATTGTTCATCACTAGATTGTGTAACATGACGAGAATAGAGAAATGTCTACTGGGGCAGTTTCATAAGCATGTAACCTGTGCAGTCACACAGGGTCTCCCACTCAGAAGAACCCCCTGCTTGGTTTAATATTGTTCTGTTGCCATCTTGAAGTTTGAACAAAGGGTCCTGCATTTTCCTTTTGCATTGGGCCTTGCAAATTAGGTAGCCTGTCCTGTTGTGTACCTTGTTCCTGCAGAATATCTGGTGCCCAGCACAGTGTCTGACATGGAATAAAAGTTGAAATATTTGTTGACATCAATCCATGGGTATTGAACCTGCTTGATTCTGCTATCTAAATACAATGACACTTTTAAATATTTTATAGTGTTATGTAAATGGATTAGAACTTGGCCCTTCTGTATTTTACTTGTTCACAGCAGGTTGGAGTCATTGCCCAAAGACCACCAGTGCCAAACTCAAATGTTTACACACCCCATTGCTTTAAATATGCTCAAGTAAGCACATTTGTAGTCACTTAGAGCTTGCTTGCATTGCATCCCACAAAACCGCACCCAACTTCTGCTTGTTAGAGGTGAAACGAACTCTGGGGCTGTCCTTTGAAGCTCTCTGATTCAGAGATTTCCCATCTTGCTGCTGAGTTGATATCACCAAGACATGTGAGCCCCTCTCCAGCTCTCCTCTCCTCTGGGGGTTCCCTTGCCCTTTTCCTCTTTTGGGTAATAGTCCCTCTTCTGCTATCTCCTGTCAAAGTACTGTCCAAATAAAGCTCTTCACAACTGCCATCGTGAGGCACTGTGTTTTTCTTTATCAGCCCTGAAATCCAGGCACTCCCCACACATAGTCATTACTTAGTTATTTCTAATATAAGGTAGGGGCTCAAAGCAGCAATACCGATTTTAAATATAGCTCGTTCCCTTTACTAGACTTTAGGCTACTTGAGAGCAGGATCTGTGATGTATCTTTTTGTTCTGTGATTAGGACAACATTAATAAATACATTTTGGTTTGTAGATTTAATTTTTTTAAATTGTTTAAAGTATTACATATAGTAGTACATATATCTCCTTTCCCACCCCCCCATTGACCTTCCCCCAGCCTCTCCTACCCCCTGTCGCATATCCTCATCCCACACCCCCATTGGTTGTGCTTGTATGCATTCATACAAGTCCTTTGGTTGATCTCTTACCCCCCTTTTCAACACTCCCCAGCCTTCCCGCTGTAATTTGACAGTCTGTTCAGTGCTTTACTGCCTCTGAATCTATCTTTTTGTTCATCAGGTTATAATGTTCTTTATTTTCCATAAATGAGTGAGATCATGTGGTATTTTTCTTTCATTACCTGGCTTATTTCACTTAACATAATGCTCTCCAGATCTATCCATGCTGCTGCAAATGGTAAGAATTTCTTTTTTTTTATAGGAGCATAATATTCCATTGTGTAGATGTACCACAGTTTTCTAATCCACTCATCTGCTGATGGGCATTTAGGCTGTTTCCAAATCTTAGCTATGGTGAATTGTGCTGCGATGAACATAGGGGTGCATATATCCTTTCTGATTGGTGTTTCTAGTTTCTTGGGATATATTCCTAGAAGTGGGATTACTGGGTCAAATGGAAGTTCCATTTTTAGTTTTTTGAGGAAACTGTATACTGTTCTCCACAGTGGCTGCACCAGTCTGCATTCCCACCAGCAGTGCACGAGGGTTCCGTTTTCTCCACATCCTTGCTAGCACTTGTCGTTTGTTGATTTGTTGATGATAGCCATTCTGACAGGTGTGAGATGGTACCGCATTGTCATTTTGATTTGCATCTCTCGGATAATTAGTGACTTTGAGCATGTTTTCATATGTCTCTTGGCCTTCCTTCTGTCTTCTTTCAAAAAGATTCTATTTAGGTCCGTTGCCCATTTTTTTATTGGATCATTTATCTTTCTTTTATTAAGTTGTGTGAGTTCCCTGTAAATGTTGGAGATTAAACCTTTATCAGTGATAACATTTGCAAATATGCTCTCCCATACAGTGGGCTTTCTTGTTGTTTTGTTGATGGTTTCTTTTGCTGTGCAAAAGCTTTTTATTTTGATGTAGTCCTATTTGTTTATTTTCTCCCTAATTTCCATTGCCCTAGGAGCTGTATCTGTGAAGAAATTGCTTCGGCATATGTCTGAGATTTTGCTGCCTGTGGATTCCTCTAGTATTTTTATGGTTTCCCGTCTTATGTTTAAGTCCTTTATCTATTTTGAGTTTATTTTTGTGTATGGTGTAAGCTGGTGGTCTAGTTTCATTTTTTTGCATGTATCTTTCCAATTTTCCCAACACCATTTATTGAAGAGACTGTCTTGACTCCATTGTATGTTCATGCCTCCTTTGTCAAATACTAATTGAGCATAGTGGTTTGGGTTGATACCTCGGTTCTCTATTCTATTCCATTGGTCTATATGTCTGTTCTTTAGATTTAATCTTATATGTACAGTTACCTAATAGGCTCAATTTCTTGTGTTTAATTATGTTTTCTATGCTTAATCTTAATAGAATAAAAAATGTAGAAGTTGAAGTTTTTAAAAATATATTTTGATCTGGGCTCAGTAAATTGTTTTTATGGAGTTAATGTTTTCTTATGTAACTCTACCACACATTCTATAAAGTGACCCAACCCTTTTAAGTTTAAATTTAAAGGAATTTTTATCTATATTATCTAACATGTTTGAAATGGACTAAATGAATTAATTGCCAAACAAATGTCTGGAAAAAAGTTTCCTCAACTCTGTTCTTCAAGGAAAGGAAGATTATTTAACATTTAAAATACTAGATTTATTGGCACAGTTTAAAAAATTATCTTTATTGTTGAAAGTATTACAGATGTCTCCCTCTTTCCCCATTGACCCTCTCTACATCCCTCCCCCAGCCCTCCACCACATTATTGTCTGTGTCCATGGGTTATGCATACATGCATATGTGTTATTTGGTTTACCTCTTCCTGCCCCTCCTCCCCACTTCCCTCTGAGATTTGTCAGTCTGTTCCATGCTTCTATGTCTCTGGATCTATGTTGTTCATCAGATTCTACAAATGAGTGAGATCATGTGATACTTACCTTTCTCTGACTGGCTTATTTTGCTTAGCATAACACTCTCCAGATCCCTCCATGCTGTCTCAAAGGGTAAGAGATTCTTCTTTTATACAGCTGCATAATATCCCACTGTGTAAATGTGCCACATCTTTTTTATCCACTTGTCTACTGATGGGAACTTGAGCTGTTTGCAGATCTTAGCTATTGCAAATAGCCCTGCTATGAACACAGGGGTGCATATATTCTTTCTGATTGGTGTTTTGGGATTCTTAGGATATATTCCTAGGAGTGGGATCACTGGGTCAAATTGGCAGTTCCATATTTAATTTTTTGAGAAAATTCCATACTGTTTTCTATGGTGGCTGTACCAGTCTGCATTCCCACCAGCAGTGTACTAGGGTTCCTTTTTCTCCACACCCTAACCAGAACTTGCTATTTATTGATTTGTTGATGGTAGCCATTCTGGCAGGTGTGAGGTGATACTCCATTGTCATTTTAATTTGCATCTCTCTGATGATTAGTGACTTTGAGCATTTTTTCATATACCAGATATAAAATTATACTACAAAGCCATTGTAATCAAAACAGCCTGGTACTAGCACAAGAACAGGTATATAGATTAATGGAACAGAACAGAGAACCCAGAAATCAACCCAAGCCATTATACTCAATTAATGTTTGACAAAGGAGACAAGAGCATATAATGGAGTAAAGACAGTCTCTTCAATAAATGCTGTTGGGAATATTATTGGAGAATGGAGAAAAATAAAGATGACCAAATATAATTTACATTTGGCTCTGGATTGATTGGTTTGTGTTTTATGTGAATACTAGAGGCCCGGTGCATGAAATTCATGCACGGGGGGTTGGGGGGTATGTCCCTCAGCCCAGCCTGCACCCTCTCCAATCTGGGACATCCCTCTCACAATCCAGGACTGCTGGCTCCCAAATGCTCGCCTGCCTCTGCCTGATTGCCCCTAACCGCTTCTGCCTGCCAGCCTGATCACCCCCTAACCACTACCCTGCCAGCCTGATTGATGCCTAACTGCTCCTAACTGGCCTCCCCTGCAGGCCTGGTCCCCTCCAACTGCTCTCCCCTGCTGGCCTGGTCTCCCCTAATTGCCCTCCTCTGCTGGCCCAGTCACCCCTAACTGCCCTCCCTGCTGGCCTTATCACCCACAACTGGCCTCCCCTGCAGGCCTGTCCCCCCCAACTGCCTTCCCCTGCAGGCCTGGTCCCCCCAATTGCCCTCCCCTGCTGACCTGGTCTCCCACAACTGCCCTCCTCTGCTGGCCTGGTCACCCCTAACTGCCCTCCCTGCTTGCCTGATTGCCCCCAACTGCCCTCCCCTGCAGGCCTGGTCCCCCTCAACTGCCCTCCCCTGCAGGCCTGGGTTCCCCGCAACTGCCTTTCCTTGCTGGCCTGGTCTCCTCCAACTGCCCTCCTCTGCCAGCCTGGTCATCCCCAACTGCTCTCCTCTGCTGGCCTGGTCACCCCTAACTGCCCACAACTGCCCTCCCCTGCAGGCCATCTTGTGGTGGCCATCTTGTGTCTACATGGGGGCAGCCATCTTTAAGCACATGGGGGCAGTCATATTGTGTCTTGGAGTGATGGTCAATTTGCATATTACTCTTTTATTTGATAGGCTTTTTCTTGCAAAATGTTTCTTTCCATGAGGAAATTACTAGTAAGGACCTCAAAAATGATTTATTTTTCTTCCATCGCCTGCCCTTGTTTGGAACAATACACACATCATTTATATATAGAATTACTCCTCAGCTGGGAATATTGTTTATTAAAGGATACTGATCCAGACTCCATGTAGACCAAGTAGTGAGACCACAGCCTTTCATAATAAGCAAACAAATAATTGCTGCCAAATTGTAAAACATGGTATTTAAAAGCAGGAATAATCTTTCTCTAAATTATTTCAACAATTCCAATTTTAGAAATACCAAGTGTTTAGGATCTCTAATAATATCTTAGGAAAAATACCACATCTTTTTTTTTCCTGTATGAAGTGTGGTTGGTTATTGATTTGGGACAGCTTATAGAGGCATTAGGAAATTTTACCTAAGTAGGATTACCTGGGACAGTTCCTATGAGACATGCATATTTTTTTAAAAATATATTTTATTGATATTTTACAGAGAGGAAGGGAGAGGGATAGAGAGTCAGAAACATCGATGAGAGAGAAACATCGATCAGCTGCCTCCTGCACACCTCCCACTAGAGATGTGCCCGCAACCAAGGTACATGCCCTTGACCGGAATCGAACCCGGGACCCTTCAGTCCGCAGGCCGACACTCTATCCACTGAGCCAAACCGGTTTCGGCGAGACATGCATATTTTGATATGGTTCAGGTATTAACTTAAATGTGTTTCAAATACAGTCATATTCAATAGTTACTATTTCTTATTTCATAATTTAAATTGTTTATTACTCTTATTAGGATAATGGATTTGAATTACTAGTTTTCCTCTCCTGTGCTATAACCAAATTTATTTAGGTTTTATAATTCCATATTGCAATATAATTAAATTATCTTTGCAGATGTCTTCCTAGAGCTCATAGTCCTTTGCTTTTCCTTGTTTTACAGTTTCAATGGACAGTAGTTCATAATTCCTTCAATATTCATTTTGAGAGAGGGTAAGAACTGAGAAGGGTGTTGGATAAAAAGCCTTCATAGATCAAAGGAATGTAAAAATTATTCCTGGATGTCCTTGTTCTCTCTCTATATATATTTTCTTTAAATAGAAGATTGTCAATATTAAATTACCAGTTCAGATTTATTTGCTTTTTGAACAACTCTCTTATTTAGTAAGGTTATATTAAGTTACATTTGGTTCACTTTCTTTTGATCATTGAAAATGTCTGTGTTTAATGAGCCAAAACTGAAGTAGGTCAATAAAATGAAGAGATTAACAGTCTATTCTCACCAGAGTTGGGATACATTTTACTTTGGGAAAAAAAAGTAATTTTTAAAAGAAGTTTCTTGATAAACTTAAAAGGTAAAGGAAGTAGGAATAACATTGAAAGTGTCAAAAAGCTGAAGAATCCATGAGTTTGTCAGGTGAAGATATGTAGATATGTGTTTATCTATACATATAAGTTAAAAGCTTTAGTTACAAAACAAAACTAAATTTTACTTTTATAAGTTCAGAGGCACAAGTAAGCTTTAGGCTATTAAATACTTAATATTCTATTCATCTTTGGAAATATCTTACATACAAAATAAGGAAAAATAGTAGATATGACAAAGCATTGAAATATCATGGGATTAAAAAATGGGTAAAGCAGATATTTCAACTTATAATTTGTCTCATATTATGGTCACACATTTTAGTGAATAATAATGAACTTATAGTTTTGAAATAGCTTAGTCTTGACTCCATCACTTATTAGCCATGTGACCTTTAGCAAACAGCTCACTCTCTCAGGAAATGTTTTTCTTTCTTCACACACAGTGTTATAGGCTTGTTCCTTTTCCCTTTCAGTGGTTTTGAGGATCATATGGTATGATGATAGAGATTTGTAAACAGTAATATTTTCTACAAAAGTTACAAAATTAATTTTATATAAATCTACCACAAATGGTCTCAGATATATTAAAAAAGTTATGCTTAATCAGGGAGCAAAGAAATCCTATAAGAGCCCTGGCTGGTGTGGGTCAGTGGGTTGGACATCATCCTGTGCACCAAAAAGGCTGCCAGATGGATTCCTGGTCAGGACCCATGCCTGGGTTGCAGGCTCTATTCCCGATAGGAGTTGTGCAGGAGGCAGCCGATCGATGTATTGCTCTCACATTGATGTTTCTCTCTCCCTTCTTCTTTCTTTCTTCTTCTTCTTATTTTTTTATTGTTTAAAGTATTACATATAGTAGTACATATATCTCCTTTTTCCCCCCATTGACCTTCCCCCAGCCTCCCCTACCCCCTGTCACATGCCCTCATCCCACCCCCCACCCCCAGTGTCTTGTGTCCATTTGTTGTGCTTATATGCATGCAATCAAGTCCTTTGGTTGATCTCTTTCCCCCCCTCCCCAACACTCCCCAGCCTTCCCGCTGTAATTTGACAGTCTGTTCGGTGCTTTACTGCCTCTGAATCTATCTATTTGTTCACCAAGTTATAATGTTCTTTATTTTCCATAAATGAGTGAGATCATGTGGTATTTTTCTTTCATTGCCTGGCTTATTTCACTTAACATAATGCTCTCCAGGTCCATCCATGCTGCTGCAAATGGTAAGAATTCCTTCTTTTTTATAGGAGCGTAGTATTCCATTGTATAGATGTACCACAGTTTTCTAATCCACTCATCTGCTGATGGACATTTAGGCTGTTTCCAAATCTTAGCTATGGTGAATTGTGCTGCGATGAACATAGGGGTGCATATATCCTTTCTGATTGATGTTTCTAGTTTCTTGGGATATATTCCTAGAAGTGGGATTGCTGGGTCAAATGGAGGTTCCATTTTTAGTTTTTTGAGGAAACTGTATACTGTTCTCCACAGTGGCTGCACCAGTCTGCATTCCCACCAGCAGTGCACGAGGGTTCCGTTTTCTCCACATCCTTGCTAGCACTTGTCGTTTGTTGATTTGTTGATGATAGCCATTCTGACAGGTGTGAGATGGTACCGCATTGTCGTTTTGATTTGCATCTCTCGGATAATTAGTGACTTTGAGCATGTTTTCATATGTCTCTTGGCCTTCCTTCTGTCTTCTCTCAAAAAGATTCTATTTAGGTCCATTGCCCATTTTTTATTGGATCATTTATCTTCCTTTTATTAAGTTATATGAGTTCCCTGTAGATGTTGGAGATTAAACCTTTATCAGTGATATAACATTTGCAAATATGTTTTTGTTGATGGTTTCTTTTCCCAACACCATTTATTGAAGAAACTGTCTTGACTCCATTGTATGTTCTTGCCTCCTTTGTCAAATATTGAGCATAGTGGTTTGGGTCGATATCTGGGTTCTCTATTCTATTCCATTGGTCTGTATGTCTGTTCTTGTGCCAGTACCAGGCCGTTTTGAGAACAGTGGCTTTGTAATACAGCTTGAAATCTGGTATTGAGATCCCACCTACTTTGTTCTTCTTTCTCAGGATTGCTGTGGCTATTCGGGGTCTTTTTTTTTTTTTATTCCAGATGAATTTTTGGAGAGTTCTTTCTAGGTTTGTGAAATATGCCATTGGTATTTTAATGGGGAGTGCATTGAATCTATAGATTGCTTTGGGTAGTATGGACATTTTAATGATGTTGACTTTACCAATCCATGAACATGGTATGTTCTTCCATCTGTATACATCTTCCTCTATCTCTTTTTTCAGTGTCCTGTAGTTTTCCGCATATAGGTCTTTTACCTCCTTAGTTAAGTTTATTCCTAGGTATCTTAATATTTTTGGTGCTATGGTAAATGGGATTGCTTTTTTAGTCTCTCTTTCTGTAAGTTCTCTATTGGTGTATAGAAATGCCATAGATTTCTTGGCATTAATTTTGTATCCTGCTACATCGCTGAATTCATTTATTAAGTCTAATAGTTTTTTGATGGAGTCTTTCGGGTTTTTTATGTTCAATATCATGTCATCTGCAAATGAGGACAGCTTTACTTCTTCTTTTCCAATTTGGATGCCTTTTATTTCTTCTTCTTGTCTAATTGCAATGGCTAATACTTCCAGTACTATGTTGAACAGGAGTGGTGAGAGTGGGCATCCTGACTTGTTCCTGTTCTTAGGGGAAATGGTTTTAGTTTTTGCCCATTGAGTATGATGTTAGCTATGGGTTTATCATATATGGCTTTTATTATGTTGAGGTATGATCCTTCTATTCCTACCTTGTTGAGAGTTTTTATCAAGAAAGGGTGTTGGATTTTGTCAAATGCTTTTTCTGCATCTATTGATATGACTATGTGATTTTTATCTCTCAATTTGTTTATGTGATGTATCACGTTTATTGAATTGCAGATATTGTACCATCCTTGCATTCCTGGGATAAATCCTACTTGGTCATGGTGTATGATCTTTCTGATGTACTGCTGGATCCGATTTGTTAGAATTTTGTTGAGGATTTTGGCATCTACGTTCATGAGGGATATTGGCCTGTAATTCTCCTTCATTGTGTTGTCTTTATCTGGTTTTGGTATTAGGGTGATGCTGGCTTCATAGAAGGAGCTTGGAAGTATTCCTTCCTCTTGAATTTTTTGGAATAGTCTAGGAGGATAGGTTTTAGTTCTTCCTTGAATGTTTGGTAAAACTCCCCTGTGAAGCTGTCTGGCCCGGGCTTTTGTTTGCTGGAAGGTTTTTGATGACTGCTTCAATTTCTTCCATAGTTATTGGCCTATTGAGATGTTTAGATTCTTCCTGATTGAGTTTTGGAAGGTTGTATTTTTCTAGAAATATGTCCATTTCCTCCCGGTTGTCCAGTTTGTTGGAATAGAGTTGTTCATAGTATTTTTTAACAATCCTTTGTATTTCAGTGGGGTCTGTTGTTATTTCACCTCTTTCATTTCTGATTTTGTTTATTTGGGTCCTCTCTCTTTGTTTCTTGGTGAGCCTGGCTAGAGGTTCATAAATCTTGTTTATCCTTTCAAAGAACCAGCTCTTGGTTTTGTTGATTTTTGTATTGTTTTTTTTTCTTCTTTCTTTCTAATAAAAAAGATCTTTAAACACAATATAGAATAAATTATTTTTTAAGCTACTAAAGTAACAAACTGTTAAATATTTTTCTCCCGTAACTCACCCTCAAAGTACTAATCCTTTACCCTTGGAAACACAGTGTTTTAATTCTTTAGTTAATAAACAATTCGTTATTTATAGTTTAATTCTTTGGTAAAATAAAATTTGTTTATCCATATTATGTAGTTTAAAACTAAAGACTGGTCTTTTTAAAAATGCTGTTATTTACATTAACTCAGTTAAGATTAAGCAGAAGGTACTTTGCCTGGAAATATGCTGAGTAAATATGAGCAGGGAGAGGCTCTGTGATGGAGTTTATTTTCTAGTGTGTTATATCACGTTCTTGCATGTCATTGCACTACAGGCTTTTGTGTGTTGCTTGTATTGAGGGTAAGAACTTTTCTTCCAGGTGAAGGGCACAAAGGTGGAATGTGCTGGCAAGTCTCTATTTGCCCCTTCAGATAGACTCTCCACTGTGCTCTGTTCTTAGGCTATATCAATGGGCATTCTTGCCTTTAGCAGTCGAGGGAGAGCAATGGCAGGAGAGGGGATTGGGCAAGTGGAGTGTGGTGGTTCCCAGATCTCACCTTGTGGAGTCACTACAGGCTGCTTATGTATGTTACTTTAATCTAAGCACACAGCTCCTGTCAAGTGACTTCACAATTCTCTCTGGATTCTGAAAACTACTTTTTATTCCTGGCCCCTAAGGGGTAGTAGGGTATACTATAGTATTCCTTATAGCTTTCCTATCCCCTGCCATTTGAGAGTAGCATTTTATTTCCTTCCAGGGTCCTATGTCACAAAACTTTATATAATTTAAATATTCAAGTCCACAGATTTTAGAGATAATTTGATTTGTAATTAAAATGTATAGAAACAAATCTGTTCTAGAGTTCATTCATAAACATTTTTAGAAGTTCCAATCAGTGATGATTTCTCTACTCATCTTTGGTTGCCTTGTGATCATGTTTTCATAATTAATTGTTTCTTTCCATCCCTTTCCCCTCCCATCCCTTTTATGAAGAACAATGGTGGTAGGTGACTCTTTAGATTCCAGTTGGAAATATGACTAAATCGATAATATGCTATAATAGCACAGATGTTTTATCCACACACACTCCACGAATGTAACCAATCAACAAATTCTCTAGATTCTGTTTCACAAATGTCCCTATAATTTCCCTACCCACTACCATCATCACCACTATGCTTTAATCTAGTGCATTTTCATGGCTGGATTACTAAATCAGCCTGCACCCACTCTTGGTCCTTTCCTTGTCAGTCTATTTGCCAATTAACTCCCAATTGAGTTCCCAGTAGAACTCAGATCTTTATTTCTTGTGTTAAATCCTTTAATGATTTTTCCATTGCCTTTCTTTAAGAAAAAAAAAAGAACATGATTATACTTGAATACATAATTTCTGTATAATAAATAAACAAAATAAACATAATAGTGAAATAAATGGGGGAAAACATACCCTATGGCATTTTATCTGTAATGAACAGCAACCAAAATGTTAGCATTCTTAATCACAAATGAGCTGTTATAAATGGTAGTGAAAACACTAATATTCTAAGGGAAATGAAAGAAGAGAATAAAGAGGAAATTTACATCATATAAATGACTAATAAGGATATGTGAAGATGATTGAGCTCAACATTAACAAGGGAAAAGCAATTTCGTAGGAATATTGTTACAGAAGATGGGGGGAAAAAAACCAAGCCATGCTTAGAGAAAGGGCCTGGCCTGGTGTCAGCACTGACAACTCTGTCTGGGGCATAGTCCACGGCCTCTCTGGCATGGGAGTAGTCTTATTTTCCTTATTATTTAAGCAAGCAAGTGTTTACAGAAGCCAAAATAGCAGGTTTAAAATTTCAAACAGCAGTTTTATATAAGGTGGATGTTTCATTCCCCACTGATTTTATGTACATGAGTCAAATCATTGACTCTTTTGGGTCATTGTTGGCAAGTGAGTTATATTGACCCATGAGGACTATAAGCTTGATAGAATTAATTTTCTGCTGAATAAAGTCAGTGGGCCTGTTTATAAGATAAGGGCCGGGAATGAGGGCTAAGACTAATCTTTAGAGGGTCCAAAGAGTCCTGGACTCTCTATTTTGCCTGGGCTGTCTTAAGCCAGGTGTGATGAAGCCACATTGGGATCCTGTCGACCTTGACTGCTGTGGAGGTGGTCCTTTCCAGGTAGAAGTCAGTCCTTGTGTGGCAAATTTCTTTACCCAAACAGAGTCACCAGGGTGGAAGGATGGACCAGATCAGAAGTTGGTATAGGCAGAGTACCTTGGACATGCTTCTAGACTGCTTTCTGGGTGGACTGTAAAGCCTGTAAGAACTTGAGTAAAGATTGGTTATGCATTTCAGCTTTTCTAGATTGGGTTTCCATGTAAGCTGGTGAGGTGGGTAGTTCAGGGTTTGGAAGAGTCACTAGAATCTGTAGAGGCCCCACTGGTTTTAGGGCAGCCTCCCGGTCTGCTTCATCTGCAGCCTCGTTCCCTCTTGCTTCTGGGGAGTCCCCTTGTCTCACATAGGTAGAGACGGAAAGACTTAATTACATCTGGTAGTGCTAGTTGGCCCATCGTCCTTGCTCTGCTCATATCTGTCTAACTGCCTAATATATTACCTCAAGGATCCTGGCTCTGAATTCTTTTAGGGAAAATGGACATCGGTGGGCTCTTCTAGCTACTTCCTGCTGAGGCGGGTCAGAGGTTTCTCTCAGAGCCAAGAGATCCTTGCTGTCTGTCAGAGGGACAATGAGGCCTGGGTGCAGAAGGAGGTGGGCTTGTGACCTGGTGGAGACAAACTGTAACAAATGGTCTGGTGCAGTGGTTGGCAAACTCATTAGTCAACAGAGCCAAATATCAACAGTACAATGATTGAAATTTCTTTTGAGAGCCAAATTTTTTAAACTTAAACTTCTTCTAACACCACTTCTTCAAAATAGACTCACCCAGGCTGAGGTATTTTGTGGAATAGCCACACTCAAGGGGCCAAAGAGCCGCATGTGGCTCATGAGCCGTGGTTTGCCGACCACTGGTCTGGTGGAAGGGAAAGAAAACTTTTCAGTTTTAATAACTTCTATTGAAATAGAATTTTTCTCCTCAAAATTACCCCCATGTTTATCAAAAGAGCCAAATCAAGACTAATTTATCTATTGTATTTAATTTGGCCTGATTGTTTGCATAAACATAACAAGAATTGTAACTGACTACCTTTGCCAGAATTTCATGATTGAATCTTAATGTGCCCTGTAGGGCCAGGAAGCCATGCCGTCAAGCTGCCGTCAGGCCTGCCTGTAGTATCTGCTGAGTTAGGTGAAGTCCTCACCTATAGTGGCTCTACCTGGGCTCATGCCCTAGGCTTTAAGGCCCAACTCAGCCCTCCTATTCGTCGCGGCTCATAGTGCATGGGGGTCCCGCAGGGACACAGAGTAGCCCTTATTGCTCCCCTTGTACTCTGACCAACTGCCAGTGATGGTAGGGAATGGGCCTGATGCTCCAGCACCAGCTATTTTCAGGGCTACCAAGCAGGATACCAGACTTTCTCTGTGGCGCTGTTAATGGCTTCAAGTCTTCAGAGTTCAGGCAAGGCTCTTTAAAACATGATACTCCAGTCAAAGTTCCAGGTTAATAAAACCACTATTGGAAACCAGTCTTATTGAATTTATGTAAAGAAATTTATTGCCATGATTTATTTATTGAGTATTGCCAAATTTCAGAGGAATTGTATAAGGAGAAAAGTATACTGATAGAATTTTCCTTGCTAGTCCTTTTTATGGACTTTCCAAAGTAGTATTTTCTGAATGTACTATAACAAACAGTAACTGTTAGATTTCTTTTATCAGTCCCTCCCTAAGTACTTTGTCATAACTATTTACCCTCTGTTTAGAGAGGAAGAATGTAAATTATTTACTCTTCCTGGCTACTGGCCTGTATTATTTGATTTCCTTTCAACATTTCTCTTCTCCTTCTTATTACATACACAACCTTTATAAATTTTACACTTCCAATTAGCCTTCAAACCTTTCTATGTCCTTCAAAAATGCATAACCATGCCTCAGACCTTCTACTCAGTATTCCTTATTCTTTGAAACCTCAATCCTTTAATGATTCCTAAAAAGTAAACAGCCAGAATTTCTTAGATTAACATTTATGACTTAGACCTTCTGTGATAAAACTAAGAGTAGGTAAAAATATTTCTTTTTGAGAGACAGAGATTTTTAAAACTTAAACTAGTTGTAACATTAAATATATTATATCTTAAAGTTCCTTTGCTGAATATTCTACCACCACCCAAGAAGTACCCACTAACCCAGCCGTGGGCAAACTACGGCCCGCAGGCCGGATCCGGCTGTTCTATCTGGTTCTCTTGCTCTCCCCTCTGCTCCTTTACTTTGAATTTATATTAGTTCACACAAACACTCCATCCATGCTTTTGTTTCGGCCCTCTGGTCCAGTTTAAGAACCCATTGTGGCCCTCGAGTCAAAAAGTTTGCCCACCCCTGCACTAACCCCACCCTGCCAGGCTCGGACAATGATATTTTCTTTATGTGTATTGGAAGGGTTAAAAAGAAGAAAATGGGGCAGAGAAAGATCCACTGTGTTTTGTAGAAAGCCTTGAGTCTAGCATAGTTCAGATAAGCAAGAAACCAAGGACGCCAGCAGAGCGGGTTGTAGCCAGCAAAATCAACAAAAACCTATCTCTCCCTGCTCTCCCTGCCGATGCCCCCCTTCCCCCCCCCACTTTTCTGCATTAACCATCTACTCTGTCCTTAGCAGGGGAAATAAGGCAAGTGGTCTGAAATCCTGTATAACCAGGTTTTTTACACTTAAGGAACAGCTGCTCTCCCTCCCAGATTTTCTTTTTTTATTCCAAGGCCGCCTCCTTCACCACTTCTGATATCTCCAACCATCCCCCTGTTCCCCAGCCTAGGGCTTCTCTATCTCAGCAGGCTGAGAGTGAATTCCACTGCCTCTACCCTTTCTCACATCTGCTCCAGAGCAGTTTTCGGCTCTCTTCCTCCCCCAAAGACCCACTGTAAATCTATCAGGAAGGGCAAGAAGGTCGCAGTTCTCAGGACCACATGATTCTCTGTTTGCTAGGAGGGCTGAAAAAGGCAGCCTACAAAGCAGTTAATTATGACTAATCTTAACCCAACAAGTCTTTGTTTAAACTTCTCTGGATGGGCAACCTTCACAAATTAACCCTAGAATTCCAAAATTTTAAACTAACACAGCAAAATTATAAATAAGGGAAAAGCAATTAAAAGTTATCTACTATCTTCCCTCTAAAGCAGGGTTTGTACTGTCTTTCACACAGACTCTCACACTTACATTTATACACCAGACAGTCTGAGTTTTTGACTTCTACCAGATATTTACTCAGAGTTTAAACAGTCCACCTGATTCCTGATTAATTGCCTGAGGAAGTCCTTGATTTCCGGGGAGGCGATCAACCTCCCCCTTCCACTCACTCAGAGTGGGCCTGACTGATAGGGCCCCTACCTTACAGATTCTGTTGACAGGTCCAGAAGTGTCTGTCCACTCTCTCCAGATGCCGGCCGGGTCCTAGGCTGAGATCCATGAGTGCCCAGAGTCCCCCAGTTCAATCCTGCTAAATCAGCAGAGCAGTGCCTCCCGGAGGCCTGTCCAGCTCCCCTGGGCCCCAAACCCGGTCCATTCACCAGAGGCCAAAAGGCCAGCATGTTTGGCCTTCTTCTTGGTCAGGGAACCATTATGTTACAGAAAAACGGGGAAACCAAGCCATGCTTAGAGAAAGGGAGTTACATCTTATTAAGGGCAGGGCCAGAGAAAAATGTGCCTTTCAAATTCTGGGCCCCTCACATGGAGGACACCTTTTCTATTTATACTTTTCCTAGCTCTTTTGTCTCCCAAATTTGGAATGAGACTTCCGGACCTTCTGGGAAAGAAGGCCTACATGCTGGGAAGGGGCCATGAGACCATATCTCAAGGCCTGGCCTGGTGTCAGCACTGACAACTCTGTCTGGGGCATAGTCCCCGGCCTCTCTGGAATGGGAGTAGTCTTATTTTCCTTATTATTTAAGCAAGCAAGCATTTACAGAAGCCAAAATAGCAGGTTTAAAATTTCAAACAGCAGTTTTTATATAAGATGGATGCTTCATTATCACATTGTGAAACATTAAAAGTACTGATATCTAATGTTCCTGAGATGGTAGGAAATAGAGTGCTCATTTAAACATAGTAAAAGAAAAGACTGATGAAGACTTTCTCTACATTAAGTGGGAATTCTGCAGTTATAACAGAATTATTGTAAATTGTGTGTACCCTTTGCCTAGCAACTCCAATTTATAGGAAAATATTTAAACAAAGTAATTGGGTAGATTTAAACATATATACATATTCATTACACAGAAAATTTGTAGCTATGTAAATGTATATTAAATGATAAATTATGGATATTTGTGTGTTTAAGAGAGGTAAATCTATATCACTAAAGAACAAGCGACTTACTGTATGTTGAGAGGAAAAAGCAAACTATGGGCTGACTAGAAAGGAATCTTCTTGAGTATTAATTTATGTATGAACATACCCCAAAACAAAGTACACAAAATCCAATTAATAGTGAATAGCCAGCTGGGAGAACCAAGATGGTGGCATAGGTAAACGCTGGTATTTGCCACCTCCCACAACCACATCAAAATTACAACTAAAATACAGGACAACCATCTTTACTTTACTTAGAGAAGTAAAGAAGAAAGTACATTGAGACTAGTAGGAGGGGTGGAGGCGCTGAACAAGCTGGTCTGACACCTATGTGTGTGTGTGTGTGTGTGTGTGTGTTTTTTTTTTTTTTTTTTACCAGGAGGGATATCTCCACTGTGGAGGCCTCCTGTGAGAAGCAAGGGTTCCCAGCCCCACACCAGCCCCCCAGCCCAGGGTTCCAGTGCTGGGAAGAAAAGTCCCTGTAACTTCGGGCTGTAGAAAAACCAGCAGAGACTGTGGCAGAGTGACACAGAGGCTGCTAGAGACCCAGGCAGTTCCTCTTAAAGGGCCAGCTCATGAACTTACTCTGTCCTGCTCCCTCTGGGCTCCAGTGCTTGAGAGACAGCATTGGGGAAACCAGGGACATACAGGGAGGAACTGGATTGTTTGGCATTAGGGCAGGAACTTGGGGGTGGCTTTCTCCCAGTTATGTGTACTTACAGGGGTCATTGTTCCTGTGCTTGGACCTTTCCTGTTGCAGAGCTGACTGGCAGCCATATCTGAGTTTCTATCAGCATGGCTCACACTGTGCACTCACCCTGATGATTCCCTGAGATCCTATACCATCCAATTTGCAGCCCCACTCAAGCTCTTTGTAGTGGCTTTTTCATATGAATGGCCTGTCTTGGCTCAGGCTTCAGACTTTCCTAAAATATCTCATATAGGCAGCAGTTGGCATCAGCATGCCCCATGCCTATCAGTAAGAGGCCCAAGACTTGGCACTAGCAGCAGCCTGTCTTGCTTCACAGCTAAGCCTCGCCTTGGCACTTTCAAGCCCAATACAAGTAGCAGCCATCTGCAGATAGCTCTGTAGCTCCTGCAGGTGGCCTCAGAAAGTGGCTGACTTTGCACCTACTAGGAGACCTCAGAGCCAGTGCACCTGGAGGACAGCTTTAGACCATACCTCATTACAACTCTATACATCCACAAGCAAGTTACACACTCAAGGGGCAGACTCAGATAGCAACAAAGCCCCACTGAAGCAAGTCCTGCTCCATAGGGGTGTCTCCTGCATAGCAGCTCTTCCAGTGTAGTAGCTGTTGGTCCCCACAGTCAATTGGCCTGGAGATCAACTCCTCACAGTGATGCCAACAGCATTCAAGGCTCAACTACAATAAGAATGCACATTCCACACAGGGGCAGGCCCAGAGTGCTCAGCTCAGGTGACTGGAGTGGCTGAGCCACTGGGCCCTATAGGACACCTGCTGCACAAGGCCACTCTACCTATTCCAGGAGACATAGCAGCTCTACCTAATACAAAGAAACAAACACTTTGCAACCAAAATGTGGAGGCAAAGAAACATGTCACAAATGAAAGAAAAGAAGAAATCTTTAAATGAAATGGAAGCAAACAAACTGCTGGCTAGAGAGTTCAAAACAATAATTATAAGATTGCTCAAGGATCGTAATGAGAGATTCAAGGGACTTACTGAGACTTTCAAGGATCTTAGTGAGAATTTCAAAGACATCAAAAAGGACCAGTCAGAAATTAAGCATACACTAATTGAAATAAATAATAATTTACAAGGATTCAGTAATAGAGTAGATGATTCTGAGAATTAAAGAATCGATTTGGAATAGGAGGAAACAAAAAACAACCAATCAGAATAGCAAAAAGAAAAATGGCCCCAAAAATATGAAGATAGTATAAGGAGTTTCTGGGACAACTTCAAGTGTACCAACATTCACATTATGGGGGTGCCAGAAAGAGAAGAGAAAAAGCAAGAAATTGAAAACCTATTTGAAGAAATAATGACAGAAAATTTCCCCCACCTGGTGAAAGACATAGACAAGTCCAGGAAGTGCAGAGAATCCCTAACAGGAGGAACCCAAAGAATCCCACACCAAGACATATCATAATTAAAATGCCAAGGTTTAAAGACAAAGAGAGACTCTTAAAAGCAGCAAGAGAAAAGCAATTAGTTACCTACAAGGGAGCACACTTATGACTGTCAGCTGATTTCTCAACAGAAACTATGCAGGCTAGAAAGGAATGGCAAGAAATATTTAAAGTGATGAATGGCAAGGACCTACAACCAAGATTACTCTACCCAGCAAAGCTATAATTTAGAATTGAAGGTCAGATAAAAAGCTTCTCAAACAAGAAAAAGCTAAAGGAGTTCATCACCACCAAACCAGTATTACATGAAATGTTGAAGAGTACTCTTTAAGAAGAGGAAGAGAAAGAGGAAGAAGAAGAAAGAAGAAGAAAATGGCAATAAATACATATCTATCAATAATTGAATCTAAAAATCAAAATAAAGGAACAAGGGATCTAATGGACAAAACAAAGTGGTGAATAACAGAACCAGAGGCATGGAAACATGGAACAGACGGCTGAATCTCAGAAGGAAGGAGGGTGAGGGGAGCAGGAAGAGATTAACCAAAGGTCTTATATGCATACTAGAGGCCCGGTGCACAAAATTCGTGCACGGGGGCAAGGGGAGAGGGTGTCCCTCAGCCCAGCCTGCAACCTCTCCCACCAGGATCGGGCCTAAACGGGCAGTTGGACATCCCTCTCACAATCCAGGACTGCTGGCTCCCAACTACTCGCCTGCCTGCCTTCCTGATTGCCCCTAACCGCTTCTGCCTGCCAGCCTGATCACCCCCTAACCACTCCCCTGCCAGCTTGATTGATGCCTAACTGCTCCCCTGCCAGCCTGTTTTCCCCTAACTGCCCTCCCCTGCAGGCCTGGTCACTCCTAACTGCCCTCCCCTGCAGGCTTGATCACCCCCAACTGCCCTCCCTTGCAGACCTGGTCCCTCCCAACTGTCCTCCCCTGCTGGCCATCTTGTGGTGGCCATCTTGTGTCCACATGGGGGCAGCCATCTTGTGTGTTGGAGTGATGGTCAATCTGCACATTACTCTTTTATTAGATAGGATAGAGGCCTGGTGCATGGTTGGGGGCCAGCTGGTTTGCCCTGAAGGGTGTCCCGGATCAGGGTGGGGGTTCCTTTGGGGCGTGGGACAGCCTGGGTGAGGGGCCTGTAGTGGTTTGCAGGCCGGCCACACCCCCTGGCGACCCAAGTGGAGGCCCTGGTATCTGGGATTTATTTATCTTCTATCAATTGAAACTTTGTAGCCTGGAGCAGAACCAAGCCTTCTGCTCGCCCCCTGGCAGCAGCCATTTCTGTTGGGATTTATTTATCTTCTATAATTGAAACTTTGTAGTGGAGGCCAAGGCAGGCCAGGGCTTCAGAAGCTTGGCTTCCTCCATCTCTGGGGGCAACCGTAGCCTCCTGCTCTTTCCAGCTCCGTGGCTGCCACAATTTTTGTTGGGATTTATTTACCTTCTATAATTGAAACTTTGTAGCCTGGAGTGGGCCGGCCAGGGTGTGTGGAAAGCTTGGCTTCCTCCATTGCTGGGGAAACCCAAGCCTCCCTCCTGTTTTTTCGTGGCTGCAGCCATCTTGGTTGGGTTAATTTGCATACTAGCTCCTGTTTGGCTGGTGGGTGTGGCTGGTGGGTGTAGCGGAGTGATGGTTAATTTACATATTACTCTTTTATTAGATAGGATATGCATTACCTATGGCTATAGACAATAGGATAGTGAAGGCCTGGGGTGGGGCAGGAAAGAAATGGAGGGGGGAAATAGGAAAAAAGGGGGAATCTGTAATATGTTCAACAATAAAGATTAAAAAAAAAAGGGTAGATACCAGTAGATAGCCTTGAGGAGTAGAATTAGGAGGAGGAAATAGCAGTTAAGAAGCAAAATACACTTCACAAATTCCTATGTCTTTAGAATTCTTGAAAAGTATGATTTTTTTTTAATGAATCAGAATTTTTAGTTTACCTATAGATAAGTGAACTTTTAAGTGTTTGTGATTCACACTTATAGGACTACCAAAATGAAGACCTTACAATTCCTTTTTAAAAATCTTATTGTTGAAAGTTTTACATATGTCTCCTTTTTTTTTTTCTCATTGACCCCATCTAGCCTGCCCCCGCCCCCACCCCAGGCCTTCACCACACTATTGTCTGTGTCCATGAAGCCCTTATAATTCTATCATTCTGTCCTTTTTAAAAGATTTTTTATTGATTGATTTTAGAGAGAGAATGGAGAGAGAAAGAGAAAGAGAAACATTGCATTCATTGGTTGGTTCTTATATGTGCCCTGGCCAGGGATTGAACCTGAAACTTTGGTGTATTGGGATGATGCTCTAACCAACTGACCTACCTGGCCAGAGCCTCTTAGTTTCTCTGTATAATAATGTCTTCAGGGCTTCTGGGCTTGAGTTCAGTGGCAACAATTAAACAGGGAGTCCCATTGCTCTTGATCCCATTGACTTTCATGTCTTATCAGATCCTTCATGTTCTTACCCCTTTTTCTTCAGTTTTATATGCTCTTTTTCTCCTCATTTGGAAGAGTCAGTTTTTGATCCTGAGCTACTGTAAGTAAAATTGCTCCTCACAGATTAGCCTTGGAACTAGTGAGGTGCTCTAAACTATCTTCAGCACCAGGAAATGGCATGTCTTTAAGAGCAAATAGCAACATAATTTCTCTCTTGGACTATTGTGATAGTCCATTGGTCTTGTTTCCAGTTTGTCTTAATCAGAAGCCGTTTTCCATATTGCTAAAAATGTGACGATGTTTTTAAGTGATAAACCTGAAAATATTGTTCTTCTAAACTAGATCACACTTTTAGATTCAAGTGACATAAGCCAAAAGTTCAATTGCCATAAATTGTGAAAAGAATGCATTGGAAATATATCAAGATATCTTAAGGGACAGTGAAGGGCAAAGAAAGAGCAGGGATGCAGATGGCTAAAGAAATGAAAATAGAGACTAGAATGTGTGCAGATCTCTTGCTCTTGGTTGCTTTAGGCTTCCTTTTGTTACAGTAAAACCTTCTTATAGCAGAAAATATGACTGCCATATAGCTTCCCCCCCCCCCCCCCCCTCAAAGGGAGAAACGGACCAAACTCTCTTGGTTGCAAATTTATAAATTTCGGGGAGGAGATTACCATATAGTTTTCAGCAGTTTTTTTCACTATAAAGATGAGTTGGGGGCAAGAGAAGGAGGATGTCAGGGGAATCATTTCAAGTCATACATACAAATCCAGTGGGGGTCAGCATAAATCTTAAAACATCTCTCATGGTCCCCCAAAGCTCAAACTCCTGTCTATTGCATTTAAATTTCTCAGTGATGTAATTCCTTCCTTCTTTTTCAGTCTTGTCTCCTATGGTCCTTCTGCTCTCTCCCAGCTCACCTTCCTGTTAAGTGAGGTCATCTGCCTTGGGCCCTGAGTGTCCTGCATATGCCAAGAATGCAAGGCCCTGACTTCCCTTTACTTGGGCCATTTCTCAGTATTGTGCTTGCAATAAGCAACCTTGAGAGATAGTTTCTCCTAGGACAAAGAACAGATTGTTTCCACTAGATGTAAAAATGGCAACCCCCACAAGATCAGTATTCCTCCCCTGTAATGCAATCTACTGCACGTGCAGGCATTCATCTAGAACACCCTGCAGAGCAGGGTAACCAATGCATACTCATGCTGCTTGCTTGCTGTGAGGTGGGTCTCTTTGTCTTATGTTAGCATCAGTGAAACAATAATATGCTAGCTTGTTAACTTGCAAGTAGGAAGAACTCCTGGACCCTGCAACACCCCAACAACTTCCCCCAGACCACACCATATGCAGACCTGGTTTTCCATTTAAGTCATACCTCAATGCTTCCCCCTCTTTATTGATTAAGGTATTACATGTGTGTCCTTATTCCCCCTTGGCCCCCCCACCCCCCTGCTCATGCCCTCACCCCCCTCGTGTCTGTGTCCATTGGTTAGGCTTATATGCATGCATACAAGTCCTTTGATTGATCTCTTCTCCTTACCCTCACCCTCTCTTACCTTCCCTCTGAGGTTTGATGGTCTGATCGATGCTTCTCTGTCTCTCTTTTTGTTCATCAGTTTATGTTGTTCATTATATTCCACAAATGAGTGAGATCATATGATATTCCTCTTTCTCCAACTGACTTATTTCGCTTAGCATAATGCTCTCCAGGTCTATCTATGCTGTTGCAAATGGTAGGAGTTCCAGTCTGAGTTTCTTTTTGCTACTTATTATATTTGTGAACTTAGCTGAATTTAATCATGAGAAACTCAACTTCTCATATACAAACTAGGAATATTTTCTATCTTTCATTTTTTGGTAGGGAGACCATGAAGGACCTACTTAAAAAATTATTAAAGACGTTGCTGAAACTCTCCTGTGACCCACTCTATTGTCTCTCCCAGAAGAGGAAATTATTTCTGCCTCTGAACTCCCACAGAACTTAGTGCATAGTTCTTTCATAACACTTTGTCACATTAATTAAATTTTTTACAACTATGTTTCCCCCTAGACTAAGCCTTGGAGGGACAAAACTGCTTTTTATCCTTCTTGGTATCTTTAATAACTATCAGAGTGTCTGGTGCAGAACAGGTGTTTAATCAATATTTGATGAATTCATTTGATTTATTAATTAAAATAAAGAACAGGAAATTACTCTATAATTTAGCACAGGTGGAATGAAGACTCGGCATCTCCTGAATAGTCCCTTGAGAAGGGGCGGGGGGCTCTAAGAGCCCATTTGCATATTCCCAGCCACAACATAGAAGCTTACACACTTATCAATTTTTATGATGCCATTTTTAAGAACTCTGGTTAAGTTGACCTCAAAAAGAATAACTAGCAAAACCCAAATTGTGCTCTATTGCATATTACTTCCTTTAACTCTTCAACTGGTCTTCTTGACAAAGAGGATCTTATCAGCTTGGGAGAAATGCTGCATGCTGAACATGCTTCTTAAAAGTCACAGTACATATTAGCATATTAAAGCTATGAGAAGTACTACATTTGAGAGAATCAATTTTTTATTATTAAGAAAACAAATTCATTTGCATAGGACAAGAGTTTTTTTTTTTACTTAGCTCACTTCTATCATTGCCCTGGGACATTTTTTTTTCCCCCATTTAATATCAATTAGAGAAGCCCTTCTTGAAAAAGTAGATGGACGCCAAAACCGGTTTGGCTCAGTGGATAGAGCGTCGGCCTGCGGACTGAAAGGTCCCGGGTTCGATTCCGGTCAAGGGCATGTACCTTGGTTGCGGGCACATCCCCAGTGGGAGGTGTGCAGGAGGCAGCTGATCGATGTTTCTCTCTCATCGATGTTTCTAGCTCTCTATCCCTCTCCCTTCCTCTCTGTGAAATATCAATAAAATACATTAAAAAAAAAAAGTAGATGGAGCTGATGGAGAGTCATAGAAAGTAAAATTATTAGAAACTTTTGAGGGGAAAGAAAGAGTCTAGTATGATTCCAAAGTGTTTGTTTTGCTTTGTTTTTAGTAGAGTAGAAGATGCCCTGTAGGGAGGAGAGTGTAACATGGGTGTATCAATATTGAGTCTACTGGTGTTATATCGTGGTGGAATGCAGAATAGATAGTTGGAAATATGGGTCTAACTATTACTTGAAAGTGTTATCAGTAAAGATTTGGGGATCATTAGGTATGTAAGTGAACTGGGAGTAGATCACACTGAGACAGAATTGAGAAGCAGAACTTGGGGCAACACAAATAATAAGGATTAGGAGGAAGAAGAATCCGGCAGTGTCCTAGAAGTTAAGAAAATGGAAGAGTTTAAGAACTGGGGTGTAAATATTGTTAAGTTCCACAAAGATGTCAAGAGTGATTAAAAATGGAAAATGTCTCTTGGATTTGATAACTCAGAGTTCACCAGTTTCCTAGAGGTATGCAATTACTAAGATGTGGCGGGATCAAAATGAGATAGTAAGACTGAGATGAGAATGAAGTGGAAATAATAAATTCAGACCACATTTTCAAGAAGCTTAATGCTGCAGAGAAAAAGAAAGAAAGCTAGAGTATAATTGGTCATTCTTGTGTGTATATGTTTTGCATTCTACACACTTCATGAACATGTCTATAGGTTAAGAAAGTGATAGAACTATGCAGAAGAGTGAGGGTGTCATTATTTACATAAGGCTATTTTGGTTATGTTAAGGATTTTGGAGTTCATAATGATGCTATTGTAATAATCTGGTTATTATTCAACAGAAAATGAGTAAATGGGAGACTAGATAATATAGGTGTGATATTTATACAGCTTTGCTAATTTAACACTTTCCAAGTCTTCTCCACTGATTAATGTGGGAAGGGACTAGACAAAGGCAGTTTAGACACATGCCCAGTAAGGTCTCAGTGACCTGAGAAGGTGTTTGTTTGTCAGTCACACCTGGGAACAGGTGATTGGCCAGAATGGGCATGGCCACTGCAATATTTAAACTTCTGAACAAAGGGGAGTTTTCTCTTTTTTTAAAAAAAATATATTGTTTTTTTAGAGGAAGGGAGAGGGATAGAGAGTTAGAAACATCGATGAGAGGAACATCAATCAGCTGCCTCCTGCACACCCCCTACTGGGGATGTGCCTGTAACCAAGGCACATGCCCTTGACCGGAATCGAACTTGGGGCCCTTCAGTCCCCAGGCCGATGCTCTATCCACTGAGCCAAACCAGTTAGGCCTGTTTTCTCTTTTTTTGGCTCTTGGCTCTCTCCCTTGCTGTTCATGCCTGACTCCTGTTGCAGGGGATATGCTCCTCTGCATTTGCCCATGTGGCTCACGCTATGTGGGCTTCACACAATGGGCTAATGGACTTTATTCATTTTTTAATATATATGTTTTTATTATTGATTTGAGAGAGGGAAACATCGACTTGTTGCCTCCCACAAGCAACCCAACCTGGGTTTGTGCCTTGACTGGGAATCAAACCAGCAACCTTTTGATGCATGGGATGGTGCTCAACCAATTGAGCAATACTGGCCAGAGCATGAACTTTAATTGGCTTGATGCTCAACTGGACCTGACAGCAACATGGACACTAGTCCTTCTTTTGGCTCTACTGGAACCCCAGCTGCTCCTCTTTCAGGATTTGTTTAAGGGCCATAGGACTTTGGAATCTGAGAAATGTAACCCTACACCAATAAAAAACCACCCATTCTCCCATATAAATCTTAGAAAATTCTTTTCTGAAGATATTGTAAGAACCCCACTCTTACGATTGAGGGAGGAATTTGATTTCTCCAGTAACAATACCAAGAGCAATAGAAAGCCATGGGAAATCTTTTTAGCATAAGTGCTATAATTGGGTTTGCATTTTTAAAAGACCTTCTTCTTGTCTCTAAGGTATCCATTTAAAATGTCTTTTCTAGGGGTACGATTAGAATGGTGGTAGTATAGATGGAAAGAAGTAAATCTGAAAATTGTTCAAGAGGTTGAATCAATATGATTTTGATTTCTTTCTTCTACTTATCTTGCAAAATGAATCTACTCAAGTGCTCCCAATATATTTGTTTTAAGTTGTACATCCAGCTGCAATCTGCCAGAAAGAAAAGAGGAACATCGACCTTGAATTCATGGGCTTTTAAATAACCTTAATTATATTGCATGTTGTGTGTGGCTATTCCTATGACATATGCTTCTTACTGCATAGTTAATATATTCTTATACTGTAGACCCCTTGTAACTATTTGGGAGTGAGTTATAAAATTTCTCGAGGAGCTAATAATTTGAGCCAGAAGGAGTTAAGCTATTCTGTGTCTTAATTGTTTTCAATTAGCTACTATTTCTATTTTATGTGTGTATTTGTATCCTAGCTCTTTCAATGTTAGTTTAAATCACTGTACAGAGATTATATAGCCTGAAAATAATAGTGGGATGAAGATTTTGTCTTGGTGTTCCCTATTAGCCACTAAAAAAGAATAATACAATTAGTTACATGATTCAGAGTAGTTATTAGAGCAAAAGAACAAACAGTGAGCAAGACATTGTCCATGGTTCTTTCTAGAATAGATTATGTAATGATAGAAACAATTTAAGCCATTGGGGAGATGTCTTTAACCAATAGAGAAGACCCATGTGGAATATTTGGGTTTTAAGAGAGGAGGATAATAGTAATAAACAGGGAGCAGAAGGTGGAATTGTCATCCAAAGTTTCAAAAGAGAAAATTTTATAGAAGCAACCCAAAGAGAAATTGACTAAAATCAGCATTAGGGACATATTGGATATTAGGGATAATTTTATTGTAAACAACACTCTCACCCCCATCTATGCTAACAGAGTTTGAGTGAACTTCTTATACTTGATAGTCTTCTATATAACTTATTGATTAAGTCATCCTTTCCTGCTAAGCCCTTGATGAGAGTATCAGCTTAGGCACTTTGGTTGCAAGAAACACAAACTAACTTGGTCTAATATAAACATAATTTATTATAAGCCTTTATGTGTATCTCATGAAACCGCAAAGTATAAAAACAAACTAAAGCAGGAACTACAGAGAGCTCTGACAGTGTTCCCTTCATTTATCTACTCTGTACGCTCTGCTATTTGATTCTATGGTGAAGTAACATGGACACTTCACTCCTAAATTATATAGAAAACAGTTCTGATGGCAAATAAACCAGACTTCTTCTATGTCCCAATTCTAACTTCTCAGATGGCACAATCTGTATGGTTCTGGTTTTTACTCACAAATAATTAGAAGGAGCCTACACTTTAGGATGTATTAACTATGTAGTGAGAAGCATATGCCATATGAATAGACACAATATACTCTAATCAAGTGTGAGGTCACATGCACACATGTGGCTGGCAGGGTCCTCTTTTATGGAGGTGTTGAGAGAGCTGTTCTCAGAGGGAAGGGGGATTATTATGAGGTGGACTGATTCCAAGGAAATGTGGCCTAATAAGTCATTTTGATGTGAACTCCATTCATGTCTAAGAGGTCCTTCCCCTTCTCCACACCTAGCCCCACCACCAGCAAGGTCTTTAGCTCATATACATCAGTGGATACAAGTAGATCGAGAGGTAGGTCTTAATTTCTTGTGCCAGATAGTTCAAGGGCCTGGCTTCTTTTAGAGAAATAGCGTGGATTGTTGGCTATTGATATGGCATTTTTAGGTGAGGTGGTTAAAAAGCGATAAAATGATATGGGACTTCTTTTAAATCCAAGGGATGAGATTGTAATTAATTTTTTCATCTCAAGTAGCAGTCTATATCACTGCTATTTCTTAAATATGTATTAACTTACATTTAGGCCTTTTGTCTCCTCAACTGGTTCATGTGTTACAAAATGTTGACTCCAAACTCATGACTTCAGGTTTGAGAAAGCCTTCTATTAGTACAATTTTCCCTTGCTTCACTGACACAGAATATATACTTTCATTATACCAATGTTTGCTATTGGTATAAAAGTAAGGATTCAAATATGTGATTTTGTGTGAACGTTAATCAACCATTGCTGGAAAAACAACTCTAGTACATTGTCTGTTGAAGGATCAATGCTGCCACTTATATATATGAGGGACAGCTTTACAGTTCTCCCAGTGAGTATTATTCTGACCCTATTTGTCTAAATCTATAGGTTGCCAAATGTTACTTATGTTTTTATTGAGTACACAACCAGAAAAAAATCATAATACATGAAATACTTAATACTCTTCTGCAAAAAACACACCTGTTTTTTAATTTTAATGAGAAACATCAACATATACTGTTATAGGACAGTGCCTATATTCCATAAAGAAAAGAAAAGATGGATCAATAAATGATGGATCACTGATATGAGGAATATTTGCAAAAATGTAAGTACAGTGATCACAAATACTATTTCAAATGGTTTATTGAACCAGTTTTTAATGTCCTCAGCAATATACTCATTCTGGATCTATATTTAAAACTATCTCCTTAATTTTAAGCCATGAAAGTGCCTTCTTAGGTCTCTTACTAAATATGTGCAAGTATGGAGGAAGGGAAAGAGACTAATACCTCAATGAAGATCTTTTCTTCTAGGCACTGTGCCAGTTATGTACAATACATTGGGAACAAGGCAGTGGTGGTCCTTTCGCTGTTGAAACTTGCAGTCTTGGGAGAGAAACAAAAATTAAATAGAATCAATTAAGTACACAAAAGCAAATGTTCCGGAAAGCACCAGGATGCAGAGCAATAGTAGGGGCTATTAGGCATCCCTTCTGTTCAGGATTGGCAGAAGTTAGAAAATCATGGGCATTAAAACTGCTAAATAGGTTTTAGCACAACTTTCAATGAGTTGAACTGACCTTATAATTATTTCTTATAATTAATAGGATCCCAAATTCAATGTAATTGCTCATGTAGTCATTATTTAGTTAGAGCTGAGAAAACAATCCAATGGTAGCCCATATGATTACAGATCTTTGAAAAGTACTGGCTTCTTAAATGTTGCTATTTTGCCCAGTACAGCTGATTTCTCACTTTTTATAACTTTTTCAGGACACCATACTCTTTTCCTCTTATCTCTTCCCCCCACACCAACTCATTTTAATCCTTCTAGCTCATTGACTGCTTCTTTTTCAGGCTCTTTTAAGGGGATTCTTCTCTGTTCCAATTCATATTGCTATACTTTCGTCTTGGCCAATGGTTCTCACTCAGAGGTGATTATGCCCAAAGGGCATACTTAGCAATATCTAGGTACATTTTGATTGTCACATCTGGGGAGGGTGCTCCTGGCATCTAGTGGGTAGAGTTCAGGAATAATGGTAAACATTCCTGTACAGGACAGCTCCCCCACAAAAAGAATTATTTTGCTTCCCTTGTTAATAGTGCTGAGGTTGAGAAACCCTCTAACTTTTATAAACTAAACTCTTTCCTTAGATGGTCTTATTGAAACCCTCATTATTTATACCATTTTGCATTTAAAACTTCCAAATTAATATATTCACTTTGGATATCTCTCCTAGACTTAAGTCTTGCATATTCAAATAGTATTTCTACATTTTCAGTTGCATTTCTAATAGACATCTCATTTCCAAATCTGAATTCTATTTTTTTCCTTAAACCTGATCCTTCTTACGTGTTCTCCTTTTCTATTAATGGTACCACTTAGGCATCCAGCTTCTCAGGCAAAAATCTAAGGGTTATTTTTTATTCCTCTCTTTCTCACCTGCCAAATTCCATCCCAGACATCTATTCCAAGTTACCTTCTACCTTCAATATATATCTAATCTAACCACTTCTTATCTTTTATCGCAGTCCTAATTATCATTTGAAATACAGAAATACTTATTCTCAAAATAGCAATTAGAGTGAACTTTTAAGAAACAAATCAAATGAAGTTTCTTCCCTATTATCACTGTAATAAAATCCCTCCTAAATGTGATCTACAAGGCATTATGTCAATTGACTTCATTTCCTGTATTTCTATCCTTTTTGGAAAAGGTAGAAATACTGGGCTTCTTGCCTTTTCTTTTTAACCTTTGTTTTTTAGTAATTTGATTATAATATGCTTAGGCATGATTTTGCTTCTGTTTATTTTGATTGTGGTTCAGTGAACTTTTAAAATCTGGTAATTTGTGTTTCTTATAAAATTTGGAAAATTTATAGTCATTATTTCATGGAGTGTTTCCTCTCTCCCTCTCTCTCTCTCTCTCTCTCTCTCTTGCTTTCCAGGACTCTGGTCATATCTATTTTTACATTTTATGCTATTTGCCCTCTGCTCTATGAATGCATACATAAAATCCTAGGCATGTACTAGTATGTATAGGATTTTCAATCTTTTTATCTCCCTTCTTCAGATTTGATACTTTCTATTGATCTACCTTTAAATTCTCTGATCCTGCCCTCTTTCATCTCTATTCACTACTAAGCCCACCCATTGAAATTTTTCTTTCAAGTATTATATTTTTTAATTACAGAGTTTTCATTTTTTTATAGAGTCTTTGTCTTCTGAGATTCCTTTTCCTATAATTTATTCTCAGCACATGTTCCTTTTATCTCATTGAACATAGTTGTAATTGCTGCTTTAGAGCTCGTCTGTGTTTATTCTAACATCTGGGGCATCTGGAGTTGGTCTTACTTTATTATCATATCTCTTGAAAATGGGTCACATACTGATTCTTCATATGTTCAGTAATTTTGGATTGTCTCCTGGATGCTGTAAATGTTATGTTATGGTGACTCTGGATTCTATTATATCCTCCAAAGAGTGTTAATATGTTTGACTTTGGAGAAAATGAACTTGATTGGACTCAAACTGTCAACTGTGTCTCTTGGGCAGCCACTGCAATTTTAGTTCAGTTCTTTCATCCTGAGCTTGCCAATAGCTGGGCTGCTTACAGTCTGCTCTGGCCATATGAGATGTGGTTCAGGATTCAGCAGATATTTGAGTAGTTTACACACAGAAGTTGGGGTTCCCTCTCACTGGCCCTCCCTTTCCTGGTATTTCCCCACCTCTTTCCAGTAGCTGTGATTGCTCTGATTGATATCTTTTAGTTCCTCAGTCCTGAATGACTGTTAGTGTTTTTAAATTGGAATTTAGTCACTTTATACATGGACTGTCCCCAGGCTAAAAGCCACAGATGAGAAGATAATCCCATGCTTCTCCCTTCTTCCAAATATTGACTCCCTTTTATTTATTTATATATATATTTTAAATTTATTTTTAGAAAGAGAGGATAGGAGGGAGAGAGAGAGAGAGACAAATGTCTATGTGAGAGCACAACATCTATTGGCTGCCTCCTGCATGCCCCCTATCAGCAATTGAGCCCCAAACCCAGGCATGTGCCCTGACCGGGAATCAAACTGGCAACCTTTCGGTACACAGGACAATGCCCAACCAACTGAGCCACACCAGTAGGGCTTCACTCCCTTTTAGGAACTTTCTTCTTTTGTTCACTCTCTAGAGCTTTCAAAACTTTTTTTTAATTTTTATTTTGTGCAAAGTTAGTGATTGCTCTGTGTGAACGGCACTGCCATATTGCAACTGGAGCTCTTCCTGTTTCTTGGACACACCAAGCTTATTCCCACTACAGAGCAGGAAACTTGAGCAGCCATTAAAAGAATATTATCAGACCCCTCACTTAGTATCAAGTCCTCTTGAAGTTCTGGAATAAATCATAAAAGAAAGTGGTATATCTGGTGAGCATTTGGTATTTTATGAATTTAACAGTCATCTAGCAAACCTAAATTATATCTTAATCTCATTGTCTTTACCAAGGGCCCTTTCCTATGTCAACCATCAATACAGCTGGTATGTGCTACAAATGTAAAAATCCTGTAAGTTGACTATGGGAGAAATAAATGTTTGAAACAAAAAGAGAATGCATATTGTCAACCAGCTGTCCCATTTTAAAAGTCTTTTTAAAAAATTATACAATAAAGCATAGCTACAGAAAACCCTTGGATTTAAGCATATTTGACTGATGGCAATTCATTGCAATTATTATTATTGAAGGTCAGATTGTCTCATGTTTGCCAGTAGAAACCTTTCTGATATGGGCTAAATTGTGTCCCCTACAAATGTCCTAAATTGAAGCCCTAACTCCCAATCTGACTATTTTGGGAGATAGGACCTTTATGGAGGTAATTACAGTGAAATGAGGCCATAAGAATGGGCTTTAATCCAATGTGACTGGTGACTTTATAAGAAGAAAGACATCAGACAGTGCCATGTGAGGATATGAGAAAAGGCAGCCATATGCAAGTCAAGGAGAGCAGTCTCAAACTTGCCAGTATCTTGATCTTGGACTTCCAGCCTCTAGAACTGTGAGAAAATAAATTTCTTTTATTTAAGCCACTGGTGTGTGACTTTCTAATGGCAGTGATAGCAGACTATCATAGCTCCTGAGTGCTTTTGATATGATCCTGGAGTTATTTGGTAGTTTCTCTGCTATCTGGTGTACAGGAAGTTTTAGCTGGTCTGTCATCTTATATATTTCATTCCCCTAATCTAGAGTGTGTCATTTCTGTAGGAAGCACTGATTTCTTCTTGAGAGAAATGATATTTCAAGACCATCATCTAGGCATGAGAAATGCCCTTTGTCACTTGGTTAGTCATTGTTTTAGGTATTTTCAGTGAGGCTAGGAAATATATATTTATTGAAGGTAAATTTCTTCATAATTTCATATTGATACTTCAAATTCAAAACCACAGAGTTTTACTTAACCTCTTCTTTATTAGGCCTGCATCTTCTTTCTCCCACACTTAAAAATCCTAATTTTCAAGGATACAGTTTAGGCTTAGACAATAAGTCTTAGAAAATAAGAAAGTGAGTATTGCATAATTGTTTATTTTGAATTTCATATTGCTCTCACAACTGTTTTAGCTTACATGAAATATAGATTCTACTTGTCCTGTTTTCCTCTTCAGGGCTTACATTGTTAACAATATTTGTTGTCACCATCTTTCAAATCCTTTCATTCCTTTCGATTTTTCATAATTTCTTATTTTCTGTCTTCTATTTTTTTTAATGCATAACCTTCATGTGATTGCCTCTTGTGTTTCTTCTCATTTAGTCTTCATTTCAGAATTTTTTCTTTCATCTTTAATTACTTCTTGAGTTCCATATCTCAGATTTTCTAATAATTTTAATTTATGTTGTTCTTTCATGTTTTGTGTCATTATCTTCTAGCTTGTTTTGAAATAGTATGGTTATATCTTTGATCTTTTTTGATGGGGAATGTCTTTTCTGACATGTTTTCTTTATGGGGATATTATTTTGTTCTTTATTCTATTTTTTATTTTAATAAGTTTTTGTGAAATTTGACCTATTTTATTGTTGTTCATTTTATATGAGGTTAGCTTTTTTTCTGAAAATTTAAATTGAGAATGGCTTTAAAGTAGCTTTTCTAACTTTATAGAGCTTTCTCTTCTGTTATTTTTGTGTAATTAAAAGTATGGCTGTTTGTTTTCTGAAATTTTCTGAATTTATTTCCCCTCCCACATTATTCTAGACCTTTTCTATTTATGTCTCTTAGATGCATCCTCTGTTGAATTTTGATTCCACTTCCAGGATTTTCTTTTCGGTGTGAGGTTCTTCCCTGGAAAGGAGCCTGCTGGATCTATTTAGAGATTCCGTAGGGGTCTGGCTTGCTCCTGCTCATTCATTCCTTTCCATCAGTGGTCCTTTGCACACATTTAATAATCAAGAAGAAAAAACACTCCGGGTTTCAACTGGTATTCTCAAATTAGCCTTCTGTGCTTTCCTGTGAATTGCTGTTGGTTATTTCGGGGTTCTTTTGTCTCCAGGTTCTTCAGACAGTACCCCACTGCTTTATTCTTCTCCCTCCTGCCCAGAGTCTGCATGGCATGTCGTTTAGTTGTCTTTTCTGGATTTATTTTCTAGTTTTATATGAAGATCTGGAGATAGTGGAAACTATGTTCCCACTACCACCATCTTTCCACAATGCCTCCCAATGTTCCAGTTTTAACCTTTCTAGAACAACACACACACAGAGATGGCCGTAACAGTTTCGGACACTGGTTAACAGAAAGGAAGGCATAATAACCAATACTGCAGTTTCTTGATGAGAAATGAAAAAAAAAACCCACAAAAAAACAAGCTCCCACAATTCTGGTTGGGAGCCCCTTCAGCAAGGAACCTGCTGTTTTATTTTTAATTTCATTTATTTTCAGTGCTTTAATTCTCTTGGAGTTTGATTTTACTGTTCAGAAGCATGACTGCTGTTAAGAAACACGACTCTTGCCTTTGAGCCTGGGTTGTGTACTCTTTCTGTTTCATAGCATCCTTAGTTGTGCCATGTTTCTTGAAGTCAGCCTTTGAAATATTTTTAAAACGTGTCTTGTTACCATATAGTATCTGTTTGGATTCCATCTGGCTTTGCTTTCTTATGATGCTTATTCTTTTTACAACAGAACTGTAGCCTGGGCTCTTTGTCAACAAGCATCTTTTTAATGTCCTTTGTGGTTATGCTGAGAATAAAATGTAAGATAGAATCCTTTCCCTGAGGAGGTTTAGTTCATCTCACCTATCTTTTGGACTGATTCAGGAAGCAAGGGAACTAGTTTCTTGCAGACTCTTTTCCCCATTCACTGCAACCCAAATTCCAAGTTACTTAAGCATATGTCATAGTTGATGCTGTTGAAAATGTTGTGCTGATTAAACATAACTAATCTCTGACTTACAGTCCTGATTTGTTTTGGAGTTTAGTTTTATGTTGTCATTTCCAGTTTCCAAGGTGTATAAATGAAAGTCTAGATTAATCCACACCGATTCTCATCAACTTGAAGAATGTATTTGTTCTAAGTTGTCTAAATTGCTATCCATGTTTACTCAGAGTTGCTGAGACATGAAGGTCTCCCTCCCGCACTGTGTTTAGGATAGCAGCCAGGGCAATTTGTAGCAGCTTTCTAAGTATACTTTCTCACTTAAATTTTTGTAAAAAAAACAGCAATGGCAACTCTATAACTTGATATTTTAGCCTATTTTATTTTTTAATATAACTCCTTTGATGGTTCCTAACCTAAATTTTATTTTCTTGCAACTTATCAAATGAATGACTTCTTTCAATACAGGAATTAAAAATGGCCAGTTAAGATGAACCATTTATAGATTTAGGACTATTGCTTTCCTCCCAGTAGAGTGATTGTGAAGAAGATAGTTTGGGAATCACTGCAAACACTGGGTCCCCATTTTGCAGTATGTAAGTGTGTGACATTGGGCAGTGTTCAGAGCTTCTCTATTTGTCTATTTCCTCATGTGTAAAATGTGGTAGTAATGGTCCCGGTGCCCTGGAGTGATTTCAGATGTCTTGATCTTACCCAGAACTAGCTTTTGGAAATGTGATTCTGAGGCCAACTCTGTGTGAAAAAGTAGGAAGAGTTTGAAAAGTGGCTGTTATGTGTATGTATTTGTGTGTATGTATAAGATATATTTGCTGGTCTAAAATACTATCTAATAAAATGGATTAAATGCCCCAATCAAAAGACATAGGGTAACGGATTGGATAAGAAAACACGACCCATATATCTGCTGTCTACAAGAAACCCACCTCAGAAAAAAAGACGCACACAGACTGAGGGTGAAGGGATGGAAAAAGGTTTTCCAGGCAAATGGAACTGAAAAAAAAGCTGGGGTAGCAATACTTGTTTCTGACAAATTAGATCTCAAACTGAAGGACATAACAAGAGATAAGGAAGGCCATTTCATAATACTAAAGGGAGCAATCCAACAAGAAGAAATAACTCTGGTAAACATATATGCACCCAATACAGGAGCACCCAAATACATAAAAAAACTCCTGGAGGATATCAAGGGAGAGATTGACAGCAATACAATCATAGTAGGGGACTTTAATACCCCACTATCACCACTGGACAAATCCTCTAAACAAAATATCAGCAAAGAAACATCAATCCTAAATGACTCACTAGACCAGATGGAACTAATTGACATCTTCAGAACATTTCACCCCAAAGCCACAGAATATACATTCTTCTCAAGTGCACATGGGTCATTTTCAAAGATAGACCATATGTTGGGACATAGGCAAAGTCTCTACAAATTCAAGAAGATAGAAATCATATCAAGCATCTTCTCAGACCACAGTGGCATAAAACTGGAAATCAACTACAATAAAAACAACCCAAAGAAATCAAACACATGGAGACTAAACAGCATGCTATTAAACCATGACTGGGTTACCAGAGAGATCAAAGAAGAAATAAAAAACATCATGACAACAAATGACAATGAAAACACTACAATCCAAAATCTATGGGACACAGCGAAAGCAGTCCTGAGAGGGAAGTTCATAGCTCTACAAGCCTACTGCAAAAAACAAGAAACAGGGGTAATAAATTACCTAACCCAACAACTCAAAGAGTTAGAAAAAGAGCAACAAGAAAAGCCCAGTGTAAGCAGAAGGAAGGAAATAATAAAGATCAGAGCACAGATAAACGACATAGAGACCAAAGAAACAATACAAAAGATCAACAAAACCAAGAGCTGGTTCTTTGAAAGGATAAACAAGATTGATGAACCTCTAGCCAGGCTCACCAAGAAGCAAAGAGAGAGGACCCAAATAAACAAGATCAGAAATGAAAGAGGTGAAATAACAACAGATCCCGCCGAAATACAAAGGATTGTTAAAAAATACTACGAACAACTCTATTCCAACAAACTGGACAACCTGGAGGAAATGGACATATTCCTAGAAAAATATAACCTTCCAAAACTCAATCAGGAAGAATCTAAACATCTCAACATGCCAGTATCTATGGAAGAAATTGAAGCAGTCATCAAAGAGCTTCCAGCAAACAAAAGCCCGGGGCCAGACGGCTTCACAGGAGAGTTCTACCAAACATTCAAGGAAGAACTAAAACCTATCCTCCTCAGACTATTCCAAAAAATTCAAGAGGAAGGAACACTTCCAAGCTCCTTCTATGAAGCCAGCATCACCCTAATACCAAAACCAGATAAAGACAACACAATGAAGGAGAATTACAGGCCAATATCCCTCATGAATGTAGATGCCAAAATCCTCAATAAAATTCTAGCAAATAGGATCCAGCAGTACATCAGAAAGATCATACACCATGACCAAGTAGGATTTATCCCAGGAATGCAAGGATGGTTCAATATCCGCAAATCAATAAATGTGATACATCACATAAACAAATTGAGAGATAAAAATCACATAGTCATATCAATTGATGCAGAAAAAGCATTTGACAAAATCCAACACCCTTTCTTGATAAAAACTCTCAACAAGGTGGGAATAGAAGGATCATACCTCAACATAATAAAAGCTATATATGATAAACCCACAGCTAACATCATACTCAATGGGCAAAAACTAAAACCATTTCCCCTAAGAACAGGAACAAGACAGGGGTGCCCACTCTCACCACTCCTGTTTGACATAGTACTGGAAGTATTAGCCACTGCAATTAGACAAGAAGAAGAAATAAAAGGCATCCAAATTGGAAAAGAAGAAGTAAAGCTGTCCTTATTTGCAGATGACATGATATTGTACATAAAAAACCCGAAAGACTCCATCAAAAAACTAACAGACTTAATAAATGAATTCGGCAATGTAGCAGGATACAAAATTAACAGCAAGAAATCTATGGCATTTCTATACACCAACAATGAACTTACAGAAAGAGAGACTAAAAAAGCAATCCCATTTTCCATCGCACCAAAAAAATTAAGATACTTAGGAATAAACCTAACCAAGGAGGTAAAAGACCTATATGCGGAAAACTACAGGACACTGAAAAAAGAGATAGAGGAAGATGTAAACAGATGGAAGAACATACCATGTTCATGGATTGGTAGAATCAACATCATTAAAATGTCCATACTACCCAAAGCAATCTATAGATTCAATGCACTCCCCATTAAAATACCAACGGCGTATTTCACAGACCTAGAAAGAACTCTCCAAAAATTCATCTGGAATAAAAAAAGACCCCGAATAGCCACAGCAATCCTGAGAAAGAAGAATAAAGTAGGAGGGATCTCAATACCAGATTTCAAGCTGTATTACAAAGCCACTGTCCTCAAAACAGCCTGGTACTGGCACAAGAACAGACATATAGATCAATGGAACAGAATAGAGAATCCAGATATCGACCCAAACCAATATGCGCATTTAATATTTGACAAAGGAGGCATGAGCATACAATGGAGTCAAGACAGTCTCTTTAATAAATGGTGTTGGGAAAATTGGACAGATACATGCAAAAAAATGAAACTAGATCACCAACTTACACCATACACAAAAATAAACTCAAAATGGGTACAGGACTTAAATATAAGACGGGAAACCATAAAAATACTAGAGGAATCCACAGGCAGCAAAATCTCAGACATATGCCAAAAGAACTTTTTCAGTGATACTGCCCATAGGGCAATGGAAGCCAAACAGAAAATAAACAAATGGGACTACATCAAAATAAAAAGCTTTTGCACAGCAAAAGAAACCATCAACAAAACAACAAGAAACCCCACTGTATGGGAGAACATATTTGCAAATGGTATCACTGATAAAGGTTTAATTTCCAACATCTACAGGCAGCTTATACAACTTAATAAAAGGAAGATAAAGGATCCAATAAAAAAATGGGCAACGGACCTAAATAGAATCTTTTCGAAAGAAGACAGAAGGAAGGCCAAGAGACACATGAAAACATGCTCAAAGTCACTAATTATCCGAGAGATGCAAATCAAAACAACAATGCGATACCATCTCACACCTGTCAGAATGGCTATCATCAACAAATCAACAAACGACAAGTGTTGGCGAGGATGCGGAGAAAAAGGAACCCTCGTGCACTGCTGGTGGGAATGCAGACTGGTGCAGCCACTGTGGAGAACAGTATGGAGTTTCCTCAAAAAACTGAAAATGGAACTCCCATTTGACCCAGTAATCCCACTCCTAGGAATATATCCTAAGAAACCAGAAACACCAATCAGAAAGGATATATGCACCCCTATGTTCATAGCAGCACAATTTACAATAGCTAAGATTTGGAAACAGCCTAGGTGCCCATCAGCAGATGACTGGATCAGAAAACTATGGTACATCTACACAATGGAATATTATGCTGCCGTAAAAAAGAAGGAATTACTACCATTTGTAGGCACTTGGATGGAATTAGAGAACATTATGCTAAGTGAAATAAGCCAGTGAATGAAAGAAAAAAACCACATGATCCCACTCATTTGGGGATAATGAAAAACATTATAAACTGATGAACAAAAAGATAGTTACAGAGGCAGTAAAGCATCAAACAGACTGTCAAATTACAGGGGTAAGGTTAGGGAGAGGTGGGGGAAATAAGAGATCAACTGAAGGACTTATATGCATGTATATAAGAGTAACCAACGGATGCAAAACATTGGGGGGTGAGGGCATGTATGGGAGTGGGGTGGGGGTGGGGGGCAATGGTAAGATATGTACACATATAATACCTTAATAAAAATTTGAAAAAAAAAAATACTATCTAATAAAAGAGTAATATGCAAATTAACCATCACTCTGCCACACCCACAAGCCACGCCCACTAACCAATCAGGAGCGAGTATGCAAATTACCCAATCAAGATGGCTGCAGCCATGGAGCAAGCAGGAGGCTTCGGTTTCCCCAGCAATGCAGGAAGCTAAGCTTCCTGCACACCATGGCCAGCCCAGGCCTCCACTTAAGGCTACAAAGTTTCAATTATAGAAGATAAATAAATCTCAACAAAAATGGCAGCAGCCACAGAGCTGGAGAGAGCAGGAGGCGTGGGTTTCCCTGACAATGGAGGAAGTCAAGCTTTCTGCACACCCTGGCCAGCCCAGGCCTCCAATCAAGGCTACAAAGTTTCAATTATAGAAGATAAATAAATCCCAGACACCAGGGCCTTCACTTGGGTCGCCAGGGGGCAGGGCTGGCCTGCAAACCACCAGAGGCCCCTCACCCAGGCTGTTCCACGCCCCAAGGGAACCCCCACCCTGATCCTGGACATCCTTCAGGGCAAACCAGCCGGCCCCCACCCGTGCACCAGACCTCTATCCTATCTAATAAAAGAGTAATATGCAAATTGACCATCACTCCAACACACAAGATGGCTGCCCCCATGTGGTTAAAGATGGCTGCTCCCATGTGGACACAAGATGACCACCACAAGATGGCCAGCAGGGGAGAGCAGTTGGGAGGGACCAGGCCTGCAACGGAGGGAAGTTGGGAGTGACCGGGCCTGCAGGGAAGGGCAGTTGGGGGGGACCCAGACCTGCAGGGGAGAGCAGTTGGGGGGGACCAGGCCTGCAGGGGAGGGCAGTTAGGAGTGACCAGGCCTGCAGGGGAGGGCAGTTAGGGGTGACCAGGCCTGCAGGGGAGGGCAGTTAAGGACAAACAGGCTGGCAGGGGAGCAGTTAGGCATCAATCAGGCTGGCAGGGGAGTGGTTAGGGGATGATCAGGCTGGCAGGCAGAAGCAGTTAGGGGCAATCAGGAAGGCAGGCAGGCGAGCAGTTGGGAGCCAGCAGTCCTGGATTGTGAGAGGGATGTCCGACTGCCCGTTTAGGCCCGGTAGGATCGGGCCTAAATGGGCAGTCGGACATCCCTTGAGAGGTCCCAGATTGGAGAGGGTGCAGGCTGGGCTGAGGGACCCCCCCCCATGCACGAATTTTGTGCACCGAGCCTCTAGTTAGTTAATAAAGGGCCAATAAGGGAACTGTGAAACTCCCCAGAGATCAAGGGTCATAAGTTTTCTTCCTACTCTAAAATAAGGGAGTAACTATATTATTTTATGCCTTGTAAAAAACAATTGTTTCAAGCTTTATATAAAACCCAGGTAGACATTATGATTCATTAAGAGTAGCAAGAGGAGAAACCAAGATGGCAGCATAGGTAAACACCTAAACTGCTGCCTCGCACAACAATATCTAAACTACAACTAAAAGACAAAACGGACACCATCCAGAAGCTGGCTGAGTGGAAATTCTACAACTAGAAGAAAAGAGGAAAGCACATTTAGACTCAGAGGAGCTGCAAAAGGCTGAGGTATGGAGACTCGCACGTAGAGAGGATGGGCGGGTGTGTACACAGGTGGCTGAGTGCTCGGCTGGCTTTCTAAAGCGGGAGGGAGGTGGAAGCTCCTGACTGCACTGAACTCCAGTCCTGGGTGAGATGCTGAGAAACCAGACTCATTCGGGGGGAATCTGGACTGTCAGGAAAAGAGAAAGCACACTGAGACTCGGGAGCTGCGGAAGGCAGAGGTCCGGAGTTGCGCGCGCGCAGAGAGGACTGAATGCTAAATGCACGGGCACCTGAGTGCACCACTGGCTTTCTAAAGTGGGAGGCAGAAGCTCGCAACTGCGCTGAACTCCAGTTCCGGGAAAGTTTCTGGGAACCCTGACTCATTCGGGGAGAAACTGGACTGTCTGGCAGCGGGTGAAACTCGAGGGCGGCTTTCAGAGGTGCTTGCAGTGGTTACTGAGGGACACTGAGACCCAGGGGCCTCATAGGGCAGGGTTGACGGGAAACCAAGGCTTTCTGCTCCACGCTGAAACTCCGCCCCATTCAAGCTGAGCACAGAGGCTTTTGCAATTTTGCAAGTCTTGTCTCATAAGTGTCTCCAGCACAGAAGTTCTCCCAGTGTAGACACAGCTGATCCTCACAGCCAATTGGCCTGGAGGTCAATTCCTCCCAGTGATACCAACAACAATCAAGACTTAACTACAAAAAGGCTGAGCACACAGTCCACAGAGGGGTGCACCAAGAGTGTCCACCTCAGGTAACTGGGGAGGCTGAGCCGCTGTGCCCTATAGGACACCTACCACACAAAGCTACTCTACCATCTCAGGGAAGCAGCGAAAATGTGGAGACAAAGAAACAGATCACAAATGAAAGAAATGGAGGAAAGCAAATGACTGGATATAGAGTTCAAAACCACGGTTATAAGGTTTTTCAAGAATTTCCTAGAAAAGGCCGATAAATTTAGCGAGACCCTCGAGGATATGAAAAAAGGACCAACTAGAAATTAAACATACACTGGCTGAAATAAAAAATATTATACAGAGACCCAACAGCAGACTAGAGGAACGCAAGAATCAAGTCAAAGATTTGAAATACAAAGAAGCAAAAAACACTCAACAGGGAAAGCAAAAAGAAAAAAGAATCCAAAAAATTGAAGATTGTATAAGGAGCCTCTGGGATAACCTCAACCGTACCAACATCCGAATTATGGGGGTGCCAGAAGAAAGAGAGAGAGCAAGATACTGAAAACCTATTTGAAGAAATCATGACAGAAAACTTCCCCCACCTGGTGAAAGAAATAGACTTACAAGTCCAGGAAGCACACAGAACCCAAACAAAAGGAATCCAAAGAGGACCACACCAAGACACATCATAATTATAATGCCAAGAGCAAAAGACAAAGAGAGAATATTAAAAGCAGCAAGAGAAAAACAGTTAGTTACCTACAAGGGAGCACCCATATGATTGTCAGCTGATTTCTCAACAGAAACTATGCAGGCCAGACGGGAGTGGCAAGAAATTTTCAAAGTGATGAATAGCAAGAACCTACAACCAAGATTACTCTACCCAGCAAAGCTATCATTCAGAATTGAAGGTCAGATAAAGAGCTTCACAGATAAGAAAAAGCTAAAGGAGTTCATCACCACCAAACCAGTATTATATGAAATGCTGAAAGGTATTCTTTAAGAAGAGGAAGAAGAAGAAAAAGGTAAAGATAAAAATTATGAACAACAAATACATGTCTATCAACAAGTGAATCTAAAAATCAAATGAATAAAAAATCTGATGAACAGAATAAACTGGTGAATATAATAGAATCAGGGGCATAGAAAGGAAGTGGACTAACAATTCTCGGGGGGAAAGGGGTATGGGGGTTCAGGAAGAGACTGGACAAAAAGCATATATCTATGGATGAGGACAGTGGGGGGAAGGTAAGGGCAGAGGGTGGGATGGGAACCGGGTGGAGGGGAGCTATGGGGGAAAAAAAGAGGAATAATTGTAATAATCTGAACAATAAAGATTTATTAAGTTAAAAAAAAAAAAAAAACCGGGTAGCCTGGGAATGCCCTGGGACCTTCCCCATGATGCCCTCATCAGGGTTATCCTTTTTAGGTGCCACTGCATGTCCGTACCTTCTCCTTCCTTCTCTAGCATACCTGCTATGTATAAAGGTGCTTGCCCTGGGACCCTATCCAGGATGTGAGGTGCTAATCATATTAGCCAAATTTTTAACCACAACTATTACATAAATTTAAGAATTTCACAGACAGTTTCTGAATATGCTTAGAAAACTAAAAGGTGCTTTTTAAAAAAATATTTGAATTTATTGGGGTGACATTGGTTAATAAAATTATATAGGTTTATATAAGAGAAAGATATATATCACATGATCTCATTCATTTGTGGAATATAATAAATAACATAAACTGATGAACATAAATAGATCCAGAGACAGAGAAGCATCGAACAGACCGTCAAACTTCAGAGGGAAGGGGGGCCGTGGGGGTGGGGATGGTAAGAGATCAACCAAAGGACTTGTATGCATGCATATGAGCATAACCCATGGACACAGACAGTAGGGGGGTGAGGACATGTGCGGATAGTGTGGGGATGGCCTGGGAGAGGTCAATGGGGGAAAAAGGAGACATATGTAATACTTTAAACAATAAAGAATTAAAAACAAACAAACAACAACAACAAAATAAAGTGCCTATGCATAGAGCATAAAAAATTATATAGGTTTTGAGTGTACAATTCTATGATACATCATCTGTATATTGCATTGTGTGCTCACCACCCAAAGTCATAGGAGTTGTCTCTAGCAAGCTAGGTGATGAGTAGAATATTGGATGCTGGTTTTGGGCCCATGTGGGGGTCTTCATTCATATCATGTTTGCTGATAATCACTTACTCACAAAAAGCACAAACATGATGTTGAAAATGAGAAATCAGGTGAAGATTTTTTACCTTTATCTGATGTACAAAATTTCACTTTATTTCCTCAAGAAAAACAATTGTTTTAGCCCATATACTTCTCTATACTATCTTTAGTGCAAATAATTTTAGCTGGGTAAAATAAGCAAATATAAAATTTCTTTATTTAGTTATGTACTTATATAGTAGTTAATTTGTTTTATATAGTCTATTTGTTAATAATTGAGTGGACATACTTAATATTTGATCAAAAAGTTAATAAAATATTTGAGCAAAGAGTTAATGGTTGAGAATATTTTGTTTCATGTTTAGGTTCATGAACAATAGATAAATATTTTAATAGCAAGTGCTCTGGTAAATCAGTTCCTCGTATAGAATACAAACTCTTTATGTGCAGTGCTGTGCTGATCATTAATGCCTGACATGTAATATGTAATGTTGGTTAAATGAACAGATAATTATTCTGAAAAATCTTATATGTTTTCCAGGACCTGATCTTCAGGTTTGTGTATCCAAAAAACCTACATGTTGCACCAGGAAGATGGAGGAAAGATATCAAATTGCAGCTCGCCAAGACATGCAGCAGGCGCTTCAAGCATCTAGCTCTACATTAAAGTTTCTAATATCTCGAAATGCAGCTGTTTTTCAAGGTAAATTTATCTAGAGTTAGGATACTAAGGACAAGCCTTGTTATGTAACCTGCCTGTCGTCATTTTATTGGTAAACTCAGCTGGATTTCCTTCTCTGTCTTTGTATATTATTTTGGTACAAATGAGGTTTTAACTTTTTTGAACCTTCAAAAATTGTTTCTAAGGCCAAATCAATATATATATTTTGAGTTGGACTAGGGCAGTGGTCAGCAAACTGTGGCTCGCGAGCCACATGCAGCTCTTTGGCCCCTTGAGTGTGGCTCTTCCACAAAATACCACGGCCTGGGCCAGTCTATTTTGAAGAAGTGGCGTTAGAAGAAGTTTAAGTTTAAAAAATTTGGCTCTCAAAAGAAATTTCAATCGTTGTACTGTTGATATGTGGCTCTGTTGACTAATGAGTTTGCCGACCACTGGACTAGGGAAACTGTTTTGTTAATGAAATGGTCCTTGGAAATATATGCCCTTCAATGGTTCTTCCAGGTCCCCAATATTCTGACCCATGGATTTACTTCAATATGAATGGACATAATTATTAGATTTTATTAAAATATTTGATAACATAAAATGTCATTATCTTTAAGTGTGTAATTGTTTTTAAAAATCTGATTTTAAGAAATATTTGAAGAAATATTTGTCTAATATTTCCCCTTGCAACCTCATGTGTTTCTCAAAAGAACACCAGTATGATATATCAGTGTGCAAATAAGTCTGATAAATAGTAAAATAGGAACTCTTAATTAGAAGTTTAAGGTTCAGCTAAGATCAGAACTCAACCTTAATTCAAACAATATGTTTATATATAAAATTAATGGGTTATGAAATTACAAGGCACATTACAAAGTAGATGTTCTTTTCCTTACTTTTGTCATCTCCTCTATAAAATTCCTTATTGCTATAATAAAATAGCTTAATTTATTTTTCCCCTTATAAAGCATTAGCTATTCAGTATATAATTGGAATGAAAACATTTATATTACACTGCTTTTCAAATAAATTTATTGCTTTTGTTCAATGCAAAATATAACTTGTTAGGATTTCTTTTTAATAAGTGTATTAATATTGATCTAAATAATTTGTGCTATGTTTATATACAGAACTAAATCACAAAGCTGATTAATTTTTAAAATTATACTATATATTAAATGAAATGAATACATAAATCAGGATAAACTTTGAATTAAAATGTAGTTCATGATTAATTGATTTTTTTTGTAGAAACTATAAAATGTCAGATTTTAAGGTATTATTAATTTAGTGGTTCTTTTAGATATGTTAGAAAACAACCTTATTTCTGTTATGGAATTTAATCATGTACAGTTGTTGGAGGAAAGCATATTGATATGCTTTTTAAGCAAAGATTTGTGATTTAAACTGGCTGAACTAGACACACACAGACAGCTATGTAGTGATTTTTTCCCTCATGAACATGATAGCATTTTAGAGATATTATCTCTAAAATATATTTTAGAGATAAATAGACCAGTTTAGCCAGAGCAAGGAGTTGTAGATGGGAATGGTGGATCACATGCTTGAAAAGGTGAGTTGGACTCATGTGGAAAAAAACTTAAAACATCAACTTGATTTAGTTCTGTGAAAAAAGCCTTTGGTATTTTGATAAGGATTACACTGAATCTGTAGATTGGTTTGAGTAGTATGGGCATTTTAATTCTTTCTGTCTGTAAGCATGGTATATATTTCAATTTATTTGTATCTTTAATTTCTTTCTTCATTGTCTTATCTTACAGTTTTCCAAGTACAGGTTTTTTACCTCATTGGTTAAATTTATTCCTAGGTATTTTATTCTTTTTGATACAATTGTAAGTGGGATTGTTTTCTTTATTTCTCTTTTTAATAGTTTGTTATTGGTATATAAAAATGCAACTGATTTCTGAATATTAATTTCATATCCTGCTACTTTTCTGAATTCATTTATCAGTTCTAATTTTTGGTATAATCTTCAGGGTTCTCTCTCTATATTATTATGTCATCTGCAAATAATGATAGTTTTAGTACTTCCTTTCCAATTTGGATATCTTTTTTTTTTTTCTTGACTGATTATTGTGGCTAGTCCTCCTAATACTTTGTTGAATAAAAGTGGTGAAAGTGGACATCCTTGTCTTGTTCCTGATCCTAAAAGAAAGCTTTCAGCTTTTCACCATTGAGTATGTTACCTGTGGGTTTGTCATATATGCCCTTTATTATGTTGAGGTATGTTCCCTCTCTTCCTACTTGGCTGAGAGTTTTTATTATAAATGGATGTTGGATTTTGTCAAATGTTTATTCTCCATCCAGTGAGATGTTTACTTGATATGTGGTGTATCATTTTAATTGATTTGTGGATATTGGTGCACTGTTGGTGGGTTTGTAAATTTGTGCAACTACTATGGAAAATAGTATGGAGGTTCCTCAGAAACTTAAAAATAGAACTACCAAAGGATTCAGCAATTTCTGTTCTGGGTAGTTATCTGAAGAAATCTTAAATGCACTTAGGAAAGATATATGCACACCTGTGTTCATTACAGCATTATTTATAACTAGAGGCCTGATGCACGAAATTTGTGCAAGGGGCTCACCCTTGCAGCCCCGGCTTCGTCTGAAAGGATATACAGTCTAATTAGCATATTATGCTTTTATTATTATAGATAGCCAAGATATGGAAGCACCCCAGTGCCCATCAATGGACAATTGGATAAAGAAGGTGAATACTAGCCATAAAATAGAATGAAATCTTACTATTTGTTACAGCATAGGTGGACCTATAGAGTATTATGCTAAGTGAAATAAGTCAGAGAAAGATAAATACCATATGGTTTTACTTATACGTGGCATCTAATGGACAAAATAAATGAAAAAAAACGTCATAGATACAGAGAACAAGTTGATGGTCGCCAGATGGTAAGGGGTTGGGTAATTTTTGAAAAGGTGAAAGGGATTAAGAAGTACAAATTTCCAGTTATAAAAATGGTGATGAGATGTAAGTAAAGCATAGGGAATAGAGTCAATCTATATATATAAAAGCCTAATGTGCTAATTGTCCCTGTTGACCGTTTGACCAGTCGCTATGACGTGCACTGACCATCAGGGGGCAGGTGCTCTGACCAGTAGGTTAGCTTGCTGCTGGGGTCCAGCCAATCGGGATTGGGCCAGATTGGCCGAACATTCCCTGGAGCCCTCCTACGGTCTCTCCCCAGCCGGCTGGTCCCTCTCCACCTCCGATTGTGCACTGGTGGGGTCCCTCAGCCTGGCCTGCACCCTCTCGCAATCTGGGACCCCTTGGGGTGTGTCGGAGAGCTGATTTTGACCTGATCCCCATAGACCAGGCCAAGGGACCCCAGTGAACCAGTCCTCTAGTAATGTAATAATTGTCTATAGTGTACATTGGTTACTAGACTTATCATGTGATCACTTTGTAAGGTATTAAATGTCTAATCACTGTGTTGTACACCTGAAACTAATATAATGTGTGTCAACTGTAATTGAAAAATAAATTTTAAAGAATTAAAAATATCATTAACTTGGGTTTGAGAGAGTCTTTAAAGATTTTTGAACAGGGAAACTTAATTATGATTTCTTCTCTTTTAAAATGAAACCTAAATCCCTCAAGTAAGAATATATGACTGAAGAGAATCACTACAAAGCAAACCTAATTTTTTTTGGATAACAGTGTTAACTATCTAGGTGAAAGAAAGTGCCAACAGTTACTAACACTTAGGCGTTAATTCAATATTGGTAGAACATTTCTTCTGTCTTGAAAGATATTGTAGCAAACTTTTCACATATTCTTGGATAAACTGATTAAAATAGAGAAAATTGAGTTCAAAAGATTGGGAAAAACATAAACCCTGAATTACTTATTTATACTTTTAGGCTGCTGAAAGATTTTGTTGACATTGCTGTAAGTTTGGTGATAACTACCTAAGTACTACAAATATATGGGGTCATCTCTGTCTACCAGAGTGGCAGGTAATTTTATGTAAATTTAATTTTTTTTTCTGTTTAATAAATTGTATGTGCTGGATTCAAGGGGTTGAGTTTTGGTATTTATTTAAATATTAATCATAAAAATGGAAATGGTAGGGACTTTCTTATATGTGATTTGTTATAATCAAATATTGTTTTCTCCCTTTGTGGAATGCTGAGTTTTATTTGAGAATTATGAGAAGGTAAGGCAAACTTAGAAGAAATTTGCCTAAAGCCTAATTTTACTGGAACAAATTACAAGAAGAATATCTGTTTTTAATTTAATGAACTGAATAATAAGTTTAGGCTTATTTCCATACAAACAAGTTTAAATATATACACTAAAAGTAATTTTAGAAATCACATTTACTCTATGATAACTGAGCAGGGGCTACTTTATCAATAAGTAAAATGCCCTCCATCTATTTTCTGTGTAATCAAATATCTGAAAACAATTCAAAGTCATTATTTTTCTAAGAAGAAAGAATCCAAGCACATTTTATTGGGAAATAAGTCTAATTGAGAGAAATTTAATTGGGAAATCAGTTCACTTCTCAAATGTTTTAAGTAGATTTGCTAAATTTTGGATATTTTGATTTTTAAATATTTCATTTATGTCTTCTACTTCAGCAATATTAAACTGTTGTTGTTGTTTTAGTGGTATTCTGGGTTATGAAAGGCTTTCGACTGGGATACAGTATGGTCTCTTCTGTCATGGATCTTATGGATGCCCATGGAAATACATTTCTTTCTTTTTTTTTAAAAAAATATATTTTATTGATATTTTACAGAGAGGAAGGGAGAGAGAGCTAGAAACATCGATGAGAGAGAAACATCAATCAGCTGCCTCCTGCACACCTCCCACTGGGGATGTGCCCGCAACCAAGGTACATGCTCCTGACCGGAATCGAACCCGGAACCCTTCAGTCCGCAGGCCGACGCTCTATCCACTGAGCCAAACCGGTTTCGGCGAAATACATTTCTTGAAGCAACTCTTTAGATTTTGCTGATGGAGATAATCACTTGGGTCTATAGATTTAGTGAGCCCCATGTTTTTGTGAGATGAAGGGATTTTTTAGGGGAGAGAGCAAATAGTGCTGGCAACTGGTGGGCGAGGACACAAGGTTATCCTGTGTCCAGTCCACATTCAGCTCTGGCATTCAGCACTGGATGATATATTCCAGTGGGGTTGGCATCAGCCTGCTGCAACAGCTCTTCCATTTTTTTCTTTTAAGGAATTGGTTGGTGTAGTATTTTTAAAGTCATATTTTCTTAAAATAAACAGAACAACAAAACAAAGATTTGTTTTGGAAGGGCCCATAATTATGACTTGGGAATTTACTCTATCGTAAGGGTAGTCATTCATGCAGCATGCAGTGTTCTGTAAGATAACAGGCACAAGCTGATACCCCTGTGTCTGTTGCTGTTCATGAGAAAGTGGTGCTGTTTGCAGAGGGACTTTGTCACAGTGCAGACAAGTGTTCTTCATTTTCAAGGACTTACTGTTCATGATTAAAGTAGAGCAACCTGAGAATTGTGTAAGTTTGTTTCTCTTCATCTGTTTTACTATGAGTTGGGATTGACTGCTTTAAAAATATTTTGAAAATATTCCTTGCAAAGTTTTTATTTATTTCTACACTAAAGTATGGTGTGACTTATGAAGAAATACTGGAAGTTGACAGAGAATATGTAACCTGCTGTGAAAAAGCAACTCTCATCCAGCTTTCAAGTTTTTAAATCTCCATTTCAATAAGATAATAGTTTAGTTTTTAAAATGTAACACTATAAATTTTCAGCATCACTTTCAAAAATAAAATGAAGGACCACTTGGGAGAACACTATTGGAAGCATTTTTTTAAACATTGGCAAGATAAGGTTAAGAAATTATATATTTCTTTTGAGATATACCTTTTCCTATTTCTTCATCTTCAAGTAGCTCCAATATTTTTAAACTATGTGGTAGATACTAAGTTTTTATTCTGGAAGTTTCAATTTTTCTACAAAAATTAAAAATATATATTATTACAAAAGTCTGAGTGACAAATGATATTTAGCACAGGAAGGATTTAACATCTTTATTAATGATTTCATTCCCTTAGCTAATTAACTTTTCACTTTTTGATTGTAAGTACCTGAAAGATTGACAAGCTTGTCCTCTTGGGTTGAAATACTAGATTTAGGAATTTAATAAAAATGTATTCCTATTTTTAATGTAACATAGGAATATGTTCAAAATTAAATATTTTTTAAAAGCAGGTGAATTAAGGATGGGAATATAATTAATGGATTGTCCTCCTGCACACTAACAGATATTAGCTACTGTAAATGGTACAGCTACTGTAAAACTAGTTTAAAGTATGTGTGCTTGTGTGTGTACACATAGTCAAAAGCATAAGGATATAGCGAATATTTGACTATATTAAGATATAGGTGAGTAAATTGATTTATATTTATATTTAGCATGAAATACATTATTCTTATTTGGTTCACAGAGGTGGACAATATTTAAAATTATTCCCCAGAAGAGCATTATGTGGAAGGATAAAGGAACAATGCTATTCCCAACACTGTGACTTATCTGGTCAAAAATCCTATGGTAAGAGAGCTGGTAGTCTTAGGCTGGCAGTGTTGAGGAGACTTGTTTATTTTCCCTTTTCGCTAGCACCTAGAGCAGATACTCAATAGATCTAATTAAATGAACTGCATGAGCCCAGCTAGCGTGGCTCAGTGGTTAAGCATTGACCTATGAACCAGAAGGTCCTGGCTTGGTTCCCGGTCAGGGCACATGCCTGGGTTGCAGGCTCAGGGGTCCTGTAGGAGGCAGCCGTTAATGGTTCTCTCACATCATTGATGTTTCTTTCTCTCCCTCTCCCTTTATCTCTGAAATCAATAAAAATATACACTGAGTGGACAGATTATTCTGATCTCCGAACGCATAATAATCTGGCCACTCAGTGTACTTATGTATAAAGGAAAGCTTGCAAATCTTGATATGTCAAAGGACCAGGAGATAGTGTCCCCCAGCCTCTGGCTAGTAAGTCCTCTGCTTCTTTCTAACTACCCACAATGCAGTTCTTATACATGGAAAAACCTTATTTTAAAATCCCAACTCTGTGGTCAGTCTACACTGAGTGGCCAGATTATTATGCATTCAGAGGTCATAATAATCTGGCCACTCAGTGTATATTAAAAAAAATGAGTTGCGTGAATAAATGAAGAAATGAATGGGACTTAGCAGGAAGATGGTTCTGATATAAAATGACAGATTCCCTCCCTCGCTGCCTTCATTCTTTTTTCTTTTCTTTATTTCTCACACCTACTATGTGCCAGCACTGTCAGGTGCTTGATTATACAGTGTCCAAAATTCATATCTATTTTATTTTCATTGGCCCCTTCACACTTCTAGTATGCCAACATTGATTTATTGATTTTATGAACTAGAATTGGGCACATTGCAGTGTTTCTGTCAGTGGCATTCCTTATGAATGTGATTACAATTATTTTCCCATTCAGTTTTAGGCATGGGTTAGTGTGTTGATAGCTATCAATGCAGTTGGTCTTTATCCAACTGTTTTTTATTTCTGAAATGTTAAAACTTGTTTCTTTTTGGCCCTAGCTGTTTTTGCCCAGTGGTTAGAGCATTGGCCTGTGGACTCAAGGGTCACAGTTTCAATTCCAGTCAAGGGTACATACCTCAATTGCAGGCTCAATTCTAGGCCAGGTTGGGGCATGTGTGGCTGGCGACCAGTTGATGTCTCTCTTATATAGATGTTTCTCTCTGTCTCTCCCCCACCCTTCCATTCTCTCTAAAAAAATCAATGGAGAAAATATCCTTGGGTGAGGATTTAAAAAAATGTTTCTTTTGAATCTATATCATCAGGCTTCTATTAATTATGAAAATGAGTGATTTCCCTATATTATACATAAAAGTTGCAAGAGCTTAAATTACTTTTCAGCTAGAAATAAAGCTTGCTTTCAATGAAGCATTATCTACAGTGGAAAATATTAAGTATAAATTGAGCACTGGGTTTACGTTGTAAAATTCCTTTTAAAAATTTTAAGAAGTAAACTTTTAGTTGTTTTAATTCTGACTGATGATAGCTTATAATACCACATATTGTCATGCTAATCTTACCTAGAAAGCTTAGTAACCCACTGACAGGCTAAATAATTTTTCTTGATTTTATATTAAACACAATTTCAGTTCAATCTTTTCAATGTGAGAACTATATATTTATTGACTAGAAGAAGAGTTGACATTTCATCAGATAGTTCTTTCGCTTTTCATTTTTTTTCTTAATCCTTCTACCCCCCTATCCAGCCCCACACCTGTCAGCTGTCTCTATTTGCTTGTTAGTTCATTGAATCTGATCATCTGATTCTTTATCATATTATCATATGGTTATCTTTATATTAGTTTAATTTTGCTTTTGCATAAGGTATCAAAAGGAATGACTCTCAAAAGCTACCTTTGCTTTGAGTAAAGGATGGGACATGTGGGAGGTTAAAACTAGCTATGTTTTTGAGATTTATCTTTCCCTCTATCTCTTATTCGTCCATGTAACAGTATTTATAAAATTTCTCTTTATAGATATGAGACATTTGTTCATTCTCCTTTTCATAAATTTCCAACTTATTTTTGCACTTACAGCGCTGCAATGAACATTCTTGTTCATGTCTCCATAGGCACATGCTTCTCTAGGATTTAGACATAGAAGTGAAATAGTGGATTATAGGCTATGAATATTGTCAGCTTTCCTAGATTTTGCTGAATAGCTCTTCTAAGGCACTGAACCAATTTAAACTCCCACAAACAGTTGGTATGCTCTGTCATTTTCCACATCTTTCCCAACAGTATGATCAGAATTTTAAAAGATTTGCTGAACTGATATGAAATGATATCTTATTTTCAAAATATGTGGTTCCCTGTTATTTGGGAGTCTGAATGTCTTTTCACAAACTGTTCTTTACTTTGTGTGTTCTTCATTTTCCCTTATATATATGTCTGGTGAACCTATATATACACATAGAGCAGCCATTTTCACCTGTCGTGCCTATGAATTTTTAAAACATGCAATACCTGACTATTTAGTCAGGGGCACTGACCTCTTTTCCCTTAGATAGGCAAATAAAAAAAAATGAGAACAACCAACACAATAGTCATCTAGTATGAGTGAATCAAAATTATAACTATTTTTAAAAATCAGAAATGGAAAAAATGAATTTTTTGGTGTGCCACAGAATTTTAGTAATTAGTTTACGAATGCCGTGAGATAAAAAAGGTTGAAAATCACTGACTTAGAGGATATTCACTATGTTGTGGGTATTTTGTATACATTTAAAATTTTTTTCTATTGCCACATCTTAAAGTTTTAGCTAAAATAATTCAAATCTCTTCCCATATTTTGCAAAAATCAAAGCTTTTCACAAGTTTTTTGCACATTCCCTGGCTTGCAGTCACATGGTTACACCTGCCTCTGCATCCCTGCTTTTTTCATTTGCTTTTGTCTCTTATTGCATTAATTAAAATGAAAAATAAAATTAAATTTCCACCTCCATGGAATACACGTATATGAACACATATTAACCTAAGATGTATGTATAAAATACATTTTATGAGATGTTGGTTATAAAGGAAGATCAAATCTGAAAAATCAGAATAATTTTAAGTTGAACATTTATTTCTATATTTGCAAGTATATTCCAGCTCTCCCTCCACCATCACCCCATAAAGCTAACATCCTCACATTGTTCTCTCTGGTCCTTATATCTCCCACCTCTTGTGTAATACTCCTTACCTCCCTAGATAGTGAGATAATACATCTTCTAGTTTTTACATTTATTATGTGAGCATGGATATGTTAGATAACAATCATGTGGCTCTGAGAGTGAATTTAACCTGAGTACCCTTATTTATTTTAATATTAAATTTCTTATTTTATTTTATTTTATTTTATTTTATTTTATTTTTTTAATATATTTTATTGATATTTTACAGAGAGGAAGGGAGAGGGAGAGAGAGAGTTAGAAACATCGATGAGAGAGAAACATCGATCAGCTGCCTCCTGCACACCCCCTACTGGGGACATGCCCGCAATCCAGGTACATGCCCTTGACCGGAATCGAACCTGGGACCTTTCAGTCCGCAGGCCGACACCCTACCACTGAGCCAAACCGGTTTCGGCTCTTATTTTATTTTTAAAATCTTTTTCTCAGTTTTATTGCGATATCATAGACATGTAACATTGTAATAACATTGTGTAAATTTAAGGTGTACACTAGTTAGTTATTCATAACAGGAAAGAAACAAAGGAAAGGCCAGTTATAGGCATGTCATTTGGACAGCTTTACTAGGAAGCTCCAATTTCATACTCCCCAGGGAACACTGGCTTATTCCATGCAAGACATTGGACCCAACAAAGAGAAGATCAATGCATGCCCTGTAAAGCTGCGGTGACCTAGGAAAGGTACTTGTCTGTCAGTCACACCAGGGGATGAGATTGTTGTCCAGGATAGGATGGCTTACTGTAAGTGGGTGAACATTTGGGAATGCATAATCACCTAAACAAAGAAGTTCCTTCTCTTGGGCGCTTGGGACTCTTGTTGCTCTGGGTGCTCTTTCTTGGTTCTCTTGCATTTGCCCTTATGGCCCATAGGCATTCAGACCCAAATGCAATGGACTAATGGACCACAATGGGAAACACAAGCTAAGCTAGCCTGGTGGTGGACTGGACCTGGCTCCAACGTGGAAAGCTAGCCTGATGCTGGACTGGACACTGGCTCAGATTTTAGCTCTGATGAAACCCCAGCTACACTTTTTCTCTGATTGAACTAAAAGAAATGGGACTTTGGAAACCCAGGGGTATAATGCCACAGAAATAAAGCTTTCTATCTTATCTCATCCTCTCATGCGGGTCTCAGAAAATTCCTTTTCTCGGGATATCACAAGAAGCCCAACCCCATGAGCAACTGGGGGAGAAGAGCCCCTCTCCTCTCCTTTAACAATATAATTACCATCATGTCACAAAATTACCATTTGTTTTTGTGGTTATAACATTTAAGATCTACTGTCTTAGCAACTGTCAGCCATATAATATAGCATCATTAACCACCATGCTGTACTTACCTTCTAACTGGAAGTTTGTATCCTTTTACCAACATATCCCCATTCACCCTCCTCCCTCCCCCCCAGTCCCTGGTAACCAACATTCTGCTCTCTAAATTGAGTACTTTTTGATCAGTCTAATATCTATTAGATATTTGGGAGCAATGAATTTCCCAAATCCATCATACAGTGTGACCCCCAAAAATGTATACACACTTTAACAGCTGATAGCTCAACTTTAAAAATGAAATGTATTTTAATAAACACTGCCTTTATAATTATTCAAAGTGTGTGTATGCATTTTTGGATACCCTACACATACAAAGTACAGTGATATTTTATAAAATGTAGATAAGGTATATAACCTTCTTTCTAGTATTATTTAAATTAAGTCCATGATATATTTTCAAATGTTAATGTTGACAACATTTGTAATCTATGAAAATAAATAATTATCAGCTACTTACAGAACAGAGCTTATCTTAGAAATATTTACTTCTGACAGCAATAATGAACAGACTGATGATTGACAGAGGGAGGGAAGTTGGGGGTCTGGTTGAAACAGGCGAAGGGATTGAGAAGTACAAATTGGCAGGTACAAAATAGTCACAGGGATTTAAAGTACAGCATAGAGAATATAGTCAATAATAATGTAATAGCTATGTATGGTGCCAGGTGGGTATTTGAAATATCAGAGAGATAACTTTATAAAGTATATGATTGTCTAACCACTATGCTATGAACCTGAAACTAAAACAAAATAATATTGAAAGCAGTAATAGGCCATTAAAGTTAATCAGAAATGTATTTCATTTAAATGATTTTTCTATTACGATTATAAATTTCATTAACAAATTTTGTTGAAGTATATCCTGATGCGCTTACCAGGTCTCCTGACAGGTCATTTCTTTTACAGTTGTTTTTGTGTCAACAAACAGGGTGGGACAAAAGTAGATTTACGGTTGTTCATATGGATAATAATGTAATAATGAATAAATAATAATACACAAGTAAACTCTGTTTTTTGTGTACTCAGAACTGTTAACCTACTTTTGCCAACCCCCGTATTGCAATCATCAGTGGGCCCTGGGCATAGTAGGAAAGAATTGAGGCCACAAAGTGGCAGATTGTGGTAAAATATACCAAAGGTGTGTCTGAGGGTTAGGTGTCTGGCTATAGTGCAGGTGAGTTAAAGATGCTGGGGCTGTAGGATTGGTTTCTACACGGATTTTGGAATCTCTGAATCTGTTGGTAGAGTTGGAGTGAGACAAACTGTCACCTGTTTCTAAAGTTCTCAATGAAAGAGGGAAGTTGGTGGATGTGACTGGGACATTTATTGACTATCTGATAGAAACTGATATATATATATATTTAAACCACTTTATTGGGGTATGATTGACATATAAAAAGCTTTACATATTTTATGTATGCAACTTGATGAGTTTGCAGGTAAGCATACATTGTGAAACCTTCCCTACAATCTGTGCCACAAATGTATGGGAGGAGGTGATCTTTGGCACAGGGCTTGAAGGTTAGTGGTCTGGAAGAGCCAGGAGATTTCCAACTCCTTCCTATGATTTGGCTCTGTAAAGTGTTAGAGATGCTGTTTCTATAATAGCGTATATGTAAATATGAAAATAAAATTAATTTTGATGGAATAACTCATGATTGTACACAATGAAACATATCAAATTTTAGCATAATTTAAGTGAAGGGTATTAATAGAGAAATAACACATAAATAAATAAAATCAACTTGCATGAAATTTGTAAAGACATTTGGAGCATTGATAGGAGAAAGCATGTAATGAGATAATGTTGAATAAAGTTGCATAATAGTAATTATGGCTAAAATTATGACTTTGTATGTGAGAAATTTATTTTAAGCTTTGTTAATTATAAAATATATAACATTGTTGCATAAAATTGAAAATTAAATTCTTAATTAGTCAGTAATCCAGGTAGCAAATAAGGTTCTGTGATGATTTAAGGCTCGTGTGACTCAATTTTGAAGTATTGGTGGTAATTATTGTAATACTAATAACACATTTGCTATTTTTATATGAATCAAAAATGAACTAAGTTCTGCTTACAAAACAATATCAATAGTTATTCATCATTTGTATATCTTTTATTATATCATCTCTTAATCTAATTAGAAATACTTGTAGTACATGTAATTGGCATTATTGTCAACTTAAAAATTATTAAATGATATAATAATTTGTTTATTAAAAATGTAGAAATGTTATTAATAGTTAAATGTTTTTCCTTATAGCCTTGGGAGAAGAGCAGTTTAAGATGAAAATATTAAGTCATTGGCCATCATATTTAATTGGTAAAGTGGTAAGATATAATGGGAAATAAGATACCCCTGTTTCCTCAGACAAATAGAGGACTTTAATTTTATAGTCATTCCTCAGTGTAGCTGTTCATAATGGGAAATTATCCATGCACAACTCCATGCTTTTAACATAAAATATATCTAGCAATAAATGGGATATATGTATAGCTGTTATGCAGAAGGCAAAGGGCTTGAAATGGCATCTCAAGATCCACTGAGTCATAATAGTAAATAAAGGGTAATTGTTGGATAGCTATGCTGCCCTTCTTTTGTTCCAGGGTAATTCTGCCTGTGGGCTAACTTTTATATAAACAAAGATAATTGAACTTTTACACCTTAAAGGATATTGCTCTCTTGTACTATTTGTTTGACTGCATCTCCTCAGGGTATAGACTTGACTTGAATGTTAATTTAGGAAACATGTTCATTTTTTTTTTCTGTAAGTAGAAACAAGAGGAAGATACTCCATAATAGAACAAGCACTGGCCTTTGTTGTGGGAAAACCTTTACTGATTGTTGTGATTAGATAGGCAATACACTTAAGAGTTTAAGAACAAGGGTCCGCAGGATCTGCGTTTGAATCCCATCTCAAGGTTTGCTAGCTGGGCCTCATTTTCTTTGCTTGTAGAATGAATAATGATAGTACCTTCTTCTTGGCTGCAATTAGTGAGAATTGATTGAGGTAATAAAGTAATTAGCATGGTGGCTGGTACATGATAAGCACTCAGTATATGCCAGCTATTCTTCTTCCTCCTTTATTCATGGTGTATATTTTTTCCTAATAATTGATTGGCAGCAAAACATTTCAGGGTAGAAATTGTCTGATGGTGTTTCTCTAAGTATGTATGGGGAATTGTATAAAGTCAATTGTCACATTGTCAGATGTGCTGTAGTGGTCAGGCAGGAGAAGGGCCTTGGGATCTAAACTTCTAGATGCTTCCTTGGATTATTGCTCCTGATAGGGTTGCCAGATTCATGTTGCAAGTGTTTGGGGTTACAGCCAAACATTCTCTCTAATTTGTTAAAGACAAGCCATTGAGAAAAATTATTTGGTGAATAATATTAATTAGTACATTTTAAAGCAGGGTTTTCTATTATCCAACTGGTAATTAAATGAAATATCTAATTTTATTAAATAGTATTAGATTGTTATGCTTTTACTGTTAACTGTAGTAGAAACTAACATGAACACAAAAATCTGAGATTTGACCAACAGAATGATGCACAGGGACAGAGTCTATGGGAAATTATCCAGTGGCTTAATCTTGTTAGTGTCCTTCTCCAAATGAGAATATATTCACATAGTAAAGACTTCTAATTTTTGATATCACTGATTCATTCTTACCATATTCAGGGATATTTTCAGTTTCTGTTGGATCTTAATAAAGCCAAGCCTTTAGATTATGCATTTATGAGTTATTAAATAGAGCCACTAACTTCAAGTTGGTCCATTTACAACAGCATGGAATAAACGCACAGACTTCAGAGCAATGTGAAAAGCTTTCTGGTTGGTAGAATATGACAAAAAATTTCATCTGAGATTTCATTAACTATTTTGGAATCCACTGTTCATTAAGATTATTTTGTTTTAGTCTAAATGTTGCTAATTATTATTATTTTAAAAAGTAGAGGCCTGGTGCACAAAATTCATGTGTGTGGGGGGGTGTCCCTCAGCCCAGTCTGCACCCTCTCCAATCCGGGACCCCTTGGGGGATGTCTAACTGCCGGTTTAGGCCTGATCCTGGCAGTCAGACATCCCTCTCGCAATCCGGGACCGCTGGCTCCTAACCGCTCACCTGCCTGCCTGCCTGCCTGATTGCCCCTAACCACTCTGCCTGCCTGCCTGATCATCCCTAACTGCTTTCCCCTGCCAATTTGATCACCCCTAACTGCTCTCCCCTATTGGCTGATTGCCCCTAACTGCTCCCCTGCAGGCCTGATCGCCCCTAACTGCCTCTGCCTTGGCCCCTGCCACCGTAGCTTTGTCCAGAAGGACGACCACTGGTCGACCTGGTCTAATTAGCATAGTACCCTTTTATTAGTATAGATTAGTCAGCTCAGACAGCCATAACAAAATATCATAAATTTGTGTGGCTTAAACAACAGAAATGTATTTTTCTCACAGTTTTGGAGGCTGGAATTTGGGGTCAGGGTGGCAGCATAGCATTGTCCCATATACCAGAAAGTGGTGGATCAATTACCAGTCAGGGCACATGCCCAGGTTGCAGATTCAATACCCAGTCCAGTGAGTGCAAGAAACAATGGAACAATGTTTCTCTGTCTCTCCTTTCTTCTCTTTGAGATCAGTTAAAATGAACGATAAATAAATAATGTTTTCTAAGTATGGTTTTAACAGGAAAGACATTAGTGATCTATGAAGTGAAAAACTCATTATAACACATATATACAGCACGACCCCATTTAAAAAAATTATTGATTTCAGAGGAAGGGAGGAGAGAGAGACAGAAACATCAACAATGAGAATCATTGATCAGCTGCCTCCTGCATGCCCCTACTGAGGATCAAGCCTGAAATTTGACCAGGAATCATATCGTGACCTCCTGGTTCATAGATCAATGCTCAACCACTGAGCCCCACCAGCTGGGCCCCATTTTTATCAATACCAGGCACATGAGGTACATTGGCAAGATCTCATTCCTAGACGAAAGTCTGAAATTGCTGAAACTCCTTTGCAGTTAAGTTTCTGGATATGAATTCATTTCTGCCGATTGGATGTGCTTGTACAATATTTTGAAGGCAGAAGTGGGGCAGAGGCATCTTCCCACAGTTTGGGCTGTTTGCGGCTGGTGATCCTGTTTGCAGAGATGTGGAGGTTTCCTGCAGCGGAATCCTGGCTGTGCACAGGCAGTTGTGGCAGAGGCAGTGCCCAGTGACCTGTTTTGTGGGAGCTGGAGGGCACTTGTGGGGGCAGCATTTTCCTGATCCCTGGGTCACATCTGTGCCAGAGTGTTCTAGAATTCATTTGTGGCTGAGGGGGCAGCTCCTCCTGCTGGGCAGGGAGTTTTTCCTGGGGGCCCAGCCTAATACCCACTCCTCCAGCTTTCCGATGATTTCCCAGGAACCAATTCCCTGTGCTAAATTCTTTCCTGCCTAAAATAGCAAAGATCTAAAAACATTTGGATCCTCTGCTTTCATTGAAAACAGTGCTGCACAGGGTCAGGTCTGAGAAGTGGGTGAGGTGTTGCGGAAGGCTCCCTTCTTTGAGTCTCAGCTTCCTCTTCTGTAGAACCGAGACCAAAGATTATCTGTTCATAGTTGCTGAAGACCATGGCAGCTGTGTTTTCTGAAGATGGCCACAACATGTCCCATCCCTTCTGTGTCCTGGCCACTTTTCGCCATATCCTCTCTCTTGAAGTGGGGCTGACCTCTGAATTCTGAGGCCAAGGCTGAAAAGCCGCTGGGGTTTCCAGCTCCGGCACTGCCCATGCCGCTCAGGGCTCTGTCTAGCGCAGGGCCTTGCCATTCTGGCTCGCTTCCCCTCCTGTCTGTGGCCCAGCGCCTCAATGCACATCATGGCCCACCTGCTGGTGCTGCTGGGCCCAGCAGGTGGGTTAAGAGCCCACATCGGCCTTGTACCTCCTGGTTCCTGTGTGCCGCTAGAAGTCCAGGTGCTGTGCATGGCCCACAAGGACTGCTGTGGCCACCAGGAGAGCCTCCCCAACCCAACCCCGACTCCACTTCCCAACTCCTGAGTCCACTTCCGCCAAAGGAGAGCTTTGCCCATGCAGCTGCCTGAGACTGAGACCGAGCAACTCCAAGGTCCCTGGACCCCAAATTTCTGCCAGCCAAGGTGGTTGGCTGGCTGGCCCTGCTTTAATCGGGGTGTTGGGGGAGATCGGCCTGGGTCAGGCTGGTTTGCTGGCCACAGTGAGTGTCATAGTGACCAGTCATTAGGTCGTTATGGTCGTGTCGGCATTGGTCTCTGGCTTTTTATATATATACTAGAAGCCCGATGCACGAAGATTCGTGCTAGAATGGGCTTTCCTTTCCCTGGATGACTGCACCACCTTTCCACTCCGGCCCAGCCCCTTTCTGCTCAGGCCCTGGAGCTGCCTCTTTTCGCTCTGGGAGCCGCCTCTTTCTGCTTGAGAGCTGCCTCTTTCCGCTCCAGCCCCGCCTTCCCACGCTGCCCAGAGGACCTGAGAGACCGGGGGTGGGGCCATGGTGACGACACAAGCGTCCTGCCTGCCCCGTCACTTGGCGCCTGTGTATGCAAATTAACCGCCATCTTTGTTGGGTTAATTTGCATATCACTCCTGATAGGCTGGTGGTGTAGCGGAGGTACAGTCAATTTACATGTTTGTCTATTATTAGGTAAGATATATAGATAGATAGATAGATAGATATGTTTTTATTTTTTTGAGAGAGAGGGAGGGAGAGGGAGAGAAACTTCAATGATGAGATAGAATCATTGATTGGCTGCCTCCTGCATGCCCTCTACTGGGGATAGAGCCCATAACCTGGGCATGTGCCCTGAGTGGGAATTGAACTGTGACTCCTGGTTCATGGGTCAACACTCAACCACTGAGCCATGCCAGTTGTGCAATGTTGCTAATTATTGATTCATAAAATTACTATTCATAAAATTATATGATAGTTGCATGTCCTACCTGTTGAAAATGTGAAATATTACTTGTCTGCAATAATTACTTGTCTGAGAGGAAAGACAGTCTGGAGATCAATGGGCACTTACAGTCTCTGGAAAGTATGATTTGTAAAGGGTCAGAGGGGTGTGGCAAAAATGTCCACTGGTTCAAGAAGGGACAATAAATGTTTCGTTCATGTTCTGATTTTTAAAATCTGGGCTTAATGTGCTTACTTTTTAGCTGTGGTCCCAGGGCAATACTTTAGGTAATCTAGGCCAAATGTTTAATTTGTTTTTATTACAAACCTTCAAAGAAGGTTTAAATTAAATTATATATTTGGCAACACTAAATATATTTAGTGTATTTGCTATTTTAATAAGAGCATATATTTTGAATGCAAATTAAGACTATATTTAACAACTGGTAGTCTTACACTGGTGCTGCTCTTCTGGAAAGCAGTTTGACAGCACATGGTTAAAATGTGTTTCTCTCTCTTTCTGATCCTTCTACTGGTTATTTATATTGGAAAATTTTTTATAGAGACCAGCCATTCAGGGTCATGAACAAGAATGTTAATTGTAGTGTTTGTTGTAATAGCTGGGAGTTGAGACAATCTGGTGTCTGTAATTGAGGGAAAGGTAAGGAAAATTTGGAGATAATACATTATGGAATAGTTTGTATCATTAGGAATAATCAACTGAATGCATATAAAGTGACTTGGATAGCCTTTAAAAACATAAGGTAGAGTGAAGACAGGTAGAAAGAAAATGAGGTATATAGCACAATACCATGTAGGCATCTTAAAAATACATGTACCAAACAATTTTATATATTTTACTGGAACACATAAAAATGAAAGAGTTTATATTGAACACATTAGCATATTAAACACATAATTAGCTCTTAGATTTCTTTAAATAAATAGGTTGTTTATCCATAGCTACATGTGAATTTACAGGTAATCATTTACAAAATCAAGGTAAAAAGAATGATGGGGTGAGTTACAATATAGACAGAGGAACAGATACATAGATTAGAGAATCCCAAAGTGGACCTACCCAACTATGTCTAACAGATAGGTGTAAATGCCATTCAATTTAGGAAGGATATCCTTTGCAACACATTGTGCTGAGGAATTGGATATCAATAAGCAAAATATCATTCTAATATTTTGGTATTGCAGTGTCTAAATATTTCAGCCAAAAGATTTTCACAGGTTCTGCCTTTCCTGCTTTAATTTAGAGAATCTCTTTAATCTTTCCCTTAGGCAAAAACTATTAAATAAGTCATCTATGTGATTCTTTTGAGTATTTCACCAAATCTAAATCCTGCATATCATAGACATTTTCAATTTCAGTGCATTCTAGTAGAGTATACTTTTTTTCAAATAAAAATAGTAGATTTATCAAAGGATTCTTCCCACAAGTTAACCAAATAAAATTTAAATCATGACTATTATTTGAGACCCAGTGTTTAATTTATTCAATTCCCTTCTTGCTTTTATTTTTAATATAGGCACATTTCAATGCTTTTTTGTTTCATATATTTTTAAGAATTAAAATATATTAAAAATTTAAAAAAGCTGAGTTTTTTTTTTCTTATACATTTGTCAAATATTTTGATTTATAATGCCAGGTGATTTCTTCTGATTGTAGGATGTTCAGTTAGGCTAGTTAATAGTCTGAGGGAGAGAAAAGACAACGGAGTGAATTTTGACAGTGATAATAGAGAATAGAGGAGAAAGAGATCTAAGTATATTTAGAAGAAAAATTTTAGAAGACTGGATAACTGAATGACTATGGAGTGGAACTAGAAAGAAGGAGGCTAGGATAAACACTGAGTCTTGCAAGAGAATACATTCATGGACTGATTTACAATGTCTTCATTTTTCTTATTTCTATTTTAGTTTTTAATATAGTTCTTTTGAAAGTTTTATTCAACTCTATGATATGGGTAAGCTACTATAGAGAACTCCTCCACTCCTTTGTTAATATTTATTTAATATATATCAAATGCTGGACACTACTATATTCTGGAAGTCTTTGATTTGCACCGTTTTTTGTTAGCTGAAAACCATGCATATCTGAATTGGGTTCTTGCTTTACAGGGCTCCATTGATCTAGTTACCCAAGAACAGTGCAAAACAGGGACTGCCTGCTTTTCATTTAGAGATAGGACTGAAAATTATTGACACCCCAAATGGCAAGCTCAGACTCTCTAATTGCGGGTTCTTGTTCTATGAAGTCTGAAGAATAAAATTCTCAGACTAAAAGATTTTAAGCAGAAGTTTGGAAGTTTATTGCAAGCATATACAAACTCCCCCTGGGGAGGGGTCCCCAAAATGGAGAGCCTTGCTCTTTCTCTAAAATGGGAAAAACTGGTCCCGTGAGTCTCTTTGTCTATGGGTTTATAAATGTTTATAGTTTCTTTGTTCATTCCACTTTCTAATTGGACCCTTCCTTATTCTGTGTCCCCCATTCTTTACTAATTGGACACTTTCCCCGTATGGTATCAGTTTTAAAGTTTCAAAGCTCACCCAGTGGCCCCTCTTCTTCTTCCCCTTATCTTGTAACATTCTTGTAAACAATCTGGCGGCTTGGAGCTGTCTCTGCCCATCAGGTATGCATCCTTCTCCCATGGATCCCCTTTCCCTAAAACTGCCTCTCCTGTCTCTAAAACCCTTTCATTATATCTGCTTTCAAGAAGCTAAAAATCTTTTTGTGGGAAACTGACACATGATTACTGTTCAGTATGCTGTGATGGAGTTAAGATCTCATAGAGAAGACATTTGATGTGGATTGCTGGTGAAGGAGGTTGGGGGTAAAAAGTTTTGAAAATGGTGATGTTAGCGTTAGCTGTAGAACAAGGATCAGGTAATTTCTGCCTTAGAGATAGAGTGTGGAGAGCTCACTGGCCCATAGGGACACAGGGAAGGTGGGGAGTTTTAGGAAGTAAGCCTGAAGATGTGAAATCTCTTTTAGTTATTTTAATTTCCCAGGAATGTGTTCCTCTTTTCTCACTCCTAATTTTGCTTCTCTCTGTTCTTACTCTTTTTTTCTTATGTTTTCCTTCCTTTTTTATGTTCTCCTTCCTCCCGTTCCTTTCTCTAGTTTCCTCTCTTTGTCTTATTATCATTGTCATAATCAGTGTTTCATCCATGTTTATGCTATTTTTCAAGCGTATTCTTTACTCTTAGTAAATAGTTATACTTTATCTTCTTGTTTTCAATGAAGTCTAACTTAATATTTTAAAATTCTCTCTTGATACCTTTTAAAAATTTTCTTTCATAAGTTTTTGATTTCTTAAGATAGTTATTAATACTTTGAACATTTTAAGTTTTCTTATTTGATAATGAAAATATTTTAGGGGGTACATTTTTCTGTGATTATAGCTTTACTATATATAGCATATAGATTTTAGTATGAAATCTTTGTTTTAGATAGTCTGAAATTTAGTTTTGATTTTCTCTTTTGAGGTTATCTAGACCGTTTTTGGTTAGGCTTGACTAGGTTTATTGTAGTTCTAATGACCCCAAAATATCTGGCTCACATCCACGAAGCAGTTGCATGTCCTTTCGATGTAGGTGACGGTTCTTCCTGCCCAGGCTGAAAGAGCAGCCCTGTCTGAGATGACGGTGCTCTGGTGGCAGAGGGTAAAGAAGATGGTCTTGGCTGCCTATGTATCTTCCTACTTCCAGTAACATTTCATCTGCCAAAGCAAGTCCTGTGGTGCTTGCCAACGCTCCCACAAGGAGGGCAGACCATATTTTATAGGAAAATGCAATCTACCCTAGAGAATGTTGGTATGGGTTGAATTATGTCTGTCCCCCCCTTCGCCCCCGCCTGCCCACCACCACAAAGATATGATGGCATCCTAACTTCAAAGTAACTTTATTTGGAAATAGTCTTTACAGACGTATTCAAGTTCAAATGCAATCATTAGTTTGGACCATAATCCTAGATGACTGATAACTTTATAAAAAAGGGAAAATTGGACAAAGAGACAGACATATGAATGGGAGAACACTAACTACAAGCCAAGGAAGGCCTGAGCCTATCAGAAGCTCGGGAAGACACATGAGACAGATTCTTGTTCACAGCCCACAGAAGGAACCAACCCTGTCAACATGATCTTCGGCCTCTCGTCTCCAGACTGTGAGACAATACAGTTCTGTTGTGTGAGTTACCTAGTTTGTGGTGCTTTGTTACTACAGCCCCAGGAAAGTAATACAAATACATTTCAAAAGCTTTAAGATATGTCTGATCAGATTCTTCTTATTTATTTCTAATTTTATTACATTTTAATTAGAAAATTTAACCAATAAGATCTCTATAATTCAATATTTACGTGTGTGTTTTTTTCATGGTTAGAATCATTGTCAGTTTTACAACGTTATTTCAAATAGAAAATTTTCCATGTGAAAAATTTCACTCAAATTTCAGAGGTTATCATATGGTTTTTCTTTTCTATTCAGAAATTTAAATAACAGTTTGACATTCTTGTAGTTTACTGCATAGGGTTTTGTACATTTTAATTACTTAATAATTCAGATTCATCTTCCCCAAAAAGAAGTATCTTAGGTTTTGAAGCCTGCCTTTATGTTAAATTATCACTTGTTTTATTTAGTTGCAGAGATCAGAATGGTATAAAATATACTAGGTTGATTGTCATTGTAAATGTTTTCTTTCAGTGTCTTATCCAGGAACATGCTATTTTTTTCTCTCATTCTTTCTTTCCCTTTCTCTTGTTTTTCACTAAAGCAGCACAGCGATTTTCTTCAGACAGCTCTCTCGAAGGCCTGTCTATAAGACCCCTCCATCTCTCTCAAACCAGTCCCTTAGGAGGTATAGGAAAGTGCTCAGTACTACTGACATCTCCTTTTCTTTACAGATGGGGCTAGGCTGATAGTGATATCACAGCTTGGCTGGGAAAGGAAATGAGGAAAAGAATTAGACAGGAGAAGGAAGATGGAAAGTAATAGATTTCATGCTGCTTTATTCTCAGGAAAAATTTAGATGCCATTGGAAGGCATATTGAATTTACGTACAAGATTTGTGATCTACCGAAATCATCTGCATTATTCTGAATTGTGCAAAAATTATTTTATGACCTGATCTTGGGTCAGATAAGAGAATGGTTCTAACTGCTGTCTGTTTTGCTCTTTTTATCTCAAACACTATGACCTTGATGCTGTTTTAACTTACATGCTTATACAAGTAGTAGTGTCTAAAATAATTAATATAACCAATTTTGTGTCTTCAGGATTAGCTCTTTGCAAATAACAAGCAAGCTTGTGTAAGAAACTGGAGCAAGTCTTTCCAGTTGGACTATATTAGAATTCCATCTACATTTTAATTTGGTTCCTGCTGTGTGGATATATTAGACTGAATCTATTACCTGGCTCAATGGTCCTCTCAGACAATTTCCCTTTCTCATTCTGATTTTATTGTAAGTGATCATCAACATACTGTAGAAGTCTGCTAATCCAATTTTGATCACTCCTATGAGGCACAGATGACTACGACCTTACATAAAAACAAACACACACACACACACACACATACACAAACAAAAACAACAAAAACAAGAACAATAGAAGTATTGTGATGTTGAATAGATTACATTTTTATTAAAGTTGCTAATAATGGAGTGTTTTTGTGAGATGTTATACTTGGACATTTCTTCTTTACTGATCCTTCTTTTGGGTGTTTTGCAGAAGATTCTAATAGCCATCACCCCTTTGGGGGCAGGACCTGGTTTTATAGTTAACATTTCTGCTTTATGTTTAATGTTATTTTTCCGGGTGATCATGAACCACCTGCTGTTTTTTCGTTTGGAGATAACGTTTCCCTGAGTATTTATTATAATTTCAGTTTTAAATATAGTGTTTTCATGCATTTAATACATTTAATCCTTACTGTGAAACAGATTAATGGACCTTTAATGTAAAGCTTAGGAACATTAATTTAGTTCACTCTGCCTTACTTAACTGTGTTGCAGCCTTACTAGGGTATACTTTTTCAGGACATGTCTACAAGTTAAGAGAGAGGATGTCAGATGTAGCATGGCATTCCATTTTTTATGCTGTCCAACAATTTGATGAAGGGTACCTTAGGGAAAAATAAATAGTAGTTTTTCATTCCATTTGCATTTAATTCCATTCCTGACTTGAAGGTCTCATCTCCAGCTTCCAAACTGTCCTGCATCACCTTGGGTCTGATATCTTGTGTTGACCCCTCATCCTGACTCTAAGTAAGATCATGTCTTCATATCTTCATCATTCCTCTTCCTATTTTTCCTTCTTTGCATGTTTTATTCTTAATATAGTTCCTGTCTCTTGGCTATCTGCTATATTTATTTCTACCTGGATACCATACTAACACGTTCAATGTTATGATTGAATGTAAATTTCTCATCCTTTTCTCAAAACAACTTTTCATCTCCACTTCCCCATCTCTGTACTTGGTATCACAGAGTCCTAGGCTCAGAACTTCAAAGCTGTCAGTGACTCATATCTCTTGTTTCCCTTCCACATGTCAACTAAAAACAAAGTTCTCTCAAACTCACTACTTCCTTCCTGTTCCTCTTGACACTTTTTCTTTTTTACTGCAACAGTCTCTTGACTGGACTAGCTCTGCTGGTCCAAAGTAACCTCACAGATTATGATATTATAATATTCATGTGTCATTCTCTAATTTAAAATTATTTAGTACTTTGCAGTTTCTTCTGCTTAAAATGTTTTATAATATTCATAGCTTTAGATGTCCACCATAATCTCTGTTATAGCTATTCACAATTAGTTCTTACTCATTTCACATCATTTTTTCCACCAGCAGGTCCTGTTCCCAGAGTTGTCTGTTCACTCAGTATTGTTACCTTCTTAAGAACAGGAGTTATGCCTTACTTTTATAACCATCTTCCTATAGACTGCATTTTTGAGTTCTCCCTCCCCAATTCGTATGTTGAAACCTGATCTCTAGTGTGATGGTTTAGGAGGCAGAGCCTTTGGGAGGTGAGATCATACGGATGGAACTCTGATGAATGGGATGAGTGCCCTATGAAAGAGGTCCCAGAGAGCTCCCTCACCCTCTCATCATGTGAGAATGCAGCATGAACATGGCCACCTAGGAAGTAAGAAGCAGTCCTCACCAAATGCCATATTGCCAGGTCCTTGATCTAGGACTTTCCAGACTCCAGAACTGTACGAGGTACTATATTTCTCCTGTTTTTTTTTTTTGTTTTTTTTTTTTTTTTTTAAATATATTTTATTGATTTTTTACAGAGAGGAAGGAAGAAGGATAGATAGTCAGAAACATCGATGAGAGAGAAACATCGATCAGCTGCCTCTTGCACACCTCCTACTGGGGATGTGCCCGCAACCAAGTTACATGCCCTTGACCGGAATCGAACCCGAGACCTTTCAGTCCGCAGGCTGACGCTCTATCCACTGAGCCAAACCGGTTTTGGCTATTTCTCCTGTTTTTAACTACCCAGTCTCTGGTGTACTCTTATAGCAGCCAAAATGGATTCAGGCATGTTTCTGTCACTTTCCTCAGCAGAGTGTCTAATCTATGATAGATGCTTGGTTACTGTGATTTTTTTTAAAAGAGTCAGTCCAGGTTATCTTTTAGCTCTCTTATTTTATGACCTTACATAATTTACCAAATGTCTCTGTGTCTCAGTTTCTTCATCTGTAAAGGGAATTAAAATTATTTTAACCTAAAAAAATTGTTATGAGGACTAAATGAGGCAACACATGTACAGGGCTTTGAAAGAGTGACTGATATATAGTAAGTATTCAGTAAGGTATCTATATGATTTTGTGTATGTGTCATATCTTTGTAGGCTAATGTTACTAAGAACATTTACAGTAGCATGGCTTATGTAGAGAGGAAAAATCTTAGTTGGGGAATTCTGTGTTTTATTTTATTCCTAGTCATCATCAACATGTGGGTTTTTTTTGTTTTTTGTTTTTTGTGTTTTTATTTATTTTATTTAGATTTATTTATTTATTTTGTTTTTGTTATTTTTTGTTTATTTTTATTTTTTATTGTTTGAAGTATTACAAATAGTAGTACATATGTCTCCTTTTTTTCCCCATTGACCTCCCCCCGGCCTCCCCTACCCCCCAGCACATACCTTTACCTGCCCCCCCTCCCCCCCGCAGTGTCTTGTATCCATTGGTTATGCTTATATGCATGCGTACAAGTCCTTCGGTTGATCTCTTATAGCCCACCGTCCCCCACAACCTCCCCTGCCTTCCCGCGGTAGTTTGACAGTCTGTTCAATGCTTCTTTGCCTCTGTATCTATTTTTTCCCCATTTCTTTCCTTTAAAAAATCTTGCCTCTGCAAACTAGAAATAAACATATAATAACAAAAAATGTTTGAGTCCCAATTTCAATGTCCAACAGTTCTGAGTCCCCATTTCAATGTCAAACAGTTCCTTATGTGTACATGTCAGCAATGATATCTGGATGGTGGGCACATGGTGGCAATGCAGGTCCGACCCTCTCTGGTTTGGTCCTAGGCAACCTACAGTGACGCACAGCTGCTGACTGCTAGCATGGCAAGGTGTCGTCAGCGTCTTCCATCTCTGGACTGTTTCTCCTCTTGTCTTTGTGGTTGGAGCAAACCTGTCAATTCCTCTCTGTTGCGGGAATCCACATGGTCTTGGAGTTATTTTCTGAAAATGTACAAACATATTCTCGACCAAAAGTTAATAAAGGAATCTTTTCTATATAATTGATTTGGGATCCTTTTTATTTTTGCCCAAACGATTTTCCTTTGTGTGTGTGTGTTTTTAAAATGTTTTTATTGACCAGAGAGAGAGAGGAAGGGAGAAGGAGAAAGAGAAACATTGATGAGAGAGAACATTGATGGCTGCTTCCTGCACACCTGTCCTCCACTGGGAATTGAACCTGCAACCTGGGCATGTGCCCCAACCAAGTTGACTGGGAATCGAACCAACAACTTCTCAATGCATGGGAGGATGCTCAACCAACTGAGCCATACTGTGTCTATTTATATATACATAAATATTTTGTCTTGTTAAATGAACTGGTATCTGAAAATATTGATAAAGTACTGATTTTAGTAGGAATACTGAATTACTAAAAGTTTGTAAAATTAATAATATTACTTATTAATAATGGAATGACTACTCTTAACATCACTATTACCACCATCATTTACTTAACACTGATTATTTGTCACTTGAATTTTTTAAACTACAATTAATCCACTAAATACTAGGTAAAATATATTAAAAATATGCATACAGAAACTATTACCACAGAGTGTATACTTGTCAAATGATAATGAAACTTATCCTTATAAAAGTTATCTGGTGGGAAAGTTGTCCATTTACCTCTTATATTACTCATACTTCTTAAGCTTTTCTATCTCTCTCCCCAATATTATCACAGATATTTTTGTCTATTAAGCTTAGAATTTTCTTGTAGTTGTTCTTTTCACTTCCAGATTTTTTTCTCCCATCACCTTTAATGTATGAAAGATAATATTTAAAATAATTGAAGATTTAAGTGGCCTTCTCTAGAATCTGGTAATATTTTTTAAACATACTTTGTTATTTTGAAAAATTACTCCTTAATAATAAGAAGAATCTGAGATTTACTGTTTTTTTTTTCTTAGCAGATTAGAACAATATATCTGCAGGCTGACCTTGGGCCTTGGCCATTGATCACATAAAAGTGAAGAGTTGGGAGAATGAAGGATATAATTTCACTGTTGAATTTAATTGAGGGAACATTTGTTTAATATTTCTTCTGGACCTGAGACTGCAAGGTGCTAAAAGTTCAGGAACACAGACATAGGTCTTTCCTCCATGACTGTCATATTCAGGTAAGGAAGATAATGAATAATCACAGTGGAGAGGGGTCAGCACTATAATAGACATATGGATCAGACAGTGGAGTGACTGGCTTTAAAAAAGAAACTTGACCAGGGCTGGTTGTAGAATGTTTTCTAAGTTCACTTTTTTTTTCATTTTAATTATAATTTGGTTGTTATATTTCTTTTTATTTTCATATATTTGATATTAAGCACAAATATATTTTTTTCTGGCTGCTGTGAAATTGTTGTACCAAATCTTCTTAGTCATGACACAGTCATATAACTCACTGTAAACTTGAGTTTTATCTCCTTCGCAGGTGATATTGAGAGTCTGGCATCCATCAACAAAGCTACAAACCAGAATATTACTAGCAAAGAAAAGAAGCTTAAACAGGCAGTTCAAAATTTTATTTATACTCCAGGAACAGTAAGGAACCTGTTTATGACAGCTATTTCTCTCCTTTCAGGCTAAGATGCTTCATCTTTTAGTGATGTTAGTTGAGCAAGGATACCATGGAGAAATAGTTTTCTTTTTTTTCCTAGAGCACTCTAGGCTATCAATTTTATAGAGTCTGCATAATTCTCGACAAGAAGGTAGTTTGAAGCAAGTCGTTATGATTAATTATTGCTCGTTAACTGAATCTTCCCTCTGCATGAAAAAATATTGTAGTCTTTTCCCCTCATTCTAAAAATTGTGCTGTTTCCATTAAAATTTAAATGCATTTTGGGAAGTTGGAAGTTGAGAGGCCTAGGGTGGACTGTGGGGGAAAAAGGGATGTTGTAAGCTGTGCTTATGTACTATTGTGCTGATGCTATTGTGATTTTTTAGTTAAATCAGTTTGCTCAACAGAAAAATCCTATCTAATAAAGAGGGAATATGCTAATTGAGCCTCATGCTGTCGCAAAGATGGCGGCGCCCACAGCCAATAAGGAGGGAATATGCTGATTGACTGCCTGCCTTCAAAGATGGCAGCACCCACAGCCAATAAGGAGGGAATATGCTAATTGACTGCCATGCCCTTAAAGATGATGGTGCCCACAGCCGCAAGATGGCAGCACCCAGTCCTCTCAGCCCCCCAGCCGCCCAGGGCCAGCCCGAGGCGCAGGCAAGCCTCAGCTGTCAGCTGCCCAGCGCCCAGGGCTGGCCCGAGGTGCAGGCAAGCCTTGGATGGTGGCTGCCCAGCCACCCAGGGCCACCTGAGACTCAGGTAACCAGGGTCGGCTGAGGCTTGCACTGCCGGCAGTGGCAGCAGCAGAGGTGTGATGGGGGTGTTGCCTTCCCCTGATCGCCAGGTTGCTTCCTGCCCCTGAGGGCTCCTGGACTGTGACAGGGGGCAGACTGGGCTGAGGGACCCCCCTCCAGTGGATGAATTTTCATGCACCATGCCTCTAGTTTATATAATAATTCATTTGTGATAAAAATAGTTTACATATTTGTACTTTATAAATCCACTTTCTTCTTGGTAAGAGGCCTTGGTCAATATATACTAGAAGATCTTAGAAGAATATACCAAAAATCTTCATGCCCTTGAACTCCAATCACTTTCTTGTATTTACAGGTTATTAACTAAAATATTAACTTGGTTTATCAATATCTACCTAAAGAAAAGTAACAGTCAGTTTTTTTCACCTTCTTTCTTTACTTATTTAAAGAAGGAGATATAGACTTTTTCATGTGGTTATATGAGTAATTCTTCCTGAATAGTTGAGCCAAAATCTATCAATTTCTCAGTCTCTCTCTACATCTACTATTGAGAGTCTGATACATATGATTATGTTCATGTAAATAATGAAAGTAATGTAACAAAATGTGCTAGACTCCAACTTACAGGCAAAATTTGTCTATAACAATTTAGGATGGCTATTTCTAACAATCTTTTGCTAAAAAGAAAGGGAAAAAAATGATTGCTAAGCATTGTTATGTTAATGAGGCCACTATTTTTAGGGACTTTCACAGTTATAGGGACATTTTTAGTTATGAATATTTTGATAACAGTGGTAGTAGGAACGAAAGGCATATGTGATTGACAGGTGTTATTTTGCTATTAAAACACTTAGCATGGATGATACTGCTATTAAAGTTTGTACCATACAAGGCCATAAAAAGATAATATGTAGATCCTTTGTTTAATGTCCCTAATTCATAGCATATAAACAAGAAGAAATCAAGTACCAAAGAAATAGGACATAGAGAAAACAGATATTAAATGTTGTAAAGAGTTTAACTGTAACTTAAAATATTGTGAGTAGGGTTACTTATTATTCCCCTTCAGAGAAGTTGATGTTAATGTACATTTTCTTTTACAGTATTCTTTTAGCATAGTTTTATGCCAAAAACTATATTCCAGCTGTTTCTTATTTCATCCCTCTCCTATGCTGTTTGTAAATATTTTCTTAATAGCCACATTATGGTCACTTTGGACACATTTCATATAGTGGTATATATGAAACTATATAAACTTGAACATAAAAATGAAACATAAAATGAAAAATAAAGCAGTTAGTAGGTGATGTTAATATGATTATCATGTGTTTCTCTGTGAGAGATCCCATTCTGGTAAGAAAAATGTCTTGGTGTTCTTTTATATTTAATCTAATTAATTAATCTATGTATTTATTTTTAGTGTGGGAGAAATTGTGTAAAAATAAAGGTACAAAAGGATATGGTTTAATCAATGAATAATTGCTGTATAACAAGCAACCACAAAAATCTCAGAGGTGTAGGGCCTTAGCATTTACTTGTTGCTCACATGTCTGCAGATCAGTTAGGGTTTGGCTGATCAAGGCTTGGTTCTTCTTGGCTCGGCTCTGAATTCTGGGTTGGGCCTATGAAGGTCTATTCCAGGCTTTGGCTCTCAGGGATGTGCTTAGATTTGTTTCCTCTGTGCTCATTTTGGGGCTCAGATCTAATGAAAGTAACTACTTAGGAGAAAACTCTTCTTATGGTTGTTGGCAGGAGTGTAGAGAGAAAGTTGGAACTTTTGGTACCTGTTAAAGATGCGACTCACAGCTGGCCCACTGTCACTCATGTCTGTATTCTATTGTTCAAAGCAGTTCAATGGATGAGAGAATATATTTCGGCAGGGAACGAATGCTTGCTGAACAGTGCTAATCTACCACATGAAAAATGTAAAAAATGAAAAAGTACAACTCAAACATTTTTAAGAACTTGGAATATATGTATCTCTTAATGGTAACAATCTCTATCACTCATCAAGCACTGAAATTGGTGTGCACTATGCTAAAAGCATGCCTGCATCGCCTTAGGGCTTTTTCAACCATGGCACTACTGACATTTGGAGTCCGTGTCCCCTTTGTTGTGGGAGGTTGTCCTGCGCACTGTAGGATGTTTAGCAGCATCCTGGGCCTTTACTCACTAGATGCCAATAGCACCTTCCCCCTCTCAGCCAATACAGCCCAAACTGTCCCCACACATTGCCTTACTAGTATGTCCCCTGGGAAGCAAAATCACCCTCCATTGAGAACCACTGACTTCTCTTGTGCTGGTGTTTTTTGAAATTGGGGATCACTTCATTTTACAGATGAAGACATTTAGGCTCAGAAAGACTACTTGACCTATAGCTACATTGAGGTAAATAACAGATTTGGGATTAAAATCCAGACCTAATTCCAAAATACATGGGTTTGACCATATTGCTAAAGGCTAATAAAGAAGATGCCTTTGAATTGGGTTTTCCTTTAACAGTGGGGCCAGAAAAGGCAATTACAATGAGTAGACCATAAGGTCTATAAAAGGTATGCTCAGGGAATTATGAGAGAATGGTGAGAACACAGCAGGATCACTCTGCTCACACTAATTGAGGCAAGCAGTTGCAGGATTAGCTGAACTACTAATAGGACAAATGATTACGCAGAAAGAAGACAGGATGGGTCTCACTAAGCAGAGGCCACAGTACATAGAGTCATATATACAAAGAATGCAAGAAAGCAGAGATGGCTGAAGCAAAGAATGTGGTGGAAATGAAGTTAGAGGCCAAGCCAACTGACAAGTGATTTGTGCTGTGCTGTGGATTCTGAACTTGAATCCTAAAGGCAGTGTTGGACACACACAGGGATTTTAAACAGGGAAATTACAGAGTCATATTTGAGTTTTATAACATCACTGTCCTCCTGTGAAGGATGGATTAGAAGGGGGATTATAGATGACAGGAAAATGTGCTATAGAAGCAAGAACATTTTGTGCAAGGATATATATTGAAGTATTAAGAATATTTATCTTTGGATAAAGATTATGGTTTTAATTTTCCTTTCTATTATCTTTAGTTTGAACGTCTCTGCAGTAAAATTATATTGCTTTTGTAATAAGAGATACATTTCATTAAAAAAATAAGGACACTGTAACAATTTAGACCACAAATGATGAGACCCTGAACTAAAGCAGTGGCAGGAGTGATTGACCTGAGAGTGAGGTTGGGGGTCACACTGTCAGGGCTTGGAGTCACAAATTTGTGGGCTTTGCTGAGGGGAAGGGAAGAGTCCAAGAGGCTCCTTGGGGTTCTGGCTTTAGCAGGTTATAGAAAAGAGCATTTAAGAAAATGGGCCAACGGTTTAGGGGAGAGCATAAATTCTGTGTTCCATGTGGTATGCGTGACATGCTTCTGATCATCTACTTGAGGAGGTACTGAGGTGTCCACTGAAAAGGGGAGTCCAGTGTTCAGGACAGATTTTGATGGAGATAGAGATTTGGGAATAGCCAAAAGATAGATTTATCTTTCATGGTGAAATTGACCAGGAAAATGTAAAGGTTGGACAAAGAAAAGGGCTGCAGATGGATTCCTGGTGTGAAAATGAGGCACACACAAGGGGCTTAGCGAGTGTCCAGGCAGAGCAGTGTCAAGATCTCAGAGGAATGGAGTAGGACACTAAGATGACTAAGTGAGGCCAAATGTGATGCCCGCATTCCTTTATGTCTGGCATTTAGGTCTTTAGAAACCAGGGCAAAAGTCATTTCAGAGGGACTGGTGGTTACAGTTAGAAGTTCAATAACAGTGAGTTGTGGTAACAAAATGGAAGTCTTGAGAAAAAGCCAGTCTTTTAAGACATTTGCTTTAAAAATAAAATGGGAAAGAGGATGGTCTTTTGATGCACAAAAAGACTCTCTATGTTATCCATGGTTCTTTCATATGGAAAAATTTCCTGAGCAGATTTGGAGAAAAAAGTATTCATATTTAGATGACATAATTCAATGTAAAAGGAACTTTTAATATGAAAATTGTCTGTTTTGAGAGGTTTTTTTTTTCCATTTCATTTCACTATTGAACTTATCCATATTTTAAAAAGTCATGGAAACTTGAGGAGAAAAATTTAATCTTTATAAGTGAAATGTAGCATTACTCTTTTCTTTGAAGAAGGAAATCAATCCATTAAAATTATAAGAAAGGTATCCTTTTGAAGGGCTTGCCTGGTGTGTGCATTCACAAATTTAATCTGTATCTCCAAATAATTACTTAAATATGTTATTAACATGAATAATTTCCCACTTATTTCATTTGACTCTCTTCTCTTCCCTCAGTTATTTTTGCCCCTGGTTATCTTATTTTTTTCTAGTGCTAAAAATATATAGATAATGAAATATAATTATTATTATTTAATATATAACGTAGGCCATTTAATACATTACCAGTTAAGTATTGTAGTTTTAATCATCCAAATTTTTATTTACCATATGTATTACTTCTTAATTGTTTACCACATTTGTATTTTGAAACCTTTATTTAAAAAGTTTGTTGCCCTGACCAGTTTGACTCAGTGGATAGAGCATCGGGCTGTGGACTGAAAGGTCCTGGGTTCGATTCCAGTCGAGGGCATGTACCTTGGTTGCAGGCTTGATCCCCAGTAGGGGGCATGCAGGAGGCAGCTGATTGATGTTTCTAACTCTCTATCCCTCTCGCTTCCTCTCTGTAAAAAATCAATAAAAATATATTTTAAAAAAGTTTCTTTCTATAAACACTTGGATTTTGAATGCTCATAGAAATATATTTTTATTATTTACTTTTTTTTCTTTTAATGTAATTGATGTATAATGATGAGAGAAACAATAATATAGAAATCAGCTATGAATCAGGAGTATTGAGTGTAAGTCAATAGATTTGTTCACTAACAATGTGATTTTGGTCATGTCATTTATCTTGCACTTTAATAATTTTCATTTGTTAGACATTTTTGAGATTTTAGTACTCTTAGTCATTTATATTTGAAAACTAAATCTTATTCCATGAGAGCATCTAACCTTTCATTAAAGGAGTGAATTTTAAAATGGGGGAAGAGGTACATGGTTGTGGAAAATGAAATAATATAGTTGAGTAGAGACCTAATTGTACACTGTCTGTGTTTCTGGGGAAGGGCATGCCTTCAGAATCCTTTGACAGCAATTATGAAGTGTTTGGGCTACTGAGGGTAAAAGTAAAGAGAAACAGGATCTGGTAATAGATAATAGAAAAAGAGATGGAAGGCTGGTAAAGCTTACAACTTCACTAACACTATAGTCTACTTAAAAGTTTTATTATGGCTACTGCATACATATTTGAGTCATGCAGTTTAAATGCAATTGTTGGTTTTGTAATAGGAAATGAGCAAATTCCCAATGCAAGTTCTTAGGAATAACAGGAGATTCAACAAAATTGCTGAATTAAATATAGTATAGCTTCATTTTCTAAATTCAGCATACCTGCCAATACTAATTGACAATCCTAATATATAAAAACCCTGGGTCTGTCGTGACTGGAGGCTCGACCAACCAGAAGTCAGTCCTGCAGTCAGTGCTGGGTTGCTGTGGCAACCCAGCACTGACTGCTGAGGAGCTGCGAATCAGCCTGGAGAGAGGCCTGAAGAGAGAAGCAGGGTCTGATCCGTAGCCTCTGTGGCAGCTGTTGATCAGCACTTGCCTCTCTCTTTCTTTCCGGGCCTGGCCAGCAGCTGTGCCTCCATTTCTCTCCAGGCCTCCCCTGGGGCTGCTGATCAACCCCACCTTTCTGATCAGGCCCCGTTGATAGGCCCAGAGACACTGACTGGCATAGAAACTGACCAGTCAGAACCAAATCTGGGTCATCTGTGAGGAGCCAATGGTTGCCTAGGTGGCAGAGCTTTTGACGCTGACTGGCATAGAAACCGACCAATCAGAACCAAATTGGCTTGCAGAGGAGGGCAGTTGGGGGTGAGATCAGGCTGGCAGGGGAGGGCAGTTAGGGGTGATCAGGCAGGCAGAGACAGTTAGGAGCGATCAGGCTGGCAGGGAAGGGCAGTTGGGGGTGAGATCAGGCCGGCAAGGGAGGGCAGTTGTGGGGGACCAGGCTTGCAGGGGAGAGCAGTTGGGGGCGAGATCAGGCCGGCAGGGGAGGGCAGTTGGGGGTGACTGGGCTGGCAGGGGAGCAGTTAGGTGTTAATCAGGCCAGCAGGGGAGCTGTTAGGGGGTGATCTGGCTGGCAGGCAGAAGCAGTTAGAGGCACTCAGGCAGGCAGGCAGGTGAGCAGTTAGGAGTCAGCAGTCCTGGATTGTGAGAGGGATGTCCTAGATTGGAGAGGGTGCAGGCTGGGCTGAGGGACACGCCCCCCAGTGCACAAATTTTGTGCACTGGGCCTCTAGTAAATTTATCATAGACTTAAAATGAGAGAAAATAGAAAAAAAGTTCATTTTTCTATGGCTTTTATATTCTCAATGGACTGTAAAATTTAAAGGTAAAAACCTGCTGGAATTATGTGTGACAAAAAAAAAAAAAGATAAATTCTTTGGACTATATACATTTTCAGAATTAGAAATGAGTATAGGTTGTATATTTACCTACTTTATATGGAGACTGTAGTCCTAATAGATTCTTCTATGAATTGGAATGTCTGTGTATGCATTGGGTATATACATGTCAGACCTAAATATGTTGTAAACAGAAAGAATAATTAGAAACTTTTCGACAAAGAAGAGTGCTTCACCTGGGCAGGTTTTACATATCTGATTTATTTTAGGCTTTTGCTATGAAATGTATATTGTATAAACTATAAGCATATTTTCATTTATGCACACAAATAGCTGTACTATAGACAGGACATATCTCCTAAAATAGATGATCAGTTTAACAGAATGGAGAGGGAAGTAGAACACTAATCAATTAATTTTCTAAATTTCCCTGCTGCAGGTTTCCCTCAGTGTTAAGTCCTTCACCACATGTACATGCCTTTTTATGAAGAGTGATGTGTGGTCAGACATAGTTGAGCTGCCATTACGTGAATGAGTAGGAAAACCACTTTGTATAATCTGTTGCCAAATCCAGCTTGACTATTCATTACTTACTCCTAAAAGGCTCTTTTGTAAAACTTTTTAAATAATTTACTAGAACCTCAGTAAATATTGCAGTTAGATGTCTATAAAGACATATTGAGTAGAAATTCTGTTAGGCTCTTTCTGAAAAAGGTAGGCTGAGGATGAAAACAGGATATTTCAGAATTGAGGGATAACTTGGAAAAAACTTTGTAGATATCAAATAGCCTTTAGTGTTGCTAATTTTTAAATTTTTGGAATTTCTGCTGGGTATTTTTAGGATACATATTACAGACTAATATTATGGTTTTTAAAGCTATTTTTTTGTTGTTGATTGTAAGCATCTATATCTCACTCTTTTGTGTTTAAGCTAAAGAATGGATATGTTGGAAAAAATTTTGGTGTAATCTCAATTTAAAGAAAATGTTGAACTGAACCCTAACAAAGCAAAGAACAAGAATGCTCTTAGCCAGAGATTGGGGAAATTTTCCCTAGAACCTGGTCCTAAACATGACAGCACCAAGCACTCTCTGTCTCTTTGTTTTGCTGTTAAATTTTAAGTTCTGGGCAAGAGAATCATGTTGGGTCAGTTTGTGTCAGGTATCTGTTCCATTAGTTTACTCAGTTGTAGCCAGTGTCTGAGATCAGTATATACACACATAGCCATGGGGAATTGGACCATCACACATTATGTGCCTAGTGTTCTCTAGCCTTTTGCTAACCAAGGCATGTGTGCTTACACCCATCCTTCCTCCTTGGAGACGATCCATGGCCACTTCAGCTATTGCATGGAGAGCCAGGATCATGGCATGCCGGAAACCAATTCCAGCATGTAATAATTACAAGAGTTCCATCAAAAGGTTGATGGGACATGGGCAGCTCAACAAGGGTGAGCCACATATGTAGTTTACCTGTTGGAAAAGGCTAAATGGCACTTCCCCCAAACCTGAATAGGATTGTTAACTGCCAGACAGCTCAGGGCATTTTATTGCCTCCTGTTGGCCAAACACCTGAACAGCTGTAGGCTATTCCCCAAACTGACAATGCTTCTGTACCCTTTGATACCTTACCCTTTGAAGTGTATATTTCCACCTTGCCTTAGGACAAATTGTGTTAAATAAATACCATGGGGTCCTTAGACAAGAGAGTCTTCAGTTCCTTTAGCTGGAGATCCTCTGACCCCCAATGCCTTTCAAAATTATCTTTTGTCTCTGGACTCTTTAATCATCTACGCGCAGCCCCTTTCTCCAGAATGCTAAACCATTTGTAAGGCTGGGAAAAGAACCCCGGCATTATGGCGCCCGAACGTGGGGCACCAACAATGGCACTAATGTTCTCTGAGTTCAGGATCTCTTGGTGATTTTTATTTTTTTACTAGTTACATTATGATCCTTTGTTGAATGTCCATAAATATGGAATAATAGTAAGAGAAATGAAAGAAGATATGGAAGTAATTTATACATTATATATACATATATATGCACACACATATATCCTCCATGTACTTTGTGAATATATATTTTAAAAATATAAACACATGTACTTTATACACATATATATGGATATATAATATGTATGGGTATACTATATGTATAGTATACCCATAACCATACATATTTCTACATAAAAAAGGATGAGAATGAAAAATTATAAAATTATGATACTGGAATAACATGCAAGAACTTACACGAAAAGGCTACAGTCCTTGATTCATTGAGGGGCCAGAGTCATAGCTAGCTAGGGTCACAGAGTAAAAGTTGACTTACTTTATGAACAATTTCAATTTATATTGAATCTGGTCGGCAACTTCATTAGTTGGGGGAGAAGAGGGGTCTTTAGCCATAACTTTATTTCTAAAGTGTCTAAGCCTTTGTTTTGCCCATGTAGAGTTGCGATAGTATAAGCATTGATCACGAAAGTTATACCTGGACTCCTAGTTCTTTTTTTTTTTTTTTCCCTTCTGATTTCAGAGAGGAAGGGAGAGGGAGAGAGATAGAAACATCAATGATGGGAGAGAATCATTGACTGGCTGCCTCCTGCATGCCCCTACTGGGGATTGAGCCCAAAACCCAGGCATGTGCCCTTGACTGGAATCAAACCCAGGACTCTTCAGTTTGCGGGCCCACACTCTATCCACTGAGCCAAACCAGTTAGGGCCCCTTCTAGTTCTTTGGGTGTTCAGACAGTCTCAGTCTTCCTGGATGTCCAGTACCAGATTTTAACTAACATTGTTATTTCTTATTCTACTTGTTTCTTAGTGATTGAGAATTCCCAAATGGCCAGGTGGTGGTCTTACTTGGAATCATCATCTTTTTATTTTTTGTCTTGGAGTTATTCTCCCCCCCTTTTTTTTTTCTTAAAACCTCCAGATGAATAGAACCCCAAGTTGTGAGGTTGCTTGCACCTGGGTAAATGGGCCTTAATGAAGGATAGATCATGTTTATGCTTAACGACCATTGCTTTTTCTTCATAAGCTCATTAAGCAAATGTCCAGCTCTCTTTCCAATGTGAGACATAATCTCAATACCTAATGCTGCCATCTGGTCACTAATAACCTTTTTTTTTTTTTGCAGAGAATGTCTTCTAGTGAACATTCCTGTGGGCCATGGGGCATGATTATTTTAAAGCTCTGATCTCCAAATCTTGTAATACTTCTAGTGAAGCATTGGTCATTGTGCAGATATCTTATATCAATCCTGACTCCAACCCAGTGCTTCTCCCTGGCAAAGTGGATGATCTTAAGAGACTACTCAAATTTTTGCAAAAATTAAGTATTTGCCTTCCTCATTGTTCTTCAGTATCTTCCCTGAGAGTTGCTGTAATCTTAAAGCAGTACAATTTTTGGTTGTTCTAGCATATTACTCTAAACCCAGTTTGAGTTGGGGAACTTTTTTGTACCTTGGGTTTGGGATGAGGGAGATTCACAGGTGTGGCTGGAGTCATGTTTCTGGTGATGTGAATAACCTCTTGCAACTTAGACCTTTTGAGGCACTCTCAGAGCTGATCACATAAACCACTTCTACTTAATTTTGTAAAGCTTCTGAGTAACCCTGACTTTACAGCTAAGTTGATCTAATAGCCCCTAGTTTATGATGGCAGCCTGGGTTGAATGGTTGTCTAATATCCCATCCAACATTGGAGACAAGTGTCACACCAAAAGATGATACCTGCTGGGGGACTCTGGGCCTTAATCTTAAACTCCAAGTGCCTCTTCTAGATTCTTCCATCAGAGCTTGCCATAAACTTCATACATCATCCAAGCCTAAATGGAAGAACCATCTATACTGGAACCTGGGCCAGCTTGAGACCCTTCTTTGGCTTTGCACCTGACTCAAATCTGACAACTTTTTAAAGGATATAGTAAAAGGCTAAGAGCAGAATATTCAAAATGCAAGATCTCATCTGACACTATGAGTTCTTAGCAGGAGTAATTCATTTTAGAGGTGATATTTCAAAATGTTAGCTATACTTCTCAAAGTGTAATTTAGGAACTAAAAACTTCAGATTTACTGAATCAGAATAGGTATTTTAATAATATGCTCAGGTGATTTGTATGTATGTTGACATAGAAGAAGCATTGTCATAAATGATGTGACCACAGGGACTTTATTGAAGTGGGAGATTACTTGTTTCCACTCTGCCAAGCTCCTCCCAGCTCTTTAGATCTTAGCAGCATGTATCATGGATATAATAGATTTGTGTGGTGCTCTAGGGGAAGGTCAGAGAACTATCGCTTTTTCAGGTAACTCACATGCTTTTTATGAGGATGGAAAAACTTATTGCCATATAACTATTGGGACCTCTATGAATTTTTTTAAAAATATATTTTATTGATTTTACAGAGAGCAAGGGAGAGGGATGAGAGTTAGAAACATCGATCAGCTGCCTCCTGCACACCTCCTATTGGGGATGTGCCCGCAACCAAGGTACATGCCCTAATCGAACCTGGGACCCTTTAGTCCGCAGGTCGACGCTCTATCCACTGAGCCAAACCAGTTAGGGCGGGAGCTCTATGAATTTACTTCAATTAGAAGACTACATCTAGGATTTATTGTATCTGAATTGAAGTTACCCTTTGATTATTTATTTTAATCATAGTAGTAATTTTATTTAGATAAAATACTATTAGTATTTTACCACAGTTTAATTCCTGAGTTGGAGCACAGTGATCCAAATAACACAGGAGCCCAGCCGGCATGGCTCAGTGGCTGAGTGTCAACTTATGAACTAGGAGGTTGCTGGTTCGATTCCTGGTCAGGGCACATGCCTGGGTTGTGGGCTCGATCCCCAATAGGGGGTGTATAGGAGGCAGCTGCTCAATGATTCTTTCTCATCATTGATGTTTCTCTCTCTAAAAACTAATATATATATTCAAATAACACAGGAATTAGTTTAACCTTGATTTACTATTCAGTATAACCCTGAAGTTTGGGCATTCCTCTTTTTGCAAGGTATGGCCTAATTAAGAGTCTTTTTTGGTTAGGCTTAAAAGAGTTTATAGTACAATCTTGTGAAAGTAAAACTGAGTCCTTACTCAATTATATTTTGTCTCCTCTTCATGCAGAGTCTCTGGGTCCATGACCTGGTAATTAGGCTCGAAGCTCTATTCTCCAGGCTACTGGTTTATGGAAGGCCTTTGTAAATTAACACTAGAATTGTTTTATTTTAGAACAGTTAAGAACTTAGGGGATGTATAATAATTTTCTTTATGGATAGCTCTTGATTAATTAATCACATTTAGGAATGTCTGTATGTCAGACTGTTCCATGCACCCTCAGGACTGCTCCAGCCCTATTGCTATTGTAATACTCATCCCCACTTTTTCTGGTAATTAAATGCTGCCACCTGAGCATGGTCATTCTCGATGCCTGTGATTTCCACTGGGATGGGGTTTACATTAAGCTTATCTGCTAACATTTCTGACCTAGAGGTAATATCTGGTAAAACACTGTTAAAAACATGGGTCATTTTAACTTAACTTGTTTTAATTAACTATTCTAATTTCAAGGAGGTAGTGGAGAATGTTACAGATTAGTATTAAATTATATACCTCATACCTTCCCTAAATTATTCATCTTTAATATTACCTTCATAATAATTTTTGAGACAGCATTGTCAAATTAAAGCTAAGTTTTACCTTAAAAAGTTGCAATTTATTTCCTATTATAATAAATTTGTAGAATGTATTTTTTTTTCCTTAAACGAGCTCTCTTTGCTAAAATGTTTTGACACTGTTTTTTTTGGGGGGGCATTCATTCTATGATATCTCATTTGATTATTAGGTTAATTTTTGATGTGTTGAAGAGAACATTGTGCCATATTGAGAAATGGTATGATGAAAAAAGAAAAGCAATAGAATCAAGTACAAAGTATCAGGGCATGGAGAATCTTACTATCTCTGTGACTCTGGAAGGATTCTCAACCTCTCTGTACCTTAATTTCTTTTTACAAAAAGAAAAAAAGAGGAAAAATATTCTGCCTACCTAATAAGACTATTGCTTTGATTACTTAAGATAAAAATACATTTTAAGTTTTCTGTATGTCAAGAAATATTTACTGAACACATACTGTGAGCCAACAAGCTCTGTCCTACTCACTTAAAACTACTGTGAAGCACTTTACAATGACATTTTCATTAGGCCACTAAACTCTGAGAAAGCTTAACTAAATTTGGACAAAAATCTAAGAAATACAGTTACTTTGAAGACAGTTATAATGTGTATCTACCTATTTGTATATATATGTGTATATTAATATATATTTCTGTTTTGATTTGGGAGAGTAGGTGTAGTAACTGTGGTAAAGAAGAGGCATTTTTCTCCTTCCTTTCACATATTTTATTAGGAAATTAAAAGGGGTTTAGTTTAAAATAGTGAAGATGTCTTTAAGGATGAGGAGAAATTCCAAAAATGGAAGAGGGTGTCCTCTAATTGAGAGACCACTGATTGACTAAGCATGTACTGAATGCTTGCTATATTGCTAGATATTTTATGGAAACAGTGACATTATTTCTACTTTTCATGTCCTGACAAGCTCTCTTCAGAGTGTTTCACTGTAATCAATATACATTGCTAAATTTTTTCTGCTTCCTTATCAAAGTGTGGTCTACACTTCAGCAACCTGGGCATCACCTGAGCACTTGTTAGAAAGGCAGAATCTCAAGCCCTATCTCTTATCAATGGAAACACAATCCTCATTTTACCAAGATCACCAGGAGATCCATATGCACATTAAAGTTGGAGAAGCACTGCCCTGGATCACTATACAATCTTCAGTTCAAATGTGAAATTATCCCAAATAATTTGGTATGTTTGTTTCTATACCTTTACAAATTTCCCCCTCCTTTTATGTTTTGATTTTTTCAACTTCACCCATGTCAGAACAAAAAAGATTAAAAACAAGTGAACTATTAACAGTAATAGCAACCCATTCTCTTTTTATTCTAGTTAAGATCCTGTAATATCTAGTTTCTTACCTGTCTGTAATTACCTGGGTAACCAAGATTCTAATCCTAGCACTTGTTTGTTCCTCTTCTTGTTAGACTAACCACTGGGCTCATTCTAATTCCCATTCCTATCCAGTTCCTTCATGGTGAATTGGTCTTTACCAATGAATCACCTTTTTAACAGAACCCTGCAATTTATTATTTGCCTCTCTATTCAAGCCAAACTGCTTTTCAAATAGACATTGACCTTCTTTTTCCCCTCACTGAACCTCTTAAGTACATTTGAATAAAACTTAATGTAGCAAAATAGTTTTAATGGTGTTAAACCATTGGGTTCTTTCTAGGGACCTTGCCAGTAACCCTCAAATAATGCTATTTAGTCAGCTGCAAGGTTGGTTATTCGTTAGGCTAACTTCAATACTGGCTTGCCAGGATTAGGGATGGGGAAAAACTAAGAAATAATGAGAAAATTATTGAGACTAGCTATTTCCTGATCTTGGTGTCTTTGAAACAAGACAAGACAAAGCCAGCATGAACCCTGCTCAGTTAAAACTATCTTTGAGGAAAGTGAAAACAAGCAAGCAAGCAAACAAACCCAAATGTGGCTTTAAAATAAACCCTCAGTAGGACAAATGTCATGTCTATTATTTAGTTACGAGAGACCCAGTGCACAGATTCATGCAGTGGGGTCCCTCAGCCTGGCCTGCACCCTCTCGCAATCTGGGACCCCTAGGGGGGATGTCAGACTGCCGGTTTTGGCCTGATCCCTGCAGGCCACAGCTGCACTCGCCAGCCATGAGCCTGGTGTCGGGAATCTGTTGGTCAGCTGAGCAGTGCTCCCACTGTGGGAACACACTGACCACCAGGGGGCAGCTCCTGCATTGAGCGTCTGCCCCCTGGTCAGTGTATGTCATAGTGACCCATCGACTGGTCATTCAGTCATTTGGTCTCTTAGGCTTTTATATATATAAATAAGTAGGAGAAAGAGGGTTAGTGACTTGGACTGAGGCATCATTTTTTGTTTAACTCAGAGAGTTTATTTTGGAGGAATAAGGCAAAGATGATTCTGTTCATTGTACTGAACAGAGAAACAGGTGAAGATTGGGTTAAGTTGCAGAATAGTTCATGGATTCTCTAACATGCTGCTTGGAGTGACTCTCTGTCAAGGCTATCTTCCTACAGAACACAATATGTGACTGATATGGGAACTTAGAAATTGAAGATTGTATAAGGTGTATCTGAGAAATAAAAATATCCAAATTCTGCTTTGATTCAGGCTTGATATCCTTATTAAGCACTGAGTGTTACATGGGACTGCTTATTTTTGAACTGAGAAGTTTAAACTTTAACCATGTCATCGGGAAATCTGTTATCTTTGTTTCTCCTTCATATATCAAACAATTTGAGTTGTTTCAGGTAAAGCTTGTGTTTAATTTTCCTCTGGCCCCATTTCTTATTCTTGATTTTGTCCTCACTGCATCACCCAATATATTAATATTATCCTACTAATTAATGTCATCAGGTAGTATTTGCCATGTAATTACCATTTGTAACATTCAAACACTGGATACTCAGAGTGTTTTTTGGGGGATATTTACATTACAGTAAAGGGTTAGGTCTATAAAACAAAAAGCAAGATAGTGTGCTCAGAGAAATTACATTGTACACACATTTAATTCCATAAGTTGTATTTTTAATGTATTTTTTTATTGATTTCAGAGGGGGAGAGAGAGACAGAAACATCAATGTTGAGAGAGAACCATCGATTGGCTGCCTCCCACCACACCCCCCACTAGGGATCCAGCCAGTAACCTGGGCATGTGACTTGATGGGGAATCAAACCTCGAACTCCAGGTATATAGGTCGACCCTCAACCACTGAGCAACACTGGCTAGGCCTATAAGTTTTTGAGTGGGGGGAGGGAGACCAAGAGAGAAATATATAATCTCAGTTCTACATAAACTCAACTCAAAAAGATGCTTTATACTGAGTAAACTATGATGACAATAAATCCTATAAGAAGAATGTAGAGACTTTAAACTGGTCCATTTCTCTCCCCTTATGTACTCTCCATTCAAAATATTTAATGTTATATGTATTTCTCTCTTGGTCTCCCTCCCCCCACTCAAAAGCTTATAGGCCTAGCCAGTGTGGCTCAGTGGTTGAGGGTCGACCTATATACCTGGAGTTCGAGGTTTGATTCCCCATCAAGTCACATGCCCAGGTTACTGGCTGGATCCCTAGGGGGTGTGGTGGGAGGCAGCCAATCAATGGTTCTCTCTCAACATTGATGTTTCTGTCTCTCTCTCCCCCTCTGAAATCAATAAAAAAAATACATTAAAAATACAACTTATGGAATTAAATGTGTGTACAATGTAATTTCTCTGAGCACACTACCTTGCTGCTTGTTTTATAGACCTACCTCCTTTACTGTAATGTAAATATCCCCCCAAAAACACTCTGAGTACCCAGTGTTTGAATGTTACACATGGTAATTACTTGGCAAATACTACCTGATGACATTAATTAGTAGGGTAATATTAATATATTGGGTGATGCAGTGAGGACAAAATCAAGAATAAGAAATGGGGCCAGAGGAAAATTAAACACAAGCTTTACCTGAAACAACTCAAATTGTTTGATATATGAAGGAGAAATACATATAACATTAAATATTTTGAATGGAGAGTACATAAGGGGAGAGAAATGGACCAGTTTGTTTGTTTGTTTATTTATTTATTTATTTTTATTTTTTTGTTTATGAAGATTTTTAATAACATGGGAAATGCTTGGGTTACCTTGTTAAAAGTAAATCAGCATGCAAAATTGTGCATATGGCATTTTTACAACTGCATAAACTATCACTTACAATAACTATGAAATGCCTAATAACTAAAAAAAAAATTGAGGAGAAGTGGACCAGTTTAAAGTCTCTACATTCTTCTTATAGGATTTATTGTCATCATAGTTTACTCAGTATAAAGCATCTTTCTGAGTTGAGTTTATGTAGAACTGGGTGATGATAGAGGTTTAGAAGGGTTAATTAGACTATATTATTTTTTGTTTTCACTTTATACCTTGACAATGTTGTAAGGTACTAATTTATAATTCCAAAATATGCCATTTGCTATGGGAGATTAGAAGAGTTAAATGGTTTCCTCAGGGAAATTGGAACAATTTGAGTTGTTTCTTAAAGGAAAGATAAATATAAATAGCACAAAACAGAGTCTGAAGTGTGTTAATAAATAAATGGATGAGCAGGTGAGTTGGTAGATATGGTTTAACCAAATTCTTTTTCCTTTTAAAATTATTTCAGTCTGAATGAGTGTTCATTAAAACCATTTAAATAATTTTCCATGCTACTTCAACTTTTAATTTGTTTATTCCAAAGAATTATTTAAAAATTGTTTTAGTTGCCATCATATACGACATCCTATAGTTTAAAGGAGCCAAGTCTACCACCCCCCCTTTGCTTTTTTAAATAAGAAAAGTGTTTGTGTGTGGAACATTTCAACAAAACCTAACTGCTCTGGGAGAACAGATGTAGTTCCAGATTACTGTTACCAATATAATGGTCTCTTTGTAGAGAAATCAGATAAGATAGGAGCAGGGATGGGAAGGAGATGTGCATTCTTAAGTATCTTTGGAAGCTTGTATCACATGCATATGTGAATGATTAACAGTGAAGGGGGCATCACATAAGTTAGACGTAGTGTAAGCATCACAGGCTTTCTATGTTTAATCACATGCCAATTGAATAATACGGTCTGAATATTGATAAGGAATAATAATAATCATTATTATGGTAAGGAATGTTGTGTGTAAATCAGAAAATTGTTTTTTGCACAAATTTGAAGAGTTGGAGGGAGCACATTGGAGTTAGGGAGTTTAAGATGCTATACTAGTGTGATGGATGGAAATAGATAAATTGGGTGAATTGGAAAGATGTGTGCTAGGATGAATTTTCAGGCACTTTTCTTGATGGTGGAGAGAAGAAACCTGAAGTTTTCAGGCCTGGACACAGAGAAAAAAAGAGTACCACTGAGAAATAAGAAATTTTAGACTTAGTTCTAGGGGAAAGGTAATGATTTTGTATTTTAAATAAAATAGGCAGATGGTGGGTTAGGATATTTAGGTAGCATTCACTGAAGGTTTTGTTTTTTATTTAACTTCCAACCCTTATCAAGACTTTTTGGTCTTTAGGTTTACTTATTAGCCTGGATAGGTGTTTGTTAAGTGATATGGTAAACTAATTATGAATAAATATTCATTGGCTGTTGGTGTTATTACCCAATTTGCATTTTAAATTAGGGCTTCAGTCTTTAGCACAATAGCAGTAAATATGTTTGAAGAAAAGTTGGATGCATATTTAACTTATTTTACAATCTATCTAGGTCCAGCTCAGAGAGAAATCATTAAATGTACAAGTTGCATCATCAAGGAAAACAGTCAAAAACTTACTTTTTTGCTTCCTCTTTGTAATACAAGGTTTTATAACCTAGTTTTACATTCTAGAACCACATGTCCAGCTACCCTCGACTTTTCTTTTTTCCTGAAACATGCCATGTCCCTTTATTACTCTTTGTCCTTGCATATACTGTCTGGAATACTATTTCATTACTCACTTTAACTTCTTGCCTTTGCAAACTTCTATTCTTTCAAGATTCAGTTCAGATGTCCCTGTGAGAGTTTTCCTCATTGTATTCATTTCTGTCACAAATTACCACACACCAAGTTGTGGAGGCCAGAAGTACAAAATCAGGTTGTCAGCAGGGCCACCTGGAGGGTCTAGAGCAGGGGTGGGCAAACTTTTTGACTCCAGGGCCACAATGGGTTCTTAAACTGGACCAGAGGGCCGGAACAAAAGCATGGATGGAGTGTTTGTGTGAACTAATATAAATTCAAAGTAAAGGAGCGGAGGGGAGAGCAAGAGAACCAGATAGAACAGCCGGATCCGGCCCGCTGGCCGTAGTTTGCCCAAGGCTGGTCTAGAGAGATTTGGTTCTTGCCTCTTCCAGCTTCTGCTGGCTCCAGGTGTTTCTTGCCTTGTGCCTGGGTAACTAGAACCTCTGCTTCCTTTTCATATCTCCATGTTGGCTTTGCCTCTATGTCTTATAAGTCATTGCATTTAGGGCCCATCTCAGTAATCCAGGTGTTCTCATCTCAACACCCTTATTTATATCTTCAAAGACCTCCCTTTTTTTTTTTTTTTCAAATAAGGTCACATTCATAGGTTCTGGGAAGACATATCTTTTGGGAAACTACTATTTAACCCACTATACTCACCAAACCCACAGTTTTTTTGTTCCTTCGTTCGCTTGTTCGTTCATTCATTCATTCATTCATTTGCTCATTTGATATCTGTTGAGTACCTAACAATTCCTCCTCTGTCATCCCATGAGGCTTGGTTCAGATCTCTGTTTTAGCACTTTTTATATTATATTAAACTAGAGGCCTGGTGCATGAAATTCATGCATGGGGGTGTGTGTCCCTCAGCCCAGCCTGCACCCTCTCCTATCTGGGACCCCTCAAGGGATGTCTGACTGCCTGTTTAGGCCCGATCCCAGTAGGATTGGGCCTAAACGGGCAGTTGGACATCCCTCTCACAATCCAGGACTGCTGGCTCCCAACTGCTCACCTGCCTGCCTTCCTGATTGCCCCTAACCGCTTCTGCCTGCCAGCCTGATCACCCCCTAACCACTCCCCTGCCAGCCTGATTGATGCCTAACTGCTCCCCTGCCAGCTTGTTTGCCCCTAACTGCCCCCCAACCCCTGCAGGCCTGGTCACCCCTAACTGCCCTCCCCTGCAGGCCTGGTCACCCGTAACTGCCCTCCCCTGAAGGACTGGTCCCCCCCAACTGCTCTCCCCTGCAGGCCTGGGTCTCCCCCACCTGCCCTCCCCTGCTGGCCTGGTCCCTCCCAACTGCCCTCCCCTGCTGGCCATCTTGTGGGGGCCATCTTGTGTCCACATGGGGACAGTCATCTTTGACCACATGGGGGCAGCCATCTTGTGTGTTGGAGTGATGGTCAATTTGCATATTACTCTTTTATTAGATAGGATTTATATATTTACTTCTGCCTCACTAGTTTGGAAGGTTCCTTGATGGATAATGTTTTCTTTTTTCATTCTTTGAAAATTGAAACCTTTGGCTCATTGTTATTTTCTCCAAATATTATTTCTTGGTGATCATGATTTTTGGTGATTTAAAAAACAACAAGGTGAACCTTCTAATATGCTAACTTTTTGGCTACTTAATGTCCTTTCTTCTAATAATCTTGTCCTCTTGTGTTCCTTTTGCTCCATGGACATACCATAGTCCTTATCATTACAAATACCTGTAACAACTTCAACATTTTAGTTTCAAGCATAGCACTCTCCTGTGATCACCACCTATTTTTCCTAGTTGCTTCTTCCAAGAACTACTTCTAGTGACCTTTGATGGCATTGATCTCTACCCCCTTTTCACTGTTGCTCTCAGCCCTCATATACTCATGGTCCTCTTTTTTAAGCAGATTTACTGCCAATCATTATAATAATTCTCTTGCATTCTCTACTTTTGCTTTTTTTTTTGGCATTAATTTTTTTTTCTCTTTATTCAATCTCATTGACATAATTTGTTTCATCACCATAAAATATATTTTGAAGGGATTGTTTTCATCTTTTGCTGCTCCACTTTATTTTCATACAGAATGTCCTAAAAGGCCTGTCTACATTTGCTGTCTATGGTTTCTCTCTCCCTGCTGTCTTTTGAATCTATTGTAACAGACTTTCAAAGAAACATTTCTTGTCAACATCCCCAATGATCTCCACATTGTTAAACCAATTGTTAAATCCAATTTTCTGTCTTCATCTTAAGTGACTTGTCAGCAGCATGTGGCAGGTTGATCACTTCCTTCTCTTTGAAAAAAATTTTTTCACTTGATTCCCAGGATACACATTTTCCAGTTTCTTTCTCTTCCCTTACTGACTGATTGCCTTTGCTTACTCTCTTTTGCTGATTCCTCCTCATCTCCTCCAGTGTGATCTTCAAATTGCACCAAGGTTTAATTCTTAATTATACTCTTCTTTTCATGTGTTCTCACTTTTTAAAAAATGATCTCACCAAGTCTTAGGGCTTCAAAGATCAAAATGGTTATCTTCATCCTGCATCTCTGTTCTGAACTGCTGACTAATATATCCAACTTGACATTTCCACTTGAATTTCTAATAGATATCTTAGACTCCAAACTGAGCTCCTGGTCTTACTTCCCAAAGTGGCTTCACTGAAAATCTTTTCTATTTAATTAATGGAATTTCTCTTCTAGAGTCATCCTTAATTCTGATCTTTCTCTCATACCTCTACCCAATCTGAACATATGTTATTGGCTCCAGTCCAAATATACCTGTAATCTGATTACATTTTACCCCTCCCACTACTACCAGACTGGTTCTGTTATTTTTTTTTAAAAAATGAATTCTCTCGTTTCTATTCTTGATTCCTATAGTCTGTTCCCAATACAGCAGCCAGGGTGGTGTGGGAGGAGGCTTTTAAGTGTGAGATAATGTCACTCCTCTGCTCAAATTCCTCCAATGGCTCCCATTTCATTTGCAGTAAAAGAGCCCTGCTATGGTTTACAAGGCTCCCCTCAATCCACACATCTCTCTGATGTCATCTGGAACCTCTCTCCTATGATCTCATGCTGTTTCAGCAACAGTAGCCTCCTTGCTTTTCTTCCAGCACATTAGGAATCTAATGGGCTTTGACGTTCGTTTTTTCCTCTGCCTGGAAAACTATTCCCCAAGATGGCTTGCAAAGCTTTGCATTTTCTTGTAATGTCTTCTCTCACTTTTCTACTTGAAATAGTGCCCCCAACACTCCCTTCTAAGACAGGGAAACAAAGAAACACTGGTAAAGAATGAATCTTGGTCAAATGGGAGCTCCATGTTTAACCTTTTGAGGAAACTCCATACTGTCTTCCATAGTGGCTGCACCAGTCTGCATTCCCTCCAGAAGTACAAGAGGGTTCCTTTTCCCCCACATTCTCCCCAACACTTGTCCTTTGTTGATTTGTTGATGATTGCCATTCTGACAGGTGTGAGATGGTACCTCATTGTCGTTTTGATTTGCATCTCTCGGATGATTAGTGGCTTTAAGCATGTTTTCATATGTCTCTTGGCCTTCTGTATATTCACTTTCAAAAAGTGTCTATTTAGGTCCTTTGCCCATTTTTTTTATTGGATTGTTTATCTTCTCTTTTATAAGTTGTATGAGTTCCCTATAAGTGTTGGAGATTAAACCCTTATCAGAGATAAGATTGGCAAATATGTTCTCCCATGCAGTGGGCTTTCTTGTTGTTTTGTTGATAGTTTCTTTTGCTGTGCAGAAGCTTTTTATTTTGATGTAGTCCCATTTGTTTGTTTTCTTCTTATTGTCCTAGGGGCTGTATCGGTAAAGATATTGCTATGACATATGTCTGATATTTTGCTGCCTATGGAATCTTCTAATCAGAAACACAAATCAGAAAGGATATATGCACCCCCGTGTTCATAGCAGCACAATTTACAATAGCTAAGATTTGGAAACAGCCAAGGGGCCCATCAGCAGATGAGTGGATTAAAAAACTGTGGTACATCTACATAATGGAATACTAAGCTTCTGTAAAAAAGGAATTGCTACCATTTGCAACAGCATGATGGACCTGGAAAGCATTATGCTAAGTGAAATAAGCCAGTTGGAGAAAGATAAATATCACAGAATCTCACTCATTTGTGGAAAATATTGAACAACATAAACTGATGAACAAAAATAGATCCAGAGACATAGAAGCATCGAACAGAATGTCCAACCTCAGAGGGAAGGCAGGGGAGGGTGGGTGGCGGGGTTAAGAGATTAACCAAAGGACTTCTATGCATGCATTTAAGCATAACCAATGGACACAGACAGTAGGGGAGTGAGGGCATGTGCTGGAGGGTGGGAGAGTCTGGGGAGAGGTCAGTGGAAAAAGGAGACATGTATAATACTTTAAACAATAAAGCATTTAAATTAAATTTAAAAAAAAGAATGAATCTTGCCCTAGCTGGTTTGGTTCAGTGGATAGAGTGTCAACCTGCAGACCTAAGGGTCTTAGGTTTGATTCCAGTCAAGAGCATGTACCTTGGTTGCAGGCTTCTCCTGGGACTGGGCCCTGGTGGGAGCTCGTGCAGGAGGCAACCAATTGATGTGTTTCTCTCACATCCATGTTTCTTTCTGTCTTTCTCTCTCTCTCTTCCACTCTCTCTAAAAATCAATGGAAAAGTATCCTCGACTGAGGATTAAAACAAATAATGAATCCTGTGATCTTCTATAGCTAAATCTAGATGAGGAATAATAATATGATTGGGAAATGCAGTGTTGGTATTAAATACAAATTCTTAAAATGAAATTGCATCTGTAGAAGAATACAAATAAAAAATTGAAACTAAAATTTCTAACTACATCAGCATTTACATTTTAGGAATACTTAGGTGGCATGTTCTTGACTTGAAGTTGCATCTTCTGATTGTAAATATCCTCATTAACCAATTATTCCTCACGTGCCTATTGCTTCTCTGCTTATGTTCTTCCCTTTGATAGATTGTGAATAAACAATTAATATACTTTTTTTCTATCTTCTAGGTTGTTTTTTTAAAGATATTTAAAACCAGTAATAGCCTTTATGAAACAATGCTTGTATAACTACTGAGAAAGATGTATGGCCATTTATAATTATTCTTTACAATGTCATACATAGATCTAGCTTTGAGTCATTTTAATTGTATTTCTGTCCAAACTTGATTTAAAATCTTTCCGTAGATTATTATGTGTCAGGTATCTTACTGAAGTCAGATCTAGTTTATGCTTCTGATTTTTTTTAAAACTAGCAAATTCTCTACTGTAAAGAAAAAAAGTCATCAAATTAGTCTGGCCTGCCAACTTTGTTATTTCCTGTAATGTTCTCCGAATAATAACTCATTATTTATCTCCTTGTTCTAATTCCTTTAGAAGGGATGGCTGACACAGTAATTTTTTTGTTGTTTTAAATATATTTCTCCCCTTCATGCTCCAAACCCATATATTTACTGCATTTAGCTTGATTTTATAATTACAGTTTATACTCATTCTCCTAACCATATACAAATTAATTTGCACAAATTAGTCCATAGAAATCAATACCATTCTGGCCCTGGCTGGGTAGCTCAGTTGGTTAGTGAGTCCCTATAAGCCAAGGTTGCTGGTTTGAACCCCTGTCGGGGCACATACAAGAAGCAACCAATGAATATTTAAATAAGTGGAACAACAAAATCATGTCCCTCCCTCTCTCCCTCCCTTCCTCCCTCCCTCACCCCTCCCTCCTTCCCATCCTTCCTGTCCCTCTCCCCTTCTTTCCTTCCCTCTCTCCCTTTCTCTCTCTAAAAAAAGTCAATAAATAAAAAAATTTTAAAAATCAATACCATTCTTTATGAAGTACCATATATTGAGGCACAGTGTTGAGGAGTTGAAGGTAAAGCACTGAAGATGCTGCTCTATAAGGAAGGTAGGGCAACAGTTTGGGAATCATCATTGATGATATAGATGTCCATATTTATAAAGAGACTAGAGGCCTGGTGCATGAAATTCCTACACTGGTGTGGGGGGGTGTCCCTCATCCCAGCCTGCACCCTCTCCAATCCTAAACCGGCAGTCGGACATACCTCTCACAATCCAGGACTGCTGGCTCCCAACCGCTCACCTGCCTGCCTGCCTGATTGCCCCTAACCACTTCTGCCTGCCAGCCTGATCATCCCCTAACCACTCCCCTGCCAGCCTGATCAATGCCTAACTGCTCCCCTGCTGACCCAATCGCCCCCAACTGCCCTCCCCTGCTGGCCTGATCGCCCCCAACTGCCCTCCCCTGCTGGCCTGGTCGCCCCCAACTGCCCTCCCCTGCTGGCCTGGTCATCCCCAACTGCCCTCCCCTGCTGGTCTGGTTCCCCCCAACTGCCCTCCCTCCCCTGCAAGCCCAGTCACCCCCAACTGCCCTCCCCTGCTGGCCTGGTCTCCCCCAACTGCTCTCCTCTGCTGGCCTGATCACCCACAACTGCCCTCCCCTGTGGGTCATCTTGTGGTGGCCATTTTGTGACCACATGGGGGCGGCCATCTTGTGTGAGGGCATGATGGTCAATTTGCATATTACCTCTTTATTATATAGGATTGAATAAATTTATTTAAAGTAAAAGTGGGAATAAGTTATGTCTGCCCTTTCTCCCAGTTTTCATTTTAATGTGAAGGTTTACCCACCTGCCCAATATTCTTCAATGACTTCTAATTCAAACTCCTCACTGTGGTCTCTAGGCTCTTTTTCATCTTAGGGCTGTTTCCCCTGCTTACTGCTTCCTCATAGCAGCGCCCCAGGTTTATATTGCTACTTCTTGGTCATTGATGAGGTCTTGACTTTTATTTATTGCAGGCTTGATCCACACTGGGGATTGAGCCTGCAATCTGGGCATGTGCCCTGATTGGGAATTGAACTGTGACCTCCTGGTTCATAGGTTATGCTCAACCACTGAGCCACATTGGCTGGGTGAGGTCTTGGCTTTTAGAGATACCTATGTAAAGTCCCTTTTGTGTTTACTTTATCATGCTTATCATTATGAAATTATTTTCTTATTTTATTTTCTTTTTCCTTTTGCCCCCAGGAAGTTTAGGTTGCCTGTCTGATTGACTGACTGACTGACTGACTGAACCAATAAAGGAGAAGAAAGAGCAACTTGCCTGTGGCCAGAGGGAACTGGATACACAGAGGTTTAGAGGTTTAATGAGCCATGATCTAATGATTTATATAAAAGTGGAAGTCAAGGGCTCCACCATGACTAGAATGTGAACTGAGGCAGAGCAGCTGGGGGCATGGGAAGACGACAGGAAGGGCAGAAATGTAGGTTGAGGAATCTGGGAGAGCATCATATTTTTAAATATGGTAGTAAAATAGTCATACTTGTGTTTTTAAAAGATAACTCCTAGGAGAGTGGAGGACAAGTGCCTGTAATAATAGGGGAGTCAATTAGGAAACTGATTCAGTAATTCAGGAGATTGATGTCAAGGAGTGGACTCAGGCCATGCCAAGGAGTTTAAGAGAAGGGCCAAAAGATGATTTTTTTGGAAGTCAAGTTGGCTGGACATGGACATTGTTAAGCTGTGGTCTGCAAGGGAGGGAGAAAAAGTCAAAGATGGCTTTGGGATTCTACCTTAAGATAACTGGACACCTGTTGTTAGGCAAGACTAGGAAGAGATTTTTAGATACATTGAATTCAGTTTTGGTATGGTGAAATTTGATGGGCTTATGCAAGAAGCAGCTAATGAATGCTTAAATAAGTGAACAACAGATCGCTATTTCTGCCTCTCCCTCCCTGCTTTCCTCCCTCTCGGCTCCTCTCCCTCCCTCCCCTTTTCTGAGTGGAGATGGGTCTTGTGGGACGAAAATCTAAGTCCTGATCAAGGAAGGAACATTGAAACAAGAGAGGGTAAGAAAAGTGAAAGGACTAGAAAGTCAAGGGTAAAACTTGGATATGAGAAAGAGAAACACCATGGTTTTTGCCGACTAACTCTCTAAATACTTCCTCTAAGTCACTTTTGCTCTATCTTGCTTGTCCAATACGTCTTGAAGATTCAGATTTCCTTAACACTTTGGCTTCAGCTATTTTCCTGTCACTTCTTTTTTCAGATGGTTCATGGTTGCTTTGCTTTTTTTTTTTTTTTTTTAATTCCTGCCTCACATTTGCTGAGCCATGTAGATTCCAGTGGCATTGGAATGAGTTTATTTCCCCTTTAGCCCTCTTTGTTTGTTTTCCTCTTTCCTCCCCGGGGCTTGTCTGGCAGTTACTTTCCTGCCACTTTTCAAAGGCAGCTCTATTATGGCAGTCGTCCTAATCTCAACCCTATAGGCTGGTCATTCCTAATACCTCAACCTAAAATAGACACGTTGAGTCACTCTCTGTTACTTAGGATATATTCATTTCCTGTGTACAAAGTACCACTGTCTAAAATACATGTGTTTGTTTCTTGTCTGTCTCCCTCTGTAGGAAGTAAGCTCCATGACAGCAGTCACTTCCTGGTTTTGTCTTCTGGACTCATTTTTGTGTTTCGTTTGTGCTTAACGTTTTCTCTTCCAGGAAACTCTTCCCTTAGACAGCCTCTGGATCATGTCCTCATTTCATTTTAGTTCTTTGCTCACATGCAGGTTTATAAGACAAGTTTTTCTCTACCCTGTATCAAATAGATCCCCACTTCTATTATCATCATTTATATCTCTCTTTTTCTTTTTAAAATATATTTGTATTAATTTCAGAGAGGAAGAGAGAGAGAGAGAGAGAGAAACATCAATGATGAGAATCATTGATTGGCTCCACAGTGGAGATTGAGCCTGGGCAAGTGCCCTGACTGGGAATCAATCCATGACCTCCTGGTTCATAGGTTGACGCTAAACCACTGAGCCACACTGGCCAGGCATATACCTCTCTTTTTCTTATGAACACACATTTTTAACATGTTTATTGTATGTCTCTTGCCATTAGAATGCAAATTCTTAAAGACAGGGACTTAGTTTTATTCACTGTTATGTCCTTAGAAATTAGGATGGTTTTCCTGGCACATAGAATTTTCTCAATCAATATTTGAGCAATAAATGACAAGGTGTATAGAAATAGAGAAGTCTCTTTGGCCAGTCAGAGTAAGAAGAGCCTTAATCAGCCAATCTGGCCACCTGATTCTTTCTGCTGGTGATTCCTCCTTTTACTTGTGAGCAATTAGACACACATGAGATAGGTATTGGGGAGGATTCCCATAAAAAGAACAATATGTAAGAACATACAGAAGCAGACCTAAGAATATATAGGATTATATTGGATAAACACTCCTGTCATTATGATATTTAAATACAATTAACTTGAACCCAATTTTTCCATTTCTGGAAGTTGAAGGCCCTTTCCCCAAAGTCTGGTAGTGGGGGCCTTATGTTCCCATGTCCTCTAGCTTTTGGACTTTTAACTCACTGTGTTCTAGCTCTGTGCTAAGCCATATCAGTCCAGAAGTAAAAGTGAACTTTTTGTTTAAGTTTCACAACATTAAACTAAAATAAACTTACTAGTCAAACGTGTTTAAAGTCAGTTACCATGACTTCTTGCTGTTTCCATTGTCCAACATTTTGTTAACCAATCTTATCTATTGTTGTTTCTTTTCTTATTTTTTGCCCTTTACACATTTTTGTTTCCCTCACTGTTATTTATATGGAATTTGGTAGGGGAAATTTGTAAGTGTATGGATTTGGGACTCCATTTTAACTGGAAAACTCCTCTCCTTTAAAAAAATATTTCAGACACATTTACCTTCTCAAATACAGTCTTTTGATTAAATCTCAGATAATACTAAGACTTTAAGTAGCATATTTAAGTCAAGGTCTTCTGATTCCCAATTCTACATTCTCTCACTACATTACTTCCCCCTGCCCCCTCTTTAGGATTAAACTTGTTACTCTTTAAAGATGAGTGATTATTTCATTAATTTAAATAGAGACTCATAAAAGTAATTCCAAACAAAATAAATATATTTAAAATAGAGGAGAAAATGAAAAATATACCAATGCTTTTGTTATCTCTTCAGTTTTATCCTCCTTATTTAATGTTTAAGGCCATTAATCTTGCTCTCTTGCTTCTATGGATTTTAGTAATGAATTTCCTGTTCTATTGCAGTATAATTTGGTTTCCCAATTTTATCAAGATTGTTTCTTGCTCATCCTATTAACAGGGTACTACGGGATACCACAAAATTGCATAAAATTCTGAAAGCCTGAAAGAGCAATGTGCCAATAAGCTCTTTGAGTTTGTGGATAATATACAGAAGAAAAGTAGTTAATGAAGAGATAAGTAAAAAATACTTCCATGTGATGAAGTAGAAAACACTTTTAAACCAGAGCGTTTGAGAAAGGCCAATGATTTGAATAAAATATTTCTAAGCACATTTAAAATAAAAGCATATATGTCATTATAAATTTAAAAATATAATGGACTATCTTCCATATATGATTTCTATTAGTAACTTAGATAATAAAACATGATCTTCTGAGTTTTTCCTGTTTATTAAATTAACTGATATTTTCCTATTATAACTATTATCCAAGAGTTTAAATTCTATTATAAAAGCAACATGTCCACTATATTAAAAATTATAAAATAATTGCATAGAAAATGCAAGTCCAATTGTCCCATTAATTTAATTTTATTTTATTTTATTATTTTTTTTAAAATATATTTTATTGATTTTTTACAGAGAGGAAAGGAGAGGGATAGAGAGTTAGAAACATCGATGAGAGAGAAACACCGATCAGCTGCCTCCTGCACACCTCCTACTGGGGATGTGCCCGCAACCAAGTTACATGCCCTTGACCGGAATCGAACCCGGGACCTTTCAGTCCGCAGGCCGACGCTCTATCCACTGAGCCAAACCGGTTTCGGCTGTCCCGTTAATTTTAAACCCCCAGTCACAAGGTAAACATTGGTTAGCATTTGGGTATATACATTCTGATATATATACCAACTATGCATCTGCTCAATTTCAAAGATGTGTAAACTTGTGAATAAACACCTATATGTCAAAGTGAAATTATGTTGTGTATGCTTTTCTGAAACTTTTCTTTCCTGGCATATGTAAAGATGTTTAAAGTAAGATGAATACTGAAAACACTGAAGATGTACTTAATTGAAAAGGACTATCACTGTCTTTAAAATGCTTTTTAGACAGCCCTGGCTGGTGTGGCTCAGTTGGTTGGACATAGTCTGGTGCACCAAAAGGTCACTGGTTCAGATTCCTGGTCAGAGCACATGCCCAGGTTGCAGGCTCAATCCCTGGTAGAGAACGTACAGGAGGCAGCTGAGGATATTTCTCTCTCACTTCCTTCCTCTCTAAAATAAAAAAAAAAATACTTAAAATACTTAAAATACCTTTCCCCAAAGTCTGGTAGTGGGGGCCTTATGTTCCCATGTCCTCTAGCTTTTGGACTTTTAACTCCCATGTCCTCTAGCTTTTGGACTTTTAACTTACTCTATGACTCTAAAACATATATTTATTTATTTATTTTTAGGGAGAGTGAAAGAGAGAGGGAAAGACAGAGAGAAACGTTGATGTGAGAGAAACACACATCAATTGGTTGCCTCCTGCACAAGCTCTGACTGGGCCAGGGCTGGGGAGGAGCCTGCAACCAAGGTACGCACCCTTGATCAGAATCAAACCTGGACCCTTTGGTCCACATGCCAAGGCTCTATCCACTGAGTCAAACCAGCTAGGGCTAAAACAATATATATTTAATGAAAACAAATTTCTTAGAAAATGTCTTGAATTTGAATGAAAGAGTGAAAATGTAATATAAAGGATAAGTGACCCTTACTTTCTTATTATTAGACTAGAGGCCCGGTGCACGAAATTCATGCACGGGGGTGGGGGGGTGTCCCTCAGCCCAGCCTGCACCCTCTCTTATCTGGCACCCCTCGAGAGATGTCTGACTGCCTGTTTAAGCCTGAAACCAGTGGGATCAGGCCTAAACGGGCAGTCGGACATCCCTCTCACAATCCAGGACTGCTGGCTCCCAACTGCTTGCCTGCCTGCCTTCCTGATTGCCCCTAACTGCTTCTGCCTGCCAGCCTGATCACCCCCTAACCACTCCCCTGCCAGCCTGTTTGCCCCTAACTGCCCCCCAACCCCTGCAGGCCTGGTCACCCCTAACTGCCCTCCCCTGCAGGCTTGATTGCCCCCAACTGCCCTTTCTTGCAGGTCTGGTCCCTCCCAACTGCCCTCCCCTGCTGGCCTGATCGCCCACAACTGCCCTCCCTTGCAGGCTTGGTCCCTCCCAACTGCCCTCCCTTGCTGGCCATCTTGTGGTGGCCATCTTGTGTCCACATGCGGGCAGGATCTTTGACCATCTTGTGTCCACATGGGGGCAGCCATCTTGTGTGTTGGAGTGATGGTCAATCTGCATATTACTCTTTTATTAGATAGGATAGAGGCCTGGTGCACGGGTGGGGGCCAGCTGGTTTGCCCTGAAGGGTGTCCCGGATCAGGGTGGGGGTTCCCTTGGGGCATGGGGTGGCCTGGGCGAGGGGCCTGTGGTGGTTTGCAGGCTGGCCACACCCCCTGGCCACCCAAGCGGAGGCAGCTGAGGATATTTAAAATGCTTTTTAGACAGCCCTGGGGTTTATTTATCTTCTACTATTGAAGCTTTGTAGCCTGGAGCGGAGCCAAGCCTCCTGCTAGCTCTGTGGCAGCAGCCATTTCTGTTGGGATTTATGTATCTTCTATAATTGAAACTTTGTAGCCTTGAGTGGAGGCCTAGGCCAGCAAGGGCAGGCGGAAAGCTTGGCTTCCTCCATTTCTGGGGAAACCCAAGCTTCCCTCCTGCTCTCTGTGGCCATAGCCATCTTGGTTGGGTTTATTTGCATATTCGCTCCTGATTGGCTGGTGGGCGTGGCTTGTGGGTGTAGCGGAGTGATGGTTAATTTGCATATTACTCTTTTATTAGATAGGATTTTTGGCATTTTTAAATATTGTTATTAGATGATCAAGACACTTCATATTTTCAAAGAGGGGAATATTGGTCTTAAAAACAGTGCATAAAAATTATGGCTTTAGCTAATGACAAAATGCATTATTAGTTCAACACAGTATGAATAAAATGTGAAAAATACTAACATAAAATTAGATTGCATTTATAGAACCAAGGTGTTGAGAACAAGGGAGGATATTATTTCCTGACTATCTGCAATCATGAAAACATGTCTAGTTGAAAATGGTTCATCCAAGAAGCCACCTTGTTAAGATGAAATTAACAATTAGAGCTTATAAAAAGGAGGGCAGCTGTGGTGGCTTATTTTGGAAAACTATGCCATGTGAAGACTGATTGAAACAATTGAGGATGTTTAGATTGCTACTTAGGTTTTGTTAGTATGACTGCAGGCAAAATAGGGACAATGGAATTTATAGGAAAGCAAATTTAAACTTTATAGAAGCACAAGAACTTCCGCCTTTTGAGTGCCTACCCTGTGTGAGGCAATGTAAGAGATGTGCTATGCAGATTTGGACAAGGTGGGATTTTGAATGAGTTTTCAGAAAGATGGCTTAGTCACCAAATAAGCTTCAGACAACTGATTAGAAAAATATTTTTAATTTGTTACTTCATATCTCACTGTAAAAGAGATGTACAAATTGTAAAGTATTAAGGATTTAAATAAAAAATGTGTAAATATACAATTTACACAGAATCACAGCTATACCATAATTAAGCCCATTTTAACAATAAGGATTGCCTGCAGATCTGGAAGACTTAAGTAATTTGCCCAAATAGAGCATTATAAGGTGAGAAAACACCCAAGCTAGGGTTAGCCCTGCTCTGACCCCAAAGCCCATGTGCCAACCTCCATACTGTGATCCAAATCATAGTAATTAATCAAACTGAAAAGGGTTGTAGGTTATATGGTAAAATGCTGTAAGAGATTTCTGACCCTTGAGGATTGTCTCAAAGTCTAGAGTAACATCTAAGTTGTTGTTGAAGTGATTACTAGAAGGAGGAGGTTGTGCGAGTTATTTCACATATTCCCTACAAGTCTAAGACATTATTTTTTCAATGCTCAAATAAATAAAAATACAGGAAGGAGAACTTCTTAAATATTTCATATTAATGGTAAACTCAAAAACATGCAATTCTCAGTGCTATTAAAATTTCCATCTCATGTCAAACTACTGCCTCACTGAATCTCATGTGCAAACAAATTTGGGTTCAAAATGATGACTAACCCAATGTATTTTGCCAAGTTGCTTCAATTAAGTCTTTAATTTAAAGTGATAAAAATACACCTTAAAGATACTCATATTTTAAGAATTTAAGTAGTGAGATATCCATATTTTATAGGCATTTTTATGAAAATTCCATTGTTTAAGAAATTATGTATACTACAATATATATTAATGAAAAGTAAATGTGATTAATAACCTCATTTTAGAATGCCAGTAAAGCAATATTTCATTTTGAGACCTTGTTTTTCATGTTACATGAGAATCCTCTGCCGCCTCTGCCTCGGCCCCTGCCCGCTGCGGCTTTGTTCGGAAGGAAGGACGTCTGGTCTAATTAGCATACTATGCTTTTATTATTATAGATGTATAGTTTATAAGAATTCTTGTACTTATACCAGCTACACCTAAAAGGTTTAAATATACAAGATTAACTCATTGGATATAAAAGAAATTGATGATTTGGCTACAATATTTCTGATCCCACTGGTGATAAATGCCATTATCTAAGTAAGCCAAGTTTCTGTTCATTGTTATTACTTATAACATCACCATTCCTACATAGTTTTAATAATATTTGAAGTATTTACCGTTTATCATTTTCCTCTGCTTCACACTCTTTTATTTATAAAGTATATTATATATAGTGATTTTTTTATTGTTACTTATTAAATAATCTTTGGAAAAATATTGGAGAGCTACAGAAGATTACATACATACATTTTTTATTATAAACTCTTGCTCTGAAAAGATGACGAATTATAAACAATAATTCATCATTGAAAAATGAATTATAAACAATAATTATAGCTATCATCTATATTGTGATTATTTTCTGCTAGGAGCTGCTATAAGTCTTTAGAGATATTATCTTGCTTAATCTGCAAAACAGCCTCATAAGTGGGTACTGTTATTGTTCCGATTATGCAGATGTGCAAATGGAAACACAGGTATGTTTTGGATTTACCTCAACTCATATAGCTGGGAAGTTGCAGAATTTGAATTTAAAACCGGGATGTCTGGTTCCACAGTCTTCACTTATAGTCATTGCGTCTGGCAAATTCTTGGAATGTGAAATGTGATAAACATCAAGAGACGTACAATTTCTACCCATATCTTAGTTTTTCTTTCTGAAAAAATTCTAAACATTTATAAAGATCTTGGACATTGCCAAATTGTTTCCCAGAAAGGTTGCATTTAAATATATATCCCATCAAGATTATTACACAAATTCCATTTTCCTGTATCCCCTCAAGTAATGGATACATCTTTTTTATAGTTTTTTTGTTAATTTTACTGTAAAAATTTCTATTGAATTTATTTCTAATTGAAGCATAATAACTTTTCCAATAGTTTTTATTAGACGCCTAGTGCACAAATTCTTGCATGGGTGTGGTCTGCCAGCCCGCCCTGATGGGGGCCATCGGGCTGGGCCAGCAGTGGGGAGGGGCTGTGTGAGGTCGGCCAGCCCCACCCGGAATGGGTGGGGGCTGATCAGGGGCGGGGTCGGCTGGGGGAGGTTGGTAGGTCAGCCCCACTCCTGATTGGGGTAGAGAGGGCCAATTGGGGGCAGGGCCAGCCATGGGGAGGGGCCGCAGGTGGTTGGCTGGCCAGTCCTGTCCCTGATCGAGGTTGGGGGGCGTGATCAGGGGCAGGGCTGGCCGGGCAGAGGGGCCGAGGGCAGTCCCACCTGGTCCACCAAGACCAGGAACTGTGCAGGCGCCCCCAGAGCACTGGCATGGTGCTTCTTTCTCGTGCTCCCTCAGTCTCTTCAGTGCTTCCTGGGAATTGTAGTGTGCTTCCTCCACAAAGGGCCCTCCTGTAGACCGGGTTCTGGGTTTCCGAGAACTATGCCTCCCGGGTCCCCTGCGTGAGGGCACCGGGCATTTGCCCAGGTCTGCCTTATCTGTTAACACCAGAGTGGAGGACCCAGGAAGCCGGCTGTGGTGGGAGGAGGGAATGCGCTTGAGTGCTGGGCCAGCCTGTCCTGTTTGTCCCAATCATTGTAAACAGGCAGAGGCAGGTCAGGGTGAGAATGGGGCTCCCGAGGCCGGCCAGGGGAACAGTGCAGGAGGAGGCTTTGGTTGCTGCAGCAGCAGTGTGAGCACGAGGATGCAGTGGCTTCGGCGTGGGTGGTCAGTCAGGCGGTGGTGGGCACAGGTTAGGGGCAGCAGTGGCATGTGCCCCCCTTGATTGCCCGGGGAGCCCTCCCAGCACCCACCTCTCAGTAGCATCTGTCAGGTAGCCTGAGGGGCTGGGCTGGAGTTGGGGGTGGGGGACATGGCTGCCCGTAGTGTGGGTTCTTCCAGGCAGGCTTTTCCTTAGTTCTTGCTCTCTTTGCTGTGCGTTCCTCTCAATTCCCGGCCAGGCCTCCCTCGTGGCAGCTGCATTTGTAATTTGGTGCTCTTGAGGTCTGGAGGAGCACAGCCAGGAACAGAGCCCCTCCCACTGGGGCTCCATACCTCAGGGCAGCTCTTGGGCACCTCACAATGGGAGAGAGGGGTGGAGGGGCCGATCAGGGGCAGGGCCGACTGGGGGGAGGAGGTGCAGGAGTGTGGGGGGTGCTGATCGAACCCCAATCAGGCTGGTTGGCTGCCGCAGTGTGCATCATAGCAACCAGTCACTCCGGTTGTTCTGGTCGTTCCACCATTCGGTTGCTGGGCTTTTATATATATAGATTATATTTCTTTTATAAATTATTAGTTCATTCCATGTCATTTATTTCTATTGGGTTGTTAAGGATTAAAAGATTTATCTTTTTTTTAATATATATTTTATTGATTTTTACAGAGAGGAAGGGAGAGGGATAGAGAGTTAGAAACATCGATGGGAGAGAAACATCGATCAGCTGCCTCCTGCACACCTCCCACTGGGGATGTGCCTGCAACCAAGGTACATGCCCTTGACCGGAATTGAACCTGGGACCCTTCAGTCCACAGGCCGACGCTCTATCCACTGAGCCAAACTGGTTAGGGCTAAAAGATTTATCTTAATCCTTTATATATCATATAACATACGTTATATTATACTAGAGGCCTGGTGCATGAAATTTGTGCTCTGGTGCGGTCCCTAGGCCTGGCTGGCGATTGAAGTGCGAGAGTCTGGTGTGGAAGGACAAGTCCCAGCTGACCTCTGGGCCCTGGGCAGTACCTGGGCCCCAGGGCCCCCATGTGCCCCCCACACCCCCCCCTCTGAGTCATCGGGCCCCCACCCGGCTCCCTCAGTGCCTGGGAGCTGGGTGGCGACCCCACCCCCGCTGCCACCACTGGTCACAATCTGCAGGGCAATTGGCGGGACGTTCGGGCCCTACTCACACCTGCCTTGGCCTGGTGCCTCCTGCTCACCTGCTCCACCATCCTGCTGTGGTCTCGCTCTCATTGGAGCCCATCGGGGCCGGCAGTGCCTCCACTGCCACCTGCTGCCAGCGCCACATCCCTGATGCCTGCCATGTTCCGCGCCACTCCCTGGTGGTCAGCGCATGTCATAGTGAGCCATCGAACTTCTGGTCAAGGGGACAATTTGCATATTTGGCTTTTATTATATAGGATACTATATATTATATAATGTATTATCTAACTAGATACTATTTTGTTCTTTTGAGATTTCTTAGAATATACTGCTTTCATGCACAGAAGGTTTTCTTTACTGAGAGGTAAGCCATTTCAGTATGATCTTTTCTGGGTTATTTATATTTATTAAAAAAAAAAAAACACTTTTATCCATTTAGGTTATATTTGAGTTTGTAGTTAACCTCTTGTCTCAGAAGTATTTCCTTTCTCCTTTCTATTATGATGTTGCTTTTTAAATATATGAAACGTATGCACAAAGCACACACTCACCCATTCATTCACACACATTCCCATTTCTTTGCTCTCTCATTTATTTAGAATTCAGTTTAATACAGTGGAAAAGAGAAGGTCACTGGAGCCAAACTGCCTGCATTCAAGTCCAGACCCAACACTTAATAGCAACACTGCTATTGCCTGTGTTACAGAGATATTAATAATACTTATCGAAAAGAGTTCTTGTGAAGATAAATAATATCTGGAGAACACTTAGAACAGTGACTAGCATATACTAAGTGGTAAAGATATACAGTTATTACTCATGCTGAAATTTATAGTATTTTGTGTATGATAGTTATATTTTCTTAAGTTTTTAAAAAAAAATATTGATTTCAGAGAGGAAAGGAAAAAGAGAGAAACATCAATGATAAGAGAGAATTATTATTACTTTTAATATATTTTTATTGATTTCAGAGAGGAAGAGAAAGGGAGAGAGAGAGAGAAATATCAATGATGATAGAGAATCATTGATCGGCTGCCTCTTGCATACCCCCTACTGGGAATCGAGTCTGCAACCCACGCATGTGCCCTTGACTGGAATTGAACCTGGGACCCTTGAGTCCACAGGCCAACCCTCTACCACTGAGCCAAACCATCTAGGGTGAGAGAGAATTATTGATCAGCTGCCTCCTGCATGCCCCCTACTTGGAATTAAGCCCACAATCCAGGTATGTGCCCTGACCTGAAATCAAACTGTGACCTCCTGGTTCATAGGTCGATGCTCAACCACTGGGCCACATAAGCTGGGCTTTCTTACGTTTTTGATAGAATATATTTGATAGAATATGTTTGATAGAATTTGCCAGTAATACTATATAGACATACACTGTGCTTGTGTGTGTGTGTGTGTGTGTAGCTATTTCAATTTTTTTAATGGATATGTTATATTTACTTCTCCATTAAATTTTGATAGTTTGTACTTTCCCAGGTATTTTCATTTTATCTAAGTTATTGAATTTTCACATAAACTTGTTTATATTCATTTATTATCCTTTTCAGGTCTGTAGGATCTCTAGTAATGCTATTTCTTTTACTTTTGGTAATTGTGATTTGTCTATGTCTCCTTTTTTTCTTGATTAGTCTTGATCAGTTTTGAGATTCACTCATTTCCTCCCCCACGCCCCCCCCCCCCCCGATCATACATACTCTCTGCTGAAGCCCATCATGCAAATCCTCATCTTCCTATTGTATGTGTGTATTTAGTGTGCAATACAGGATCTTCAGGATTTCTTTTTGACTTTTTAAAAAAGTTTCCACTTCTCTGCTAAAATTCTCTATTTGTTCATAACTCTTATCTACCTTTTTCTGCAGATCCTTTGATATTTTAGTCATAGTTATTTTAAAATCCCTGTCTAATGATTCTAACATTTGGGCCATCTCTAGTTTCAGTTTTGTTGCCTACTTTATGTATCCACAGTGGGTAATTTTTCTCTTGTCCTCAAATTTTTTCATGAATACAAGGTGGAAATCTCTGGAAAAGAGCTGGTGAATGGATGCAGATTTCTCATGTCTAGCATTCCCAGAAATTCACACACAATGTAAAATACACGTACATATGTCTGTCTCTCTATCATCTATCTGTACACACACACACACACACACACACACACACACACACACACACACACACAAGAATATCATTCAACCTTTAAAAAGGAGGAAATCCTGCCATTTGTGACAACATAGATAAATAGTGGAGGACATTATGTTAAGTGAAATAATCCAGATATAGAAGGACAAATAGTGCATGCTTTCACTTATATGTGGAATGTAAAATAGTCAAATACATAGAAGAAGAGAGTCAAGTCATGATTGCCAGGGACTAGGGGGAGGGAGAAATGGGGAGGTATTGCTCAAAGGGTACAAACGTTCACTTATGCAAAATAAGTAAGTTTTAGAGATATACTGTGCAAACTAGGGCCTACAATTAAGTATTATATACTTAAAAATTTGGTAAGAGGCCATATCATATGTTAAGCACTCTTATCACTAAAGGAAAAAAATATCACAGGTTGCAAGAAGAAACTTTTGGAGGTGATGGGTAAGCACATGGCACTGATAGAGATGTTGGTTTCATGGATATAAACTTATCTCCAAACTCATTGTATACGTTCAATATCTACAGCTTTTTGTATATCATCATACTTCAGTAAAGTGAGTTAAAAAGTATATATCATTTTTTAAGTGTAATTTTTTAAAAGTTCATTTTTCAAAGAAAACCTGAAATAATGGACACTTGCTACTCAGGCTACACACTGATTCAGGCAACACTTCATATCTCATATTAGGAGGTGGAGAGTTTCAGATTTTCTGACAGTGGCATTCTTAGGCCAATGAGCAAATTGCAAATCTGAAAATAGTGCTCAAACCGTCTGACTTTCGTCTTGATACTCGTCACACTGTGTCAGCTCTCACAAAATTTTTTTTTTAAATATATTTTATTGGTTTTTTACAGAGATGAAGGAAGAGGGACAGAGAGTTAGAAACATTGATGAGAGAGAAACATCAATCAGCTGCCTCCTGCACACCTCCTACTGGGGATGTGCCCGCAACCAAGGTACATGCCCTTGGCCAGAATCGAACCTGGGACCTTTCAGTCCGCAGGCCGACGCTCTATCCACCGAGCCAAACCGGTTAGGGCTCACAAAATTTTATTAGCACTCACATCCTGGAGATTTAGTCTGCAATAGAGGTTCTTTTGAAAGGAGTTCATTAACTTTCATAACCTTTTCAGTGAAGTAGTTGAAATGAAATATTTTATTTTTTTCTGGAAAGGACTGGCCTGTTGCAAGTATTTTAGTGACTTATTTTCAAATATCCTATGTATTAGTGTTTGTGGCAGATAAGTTATTGTCCAATCTTTGTACCCTATATTTCTATCTGCTCCATATCCCTGTACCATTGGGAAGTAAAGACAAAGCTGAATCTTGACCCTCTCTTCCTTTATTCATTTGCACATTTTTACCCTAAATGAACCAGTTACATCTTTATGATATGGGAATTACATAATCCTTAAAGATAGGATGAGAATCAGGGTTTTTAGATGGAGCAGTTGGTGTTTACCTGGGTAGCTAAAGCCTGAATGATTTTCACAGGAGATAATTACTTTGTAATTGCAAACCGGTTTTGAATAGAACTCCAGAGTACATTGAAAAGAAAAATTAATTTCAAAAGAAATTTTAAAAAAATTAATGAAATAGAGAATTTATCAAAATTTGTTCTTGTTTTGTTAATCCTAACCCGAGGGTATTTTTTCCACTGATTTTTAGAGAGAGTGGAAGGGAGGGGAGAGACAGAGAGAAACATTGATGTGAGAGAGACACATGGATTAGTTGCCTCCCGCGTGCACCAGGGATTCAGCCTACAACTGAGGTACCATGCCCTTGACAGGAATCAAATCCAGGACCCTTCAGTCCACAGGCTGATGCTCTATTCACGGAGCCAAACCAGGTCGGGCAAGAATTTATCAAAATGTAATGAAGGAAGATTAGGAAAATCTAGGAGTCTGGAAGCACAATAATAGAAATTGTTAATAAAAGACACACAAGATACATTGTCTGGCTGGGGATGGGTTGCAGCTCCATAGAGGTTTGATCATGCAATCCATGTAAACTGGAGATAGTGGAATCATTGAAAAGAACACTGCTTTACATAAAGGGCTCTCAGCTTACAGAAATCTTTACACTCACAGCGTGCTATAGCATGAAATAGAAATTGATTTTTAATATGTTAAACAAATGCTTGAAAAATGAAAAGGCCTATCGTCATGTAAATGATTCCTATATACATTAGGCTGATTGCCTGCATTAATAAATATTTTAAATTGAAATGTAACACCTGTGTGATGGTTGATTTTGTGTCTATTTGACTAATCTCTCATGACCAGATGTTTGGTTAAACACCAGTCTAGATGTTGCGGTGTAGGTAGTTTTTAGTTGTGATTAACATTGAAATCAGTGGAATTTGAGATGATGTGAGTGCAGCGGATGCAATCTGTTGAAGGCCTTAGGGGAGAAAGACTGAGGTCCCCTGAGGAAGTGGGAATTCTGCCTTAGGACTTATGCCTGGAGCATTAACTTTTTTTTCTGGATTTCTAGCCTGCAGGTCTGCCCTGCAGATTTTGAAATGTTAGCCCCCACAGTGGCACGAGGCAATTTTAAAAAATAAATCTTTCTCTGTATAGAGCCTATTGATTCTGTTTGTCTGGAGAACTCTGACTAATATAAGGCGATTGCTTATTTTTAAACGGTAGTAAGGTAAACCTGTCATTGCTTGCTACTTTAGGGTAGTTTAATAGACATGCAACAAATTAGTGATTTTCTGTAGAAATGATGATTGGTGGTTTTGGGTAACTTTAAAAGTTACAACCACATATCATTACAATTTAATGATTATTTGGGGATTTGGGAATTTAAATTAGTTTTCATAATCTAATTTCAAATGCTAGCAGTTGCATTTATATGTAATAAACTGTAACTCTTTAATTGGTATTCTTGTGGAGATTTAAAATAAGCTCCCAAGCTGAATTGCAATGATGATTGAATTACCTTTTGCCACCTGGAACATGGCCAAACCACTTGTTTACATTTGGCATCTACTCTGCTGTTTCTCTTTATTTTCCTTCATGTGAATAAACAGACAAGGCTTGGTTTCTCGATTTGTCGGGCTGGCAGTGTTCCATAAGAACTGAAACCAATTCAGAAAATTTAATGTAAAACATAGACTTAACACAATGCAAATCTTAGTGGGTTCCTCTGCTTTTCATTTAAGCTCTGTAATATTCAAGGTTATTCTAGGAATTGAAGCTGAAGAAACTGTAATGTGAGAGAGAAATATAAACATATGCCAAAGAATATTGCCAGTGCCTTTTATACAGATAGCTTAGTTAAATATGAGCCATCATAGGGATGATAGAAATATTGTTTCTTTCCCTTCCTTCCTACTTCTCTACATTATTTCTTGTCAGCTTAGAGTGCCACTTATATACTTGTCAATAACAATGACATTTAACTTGAAAGACCTTATAGTTTCAAAACAAAATCAAATATAAATTTCCTTTATAGCTGTGCATTCTTTTGTTAAGAACATATGACTTTGTTGATGGAAAAAAAAATTCAGGGGAAAAGCTACAAATAGGGACAATCTCTGATTATTAAAAAAATCTGTCAAATGAGCTGTTATAGGAATGAATAATATCTCAAGTCCTTTAAAATTCATATTCACATTCTCAGTACCAGCATTTTGCAGTGAGAAAACTGAGACCCAGAAGTTTCACACTGTGTTAGCCTTAGAGCCATGATGGAACCCCACAGCTTTGGAATCTTGGTTTAACTCCTTGTCTCTGATGCTCCGCAGTTGAAATTCTCACTTTAAAGAAACATTTTGTCATAGTGTGTTTCTTTATGTTACCACTTAATTCAGCATGGTGTGATTGTTTGATGCATGTATTGTGGTCAAAATATTAAGACATCAGATTTTCATTTCAGCAAATGAAGATACTTAACTAGGAAATAAATTCAGATCATCCTAGGCCTATTTTTAATAAAAAATAAATTCTGCCCCCTGTCCAATTGGATTTCTAGAATATATTCACTACCTTATTTTTCAAGGAGAAGTGCCATTAATTATATTCTGTTCGCATGGTGACTATTTTCCTCAGTGACTAAGCTGATTTTCTTTAGGTTATTTGGGCATTGCTTTGCACTTGACTTCATCCTGGGCTAGACCAGGTGGAAGGCAGTTCTTAAAAAAATATATATATATATATTTCAGAGAGGAAGAGAGAGATAGAAACATCAGTGATGAGAGAGAATTATTGATGTGCTGCCTCCTGCATGCCCCACACATGGGATTGAGCCTGCAAACCGGGCATATGCCCTGCCCAGGAATCGAACCGTAACCTCCTGGTTCATAGCTCAATGTTCAACCACCAAGCCAAACTGGTCCGGTTGGGCGTGAAGGCAGTTCTTCAAGCCCCATAGTCCTTTGTCTCTCACTGGGGCAGCCTGCTGCTGCCACTGCCCTGGGACTGAGGGTACTCTCAGCTTATAGAGAGAACAGATATTCATTCTTTCCTGGAGGCATTTGCTGATCATGGTATCTTATAATTAGTAAGAGTGAAATATATAAATGCCTATTTGTTTAGTTATATACCCATTCCCATTTCTTAAAAATGCCAAAACAATTGAAATTACATGCATGTCTTCCACATAAAAAAACAACAACAACTTGTCTTACTGAGGAAAATATGTCATTTTACGGTTGCTGCCAAAGTCAAGAATGCAAATGTAGATACTGAAGTTCCTGTAGCTTAGTACATTGAGTGTCACAAACATATTTATTAATACTTATGTGCATAATTAATGTCGTCTTGATCACTTGATTTTGCATCCTTCTTTCCCTTCTCTGTGTATATGTACAGATTATTTCTGAATCCAAAGCAACTATGTATCTTTTTCTTGGAAATAAAAAGTCCATAGATTTAGAAGGATTATACTTTTCCTGCAGAAATATTAATATTCTGTCATGAAAATTCTGGAGCAGCTTGAAGGAGTTAGTAAAGATAATTGTGCAATCAATAAATAATGTAAAGAATGTTAATATGTTAATGCCTTAATGAATTTTTAAGGTTATTGGCTAATTTTTATTGCAATTCATTGCTGTATACACGATTATTTAGATTATATGTAACTTTGGAAGCTTATTGAATGTTAGTACCAGCAAAACTCACATTTCTGAAACTGCTTGATTTCTGCCGTATTTCTTGAAACTGTGGTTATTACAAAACTGTAAACTGGAGGAATAATGTTATTATTTACTTTTTATACACTACCTCTTTCTGAAAATTATCTGTGGCATTTTTACTGAGATATGGAAAAAAAGAGTAAGGTTAGTGGCATGCGTAAAGGGGAGAGCAGCAAGGGTGTGTCTTGTATCCAGAAGTTCTGTTATTCCATTGGTGTTGTCTCAATGTATGAGCCACTTTTGATTTAATATAAGTAGAGCTTTGGATCCATTTTTCACTTCATTACAACTATTGTTAGTCCTTCTCTAACAGTAATGTTTCACTTAGAAGTTATAAAATTGGGCCTTCGATCAGCAATTGAGGGAGGGGAAAGTAAAGAATATTGTGGGGAAACATGAAACTTGGTTGGAAAGTTGTAAGGAGGACATTCTGAGAAAAGGGAAGTGTGTGGAAGGCCGCCTGCCCTGTTTATCAGAATTCTGACTTAGGGGAGTGTGGAAAGAGGTGCCCCTAATTATTCCTTGACCTTTCCAAATAAGTCTGTGCACGGCAGACCCCCGGGTGTTTACTGGAATCCTTATGCTTAATCTTTTGAGTGTCCTTCTTAAAGGACATTACAAACATATGTGCCCTCCCAAAATGACTTACTCTACTGATTGCATCTAAAAGATAAACTTTATCTCAAAATGCTGTTACAATAAAAGGCTAACAAGGCAGGCAATTGAGGCTGCCTGACTCCTTCAGCCAGGCCGTCCCTTAGACTTCTCTTTCACAGTGAAACTGTGTTGGAGTAATCTGTCCATCTGTCCTTCAGGGGCTGCTGGTCAGCCCTGGCAGAATATCAATATATGGCTTACAATATTTATTACACAAGACCTACATGATCTGGGGGGTAAGGAAAAGGGAGATACTAAACATTTGTCCTCTGTCCCTAAAGATACAAACAATTGAATTTATACAGCAAGTATTAGGGTCTGCTGCAGGGGCAGTGTTTAGCTGAGAAGATAGATTGGGGATTGAATGCACGGTAATGATAAAATAGGAGAGAAGATGGAAAATTTTCAGTTGATAGCAGAAGGTATGGCCCTACCAAAAATTTGATTGAGAGGTTCAAAATAATATCTCATTAGCTCATTTGAAGGAGGAGGTGGGGTGGAGATACAGGGAGAGAAAATTTTTATATGTATGTGAGATATATTAGTTCATCTTTTAAAACTATCTAAAATAGTCATTGGTTTTAACAACATTTAATAAACACTCATGGGATATGCTATGCTAGACATTGGGCATAGAAAGATGTGTTTGATTTGCCCTCTGTTTAAAAAACTTTTTACTTTCAGGGAAGGAGAGTGGCGAGAAAAGAGATAGTCTTGCGTGATTGTGAGGCAGTATGAGTATTTGGTCGGTTGAAATACAGAGAAGGCAACACTAATTTCTACAAAGATAAGGAAACATGTAATGTTGTCTCAGAAACTGGTTAGAGGAAGTTAGATTTGAAGATTTAGAGCCAGGAAACCTTGATTTAAATTTTGCCTTTATCTTGGCTTTATATGATTGACAAGGAGTTTTACCTTCTAAAAGGAACTGAGAACTTGTCAAATGAACACAAATCTCCATGTCAGGGGCTAGGACACTTATCATTTTCATAGGCACTGTTCTCTGCTGGATGTGAGAGTTTTCAGAATAATGAATCAAAACTGACTTGTGATCCTTATACGTTAGGTATGAAATGTCAATGCAATTGTACATAGAGCAAAACTCCTTTTTAGTTTTTTTGAATGACATTTTGTTTTGCTTATCAATGCATGACTTGTCAGGCAACTTAGGTATTTGTCCATTTATTTATTTTATTTTTGACTTCTTAAACATTGAGTTTCATGTTAATTAAAATTACTTTTATATTTACCTAAGTTACTTAAAAAGTGACATATAAAGATGTATATGTTGTTTGATTTTTTTTTAAGTTTTATTAAATTTATCCTGAATGGAAAGTAAAGAAGAGGAAGTAAAATCATTAAAATCACAAGCTTTGGAGGGATACACAGATTTAAGGTCCAGCTTAAATTTTTATCTTTGTGCTTTGAGAAAATTCATGTCTCTACGTTTCAATGAATTTAGAAAAAAAAAATTTTAATCCTCACTTGAGGATATGTTTATTGATCTTAGAGAAGAAGGGAGGGAGGGAGAGAGAGGAAGAGAGAGAGAGAGGAGAGAGAGAGAGAGAGAGAGAGAGAGAGAGAGAGATAAGAGAGGCACATCAATCAGTTGCTTCCTGTATACAAACTGACTGAAATTGAACCCAAAACCTAGGTATGTGCCCTGACTTGGAATCAAACCCAAAAGCTTTGTGGTGTATGGGACAATGTTCCAACCAACTGAGCCACCCATCTGGGCCTGTTTCAGTGTTTTTATTTGTAAAACTAGAGGCCTGGTGCATGAAAATTCATACACTGGAGAGGGGTCCTTCAGCCTGGCCTGCCCTTCTCACAGTCCGGGAGCCCTCAGGGGCGGGAGGCAATCCAGCGATCAGGGGAAGGCGATGCCCCCATCACACCTCTGCTGATGCCACTGCTGGCAGCACAAGCCTCAGCTGGTCCTGGTTACCTGAGCCTCGGGCGGCCCTGGGCAGCTGGGCAACCACCATCCAAAGCTTGCCTGTGCCTCGGGCCAGCCCTGAGCAGCTGGGGGGCTAAAGGGACTGAAAGACTCCAGAGGAAGGCACATGGAGTGGCCGGGCCCACCTGGTGGCGCGCCTGCCACCCTGGCAGGGCTGAGGGGTCTGGGCACTGCCATCTTGTGGCTGTGGGTGCTGCTATCTTTGAGGGCGTGGCAGTCAATTAGCATATTCCCTCCTTATTGGCTGTGGGCACCACTATCTTTTGCGATGGCGTGAGGGTCAATTAGCATATCCTCTCTTTATTAGATAGGATGGAATAGTAAAAGTCTATGCTTCACAGGGTTGTAAAAGGAGAATTAGGGTAAAGTTTGCCATTGTGCCCCAAAAAAGTAATCATGCAGAAAGTGCTAGTTTTAAATAAAAACAACAATAACTATAGTATTGTTAACTTTATAGATAATTGATAGGTAGATAGATGATAGAAGATAGTGTTTGAAGATCTGTAAGATGTAGAGGGTAGTTTTCCTTTGTGTTAAAATGATACCTTTTATTCTGATTTCTTCCCATAGTGGTAGTAAACTAGTAGCCAGTGGCCCTTATAAGTGTCCTGGTGATTTTCCTTTGGGGACTTGGGCTATGGAACAAGATCCTGGTTACTTTTATTGTCTTCTCCTCTGATCACATGTTTAGTCAGATTGGTCTGGGCTGGGGCTTCAGATCCTTGCTCTGCAGTCTTGACCTGGGTCCTACTCTAAATGCTAAACTCGCCCCTGTCTTTGTCCTCTCTCCAGTTAGGGGCACCGATAAATCACATGATGCTGAGCCTTCAAGTCCCCAGGTAGACCGAACCTCACAGTAGCATTGGCCTGAAAACTACTTTTGCTCTCTTATAATATCTGAAAATATTTTACAAATCGCTGTCTAGGTGCACCTGTTTGCTGAGCCTTCTGCAACAAAATTTGTGACGTGAATACTACATGCAGAATTTTGTTTTCTTTCTTTGGTCTTCTGTGGAAAATCTAATGTTCAAATTGTTGTTACTGTCCATTTCAATATGCAGTCACCTTTAGATGTCCTTGGGCAGAGGTTTGCTGGAGCTGGCTGGCTGGAGGCGAAAAGGAATTTTGGGAGAAGATTGATGCATCTTGACAGCTTGAAGTCAGCTGGTGTGAGGATATTTATTCCATGACCAACAAATGCTACAACTTAGGTCTTTCCTTCCTCACTCAGAACTCATTTGACCATTTGACCTCTAGTGTAGTACCAGTAATGCCTGGCATAGTAGCTGATGATTGATATGCTTCCTCATTTGAAAAAAGAAAAAAGTCTATAAGATTCCTAAATTTTCTCTGATTTCTCCTTTATCAGCCACTCCCATAGCAAGACTGACCATATTGTTGTATAACTCATTGTCCTATGTAACAATAGCCCGGGTGCGTGTTGGCATTTGTGAAATCCAGTGCATTAAGTTTACTGCAAACCAGACCAGACCATAGTTAGTCTGGTTCCCACAGGATGTGAGTCAGTAAAGGAGCTAGGCTTTGGAATAGTTTGATTGATTTTCTTAAGTAAGAAGTAAACTTTGCAGCAAAGATAACAGTCTCAGGCTCTCACTGCTAATATCGAATTCCCCAAATTGTCCACACTTAGGGAGATATTTGAGAACATTTCTCTTGGGTCCCTCAGTGACTGCTGGCTCCAGCTTTGAAGAATGCCACTGGAAGAGTGGTCTGACTGAGGTTGGTGTCACCTCTTTGAGTCACGATGAATTGATTTAGAGCTTACATGTAATTGTAGCACATTGTATTGTAAGTCTTGCTTTATGGTACTGAAGTTTGCACAAAAATGATTTACAAATAGTGCTCCCCTGTTTTGACTCCAAGAAAGCTTGATGTTTTTTGAATAGCTGTGGTTATCCGAGTGATCGAAAACTTTTAAATGACTTTTTAGAAGTCATTTTGAATGAAGCAAAGATCATAGGATTTTATCCCCCTACGACAATTCAGTGCTGACCTAGTTTCTTTCTCTGAGCTACTGGGGAAAAGTGGCTATTTAAAAAAAAATCACAAAGGCAAGGTACTTGGTATAAATATTGAAGGCTGTTACCATAGGCTCCTTTAGGAACACATCCCTCACTCTGTGGAAGGAAACCAAGGGAGATGTGTCATTAGTAGGTACACTTGTAACGTGTTAGAAAACAGCTGTCTGTACTCAGTCCTTATTCAAAGCTTAGCCGGGTTTATGTATTTCTCTTTCTCCTTGCTCGTTATACCAGAGTAGCAGCTTCAGTAGAAACTGTGCCAAGCGTTCTCTGAATAGGAGCTGGTATGTGTGCTTAAACTTTAGAGGGTACATACTTTGGGTCAGACTCTTCCTTTTTACTTAGTTTCTCTATATATTTGCCGTTCAACTTGATGTTTTCTGATGCTTTCAGATTAGGGATGGTGGCCGGAAAACACTTTGTTCCTATCCGTCTTTCCATGAGTCTCTTAGACTTTTTTTTTTTTTTTTTTTTTTTTTTTTCACAAAGAAGACTTAATGTGTTACTTGCAGTGACAGGATTTTGTCACAAGAACATTTTTGTGGGGTTACAGCTAATTGAGGTTTTCACATCTATTCAAGCAGTTATTGAGCATTTAATGATTTGGCATGGGAATTAGGCAAGTGGTTGTAAGAAACTCAATTAACTCCTTATTGGGAAAAATAGAGGGACAGATTAGGGAAATTGACACTTGAGTGAAGAGTTTAATATAATTTTGACAAAAATCCCTGAATATTCATTTTATACATGTTACTATTAAAGCTCTGTCTGAGGACAGTGAAATTGCAAATGGCCTTGGAAGGGTAACAATTAAGCATTTCTATAATCCAAATGCAGGAAGATGCTTCCAGGTCAACCAACCAAATGATTCTGAATGAAGACAAGTACCAAAGAGACTTAAGGTCCAAAATAAATGAACGCTGTTGCTAATTTATTTCAGTACATATTTAGTTTTTTGTCAGTAAAGTTTCTGGTGATCAGAAATTTTTGAAAGTCTTGACAGTAGTCCCCCTTTATCCACGGTTTCGTGTTTCTGCAGTTTCAGTTAGTCGTGGTTAACTGTGGTCTGAAAATATTAAACAAAAAATTCCGGAAATAACCAATTCATATGTTTTAAATTTCATGCTTTTCTGAGTATAGTGATGAAATCTCAGCGTGTCCTGCTGTATCCTGCCCAGGAGGTGAATCATCCCTTTGTCCTGGTATCCATACTGTGTATGTACGCTCCCCATCCACTAGCCACTTAGTAGCCCTCTTGGTTATCAGAGGTATAGCAGTCTCAATATCACAGTGCTTGTGTACAGATTACTCTGCTTAATAATGACTCAAAGTGCAAGAGTAGTGATGCTGGTATTTTGGATATGGCAAAGAGAAGCCAGAAAGGGCTTTCTTTAAGTAAAAGGGTGTGTATGTACAGGAAAAGGAACAGTATATATAGGGTTCAGTGCTGCCCCTGGTTTCAGGCACCCATGTGATCTTGGAATGCATCTCCTGTGGATAAGGGGGGAACACTGTACTTCCTATGGAGCTTGGTTTATTCATTTACATCAGTTTTCTGCTATTTGTTTTGAATGTCTTATGAGTGAGTCATTTTAGGCTTTGGTGAAGTTAGTAGGTAAGAAAAGAGAAATAATAAAATGGTGCCCCTGATTAAAAGATGTATACACTAATGGAGAAGAATAGAAAACATATATAAGATTAATAAATTATTAATGGAGAAAGGAAATTAAGAATGTAGGTGGTCAGAATAACTTATAGATTCTCAAAGACAAGAGGTTTTGAAAATCTACAGTTAGATGGATAGCCTGGGTATATTGGAAATATGAGGATTTTTGAACTATGATTTGATGCTTGGGAGGTAAAAAGAGACCTATGTGGGCAGATTCAAAGCAGGAGTGGATATGGTGACTGCAGGGAAGGGCTAGCCAAGAGCTGACTGGGAGGCTAGATTTAGCCAGGCAACTTTTTCAAAACACTGTGCTTCCCAAAGTCTTCCTGTTCTTTCCAATTTATTTCCAGTGATTTTCAAGGAAGCCTTATAATCATTGGGCCAGAGAAAATTAGTTGGAGGGCTAGAATTGTTACTAGAACGAGCTCTATTTTTATTCCCTCGATTGATCAGCTTATATTCTTGAATAAAACCCCCATAATAATCTGTAATTAAAAGTGCCCTTAGTTCCCATCATGATCTAAGATTTAGGGCTTTTCAGGAAACAAAAGAATCTCAGCCTTCGACCTTGTGGAACAGTCCTGGGGAAGGCAGGTATGAAATGGTGGTGAAGAATGCTGCAGACTGTTGAGAGATGCTCTGAGAGTGTTATAAAAGGGTACCTAACATGGTCAGCGAAGACCTCCCCTAGGAAGCAAACTTAAACAGGTCTATGATCGTACTTGAGTAATCGCCATAAATCTTTTTCCAAACACCTGCTCAGTACAGTAGATGTTAATTTAGAGGTAATTAGGGACTTGAATCATGTATGTGATTCTGAAATAACAGATTTAGAGTCCTCTAAAACATACTTCTTCCAACTGAATCAGAGAGTTGACATCTTGAATAGTAGAGTTAATGAAAATGGGGGTGGGGGATATTTCAGATGGAATATTCTCTGTGCTTTATTATTTTTAATGAAAAAAGAAACAGCATCTCCTTTTAGCTGTTCCCCTCTGAGAATTAAAATGAAAGCACAATAATACAATTGTTTTGTGTGGAAAAGAATAGTCTTCCCTGCTGAGAAGACATAGCAGCTTTTGCCCTGAAAGGCCATTATAGATTATATAGTATCTTGCCAATGTTGTAATGCTTCATGATTCTCTATATGATTTAAGTATAAATTGACTTTGGAAGAACAGAAAATAATTTTCCGTTATTACAGTTGAAAACCCGAAAGTGGGCATGCCCTTCTCTTTCTTATTCATAGAAATCCTAGGTATACACACGTACATAAACACAGATTGTAACAATAAGCTTACAAATTAACTGCACTTTTCTTAGTTATTTACTAGTTTTTACATATTTTTATCTTTGCCACTTATTGTTTGAGTTAATATACTGAGTAGAACTTTTATGAATAATAAAAAGTAATATAATAACAAACACTATTCTCTTATTTATGATTTTAAACCAACAAGATTCTAGTCTTGTACTCTTTTTTAGTAAATACTAAAAGCTTGAGATAGGTATTCTTTATTCTATTCATACTAGTTTACTATGAGATTTTATCATAAGCAGGTACTGAAAATTACAAAATATTGTGATTCTCCTCCCTGACCTCTAATAAGCTGTGTTAATATTATTAAGTTAATATTAAACCCATCTTAATTTTATAGGATTGAACTTCATTTCATTGTGGCACATTTTTTCTATATATTACTGAAAATATTTTCAGCTATAATCTTGAGTGAGATTAGATTTTATTCTCCTTTTTCAATGCTGTCTTTGTCCACTTTTATGCATCAGAGTTCAAGACATTGAGCTATAGTGATACTTTTTCTGATAGTATTGAAACAAACAATCCATACCTCTCATACCCCACACAGAATAAAGAAAATGTGAAATCACAAAAAGAGACTCACTTTCAAACTGTGTGTCTTTTTTGTTCTGAGGTGGGTCTCTTATAGACAGCATAAATATGGCTTATGTTTTCTTATCCATTCCGCCACCCTATGTTTTTCAAAAAAAGTATACATATTTACTTCAGAGAAGAAGGGAGAGGGAGAAAGAGACAAATACATCAATGATGAGAGAGAATCATTGATTGGCTGCCTCCTGCATGTCCCCTACTGGGAATTGAGCCTATAACCCGGGCATGTGCTCTCACTGAGAATTGAACTGTGACCTCCTGATTTTTAGGTCGATGATCAACCACTGAACCACACTGGCCAGGACACCCTATGTCTTTTGATTGGAGCATTAAACCCATTTACATTTAAGGTTGTTATTGATAGGTACTTATTTTTTCTTTTTTTTTTTTACGGGGTATACCTATGTTCCTCTCTCTATTTTTTCTTCTTAAAGCAGTCCCTTTAACATTTCTTGCCATACTGGTTTGGTGGTACTGAATCCCTTTAGCCTTTTTTGTCTAGGAAGCTATTTTGCCTTCATTTTTTTTCTTTCTTTTTTTTCTGTTTGTGGTTTTCTTTTTTAAAAATTTTATCTTTATTGTTGAAAGTATTACAGATGTCCCCCTTTCCTCTCCCCCCTTGACACCCTCCCCCATACTCCTGTCCTCTCCCCAGGTTTTTACCACATTATTGTCTGTGCCATGGATTATGCATATCTATAATAATAAAAGCATAATATGCTAATTAGACTAGACATCTTTCTGGACGACCTTCGGGACAAAGCCGGGGCTGCGAGGGAAGCCCGGGTCCCGGATGCCAGAGGGAAGCCAGTGCTGGCAGCTGGGGGAAGGAAGGCCAACTCTTGCACGAATTTCATGCATCAGGCCTCTAGTAAGCATATAAGTTCTTTGGTTAATCTCTCTCCACCCCCCTTCCCTCTGAGATTCATCAGTCTGTTGCATGCTTCCATGTCTCTCGATATATTTTGTTCATCATTTTATTTTGTTCATTAGATTCCACATATAAGTGAGATCATGTGATACTTCTCTTTCTCTGATTGGCTTATTTTGCCTCCTGTACATGTCCCCACCCAGAATCAAACATACAACCTGAGTATGTGCCCTGATTGGGAATTGAACCTGCAACTCTTCAATGCATGGGACGACTCTCTAATCACTGAACAACACTAGCTGAGGCTCCCTCCCGATTTTTAACTGCCACACGTGGATGTGGAACCAACCTGTTCTGTATCTTTGCCTCTCGTACTAGTCTTGATGGGACTGCTTTATATTCTTAGTTGTAGGACTTCTGTTTAGCTAGATTTCATTTTTATGAATGATAGTTGTCCTGTAATTTAGTGGTAATTTTGATGTGGTTGTGGGAGGTTCCGTGTACTGCATTTACCTACACAGCCATCTTGACCAGTAACTTGAAGATAACATTAAAATTAATTTCAGTCTGTGGATTTATGGATAAATTTGGAAGGGAGGAATTCAATTTATGTACATTATTTTTATAAAAGCACTAGTGGCCCGGTGCATGAAATTTGTGCACATTAAAAGGGAATTAATTAGAGGAAATATTTTAATATTGCTATTTGCCCTTTCTCTATAATAGAAGTGTCAGAGATGAAAGAAAGTTAGTAAAATGTATATGAAAATAATATATAAATTTATTAATAAACAGTCACAACATGATATAACAACAACAAAAACATGATATAAAAACAAAAAAATGATGTAAAAACAACACTGATACAAACAATGACTGATAAATTGATTAAACTTATTCTAATATCTCCCTGTATACCACATTAAGAGTAAAAACACTTTCAGAGTGCTTGACTAATTTCCCTTGTGATGAAGTATTTACAACTTTAACATCACACGCTCTTCGAACTTGAGAGAAAGCAACATATAACTGACTATGTGCGAAAACGGGTTCAGGTAGGAATATTCCTACTCTGTCTAGAGTTTGTCCTTGTGATTTATTAATAGTCATCACAAATGCTAGCATCATGGGAAACTGTCTTTGAATTAATTTAAATGGGAGGCTAGTGTCAGATGGGGACAAAACAGTTCTTGGAATCAGAACAACCTCTCCTTCTGCTGATCCTGTTAATACTTCAGCTTCAATTATGTTAGGTCACAATCTTTTGATAAGAAATCTGGTACCATTACAAAGACCCCATTTACTATTAAGATTTCTCAGTAGCATGATGATTGCACCCACTTTAAATTTTAATTTATGACACGGCATTCCTGAAGGAGTAATACTATTAAGAAATTCGATGGGAAAATTTTCCTTTTCAGCATCATCCATTGAATCAATGGAATCATCACTCAAATATGTGTGAAAATTTCCATAGAGTATATCATTTAATTTATGAACGTGCTCATTTTTAGGACAAAGAATTGCACGTTTAGATATATTTTTAATATTATCTATAGATATAGTATTTACAAAGGTAGCTTCAATAATAGATCCATTACAAATCATTTCACAGGGGATTTCAATAATATCCATTCCTAAATGAAAACTGCTATCCAGTTTGCCATCTCCAAGTTTTACTAACCATTCACTATAAGCAAAATCCTCTGATCTCATATTTGTTTTAAGAGACAACTTTCTGAAACATCCCCAAACATCACAGTACTTTAAACTCGTTTGTTCTATGGCCGATCGCATAGCATGCGGCACAATACTGAGACATTGTCGAAAATCCCCTCCAAGAAGGAGAACTTTCCCACCAATGCAACATTCAAACTCATAATTTCTCTTAGTAATCTGTGTATGGCGTTTATAGCATGACTGGATGCCATGGTGCATTCATCAATAATGAGAAGTTTGGCCTTTTTAATGGTTTTAGCAACTTCACTCTTTATATTGAGTCTAGAAATTGAAGTTTCATTTAATGGAATTGGTAATTTATATTGGGAATGAAAGGTTCTTCCACCAAGAAGCAAATTTGCAGCAATTTCTGTAGATGCTGTGGGTAAAACAGTACCACCACAACCTCTAATATAATGTATTAAAACTTTATAAATATATGTTTTTCCACTACCACCTGGACCATCCAAGTAAAAGCATTTAGGGTATACAGTTTGATCTTCGATGGCTAAAGTTACAGTCTGAAAGGCTGCCAACTGTTCATCGTTCAGAGAATTTATCAAAACCTCTGCCTATTGTTGCTCATATGATTCATTAGATGTATTTGTATTCATTAATAAAGATAGTCTGGAAGTTTGAAATGTGAACATTTCATTCCACGCAATGTGAATACCTCTTGAATTTCTTTAAGGGCATGCATTTCACAGTTCACACAGGCACCTTCTCTTCAGTGTAATTTCCAACAAAAATCTTCAATAAAGTAAGATTTATTCTCATCCCATAATTTGTCTGCATCAGAAGGACATCCAAACACACACACACACACACACACACACACACACACACACACACACGCAAAAAATTGCCGTAGTTGTTTGGGCATATTAAGGATAATTGCATTGTCAATTGTATCTTTCCAGATAGTGTTGTCGATTAATAATCCTTGATGTTTAGCAGCTTCATGAAATGTATCATAAATCACACCTCCTACAGTTTGCAGATCATCAAAACTTATCGCACCTTTTACATGCAGAAGCAAAAGTCTAAGGTAATATCGTTATGGTTCTCTAAAGCTCACAATGAACAGTCTACCTAATACTTTATTCCTGTCCTTTTGGCATTTTCTCCACAAAGAGTTATTAAACACATAATGTTGTGGAATCTCCCAATAATAATAATTACATGCGTTGGAATCTTCTGTATTCAATAAAATCCAAGCCATCAAAGTTGAGTTATGCCTTTTATCCCTATCTATAATTTCAGCAAAATCATCGGTATGAAAATACAAATTTTGTTCATTTGGCAAATGAATAGCTAATCTTGTGATTGCATGAGATTGGTCATGCATTCACATTGCAAAAAGTCTCCAAACAGCCTCAGGAGCACTCACATACCTGGAGTCAATGAAGTCCTCTACTTGTCATGATTGATAATTTTTTTTTCAGAAATTTGAATATTTGTGCAATAGTGCCCTTTATAGACGTAATTAAATAAATATTTGACACTCTTAATCAATGCGCAGACTTCAACGTTTATATGACAGTTATAATAAGGCACAAATATCCTATCTAATAAAAGAGTAATATGCAAATTAACCCTCACTCCACTATACCCACCAGCCATGCCCACCAGCCAACCAGAGCGAATATGCAAATAAACCCAACCAAGAGAGCAGGAGGGAGGCTTGGGTTTCCCTGGCAATGGAGGAAGCCAAGCTTTCTGCCTGCCCTTGCCGGCCTAGGCCTCCACTCAAGGCTACAAAGTTTCAATGATAGAAGATACATAAATCCAAACAGAAATGGCGACAGCCATGGAGCTGGAAAGAGCAGGAGGCTAGGGTTGCCCCCGGTGATGGAGGAAGCCAAGCTTTCGTACACCCTGGCAGGCCCAGGCCTCTGCTTAAGGCTACAAAGTTTCAATTATAGAAGATACATAAATCCCCCAAAAAAAGGCTGCCTCCACGGAGCAAGCAGAAGGCTTGGCTCCGCTCCAGGCTACAAAGTTTCAATTGTAGAAGATAAATAAACCCCAGATACCAGGGCCTCCGCTTGGGTCACCAGGGGGCGTGGCCAGCCTGCAAACCACCACAGGCTCCTCGCCCCAAGGGAACCCCCATCCTGATTCGGGACACCCTTCAGGGCAAACCAGCTGGCCCCCACCCGTGTATCAGTTCTCTATCCTATCTAATAAAAGAGTAATATGCAGATTGACCATCACTCCAACACACAAGATGGCTGCCCCCATGTGGTCAAAGATCCTGCCCCATGTGGACACAAGATGGCCACCACAAGATGGCCAGAAAGGGAGGGCAGTTGGGAGGGACCAGGCCTGCAAGGGAGGGCAGTTGGGGGCGATCAAGCCTGCAGGGAAAGGCAGTTAGGGGTGACCAAGACGGCAGGGGAGAGCAGTTGGGGGCGACCAGGCCTGCAGGGAAAGGCAGTTAGGAGGGACCCAGGCCTGCAGGGGAGAGCAGTTAGGGGTGACCAGGCCTGCAGGGGAGGGCAGTTAGGGGTGACCAGGCCTTCAGGCTTCAGGGGAGGGCAGTTAGGGGTGACCAGGCTGGCAGGGGAGCAGTTAGGCATCAATCAGGCTGGCAGGGGAGGGGTTAGGGGTTGATCAGGCTGGCAGGCAGAAGTGGTTAGGAGCAATGAGGAAGGTATGCAGGCGAGCAGTTGGGAGCCAGCAGTCCTGGATTGTGAGGCCCAGTGGGATCGGGCCTAAATGGGCAGTTTGACATCCCTCGAGGGGTCCCAGATTGGAGAGGGTGCAGGCTGGGCTGAGGGACACACACACCCCCGTGCACGAATTTCGTGCAACGGGCCTCTAGTGGGTTATAAGGGACAATCCAAGTGTTATCAACAACTTCATTTCCAACAGACATGTTGCTACCAGATCTTCATTTGTATTTGGGATATCCATCACTATTTCCAATGGTTGCATTTTGAAATTCTTTCAGATATCTCTTTGAACATTTTCCATTTTCCATACATGGACTATTTGGATTTTGTATTCCACATGGTCTATGTACCATATTTGATTTTACAATTTGAAAAAGTCGAGGACACTGGTCTTCATCTGGAATTTCTGCCTTAACTATATGGCCAATGTCATCTTCTGTTCATAATTTGCATTCACTATCTAATATCAATAATATGTGAGCGTGAGGCAGTCTGCATTTCTGAAATTCAATAACATGAATTTTAGTTATTACTTTGCCAAATAAATGGAATTTACACATATCATTTAAAAGAGCATTCAGCTTAATATTAAAAACTCTGGCTGCCAAGTCAGGTCTGTTTTCAACTTTTTGCCAGTGTTGTAATATCTGCCTATTTGGGGTTGCATGTCATGGTTATGAATAAATCGGGTTTGCCAAACTTCTTTAAAATTGCCATAGCATCCTGATATCACTGCTGCATATTTCTGGGACTATCCTCAAAAGATGATGGAAGTATTATCATTTTACCAATTGGCACATTGTCATTTTCAGATCTAGATGTGAGATAATCCATCAAACCACTATATTTTTCAATTCTCAAGTTAGATTGGTTTGCTTTAATTAAATTTATTTGATTGGCTTCCATTTTTGAATATGAATCAACAATAAACTATTGAGTTAATTTTCCTACATTTAAAATAAGGTTGAATGTGTCCCACACAGAGAGATGAAATCCATAATACTGCATTTGTGTGACTCGTGTCCTTACATTTTGTCTAGTATTATTGTTGAGTACACTGTTGTCTCTGAGTCTTAATGCAATATCCACTCCCCAGCCTTTTTCACCATGTGGAAAAAGAATAGGATACGTCATTGCATCTAATGTAGGAAACAGGATACGGATTTGTTTTATTTTAGTGGCATTCGGATTATTGGGATCTGGTTTACAATGAATGAGCAAGTCCCTTTCAAAAGGAAGTTCTCCATCTTCGTTTCTGAATATGACAGCAACCTCGGTTACACGGGGAGAATTATATCTCCCTGGGTCACTGTTACAATCGTATTTAATCGCCATTACTTCCGTGGGAGCAATACCTTTTGCTGCTGCTTCAGATCGGGCTTCCTTTTCTACCTCATGTAGCATCTTGTACGATTTTGTTAATTCATTTATTTCATGCATGAGGGTGTTGATGTTGATCATGAGTCTTTCTGAGCTGCCTTGGTGTTCTGGCATTGCTAATCTTTTACTCGTTGCTTTGGCCGTATCTAAAATACAGAGTTAAGCAAGCTTCCGAGAAATAACATCCGAAGGATGTAAAGTTCCAGTACGGTGATAAACTTGTCTGTGTATTCTAAAACAGTATGGCCCATTCCTGATGGCGATGCAATATTTGCACCCATTGCAGCAAAAGCAAAAGAACTATTTATGGAACTAATATTTTCCATGACATTTGTACTGTCAGAATCTTCATTTATCATTACATTTTTTAAATATGCTGGCTATTCTGGAAAATGTATATCATTTGAACAAACTTTACCTTTGCTACAACATCAAGTAAATTTTCCATCAGATGGTTTTTCATCAGAGAAATTTAGTGATAGGCAAAATTGACATCTAGCAGTCATTCCACCACAACTATGTTCAATAATTGCATCCTCATTTACTCCATTTTCACTGTGAAGGCAATTCCTACCAGTATTGGTGGTACTTGTTGATGACTGTTCTTTAGACATATTCTGTCATCACTGCCACCTTCTTTCAACTTCAGAGGCACGTTGGTCTTCAGACATTTTCTGTCGACGCCGGCTTCTTTCAGCTGCAGAGCTATGCTGTGCCAATCGTTGATCTTCATATACATTCTGTCGCCGACGTCGGCCTCTTTCAGCTTCAGAGGTACGTTGTACTAATAGTTGGTCTTCGCACATTTTCTGTCGATAACTCTGGCTTCTTTTGGCTGCAGAGGTACGTTGTGCCAATCGTTGGTCCTCAGACATATTCTGTTACTGATGCAGGCTTCTTTTGGCTTCAGAGGTACTTTGTTCCAACAGTTGGTCTTTAGACATATTCTCTCCTCCCTGCTGTCAGGGTCCAGGTGCAGGTGAATGGGATTCCTGGCTGGCAGGCTGGTGACAGCAAGCTATCCAATGGCTGATTCTCTGAGGAATGGGGCTCCCTCCTCCTTCCTATTGGGGTCTGGTTTGAAGGCCAGCCAGGACCCCGATCTTGTGAGACCCACTGCACCCAACTGGCCGGGGCCCACATTAGAGTTCCTGGCCCCCACATGCCTCCCTTCCATCCAGCCTCTTCAGGCCCAGTCTGTTTTGTTTCCATCTTTCCATCCCAGTCTCTCCCAGTCTCTGTCTCTTTGTTTTTCTCAGCAGTCCTCCAGGCCTCCCTGCCTCCCTCTCTGCTTCTTCCTCTTTCCCAGCTGGGAGGGGGTGGGGCCAATGTGGGCAGCTCCACCCTCTGCCCGTCCTGGGGCCTCATTCTGAGAGAGGCTCCGAGAGCAAGCTTGAGGGAGGGAAAGAAAGGGAGAAAAGGCTGTGAGCTGGTGGATGCTGTGTGTGTCTGTGCGTGTGCGGTTGTGAGGAGTGTGAGTGCCTCCCCACCTCCCCTGGCCCCATCCCTGCTGCCACAAGTCCCCACCCACCAGAGCCTGCTGCCCGCGCAGCCTGGTTGTTCGGTTGAGAATTTGGTCATTTTGGGTGTTACAGACCCTGGCTCTTTATATATATATAGTTATTTGTATAAATGTCTCTTCTTTATCACAATTTTTAAACTGTTGGTTTATATTTTCTTATTCCCTTCCCTGTTTCTTGTCTTTTTGAAGGTAGAATATAATTTTGAAGCTTTTTTTCTTCTTATAATTGAAGAAACAAAGCAATTCTTCTTTTCATCAGTAATTACCTTAATTTGAAATCATTTTAGAATCAATGCTTTAATCAATTCAGTGGATATCTGAATGTATTGATATATAGCAAAATTTTTATTTCTTTTTTTTAATTTAATAAATCTTTATTCAGATTATTACAATTGTTTCTCCTTTTTCCCCCCATAGCTCCCTTCCACCCGGTTCCCACCCCACCCTCTGCCCTTACCTCCCTCCCACTGTCCTCATCCATAGGTGTACAATTTTTGTCCAGTCTCTTCCCGTACCCCCCACACCCCTTTCCCCCTGAGAATTATCAATCCACTCCCATTCTATGCCCCTTATTCTATTATATTCACCAGTTTATTCTGTTCCTCAGATTTTTAATTCCCTTGATTTTTAGATTCACTTGTTGACAGATATGTATTTGTTGTTCATAATTTTTATCTTTACTTTTTTCTTCTTCTTCCTCTACTTAAAGAATACCTTCCAGCATTTCATATAATACTGGTTTGGTGGTGATGAACTCCTTTAGCTTTTTCTTGTCTGTGAAGCTCTTTATCTGAGCTTCCATTCTGAATGATAGCTTTGCTGGGTAGAGTAATCTTGGTTGTAGGTTCTTGCTATTCATCACATTGAAAATTTCTTGCCACTCCCATCTGGCCTTCATAGTTTCTGTTGAGAAATCAGTTGACAGTCGTATGGGTGCACCCTTGTAGGTAATTAACTGTTTTTCTCTTGCTGCTTTTAGGAGTCTCTCTTTGTCTTTTGCCCTTGGCATTTTAATTATGATGTGTCTTGGTGTGGTCCTCTTTGGATTCCTTTTGTTTGGGGTTCTGTGCGCTTCCTGGACTTGTAAGTCTATTTCTTTCACCAGGTGGGGGAAGTTTTCAGTCATTATTTCTTCAAATAGGTTTTCAGTGTCTTGCTCTTTCTCTTCTTCTGGCACCCCCATAATTCTGATGTTGGTATGCTTGAAGTTGTCCCAGAGGCTTCTTACACTAACTTCAATTTTTTGGATTCTTTTTTCTTTTTGCTTTCCCTGTTGAGTGTTTTTTGCTTCTTTGTATTTCAAATCTTTGACTTGATTCTTGCGTTCCTCTAGTCTGCTGTTGGGTCTCTGTATAATATTTTTTATTTCAGCCAGTCTATGTTTAATTTCTAGTTGGTCCTTTTTTTATATCCTCGAGGGTCTCATTGAATTTATTGGCCTTTTCTAAGATATTCTTGAAAAACCTTATAACCATGATTTTGAACTCTATATCCAGTCATTTGCTTTTCTCCATTTCTTTCGTTTGTGATCTGTTTCTTTGTCTCTGCATTTTCGTTGCTTCCCTGAGTTGTTGGGGTGGCTTTGTGTGCTAGGTGTCCTATATGGGCCAGTGGGTTGGCCTCCCAGTTACCTGAGGTGGACATTTTTGGTACAGCCCTTTGTGGACTGTGTGTACAGCCTTGTTGTAGTTAAGTCTTGATTGTTGTTGGTGTCACTGGGAGGAATTGACCACCAGGCCAATTGGCTATGAGGACCCGCTGTGTCTATAATGGAAGAACTGCTGTGCTGGAGACACGCTTAGGGGGCAGGACTTGCTTCAGTGGAGCTTTGGTATTCACTGAGTCTGCCTCTTGAATGTGTCACTTATGGATGTGAGTAGTTGAAATCTGGTGTCATCTCACACTGACCACTAGATACACTAGCTTCTGGATCTCCAATGGGGTGCTGGTCAGCTACTGTCTGAGGCCACCCAGCAGGAGGTACAGCGAGAACTACAGTTTTCTCCTCTTTGCTTGGGGTTTGGAGGTTTTGGAGCTGTCTGACCAGAGCTGCAGTTTGTTAGGTTAAGCTGTGATAGGGCAGGCCATTTATATGCAAAAGCCGCTCTGTGGAGCTTGGGTGGGATTGTAGATTGTGCGGGGCGGGGTCTCAGGGAGTCACTAGGCTAGGGCGTGGCAAACAGCTATGGCTGCCAGTCAGCCATCTCTGTGTTTCTGTGTTTCCAAGTCCCTGCGTCTCGCGCCCCAGCGCAGTAAACAATGATTGCTGGGTGCACCTCTGCAAGAAAGTCACCCTCACTTTCCGATCCGATGGCAGACAGTCCAGCTTCTCCCCGTAGGAATTTGGGTCCCCAGTGTCTCCCCAGAAACTGGAGTTCAGAGTAATCGGGAGCTTGTCTCCCTTAGAGTTGAAAGAAGCAGCGCACCCAGTCGCCTGCTGCCAGCCCCATTTGCACGCCTCCGTACCTCAGCTTTTCAGCGCTTGTGCATGTCTCAATGCTCTTTTCTTTTTCCTTCTAGTTGTAGAACTTCCACTCAGCCAGCTTTCCCGTGGTTCTGGGTGATAGACATTTTGTCTTTTAGTTGTAGTTTTGAAATTGTTGTGTGAGGCAGCAGTTTAGGTGTTTACATATGCCGCCATCTTGATTTCTCTAATTTACCAAAATTTTTATTTCTTATTGTAAAATAATATGGATCATATTCTTAGATATATTTATCCTCTTTATTTAATTACTAATATTCAGATAATATTCTGGGTTAGTAAACCTCAAAGTCCTTTTCCACAGCATGCTTTGATTTTGGCTTGATTGCTAGTATTTGGATAATATTACTCCAGATTATTATCCTCTGAAACCCATTGATTTAGCATAGATTTATGTAATATTAAAATGGCCATAGAAATGAAAAATGGAATGTATTTTTTCAATGAATAATGCAAACATTTTTCTTGCAGATTATTTAGGATAGTGTCATGATCTCAATAAAATTAAAATTAATATATTATACTTTTATAGCTACAAATCTATAGTAGAAGAAAATAGCAGCTATGTATTTAGTTTTGAAAGCACTATGTAAATAAATGGTACGACATAGAAATATATATCATGTAAAGCAATATAGAAACTGAAATTTTGATGCCCTCAAATGGCTCTAAGTCAAGTTTATGTCTAATTGAGTGTCAGTAACCAATATAATTGTGCATTATTCAGTAAACAGAAAACTAGGTTGAAATTAACATTAGGTATCATGCCAAAAAGGCTGTTGCATATGCTAAGGCAACCCCTAACTCAATTTCTGTTAAGAAACTTAGTAATTTTACAATCAGAAATTTTGATAAGACTGAAAATTTTCATAAAATATATGCTGCCTTTAGTCATACTATTTAATTATATTTTTTGTAAGGATTTTTTTTTTTTTCAGTGCAAGACTATTTCTTTTGCAAATAGGTCAGAGGCATTTAAAAATGCCATTCTTGCCGAAACCAGTTTGGCTCAGTGGATAGAGCGTCGGCCTGCGGACTGAAAGGTCCCAGGTTCAATTCCGGTCAAGGGCATGTACCTTGGTTGTGTGGTTGTGGGCATATCCCCAGTGGGAGGTGTGCAGGAGGCAGCTGATCGATGTTTCTCTCTCATCAATGTTTCTAGCTTTCTATCCCTCTCCCTTTCTTTCTGTGAAATATCAATAAAATATATTTAAAAAAAAAAAAGATGCCATTCTTTGTAATGAATATAAAGATGTTTGTGTTTCAGAAATACTTTTTTTTTCTTTCAATTAATCAAGTAAAGTCAGGCAATTTATCTGGATCTATGTGACTTTTGCTTGTTTAATTGAAAGGAAACAAAAGCATTTCTAAAACACAAACATCTTAGCATACATAGCAAACAGTATGGAGGTTCCTTGAAAAATTAAAAATAGAACTACCATGATCTAACAATTTCACTTCTGTGTATTTATCTGAAGAAAATGAAAACACTAACTTGAAAATATGTGCATGCCTATGTTCATTGCAGCATTATTTACAACTAGAGGCCCGGTGCACAAAATTTGTGCATGTGTGTGGGGGGGGTTTCCCCCTCAGCCCAGCCTGCACCCTCTCCAATCTGGGACCCCTCGGGGGATGTCTGACTGCCAATCCCAGGGATCGGGCCTAAACCGGCAATTGGACATCCCTCTCACAATCCTGGACTGCTGGCTCCTAATTGCTCTCCTGCCTGCCTGGTCGCCCCTAACTGCCCCACCCTGCCAGCCTGATCGCCCCTCACTGCCTCTGTGTGCTGGCCTGATTGCCCCTAACTGCCTCCCCCTGCCAGCCTGTTCACCCCTAACTATCCCCTGTTGTCAGCCAGGTCTCCACCAACTGCCCCCTCCGTGCCAGCCTGGTTGCTCCTAACTGCCCTCCCACCAGCCTGGTCTCCCCTAACTGCCTTTCCCTGCCGGCCTGGTCACCCCTAATTGCCTCCCCACAACCTAGTCACCCCTCACTGCCCGCCCTGCCAGCCTAATCACCCCCAACTGCCCCCCTCCCCTGCTGGCCAGGTCACCCCTAACTGCCCCCCTCTACCGGCCTGGTAACCCCCAACTGCACCCCCTGCTGGCCTGGTTGCTCCCAACTGCCCCCCCCTGCTGGCCTGGTTGCCCCTCACACCACCCCCCCTGCCAGCCTGGTCACCCCATGCAGCCTGCTGTTCAGTCGTTTGGTTGTCCCTCACCAATACCCCTGCTGGCCTGGTTGCCCCACACAACCTGCTTGTTCTGTTTGGTTGTCCCTCACTAATACCCCTGCTGGCCTGGTCATAGGCAACCATCTTGTGAGGGCATGGCAGTCAATTTGCATATTACCTCTTTATTATATAGGATAGACGAGATATGGAAGAAACAACCTAAGTGTCCACTGATAGATAAATGTGATAACATGGATGGAACTTGAGGATATTTGTTAAGTGAAATAAGTCAGACAGACTTTGAACGACAAATACCATATGATTTCAATTATGTGTGGAATCTAAAAAACAAACCAACAAACAAAACAAAACTCATAGAGAACAGAGGGGAGAGGTATTGAGGTGTGGGTAAAGAGGGATAAGAGGTACACATTTTCATTTATACAATAAGCTAGAGGCCCAGTGCATGAAATTCGTGCATGGGTAGGATCCCTAGTCCTGGCTGACGATAAAGGCTGATCTGTGGGGTTACTGGTAGGGCAATCTGTGCCCCTGCTAGCACCCGCTTTGGCTGGCCTGGCACCGCCTGCTCACCATCCCTGCCCCACTGCCACTGCCGCTGGTTGCCTCCCTCTGCCGGATGACCACTGGTGGGGCAATCAGGGGTGGTGCTGCCTGCTCACCAGCCAGCCCCGCCCCCCTGATCACCATGCCATGGCTGCTGGTTGCCTCCCTCTGTGAGGTGACCGGCAGGGCGATCAGAGGGCCCCCACTGGCACCCACCTTGGCTGGGCTGGGGCCTACGGGCTGGGGGCAGCTCCTGCATTGAGTGTCTACCCCCTGGTAGTCAGTGCACATCATACCGACAGGTTGTTCAGCCATTCGGTCTATTTGCATATTAGGCTTTTATTATGTAGGTTAAGTAATAGGGATGTAATGTACAGTGTGATGACTAGACTCAATAATGTTGTAATGTCTAATTAAAAGTTGCCAAGAAATTAAATCTTAAAAGCTCTCATTACAAGAAAAAAATTTTTAACTTTGTATGGTGACTACATTTATTTTGGTAATTATCTTGCAGTATATACAAACATTGAATCATTATGTTGTACACCTGAAATCAAAATGTTATATGTCTATTATAACTCAATAAAAAAATTGAAACTGAACAAAGTGAATCAAGAAGGACCTTGTAAGCAATATTTAGGATTTTAGACTTTGACATAAAGGTGGTTGAAAACCATTGAAAGATCTTAATGAAGTGATCCACTTTGCATTTAAAAAGATCACTCTGCTTAGAATTCGGAAAGAATTGGAGTGGATAGAGTGGTTTCAGACTTTTTACTAAACCAAGTTTGCAAGCTATTGTAGCAGTCATGATGGTAATGTTCATGGCTTGGACTAGAGTGATGACTGTAAGAATGGAAAAAAGATGAAAAAGTTCAGTGATAATAATAAAGAGGTAGATAGATAAATTTTGGATGTGTGGGATGAGAGAAAAGGAGGTGAAAGAATGAATCTCAGGTTTCTACCATAAGCAACTGGGTGAATTTTCTAAGAGAGAACACACTGGAGGCGTAGTAAGTTTGGGAGAGGCGTAGAGGTAGTGAGTTCAGTAATTGGAAAAAAATTAAATACATCCAATACATCTAATTAGAGATCTTAGGAGAGATACGTATTGGTTTGAAACTCAGGATGGTATCCTGGAATAGAGATTGATAGTAGAGAGAGTGTACATATAAAATTTAAACCTGAAACCATGATATTATTTAGGAGAGAGTGTAGGTGGAGATGTAAAGGAACTGGGAGAGAAGATTCACCAGAATCCCAGGTATGAAGGTCATTACACACAGTTTCTGATATTTGAAGCTTTTTACCTCTTAACAAAGTAAGAGGTTAGACATAAAAAATGTATGGAAGCAACACACAACTATACACCATCTTTAAAGGCTTTATTTTCATTTAATTTAATGTTTACCATTTTTTGCTTTCTAACTGGTATATGCAATTAGGAGTTTCTATCAGTATTACTTGGTGGGCTAATACATCAGTACATCATTGAAATATGTGATGAAATTAATTAGACAAAGCTTAATAAAACCAAAGTTACATCTTTCAGATGTCATCAAATAACTGGCAAAATAGACAACCTGATTAGATAAATGGATTTAAAGAATTCAAAGAAATGACTTATTGATACAGAATTTAGTCCATTATCTTCAAGAAGAACATGTTTTAATGATTAATGGTAGACTATGAATAAGATTTTCATTGTTTTATATTAAGGAAAAGTAATAATACTGTTACTTTTATTCAGAAAAAAATTGTAAAGGAATAAAAGGGAAGAAAGGAAGAGATGCCAATCAATATTGGTACAAGGGTTTAGGATACATTTAAGCATTTGTTGTTGATGATCTTGTTGACAGAAAGTATAGTGAAGGGAGTACACACTCTGGTGTGAATGGGAACATAAGCGATATAATGGTAGTTCTGCCATTAGGGGTTGGGGTGGCCTTGGACCAATTTCTTAACTTCTCTGATATCTAGGTTTCTAATTTGTGAAATGGTTCCAGTGATTATATCCTGGATCATTGTGAGGACTGAATGAAGTTCCTTAAGCTGAGCATTTTCTAGAGTGCTTGGTACATGGTAAGTCATCAGGAAATAGTTACTATTGATGGGTGAAAATCATCTGTAAAATAAATGGATTATTTCTTAAGTGCTTTTGGTCTCTTAAGTTCCGTGGTTCAGTGAATAGAGAGTAAAATCCTTAGTCTGGGAAATCTTAGTAAAATGGACAATTGCTCAGAGTTGAAAGTTATTCTTGTTATTATAATATATTTATTGCTTAATTATCTATTATACTTTTATAGAAATCATTAAAAGAACAGGAAAACACTGTGCCAATCTGTGTTTAATATCTTCCAGAGTAAGGTAGACAAGACAAAGTTTCACAGAGCATCCATAAAATAGAACGACAAGAGTTAGACAGCATATGGTTTCAAAAGACAAAATATGTGAAAATAGCCGATGGTATGTTAGGAATTGAAATGATAATTGAATCATAGATATGTTAATTTTTGAGAGGGCGATTAAAGAAAAATGTAGTGTAATTAAATGGGGAAGCAAAGAGTAACCCTGAGAATTCTAGACTTATGTATGGTAGAGTAAGAGTTAACTTCATGTATTTTCTGTTTATTATGCAACATGAAAAAGTTAAATTTTTGATTTTGATTTAAATGATATGATGAAAATGTATTTGGTTCTTTTTAATGGTATAATGAGAAACATCATTTATAAAAAAATATGGTCAAGTTATAGTATTTATTTTAGGTGATTAATTTATGTATATCTTGGTAGGAAAGCTGTTTACATTAAGGCTTGCTGTTTAACATAAAATAGTTTATATTTGAACACCCTTTAATAGATATTAAGTATCTATTTACATGTTGATAAATGTTGTAGCCTAAAACATCAAGTCAGATATTTTTTAAAAAGTAAAGCTGGGGAGTAAAGAAAATTTAAGAATCTAATTTTATTTCAGTACAAAAACTACTGTTTTATTATTGTTCTATTACAATCATTACATTGCTGCAAGCTGCACGGCTGGGTTCAGGATCTGAAGGAGGGGCCAATGCACAAATGAAAATGCTAGACACAAATATGAATTATTAAGGGGTGGGGGCCAAGTGGAGCCTCTTTCATGAAGAGACACACCGAGACTTTGGCTTATCCACTTTTTATTCAGTTTTAGATACACATCTTGCCCTCAGTAAAGCACAGCAAACAGGTAATGGACAGACCATCTCTAAGGTCAGTAAAGCATCAAACAGACTGTCAAATTACAGTGGTAAGGTTAGGGAGAGGTGGGGGAAATAAGAGATCAACTGAAGGACTTATATGCATGCTCTTATAAGAGTAACCAACGGATACAAAACATTGGGGGGTGAGGGCATGTATGGGAGTGGGGTGGGGGGGGCAATGGTAAGATATGTACACATATAATACCTTAATAATAAAAAAAAGATCAGTAAAGATCCAGTAAACATTTACTTGAAGGCTATCAGGTCAGGAAATTGCTTTGAGCCACCACTATCTCAACACGAATAATCAGTGCTTAGCGTCAGGTCCATCGGCCTCCCGCGTTCCCTGGTGCACTCTCATAATAGTATTGGCAAGTGATGGCTTCCCGCAATACATATCTTATTTTGCTGTTATTTTTAATAATCAGTATTCTCAGGTTAGAGAGGAGAGGATTCTGGAGCAAGGTTTTTGATTTCTTCAAGTATAAGTGAGGCTTTGCTCATGCCCTTCAGTTCCTGTTTCTTTCTAAATTGAATAGTGTTTGAAAAACTTAGTTTATGTCACAGTTATATAGGTGATGGACACAGATCTGTGGATACTAGTAAGTAGATCTTTAGATTTCTATCTAACATGTAAGGAATATTGTATTTCATAATATCTAATAAGCACATTTTATTTATTTATTTATTTTTGGTAGTATTACAGATATCACTGATTTCCCTCCCTAATATGAACATTTAAAAAAATATTTTATCAGCCTTGGCTGCCTCACTAGGTTGGAAGCATCTTCCTGTACACCAGAAGATTGTGGATTTGTTTCCAGTCAGGGCACATACCTACGTTGTGGGTTCCATCCCAGATCGCAGTGCTTACAGGAGGCAATTGATCGAAGTTTCTCTCTCACATTGATATTTCTCTCTCTATCTTTCTCTCTCTCTCTCAGCCCCCCCCTCTAAAGTCAACAAACATATCCTTGGGTGAAGATAAAAAAATATTTTACCATCTCTGAAATCAGAATACATCTTAAAATTTATGTAGTAGGTTAAATTTGATGGTACATTATAGTATAATTGGCAGTATTTCCCCTTTTTAAGCAGAACACAAAATAATGATGGGTACTACAGTCTGAGATTTGATAAAATATGGTATCCTATGTGTGTCTTGAAGAGTGCGTATAACTGATTTGGATGATATATATGAGGGCTATGTGATAATCTGGGTCAGTCTGGGGAAATGATTTTGAAGTAGATAGTGTTTTCCTTTCATTTTTCCTTTTACCCTCAGAAGATTATGATGCAAATTAAAGATTTGGTGTAATTCAGCCATCATTATCTGCATCTCATTTCTATAAATAGTATAAAGACAGGTGTATGCCCTGATTTTTTAGAAAGCAGAAATAGCATACTACTTAGGTAATTTTACCAAAGTTTAAAGTGTGTACCCCTCACAGATAAGAACAGTGTATAATATTTATCACTATCCCCAGCCCTGTTTTTTTTTTAACTTGTTGCTTAATCCCTTCACCTATTTCACCCAGCTCCCCAATACCCCACCCTCTTACAGCTGTCATTGTGTTCTCTGAATCTATGAATCTGTTTCTATTTTGTTAGTTTATTTTGCTCATTAAATTCCACCTATAAGTGAAATCATATGGTATTTGTCTTTCTCTGACTGGCATATTTCACTTAGCATAATAATCTCCAGGTCCATCATGCTGTCACAAAAGGCAAGATTTCCTTCTTTTTTACTGTCAAGTAGCTATTACAAATAGCTCTGCAAAGAATGTAGGGGTGCATATATTCTTTCAAATTTTTTTTTTCATATATATTCTCAAAAGTAGGATTGCTGGGTCATAAGGCAGTTCATTTTAATTTGTTGAGGTAAGTCCACACAGCTTTTCACAGTGGCTGCACCAGTCTGCAGTCCTACCAACAGTGTATGAGTGTTCCCTTTTCTCTCCATCCTCACCAAGACTTGTTTGTTGATTTATTAATGATAGCCATTTGACTGGTGTGAGGTGATATCTCAGTGTGGTTTAATTTGCATCTCTGATAATTAGTGATGTTGAGCTTCTTTCCATATGTCTATTGGCCATCTCTATGTCCTCTTTGGAGAAGTGTTTATTCACTTCTTCATTTTTAAAATTGGGTTGTTATTTTAGTGATGAATTTTATAAGTTCTTTATTAATTTATATTAACCCCTTTTCAGATGTATCATTGGTGAGTATTTTTTCCCATTGAATGGGTTGTCTTTTCATTTTCTTGATGGTTTCTTTTGCTGTGCAGAAGCTTTTTTAGTTTGATGTAAAGTCCCATTTGTTAATTTTTCTTTTGTTTCCCTTGCCGAAGGAGATATGTCTGTTTTTATGCCAGAATCATGCTGTTTTTGGTTTTTATGGCCTTGTAATATAATACATCACATAAACAAAATGAAGGATAAAAATCACATTGTCATATCAATAGATGCAGAAAAATCTTTTTGATAAATCCCAGCACTGATTTATGATTAAAAACTCTCATCAAAGTGGTAATAGATAGAACATACCTCAATGTAATAAAGGCCATATATGACATACTCTTAAGATCAGGAAAAAGACGGATATCTCCTTTTACCACTGTTATTCAATGTAGTACTGGAAACCCTAGCCATAGCAATCAGACAAGAAGAAGAAATAAAAGGCAATCAAATTGGAAAGGATAAAGTAAAACTGTAATTATTTGCAGATGACATCATGCTATGTATAGAACACCAAAAGATTCCACCAAAAACCACTAGAACTGATAAATGAATCCAGTAAAGTAGTGGGATACACCAGAAATCAGTTTCATTTTCATACACCAATAAGGAACTATCAGAAACAGAAACTAGGAAAACAGTCTCATTTACAATTGTATTAAAAACAAAAATACTTGGGAATAAATTTAACCAAGGGTGTAAAAGACATATACTCAGAAAACTGCAAGACACTGAAGAAAGAAATTGAAGAAGATACAAATAAGTGGAAGCATATACTGTGTTCATGGATAGGGAGAATTAACATTATTAAAATGTCCATACTACCCAAAGCAATCTATAGAATCAATGCAGTTCCTATCAAGATACCAATGAGGTATTTCACAGAACTACAACAAATATTCCAAAAATTTATGGAACCACCAAAGACCCCGAATAGCCACAGCAATCTTGAGAAAGAAGAACAGTTGGAGAAATTATGTTACCTAATATCAAACTATACTACAGCCCTTTTTAAATATAGTGCTTAGTAAATGCTTATAGAGCAGAACCCAATGCAGCATGCACTTAGGAATCAACATGAGTCTTCTGTTACTTACTTCCACCTGTGTGAGGTAAATTGTTCTCAAAAGCTTGAAAAAGCCCTAACCGGTTTGGCTCAGTGGATAGAGAGTCGGCCTGTGGACTGAAGGATCCCAGGTTTGATTCCGGTCAAGAGCATGTATCTTGGTTGTGGGCACATCCCCAGTAGGGGGTTTGCAAGAGGCAGCTGATTGATGTTTCTCTCTATCCTCTCTGTAAAAAAATCAATAAAATATATTATAAAAAAAAGCTTGAGAATGTTTTCTTTAGTATTAGTTTATCTATGTACTTGATTAATGATTTTTTTCATTCTTTATGTTGTATGGCTTTATTTTATATAAGACATATTTTGGAAGATTCAAAGTGAGAAATATTTTGACATTTTTTCATTAAGTAAATATTATGTATATCTCCTGATATGAGTTACTGATCATTATGTGTTCTAATAAAAAACACTTGTGGAAACTGCACAAGAAATAAAAAAGATGAATGAAATTAAGGAAAATTTATTTACCTGCCAGGTAAGGATGAACATGCAAGAGCAAGTCCATACACACACACACACACACACACACACACACACACACACACACACACACACACCCCTCAGTGAAGAAATTTACTAAATAATTTACCAAATGGCAACCTTAGGGGATTTCAAGTGGTAAAAAGCAAAATTTAGTGTAGACATACTAGTTCTGTAATGAAAATTGGTTCTCTAAGTAGGACAAATGAATTCACAGATCTGTACAAAGTTGGTTAAAACAAATCCTGTTGTTCAAAGCAAATCCTTTTATTCTCTGGTCAGGCAAGGGTTTTCATTTAGGTCCATTGAAGCTCTGGTGCATTTGAGTGACCCCAAATTCAGGGTCCTTTTATAACTTCAGCTTGTTGGGACCTGCTGTGGTGAGGCAGGGCATTCAATTTCATATTAGCTCTCTACAATGTTGAATTTAAAACAAACCCACATCCAAATACTAAGGGCCTTGAAAAACAAGTCAATTCTGAAATTGCTGAGGGCAGAGAGAGACTTCATACAGCCAAAGCCGTAACAATCCTCTGTACTTCTCTTTTCTTTTTTAGACCACCACCCTCCAAACAAGAAATCAACAAAGTTTTAGCCCACACAGGTTCTTTCTGCAAGTCTGAGGGCATGATAACTAAGCAAGGGGTGCTGTCTTTCTTTTTGCTGGTAGTTCCCTGCTTTAATTATTTTTTCTAATAAAACTTTTCATTTTGAGATAAATTGTATATTCATATGCAGTTGTAAGAAACAATAGAGATGGAACCCAAGAACCATTTATCCAGTTTCCCCAATGGTGACATTTGATAAAACTCTAGTGTAACATTACTACCAGGATATTGACATTGATTAAAGCCAAGATAAATTTATCATCCCATCTCTCATGTTGCCTTCCACCATTCTTGATTTCTGACAGCCAATAGTCTGTTCTCCATTTCTATAATTTTATTCATCTCAAGAATTCTGTATAAATGGAATAACAGTATTTAATCTTTTGGGATCGACTGGTTTTCAGTCAGAATAATTCTTTTGAGATTTATCCAAGTTGTGTGTGTATCAATAGTTTAGTCATTACTATTGCTGGTACCATGCTATGGCATGGATGTGTACCAGAGTTTGTGTAGTAATTCAATCATTGGAGAACATCTGGGTCATTTCCAGTTTTTATTATCTACACTAATAAAAGAGAAATATGCAAATTGACCATACCTCCGCAATGACCACCAGCCAATCAGGAGCGAGTATGCAAATAACCCAGCAAAGATGGAAGTTTAATTTGCATATGTGGGCACGGAGTGAAGACTGAAGACTGAAGACTGATGACTGAAGACTGAAGAGGCTTGGCTTCTCCGCTGCGGCCGGAGCGGAGAAGCCAAGCCTCACTGCGGCCGGAGCAGAGAAGCCTAGCATCGAGGCTTGGTCTCTCTGCTGCGGCCTGAGTGAAGGCCTGGGTCCCGGGAGCTGGAGGAAAACCGGTGCCAGCAGCCAGGGGAAGGAAGGCCTATTTCATGAATCTTCATGCAATGGGCTTCTAGTTAGGAATAAAGCTGCTATGAATTTTTGTGTACAGATTTTTGGGTGAATATAGTTTTGATTACACTGAGATAAATACTCAAGAGCACAATTGCTGGGGCTTATGGTAATTGCATGCTTAGTTTTACAAGAAACTACCAAATTGTTTTTCTAGAGTGACTGTACCATTTTACATTCCCATCAGCAATGTATGAGTGATTCACTTTCTCTGTGTCCTTGCTAGCATTTCATGCAATTACTACTTTTTACTTAGGCTGTTCTGATAGGTGTATACTGATATTGTGGCTCTTCTTTGCATTTTCTTAATGGCTAATGATGATGAACATCTTTTTCATGTGCTTATTTCTCTGCCTTTTTAATATACATTAATTTACCATTACTACCTACTTTCCCTTTCATCCATTACCCTGGCGTGCAGTTCTAAAATTCAGCCCCCATCTGCTTCGTGTCTGCCTCTGGTTCCCGAGAAGCTGCATAAAAGGCCTCACTGTTGCCTCTGGGATGATGACTTCTCATCCTGAGGGAGCACAATGTCTAGTCTCCGAGCTCTTGTCTTTTGTTGGTCTCATAGCTGTCAGTCATTGAGGCAGAGAGGGCAGAATTTTCCTGACTCCAAACCTCTATCAAATGCTGCATTTAGATCATGAAAAAGCACTATTTGTACCCATTATCAATCAGAGCCTTCTCATTTAAACAGATTCTTTATTTGCTCTTCACTGAAAGGCAAGCAGATATGCAGAGGCATTTCTGCCTTTAGCTAAACAGCTTTTTATATTACCCCCAAGCACAAGTCCAACAGCTTCTCCCAATAGGATTATGGATTCAACTCCCTAAAAGACCACCAGAAAAATTTAGGATTGGAGAGGCTGAATCAATTAGGTTCGCTGCAATGAGGGAGAATACTATTTTGATAGAGTCTCAGAAAATGGAAGTAAGAGGAGCATATTACTAGGGTTTTAGATCTGGACTGGATGGTTTATGATGGAGCTTGCAGGTAGGAATGTGGTTAGAATTTTCAGAGATTTTTAGCTAAGAGCTATCACTGTGGAATGTAGATACTGAAGGTGAGACTATTGAAACAGATCGTAATGAGCAAACTGTTAACTCCTGGTAAGTAGCATGTTTGGCTGCTCACAGTCTTACTGTCCAGGAGCAGGTAATTCCTGGAGCACACAACTAAATTCTTTTTGTTTGGTCAAAGTATTGGTTAACTTAGGGACAGGAAACTACACCTGGTCCCGGTACTATTATTACAGGGAAAGGGGATTATGTTGTTTTCAGTTTTCACTACTTAAATATGCATAAATTAATTACACTGGGCCAGTTATATATTTATTACTTGTCATTCCAAATCCACTCATCACTGTCTCACTCGTGAAACTGGATCTGGACCATGTGAACATTTCTCCTTTGCTTGCTGGCATGATGTTAATTAAGCATTGCTGGTAGAAGGTCCTGGAAGGACACTGCAGGAGGAAGGCACTTCTGTTCTTAGTTCCAGGGTGATTCTATGTGCTTGCTCCTATGTTGCTTGGTTAGCTTGCAGGACATCCACTGACACTCATCCCCATAGGGTTTCAGTGGCAACACCTTTGCAAGAAGCTTCCTGAGGAGTTTCTCTGGCAACCTTGAGAACAGTTTCCCTGCAAGACCCAGAGAGTTTTGCAGGCCTCAGTGAGCTGCTGGCCCCACAGAAAGTGGTTTTCTTCTTGCTAGCCCTAGCTTCTAGCACTTCAAGCAGACTCCCATCAGCCAGAGGCCATAACTGTGTCATAACTGTGTCCTTTGTAATGATGTCTGTTCTCAGTCCTGGGAGGAGTGGGGAACTGAGATTTTTTTTCCTATATCTGTTATTCCTATATCATTTATATTTCTCTTTACCCCTTTATAGAGATCTCTTGTTAATTCTTTATATTGAACTTATTCTGGTAAAATTGGTATGTGGTTTCTGTCTTCTGACTGATACAGAATTGCTACTGGATTGGTGTAAGAAACTGGAATTTTGATTTGGTTTAGTCTTACCCTAAGATGGGACTACAATGCTGAGCTCTTTGCCAATGGGAAATGGGATACCAGTTCCTATTGCATGCAGTCATATAATAATTAACCAAGTTATCACCGATGGTTGATTATGATGAAAAGCCAGCTAAAGCAAGTGCCTTGGAAGCTCACATTTGAATATTATGGCAGTAAGATGTCTATAAGAAATATGATGTGGAATGGATTATACTGAGAACCCTGGAATGCTTACAGAAAGAAAATGATGAGCTGAGGGCCTTGAACCCTCTGTTGAAGTCATGGTCTGGGAACCAAAGAACTTCCATGACATACCTAAATATTCTCTTATTTATTGGAGCCACAAGGCTAATATTGCTAAACTTAAATGTAAAATTGAGCTGTATAGAATGTTAATATCAATTAATTCACAGTTTTCCCACATTTCTTATTTGAAAAATAGGGCATTAATTGGGAAAGAATAGAGTCCTGAACTTAGAATGGGAGCATATAGTTGGACCCACCAAAAATGACTGTCTTGAACCTCAAATTACTCTGAGCCTCCCTTACCACAAAGTACTTTGCCTTCCCATGTCTAAAATGACTACCTTATCCTTGTTTGTAAATTTTCTGATAACCTCAGCTGGGAAAAATGCTTTAAAAGTAGGTATTCATTCTTTTTAAGACTTACCACAACAACCCTGGTTATTTCTAGGTTCACTGCAAAGGGGAAATCTCAGAATGGTCAGGGGACAGGTACACAGTTTACATACAAAAGAATTCCACAAGACTTTTCTATTGCATATTTTTAGAACTCCGGGGAACACGAGTAAGCGTGGATATGAAAGGCAATAGGCCATAGGGGGCAGAAGGCAGAATATAAATATAACAGGAAATATGACCAAATTTATTGATATGAGTATACTTGCTATAGAGTTCAGACTTAATGTGTTAGCTTGTGAAACCACCAGTAACATATACAACTTTAATGTTTAATGCTATCTACTTTGTACTCATTAAGAACCTTCAGAATTGTCTTGCATATAGTAACTCAATGCATATTTACCAATTTGACTTAAAATTTTAGTGCGTGGCCCCTAAAACCAAATGTGTTATTAAAGAATAATAGCAAAGTAAATAATAGAGAATTCACATTGCAAGTAATAAGGGTAAAAGAGATTAGAGCCAGCCCAAAATATCTGAAATATGGATCATTAAAACATGGAAAAGAATATCTATACCATGAAGAGTCATACAATAATGTATGCATAGTCCCCTTCATAATTATACAAGGAAAGTCTTCACCAAACATTTAAAAAATCATAAGCAAAATGTATTTTGTAACTCACATATGTCCTATGACTGACTATTACTTCTTATATTTCTTACTAGTTCTTAAGTGAGTAAGATTACTAGAAAGGTAAGCAGTTACATTCCTGGAAATAACACAGATACTTAAAAGGCTCTGTGTATACCCTGTGTGTGAGATCTCTGGTCCTAGAATCAAACTTGTCTCTAAACTCTCTTTAATTAAAAAAATGAAGACCACAGCCCTGGCTAGTGTTGCTCAGTGAATAGAGCATTGGTCCATGTACCTAAAGGTCACAGGTTAGATTCCTGGTCAAGGGCATGTGCCTGGATTGCAGGTTCAATCCTTGGCCCCAGTCAGACATGTGTGGGAGACAACCAATCAATGTCTCTCTCACATCGATGTTTCTCTCTGTTTCCTTCTCTCTCCTCTCTCTCTCTCTCTCTCTCTCTCTCTCTCTCTCTCTCTCTCTCTCTCTCCCTCCCCTCTCTCTCTCTCTTCCTCCCTCTCTCCCTATCCTCCTTCCTTCCACTCTCTCTAAAAAAAGAAATCAATGGAGAAAAGATTATTGGGTGAGTATTAACAACAAAATATGATGGCCACATATAGAAAATTTTGTGAGGAAATACACATTGTTATTTATCAAAGAGGAAAAAAAGATATTACTCAATTAAAATAGTTCTCTATACTACCTTTTAGTTTAAAATATAATTTACTATAATAAATTATGCTTAGGTTTAATGTTCACTGTTACTAGACAAATCTTTGTTTATAAACAAATCCTTGTTTATAATTTTACTCTGTGCTAAAAACTGTAATTAATTATTTTTAAATAACACACACTGGTAAGTTACTATATGGTATTTCATCAGAGAGGCTGTATTTAAGAAGCTACAGATCAATCTGTGGTCACTGGATATACTGGTTCACATACACAAACACATACATGTGCAAAGATAGACTGCCTGCTAATTAATGTCTAAACAGGGAAAAGTACCATGAATTAGGGTTTTCCATTCTTTGTAGTGGCAACTTAAGAAAGACATTCTGCACCAGACACTAACGCACATCAGAATGAAATTGGTTTTAGATTTCCATAAGTATTTTTGATGCTGACATATATAGCATATTTCAGACATCTTTCAGTGGTGATATCTATAATCAACATTGCATGTGTAATTAAATGAAACTATTAGAACATTCACCAAAATTTAAGCAATACTCTAATACAAATGGAACAACTTAATTGCTGTATGTTTCTTCAGTCGTGACACGTACATAGGAAATTGACATAATGAGGAATATATGTATACACACATTCTGGCACATGTATCACCAGAGGAACACCAAACCATGTAATTTTTTTTAAAAAAATATATTTTATTGATTTTTTACAGAGAGGAAGGGAGAGAGATAGAGAGCTAGAAACATCGATGAGAGAGAAACATCCATCAGCTGCCTCCTGCACACTCCCCACTGGGTATGTGCCCACAACCAAGGTACATGCCCTTGACCGGAATCAAACCTGGGACCCTTGAGTCCGCAGGCCGACACTCTATCCACTGAGCCAAACGGGTCAGGGCCAAACCATGTAATTTTTATTTCTCTTGACAACACCAGTAAAGGTCTTTGCCTCCCTGCCCTCAGCAGACTATACCCTGCCCTCTGACCAGTTCCCTCCTCAGCATTTCTACTTGCCTCCTCTCAGGCGGGTCTCACTAGAGTGTCAGTTGGATGCTGTTATGGGGACTTGTGCTCAATGCCTCTGTAACTAGAGTTGGGAATGAGCACTTGCCTCTGGTTCTCCCCCTGGTCTCAGGTCAGCTCCTCTTGAGGGCCTCCACAGAACTGCCTTGTTTTTGGTACCCCACTAAATAATCTGGAAAAGTTTCCATCAGTCTAGATTTAAAAAGCATCTAAATGACAATACCTAAATGCCTTGCTCAAATTTACTTCTTGCCAACACCAAGATCATGTTCTAAAACAGAGACTTGCTTTTGATGCATTCTGCTTTTGAATGAATTCTCCTCACCCCAACCCACCATTCTCCTCACCTCCCTGCCTCTGCTTACCATCATCTTAGTGGTGCCTTCTATTCTTAGCAGAATATTCCCTCTTTAAACTACAGTATTTTGTGTTAATTAAATGTCAAATGTGTTCTGTACCAGGATTCCTTAACTGGTGGATCAGGACCCACTGGTATGTCATAAAGAGGTAACAGGAATGCTAACATATTGATCCACTCAGCCCTATGGGGCACCCTAGCAGAGTATGTTACGTCTGGGCACAAACAGCCTTGTTGTCTCTTTAATTCTTTGTTGAAGATTAGTACTATATTATTTAGGAGGCTTATACTTTCTACCATTCCAAGTAGCATCCCTGGGATATAGACAGATAAGAATAATGTAGATAAAGATTTAGCAATCTAAGAAAATAATTATAAACCACAAATGAATTTTAACATATTTGCAGAGCAATCTCAGGAGCATGTAACTCAGAATAGTGTATTTCAGAATAAATCACTTGCAGACTATTTTTTAATCTCTGCTATCTTAATGGAATAGCAAGTTTGCTTATAGGTATCCCTGAGATTTTGGCATAATGGAGATTAATGATATATTTGAATTTCTTTCCAGGTATCAAATATGGGCTTTTGCCATTTAAAAGTTATCAGGAATAATACTGATTTTTATTTGGTCTTTCAGTGATTTACTAGCTTTCCCAATAGGCTGCCTTTAAGTTATACTATAACACAAATAAAATTTGAATAATTAATTTTTAAAAATTAAATGACATGATTAAAAGAAGTAAACTAAAGGCTGATTTTTTTGGGGGGTTATGGTCAGTTTTGACTTTTAAATATTTATATTTTAATAAAATATTGGAGTTGCACTGCTGAAGTCATATACAGTTGTTAGAGAAAGTTTGGAGTTGTTGCTTTTATCATTCAGGTTGCTTTGTGGTTCAGGCGGTATTAGAGTTAACTGACGTTAGTGGCATAAACAACAGAGATACATGATTTCCTTATTACAAGTTTAGAGTAAAGTGGTGCCCAAATCATCAAAGAACTTAATGCTTTTCATCTTTCTGCCCTGCGTTCCTGAGCCTGTGGGCTTTCTGCCTCTGGCTGGCTCCCACGTGGTCACAATATTGCTGCTGCAGCTACTGGCGTTTTCTTCTCTTTCAATCACAACTAAGGCAGGATGTGCAGCTTCTTCCTGAGCATTGCTCTCATCAGAGAGGAAAACCTTCCCAAGAAGTCACCCTGGCAGGCTTCCCATTACATCTCACAATGTTCATTTTTCTGAAAACTGATGGCATTTACCATTTATGTTCTGAAGTCATTAGAGACAATGGTCCTAAATTTGCCCTTGGAGCTACTTTGGAAAGTGTGAACAGTTGATTTGGTTGACATGTCAGGAATAGACTTTTATAAACATAAGCAATAATTAACTGTCTAACTTTAATAACAGTAAAGAAAGGAAGCATTAGGGTAATGGTTACAAATGCCAAACTTCGAATGCAAACGTCCTTGAGTTTCAATTCTGTAATTACCTCTAACTAGCTATGTGCCCTTGGGAAATTTATATAGCCTGATTATTAATTTCTGAACTGAAAATATGTGAATTATATAAAACCTAACTTTGCAAGGATTAATTTAATTAATTGATATTTTATTTTCTAATAGTACACACTCAATGGCAGCTACTCCTATGCTTTCACTCATGGCTAATGGAAGCTGAAGCAGACCTGGAGGGGAGAGCTGTGGATTCAATCTCTGATCAGTCTAAATGCAGAGTCCATGTTCTCTGGACTTCTTATGTCTTATTCCTAGTTATAACTTCACTAGCATGTTACAAACACAGACATAGGATAAATATTATAGTTTCATTAATTGGTTATTTGTTGTAGAGAAATAGAAATATACCTTAAGTATCACAAAAATAAGATTCTTATATTTTTTAAAATATATTTTTATTGATTTTAGAGAGGAAGGGAGAAGGAGAGAGAGACAGAAACATCAATGATGAGAGAGAGTCATTGATCGGCTGCTTCCTGCATGCCCCCGACTGGGAATTGAGCCTGCAACCCAGGCATGTGCCCTGACTAGGAATTGAACCGTGACCTCCTGGTTCACAGGTTGATGCTCAACCACTGAGCCATGCTGGCTGGACGATTCCTAGATTTTGTGTATATTTTAATCAACCTTTAAAAAACTATGATATTAATTCTGCTCTGAGATTGTATTTACAGTATATATTATGTATAGGTATATCTATACCCATATCTATCCCACTGAATCTTTTCAAAGATAACTTTTGAGGTTGATATAAAAAATGCTTTTCTCAAACTATAAGTAAAATTTTCAGAAATATTCAAGTTGGGGATCAAACATTTTCTATATGACATTTAAAATGGACTTTATGCAACAGTGTTTTGTAGTTCTGACATTAGAATACAGCTTTGCAGATGACTTCTCAACTCATCCAATGTGTTTGAAAGTTGGCTCACTTCTACCTCAGATACATGGGCTGGCACATGAAGTTCTTAGACATCAAAGAACATTTGTTCCACTTATTACCCCAGAAGAAGAGGAAACAAATAAGTAGAAAAGTGGCTTGAGGAGGGAGTGGTTATTGACAGGATCCAGGAAGTGGTAAGATGGAAGAGACTGAATGTTAAGATTAGCCAAACATCTACTTACAGTCTGGATTGTTTGTCCTAGACATTGTGCTTGGCATACAAATAAACACATATTACCTATTATTTTTATTATTAGTGGCAGATGATCTATATATTTTGTAGGACTCTATTTGTTTCCTAGAATTTCTGTAACAAATTACCAAAAACTGGGTGGCTTAAACAACAGCAATCTCTTTTCTCACAGCTCTGGAAGCCAGGAGTCCACAATCAGGGTTTGGGTAGGGTTGGTTCCTGCTGCAGGTTCTGAGAGCAAATCTGTTTTATGCCTCTCTCTCAGCTTCTGGTGGCTTTTGGTAATTCGCTGTGCTCCTTGGCCTGTAGATCTATTATCCCATTCTCTGTCTCCATCTTTGGATTTCCTTCTTCCTTGTGCTTGTCTTTTCTCTTATTATAGGGGCATTTGTAATGGATTTAGAGCCCACCTGATAATCCAGGCTGATCTCATCTCAAGATATTTATTTTTAAAAGATATTTACTTGTTCGTGTTTGATGTGGACATATCTTCTGGAGAGTCTCCAATCAATTTCATACAGACTCAAGAAAAAATGTGTTCATGTCAGTTCAGAATTTGTTAGCAAAATATATCTAAAATACAAAATAATGAAAGAGTAAAATAAATGAATGTTTTAATATGAATGAGAGTGAAGTGACTTGGATCACTTATTAAAAATGCAAGTTTCTGCCCTAGCTGGTTTGGCTCAGTGGATAGAGCGTCGGCCTGCGGACTGAAGGGTCCCAGGTTCGATTCCGGTCAAGGGCAGGTGCCTTGGTTGCGGGCACATCCCCGGTAGGGGGTGTGCAGGAGGCAGCTGATTGATGTTTCTCTCTCATCGATGTTTCTAACTCTCGATCCCTCTCCCTTCCTCTCTGTAAAAAATCAATAAAATATATTAAATAAAATGCAAGTTTCTGGGCCATTTCCCAGGGAAGTGATGGAGTAGCCATAGGGCCAGTTATGTGCATGTTCAGGAAGCACCTGGGAGTTTATAATGCATATAAGCCATAGATGCATTTTTAAGAAATGAAATACTCTCATAGCAGACTAATTTTAGCAGAGGTAAAATGAAATATTTACATAAAACTCTGCTTTAGTGAAAGGGAAAGCACACAATACATCCATATGACATTATTACATTTTAATACAAATTTGTTAGGGGTTTAAGAGGTTTTTAATTTTGAAATCTAATTTGTCAACCAAAACATTAAGTGAGTATTCTTCAAGATAAACAGTTTTGAGAGATTCTATTACAAAATTAATTGAAATATATTTCTTCCAATTCTTAGCTAGCAAAATAAATCTTGAAAGCATTTAGCAGTAATTGGGAGTGAGAGGCAGATACATTAGAGAATGGCATTTGGGACTATGATTACTCTGTCTCCACTTGCTCCTGACATCACTCTTTTGTTTCAGATCCTCTGTTAGGATCTATTGCAGGGCCAGGCTTGTCCCTTAAGCACACTAGTCCATCTTTACAGACTTTAAAAAAAGTGGATTATTAGAATTAAAGTCATTTAAAGGAAGCTTGGAAATTTCTTATTTTGGTCAGAATAGTTCAAGCTGGAGTGTGTGAGAGTGGCTGTCTTTGTGTGTATATTCGTCTGTGTGTGTGTCTCTGTGTGTGGTGATGTGTTTTGAAAGCAAATGTTTTAATCTTTTGTTTAGTTGCTCTTTACCCTCCATATTTTGTTTAGATGCTCTTTACCCTCCATATATTTCTAGGTCATCCACGGTGCTAATTTAAAATGGGATTACAGGTGCCAACTGACTTTTTGCTTCTCAAAGTGTGGTCTGTGAACAGCAGCATGGCCATGGCTTGGGACCTGATTCCAAATGCAGGATGTCAGGCCTCATCTAGAACTTCAGAGTCAGAATCTGTATTTTAACAAACTTTCTCAAGGGATTCCTGTGCTCATTAAAGTTTGGGAAGCTGAACAAACGTATGCAATGTTTCAACTGATAAGCAGTTGCTTTCAGTGTAGGAGACAATTCTTGTTACGGTTCCTAAGGTAACCTTCCCATGTGATTTCTAGGACTCAAGTTACTGAAGTGATTTTGAGTTATTGCTTTCTGCAGTGGCTCCTATACTAATCTTGTCTCAAGAAATCTATAAAAATTGAGATAAGAATTACATTTTATGGGAGACAAAACATACACCAGAATTTTAGAAGTACGTGAAATATCAAGACAGTATCCTTAGTGGTGTGTAACTATGTCCCTGGCAAGATAAGTCCTGAAATATATGTCACAATGCTAGGAAAAAGGAGAGCTTTTACTGAATAATGGAATGAAGATGTGGTGTTTTGCTGTAGCATAAAGATGGATCCTTTCTCAGAATTTTCCAAACATTTTGCCTTTAATATTGTGTAGGTTTGTTAAAGGTCAGTATAACCTGGAAGGCCACTAGTGGTTATCTTAAAACTAATTTTACATGGAAAACCATGCACAATATCTTATTTCTTCTAAGGTGTGTACATTAAGTTTTTAAAAAAAGAAAATAAGAACTTAAGTGAATGTTTATAACTTTAAGGTGATTAAGTACTTTAAAAGGAGAATAATGAAAGATAAAATGTACAAAAGAAATACTGATATATTAAACTAAATGTTTGGAAAACCTTCTGAACTATTAAAAAATCATGAAATTTAAAATATTTATATGCATCTAACAAGTGGATACCAGAAAGTTAGCAATGGTTATTTCTTATCGAGGTTATTAATGTATTTTAATATTTTTATCTATACATTTTCTTTAGTGAGCATTACTATCATAATAAAATATTTAAAATTTATAGCTCTGCCCTGGACAGTGTGGCTCAGTTGGTTGAGCATCATCCCATGTACTGAAAGGTATCCAGGTTCAATTCCTTGTCAGGGCACATGCACGGGTTGAAGGCTTGATCCCTGGTCAGGGTGCATGTGGGAGGCAGCCAATCGATGTTTCTCTCTCTCCCTCAAAAAATATCAATAAAAACACATTTTAAAATTTATAGCTTTATTAATGGAATACCCGTGACACTCTTCCATCTCACAAGGATCCTGCTGTAATTTCCACTTGATATTTGAGAATATGTAGTTTAGAGCAGTTACCCAAGTTCTAACATTTAGTGACTGTAAATGTCAGGGCTTGCATTTGAACTTGGTAATCTCTGACTTTAAAGTGTTTGAAATTCCTATAATGTATAATTTTTCTCTAGGCTCCTTTTTAAAGCTTAGATCCTCACCTATGATTTTCAGCCCCTTCAGTCACACTTGTGAAATAGTTTTGCTTCCATTGTGGATGTGGGTAGATTGACCATTAGATGGGGTGGATACACACACTGATGAGCTTGCCACTCAGAATTCTGGCTTGTCTGCAATTTACATTTAAAAGAGTCAAGTTCCTTAGCTACAGAAAGTCTTAATTAGAAATGTATATAACTCTCTAATTAGTTTCTTTTATACAGAACGACAATAACCTATTTAAGAAAACATATCAATCACATCAGTAGTTAACTTTTGTTCTCCTAAGTGATTCCTTTCTATTTTGTCTCTCTTGTCTGTCTGATGCTTAAGTCTACATAAAATGTCCACAAATCTCATGGTACTTAGCTTGATTTTTAATTATCTGGTCTTTGCACTAATCACAACCAACTGTTTTACAAAACATTGGTTGTCCTTCTTGAATAATAAGTCAGAGTTTATTTTATTATTTTTAAAGGGGAAGTATTTTTTTAATCCTCACTGAAGGATATGTGTTTGTTGATTTTTGAGAGAGAGAGAGAGAGAGAGAGAGAGAGAGAGAGAGAGAGAGAGAGAGAGAGAGAGAGAGAGGTGAGAGAGAAGCATCGGTTGGTTGCCTCCTGTACATACCCCGACTGGGGGGTCAAACCCACAACCTAGGTATGTGTCCTACCTGGTAATCACACCTGAAACCTTTTGGTGTTCAGGACTATACTCCAACCAACTGAGCCATTAGGCCAGAGCCAGCATTTATTTTATATCCTGAGTCAATATCAACTTTTAATTATTACTATACAAATATAAGTAATACATTTTTCTGTACTTTGAAATATTTTGATTTTAAGTCTAATTCCTTGAATTGACTCAAATAGAAAAAAAATTTTAGAGCCTTTTCTGTTTTGTCTACTTACTGGGGAATGGGCAGGAGGTAAGGATCTAGTCATTTATAGAGAATGCTCAGCATTCTTTTTGTTTTCGTCCTGTGGTAATCTTTTTACCCAGGCAAGTAAGACTGTTTAAGCTAATAAACAAAATAGCAATTATAAAAATTTTATATGTAAAACATATTTTTATACTATAAAGTAGGATCATGTAATCTTGGGTTAAAGGACAATCCCCGCCCCCAATTTTTTTTTCAATAAAAAGTTCTTTATAACCTTCTTCCAACAGAACAGAAACTTTACTTTCCAATACTGTCCAATACAAGGTGTAAATATTCAATTCATTTCAATTCTTCAACTATGCTTGTTTCTTTCTTCCACTTGTTAATCTGGGGGCCTCCATTCATTCCCAAATTGTTACTTTTACTATAGTTATTTGCCAAAGGTCCAGAGTTACTAAGGTATATTGGAGAAAATTAAAGCAAAAGTCAATACAACTCTACTTAATTCAGAACATTCTGGCAGTACTGAGAGAAGGAGGAACAATGGTTCCCATTATTCTTAGTTTCTCCCATAATATCCCTGATGCTTTAGCAAGAAAGTGGGTGTTGGAAAACCAGGTTAACTAGAAAGAAGTGGGCCCAGTTTTATGTAATTTAAGTTCAGGGATGCACTACGTGGTTCTAAGAATGATAAGGTGGACTCCTAGACAGGTTCTTGTTTGTTGGCTCACTGGAAATCAGTGGTGCAAGCTCATTTGCTGGGTGATGATTAATCTATTTAAGATAGCTACTTTTTAAGAAAATATGTTTCTTATTGTTCTTTTAGAGAGAGAGGAAGGAAAAGGGATAGAGAGATAGAAACATTGATGAAAGAGTGACATCAATTGGTTGCCTTTTGCACACCCCCTACTGGGGATCGATCCCGCACCTCAGGCATGTGCCCTGACTGGGAATCGAACTGGGGACCTCTTGGCGCATGGGTCGAGGCTCAACCACTGAGACACGCCAGCCGGGCAAGATAACTACTTTTTAAGTGTTTAATTATTATACATGTATACAAGCAACTTGCCAAATACAGATCATTTCTTGTATAGTCAGGAAAATTTAGGGAAGATGACTACAGTCAAGACATTTTTTTGGTTATTTCTGGTATCATGCATACTAAAAAGTAATGAAGTGAATATCTTTAGAGCTATTCACTATTTTCATTTAAAAACATACTTAATGAGTCATCACTCTATGAAATACCTTTTAAGAGCTTAAATTGTAGCTATATATTCAATATAGAGTTGATAGGCTTTACACTCAAATATTTGAATATGTAAAATTATATATTGATTTTTTTTCTAGTAGTAGTATCAGATTAATTTTCTAATTATATGTTTTAAATCACATTAAAGTAAGTTTTTATTCTTGAATACTAGTTAATGTGGAAATAAGTCAGATAATCTAAATAGGTAACTGTGGACAGATAAAGTCAAAATGGCCTATAATGAGAAAGTAGATGTCCCAATAAAAATGAAAACTTACCATTCCTCAAAATTTTATCATTTATGTGCTTGTGTGTGTGTATCTATAACAGTGTCTTTCTATACTTTGTCACTACATTCTGCCTCTTCATTTGTCATCTCTGGAAAATACGTAAGGGCAGGGAACTGATGAAAGTCATCTCAAAAATTACAAGAAAAATGATTCTATCTGCAAGGATACATATTTGTCTTATTCGCATTTTAAGCCTAGAAATTTTAAATTGGTATCTATAATGTAAGAAAAAAAATCCAAAAGTTTTATATATTTTGACTACAGTCAGAGCTAAATTCTAATTTGTCACTTTGTTTTATGGGACTCATTTGAAGCTAAGTAGCTCATGAATGCAATATTTGAAATAGGAAGATTTGGTTTCTAGTCTGTATGAACTGTGTGACCTTGGATAAGTCACTGAAACTGTCTGGGATTTAGTTTTCAAGTTATAAAATAAGGTCTTATTTAGCTCTAACATAGTGGAATTCTAACAGTACATGAGCTAGAAGAAATAGATTAGAGTCAGATGCCTCAGGCAAAGGCAAGTGTCAGAATCAGGTGCCACATTAAAAAAAAAAATACAGGAGACTTAGATGGTTTTCTGGAGTTTGATTCTATAGGGTCAACAATAGGGCCAGCAAGGGACCTATAGTTCAAGCAATTGATATTAAAGGTCTCTTCAGGCAAGAAGTAAGAATGGATGTGCAGTAGAAAAACAGAGTCAGTTTGTCTGTCAGCAATCAGACCAAAAATATTAGAGAACCATAGAGATGCTGTAGCAAGAGAAAGGATTCCATATGTGCATGCCTTGTGTGTGCCAGGCACCGGTTTTATTTTTGTGTCTCAATTGCCATGGAAGTAAAACGATTTCCCCCAATACATAAATAAATGATCTGAACCACGAAGGTTCAGTAATTTGTCCAATTTCACATTATTTAGAATTTGGACTCTGTTCATGTCCCAGTATTACTATTGACAAGTTACAGGAGTGATTGCAGACCTAGTTGGGCGTTAGATTTCCCTGGGTGCAGTTTAAAAATACAGATTGCTAGGGGCGTCATCCTAGGCTACTAGAATCAAAATTCTTGGCATGAGGCCGTGGAATTGGTTTTGCTAGAAGTTCTCTAAAAACTTGCTGCTAGCCTGGTTTGAGAAAGATTGTAGTCCGAAATCCATGCAGAAGAGAAAGAGGGCTGAGGAATAGCAGCCACATGCATTGTAATCTGTAATATTTTATGACTGAAGCAATTTTTGACTACAACTTCTGAAGTTTTACTTTCTACGAATATCCTAATTTTGTCCATCTCAAACCCTATAACCTTTCCTCCTCCAACTATTTTAATACATTAAATTTGTTGGTGAGTATTCGAAGGATACCAAACATTTTTTAAAAACATCTGTTTCATTCTCTTTCTGGGAATAAAGCCTCTTAAATTATAGTATAAGTTTAAGTTTCTATATATAATCACATTTTATTGAAATGAATGAAATATAAATCCCACATGAGTCAGACTGAGTTTGTTCCATGAGTTTGAAGATAGGGTACATTGAAAATGCATTTTAAAAGAGCTATTTGCATCTGGAAAATAGAGATGTTGAGAATAACAGACCTATATAAGAAAATACCCTTTAGCTAACATAGAATCTTTTTCCAAAGGAGAATGTAACGTTTTATATGCACGTTAAAGCCGTACACACCCATTGGCAGAAAAGCTCTATTGTCTAGCTGTATGATGTTTAATTCAATATTTTACAGCTTTTTTGTTCCTCTCTAGCTGTTAATTAGTCACATTTAAAAAATTTTTTAACTAACATTTTTTAGTTTCGATGAAATAGACAATGTATGAGGCCAATTTGGTGGGTACAAAATGAGAAAGCAGTGATGCTTTCCATTACTGATAGTTTGTGTAGTGGGGCTCTTTTCTTTAAGAGTGTGCTTGTAAGTGGCTATACATTTGGAGAACTATTTTTATACTATATCCACTCTGGTCTTCATGCTTTCTAGTTGCCACATTACTTTCAGTGCCAAAAAGAGTTCTAAAAAAATGAAGGAGATAACAGATAACTTAAGCAGTATTAAATAGGATTATTTAAATGTCATTAATCCAATAATTTAGGTCAAGTTTATTCAGTATAAAAACTGATAGTATAAAAATATCAATGAAGGTATAAATAGAAAGATCCTGAATTTAGCCAGTCAAAAACAATGTAGGCAAAGTCAGAGGCTAAAAATTGGTAGGGAAAAATAGAAGAAACATAGAGAACTAAAACTACTTAAAACAAGCAAATTGGAAAAAAGAAAAAAACACCAAAAACAAAAAGCTCTTTGTATTAGTCAGGTACCCAGCAGGTAACAACACTGAGTGTTGGGATTTTTGAAAACAAAAACAAACAAACAAACAAAGCCAACACAACCAAACCTAACCAAACCAAACCAAACCTAACCTAACCAAACCAAACCAAACCAAACCAAACCAAACCTAACCAAACCAAACCTAACCTAACCAAACCAAACCAAACCAAACCAAACCAAACCAAACCTAACCAAACCAAACCTAACCAAACCAAACCAAACCTAACCAAACCAAACCAAACGAAACCTAAACAAACCAAACCTAACCAAACCAAACCAAACCTAACCAAACCAAACCAAACGAAACCAAACCAAACCAAACCTAAACAAACCAAACCTAACCAAACCTAACCAAACCAAACCAAACCTAACCAAACCAAACCAAACCTAACCAAACCAAACCAAACAAAAATCTTTTGCGTTTACAAAGCAAGTCTGTGCCCGATTAAAGGAACCGCTGGAGTTGCTAAGGTGCTTCGGGACTCACAGCCTCAGGAAGACATCACGCCTCTAGGATCAGGGGACAGAGATGTGTTACTAGAGTCTGCTGAGAGCTGGAGCAGTGGAAAGGGGCCCCTGCTACCAGAAACTGTTGTCATAAAGGCCCTCAACCACGCCAGGATATCACAGACGCAGAGAGGAAGCAGACATTTCCTGTCATTGACTCCTGCCTACTGAACTCAAGTGGAAGCCCCCTGAAAAGAAAGTGCTAGATACTTTGAATTTACATATTACTCCCAATGTCACTTTGCAAGCTCATAGTTGATTGCTTACAGTTTTCAGCCTCTGGGCCATCTACATTTTTTTTTTTTGTATTTAAAAGATGTACTTTATATGTCTCCCTCCTGTTCTTGTACCAGAATTTTTGCATAGCTTCTTCATTCAACTCCCCTTCCCATTCCTTACTGATATTTGCATATGGCCTCTACCTCTCACTCTTGTGTTAGCCCTAAAATAATGAATAGGTCCCTCCTCCTCCTTCTTCTTCTTCTTCACATATTTTTATTGATTTCAGAGAGGAAGGGAGAGATAGAAACATCAATGATGAGAGAGAATCATTGATTGGCTGCCTTCTACACACCCCCTATTGGGGATCAAGCCTACAACCCAGGTGTGTGCCCTTGACTGGAATCAAACCTGGGACCTTTCAGTCCGCAGGCTGACACTCTATCCACTGAGTCAAATCGGCTAGGGTGATTCTTGCTTCTTATCTGCCTTGGCACCCTGCTGTAAGTTGACTGAAAAGCTGGATTATGTGGGCTTCCTTTTAGCCACTTAGCTGTCAGAGGAGGGTTGTGGAAGTAGTTGGATTCTTGGGCAATTAAACCTGAGAAATGTGGTTCACTCTCTCCATATTATTTGTTGCAATAGTGCCAATGAATCTGAGCTCAGCTAGCTACGGAGGATTATGCTGCCAGAGTAGGAAGAAATATTTGAATTATAAATTGCCTTTCTACCACTTCTCTACTACCACAGGCTTATCCACTTTAGAAAGAAATCCCCTGGGAGAAAAACCCCAGGGCCTATGGACTTTGTGTTCTGTGAGCTGCCAGTACAGTTTCCTACCGTCTATGGCTGTGGTTGCATCCCTGTGCATTCGATTTATTGTTCCATCTGCCTTCTCTCTTCCACCATGTACTATGCCAGAAACCTTCAGAATACATGTTCTCCTACATTCCTTACTGAGATAAGCTTTTAAAAAAATGTTTTTATTGATTTTTAGAGAGAGAGAGGAAAGGGGAAGGATAGAGAGATAGAAACATTTATGAGAGAAACATCATGGATCGGTTGCTGCTTGCATGACCCCTCCTGGGAATCAAGCCTGCAATCTGGGCATGTGGCCTCTTGTTTCCTGGGCCAGTGTTCAACCACTGAGCAACACTGGCTGGGCTGTGATAAGCTTTTTTATTATTATGAAACTTATTCAGGGCTGTGAGCTTCTGCTTCCAAATGCTTGTTACTACAGACTCCTAAAGACTGTGATTTAAGATTCAAAATACAGCTCTAAAATGGGCACTCCCTGGTTTTTCTCCACGAACTGCTGCCACCTCTAACCCCTATACTAACACACTGGAGGCTACATGTGGTGGTTTAAAATATGTCCACAAATTCTTTGACAAACCTTTCAAAACATGAAGCCTAATTCCCCTGGACTTAGTGACTTGTTTCTAATCCTATGTAATAAATTGTCCCCTCCACTGCAGTTCGACTGGAGTTTGACCAGCGGGTGGGACGGGGCCGGCCCACCAACCGCCCAGGGCCCCTCCCCCTGGACAGCTCGGCCCGATTGGCTCTGATTGGGGGTGAGGCCGGCTGACCCCACCTGTGCACGAATTTGTGCACTGGGCCTCTAGTAAATGGAATAAGGTTGTTATCATAGTGTGATTTCTGTGGCTAAGTCATGAAAGACACTGTGGTTTTTGGCTTTCTCTCTCATCTGGGCATAAGCCAGAGGCCATGTTGTGAGGCTGCCCAAGTAGACCTATGGAGAGATCCATGTAGCAAGTGGCTGAAGGCTTCCTCCACAGCAGCAAGGAGCTGGGTTTTCTGCCAATGCCATGTGAGTGAGCCTTCTTTTTTTAAAATTTATCTTTATGGTTGAAAGTATTATAGGTGTTCCCTTTGTGTTTTTTTTCCCCCCATTGACCCCCACCCTCTACTCTGCACCCACCCCTCTCAGGCCTTCACCACACTATTGTTTGTGTGCATGGGCTATGCATATGTGCATATAAGTTTCTGGGTTAATCACTCCCCACGCACCCACCCTCTACTTGGACACAGATACACAGTCTATCATGCATTAAAATGACAGCAACCCTGGGTAAAGTCTTAACTGTAGTCTCATGAGAAACACTGAGCCAGAAACACTTAGCTAAACTACTCCCAAATTCTTGATTCACAAAAGTTGTGAGATAATAAATGTTTTTTGTTTTAAACTAAAAAATTTGGAGTAATTTCTTATACGATATTGTTTATGTTCCACTCCCCCAGAATTTACTACTCCCTTTATCATTTCATCATGTTCTCTCAGAAGAGAGTTGTTGCTAATTTCCCAGGACCTTTTTCCTGTAAAAGAAGTTTGGTTCAAATTTCACCATGTTCCTCAAAGTTAATAGTACCAGTCTACCACAGTTTCGATACTTTAGGATGGTGAAATTTTCTTCTCTAATCTTCCTTGTCTATTTTTTTTTTCAGTTGATTTGTTTCTGGAAAGAAAAATATATAGTCTGGTCTTTACTGTGATTTTGAGTCTTACCCTGCCTAACCTATGCTAATACTTGATATCTGCTTTTAAAATTTTCTAAATTAATAAGTAATTAATGAACTTACATTTTAAAGTCTTACTCTTGAAAACACTGAACACAAAAGTTTCATATCTCCTTTTGTAGTTATTTTTAGTTCTTGGGAAGATCTATGGTAACTACCATTCACTGTCATATCTATGACTCAATCTTAGAGACCAATTTAAGTTTCCCTCAGAGGTCATGGCATTATTCTTCTGCTCTGGATGCCTCTGTGGCCTGGAATGTCCTCTCGGCTAAACATTTGCTCCTTCAAAACTCAGCTCAGGTGTCATGTTCTTTATCTATTTATCTTGTCAGCTCACGTTCCTTCATTCTGTGGACCTCAGCTTTACTCATGCATGCTGTTATGAGAATGCCTATAACATTTCTTTATGCTTATTACCCCTGGATCTTTCCCTATTGTCAGTTCTTCAGAGCAGGGGATCATGTCTTACCATTGTTCTGTCCTCAGCTCTGTCATCTATGTCATCTATCATTTGACTCACATTAAGTACTTACTGTCCCATCGCCCATTTTATTGATGCATCCTTGTATTCTTGCTGCTTCAGCTCTTATGATTTGGAGTTTGTATCATGATAGTATTCCATAATTTTATTGTTAATATGTAGGGGCTTCAGAATTAGAGCCTTAGACTCTTTTCAAGATACTTCTTGAGTGATAATTTTGTGTCACACAAGGGATATACTATTTCACTTAATGCATTTTAGCATAAGTAGTCTCAATATTTAAGGTTTATATTAAAACTTTTTGCCAAAAAATATATAAAACCAAATAAAGAGCATTTATCTTCATAAAATACTGTATATGAGTAAAAATAGTTACTTTTTCTTGGGAATTTTTATCAGTTTTACATAGTCTTAGGAATTTTTATTTTGTTTTCCTACATGAGATCTAGTACAGGTATGATTCTGGCTTTTGTCTTACCTCAATATCCTCTCTTCCACTCTAGGGTCCCATTGTCACCCTTCCTACTCCCTGCCATGCACATATCCATTGTTGTTCTTAGAGTTAGAAGCTTATAAACTTCTTTATTATTGTGCTTATATTCATGAGTTTATTATATATATATATATATATATATATATATATGTGTATATATATATACAGTATATGTATCAGTTTTTACTGTTTAGTATTCTATATATTCTAAAAAACTTAGAGATTTTTAGGGAAAATAAGATACACATATCTAACCAGAGTGAAAAAATATAACACCATTATGGCCCCATCATTGTTAGCTCTGTGAGCTTGGATTTTTACTCTGGATTTTAGATTTTGTGTTTTCTACTTTGACTCTGACTTTGTGCCAGGACTGACTCTTATCCCTCTTTCAACTCACATCTTGGTTTTTGTCATACTGTAGTCTCCCTGCCTTTATTTATAATGGCTGGTACTGGTTTGCTGGTCTCTTCTCCAGCTGTAGCTATTGCTTGTGTCATATGATAGATACATGTCAATATTCACTTGTCAAAGCAGAATGTATAGCACCAAGAGTGAGCCCTAATAGAAACTGTGGACTTTAGGTGAATGTGATGTGTCAGTATAGGCCCATCAGTTGTAATAATGTACCACTGTGGTGGGGAATGTTGAGAATGAAGGAGGCTGTGGTTGTGTGGGGGCAGCAGCTATATGGGAAATATCTGTAGCTTCCTTTCAGTTTTGCTGTGAACCTAAAAATACTCTGAAGAAAAGAAAGCCTTAAAAAAATAGGTGGGAGATAAAGAGACAAGATAATAGCAATACCTGAATAAAATTTAATAACATGTTTTGAATTCTCATATGTGAAACCACCACTGCTTTTTCCAGGAACTTAATTTTATATGTTGCTTCATTTTGTCCTCTTTGCAAATTTCCCTTTCCCTTTTTAATCATTTTATGTTTTCCTCCTCCCTCTGAGTGCTTGTATTAATTACTAAGATGCAATTCTTTATTGTTTTAGAAACTATTTAAATAAAAGATTAGATTAATGTCTATGATTTACCATCCACTGGAAGTGAGATGCAGAACCACCTAGTGGTTATAAGCCAGAGCTTTGGAGCCAGACATCTTGGAATCATATCCTACCTGGCTAGTTATGTAATTTCTACAATTTATCAAACCTCTCTCTGGGCCTTTGTTTTTAATATCTAGGATGAGGATAATACATACAAGCTGCTCACAGGATTGTTATGAGCATTACATTGTTAATATCTGCAAGGTCTCGTGCACCTCACTAATGTTTATTAAACAAACGTGGATGCTCTTCCTGGCTGCTCCTTTGTTTCCATCCCATCTACGTACATAGAATGCCTCTTTCCCTCTCTGTGGCTAAATATTCAACCAAACTCAACTTCCCAATGCCCCTCAAATCTCCAGGGACCTTTCTGGCTTCATGAATTATGTCTTTGAGTACCTATAGTGGGCTGGACACTGTGCTGCAGCAATATGGAATATCTGCAATGAGATGTCTCTGGTCCTTTATAAACAAACTAGAGGTATGGTGCATGGATTCGTGCACTGGTGTGGGTCCTCACAATCCAGGACCCCTCGGGGGATATAGTAGTGTGTGAAGTGGCAGGTGGCTGGGGAGGAGCCCAAGCCCAGGCCAGGCACCGCTCCTGCTCATCCTGGTCCCGCTGTGCCTGCCACTGCTGCAGCTGCACTCGCCAGCCGTGAGCCTGGCGTCTGGCTCACATAGTCAGCTGAGTGGCACTCCCCCTGTGGGAGCACACTGACCACCAGGGGGCAGCTCCTGCATTGAGCGTCTGCCCCCTGGTGGTCAGTGCACATCATAGCGACTGGTCAAATGGTCAACTGGTTGACCGGTTGATGGTCACTTAGGGTTTTATACATATAGATGATTTTCTCTTTGCGTGGAACTTTTCTCACCTTGTGTGCCTGGGCTAATATTACTCATTGTTCAAATTTGTTCTTACTCTTCCTGTTTAACCTTCTCTGCTATAGAATCTCAGGTACATAACTCCATCAAAGTCTTTACCACAATGACTTAACAATCATGTTGCTTTCCCTGGCTAGGCCCCCAGCAGAAATGAGTGTTCTTCGAGAGAGGTGATGTGTTCTTCTATCCCATGATCTCAACAGAATTACCCAAGCTATATGTTTTTTCAATCAGTGAATACATGAGTGTTTGACTTTGATAACAGCCTTATTCCTTGTTATTATCAGATGAATTCGTTTTAGTGAAATAATGTGTGATCTGATAAAGAGCAGAAATTCTCTCTCCTGCTATGATTAACCAAGAAGTATGCTTTCATAAAAAACATTTTAAAATCAAAGACAGGACTTAACAGGACAAAAAATAAGAATAACAACTTTATTTTTGAACACAATCTTATTTCAGAGTCTCTGATTCTATTTATCATACAATTGACTAGCCTATGTTTTGGAATGTCCAGCACTATATGTTCCAAGCTATCATCTTTATTCATAACTTTTTCTGGAAATTAATTTCCTCATGAAATCAATGCAGATTATATTAAGAATTTATGCCATCTTATTATAGAAAATAGGGTTTTAAGGGCTATGATTAATTTCTGTACTCAATGTTTGGATATATGTCAATAGTCTGTGGCTAAAGAAGATGTCTTCTAGAGCTTTTAGTCATTTAGTGCATACATTTTTAAGATAGTGAGTGTATGGTTTGATGATTTCTATACAAGAAATTTATTGTTCCATTGATCTTGTCTATTTCTTTTTGTCTTTGATTAACAGCAGAACTGACAGAATTGTCAATATAAGTGGAAACATACTTAAATAGTATGTCTCTCCTTGAGCTTTGCTGGTTTGGCCTTTATGCTCTGGTCTGTTATTGGGCTGATAAGCCTGACTGTCAAGTTCATTCAGTAATTAAGTTTTAGGAGATGTTATGTACATTGTCTAAGTAGTTCAGATACAGAAACAAACCTACAGAGGAACTGTTTTCTTTTTCCTACTTTCTGAGTGGAATTTTTATTCATTACAGTTAGCCTTTAACATTTTTTTAAGAGTTAACCTTTAAAATTTTTAATATAAACTTCAAGTTTTAAGTATCCCCTTAATACCATTTTAGCTGCCTCATCACACATTTTTATCTCTACTATTACTTTATTTCTTCAGTTTGAAGTATTTTTTAACTTTTATTATGATTTCTTATTCAACTTGTGAATTATTTAAATATGTATTTTAAGTTTCAAATATTTGAGGTTTATATGTTCTCTTGCTATTGCCTTTTCCTCCCTCTTACCATTTAAAAGTTTTCTTCTAATTTTCTCTGTTCTCTTCCATACTGCACACAATTTTCTTCTGTACTATATGAACTTCCGTTTAAGTATATATATTTGTTCTAGGTTGCTTTATATTTCAAAAAAGCAAACAAAACCTTTCAGGATACATTGCCCTTTGTATAACTCTTTTCTGAGCTCCCATTTAGAGCAAAAATTTTTGAAGGAGCCCTAGAATTTGTTTCCATTTTGTCAGCTCCCATTTCAGCTAGGCTGCCATACCCACCATTCTCATACAATCGCTTTAGTGACCTCCATGTTACCAAATCCAGTGGTGATGTTTTGGACCGATTATCTGTCCACTGGTTTTGTCACTTAGTGAGAACTTTGACTTCAGTGGTAGATTTTTCTTTTTTCTCTTTGCAGTTCTATCATTTCTTGCTTCAGGTATTCTGAATTCTGTTGTTGAGTGCATAAACATTAGTGATTGTTATAGCCTCCTGATTAATTTCCCTTATGAAATGATCTTCTTTATACTTGATAGTATTCTTTCTTCTGAAGTCTACTTTTTGATATTTAAAACATATCTTTATTCATTTCAGAGAGGAAGGGAGAGGGAGAGAGAGATAGAAACATAATGATGAGAGAAAATCATTGATTGGCTGCCTTCTGCATACCCCCTACTGGGGATCGAGCCCGCAGCTTGGGCATATGCCCTTGGCCGGAATCGAACCTGGGACTCTTCAGTCCGCAGGCTGACGCTCTATCCACTGAGCCAAACTGGCTAGGGCTTGATATTTATATAGACATTTTTTTTTTGAGAGAGAGAGAGAGAGAGAGAGAGAGAGAGAGATGGAGCACTGAGAGAGAAACATTGATGGGTTGTCTCCCATAGGCACCCTGACTGGGGACTGAACCCATAACCTGGACATGTGCCCTGACTGGGAATCGAACCAGTAACCTTTCGGTGCACTGGAGGATGCTCAACCAACTGAGTCACACCCGCCAGGGCAATATGGACATATATTTTATTAGTGTTCATGTGATATATCTTTTTCATTCTTATTGTCTGTATTTCAAGTGGTTTCTTGTAGGCAGCCTATAATTGGTTTTTTATTTAATCTGATAATCTCTATCTTTAAATTAATGTTTTGATTATTTACATTTTTTAATCCTCACCTGAGGATATGTTTTTTTAAAAAATTGATTTGAGAGAGAGGGAGAGGGAGAGAGAGAGAGAGAGAGAGAGAGATATTGGTTGCCTCCCACATGTGCCCTGACCTAGATTAGAACTTGCAACCCAGGTATGTGCCCTGTCCGGGAATTGAACCACAACTTTCTTGGTGTGCAGGGACAATCCTTCATCCAACCAAACCACCCAGTCAGGGTAGATTATTTACATTTTATGTGATTAAACATATGCTTAAGTTTAAATCTATTATCAGTTTTAATGTCTTTCCTGGTAATTATATTTGTCAATTCTGCATTGTTTTTAGTTTATTGAGTTTTCTAATTATGGGTTGGGTTTTCCTGCTTCTTTGTATGACTAATAATTTTTGACTGAATTTCAGACATTGTGAACTTTACCTTCTTGGGTGCTGAATATTTTTATAAATATTATTGAGATTTGTTGTGGGATAAAGGTAAGTTTGATCTTTTTGAGTCTTCCTTTTTAGATTTGTAGATGGAACAAGGGTGATGTTCAGCCTAGAGTTAATTATTCTCTACCATGAGGCAAAACCCAGTGTGTACCTACCCAGCACCCATGAATTATGAGGTTTTCCAGTGTTGATGATAGGGATAAACACATCTCCTGGTGTGAGTGTTATATATTCCCTCTAGCTCTTTGGGTGTCTCTTTCCCTTGCCTTGGTTAGTAACCTTACATGCATGGACTGATCAGTATTCTGGTGAATACTCCAGGGAGACCCTTCACAGATCACTGGAGTTCTCTCTGTGCAGCTCTCTTCTTTTCATTACTTTGTCTTACAAACTCTAGTTGCTTTGATTTCTCCAGACCCTCAGCAGTGTCTCCTTAATTCACCAAATCTTCCTGGCCTGCGTGAGTTCCCCATTCCCAGTGCAAATCCTGGAAATTCCCAAAGCAGTGAGCTGAAACAGTTATAAAATTTATCCCTCCATCCCTTTCTAATACCAAGGATCACTGTATTTCACTGCCTCTCATCCAGCATCTTGAAAATAAATGGTTTATAAAATTTCTCTATTTTTTATGGTTGTTCACTTCTTGTTATTCTTGTTGAATAACAGTCCCTGTTATTCAATTGTGGCAAAATGCAGAAATAAAAAAAGTTATTATATATTTTTTTAGTTTTCTAGTTGTATTCAATTTTGTACAAATAATTTCTCAAAATTAATTCTCCCATTTGTGGAGTAGATTGACTGTCTTTCCAGCATTGAATTTACTTGTACTTGCAAATCTTATTTTGAGCTCAACTTCTGAGGGAGATTTCCCCTTACATCCCCTTCCAGTGAGTTCATTTTGAGCCTGTCAGTAATCTGGCATTGCCAGGTGCACAAACGCAGTTTGTATCAGTGACTTGACCCATGGATCTGGCTCAGTGTTATTTGTGTAGTTATTAGATTCTCCCTGCCCCTCCCCCTAATGAAATACAAGCCAATTTCAAACCAGACTCACAAAGCTTGTGCCTACACCCTGGCCATTGTGAACAATTTATTTTTTATAGATGGGTGAGGAGTGGGCACTATTCCTGCCTTCATTCATAGCAGGAACCTCATTTCTAGTTCTTGCCCTGGGGTCCAAAATGGGCCATATTTCTGATGAATGGCTTTACTCCTAATGCCCACCATACCTACCTTCCCTGTACACTATTGATTTCGGCTTCTATTTACTCATCTGAGTTCCTTATTCATTTCTGCTTTATGGAGATTTTCGTTTCTTGGATCTTTCAAACATGAAAAGTTTTCTATTAATGTTGTGTTTTTGGAGCAGAAAGGAATTTTAGGTTTAATCTATTATTTCACCCAGGCTGCAAAAAAAAAAAAAAAAAAAGTTTTTGGAAAGACGGCAGAAAGTGGAGACCATGGGGAAGATAACAGTAATTTTAGTAACCCCTAATTCTCTACTCTTTGGAACTTTCATCAATTTACATTTCTTTACTTTTAAAAAATGTTTTATGCTTATATTGGCAAAGTTTCACTTAAAGATTTTAGAGAGTTCAAAGTCTAATTTACGAGGGATAGTAAAGATTTTGCTAAAGCTGTTGCTATTCTAGTGTTTTTAAAAATTCTGGTAATAACTTGAAAAAGGTAAAAACTAGCTTGTGCATCCCCAGCTGGCTTGGTTCAGTGATTGAGCATCGACCTATGAACCAGGAAGTTACAGTTCCATTCCCAGGTTGCAGGCTTGATCCCCAGTGTGGCATGCAGGAGACAATCAATCAATGATACTCTCTCATCGTTAATGTTTCTCTTTATCTCCCTCTTCCTTCCTCTCTTAAATCAATAAAAAAAACATATATATTTAAAAACAAAAAAACCTAGCTTGTGAAGTTTTGGTAATGGTGCATTTTTTTGTATTTATCGCATGTGAGTTATCTAGTAAAATTGAAAAAAAAATCCTTTAAATGATGTAGAACTAATATTTATTTTGCCAAGACCTGTTCACATGGAATATGATTAATGAGTATCCAATTAGAATATTTGAAGATGCAAAAGATTGTGGTTGTGGTCAATCTGTGCCCGACCTTGTTCTTCCTTTGCCAATCAGATTGGCACTCCGGGATGCCCAAGGCCCTTGTAGCTCTTCGTCTATTTCCACCTGGATGATTTTTGTAGTCCCTTGTTTTAAACAATGGTGATCATTTTATATTAAAGATATTTTCCTAAATTTAAAGTACTAGTTGAAGCTTTCAATAATTTAAAAAATATTCCATTATTGTAAGAGCCATTCTTAATATCATGTTTTACCCATCTTTTAGAAATACCTAATAACTTAAAATCTCTGATGGGATATTATTTCTTATGTATGATTTTCCTTGTAGGGATACAGTGTGGTAATTTCTTTTTCTGCTAAATACCAGCCTTCTCATCTTGACGCATCTTAAAAACTTTTATATATCGACTAAAAACATAATTGCTCTTAACACTTGCATGTTCAGTACACTCAAGTATCTATCTTTATAAATAAAGTTTCAGTGCATTTTCATCTTATAAACTAAGCTTTGATAATTGATTAGCATAATTAATTTTGAGCATTGGGACACAGAATAGCTTTAAGCAAATATCATCATTAAAAATATTTATTTGCTGGTGTGGTTCAGTGGTTGAATGTCCACCCATGAACCAGGAGGACATTATTCAATGCCCGGTCAGAGCACATGACCGGGCTGGGGCTCGATCCCCAGTAGGGGGTGTGCAGGAGGCAACCGATTCATGATTCTCTCTCATCGTTGATGTTTCTATCCCCCTTTCCCTCTCCCTTCCTCTCTCTGAAGTCAATGTAAAAATATTTTTAAAATGTATGTATATAATTGAGTGACATAAGAGTCCAATTTGTCACAGAAATTACTAAATATAATGTGTACATTTAAACTCAATACAATAATTTAAAGGGAAAACACATAAAACATTAAATTTAGTTATTATAGGAACCAAATTCACTTTTATAAAGTAATAAAATTTACTTACATAATGTACAGAAGAAAATTCATCTTATTAATTCATAATTATAATCCTCTATTACGCGCTGGAATGTGGAAGAGTGATAATTACATGTCCATTCAAAATATTTTATAAATTAGATATGCTATCTTTTAATATACTGAGGCTCTCCAGCACCTAAAAGTAAAAATATGCTGATGTCATTTGTTAAAACTAAATATATCTTGGGAGTCTTTTAATTAGTGGAAATGTTCCAAAAATCTACATGGAAAAAATAAGCAAGATACATAATAGAAGCTCAAGGACTGTGTTTTTGTTTTAAAGTTTGCCTTCCTATAACTAAGCAGAGCTTATTGATCTATCTATAGGAAATTATTTATTTAACAATTATTTGTGTTAGATTTTACCAATAGTTTCTATAGCTAAAATATTAAGTTAATGAATATAATGTAACTCACTGGGGCATAGTTACAGACTTTTCATTTTTGTGTCTGTTACTTATTTCAGAATTAGAGCATTGATTTAATGTCTGACCGTAGGAAGATGTATGTAGTTTTGGCAGACCTTGGTCTTTCCTTCATTTATTAACTTCAGCCAGTTCATTGGGAAATACATACTAAAACATAAAAGAAGGGCATCCACCTATCTTTGTTTTAACCTATATTAATTAAGGTATTTACTTAGTAGTATATGTCTAACTCAGCTGTGTCTAGAATGTTCCAGAAATTGTGTTAAATCCTGTAGAATTAAAATATAGAAATGAAGATGGTCAAGAAGATTTTGTTGTTAATGGGGTTTTCAGTCTAAGATTTAGTAAAGTTCTTTGAACCAAAAATCAGTGGGTAGTTTGACAGTAACTATTTTAAAACAACCAATCAACAACTACTTATAGAAATTTGTATCTACCTGTGATCTTGGTGCTGTGGGGTACCAAGAATATATATATCCTGGATCCATTGATTATATGAAGAAAATATTATGTAATGATAAACTTGCCCAAATCTGTACCTATGTTTTTCTCACAAAGTATAGGAGTGGATGTTTTAAAAATTTATATAGGCATACTTGAAGTTGTGGGATGATGATGTATATGCATGCACAATACTTGTGGAGAGTGGGGTATGTTCTTTATTTATTCAGGAAGTATTTTTGTGTCCAGTACTATTCTAGGCTGTAGGCACCTGGCCCAGATATATTGGAGTCTATTTGCAAGAGTGTGGTGTAGTTAGCTATTTTATTATAGCAGTTGTTTCAGATAAAATAAATTACAACCCATGCTGAAATGCAATGTAGCAATCTATTTAGTGACCTGACTTGTATTTATTCATCTTAGTGAAATAATAAGCAATTAGCCAATGATTAGAATGCAAGAGATAATTTGTAATGATGGATGCAATAATGGAATTTAATTAACTTCAAATAAATATTTTAGTGAGGATTCATTTGTACACCCAGATATTCATTTATAATATAATAGTTTCTCTATTTTTGTCATTAGCCACTATACCAGTAATAGTGCAGCAACATTAAAATCAATTTGAAAGGCCATGATCTAAAAAATCATGGCTTTTTAGTATTTGTAGCATTTGTATGATGATTAGTATGCAGGTCACAAAGAGACTGACAATCTGGTGTGATTGATGATATTGTTTTCCAGTTTCTAAACACATTGCTCCGGGTTCTTTCAGATAGATTTGTTTGAGATTAACAATTTTGTGAGATTGGACATTTCTTAATTGATGTAGGATCATTATTTATAAAACATAGTTCAAGAAATTACTATTTGTGATTATTATAAATAATTTTATTTATTTCTATTTGAATTGTAATAGTCAAAGATGAATAGGTTATCATAGCTGTTGCAGAGAACTGAGATATGCCTGCAATATGGAGTTAGTGTGCGTCCTCAACCCCCTTAACCAGTAATTGTCTGCATCTACCAATTACACAGGGGAAAATGATTCTCTCTGAAAAGTAACTGCAGCAATACAGGTGTCGAAATATTGGAGCATGATTGCAGTAGTGGGTGGGTAGTACAAAAGAAGGCTTTGAGAATTCATCGCAAGGGGAATCAAAATGTGACCAAGGAGCCTGACTTGACTACATACAGTGGGAATCAAAGGGTAGTCCTAGTTCAGGGCAGGGTAAGATCACTCTTAATTGAACTAGTCCTCATGCAGACCACCTGGCAGGGATGAAAAGCTTTAAATTTAAATTTTAGATTTAGATGTGAAGATTTGAAGGATGGAAATTTGAGATCGAGTCTAAGATCATTTTAGTTTATATGTGTCTCCTTAGCAAAGCAAAAACAATTACCCAGGTATTATGAAAGGTGAATGAATGTACAGGTATAAAAATCTATTCTGCATTTTTTTATTATGTAGGAAAAGAGCAACCAGATTACTAGGCTGAGATTATTTTAATATGAAGCATCTTTTGGCAGAACATCTTTTATTTTTTGTATTATTTTCAGATTTAAAGAGATATTGACACTAAAAATATTAATCTTACTGATTGAAAGTAAATCTTTTGCTTCATTACATTCTTTATGGGTGATATTTGGTGACAGAAAATTAGATAGCATTTATTATTGCCCCAAATGGGAGACATTTTAATATTGAATATAAAATCTTTTTTCTTCTCTAGGCAATTACATTTTTTTTTTCAATGATAGTTGACATTCAATATTATTTCTGTATTTGTTGCTATTTCTTTGTAACAAAACCACAAACTTAAGAGCTTAAAAAACACATTTATTACCTTGTACTTCTTGTGGGTCAAGAGAGTAGGCATGGCCCACATGGGTCTTCAGTTCAGTGTCTCTCTAAGCTTCAGCCCAGGTGTTGGCTGGGCTACATTCTCATCTGGTGGCTTGACTAGGGAAGAATTCATTTCTGACCTCACTCACATTGTTGACAGAATTCAATTCCTTGTGCTTGTAGGACTGAGAGGGTTACACCTTCTTTCTGGCTGTCAGGTAGAGGCCACACTCGGGTCGAAGAGGTTGCTCTCTGATCCTAGAGGACAGCTGCTCTTCCTAAAGGTTGTCCACATTTTTTTGTTACATGTACTTCCCCCACATGGCCACTTATTGATCAAGCAGACAAAGAGAATTTTTAGAACGACTCTATTGGAAAGACAGAGTCTTATACCATTCAACATAATCGCAGAAGTGAGATCCTATTATCCTGCCTACACTCAAGGGAAGGAGATTATATGGTGGTATGGATCCTAGGTGTAGGGGCCACCCTGGGGTGGTCTTATCATCATAATTTCATTATTGTTCATATAAAATATATTTGTTTTAACTTACCTGTTTTCCTAGACATATTACATCAAATGTGGGTTGAAATAATGATCGGAATTTTAGAAAACTTTTTGTAACACATTTTTTGTTTTGTTAAAAATATTTATTGTAATGAGTTTTCATTTCTCTTTCCTGGCGCTCTAAAAATCTCTCCCCATTACTCATATGTATAGGGTTAAATATATGTACTATGTAATTAACTACTAAATGTCCTGGGTTTTATTAGTACCTATTCTTTAATAATATCTGAAATAAATGGGACTTTCTTTGATTGGAAGTTATATTCTTCATTTTTAATTAATTAGATATTCTAAGGAAATATTTGAAACATCAAACAGATAGTAAATACATATAGTAATGATGACAACTAGTACAGGAAAATTGCAGGCATACCTTGAAATATGTCAGGCGTTGGCTCTGAGAATCATAATCATCTGTGCATGTATGGGTGTTTGCTGAAGCTATAATTACATAAGTCCTAAATTGCTTATCAGATTTTGGAGTGTGATAAAATTATTTTTTCCTCAAGTAAATTGAATATTTTACACTTGCCACATATGATTTTACACATTCTTGGGAAAGAGCTTCCACCTGCCTAAATGTGCTTTACCTGTCAAAGAGGAGAAGGGTGGAAATAGAGAGAAATGAGCCCTCCCTTCCCCCTGGTTCAGCAGGACTCATGTGTAGTACACACATCACAACAGCTCACTCAACAATTTTTTTGGGTTGGAGAACAAATGAAATGGATATGCTTTTTTTCTGTTCTATATCTAAATTTAAGCAAAGGTATTTAGTAGAAGGCAGAATAGTTGCATAAACAAAAGTTTGTTTTTTTTCTGGTTCATTCTAAGATAGAGTCCTTGGCTAATAAAAGACTTGTTTAGTATTCATGGCTACTCTTTTAGGCAGTGAAAGGTTTTCCTCCCAAAGACAACCACACAGAGAAAAGTCTACATTTCACTTTGTCTATCACCTACATTCTAAAAGTATGTAATACACTGAGGGATGAGCCTTTCATTCAATCCCAAGTGGAAGAAGTAGAGAGGGGCAAGAGAGTGGAGTTGGAAATAATATTTAACAATTGCTTTAGAAATTGTTTTCTGAACTATTTTTTACTTTTTAATCAATTCATTTTTATTTCATTATTATTTTTATTTTTTAAAATATTTATTGTTGAAAGTATTACATATGTCTTCCTTTCTCTGCCATTGATCCCTTTTAGCCTGCCCCAGACCCCTGCCCTAGGCCTTCACCACTCTGTTACCTGTGTAATGATTTTCTGAGGTCCCTTTGAAGAAGGCAATTTTTAGTTCAACAAGCATTATCCTCATCCTATCTAATAAAGAGGGAATATGCTAATTGACCCTCACACTGTCGCAAAGATGGCAGCACACACAGCCAATAAGGAGGGAATGTGCCAATTAGATGGCGGTGCCCAGTCCCCTCAGCCCTACCAGGGCATCAGGCGTGCGGCAAGCCTCCAGAGTCCTCCAGTCCCCTCAGCCCCACAGCCGCCCAGGGCCAGCCGAGGCTCAAGTAACCAGGGCCAGTCGAGGCTTGTGCTGCCGGTAGTGGCATCACCTTCCCCTGATCGCCGGGTCGCCTCCCGCCCCTGAGGGCTCCAGGACTGTGAGGGGGGCAGGCTGGACTGAGGGGTGCCCCTCCAGTGCATGAATTTTCATGCACCGGACCTCTAGTGTTATATATTTTATTATAGTGATGTTCTATGGAAAATTTATATATATATTTATTTATTTAAAAATATATTTTATTGATTTTTTACAGAAAAGAAGGGAGAGGGATAGAGAGTTAGAAACATCGATGAGAGAAACATCAATCAGCTGCCTCCTGCAGACTCCCTACTGGGTATGTGCCCACAACCAAGGTACATGCCCTTGACCGGAATCGAACCTGGGACCCTTGAGTCCGCAGGCCGATGCTCTATCCACTGAGCCAAACTGGATAGGGCGGGAAATTTATATATTTTTAACATTAAATTGAATTATTTCATATGACTTCTTAAATTATTTTTTTAAGGAAATTATAAATCATTATAAAACAGTGATTTTCAACCTGTGCAGAGTTGATGGGAATAAGGGGTAAGCTGAGATAACTCCTAGGAAATACAAAGATTATTCAGCCTTCATATATGTAGCATCCTATATAATAAAAGAGAAACATGCAAACTGACTGTACCTCTGCTGTGCTCACAAGCCACGCCCACCAGCCAATTAAGAGCGAGTATGCAAATTAACCCAACAAAGATGGAGGTTAATTTGCATACACAGGCGCCAAGCGGCCTGGGTCCCAGAAACATACTTGGGACCCAGGCTGCTCCTAGCCTGTAGGCCTGCACTTAGGCCCTGAGCGGCAGGGGTCCCAGAACACCCCTGGCCACTCCAGGACTATGGGTGCAGCAGCCAAGTGGCTGGGGGCGGGGCGGGAACATCCCTGCATTGCCCCCCCCCCAGCTGCTTGCATGTGCTCTGGCACCAAGTGGTGGTTCAGGTCCACACCCCAGCCGGGCACCCACGAGGGGGCTGGCTGCTGGCCTCCGGGGCATTCGGAGACAGGGATATTCCCACCCCGCCCCCCCCAGGCACTTGCATGTGCTCAGGCACCAAACAGCGGTTTGGGTCCATGCCCCCAGCCCAGTGCCCATGATGAGGGGGCTGGCTGTTGGCCGTGGGGCGTGCAGAGACCCCGGCGGCTACCGCTGCATGCAGCCCGGGGGTCCCCGCATGCCCTCCAGCCCAGCGCCCATGACGGGGGGCTGGCTGCCAGTCTCTGGGGGTGTGGAGACCCCAGTGGCCACCACCAGGTGGCAGGGACACCCCCTTAGCCCAGTGGATACAACGCAGGGGCCGCATGAGCTGCAGAGGAAACACCATTTTTAAAAATATATATATTTTATTGATTTTTTTACAGAGAAGAGGGGAGAGGGATAGACAGTTGGAAACATCAATGAAAGAGAAACATCGATTAGCTGCCTCCTGCACACTCCCCACTGGGGATGTGCCTCCAACCAAGGTACATGCCCTTAACAGGAATCAAACCTGGGATCCTTCAGTCTGCAGGCCCACGGTCTATCCACTGAGCCAAACCAGTTCCAGTGTAAACACCTTTTCTGACCGCTCATTGGCTCCTGTATGCCACCACTTATAGTGTTCTTGGTAACTTGGGTTATAAGAATCCAAGAAGGTGATCTAGGGTTTTTCCATCACGCTCCTGGAGGAAAAAATGAAGGTCCGCTGCTGGAGGGCTAAGAAATGTCTTATCTAGCTGGTTTGGCTCAGTGGATAGAGCCTCGGCCTGCTGACCGCAGGGTCCGGGTTCAATTCTGATCAAGGGCATGTACCTAGGTTACAGGCTCCTCCCTGGCTGGGGCCCAGGTCAGGGCTCATGCAGGTGGCAACCAATCAAAGTGTCCCTCTCACATTGATGTTTCTCTCTGTCTTTCCCTTTCTCTTCCACATTCTCTAAAAATCAATGGAAACATATCCTCAGGTGAGGATAAAAAAAAAAAAGAAAGAAAGAAATATCATATCCTATGAAAGACACATCTTGAAAATGCCTAAAGAAAGTTGTCAATTTTTCACAGTGAAGGGACTAGAGTCCGTGTTGATGAAAACACCTTGGTGGCTGCAGTGGCTGGCAGTGGCTGTAGCAGCGGGGTAATGGGGCTGGTGCCTTCCCTTGATCAGCCCGGTCACCTCCCACAGAGGGTGGCCAGACTGCGGCTGAGGCCCGCTCCCCATGAGGAGTGGGCCTCAGCTGTCAGTAAGACATCTCCTGAGGGCTCCCAGTCTGTGAGAGGGGGCAGGCTGGGCTGAGGGAACCCCCCACTGTGCACGAATTTGCACTGGGTCACTAGTCCATTATATTCTCACAAGTGTTAAGACTGGAATACACCAGGGAATAAAAGAACTGGTTCCTGCCATTATAGAACTGAGAAAAAAAAAAGAATTGATCTAATTTTCCTATAGAGTATTTTAAATATTTATAAAATTTGATGTGCCTTTAGGCTATTATGTGGTGCTTAACTTCTTGCACATACTACACATAGCTCATTGCATATAGAACCATAGTTTATACTCACACTAGAGGCCCGGTGCATGAAATTCATGGTCTCAGGGGGGTCCCTCAGCCAGGCCTGTACCCTCTCGTAGTCCAGGAGCCCTCAGGGGATATCGAACTGATGGCTTAGGCCCGTGCCCCTAAGCCATCAGTTGGACATCCTTAGCACTGCTGGGGAGGTGGGAGAAGCTCCTGCCACCGCTGCTGCACTTGCCAGCAGTGAGCCCGGCTTCTGGCTGAGCGGCACTCCCCTGTGGGAGTGCACTGACCACCAGGGGGCAGCTCCTGCATTGAGCGCCTTCCCCCTGGTGGTCAGTGCACATCATAGTGACTGGTCTTTTCGTCATTTGGTCAATTTACATATTAGCCTTTTATTATATAGGACTAGAGGCCCGATGCACGAAATTTGTGCAAAAGTAGGCCTTCCTCCCCCTGGCTGTAGGCACCGGCTTCCCTCTGGCACCTGGGACCCAGGCTTCCCTCCAGTCACCAGCAGGCACCCGGAACTCGGGCTTCCCTCTGGCCACTGGCAGGCACCTGGGACCCGGGCTTCCCTCACAGCCCCAGCTTTGTCCAGAAGGTTGTCCGGAAGGACATCCGGTCTAATTAGCATATTACAATTTTATTATTATAGATGCTTATTTGTCTATTGTGGGTGTTTCAAGGCTGCAGCTGCAGTACCTGGACATGTTATGGAGGGGCTAGACCTCATTTCAGGGGAGTACACACATAAAGTAGCTTCTATTTTAAATTCATATAGTTACCTTCAGCTGTTCAAGGGGATTGGAGTGGTGAGCCAAAAAAAATGTTAGAATTGAACAGATGTGGGTGAATGAAAAGCAATATTTAGTTTTGCTTAATAAGACTTAGAAGGTTACAAATTGCAATGGGCTGAGCTGATTTCAGTGGCATTTGCTGTTAATGATTGAACATCAATCCTGTGTATTTGCTTTGATCATAGATATGGAAGCAGATAGTTAAATGTGTTTGTATAGGATTTGTGTCCAAGAAAAGATTTTGTTTAGAATGATTTAATCAGACTATTAATAAAAAAATTAATTCAGTGTGACAACTTTGCAGGTGTGTGCCATCCAGATATAAAATTTAGATTTGACCAGTAATCCCTCCTCACAAGTGTTTCCTCATCAAGGAAATAAGATAAACCTTTCAGGTGTCTTAAGCAAGGTAAGTATTTTGCTGAAGATATTCCATCACTGCAATACCAGTTAATGGAGCCAGGTCTTTGAAGTTAGTGGGCCATGTAATTCTGTTTCTGATGAGAGCCAAAATACTGCATCACACGAGGCGAGGCGGTAGTGGCGGAAGCTCTGACAGCCAGGAGTGATAGAGCATGTTAACATGATCAATTAGCATCTTTCTGACAGCACCTTGGAATAAACTGAAGCCGAGAGAAAACAGGATGGAACTGTGAAATAGCCAAAAACACAGCGAGAGGCAGAGATAAAAAAAAAAAAAAGTTCATTTAGTAACAAACTTAGTTTGTCCTCTGGACTTTGGGTTTTATTTATTCTAAGCTCTCATAATATCACTTTGTAAAGTTTGTTCTTAATTGGAAACTAATGTAACAGCAAATAAAATTTCATAGATATATGAGTCTATGGTCTTCATGAGTCTATAGTCTGATGATATTCTTCTCCATGTTACCACATCAGCAGCAGCAGTAGCATCTGCTTAGTGCTGATCATTTATCATGAGTCTGGCACTTTTCATACATCATGTCACATGCATTATTCAAAACAGCTTATGATTGTTATTATTTAACCCTTTTTACAGATGTGCAATCAGACTCAGGATGGTGTGGAAGGTGGTATGAGGTCAAACTTATAACCAGATGAATGACCTCAACCTCGTCTTGCTCCCTCTTAGCTTCTTCTCTTCTTCACTGGACTGTGCTACTTAAGGCCTTAGCATAGGGAGTGGCCTCGTTAATATGGTCTTTCATCAAAGATTTCTGCCTACTATTCTGGAAATTCTCTAGAAAAAAGTCAACTTGAATTCAAAATTAAGTTAAACCTGTACTCCATCAACCAGCACACATTCATTTTGCTATTTTAAAATTATCTCCCCTTTTGAATCTTTCTCCATGCTCATCCCAAGGAATGCCACCATCTCAGTAGCTGCATTTGCCACTGTGTGCTGGGGATTCTAAATGTATGTTTCTAAGACCGCTTTCTCAAGCTCCAGTTTCAGACACTGTATCAGTGGGGCTCAACCAGGATTACGGAAACTATGGTAACTATTTCAAAAAGAGCAAATTTACATAGAAAATCATTTTCATAGGGAAGATATAACCCAGAGATTAATAAATGGGAAGATGTAACTCAGAGATTAGTAAATGCAGCAAGCTGTGAATTTGTTTATTATTTTTCAGTTGCAGGTGAAAGAATTCAACTCAAATTAGCTAAGGTCAGAAGTGTCATCAGGTCGTAGACCTGAGGGGGCATTACTTTGGTTTAGCTCCTTGGAATCAAAGGCAGAGGAAATGGTAGCTGGACTCAGCAAGTAGAACTAAGATTTAATTTCTTCAGGATATATTCATTTATTATATTCATTTCTTTCCTCTGCCTCTACCTCCACCACTTTCTCCCTTCCTCTCTTTTTTCTTCCTTCATCCCTCTCCCCGTCCACGTGTTTGTTTGTCTTTATGATACAGAACACATAACTCTCCAAATGTTAGGGAAGATGGCAGTCACATTCTTATGATCTCCCAGTTAAACCACTGGTGGAAAAATACTTTTTAAAATTTAATGACTGTTATAGTAAGATATATCACTCAGTATCTTAATCCACTGTGAGGGACTCATTGACAATTTGAACAATTTATGTTGCTGAAGGAATGGTATTCTGTGGACTGATCAAATGCCTATTCTTGTGGTGAAAGTGAGTTCTTGAAATTGGAGAAGTGAGGTTTTGTAAATGAAGGGATGATAATTAGGCAAAAACATCATATGCTCACATGATGTTCATATTATTATGTTATCTAGTAAAAAGAAGGAGCCCCTGGTATATGATATAAATAAATATCTCAATCTCTGTTATATATTGCTTAATAACAATTGCTGAGCTAATCTAAACATGTCCTTACTGTTCCAAGTTTTCTGTGGTCATCCTTGCTCATCATCACATTGAATTTTAGGGTTCTGCATATTCCTCATGCAGAACTCACCATATTTCAGAAAACATGAGCTTGAAATGAGCTCAAGTATGTTCTCTAGAATTTCTAATCATACATTCTGACATAAAACAATCTCTGTTTCTTCATTTTTCTTATTAAGAACATAATGCATCAAATAAAAACCATTTATTGAAAACATACTAGAGACTGAATCCTTTATTTTTAATTTCAACATGAATTTTTTATTAGAAGAGATTGGCTTGTTTTTAAAAATTCTTCAAAGATACCTACTTATATACATTCATTAAGTGGAAATCATTCAGTCAGCAAATATTTATTGAATACTTTTCATGTAGGATGTATGGTTGTCAGCTGATGGTAATTATTAGCAAGTAAGCAAATATTTATTACAAAGGTATCATTTGGCATAATTATCAAGGTTTTTATTTTTTATTCAGCACCTAATGATAGTGGATACATTTTAACTGTGTCAGAACAATAGTAAGACTGTTTATGCACTGATGATAAAATCTTTACATATCTAATTGATGAATCCAAAATTTACTTTTATATGCCACAAATATAAATTTTGTCAACTTTCTGTCATTCTGGAAAAGAATAAGCATAGGGATTTTTGTTTTGTTTCCATTTCTCTTTTGCCTCTGAAGGTACTTTGCTTTATTTGTGTACACTTTCATGATTCATTTAAATCACATTTCTTAAATAAAGGTTTATTTTATCCTTATAAATTTCATTTTGAGTTGTGGCAAGCAAAGAGATGGGTCGTGAAGGAAAAGGCATTATCTGTAAAAGTGACAGTGCTGTTATAGTTATGCCAACATCCCATCAGTCTATTAGTGGGTAAGGTTTAGAGTCTGAAATTCTCATCTTTTGTTTCCCAAATCAACTAAACTATTTAGTTGATTTCAGTTAATTCTTCTTTCATTTAATTTATTCATCTGTGAAATAAAAACAAAATCTTTCATTACTAGTATCATTCTGAAGCAGCTAAAAGTATGAATAAATATGACTGAAGCTAAATCTCTAAATTAAAGAATAATGACATTTCAGTTATTTCTACCTTTTCTGTCCAATGGTCCAAAAAAATGGGGAGGGGTTGTTATGTTAAAAGTGTTTTTGTCAAAAATTTTACATTTGGAGCTAAGGGAATTGCTTTAAATGTGGTGTCATCTAAGATTTTTCATCAAGTTGAAAGGTAGATTTTGTAAAGGGATGGGGATCTTCATTCCAGTTTCCAGAAAATGAGATTTTCCAGTGTCAGTGTTGGTAAGATTTGTTTTTCCCCCTCTATCAGCATGTCTGTAGGAAATTACCAGGGAGTCTGGATCCCACTGGGTGGTTATGAAAAATTTGTCAGATTAGTTAGAATGTTCAGTAATATAGTGACATTAGTTAACTAAATTGCTTCCTTAATGAGGGCATATGACATTGGGTTTTAAAATGATAGCCTAAAGAATTTTAGAGATATGTAGATTAGAAGATTCAACAAATGAAAACTAGTAAAAGAATGTAAAAATTCTTCGCAACACAATTATGAAACATCTTTGTCGTATGAATTTCTTATAGCAACTCTCTGAGCGGTCAAGTCTATTAAGCTTGTATGACAAATGTTTCTTGCCCAAGGTCATGGTTTAAAATGATGAAGATAAAAGTGTAGCCTGCTTTTCGCTGTCTCCAAAGTCCCTTTAGATGCCATCGCTGTGTTCAGTTTCTCACTACCAGACTCAGCCTAACTTCAGATTCTGGATCCAATCTAATCTCTTAGAGAAATGTTAAAGAACCCTTGGTTACCAGTTCATCAGGAAGTCAGCCTATGGCAGGCTCTTTAGATCTTAAACTACAGTCAAGATTTTTCTTCATTCTTCAGCACTAAACTTCTGGTTTATATTTCTGTTTCTGTTCATGAGTGTCTCTGTTATTTAAAAAATGATTTTTAGAAAGAGAAGAAGAGAGAGGGAGAGAAAGAGAAACATCTATGTGAGAATGAAACAGCCATCCGCTGCCTCCTGCACACACCCCCTACACGGATTAGCCTGAAACAGGCATGCACCCCTACAGGGAATCAATCCAGCAACCTTTCAGTGTCCGGGAGGATGCCCAACCAACTGAGTCACACTGGCCAGGAATGTATTATTCTAATGTGTGTAAAGCGATGTTTTAATTCATTATGAGTTCCCCTAATTTTTGAGAACTCTGATCCTAACTGTCAACTGAGTCCCTGCTGTTCATGTGACTACAGTCCTGACTCATATTCCTTGACCATGCTGACACCTATCACCTTGGCTACACTTATTGTTTTCTGCTATGTTCTTCCTACTCAATGAGACAAACACTGAACTTCTCTGCACTGCCTACAATGAGAATCCACTGTACTCGCTTCTTTCTCATGAATGGTCTCTGAGCTCTAACCACACCTAATCAGGCCTGTTCAAATGCAAACTGTTGCATTGACAACAGTAGCCTAACTGTTACTCGTTTTGCCTCTAGCTTTCACTCTGAGTTCTATTTTTTTTTCAAACTTTGGAGACTTACTATTTCATGCAAAGGGGGGGGGGTATTAATAAAGAGATAATGATAGTCTTGTTTGACTGGGACAACCCCATCTCCTCGTATAACTCTCCCAGGTAACTGTAATAATTTGAATGATAGATTCTGCTTATATAACCCTCACTATGCACCAGATTCTTTTCAAAGTACTTTTCAGGCATGAATTCACATAGTAAAATGTACCTTCCAAGAGGCTAGGCAATGTCCCATTTTAAGTGTAGCAGGACAGTCAGATCTCTTAGCATTCACTAAGTTGTGCATCATTTAAGCTTCTCACATTTCAACATCACCAACATTAAGCATCAGGAGAAAAGGCAAATACCACAACTGGCATGGATTCTAGAGAGCAAATATGAAGAAGGAAATGTATGCAGCTTCACTTAACAGTGTGACAAGTACAAAGGTAAAAGTAAATGTGCAAATATGAAAGGGAATCTGGGATGTTGGTATGCGGTAATACCCATGGATTAAAACAAACAAACAAAACCCATGATATTAGAAAGTTGAAAACATAAGCACCACTCCTATAAGGCTAAAAGGGGAGAGAAATATAGCCTCTATAATGAGATATTTATAGTATTCTTACATATTTACTGATCACATCTCATACTACTTTTTTCCACAGTTTTCAAAAGCATTTTGAATGAATTTTTACTACTGATTTTCCTTAATATTAATAATGAATATAAAAAATAATGGGGACATAACAGCCCCATCCTCATGGAATCTAGAGTCTGTTGGATGATATGAAACAGGAAATAGGCATTTACAATACAGGGTGACAAGTGCAGTAGCATAAATTGGGCTCTGAAGTCAGACATTCCTGGGTCTAAATGCCAGCTCCACCACATACTAACTGGGTTACTCTCCATCAACCTCAGTTTCTATAAAATGGGAATAATAATTGTACCTGACATAAGGTTGTGTGGACTATATTAAGTCCCCAAATTATCCTACTATACTTATCCTGATATCTCTAATTTGCCTGGTACGTAGGGTAGGGAAATAGGTTAGTAAATTATGTAGAATGGTATCTTATACAGCATCCTAAAATCTTAAAATCTCTGGAAAATGGGAAATCTTTGGAAATATATCTGATTGTAAGACTTCATAGGAAGAACTACAATAGGAAGGGGGAGAGGTGGTAGGGAAGATGAAAAATCAGCTTGGACATATTGAGCCTGTAGCACCTCTGAAACATGGTATTGAAAGTTTTGGTAAGTTTTGGATATAAGAATTTAGAATGTATGGTATATATGGGGTTAAAAATTTGAGTGGGAATGACCAACATATTTATGGTAACTACAACTAAGGCAGTTAAGGTGACATCACCCAGGGAGAGTGTTGAGAGAACGGAGAGGACAGAACCCTGAAGACTGCCAACATTTAAAATACAAACCAGGAGGAGTAGCTGATAGAGAGGATTGAGAAGGAGAATATTCATCCTAACATGTCCATTATTAATCACTTCTTCACTCCCCTTCCATTTCTTAAGAGATAAAAATAAAGGCCATGTAGGTGTAATATCAAAAACCAGTGGAAGATGATGCTTCAAACATGAGTGACTCTGGATCCCAATGTCACATGCCAGTGACATTTTAAGTAACATAAGAACTGAAACAGATATGCTAGAGATACTATGCTGGTATGAGAGTTTCTAATTGCTATGTGAAAGAAATTTTAAATCCAACTACTGAGAACAGAAGAGAAAGCTGACTATGGAGCTATAAAACTGCTGTTCGGGATTGAGGGACCTGTAGATGTGAGAGATCATGAAGCCTTGAGCAGGGTCTATAGTGGCACATTATGAATATTTAAGATATTCCTATCTTTAAGTCTTCTCAACTGAGCCCAGATGTTACTGAAAGACTAAAAACCAGGCAGGTCTGAGGCATAGTTTTCCAACTGATACTCATATCTTCTTTTCTCTTCAGCATCCATTCCTTTTCTACATCCATCATTCCATCTATCCATTAATCATTAATCCACTCATCCATCTATCCATGTATCCATCCATCTATTCATACTAAGTCTGTCCAGACATCCTTCCATTAATCAAATATTTATTGACTGACCCACTTTGACCCACTACGAGGCACTGGGAAAATAGAAAACAGCACAGTAATGGTCTCTTTTCACATGATATTTTAACTAAGATACAAGTTCATATCAGTGAAGAATGGAGTTTATTTCTCTCTCACTCTCTCATAGGATTCTGAGTAAATAATTCAGGGAAACCAGGCTCTTTCTATCTGTTTGCCTTCTAATATCCCAATGGTACAGGCCTTATACCTATGGCAGAGAATAGCTGATTTGATGTCTACACTTCCACTTACCAGCCAGAGGAAGGAGGAAGGTACGGAAAGGTATGCGCTTCTCTTTATCTCAAAATATAACTTGCACCTATCACTTCCATGCATGTTTGTTAGTCATTAAAAAAACCATATTTTGCCACACCTAGTTTCAAGGTGAGACTCAATATGAAGTTCTTATTTTGCATGACCATATGACCAGTTGAGAAATCTACAAAAGAAAGGAGAAGTCAGATACTGAAGAACTAGCCAATGTTTCTCATATATAGAGTTTGTGTTCTGGTTGGAGTTACAGGAAGGTGAACTGACAATCACTATAAATTGTGCAGAGGTCACAGTGGTAAATCAATACTTAATTCATCCTAACATGTCCATTATTAATCATTTCTTCACTCCCCTTCCACTTTTCTTTATAATAATAAGATATTTTCATATGTCTTTAATTGGTAGATTTTCAGGCTGACTTGGAAATACATTTTCAGACAGACCTGGTTAATCTGAGATTCAGGTTTAATAATAAGGTTTAAAGCTTATGGAGTCCAAGAAAAAATTGATTGCAATATCACTAAAAATAATCAAGCAATCATGTTAACATGTACTGTTAACATGTACAAAGATGCTTAAAAAAAGAATTTCTAGCCCTAGCCACTTTGGCTCAGTGGATAGAGCATAGGCCTGTGGACTGAAGGGTCCCAGGTTCGATTCTGGCCAAGGGCACATGCCTGGGTTGTGGGCTAGATCCCCACTGGGGGGCTTGCAGGAGGCAGCAGATCAATGATTCTCTCTTATCATTGACTAGTGGCCCAGAGCACAAAATTCGTGCACAGGGGGGTATCCCTCAGCCAGGCCTGCACCCTCTCCAATCTGGGACCCCTCAGGGGATGTCCAACTGCCAGTTTAGGCCCAATCCTTGCGGGATCTGGCCTAAACCGGCAGTTGGACATCCCTCTCACAATCCGGGACTGCTGGTTCCTAACTGCTCACCTGCCTGCCTACCTGATCACCCCTAACCACTCTGCCTGCTGGCCTGCTTGCCCCCAACTGGCCCCCCCTGCCAGCCTTCTCACCCCCAACTGCCCCCGCCCCCGCGTCAGCCTGATTGCCCCCAACAGCCTCCCCTCCTGGCCTGATCGCCTCTAACTGCCTCTGCCTCGGCCCCGCCACCATGGCTTTGTCCGGAAGGACATCCAGAGGGTCTCACGGTCTAATTGGCATATTACCCTTTTATTAGTATAGATGTTCCTATCTCTCTCTCCTTCTCCCTTCCTCTCTGAAATCAATAAAAATATATTTAAAAAAAAAAGAATTTCCACTGATCTGGTAATTAAAAGAATCTTGTAGCAAGGGATATTATATTTTCCTAGAAGAGAATAGATACAGCCTCTGAATTAATTACCTTACTTCCTTTGACTTTTTGTTGCTTATTTGTGATTCATTGTGGAGCTGGGTATCCTGACAATAAACCCTTCTCTGTGACTGGTTTAATTTTAGAGAACTGGAACTCTTTATGAGCTACTTAAAGATACCTTTCTTTAAACAGATCAAGCTTTGGTAAAATGACTAAAAACAGAACCTGCAAGTATTAGATGGACACACATCTGAGGCTTCCCAGTGTTTCTTACAAAGTCGCTGGGCTTGATGAACTATGGGGAAACCTCAGAAAGTCTGGAATTAACAACAACACTACTAAGTACAGATTATCTCATTAAGAAGGATAATTCAATTTCTGTTTCACTGTATCTTATCTGGCTAATTTGCCATCTGATGTTCATTAAGGAGCTTATGACTTGATCATTTTACTCTGCCTAGTTTTCTGATTTGAGTGTCATTTTTGAAGCATTTAAACTCAATGATTTTGTCAATTCCTAGGTGTAAAAGTATTCTTATAGCACTGAAAATAACAGAGCACATATTCAGTGGATAGTAGTTTAGTTTTTTCCTTTTAAGTGGCATTTTATAAAATGTTGTATAAATTTAGAACATTGTATTATGATTACTTTATTTTTGACAGCTTCAGGTAGTTTCTGTGTATATAATATTGGGTATTTATTGCTTTTTAACAATCATATTCAAACTTTTTCAGGAAATGAGTGGTAATCCCAGTTGTCGCCTTGAGAGACTTTGCCCTGATTCTGATGGCTGCTATCTTTGTACAATACATTTTTATTGGGGGTGGGACTGGTTAGGTTCCAATTTTGTACGTAAGATGATCATGTAATTTAGTTTTTGCCAGAGGTTTTATTAAAACAGAAGAGTATAGTCAAGTCAGATCAACTAGTAGGATCTTTTTAATGTTAAACCCATTGGCTGGTTATTTATTTGTTTGACAAACAATTACTGAATGCCTGTCATATGTCAGGGTTGGATTCACTGATGAACTAAATGTTACCGTATGCCTGACTGGTTTGTTGACAAAGTCTTTCTTCCTTCTCTCCTTCCCTCTCTCTCCCTTTCCCTCCCTCCCTTCTTTAGTACATTTGTTTGAATATTTCTTTCCAGGTGCTAAGGATAAAGAAGTGAGCAAAGCAGAATTAAGCCTTGTTAGCATGGAGCTTGCATTCTAGAAGTGGAGCTTACCTTATAAAACAAGATAGTAAATATTTTAGGCTTTACAAACTATATAATCTCTGTTGCAACTAGTCAATTCTGCCTGTGCAGTGAGAAAGCAGCCCTAGACAATACATAAACAAATGGGCATGCCTGGCTTCCAATAAAACTTTATTTACACACTGAAGTTTGAATTTCATATACATTGCATGTGTCAGAAAATATTTTTTTTAAAGATTTTTTTCAAAATTGATTTTTAGAGGGAGAGGAAGAGAGTGAGAGAGAAACATTGATGTGAGAGTGCCCTGACCTGGAATTGAACCAGGAAACTTTTGGTGTAAGGGACGATGCCCAACCAACTGAGCCACATCAGCAGTGTCTTCTTTTGTGTTTTTATCTCCAACTATTGAAAATTGTAAAAATTGCCCTAACCCGTTTGGCTCAGTGGATAGAGTGTCAGCCTGCGGACTGAAGGATCCCGGGTTCGATTCCAGTCAAGGGCATGTACCTTGGTTGCGGGCACATCCCCACTAGGGGGCGTGCAGGAGGCAGCTGATCGATGTTTCTCTCTCATTGATGTTTCTAACTCTCTATCCCTCTCTCTTCCTCTCTGTAAAAAATCAATAAAATATATTTTTAAAAAAAGAAAATTGTAAAAATCATTCTTAGCTCACAGGCTGTAAAAATATTGGCAGGCTAGATTTGGCCCAAAGTCTATAGTTGGTCTGATTCTGTTTTAGAGATTCAGATTAGTGGAAACCTTAGACATAGACGTTATATGACTGAATTAAAACCAGTGCACATATTTAAAGGATTTAAAAGTAGTGAGTACAACCAGCTTATAAAGCACAGAGATTCGCCAATTCTGCAGGAGAGACAGGAAAGTGCAAGCTATTGGGCCATGAACAATCTTGGACATTAATGTCTGAGTGAGTGAAGGTCTTCTGTAAGGTTAGTTGTCCCTTTCCATGTCCAGACTTTTATTCATATGGCATTTTTGTTTATAGCCTAGTCTGGCTCTATTCTGGGACCAGCCTATATGAGCCAGGCCCCTGTCATCAGTCTTGGTATTATACAATATTCAGTGTCTACTCAGGCATGACCACCATTCATCTCTCTCAGCATACCCATGTGAACATAGCCAGGTTCAGGTACTTTTCTCAAAGATTACTGCAGAATTAGAATGAGTTTTAGGTACCCAGATGTTTCTGAGAGGAAACTCACAGGCCTGCAGACCAGCGACCAGACCTTGCCTACATATTTTAATAACATACTTTTCATCTGCTCACAATATTTTTGTTTCATTGTTGAAGTTCTGAAGTCATTGTTGCTTGGAATCCAAGCTCAGCTCAGCCTGTGCTAACTGTGTGACACCAGGCAATTTATTGGAACTTTCTCAGTCCCAATTTTCTCATTTGTAACATGGAAATAATACTGATATGTAACTTGCAGGGCTGTTGAATTAAATGAAATAGTCCTCACAATCCTTATCAAGACTATAATAAAGTATCTTTGATGTAGTAAAATGAATGAATAAAAATGGACTCATAACTATCATTGTGATTATAGAAAATAAGAGAGAAATTAAATATTTTTCCTAGAATAGTTTTAGCCACTGTTTTTTTTAAGACTGGATGAATATTATTCAACTCAAAAATCTAAGAGTCAAGTAGAATATTACAGATAACAATACAAGAGGAAATTAAATATGAGCTGTATTATTTTGAAATTGCACAATCAACTGTTAAACATTTAAAATTTTTAATTTGCTAAAGGTTAATTACTTTTACTATGTCAACTACATTTTTAAGTGAAGGATTCTTAATTCTTTTGAAAACATGCCCAAGACCATATTCATTTGTTAATATAATACTGTGGACCCCCAACTCCCATAAAGTAAGTATAAACCTCTATAATGTATCTTAATGTGAAGGCTCACCACAGCCACTGTTGACTTCAGCTTCTAAAATTAGAGTATGCTCCTTTCTAGTTTCTCCCCACTGTATTAGAATTTGCCTTGTTCTGACACCAGCAAGAGACTTTTTATTTACTTTCTATTGCTGGGATGGATTTTAATTGGTTTTACAGCTCTTAGTCAAGTATCACTTTATTTCTTAACAAGTGATCCCGACCTGCGGGAGGCATGCCATAATTTAACTGTAGAAAAATTTAAGACCTGGAAATGTCACATATACACAAAGAATTGCACAATAGAGAGAAGATTGTGCTGATCTTTGTAAGAAGGAGTGAAATGGTGCTGCCTCACCCTTGTAGGTTTTGTGCTTTGGAGCTATTTTCCAACTGAGAAGGCTAAGGTGACCCCTGTACATTTTCTTTTCCCATCTACTTTATGCCTACCAGCGTGTACTTATACATGTACATTAATATAAGTGTGTGTGTGTGTGTGTGTGTGTGTGTGTGTGTGTGCATGCACATGCATGTATAATTAGGGATTTTTCTCCATGAAATTTATTTTTTTGTTCAAATTGCATTCATTCATACATGTCCATAAAATCTACCACCAACCCTTCAGTGAGTTATTGCTCTTGGTCTCAATTTTCTCATGAGTGAGATAAAGTGATGTCTTGAAAAGGGTTATTGGAAAGACTTGCTGAGATAATGGATATAAAATGGCTTGTTCAGTGCCTAAATCAGCAGGTGCTGCATAACTGCTTGATTCCCTTTCCTCCATCTTTCCTATGCCTTTCCTCTCCCTTCAGGCCCAGGTCATGATTTATCTACCATCAGGTTTCTTCTTTCATTTCTGAAATCACCATGTAATTTATTCCCATTTTTAATCAAAAGTCGACAAATATGATAAATACCATTTCAGAGATTTTCCATTTGTAACTGTGATGAGCTACATTAGGCATTCACCTAAACAGAATAATCTAATTATGAAATGAACACGAGTCTCCAGGCTTTTATTATGTTTATGATTGAAAATGATAGTGTAGATGTCATGTCTATTACTGCATGAAAGCTTTGATAAAATGACAAACCTCAAATGATTTTCTCCTGGGCCCCTGTGAGGAAGGAGTACCATTTTCACTTACTACCATCATGTGCTATGCTCTCCACTGAGTTGTCAAATTCATTTATCCCCGTTAACATCTCTTAAACCAAAGGGATTGTCCTGGTTGCTCACAACCACTCTGTCCTCCCAGAGTATGGTCCTTATTGTTCTGGCATCTCCGAGTAGGATTGCTGATAGGCTCTGTAGGCTTTTCCTGGTCTCCCATGCCTTTTTGCTAGTGAGCCCATTTTGTCACATACTATTAGAATTATTTATGTCTAATGCTAATGAAATTGGTCTCACATGGGTACGGCTATTGGGCATGGCTATTGCTTTGCAAAACTTTAGTGTGTTTGAGGCTATTGCTACATTGGATCCCAAAGTTGGTATGTTTAGTTGCCAGAGGGCAGACAGTCTATGCTTAAAATATGTAATATTGAAATTTTATAGTTGTACATTTCTGGGGAATCTTCTCCAGGCCAATATCAGGTCTTGGACTAAGAGTTTATCATAACAGAAATGTCCACAGCCAGTGTGATTCATGTTCAGTATTTCTACAACAGGGGTAAGAGGGCTTCTGTTATACTGTGTGAGAAAGCAGTCTAGATCTCTCTACTTAATTCCATTATGCCTGACTAGCTTATTGTAGTAGGAAGAAGAGGCTTTATTAAATGCAAGCATACATAAAGCATAGTTTGTCTAATGGGAAGTTTTTTAGGCTGAATGTAATTTTTTCTGCTCCCTTTAAAAAATAGAATTAACTGACATATTGAAGATAGACATCTGTTATGTTGGCCTGCCCTACACCTATGTCTCTTTATATATTTCCATTTTAATTTATTTTTTGACTTTTAACTATAGCACTCTTTTTAATTTTATGGTGGTAAGAACACTTACCATAAGATCTACCATCTTAACATATTTTTAGGTGTACAATACAATATTGTTAACTATAGACACAATGTTGTACAGATCTTTAGAACTTATTCATTTTGCATTACTGAAACATTATACTGTTGATTAGCACCTCCCATATGCTCATCCCCCTATTCCTGGAAACCATTGTTTTGCTCTCTGCTTCCATGAGTTTGACTATTTTAGATACCTCATATAAGTGGAATCAAGAAGTATTTACCCTTCTCTGACTGGCTTATTTCACTCAGCATAATATCCTCATGTTTCATCTGTGTTGCCACAAATTATAAAATTTCCTTCTTTTTTGAGGCTGAATAATATTCCATTGTAAGTATATACCACACTTTTTTACCCATTCATTCAGTGATGGACATTTAGGTTGTTTCTACATCTTGACTACTGTGAATAATGTTGCAGTGAACATGGGAATGGCTATTAGCAAAATGGCTATTAGCAAAAAACAAGACAACAAATTGTTGTGAGGATATGAAGAAATTGGAACTCTTGTACGCTATTGGTAGAAATGTAAAATGATAGAGCTGCTATGAAAAGTGGTATGGAAGTTTCTCAAAAAATTAAACATAGAATTACCATATAATTCAGCAATCCCATGTCCCTTTCATCTAATAATGTCACATTCATTTGGTCCATTTGGTTCAGAAGAGATTAACCTCAATCTAGGTGTGGGTATGTAATGAGCCTCTCTGTTCCTTGGATTCAGCTACAGGGAGACACATTAAAGCCAGTGAGGGAAATTCTGGGAGTTCTGCCTCTCCCCGTCTCCAAAGCCCTTAGCTCCTTCCCTCCTGAAGGTGCTCTCCTTTGGCGTCCTCCCAGCCTGAAGCACTCCCTTGTAAACCAAACAACACCACTTTTTTTTTTCCTTTCAGTTGAAGAGGTAATGCTCATTACATTATGTAAGTACAGAAAATGTGTTCATTGATTAAGTCAAAAAAGATGCAGACTCAGTGATTCCTGTAAAATTCTCAAATTTAAAGGATTAAGAGACACTGCACAAGCTTGTAAACTGAAAGAATATATTTGAAAAATAAGAATCATAGAGATTGCAAATCTTATCTGCAACATCAAAGTTCAAAACATAGTTATACAGTATAGAGAGAAAAGCACTGGGCCACCAGAGTTCTATACCAAGTGCAGATAAATTCATCTGGTTGTTTATGGTGGATAGGATAAAGTATTGTGGTTTTCAGTGATTCCAAGACTATATCATCTATGTGCCTTTTGAGAGATAATTGCTTAAGAATGTACTCCCTTGTTAAAGAAATAATAATGTATCAGATCAGACCCTGAAGATAGAAGAAAAAGGAGGTGGGAGTACACAGTGGTGAATAATCAGACTTGATCTATCTACCTATTTATTAATCTATTTATATACCTATTTCTATATCATCTATCTCTATGTATTCCTAATAGGATTAAGAAATATGTATTGTTTAAATGAAAATAATTCAGAAAGGAAAGCTACTAGTAATCTAGAACTAATTTACTGTATTGTATAAACAAATGTGGGATTTGTATAATGAGTTCAGGGATTTGGGGGATGATCAGAAAAAAAAATGATCATCAGGTGGCAGAAGCTCAGAGCAAGCTTTATTGTTACTTTTTGACAGGTTTACAAGCCAAGGAAAGTCCCTCAGAGCATGAGACTTCCCAAAGACTGTGGTTTAGGCACCACCCTGAAAAGGAAGAGGACCAGGGAACTTCTATGAAGAAAGGGGAATTATATGTTCAGCTCATTATATGTTCAGGTGATGACACTCAGGAGAATGGCAGGGAGAACTTCAAAGCCAAAGCGAGGCAGCACCTCAGGGTCTTCCTAGTCATGAGGTTTGTGTTATTTATGACCAGCAGAAGTTTGATGCAGTTTCACAGGTATGCATCTCAGGCATGCTGTAAATGGCTAAAATCTGCATGTTTCGGTTACATTTAAAACAAGTGGATGTGTAAAAATTTGAGTTTGGGCGTTGGCAGGCCTTTGAGATCCTAGTGCTAGCCTTCTTTGCAGAAGTAAACGATATAAGGTCAATAAACTGGGGCCATCTTTGGCTCATTTATATAACAGGTTGGTAGTGAGGACCACATAATTTAAGTATCTAACCTTGAGGGAAGTAGGAATGAGCAATGAGAGCATTATGAGTGTTTTATCTTATGGAGATTGGATATAGAAAGCAGTAAGAAAATATATTGTCCTAATGGATAACAAGCATCATGCTTTTTTATAATTGAGAAGTATTTCATTGTAAGTGGTAGTAAAGGGAAGACAAACTAAATAAATTAACTAATGGAAAACTGGAGTGGAATTTCCAAATCAACACAGGAAGCAAGCGAGCGAGAGCAAAGTAATGATTAGTGGTTTTATTAGTTCAGCAAAATATTGGAACAGGAAAAAAATCTGAAAGGGAACATAACATAAAACAATTAAATAGGCAAGTATGTCAATTGTTACATTAAATGTGAACAGGCTGATTTCAGTCTCCTATGAAAAGGTAGAAACTTCAAAATCTACTATTATATGCTATCTATGAGAAATACAAGAATAGTGATGTTATTATCAGACTAAATGGTCAAAAGCACTTACTCATATAGACATGTAATAATGAAATGCCTACTTTTCTGAAAATATATAGTTGTCACATATCTGAATGCACCAAATGGCATAGCTGCTAACTACATGTAGAAAGAATTACTTAAAACTCTAAAGAGAACTTGATAAAAATACAATTAAGTGGGAGATATTAATATGCCTATTTTGGAGTCACACCTAGTAGAGATAAAATAACCAAGGACATAGAGTATTTGAATGATATCAATAATCATAATTTAAAAGCTATATATAGGAATTTATACTTTCAAATAGAAATATTAATATATTTATAAAGTATTCATAAGTAACCATATATTTGGCAATGAAGAAAACTAGGAAGAAGAACAAGAAAACTACAAAAAATACTAGAAAACTAGAAAAAGCTAGAAATTTTACAAGTTCAATGTTACATTTGAATTTGTTTAAAATAAAATTAGTATCAAATATGAACACCCCAACCTCCTCAACTATTGGAAATGAAAAAACCACACTACTGAATTAATTATGGATCAAAACAAATTAAAACCAAAATTATAAACTAGAAAACATTGTAAAGGAGAATACTTTAGAAAACCAATTAGCCCCAGCAAAAGCTGTACTTAAGGGATAACTTCAGTCAATGGTCCAAAAAATGAAATTTATGTGTTTTTTTTTTCAATTACTAGAAAAGCAGCAACAAAAAATAAAATAGTTAAAGGGAAATACTAACCTTAAGATCTATAATAAATGTAAAATAGAAGAATAAAACTATTTTTCTTTGAGTATTCAAGAAAATCAATAAAACCCTAATTAAAGTGAAGAAAAAAGAGAGAGAACAACATTACACATGCTTAGGAATAAGAAAGACCACAAATCCACACAAATGGAAGAGATTAGCCACATAAGAAAACACTGTATGTAACATCTATACTAATAAAAGGGTAATATGCTAATTAGACTGGGAGACATTCAGATGTCCTTCTGGACAAAGCCATGGTGGCCAGGCCGAGGCAGAGACGGTTAGGGGAGATCAGGCCAGGAGGGGAGGGCAGTTGGAGGTGATCACGCCAGCAGGAGGGCCAGTTGGGGGCAATCAGGCCAACTGGGGGGGCAGTTGGGGGTGAGCAGGTTGGTGGGGGGGTGAAGTTGGGGGTGAGCAGGCTGGAGGGGGGACAGTTGGGGGCTAGAAGGCCAGCAGGGGGGGGAGCAGTTGGGGGTGGGCAGGCGAGTGGTTAGGAGCCAGCAGTCCTGGATTGCAAGAGGGATGTCTGACTGCTAGCAGTCGGACATCTTCCTAGGGGTCCCAGATTGGAGAGGGTGCAGGCCGGGCTGAGGGACACCCCCCGACCCGTGCATGAATTTCGTACACCAGGCCACTAGTAAAAAATAAAAATCTTAGAAGAAAACATATGCAGCAAAATCTCAGATATTTCATACAGCAGAATTATCACCGATACATCTCCTAGGGCCGTGGTCTGCAAACTGCAGCTTGTAAGCCACATGTGGCTCTTTGGCCCCTTGAGTGTGCCTCTTCCACAAAATACCATGGCCTGGGCAAGTCTATTTTGAAGAAGTGGCATTAAAAGAAGTTTAAGTTTAAAAAATTTGGCTCTCAAAAGAAATTTCAATCGTTGTACTGTTGATATTTGGCTCTGTTGACTAATGAGTTTGCTGACCACTGTCCTAGGGCAAGAGAAACAAAGGAAGAAATAAACAAATGGGACTACATCAAATTAAAAGGCTTATGCATAGCAAAAGAAGCCATCAATAAAATGAAAAGGGAACCCACTGTATGGAAGAACGTATTTGCCAATGATATATCTGTTAAGGGATTAATTTCCAAAATATATGAAGACTTCATGCAACTCAACAAAAGGAAGACAAACAATCCAATTAAAAAATGGGCAGAGGACCCAAATAGACACTTCTCCAAAGAGTACATACAAATGGCCAATAGACATATAAAAAAATCTTTAAAGTCACTGATCCTCAGAGATATGCAAATTAAAATGACAATGAGGTGTCATCTCACACCTTTAAAATGGCTACTATCAATAAATCAACAAACAACAAGTGATGGCGAGGATATGGAGAAAAGGGAACCCTATTACACTGCAGGTAGAAATGCAGACTGGTGCAGCCACTATGAAAAACAGTATGGCGTTTCCTCAAAAAATTAAAAATGGAACTGCCATTTGATGCAGTGATCCCAATTCTAGGAATATAGCCTAAGAAATCAGAAATACCAGTCAGAAAGAATATAGTCAGCCCTATGTTCATAGCAGCACAATTTCCAATAGCTAAGATTTGGAAACAGCCCAAGTGCCCATCAACAGATGAGTGGATAAAAAAGCTGTACATTTACACAATGGAATACTCTCACCATTTGCAACAGCATGGATGGACCTGGAGAGTATTATGCTAAGTGAAATAAGCCAATCAGAGAAAGATAAATATCACATAATCTCACTTATATGTGGAATCTAATGAACAAAATAAACTGATGAACAAAATACTAGATTCAGAGACATAGAAGCATGGAAGAGATGTCGAATCTCAGAGGGAAAGTGGGTGTGGGTGGGTAGGTGGGAAGAGATCAACCAAAGAACTTGTATGTATTTATGCATAACCCATGGTCACTGACAATAGGGTGGTGAAGGCCTGGGGCGGGACATGGAGGTGGGCTGGAAGAGGTCAATGGGGAAGAAAGGGGACATATGTAATACTTCCAACAATAAAGATAAAAACTACATCTTCAGTCACATTATTTATCATAATCCACTGTATATCCTTTATAAAATATAGGGTGTCCCAAAAAATGTACACATATTTTAACAGCTGACAACACTTAATTTTCATTCCTTTTCAGGTGTAATTGATTTGAAATAGTGGGTGTAGCCAGACTAAGTTTGTTGAACAAAGAAAATTTATCCTAAAGTGCTACTAGAACATTTTTTATGGGGATACATAAAATATAAAGTTTATGGTATAAAATCAGCAATAGTTGATGAGTTGAGGGCATGTACATACCGAATGACATGATTGTTGATGTTTGTGATTCCATTGCTTCACATTATCAGCAGTGCCTGGACCAGAATGGTTATCAGTTTGAAAACAGGCATTGACAAAAACTTTGAAAATGAACTGTATGTTAGTAAACACTGTATTTATAATCATTCAAGGTGTGTTTTGGGGGGACACCCTGTTATCTATTGTATGAAGTTGTCATTGAAAATAGCAATATATTGCCTGACTGGCATGGCTCAGTGGTTAAGCATCAACCCAGGAACCAGGAGGTCACAATTCAATTTCAGGTTAGTGCACATGCCAGGGTAATGGGCACAATCCCCATGGGGCGGGGGGAGTGCAGGAGGCAACCGATCAGTAATTCTCTCTCATCATTGATATTTCTGTCTCTCTCTCCCTCTCCCTTCCTCTCTGAAATCAATAAAATATTTTTAAAAAGGAAAATAGCAATACGTTGTTCAGCCCACCAAAAAGTGTCCTTGACAGTGTGTGAACTTAATAAATGCTAGTTTTCCTTCCCCTTAACCTCAGTTTTACTTTTCATGAAGCTATTCTCTTACCTGATTTTAAGCAGATCTTTCAATTTTACTTTTATTTTTGAAGTGGTAATGGCCCTATTAGCTGCTTCTTAAGAGCCCTTCTAATATCAAACTGAATATATTTTGCTTTGAAATAATAACTGGTTTCCTGAGAAGCAATAACTGGTTTTATAAGAAAAGATCATGGTATTATGACTGTTCCTTTGCCAGCTAGAATCTTAGAAGAAACCTTGATTTGTCTTTGTGGGAAGGAATCTTTTCAAATTATATATTTCAAGGTTACAAATAGGGAGTGATATTTGTTACAGTGAACACAATTCAACATCATATATCAGTTTGACATATTTAGCACATTTCAAAAATAGTGGAACTATGTATTAGTAGAAAAACCTGACTTGGGCCTGGCTTAGGCCTTTACCAGCCATGTGGTATAGGACAGTGGTAGCCAAACTCATTAGTCAAGAGAGTGGCAAACCACAGATGTGGCTCGCGAGCTGCGGTTTGCCGACCACTGGTCTAGGACATGTTACTGAATTTCTCTGAATCTCAGTTTACACAGCAAAATTGTCCCAGTCCATCCACCTAGAGGATTTGTTGTGAAGATTAAATGACTCCTTTGTGTAAGAGGGCTTTGTAAACAAGTACTGTACTCTTCTATGCATCCATGAAGTAGTATAGTTGATAGAGGAAAGGAATGCAATAAGACTACTGATTATTCACCTTACTAACTATAGATAAGAGGTTTTCTGACAGACCCTGGGAAATGGGAGGATGTATTGCAAGGATAAAAACAGGGCTGTAAAAAGATGAGACACCTTGGAGCCCGGCTGGGTTCGTTACTCAGAAAAGAAAACACGTTTGGAGAACAAATCAAGGACAGGACACACTTTGATTTGGTTGTGGTGCCTGGACCCTGACCCCCTCTGGGAGTTTGCATCAGGAATGCTGACAATTCTCTGGTTTCAAGAACAGGCTGAGCTGGGTTTTGACATCATAGAAAATCAACTACCTTGTCATTGGACTTTAAGATCCTAGAAGGAGAGACAAGGACCACAGATGCTGCAGCCCTCATCTGCTCCCCTTTTCCCTTTGCACGAAGCCCTTCTTCCTTATCTATATACTAGAGGCCTGATGCACGAAATTTGTGCATGGGGGTGTGTGTCCTTTAGCCCAGCCTGCACCCTCTCCAATTTGGGACCCCTCGAGGGATGTCCGACTGCCCTTTTAGGCCCGATCCTACTGGGATCGGGCCTAAAAGGGCAGTCGGACATCCCTCTCACAATCCAGGACTGCTGGCTTCCAACTGCTCACCTGCCTGCCTTCCTGATTGCCCCTAATCGCTTCTGCCTGCCAGCCTGATAACCCCCTATCCACTCCCCTGCCAGCCTGATTGATGCCTAACTGCTCCCCTGCCAGCTTGTTTTCCCCTAACTGTCCTCCCCTGCAGGCCTGGTCCCCCCCAACTGCTCTCCCCTGCAGGCCTGGGTCCCCCCCCAACTGCCCTTCCCTGCAGGCCCGGTCGCCCCCAACTTCCCTCCTCTGCTGGCCTGGTCACCCCTAACTGCCCTCCCCTGCAGGCTTGATCACCCTCAACTGCCCTCCCTTGCAGGCCTGGTCTCTCCCAACTGCCCTCCCCTGCTGGCCTGATTGCCCACAACTGCCCTCCTTTGCAGGCCTGGTCCCTCCCAACTGGCCTTCCCTGCTGGCCATCTTGTGGCAGTCATCTTGTGTCCACATGGGGGCAGCAATCTTGTGTGTTGGAGTGATGGTCAATTTGCATATTACTCTTATTAGATAGGATAGAGGTCTGGTGCACAGGTGGGGGCCAGCTGGTTTGCCCTGAAGGGTGTCCCAGATCAGGGTGGGTATTCTCTTGGGGTGTGGGTCGGCCTGGGTGAGGAGCCTGTGGTGGTTTGCAGACTGGCCATGCCCCACAGCAACCCAAGTGGAGGCCCTGGTATCTGGGATTTATTTATCTTCTATAATTGAAACTTTGTAACCTTGAGTGGAGGCCTAGGCCAGCCAGGGTGTGCGGAAAGCTTGGCTTCCTCCATTACCGGGGAAACCCAAGCCTCCTGCTCGCTCCATGGCCGCATCCATCTTGGTTGGGTTAATTTGCATACTCTCTCCTGATTGGATTGTGGGCGTGGCTTGTGGGTGTAGCAGAGGTACGGTCAATTTGCATATTACTCTTTTATTAGATAGTATATAAAAGCCTAAGTGACAATTAGGTGGGAGTGCTGCTCAGCTGACCAACAGAGACCAGATGCCACCGGGCTCATGGCTAGTGAGCGCACTTGCAGCAGCATGAGCCTGTCCCGTGGACACTCCCCCTGCATGCCCTTCCCCCATTTGGACCAGGACCTTGGAGGTGGCAGGTGCAGGGGGGCTGGGATGAGTAGGAGCTGCATGATGCCAGGCTCAGGCTCCTCCTGTTGCTTTGTGCACTACTACATCCAGAGGAGGGTGTAGGATTGCCAGTTTTGTCCCATCCCCACAGGCCAGGCCGAGGGACCCCAGCGGTGCACAAATCTGTTCACTGGGCCTTTAGTCTCTATATAAGAAGCCAGCTAGTAGGAGATGTTAGAGCAGAATTTTCAGGATGACCTGCTGTTCTCTCTACACTGCTGACATTATTGAATTAAATGCTCATATATGATTCAACTGATTCAACCTTGTCTCTGCTTACTTTGGCTCAAGTAGTGACAGGCAGCTCCCAGACCCATTTCATGTCTGGTTTCAGAGTCAGGACTCAAACACCACTCTGCCTTCAGACTCATCTTCCCCAGGGCCCTCTCTGTGCCTCTGGAGCCTGCCTTTTGCTCTGTCCAGTTGGTCTGGCAGTCAGCTCTGCCAGAAATTACATTCTAAAATAATGTTTTTAAACAGTGTGATTGAGTACCTTTGTTTTTTTTCTTTTTGGAAGGGTTTTTTTTTTTTTTTTTTTCTGTAGGATTTTAGATTTTACTTGTCATTCTCCAGATATATCTGGGGAATATTTTATCAGTGGTACAAAATTTGAATCTCTAGAGATAATGTTTGAATAATAAAAAAACAATAACATTGTTTTATTATTATTCTTGGCATGAAATAACTACCATATTAGGGAGACCTGCAATTAGGTTGAATCTTGAAACAGGTACTTAAAATACAAAATAAAGTTAGCCTACTTGAAATCATTTAAATTCAGTAAGGTGTGATTTCATGAAATGACTAAGGACATAATTTTCATGCAGCAATAGATGCCATATAACCTTCTGGAGGAGATGATGTAAAGGGGTAATAAAATATTATGTTCCTCCTAGCAGTATTCTTCAACACCAATATGTTATGTAATTCTAAATAATTACTGCAAGCAGATTTTACTGGTTCTACAGAAATTCTATCTCTGTTATAAAGGAAACTACTTTGCTCAATACTCTAACATTGTCTTTGAACACTTTCTTTAATTACAATTTATAGAATTTTAATAAATCTAAACCAAGTAATTTAATTTTTTCGTTAATTTTTTAAATCCTCACCCGAGGATATGTTTTTATTTGACAGAGAGAGAGAGAGGAGACAGAAACATCAGTCTGTTGCCTCCTGTTATCACCCCGACTGGGATCAAACCCACAACCTTTTGATGCATGGGCCAACAGTCAAACCAACTGAGCTACCTGGCCAGGGCCAAATTTAATTTTTATACATTTTTCTATAATCTACAAGAGACCATATAAATATGGTAATTTTCTTTTGATGAAAGGAGTTCACTATTTATTTTCCTTGTTTCTATGCTATCTTATTACCTCAGAGCTCCTACAATGCTATATTTTAGCATTCCAAACTTTGCTATCACATGATCTGATTATAATATAAATTATTAAAATTATTTTAGTCTACTAATTACTTGATACTTGTTGTGGATTTAATTTTTCTATTATATCAGCACAATAATTTATAATAATTACTAGAGGCCTGGTGAACGAAATTCGTGCATGGGGGGTATGTCCCTCAGCCCGGCCTGCACCCTCTCCAATCTGGGACCCCTCGAAGGATGTCCTACTGCTGGTTTACAGAGATTGGGCCTAAACTGGCAGTCGGACATCCCTCTCTCAATCTGGGACTGCTGGCTCCTAACCACTCACCTGCCTGCCTGCCTGCCTGATTGCCCCTAACCACTTTGCCTGCTGGCCTGCTTGCCTCCAACTACCCCCTCCACCGGCCTGCTCACCCCCAAAGCCCCCCATGCCAGTATGCTTGTCCCCAACTGCCTCCCCTGCCGGCCTGCTCATCCCCAACTGCCCCCCTGCTGGCCTGCTTACTCCAAACTGCGCCCCCCCCCCACTTCCCTGCTGTCCTGATCACCTCCAACTGACCCCCACTGATGGCCTGCTCACCCTCAACTGGCCCCCCTGCTGGTCTGCTTACCCCCAATGGCCCCACCCCTCACCATCCTGATCACCCACAACTGCCATCCCATCCTGGCCTGATCACCCACAACTGCCCTCCCCTCTTGGCCTCTAACCGCCTCTGCCTTGGCCCCGCCACCATGGCTTTATCCATAAGAACATCTGGAAGGTCTCCTGGAAGGTCTCCCAGTCTAATTAGCATATTACCCTTTTATTAGTATAGATAGAGGCCTGGTGCCTGGGTGGGGGCCAGCTGGTTTGCCCTGAAGGGTGTCCCGAATCAGGGTGGTGGTTCCCTTGGGGCATGGGGTGGCCTGGGCGAGGGGCCTGTGGTGGTTTGCAGGCCAGCCATGCCCCCATGGGGTAAGGGTCCCCGCTGGGGGGGCGTGGCCAGCCTGGGTGAGGGGCTGAGGGCTGTTTTCAAGCTGGCCACACCCCCTTTAGGGTGGGGGTCCCTGCTGGGGTGCCTGGCCAGCCTGGGTGAAGGGCTGATGGCTGTTTTCAGGCTGGCCACGCCCGCGGCTATCCAGGCTCCCAGCCCCTCCTTTTTTTTCTCTTTTCAGTGCCTCCTTGAGTGGAGGCCAGGGCTGGCTGGAAGCAGGTATCTGGGATTTATTTATCTTCTATAATTGAAACTTTGTAGCCTTGAGCAGAGGCCAGGGCTGGCCAGGGCTGTTGGGAAGCTTGGCTTCCTCCATCGCCGGGGGCAACCAAAGCCTCCTGCTCACTTCAGCTCTGTGGCTGCCACCATCTTTGTTGGGTTAATTTGCATTCTCGCTCCTGATTGGCTGGTGGGTGTAGCAGAGTGATGGTCAATTTGCATGTTTCTCTTTTATTAGTGTAGATTTCTAATACTTTTATTAATAGAATAAACAAAAGAATGGCATTTGCTGCAGTTTTAATTAGTCTCATATGAAAGTCAGTGTAGACTAGAGTGTCACAATTCACATGTTTTTATACAATTTGGTTATATATATCATGCAGCTATGGCTATATCTACTAATAACTTATAACTATTTATCTATCTGTCTATCTATCTATCTATCTATCTATCATCTATTGATTTAAATAAAAGTGGACATGTAATTCCAAATGGAAAGTAACTTGGTATGGAGGAAACAGCATTGGGTTTGAAATCAGAAAAAAAGTAGATTTCAGCTTTACTACTTATTAGTTCTGTGGTAACTTCGGGGCTAAATTTCTCCATCCCAGTGCTTTATCAATAAGCAATATAGATGTGGCTAAGTCCACCTCTTTTCATTCTGGGAGTAGCATTGCCTACCTAAATGGCTGTCAAACCTAATGTGCAGATTGGCCCCATTGGGATCTTGTTTAAATGTCAATTCTGATTCCAGAGGTTGAGTGGGGCTCAAGGTCCTGCATTTCCAATAAGCAGATGGCTTACCTGGGACAGAATGAACAGCAAGGTTGTAATGTACACTAGGATGCAAGAAGGTTTGATTATGTGCTAAAGTGCTCTTTCTAATATCTGAAATGGAGATAAGTGATATGCCTTTTGAAGAGTTATTGTGGCAATTAGAGATACTAGATATGTAAAATGCATGCCCTGGCTTCTGGCACATGGTAGAAGCCCCGGAAGCCTCGACATCGTGGCCTATGTGTAAGTAAATCATTTATGTTTGGCACTGAAGCAGGTCACAGGTAGAATACCATAAGAATCATATTGTCAAGCCCAGCCGGCGTGGCTCAGTGGTTGAGTGTTGACCATGAACAAGGAGGTCATGGTTCCATTCCCCATCAGGGCACAAGCCCTTGTTGCCAGCTTGACCCCCAGGGGGGGGCGTGCACAAAGCAGCCAATCAATAATTATCTCTGATTGTTGATGTTTCTATCTCTCTCTCCCTCTCCTTTCCACTCTGGAATTAATAAAAATATATATTTTTTATAAAGAATCATGTTGTCCACATCCCTTTTATTTATAGGGGAGGCAAGTTTCCAGAGGACAGAAACCTAGACCTCATGATTTTCAACATACTTTCTATCTCATCATAGTGCCTTCCTTGTCATAAAAGCTGAATACGTTTGAAATCTAAAAGGTCTAGTAAGAAATTATCTAATTTTATTTTTTCAAAGAGGACTAGAACTTCAAGCCGCCATTTACACATACAAAGGAGCATTTCAACAGAGATAAAAGGTGTCAGTGAGCACCTGGACTTCCTTGTGCAGTAGTTGCTTACTGTTTTGAATCACTCTTTTTGGCACTCAGAATGGAAAATGGCACTTTACTATAAAAGTGATTTTAAGAGTTATGATATGTATTAAGGAAATCTTGTGCAGTGAACCAGATAAGCTAGGACTATCTGGTGAGCCATACTGTAAAGGTTGGAATATATTTTTTCTGCACCTTATTTCTCACCTTTCTGTGACCTTTTCCAATGACTACCTTATATCCCAGGCACAGAATTTCTCTTGTCTACTCAATTTTCTCTCTAGGGGAGATACTCATTGAAGCTATAGGAATCAAATAATGACTCCTTGCAGTTATATTTGTATTAAAAACCAAAATAACAACAAACATACTTCCAAATTAGGAAATGTGTTCCAGTTTATTTTTTAGGGCCTTCTTGGTTTCTTTTAAATAACACAGAAACTCTACCTGCTCTGTCTCTTTGGAACAGTAGCTTTTATTAAGATTTTATAATAACAGTTAAAGGCAGCCTCAGGAGAATTATTATTTTTTTTTGGATAAGATTGCATGGAATGCTTAGATCTTAAATAGTACATATAGGCTTGCTTGTTAGTTATAGACGATTGGAGAATAGAATCAGAGCTGAGGTGCTCAATAATTAGTGTTACCTTGACCTTCTGTCCCCATTCTGCCCAGGTGTAGAAGCAATTTTGAGATAGAGCTAAACTCAGGTGCTCTCACTCTCTCATGCATTTGCTTTCTCTCTCCATATATGTATATGTGTATATATATTGTTTTGAACTAATACCAAAAATTTATAAAGAATTTATAAAACTCAATACCAAAACACAAACAATCCAATAAAAAATGGGCAAAGGACAAAGTCACTAATCACCAGAGAAATGCAAATTAAAACCACAAGGAGACCTCATACCTGTCAGAATGAGTATCATCAATAAATCAACAAACATCGAGTGCTGGCAAAGGGAACCCTCTTGCACTGTTTGTGGGAATGCCGATTGGTGCAGTCACGGTGGAAAACAGTATGGAATTACCTGAAAAAATTAAAGATTACAAAAGCAATGCCACTTCTGGGATTTTTTCTGAAGAAACCTGAAACAATAATTTGAAAGAATATATGCACCTCTATCTTCATTGCAGCATTATCTACAATAGCCAAGATTTGGAAGCAGCCCAAGTGTCCATCAGTAGATGAGTGGATAAAAAAGTTTTGGTACATTTACACAATGGAATACTACTCAGCCATAAAAAAGAAGGAAATCTTACCCTTTGTAACATCATGAATAGACTTGGAGAGCATTATGCTAAGCGAAATAAGCCCATCAGAGAAAAAGGCAAGTACCATATAATGCCACTCATATGTGAAATCTAATGAATAAAATGAACTAACAAGCAAAATAGCATACTGACAGGGGTGGGGGACTGGAGTGTGGGAGGATAGAGCAAAAAGGAGAAAAAAACTTATGGACAAGGGGAAGGAGGGTATAAGGGGTATAAATGGTGATAGATGGAGACTAGACTTGGGGTGGTGAACACACAATACAGTGTACAGATGATGTGTTGTAGAACTGTGCACCTGAATCCTATATAATTTTATTAACCAGTGTCACACTAATAAATTCAATGAAAAAGTTAAAAAACTCTTTCTCATTCTCTCTCTCTATATATACATTGCTTTGAAATAATAACTAGTTTCCTAAGAAGCAATAACTGGTTTTATGAGAAAAGATCATGATATTATAACTATTTTCCTTTTCTAAATATATAGCCAAGTGGGCTTGTTAACCCTTTGCCCTTAGAGAGACTAAGCACATTGAACTTGAGACCCAGTTAGAGTCAATGGCTGCTCTGAACAGTATGGTACCTCCCCACAAGAGGGCCTGCCTCTGTAAGTTACAGAATGGAAGAGAATGCTTTCTGTAGGCAGGTTGGTTTGCTTCAGCATGGATGGACCTGGAGAATATTATGTGAAGTGAAATAAGTCAGTCAGAGAAAGAAAAATACTATCTGATTTCAATTACATGTGGAATCTAGTAAACAAAATAAGCAAAGAAACAAAGTAGAAACCGACTCATAGACACAGAGAATGCACTGACAGCTGTCAGAAGGGGAGAGGTGCTAGGGATTGGGTGAAAAAGGTGAAGGGATTAAGCACAAACAAATAAACAAACAAAAACCCTAAAATGCACAGACATAGACCAGATGGGAAGGGAGGTGGAGGGAGGTAGACGAGGGTAAAGGGAGGATAAATGGTGATAGGAAAGTTGATATGACGAGGTGAACACACAATACAATATACAGATAATGTATTATGAATTATATAATTGAAGCTTATATAATTTTATGAAGTTACCTCAATAAGTTAAATAAAACATTTTTAAAAAGGGGGTAGAAGAAAACTTTTAAAAAGCTGAACTCCCCGCCACTAGTACATGCTCTGAAATTTTCCTATCAGAAAATTCACATTTCTCCTCTGAGGGAGAATCGAGAGGAAGTCAAATTACTTCAATGAATGTCCTTCACAAGGATGGGAGACAAGTGATCTTCCTAACATTTCCCAGCTTTGTTCTCTTAATTCATTGATTTAACTGTAGATCCAATATTCACTTTCAAAAGGTTTTATTTACTTTTGGTGTCTATCTACCTGAGTCCTCCTTCTACCTCAGTTGGTTCTGAACCTGGGCAGGGAGCAGCAGTTTTTATTGGAATAGCTGGAATTCATTATCTTGTGAGTTGGGGCAGAAAATTTGAGAGTTACGGAGTGGAATTTAGCGGTAAAATTTACTGCTGTGTATATATAAATGAGTGACTTTAGGCTTTTGGTATTAGCAGGTAAGTACCACTTGTGTTTTGGAGTTATAGCATATATTTAAAAAATTTGTTTGGTTGGTTTTTAACTGGTGGGACCTCATCAAGTAGCTTCATACCTTAGGTTTAAGAAGCATGGACGACTGCACGTGGGTCTTGATGCTATACTTTATGATCTTTGCCCAAGTATATGTGACTGTTTTTAAAGTGGTAGTAAGTAGGATATGTCTTTAAAAAAAAAAAACCTCTAGCCATTTAGGAGGCCAGAGAATATGGGGTGCTGGCGTGAACTGAAATAACACAAGCACAGTGGTGTTGCTGTCAAGAAGTAGACTTTAGAATACCAAAAAATGAGGTTTTAGTGCTTCAGTAAAAAAAAAAAAAAAAATTCTGAAGGTAGTCAAGGACTACAACTGTGAGTTGCTTGGTGTAAACCAAGCATGTCAAACTCAAAGGCTAACACAGGCCAAATAAACGAGGCATGCGGCCTGTGCGCCGTGAGTTTAACATGCTTGGTGTAAACTCTTTGTGGGTAGGCAATGCTAAAAATGAAGCTTCAATTCTTTTACTGAAATTAGGACAAAATGAGTGAACTGGTAATTAAAAACGCCCATGCTTGTTCTGTATATCAAAATATTTAGGTATTCAATGAGTAATCAGAGGCCTTGGAAAATACTTTTCAGTTTTATTATCAGGTCAGAACTAGTATAAGAATAAGAAAAAAGGGAGGAAGACAGTTTGGTTAAGCTGGAGGAAGAGAGATTTCATTAAGAACTGTTGACAACTTAGAAAAGCAACTGGAGAGAGATGAAAGGCAACTGAGATGGTGATGAAAGGGAACTGAGATGGTGAGGAAAGGCAAAGGAGGTAAAACAATATCTTAAATGTTCATACAGGTGATATTAGCAAATGAGACTCTGTTAGATCTTACTAGATCAGAAACATGAACTAGACATCATGAAGTGTAAGAGAGGTAACATTCCAAAGAGCCAACTGGAACAACATCTAAAAGGGTACTTGGAAACTGTTGTGACGGCGTTTTAAAACTGGTTTGTATGCACTCATCTATTAATGGGCACTTGGGTTGCTTCCATAGTTTGGTTATTGTAAATAATGCTGCAGTGAATACAGGGGTGCATATATTCTTTTGAATTAGTGTTTTGGCTTTCTTTGGGTATATACCCCCCACACACAAGAAAATGGTAACTGTTAGAGGTGATGGATATTGTGATTATTTCACAATGTATGCATATATCAAAACATCTAGTTGTACACTTTAAATATGTACAGTTTTTAAAAAATATATTTTACTGATTTTTTTTTTACAGAGAGGAAGGGAGAGGGATAGAGAGTTGGGAACATCCAATGAGAGAGAAACATCAATCAGCTGCCTCCTGCACACCTCCTACTGGGGATGTACCCGCAACCAAGGTACATGCCCTTGACCGGAATTGAACCTGGGACCTTTCCGCAGGCCGAAGCTCTATCCACTGAGCCAAAACAGTCAGGGCTTAAATATTTACACTTTTTACTTGTCAGTTATACCTCACTGGCTCAAACGGCAGTTCCATTTTTAATTTTTTGAAGGAATTTCATACTGTTTTTCATAGTGGCTGCACCAGTCTGCATTTCTACCAACAGTGTGAGGTTCCCTTTCCTCTACATCCTTGTAATAACTATGTATAGTGCCAGTTGGGTTTTAGAAGGCTATTACAATAGTTTCCAAGTACCCTTTTAGATGTTGTTCCAGTTGGCAGGTGTGGAAGGCAACGAGTCTATGTGTCTCTCTCACATTGATGTTTCTCTCTCTCTCTCTCTCTTGCTCCCTCCTTCCTTTCACTATAGTTAATAAGACTGTATTGTACACTTGAAATTTGCTAAGATAGTAGGTTTTGAGTGTTGTGCTATTCTCTCCCACTCTAGACTATGTAACAGTAGGTTTCTGTTCTTAACTTTTCAACTTGACTTCGGAGTTGAGATTTTAAAGACTTAACCACTAAAGAATATAAGAACACAAATGGAAAATTAAAAATGTACAGTGTGAAAAACAAGCTGAAGCTTGAAATATAACAAACAATAGGATCCCTAAATTATGTTGGTTATATCAAGTAGGTACAAAGAATCTGAACATGTTTACCAGGGGAAGACAATATCCATGTAAAATGATCAGATAATTGTTAGATGATTGGTGTGAAAGGTGACACATTTCCTGTAAGTCATCATGCAGGATTTGGCTGCCATTATGGAACACACCAAAGAGATTTGTGGAATTGGGATACTAAGGGCAGTGGCGAGAGCAAGAAAGACAGACTTATTAGAGAGGATCAGGCATGAGGATGATAGTTTGAGTCTAAGCTTAGTTTAAATAATACTTTTGCTAGTCTCAATACCATACTTCTTGACTTAATCTCATTATGAGAGACAAAAATAAAAGGCTTATGTTGGAAAATAAGATATCTAGGCCAGAAAACAAAGGAAAATGTAGTGAAAGAAGGCTCTTGAACAGAGCAAGCATTGCTGCCCTACCTGAGCTATAGTAGGAAAGGGGCCAACCTCAAAGCAAAGTAAATGATTTAAACTGTAGCTGGGCCTTCTTGAAAGGAGTAGAAAACAGCAGAGAGAAAGGGCATGTGAGAAGCATAGTCCAGACTACAGGGAAATATGTAGCAAAAAGAACAAAAACAAAACAAAACAAAAACTGAACAACTACGTAACTCCTGGAACAATGGAGAGCTGTTGAAGTTAGGATCATCCAAGGATCATGGTGGAGGACTGTCCTCATGAAGCCTCAGGGTAACAGACTTTAGAAAGACTATCTGCATCTTCTGGCCTGGGATCTGAAGAGAAGATTCTCCAGTTGATAAATGAGTAAGCATTGGTTCAAGAGGCAGGTTTCTCATATTTTAGTAGTTTCCCGGGAAAAGGTAGTGTGATCACAGACAGCCACCACAGGCGAGGGTGTAACTTCCAACCGATTAAGCCTGAAGGTGCTAGAACTATGGAGCACAAATGAAAAGAAGTTTTGATTATGTAGAAAGGAAAATAAAGATGCTGTCAGTGGTGACTGAGTTAGCCACCACTGTGTATTTCTAAACTTGGTAGAAAAACAAGAATACCTCTGTCTGAGAGAAGATAGTAGGCATGGATCAATTTCCCGCTCTAGTTATGATAAATGCAAAGAGTCAACTTTAACCTCTTGGTGCAAACTTCATCTTGACTTCTTTTTTAAATAAAAAAAACTAATCTGTATTAAGGAATAAAATGTTTTTTGACCAAAGGGAAGGGTTGCAGCCTGGGGCACAGAATCTGGTATCAACCTAAATTGTGCTCTGGGAAGAACAAAGAAAGGCAGGGCTTATAAAGGCTCGGGTTGTATATGCTATTCTTAATCCAATCCTCTTTATATAAATGAAGGGTTCCGGCTAAGTTTTTAGTGATTGGTCAAACCCAATAGTAAATGAAGGATGCTGGTTGGCAAAACAAGGCAGCTCCTTTCAAAGTAAAACAATGTAGATAATCTAGTTGTCATGGTGAGGAGGAGATAAAGGTCAGGCACAGCTCAAAGGTTCATAAGTTCATGGAAAATGAGCTGGGTGGGATGTGTGTAAGACAAATTTCTTCATGGCCTCCTGGCTTCATTTTAGTTCCCTTGACACAAATGACTCTGCCTGGCAGTCTCCATTCAGATTTTGGACATCTGCTGTAGATGAATAGGTTTCTGGGGAAGCTGAGAATCTGCTCCCCCTTCCTCAGATATCACCAGGTGTTGCTCTGGACTATGGGCAGAAGTACTGGGCTCCAGGATTGTCATTTTTCTTGGAACAATTTTTCTAATGACTGGGGATTGCCTCAATTTCTAAATTTTGTTGAATGTGAACCACTGCCCTGATAGTCATTTGTGGTGTATTAACTCTTCAGACTGTTTAACAGTGAACACAGAAGTGCTTTTGGTATTGAACTGATTTAATATTGGGGATGCTTCTTGTGGAGGAAATACAATTTAATCAGGTATCAAGTGCTCCTTTGCCTGAGATTGAGAAAAAGAAATTGGAGGATTTAACTTATGTTTAGACTTCTATTTTACCTTAAGTTTAGGATTACATCAACTTAAATTTTTGGACAATTTCTTTTTTCTGAAAATTTTATTGTGGAGGCCATATTCAAATTTAGGATTTCTTTATGGATTTAATTTTGTTATAAAATCTTTGAGATGTATTGGACAATGTGGCTGGACATCATTAGGGAATGGGATTAGAATATGGGGTGAGTTTTCAGCATAGTACTGAATGGAATTATATTAAACTAGAGGCCTGGTGCATGAAATTCATGCACGGGGGTATGTGTGTCCCTCAGTCCAGCCTGCACCCTCTCCAATCTGGGACGCCTCGAGGGATGTCCGACTGCCTGTTTAGTAAAAACAGGCAGTCGGACATCCACTGGGATCGGGCCTAAACGGGTAGTACATCCCTCTCACAATCCAGGGCTGCTGGCTCCCAACCACTTGCCTGCCTGCCTGCCTGATTGCCCCTAACTGTTTCTGCCTGCCAGCCTGATCACCCCCTAACCACTCCCCTGCCAGCCTGATCGATGCCTAACTGCTCCCCTGCAAGCCTGATTGCCCCTAACTGCCCTCCCCTGCCATCCTGGTCACCCCTAACTGCCCTCTCCTGCCAGCCTAGTTGCCCCTAATTGTCCTCCCTGCAGGCCTGGTCACCCCCAACTGCCCTCCCCTGCTGGCCTGGTAACTCCTAACTGCCCCCCCTTGCCGCCTGGTCTTTCCTAACTGCCCTCCCTTGCTGGCCTGGTTCCCCTCAACTGCCCTCCTCTGCAGGCCTGGTCCCCCCTAACTGCCCTCCCCTGAAGGCCTGGTTCCCCCCCGCCCCAACTGCCCTCCCCTGCAGGCCTGATTGCCCCCAACTGCCCTCCCTTGCAGGCCTGGTCCCTCCCAACTGCCCTCCCCTGCTGGTCTGATCTCCCACAACTGCCCTCCCCTGCAGGCCATCTTGTGGTGGCCATCTTTGACCACATGGGGGTGGCCATCTTGTGTGTTGGAGTGATGGTCAATTTGCATATTACTCTTTTGTTAGATTATTAGGTAAGATTACCGTGTGTGTGTGTGTGTGTGTGTGTGTGTGTGTGTGTGTGTGTGTGTGTGATTTTATATTTTTTCAGAGCCAAAATTTATGTTGCCCACAAGCAGTCTCTAGAAGATAACAAGAAAAGTACAGATTTCCCACGACTTTGGAAGTGATAGCCTGATGTTTCATGACTGAGTAACTGAAGACTTTCAGGGTGAAGAGACTCTTTTTCTTTGGCTTCATGTACCCATATGGAGGGAAATTTATCCGAATAACAATTTCAGACTCTCTTCATTGTCTGCCTTGCTCCTTTCTCTCAAGGGGGGAAGTGGCTTATCTGATCAGTGGTTTTGGAGACAGTTGAGCATACTTACCCCAGGTCCTGCCTCTTTCCTCCTTGTTGGGGTCTGACAGCCTACAGAGAACACACATTCTGTTCTGCACCTTCATGAACAGACATTTCCCGAGGCAGCTTCCCACGGAGAAGCCTTTCATTGTGCAACTATGTCCATGACTGGTTGGATAAATCCACAATGAATTAGACAAATATAGTTAAGTAAGTTCATACAGCCAAACAACTAAGCCATGCATGTCAGTATTGCTTTTATCAACAATGAAACAAGTATTTGTTTCCTATCTGCCTGACACCTATAACTGTCTCTTTTTTCCTTCCTTTTTAATTTTTTTATATTTTATTAAATTCTTTCTCAATTACAGTTGACATATTAGTTTAGGTGTACAATATAGTGATTAGACACTTATATACCTTATAAAACGATCATCCGATAAGTCTAGTACCCATATGGCACCATACATAGTTGTTACAATATTATTGACTATATTCCCTAAGCTGTGCTTGACATCTCCATGACTATTTTTATAACTTGGGCATGAAGAGATTATTTACTGGGTTCTTCAAACCTCACCTTTGAGAATCATGACATGTCCTAATGGTGTATATATATAAATCTTACTATTCAATTATAATATATGTTTAAAATTTCTTAAGATTAATTAAGTATAAGATACTTTATAAATTATAAAAGAATTTGGGTTTTAAGTGAAAAAGACACAGAAACATATAACAACAGGATTTTGAAAGGCAAGAAATCTTTGAAGTTGTCTATCCCAACCCACTCATTTAATTTTTTTTAATGGTTGAGAAACTAAGACTGAGAGAGGATAAGGTACTAGTGTAGGTCACACAGCTGATTTGTGGCAGAATATTTTTTTTTCTTTTCTTCTGTAACCTTGACATGAGCTGAGTTTATACTTGTAGTTGAATTAGAACAAAAATAAACTATTGCCAAAGTCCTATAAATCTAGGAACTGCTTTTAAAACAAATCACTTAATTTAGCTCTCTCTTCTAATCAAGTACACTTTGATGTTCATGGCACCCTTTTCAAACTTTGAGAGCAATAATTTTTTCTCCACCTTCTTTATTTCACTTGGTGAATACTGATGTTTTCTATGTTTCTCCTGGAGCTTGAAATTAATATAGTTTTCCGTACCTGTATTACCAATTATGTGAGCATCCTGATGGCTATACACTGAGTGGCCAGATTATTATGATCTCTGAATGCATAATAATCTGGCCACTCGATTATATATATATTAGAGGCCCAGTGCATGAATTCGTGCATGGGTGGGATCTGGCCAGCCTGGCCAGGGGGAGGGGACATGGGCAGTTGGCTGGCCTGCCTGCTGGTCGAACTCCTGGTTGAGGGGACAATTTGCATATTAGCCTTTTATTATATAGGATATACACTGGGTGGCCAGATTATTATGCGTTCAGAGATCATAATAATCTGGCCACTCAGTATATTGCTTAACTAATGTTAAAGAGTAGCAAAAGGATGCATTACATTGTTAAGAGGAGTGTGCTGTTTAATAAATGCATATAATTAGGCTGGAGAGACATAATGATTTACTCTTGCCCCTTGTCCAATTCTAGAGTCAGCAATATTTTCCTTAGCAGCTTCAAGAAATTACACTCCTTAACTGCTGGTTCTCCCTCATTTCACCATGTGTCTTTATGCAGAGTGTATAGTTTATTTTTTATTGCTTTGTGTGCATATAATGCCATTCCTTAAAGTTAGAATTTTAGAATAGAGTAAGATTTTGAAGTAGAATGTAAGATGACCATATTGAGACACAGGAATTTGGCTTGCTCAGGGATGCATATCCACTAACAGGAGAACCCTGAGTAGGGCCCAGATTTTAATTCTGGTTTAGCATTCTTATGTATCTATTTTCCAGAAGAAATGTCTTTTCTCTTTTGCATATAAACCTAATGTAAACCAATTTAGAAACTGCCAGCAACAGAGAGAAGTTTAAAAATGAAAATGCATTTTCTATACAATTGTACGATTCAGAGGCAACTCCTGCATTGACCTTTGGTATATCTCTCTTCAGGTATCTTCCTCTACCTGTTTACACCTATCATCCTAGAGATTTGTCCAAGTTGATGTAAATACCCCTGCACCACTATTTTAAGTGTCAATATGACAGTCCATTTTACAAATGCACCTTATTATATTTAAACACCCACCTGTTGCTGGACATGTGTTCACCCTTAGTATTTTCCTTTTGTTATCTGTTTTTATTCCTGGCAATTAAAATATTACTGAATATAATTAATATATTTATTATGTAATTGTATTATACTTATATATTTTAATTATCTGAGTGTGTTGTAGTAAAGGCTGTGGGTTAAAATTTCAGCTTTATATTTTCCAAGATGATAACTAGTTTACCCACATACTTATTAAATTACCTATCTTTCTCTCCCCTCACTGATGCATTATTTCCAGGCATTCAGAGATTTATACTTGGGAGATAAACTTTAGAATTATCTATCAAGTTCATATATTCCACCCCCCTTGAGGTTGCATTGAATTTTTAGATATCATTTAGGTAGGAAACTGACATCTTTACAATGTAAAATCTTCCTATGCAAGTAGAAGGTAACATCTCTACATTTATGTGAGTCTTTTTTTATCACCCTCGGTGGTTTTATAGTTTTCTTAATTATAGTTTCTGCACATTCTTATTGCTCATTTACTTTTTGGTTGTTACTGCTAGGTCTATACAATTCCTTTATATTTATGTTATACAGTGTTAGAGATTCTGTTTTTCTTTAAGTTTTGGTATTTTCAAACTATATAATAATATACTGAAAATAATTATTTTTAATGTTTCCACTATTAATGCTTCCATTTTATTCTTTTTAAAATTGCATTGTATAGCACATAAATTTCAATATAAATGATAGTACTGTTCACAAGCATATTTACCTTCTTTCTGCTTTTATAACAGATTTGCAGGTTGTGGTAAGGTGATCTCCCTTACTATAGCAAGTATTATCTCCCAATCGCATATTTTGCTTCTAAAATTCTGACTGAAAAAATTTTTGTTTAATTAATGAATGTGTCTTTTATCAATGACTCATTAATTAATTTAAATTAATGGGGTGGATAGTAGTTTGGACACCTTAGTATAAGTTAGAAAATTATATCTTGGATATGATGTGGAAAAGGTGATCTTTGTGGGCAGGTTAAGGGGATCGTTACAAAATAGGAAATTCTCTTACCTATTTATAGGAGCCTGGGAATGAATTTGCTAAAATGGGATTTGGTAGTAAGAAAGTTATACTTTTTATAAAGTATATTTACATTTTTATCTAGGTTCATGTTCAAATATATCTTTCCCTGAAAGAGTGAGGGATTAATGATTGTTTGAGCCTAAACATTTATGTATTGTGAATGGGTGACCTTGTTTTATGGAAGAGGAAATACACAATGAACAGTGAAACAGTACTTTTATTATGCTGAGTGACTGTGGACAAGGGATATATAATCATGCAGGGTGAAGGATGCAGAAACCAGGTGAGTTTAGGATTCTAGAAAGAGTAAGAACTGGTAGTGGAGTTCAAGAGAAGCTACAACAGCATGGGGAATAGCCAAGAATAGGGGGAAAGACTAGAAGAGGGCCAGGAAGCACTGAAGCAGATTAGAATACTGAAACATGAAAGACCTCATTGCTAAGATGAAGAGGGAATGGAGGAGGTAACAATACATACTTGCCAGAAAAGAGAATTCAGAAGACCTTTGATACTTCGGTGGGGAAAAACATTTTGACCCCAAAAGTCCAGTTTAATTTGGTTCCCTAAATTGGATTTTATTTTCCAGAGACTGAGGACTGGGATAAGAGCTCTATTCATTCTCCAAGAACTCCCTTGCCAGGAGAGCTGATCACTCACTCCTTCCACTAATCCCCTCTGTATCTATGACTAACTGATTTATAGATCACTAATAGGATGGAATCTCCTCATGCACTAGTAGACCGTAGTCCTGTAATTAAACCAACTGGCCGAGAGAGAAAGTAATTCCTGGTGACAAGAAGAGGATTTAGGAAAATACCAGGGCAAGAAACAAGCTCTCATTTGCCTTTAGACATAGCAGTAAAAGGCAAAGCTGAAGTGAATAAGAACAAGATGGACCAGGCTGACAGTGGGGTAACTCTCACCTTCTTTGACTCGTTTTTATATCTAACATCAAGACACACACACACACACCCCCTCCCACACATACACACACACTCACACACACACACACACACACACTCACATACACACACACACACTCACACCCACACACACACACACACTCACACCCACACACACACACACTCACACTCACACTCACACACACACACACACACACACCCATACATGCAAATTGTCAAGCCTTCTCTGTTCTCTCTTTTTAAAATCTTTGTATTTTTCTTTATTGATAGATTTCTAATGACCCTTTACTCTTTTTATTTAATTTACAATGGAAAATTTTAAATTTGTTAGTTATGGCTTAAATGTTAAATTGTAAATTGATGAGTGAGTTTAGAAATCTTTTTTTTAAACAAACAGAGACTGTTATTTTTTAAAGTAATGTCCTAAACATGAAAAAGAAACCCTAAGATAATATCTTATACCTAAATGTTCTTATTTCCTTAGTTTTAATTTTTTTAACAAATGATGTATTAAATTTTGGGATAAATTAGTCTACACATAAGCTGAGTTTAAGCAAAAAAAAGTAACGTGAATTTTAGGTATTTTCTTCCTTGCAAATTTTTAAAAAAGAGATGATGCTTAAAGAAGGTAAAAAAAAAAAATCTGAGGAAATACTGTTTGAATTTATCATGTATCAAAGATGAATGCAACTGAATTTTCCACATGCTTTTCATTAGCAAGTATATTAAAAAAACTGCTGCAATCTTTACCTTGTTTTATTTTAGTAGGCAACATTTTAAATATAAGAAAAGCTTGAGTCATCTTTTCTTAAGCTCCTCTGTCTTGATTTCTTCTATCATAGATGTATGGAATATTATAAAATTTGACAGAAGAAATAATTATTATAGTTAAACCTATCTAATAAAAGAGCAATATGCAAATTGACCATCACTCCAAGACACAAGATGGCCACCCCCATGTGGTCAAATATGGCTGCCCCCATGTGGACACAAGATGGCCTGCAGGGGAGGGCAGTTGTGAGCAGTTGGGGGTGACCAGGCCGGCAGAGGAGGGCAGTTGGGGGGGACCCAGGCCTGCAGGGGAGGGCAGTTGGGGGGGACCAGGCCTGCAGGGAGGGCAGTTGTGGGTGATCAGGCAAGCAGGGAGGGCAGTTAGAGGTGACCAGACTGGCAGGGGAGGGCAGTTGGGGGGGAACCAGGCCTGCGGTGGAGGACAGTTGGGGGGGACCAGGCCTGTAGGGGTGGGCAGTTGTGGGTGATCAGGTCAGTAGGGAGGGCAGTTAGGGGTGACCGGGCTTGCAGAGGAGGGCAATTGGGGGGGAACCAGGCCTACAGGGGAGAGCAGTTGGGGGGGGACCAGGCCTGCAGGGGAGGACAGTTGGGGGGGACCCAGGCCTGCAGGGAGGGCAGTTGGGGGGGACCAGGACTGCAGGGGTGGGCAGTTGTGGGTGGTCAGGCCAGTAGGAAGGGCAGTTAGGGGTGACCAGGCCAGCAGAGGAGGGTAGTTGGGAGGGACCGGGACAGCAGGGGAGAGCAGTTAGGGGGAAACCAGGCCTGCAGGAGAGGACAGTTGGGAGGGGACCAGGCCTGCAGGGGAGGACCCAGGCCTGCACAGGAGGGCAGTTGTGGGGGGGGCCAGGCCTGCAGGGGAGGGCAGTTAGGGGTGACCGGGCCAGCAGAGTAGGGCAGTTCCGGCAGACCAGGCCTGCAGGGGAGGGCAGTTGGGGGGGGGCAGGCCTGCAGGGGAGGACAGTTCGGGGCGGGGGGACCCAAGCCTGCAGGGGAGGGCAGTTGGGGGGGACCAGGCCTGCAGGAAAGGGCAGTTGGGGGGGCCAGGCCTGCAGGGGAGGACAGTTAGGGGTGACCAGACTGGCAGGGGAGGGCAGTTAGGGGCAATCGGGCTGGCTGGGGAGCAGTTAGGCGTCGATCAGGCTGGCAGGGGAGTGGTTAGGGGGTGATCAGGCTGGCAGGCAGAAGCAGTTAGGGCAGGGGTGGGCAAACTTTTTGACTCGAGGGCCACAATGGGTTCTTAAACTGGACCGGAGGGCCGGAACAAAAGCATGGATGGAGTGTTTGTGTGAACTAATATAAATTCAAAGTAAAGGAGCGGAGGGGAGAGCAAGAGAACTGGATAGAACAGCCGGATCCAGCCCGCAGGCCGTAGTTTGCCCACGGCTGGGTTAGGGGCAATCAGGCAGAGGCAGGTGAGCAGTTGGGAGCCAGCAGTCCTGGATTGTGAGAAGAATGTCCGACCACCTGATCGGGCCTAAACAGGAGGTGGGACATCCCTCAAGGGGTCCAAGATTGGAGAGGGTGCAGGCTGGGCTGAGGGACACCCCCCCAACCCCCCATAACGGATTTCGTGCACCGGGCCTCTAGTATAGATATAAATGTTTTGGAGTGGCAAGATGCTTTCACTGTTTTGCTTCAAATATTTCATAGTGTAACCTTTTGTGCATGTAGCCTGAGATACTCTGATGACACTGTTACTAGGGGCAAATACCTCAGACTAGAAGATTAATTTATGTTACACAAACAAAATCTCTGGATCTCCATTAACTGGGGTTCTTGGTTCACTTTCTGTTATTTTAAGGGACTTTGCATAATATTGTATGTGATTTCTAGTGGTTATAAGCTGTTCCCCCCCAAGGTAACCTGATCTACATTTTCCAGGTATTTATCATATTCAGTGTTGGTAGCCATGGCATTTCTCTGTTGCTCTAAATGTCTTCACAGGAGCCTATGAACTGACTTTGGAATTCCTGAACTCAATTATGCTTAATCTTTCACTGCTGCCCAAGAAGTCCAGTAGTGGATAAGTCCAGCAGAGCCAGAGTGACAGGCACAGTCCCAGGTGGAAGAGGCGGTGGACAGGTTCGCTAGTGCCATACATTCTTTCTCCTCATAATACGCCCATTCACTGAGGATACAATATTCAGGCCTTGTTCCAGGTTCATCCCAAGCACCATTTCATGTAATGCCCAATACAACCCTGAAAAATGAGCTTTATTATCCTCAACTTACAAATAAAGAAACTGAGTATAATCAAAAGTAAAATGAAAGGCAAAGAGTTAAATATAGGTTTGACAGATTCGAAAGTTTTATTCATTCTGTCAGGATATTCCTGTGTTGACATATTTTGATTATCATACTTTTTCTTCATTGTCTTTTAAGAAATACAAACAATACCCATAAAAGGTAGCTTTTTCTCCTTTAAACTACTTTGATGGATAGATGGCTAATTTTTTTCTTAAGTATTGGTATAGTACTAGGTATATATTAAAAATTTCATAGAGATTATTTTGAGTTTGCAATTAATAGGAAGTTTTGTTTTATTTTGAACATCAACACTCTGTATCCAGTACATTGTGTCATTTTTAGTTTATTGATGGTTACATACAAGTTAGAGAGATAAGAGGGCAAGATCTGGATACTGTGAGTTCTTTTCTGAGGGGTCATCCTGTGATCTTAGGGAACATTTGATCCCATTGAGGGTGAGCTAATTGAGAAATGCTAAGGGTTGAACTAAAGATAGATTGTAGAGAGTAAATGCTAGAGAGTCAAGTCATGAAAACAACAGGCGTAGAAACAATTGATAAATGCAGTGATTAATCAGACATTTATGGCTTGATTAACTGGGTTCGTGGTAATGCCATTCACAAATATAGGTAACTTTACAAAAGAATCAAGTTATGTTTTGAAAATATCTAGGAGGAAATATGATGTTTGATTGAAAATTTTACATGGTGATGTCAAGAGTGGTATTGTTTGGATAATTTAGGGAGTCATCAATGTAGAGATTAAGCCTTCCTACATTTCAAAGAATGTAGGCTTTGTGTATATGTATGCATACTTTTTATTCTTAGAAGAATGCCTTTATTTTCCTTTGAGTCTGAGAATCTATGATTCAGAAAGGTTAAGTTATACTGGAAGGGTTGCTGATTGAGGCTTTGGGTTTTGTTTTTTTTTAAGTCACTGGGGGGAGAAGTAAAGGGGAATGTAAATACAGTAAGGAAACTGTAGGCTTGAGAATGAAAAACACAACACACACCTGGTTTAGGGATCCAGGGGAAGAAAAGCAACACATAAGAGACAGAAGGAGTGCTGGGGAGATGGGGAGAAGGAGTGGCTGGGAGTGGCTAAGAAAACTGGAGAGGAGTGATGCCACAGAAGCCCAGGAAGGGAGTTTCAAGAACAATGGTGTGGTCAACATTGTCAGCCACTGCAGAATGGTCTACAGAGAAAAATCCAGAGTATCCATGGAACTTGGTGATATGAGGGTGGTTGGTGATACCAGAGAGATGAGAAATGGAAGTGAAAACCAGATTCTGTAGAGTGAGAAAGTGAAAGGGGAAGAGGAATTAGATGGTAATATCAGGTAAAAGAAAGAGCTTTGTGTGTGTGTGTGTGTGTGTGTGTGTGTGTGTGTGTGTGTGTGTATGACTGAGGCTTATTGTATTCTCAGCATATAGAAGCATTAGAAAGGGAACCGTTGGTTGGAGATAAGAACCTAGAAAGGTGATTGCTAAAGCATTTATACTGGGGATGTGGGAGTGGATAAGATGTAAATACCTGCGTAGGTTCTGGAATCTGGAGCAAAAAGAATAATTCCCAATTCTCCAGAGATAGGAAGGGAGTTGGAATAATAGTTATAAATGAAGATAAGCTCTGGGTGGACACATAAATACCTGGAGGCGTTGATATTGAAGGCTACATCAAGGTAAGAGAAAATATTTAGCATTCCAGTTGTCATGTGTATACCACCCCCCACCCCCTTATAATCTGAGCATGGGAATGCAAAACAGTGATGGGATGGGTTCAGTGGCAGGGCTTTTAGAGACAGGTATAACAAAAGCAGAGGGTGAGAGATTTATGTGCATAATGGGCTGGACAGAGAAAAAGACAGATTGGGTGAACAGAACTCTTGGGAATCAGGGAAAAGAGTAAATTCTATTGTCAGCATGAGAGTTCAAGTTATGGGACAGAGAATAATTGCAATTTAACCCCATGGCATAATTTAGGCATCAATGTACAACCTGGGAATCACTGGCCCATAAGTGCCTACCAACCATTTGAAATGTAATTATAAATTGAGATGTGCTGTTGTGTAGCACACACCAGATCTTGAAGACTTTGTGTAACAAAAAGATTACACAATATTTCATTTATAATACTTTATATTGATAACATACTTAAATTATGATATTTTGGTTATGTTGGGCTATATTCATTTGCTATAGCAAAGTAACACTAATTGTGTGGCTAAAAAAAATAACAATTTATTGTCTCACATTACTGGAGGCTAGTATAATTTCAATTTAACCCCAGGGCATAGTTTAAGGCATCAATGTGTTGGTAGGGTTGGCCATTTTGAAAGCTCTGAGGAGGAATCTGTTCCATACCTCTTCCCTAGCTTCTGGAAGTTTGTTGGCAATCTTTGGCATTCCTTAACTTGTAGAAGCTTCACACCAATCTCTGCCTTCATCTCATTTTCCTGTGGCTGTATCTGTCCAAATTTTTCTCTTCTATGAGGTTACTAATCATATTGGATTAGGGGCCCACACAATCTCATCCTAACCTAATTATGTATGTCTTCCATGACCCTGTTTCCAAATAAGGTCACATTCTAAGATATTGAGGGTTAGGAGTTAAACATGAATTGGCAGGGGATACAATTCAAGATAACATGGGCTGTATAAAGTATTTTAGTAAAATTAATTATTTTTTTTTTAACTTTTTTATTACGGCTACTAGAAACTTTAAAATTAGACATGTGGCTTACATTAGATTTCTAGTTCACAGTGCTTCTTTATAATACTAGTTAACCCTAATTGAGCACTTGATATAAGCAGGCCCTCTTCTAAGACCCTATGTATATTAAATCATTTTACCCTTAAAACAATCCTATTTGGTGTGTGTGATTGTTTGCCCCTTGTGATAGAGGGGTGAAAGTATCTGCCCAAGGCCACATAGTGAATAACAGAGTCAACATGTGAATGCAAGCAACTGGGCTCTAGAATCTGCACTCTGATAAAATATGGTAACATACTTTTCCAGTCATGTGAATTTTAAAAACAATTCATCGTACGATTTGGCACTGGGTAATCTCTGCTGATCTCCTCTTTCCATTTCCATTTTTCTTTGGTCCCTGCTTCTATTTTTCTTGATAGCTTTTTACCTCTAGCATCCTTTACTAATCAATATCAATGTTTTTTCTGTTACTCAATGCATATTTTATTATGTGCTTGATATACATTCTACAACAGAACTGTATATTTTTGCTATTTTACCTTTTCTTTTGTTTTAAAACTTCTAGCCATTATTAGGAAACAAATCTTCCATATTCGTGGAATTTTCAAGAAAACATGCCATATGCTTTAAAATAGCATTTATATTTGTGGTTATATAAAGACACTCTTTGAAAAGGTCATGGAAAACAACAGTGTAATGTGTTGTGACAAACATTTAAAGTATACTGTTTATTAAGGGAATGATAACAAAGGCTTTTCATTCCAAGTGAGAAAGACATTTAAAAACAAATTTTGTGGGCAATGGTGGATTTCAATGATTTAAGTTTAATTAAATATTGGGTTTTATTCTCATAAAGTTATGCATTTATATGTTGAAAGATGGCTGAATGGAAGGATTTGAGGAGTTTGCTATTTTTTTTTTAACTTTACCACTTGTTACATGACCTTGACCTTAGACAAAAGGAATCAAGACAAATTGAGTAGGAGGCTAGAAGCAGCTCTTTCAACAGATACTTCAGGGACTCTCATTCTTTCCTCTTACATTAGCACAGTATCCAGTTTTTCTGCCTTCTCAAAACTTTCATCTCTGACTTTACTAATCTTTATCTTGACTTTGAAACCTATACTTTATTTTGTCCTTACTGCCACAAATTTTGCCCTTTGAATTTGACCTCTGTGTTTCTCACTTGGGCTTAGTAATTTGGTCTTTACTTTCATCATGCTTTTCCTGGTGAATATTTTATACCCTACTCTAAGAACTTGACCCTTAACTCTAGCTAAAATTTAAATTAACTCAACAGTACAGCCCATTAGGAGGATCCAGATATTGCTCCTCTTCCTGACTATTAGACCCTTCAATCCCTTTGTTAATGGCTACTTCAAGAATTCTTGACCAAAAAAAAAAAAGTTTTAGAATTTTCAGAACATAGTATGAGGCTTTTATGATGAAGGGTTTCCATATCCTAAGAATGTGTTTATATATTACTGGAGATTTTACATAAAAAATGAAGTCTAGTCAATCATCCAAATTTATTTTTCTGTATGTGTGCAACACCCATACTGCCATGGGGGCCAGTACTTCTCAAATCTTAGCAAGTTTGCAAGTTTGCTAAATTTGCAAGACAGTCACCCAGAGAGTTTGTTATAATACAGACTCTAAGCCAGGGGTGGGCAAACTTTTTGACTCGAGGGCCACAATGGGTTCTTAAACTGGACTGGAGGGCCGGAACAAAAGCATGGATGGAGTGTTTGTGTGAACTAATATAAATTCAAAGTAAAGGAGCGGAGGGGAGAGCAAGAGAACTGGATAGAACAGCCGGATCCAGCCCGCGGGCCGTAGTTTGCCCACGGCTGCGCCATATCCAGAGATTCTGCCTCAGTCAATCTGTGTTGGACCTATAAATTTATACTTCTAACAAAAGCCTGTTAGCCCCAGTCATATTGATTGTGTCCTGAGGATGTCACTTTAGAGCACTAACATACACTAAACCTCTGCTTGATCATTTGGCCCAAATTACCTGGTAACATGTCGAAAGTAGGCACTATGTCAATGTCATTCATTGAAGGAAAAATAAAACCAGAATGTTGGTCACTTTTTGTTTCTAAAAGTGATATTATGCATATGTAAAATGAAAGAAGAATGGCTAAACTCACCAGTGGTTCTGGTAAAGGGCTTTCAAAGCTATAGCCCAGAAACCCTATATTAGGGAAAACGATGGCTCAGGTTATTTGAAGCAAAAGTACCTTAAAAAATAATCTTTCCCTTAAATGTGCAACTATTTATCTTCACCAAAGTCACAGTTCAACACTGATTTATAACTACTTTAAAGATTCCTTATATGGAAAAGAAATCCTCCTTATGGTGGGATGGAAACATTTTTTTTTTTTAACATTTAGGGAAATGTTCTTTTACATTTGTTGTTTTGTTGTTTTGTGTAACCTTTACATTGAGATAAATTCTCTATTTCAACTACTGATATAATTTCCATTGTCAGAAAATTAAGTAATAGAATGGTATTTAGATGCAGTTATCTACATTTAGATTATAGTTATCTAAAACCATTATTATTTTAAATTATGAAAATATAAATTATTTTAATAACACAGCAAATAAAGAACTCAAAATTGTTGATCTAATATTTCCTAAATGATTTCATTTATTTTTCTCAATCATAAAATATTTATTGAGTACATACTGTTAGCCCAGCAATCAGTTAGATAATCAGAAACATAAAAAAATGTAGAAGGCATTGATTCTACCTTCAGTTCATGCTCATGATATAGAATATAGATTCCCAAGGCATTATACTGTAGGTGTTTGTAAAAGAAAAGAAATGTGACCTAAAAACATACTAAAAAGAGCTGTAGAATTTATTAAAATATGTGTATGTATCTGTAGGTGAGAATGGGTGAGTGGATATAAATGTGGAGAGGAATTAGGGGACATTTGCCATTCAAACTAACGATCATATTATATATTCTGAAAATTCTGTTTATTTTAAACTTTCATAACTTACCTACAAAATTACAGTGTAACATCAGTTCTCAAACTTAATTTGTTCCAGAAGGCTTGTTGGAGAAGTGATTTGTTTGAAAACTGAATCACTTTTTCCCATTAGAAATAATTTAAATTGAATTAATCTGTTCCAGGCCCACACATGATTCTCTTTTTTAACCTTACTTATATACAGTACATGAATAATGTACTGTTTAATTTATAAACAAACACTTCTTATCTTAAATTTATCAAACCACCCCTTACTAGCCTTAATTAAACAAATCACTTTCAGCACTTTTTCCAGGGGTATCTTTTGGGAGGTCAGCATGTAGCAACTTCACTTTTTCATATATCATTCTCTGAAATGCTGTCACTGGCTCACTGCTTTTTCTTTATCCAAGTCGACAACAGTTTTTCTACCTCTTCAATTGCCTGTGATTATTGTTTATTTCACACCCTTAGCAACACTGTCACTCTTGTTGGCCTCTTTATGTTTTAAAATTATGCTAATTGTCCATTTTCCCAGCAACCAAAGCAAAACAAAACAAAACAAAACACACACAAACATATTCACAGCACAATTTTCTGAGATGTTAACAAGGTAAGGGTTAGCTGTAATCTGACTCATACAGGTGCATTCTCTCCTTGCTTCCTGGCCTGAGAGATGCTTTTTATCATACTGATGTAACAGCATGAAAGGATTGTCAGGTTGAAAACTGAACCTTTTTTCCTTGAACAACTTGGTCAAGAACCTAATTGTTCAAGATGGTAGACATTCAAGAACCGAGGTTTGACTGTATTATTATCCATTGAAATTAAGAGGATAGTAAAACAAGGTAATGAAAGAAAGTATCTATGAGAGGAATGGCATACTAAGGAACATGGGATAATTTGTGTGTGTGTATCTCAAATTTACCTATGACATTCACTTATGTGAAATATATCAAGAATAAATAAAATATAAACCTTCATATAAGTCATCCATGATTGATGCTGGTTGCTTCATGGAGAAAGTACCACCCAGTAGGTTAACTCTACCATTGATACCAGTATAACATTCTACATTTGACTCTTTTATTAATGTTTCCTATCATTATTTAAAGCAAAATGAATGCATTACTTAATAGAACCTTTTAGGTCTGCATTGTATATGTAGTAGCTATGGAACTGGCCTCACAGAACTTCAACTACAGGGAGCTGACATGACCAAGGCACAGAGTCTGACAGCTGTTACTGCATTTCTGCTGAGGCCATGCCTCCATGAGCTGTTCCCCGTCAGTCATTTGAGTATGGCAGGGAAACTAAGTCAGGTCTATTCCTAGGAGACACAGGAGGGGTGCCTCTTACTACTGACTTTGACTCCTGGCTGCCCTGACAGTCTTGTTGAATCTTTCTTAGACTGTAGCAGGCTGGAGCATTGTCCCTCAAGTCTTCCCTCCTTCCCTCCTGACCAGACTCACATCACGGTCCGAAGCTCTTTCAGTGTTTCCTGGCTCCCTCCCTATTTTCTCTCACTGGCACACCTCCAGTAAGCTCCTTACAAGTAATCCCATTTTGGCATCTGCTTCTTAGTGGACCCTGCCTAACTGTATTGGTTCACGTGATGATAGAGGCTGAAAAGTCCCATGATCTGCTGTCTGTAAGCTGGAGACTCAGGCGTGTTGATGCTATAGTTCTAGTCTGAGTCCAAAGGTCTGAAAACCAAGTGAGCTGATGGCATTAAGTTCCAGGCTGAGGGAAGGAGAAGACTGATGTCCCAGTTCAAGCAATCAGGGAGGGAGGGCAAATTCTGCCTCTGCCTTTTTTTTCTATTCAGGCCCTCAGCCAATGAGATGATGCCCATTCATACTGGGGAGGAATATATTTTTTATTTAGTCCACTGATTCATGTGCTTATGTCTTCTAGAACTCACAGACACACTCAGAAAAAATGTTTTAACCAAATATGTGGGCACCCCTCAATCTAGTCAAGGAGATGCATAAAACTAACTAGCACACTAATGCAGTGTAGCAGGGACTGTACAGCAATGTGCTAAAGAGGCACACAAACAAATCTGAGTTCATGAGTTAGGACCTGTAATATTGTTCTTCGACTACAGTGTCAATCATGAAGTCTGAAAGGGGCTCCCCCACTGCTGGAAACTGTCCAGCTCAAGGACCCTTCTCTGTGAAGCTTTCCTGAAATTTTTATTTAATCAATGTGTGCCTCTTCCCTTTGAACTTCTTGGTAAGATTGTATACTAGCATGGAAAAGTACCTTAGTGTTCACAGTGCAATCTTGATTCTAGAATGCTTTCCTTTAGCCTTTTCATTCATTTAACCAACATTTATTGCAAATTGATTTTATGTCAGGTATGACCCTCGACACTGGAGCACATGTGCTGTGTTGCGCATGAAGATTTATTACAAGAGAGGCACAATTTTTCCTCCTATAATATTGTCTGCAGTTGCATTAAGGTAGTTTCTGGGTTGTTGTTTTTTTGTAATGGAGAAGCAAATTAAGTACCACAAAAAACTAAAGTAAGAACTCTGGCCAGTGTGGCTCAATTGGTTGGAACTTTGTCTCATACAGCAAAAGCTGGCAGGTTCAATTCCTAGTCAGGACACGTACCTAGGTTGCAGGTTCCATACCCAGTTAGGGTGTGTGTGGGAGGCAACCAGTCAATGTTTCTCTCTCTCTCTTTCTCCCCTTTCTCTCTCTAAAATCAATAAGCAAAACAAACACACAAAAAAACTAAAATATACTATGAAATTTCCATGCTGTTATATATTAAACAATGAGAAAGTCTGTCCATTTCTCGATATATATGATTATTTTTCTGGAGGCAGGGAGTGTTTCATAAAGCCTATTAAGGTTCAAATTACTTTTATCACTTTATTTTATAAGTATGTGTTTATTATGAAAAACTACAAAATGTAGTCAAGGTAACTACATATAGGGAAACATCTCTATAACTCTAGTTTCCAGAAATAATCACTATTAACCTTATAGGTATATCCTTCTAGCTGTTTTACCACAACACACACACACATTCAGCTATATTACCATCATTAATTTTTCCATACAGTTGTTGAACATTTATTCATTCATCTATCAGGTTCCCACCATCCTGAAACTTGAGTTTCTATATAGTGTAGTGTCTCTGGAGTAACATCACTTAGGTGACATCTGTCTGTCTTGCACTACCATTATCACTGGACATGCCACACTATACAGATGAGTCTGGTTTCATGTCTTTAAAATAGGGCACCCAGCCAGTGTTGTTCAGTGGTTGAGCATTGACCCATGAACCAAGGAGTCACCGGTTTGGTTCCTGGTCAGGGCACATGCCTATGTTACAGTCTTGATCTCCAATAGGGGGCGTGCAGGAGGCAGCCAGTCAAAGTTTGTCTCATTGATGTTTCTATTTCCCTTTCCTTCTCCCTTCCTCTCTCTCTAAAATCAATAAAAACATTTAAAAAATGAACTAAAATAGGTTTGTAACTGTAACTACCACACAGGTCCTAGTGAATATACAACTAGCTCTTATTCTGCAGTGTCCAGTCTATAGGAACTGCCTAGCCATTGCTGTTATTGCTACACCACTAGTTGCCCCTTCCTGATGTTGCTTAGAGATCACTAACTACAGTAAAATTTATCAGTCCTCAGTGCTCTTTACCCTGGATTATGCTGCAAACTGCCCTGTGACTATAACCAGGGCGTATATTTGTATTCACAGGACATCGTTCTCTCCACAGCAGGTCACGTCTATGCTGATCAGCAACCACAGAGCCCTTTTGTTTACCTGAGTTGTGGCATCTTGGAGCAAGACTGCAGAACTTCTTTCTGTGCCCAACCCCCACCCCAGTGCCTTCTCACATGAATTTTAGTGTTCCAGCTGCCTTTTTTTCTTCAGATCATCCCAAACATATCATCTAAATTAGGTGGAATTTTTCCAGGCACTAACAAATCACCAGAAACGTAATTTTGTTGCTATTGATTACTATAGTCAGGTTTATAAAATGCATGGCTTTAAAATTTTTTATTTTGAAATAATTACAGATTCACAGGAAGTTGCAAACATAGTACATAGATTCTCTTCAACCCTCCACCCAGCATCCTGCAAAGGTGATACTTCACATGCTGTAGTGCAATAGCAAAAAACTTGGCATTGGAACAATACTGTTAACTGGAGTAGACTACAGACCATGTTTGGTTTTCACATGTATTCATGTGCATGTGTGTGGTTCTAACCAATCTGATCACATGTTTGGGTTTGTATAACCACCACAAGCAAGATACAGAACTGTTCCATACTAAAAGTAACTCCTTGCTACCTCTTATAGTTTCACCCATTCTCCCACCCAAGTTCCTTTCCCTAGCCACCATTCTATTCTTCCATCTCAGCAGTTTTGTCCTTTTAAGAATGTTAAATGCAAGCACGCAGTATGTAACCTTTGAAATGCAACTTCTCCCCCTCCCCAGAAATCAGACTCTTTCAAACCAAACTCTTTTCTGTTGACTATATATTATGAACATCTTTCCATTAAACTTGTTTACCATCTATTTTCATTTTTAATAGGAAAATAAAACAAACTTAAAACAGTGCAAGACAAGATGTTAAAACTTTGAAAGAAAACTAAAATTGCCAATAGGTGGTCAAAGATAATGAAGATACTTGGTTTTCAGCCTTCACTTAACACCAAGAAAACTATTTTAACTTAACCTGAAAGTAAAGGTAATACTTGTTCCTAGTTATCTCTGACTGCTCCATATGAGACACCAGGGAAAAGCAAATAGAAGAACTACGAATGCTCTTTGTGGTTACACAAAATTCTCATAAGCTTTTTAACATAGAAGGTTGGAAGTCATTTTGTCTACATTGGAAAATAAATCCTTAATTTTAGTGAAATTATAAAACTTCATGATGAAATTGAAAAAAATGTTTTCATTTAAGTTGCTGCATTTTATCAAGCAGTTTTCAGCAAAGACTTTCTCTTCAAAGCCATTATTAATATTGCATATATTTCTAACATTGTTAAATATTCAGTAAGTCATTGATATAAATTCAAGTAATTCAAATGTCAAGCTGAGTTCTCAGTAGTGATTTACATTGGCAAGAGTTTTATGAGAGTGCATTATTAGTTTGCTGACTGCCTTAATATATAAAGGTTATAAAAGAATTTTATCTAACAGTTGTGAATTTCAGCACACCACCAGATAAATATAAATTCCCAAAAGAATGCATGTGGCTTTAAAACCTCTGCAAAAAATGGTCAGGGTGATTCAGCTTTTCAAATTAGAGACACCCCTTTTTCTCATTATATGGTGCATATAATCTTCTGACATTCTGAATGAAAACTTACTTTTTTGGTAGTGTGATATAAACTTGAAATTCACATTGTCTTATCAGCATTGCCCTTCCCATCTGTATCTCTGATATCTCCATCAACACCCTGAGTTTAACAAAATGTGTACTTTGGGCACTTCAATTTATAGAACCTTTCATGTATATTTTAAACTGTCAAGTTAAAAGAACTTGTCAATGTAGGTATTATTATAATGCAGATGGCATGGCAAGAGTCACAGAGGATGATTAAATTTGGGTGTTTCACTGTCTGTCTAAGATTTCATTTTTTTAATTTGCATGTTGAAGCACTACTTTATTAGTTTTCCCAGAATCAATCAGTTGAGTGTCAGGTATAAAAAAAACTGATTTATAAAATAAATGTATATTATGTGTTTTATATGGCACACTTGCCTGGTGACAGGTAAAAGTTGTCTTCTCAGAAGATGAAGTTATAGAGAAGGTTGTTTGTTAAACAAGGAATTAAAGTGATTTAGATGTTTCTTAAGACTCTGGTTTTTAAACTTTTGTTTGAGAACTTGGGAACTAGAAAGGTAACAGGTTCCTTGCTCCTATACCAGGGATTCTGATTTAGGAGGTCTGGCCTTCAAGATCTATTAAAAAGTATATCAAGATTATTCTTATGCTATTATGCAGAGAAATGCTGCTGAAAGTGATATGTCCATCAATCTGTTGTAGTTTGCTGGTTGAGTTAAAGGGCATTTTTACACAGTACAATTCATATTAGTCAAAGCAGCCTTTTCCAGGACTGTGTTGAAAACATTTTCCTTCCTTTCCCCCTTCCATCTTCATTCTATTTCTAATAATTATCTCTGTGCACTTTGACATAAAATTTTTACCTTGAATAACATAAGCATGTGCTTAAAGATACTTGTATGAAAATATTCGTTGAACTGATTCTTCTAATAAAAAATAAATGGAAAATTTGTAACTATTCTTAAATAAAGCATTAGTTAAGTGAATAATATAACATCTATACAGTAAAATAATTAAAATTATTTTATATACTATGGTTTATTATAGATATTTATAATATATGACCTATGAAACTTAATCACTAGGCAGAGTATATTTATATAACTAGAGGCCCGGTGCACGAAATTCGTGCACAGGTGGGGTGCCTCTGCCTGGCTGGTGATTGGGGCCGATCAGGGCCATCTCGCCCAGTCCTGATCGGGGCCGATCGGGGCGGGTGGCTGGGAAGGGACCGTGAGAGAGACTGCGGGAGGGCTCCATAGCATGTCCAGCCATGTCTCATTCAGTCCTGATTGTCTGGACCCCAGCAGCAAGCTAACCTACTGGTTGGAGCACCTGCCCCCTGGTGGTCAGTGTATGTCATAGCAAGCAGTTGAGCAGCCTTAGCATATATATCCTTAGCATATTGCACTTTTATTGGTTGAACGGATGACCAGATGACCAGACACTTAGGCTTTTATTATATAGGATATGCGCTATTAAAATATACACTGTGCCGAAACTGGTTTGGCTCAATGGATAGAGCATCGGCCTGCGGACTGAAGGGTCCCGGGTTCAATTCCGGTCAAGGGCATGTACCTTGGTTGTGGGCACATCCCCAGTGGGAGGTGTGCAGGAGGCAGCTGATCGATGTTTCTCTCTCATCGATGTTTCTAGCTCTCTATCCCTCTCCCTTCCTCTCTGTAAAATATCAATAAAATATATAAAAAAATAAAAAAATAAAATAAAATAAAAATAAAATAAAATATACACTGAGTGGCCAGATTATTATGCATTCAGAGATCATAATAATCTGGCCACTCAGTATATATATATATATATATTAGAGGCCCGGTGCATGAATTCGTGCAAGGGTGGGGTCTGGCCAGCCTGGCCAGGGGGAGGGTACATGGGTGGTTGGCTGGCCTGCCTGCTGGTCAAACTCCTGGTCAAGGGGACAATTTGCATATTAGCCTTTTATTATATAGGATATTCACTGAGTGGCCAGATTATTATGTGTTCAGAGATCATAATAATCTGGCCACTCAGTGTATAAATAGTATATATTTTAGATCAGTTAGTTGAAAATGTGAATATTTTAATGTTTTTCCTCTTTTGTTTATATTTTCTATTTTTTCTGCCATGAAGTAATGTTTTGGAAACAAAATATTATTGCAAATTACATTTAATGTAGTGAACTTAGCACAATGCCTAGATGTTCACATTTTCATGGTTTATTTTCTCTTTACTTTTTATTGTTTTTTCTATGTTTTGGCCCCAGTATTAAGGCTTACACCCAGTTGGGTCTTGGCCTATTTTTGACAGTCTTTCTCTTTATATACACATGAAGAGTATCAACTGCTTCCTTTATTATAATCTCAAAGCAGTGCTTATAGGCCTATAATTGCATTTCTAATGTAGTATTGCAATTATTTCTTTTTTTAAAATATATTTTTTATGAATTTCAAAGAGGAAGGGAGAGGAAGAGAGAGATAGAAACTTCAATGATGAGAGAGAATTATTGAATGACTGATTCCCGCATTCCCTCCTTCCCCACTGGGGATCTAGCCAGCAACCCAGTCATGTGCCCTGACTGGGAATTGAAGCATGACCTCCTGGTTCATGGATCAGTGCTCAACCACTGAGTCCCACCAGTCAGGTTGCAATGATTTATTTCTTTACACATTTCTCTCCTACTGCGGAACTTAAATCCAGCTGATGGCATTCAATGTCTCACTGATTTTTGTTCATTTCAGGGTACCTACTATATATTTCTTCAAAGACTGTCATCTGAATAAATGGCCTCCTCCATGTATCAGGTGCCAATAAGAATATGATTAATGAAGTGGTAATTTTTATATATAGATTAGAGGCCCGGTGCATGAAAATTCATGCCCTGGGGGAGGGGGGGTCCCTTAGCCCAGCCTGTCCCCTCTTATAGTCTGGGAGCACTCAGGGGCGGGAGGTTACCTGGCAATCAGGGGAAGGCGACGCCCCCATCACACCTCTGCTGCTGCCACTGCTGGTAGCGCAAGCCTTGGCCGGCCCTGATTACCTGAGCCTCAGGTGGCCCTGGGCAGCTGGGCAGCTGCCATCCGAGGCTTGCCTGCACCTCGGGCAGGCCCTGGGAGGCTGGGGGGCTGAGGGGACTGGGGAACTCTGGAGGCAGGTGCATGGAGCGGCTGGACCCACCTGAGGGTGGGCCCAGCCATCCTGTGTGCCTGCCACCCCAGCGGGGCTGAGGGGACTGGGCGCTGCCATCTTGTGGCTGTGGGTGCCGCCATATTTGAGGGCATGGCAGTCAATTAGCATATTACCTCCTTATTGGCTGTGGGTGCCTCCATCTTTGTGAGGGTGTGACAGTCAATTAGCATATTCCCTCTTTATTAGATAAGATTAAGATTATTTTAGGTTATTTGATTTTGAAGGTTGCATACATTCTATTTCCATTTTAAAATTACCATATAATTAATTCACTGAAAAATAGTCCTGAGAATCTAAAACAAGATGGTTTATATAGTAACTTATTTTTTCTAGGCTGATTCTTAGAAAACATATATAAACATATTTTAAAATTTATGACTAATCTTGACCTTTCAATTTGGAGCAGTCAGCAAATTTATGAAACTGTGTATTAGTCATGTTAGTGAAACTGTATGTATAACATCATTAATACATATTTGAATAGGACTTTCAATTTAATGTATCCATTTTATAACAAAAATGAGTTGAACAATTACATAATAAAAATTAAATAGCTCAAAGGACATTTAAAATATTGATAAGAACAGACAATAGAGTGGTGAAGGCCTGGGAGGGATGGGTACAGGGAAGAGGGAGTTAATAGGGGAGCAAAAAAACAAAACAAACAAACAAAAACAAAACAAAACAAACAAACAAAAAAAACACCAAAGGGGCCATCTGTAACACTTTTAATAATAAAGATTAATTTAAAAAATATTGATAAAGACCAAAACCAATAAATATTTTGTGTTAGGTAGACTTCATAATGTGTACTTTGCTAAGTAGAGTACAAATATTATTGATTTTGATCTTTACCACTAGTGGAATATAAAATATTGATGAGGATATCAAAAAGATGAATTCTAAAACAACAATAAATAAATAATCCAGTATGTGTGACTTTAATAAAAAACATTTTTATAATGTTTATCAGCTAAGGATAAAATTAATAAAAAGATTATGGAGTCAATTGCCTGGTAGTTTGTCAGGAAAGATTATCTGACATTTAACTCCCAGAGGAATGTCTCTTTTGAGGTGAAAGAATATATGAGGTCTGTTAACTGAATAGCACAGCAGCATATTATTTACTAGTTCCCCAAATAAATATAAGTCAAAACTGGGATAATCTCTGTGTGCCTGAAAATCCTCTTAGAGATTGTGGTTTCAGTTGAGATACCCATTCCATAGCGTCAGCCTCCATGTTTTATTCTGCTCCCTCAAAATACACCATGCTTTATTACTTCTAACTACCACTTTGAAAGATAATATGGCCTTTTGTACTCTTTTCCCATAAATAACAATAATTGAGGCAATGTGGAGTAATTAGGGTACTTATATTGACAGCTGAATTTAATGTTCTATTGTCTTCTTAGATGTATATGTTAGCTATTGATGTACATGTAATTTTCTGGAATAGCCTTATTGTCATCATGCATGAGTATCACCTAAAGTTAAATGGCAAGTTACAATTTACCAGAAAATACTATTAAAGAATGTAATCAATCATGGGAATGGAAACAATGATTACTGAGGTGTAGATTTGCTAATAAGAATGGGCAAGTAATATAGACCATAGCTTAATCTCCTTAACTGTCATAAAATGTACGAGAAGATGAGAACTATGTGTTGGATGAGAATGAGATTTTCTTCAAAGACATAATTATAAAGAGAGATAAATGTGAGGTCTTGGAAAAAATATTTAAAACAACAAAAATATGTATAGCAGAGAAACTCCATGTTATAAAACCATGTCAGTTGTTTGATAAAGATCCAAATGAAATCTAAAAACTTCTCTTAAAACATCCATAACTCGCCCTGACCGGTTTGGCTCAGTGGGTAGAGCGTTGGCCTGTGGACTGAAGGGTCCCAGGTTCGATTCCAGTCAAGGGCATGTACCTTGGTTGCGGGAACATCCCTAGTAGGAGGTGTGCAAGAGGCAGCTGATTTATGTTCCTCTCCCATCAATGTTTCTAACTCTCTATCCCTCTCCCTTCCTCTCTGTAAAAAATCAATAAAATGTATTTATAAAACAAACAAAACATCCATAACTCCCCTACCCATGACTGATCCATACATGTGGCCCACTACAGAATGAAACTCTTCTTTCTTTGTGAATAATAATTTTTGGATAATCTCAAAACCACATCATGAACAATGATGCACCGGTGCAGAGATGCATGGCCTGTTTTGGCCAGAACTGACTTCCTTGTCTGTTTTGAACATTTCAAAAAATTTTAAATGGAACTGCTATTTTACTTAGCAATCCTACTTCTAGGAATATCTCCGAAACACAATCAGAAAGAATATATGCACCCCTATGTTCATGGCAGCATTATTTACAATAGTGAAGATCTGGAAAACAGCCAGAATGCCCAACAGTAGATGAATAGATAAAACAGCTGTGATACATTTACACAGTGGAATACTATGCAGCAATAAAAAGATCTCTTACCCATTTGAGACAACATGGAGGGACCTGGAAAGCATTATATTAAGTGAAAGAAGCCAGTCAGAGAAAGGTAAATATCACATGATCTCACTGATATGTGGAATCTAATGACCAAAATAAACTGACAAACAAAACAGATCCAGAGACATGGAAGCATGCAACAGACTGATGATTCTCAGAGGGAAGTGGTGGTGGGGTGATGGGGGAGGAGGGGAGAGATTAAACAAAGAACTTATATGCATATACTAGTATGCGAAACTCATGGACACAGACAGCAGTGTGGTGAAGGCTTGGGGTGGGGGGAGTAGGGAGAAGGAGGTCAAGGGGGGGAGAAAGGGGACATCTGTAATACTTTCAACAACAAAGATAAATTTTAAAAAGTCAAAAGGTGGAGTGTTGGGATAAACTTGGAAAAAAGTGGTTGCAGCAACGAATCAAAGGCCACAGATTATGTGTAAACATTATAGAAAGGCTCAGTTATGAATATTAGTAAAATGTATGGTTCCACCCTACCTATTTGGCTCAGAGGTGAGAGCTTTGGCCAGTGGACTGAAGGGTCTTGAGTTTGGTTCTGGTCAAAGGCACATATCTTGGCTGCAGGCTCGATCCCCAGCCCTTCTGGGGCACATGCGGGAGGCAACCAATCCATGTGTCTCTCTCACATCGATGTTTTTCTCTGTCCCCAACCCTCCCTTTAAAAATCAATGGGAAAAATATCCTCAGGTGAGGATCAACAAGAAGAAGTATGGTTCCTTTTGAACATGAACTATATGTGTATATGGGAGTATATTTTGAAGACTACTGTGTATAAAAACGAATAAATATAGGCTATGCCTACTTTGGATATTTTCAAATAAGTTATTTATGAAATTGAGGAATGCACTATGATTTTATGTCCTAGAAAGCAACATATGATACTTATTGTCTTAAAGAACGTTCAGTCTTTACAAAATATTTTTAACATTTAAATGATCAATATATATTTACTAAATAGAGTATGGGCTGTAGTAGACAAAGCTAATAGTAAGAGGTAGAAAAATATCAGATTTGAAAGCAAAACTTGATTCAGTTCTTACCTATCACAAGGTTAAACCACCTTATGCTTTTCTTAAATTCTACTTAAAGGATAGACATTCTACAGATTAGGTAATATTGGTAAAGTTCAGCTGAATTCTAATAGTGAATAGAAATGTAATAGTGGTGTGATGATATTATCTATAGCATATTTATTATTCTCAAATTGATTTATTTTCTATTTTAGGAAATAGCTCATATCTTTTGGGAAAAAGCTCATATCTCTTCTTTTCAAAGATCTGTTTGTTTTGAAGTTTTCATTAATAGGCCAATTAGTTCGGATAATTGATTCCAAAGTTAAAAATTTGAGCCAATTATGCACCCAAATTGACCTTTCTAGTATAATACTATTTCAATTGCTATACCCAGCTTATGTTTAATTATACTATCTGACTATGTTCAGTTATTGCTTCTGAATAATGTTTAATGAGAACCATATTTAATTGCTGTTTCTGATTAATGTAATTACTCTTAAGTGATCTCTGTCATTATGAACTAAGCAACTTAAGTTCTATGGGTCTGTTCTCATCCTCATTCTCCAGGCACATCTTGCTTCTTGGGTCTTTTTTTTGTGTAGAGTTTGCCTGCCCCTGGCATTCTCTTAGCTCCCTTAATGCTCAAAGCTACTTCCTGCTTTAGGGCCTTCACACTTGCTCATCTTCCTTCCTTCTGATCTTTAGATCTTTTGATCTCAGCTCATGACTCTATCGGAAGAACAATGTGCTTTCTGGTTTTCCAGAAAACTTCCTTCCATCCACTCACTTTTAATATTAGCATGTCATTATGCAATTTTGCTTTATACCAGGTACTGCAATGGTTTTTATTCATAATCTGTGTTTATTTAATTTTATGTCACAAGCTCTACAATTCACCATTGTATGCTCCATAGTATTTGTTAAAAAATTAGAATGAATGAATGACTCAGTGAACCACAAAAGTGAAATGATAGGCTTTTTAAAAATATCCTCACCTGAGGACATGTTTTCATTGACTTTAGAGAGAGAGGAAGGGAGAAGGAGAGACTGAGAGAAATATCAATGTGAGAGCCTCCCATATGAGCTCCACTGGGGATGGAACCTACATCCTAGGTATGTGCCCTGACTGGAATTGAACCCAAGGCCTTTTCATGTACAGGACAACCCTCCAACCAACTAAGCCTGACCTGCTAGGGCAGTGGTCGGCAAACTCATTAGTCAACAAAGCCAAATATCAACAGTACAACGATTGAAATTTCTTTTGAGAGCCGAAAACTGACTTCTGCACAGGGGCCACGAAGTTTCAATTGCACTGTACGTGCACGCCCACACATGGTATTTTGTGGAAGAGCCACACTCAAGGGGCCAAAGAGCCGCATGTGGCTCGTGAGCCACAGTTTGCCGACCACTGTGCTAGGGCGATAGGTTTTTAATTACCAATACTTTATATGGGTTTATAAAGCCATTACATGAGCATAGTGATTAAAAATACAAATGCTTATAAAAACCAGAAGGTAAAAAAAAAATTGTAGAGAGCACCTGGGAAGGCACATGGGCACTTCTTTAATTACTGTCAGCTGAATCCAGTGGCGTTGGCAAAGCCATGTCCTGGAAACATGCTTTGCCAAAAGGCAGGAGTGTTGTCAGCTTGACCTTCAGCCCAGGTGCCAGGGGATGGGATTTGTTATTTAAATCCAGCCAAGTACCAGGAATGAATACGACTCGGGCCCACCCAAGAATGCACATAATCTCCTTTGTCTTGACTTTTAGTAAAACTTCCTGATTTTTGCTGTATAAAATAAACACGCTGTATTGGCTCGGGGTCACTGTCCCTGTCCCTGTCAGAGGACAGTGGTCCCACCCAGCCCCAGCTTTTTCCTTCTATCTCTGTGTCTGTCTCCTTGATTTTCTTAATCCACAGCCGCCCCTACTCAGGAAACGGACCACTCTCTAGCCACGATGGACGCGGAGAAGAGAGAAATATTTAAAAAAATGAGTAAAGTTATATGGTGTAATATACTTTACACCATAATATCCAATACAGAGGCTGGAGAGGACTTTCAGGACAGTTATGAAGTGGGTAACCCATGCCATTGGCATTCAGAGTCACTTTTAACTTTCTAAATGGCAATAAGTAATAAGTTAAGCTCCTGGGTCCAGTATGTTAGCTAGTTCTCAGAGCTGGGAGCACTGGCAGCCTTAAAACACTAATGTTAGGCAGATGGTGCTTATGTTCACATACCATAGTTCTGCTTAGATGTCACCAAGCCAAAGACCCAAATGTGCCTATGAATATTCAAGAATATGCATTCAGTTATGCTCTATGATGTATGTATCATTCATTTATACAGTGTTAATTTGCAGTGTGTATTAAAACAGAGCAAGTGTAAGAGTAGTCTTTTTCAAGGAATCTCAATAAAGATGTATACTTAAATCCAAAATAAACTTGGATCTAGCATTTATGAAAGAGTTATATAAGACTTGAGGAAGCAGGCCCCACTGTGGCATCCAATGATACCCAAGTCTGGTACTCACTCTTGTGTAATGCCCTCCCCTTGGGTGTAGGCTGGACTTACTGACTTAGTTATTTACAAAAATATATGGCAGAAAGGATGGTATGTCATTTCTGAGATTTGGTTTAAAGACTATGGTTTTGATCTTGGGTGTTCTCTTCCCTCTCATATCACTCACTTTGGGGGAAGGCAGTGGGTGTGGAAATAGATGAAGACCCAGTGAGAACAAAGGCTATTTATTTAGAGCTTGTTATAGTGAGAGAGTCAATCACTGTCCTTTGAATTTGGCAGGTGCAAAGACAGGCCGAGGAGTGGGAGAGCTTGATAGAAGGAGAATAGGGAAGGCTTCAGGTATGCCCTTATTGGAGGCTGTTGACATGGGGTAGCTGAAGATGAACTAAGTAGAAGTGAGATATCTTATGTCATTGGTTAGAGAAGCATATTTAGCTTTCTCTGCTTGGTTCTAAATTGGAAGTAGGGGGCAAATATTAGGGAAGCTGACATTTTGGCCATTTTGGGCCAATTGCTACAGAGACTGGCTTGACTTCCTGGACAGTTTGCTGCAGGTTGTGGGTCAGAGTTTTATTTTTATATATGTATGGTCTGGCTGTTGCTCATTTGTATATTCCATCTTTTGTGAGGCAGCCCAATGGAGAGACTCACATAAGTGAGCTTGGAAGCAGATCTTTTGAGACCTCCAATAGTTAAATGACTGCGTTTGGAAGCAGACCTTTACGCATTGGAACTTTGAGATAACCACAACCCTGGAGACCTCTAGCTTGCAGCTTTGTGGAAGAGCCTCAGCTAAAACTACTTAGCTAAGAAGCTGTCTGATTCCTGACCAACAGAAACTGTGCCATAATACATGTTTGTTGTTTTCAGCCACTAAATTATGGGGTATTTTATTAACTAATACATATAGGGAGGGAATGTGTTTTTGTCAATCAGATCACTAAGAATTTTGGATCAGGAACTTTAGGTAGTTTTATCTGGGAGGTATAAACAACTACAATATTTCTCAGAAGGCACTTTTTGTAAGAAATATAAAACCGAGTCAGAAGGTATGAAGTCACTATTACTTCTTAAATCTCCTCAACCTCTTTAAATGTCTATTTTATTTGATAATTAGAGGCCCGGTGCACAAGTTCATGCATGGGTTGGGTCCCTCTGGGTGGCCTGCAGGGATCAGGCTGAAACCTGCACTCCAAGGCCACCTGCCACTCCCACTCATCCTGGCCCCACTGTGCTTGCCCAGGGCTCGTGCCCAATCAGTCCCGATCGAGAGAGGCTCATGCTGCCGCAGCAGCACTCACCAGCCATGAGCCCTGAGTCTGGCGCCCTCCCAAGGGGAGTGGCCTGCGGGATCAGGCTGAAACCGGCTCTCTAACATCCCCCGAGGGGTCCTGGATTGCGAGAAGGTGCAGGCCAGGCTGAGGGACCCCATCGGTGTACGATCGGGCCGGGGAGGGACCACGGGAAGGCTCCAGGGCATGTCAGGCCCATCTCGCTCAGTTCCCATCGGCAGGACCCCAGCAGCAAGCTAATCTACTGGTCAGAGCATCTGTCCGTTGGTGGTCAGTGCACATCATAGCGAGTGGTTGAGCAGCCTTAGCATATCATTAGCATATTATGCTTTGATTGGTTGTTCGGTTGTTCTGCCATTAAGTCTATTTGCATATTACCCTTTTATTATATAGGATAATATCATCTATATAGCTCAGTAACCAAAAATAAATTTGAGTCATCTTTGATTCTTTAACAAAATATTTTGGTCTCTACTATGCATTGGTCTGTAGCCTAGAATACAGCAAAATTACTTGTCCTTGTGGAGCTAATATTCCAGTGAGAAAAAATAAAATAAACCATAAACATAGTTCTTGTGTGGGGAGTAGGGGAAAATTATGTATCATCACATAGTATGGGATAAAGAATAGGTTTTGTTGAGACACATTATAAGCCAAGGGTCACCAAGAGAAGTATGAGTCCTCAAAATCTTCCATAGTCTGGCAGGCACTACTGCTGGACATAAAATGGCTCTGTAGTTCCAGTGAAGGGATGTCATCCCACATCGCTCTTCCTTCTGTGAGAGCACGTGAACAGCTTTGTTTGTTGTTGGAGAGACCACTTGAGCACCCACATCATCTGGTTAGGAGTGTAAAGTTGTTGTCTAGGAAAGCCAGCTACCCGGCAGGTGGAAGCCTTGGGACGTTTCAGGCCCTACTGTTAGGAGAAGAATCCATGGAGCCTATGGCTTCCCATGGAGTTGAATTCAGGTGCAGCCTTTCCATTTGGGATTAGGGAGCTTCCTAACCCTTTGTCACAGAGTTCTTGGAATCACTTCCTGAAAATTTTTCTTATTGCAGTGTCATGATAAATAAGTTGTTTGTGCAATACATTATGTGATGCATGCTATCTTTAATAAAACACGGTGTGTAGAGTTAGAGAGTCCTGGATGGAGGGTAGGTTGTTATTTTAAATAGATCTGCTGAAGAAGACCTCTTTGGTAAACTGGCCTTTGTACATAGATTTGAAAGAGGAGTTAGCCCTGAGGACATCTGGGGAAGAGACTTTCTGGTAGAGAAAATTAGCAAGGGATAGGCTGTCAGTAAAGAATGTACTTCATGTATTTGGATAATGGTAAGGAGGCAGGCATAGTTGGGGTAGAATGAGAGAAAGGGAGAGTAGTAAGAGAAAAAGTGAGAAAAGTAATGAGGGGTCAGATCATACAAGGGACTTTTTATGAACCTTGTTTTTACTTTGAAGTGGGTAGCAATCAGGAGCTTGTCAGCAATAAATTGACATAGACCTGTGTTTTACAATTTCACTGTGCTGTTATTTGAGTCTAGTCTTGGCTTTTCTGGAATTCAGGATAGAAGTCTAGACTGGAGATATGCAGTTGGGAGTCATTAGCTCACGTATAGTATTTAAAGCTATGAGACTGGATGAGATCAACAAAAAGTGAGTCTAGATAGAAAAAAAAAGAAAAAAGAAGAAAAGAGAGAACTGAGGCCTGAGCCCTGGGAACTCTGAGATTAGAACAATGGAAAAAGAGGGGAAATAGCAAAGGAGCCCAAGAAGGAATGGCCAGTGAGGCAGAAGGAAAACCAAGAAAGTATAGTGTACTAGAAATTAGGTAGAGAAAATGCAGGGGAGGGAATGAGCAGCCAACAAATGCTGCTGATATGTCACCTATGATGGGGACTGAAATCCAGTGGATTTGGCAACCAAATGGAGGTCACCAGTGAAGTTTACAGGATTCATTTTGGTAGAATAGCGGAGGCAAAAGCCCGATTGAAGTGTTTTACAGAGAAATGGAAGAGAGAATTGTGGAGCATAACGTATAAATCTTAGTTAATTTTGATACAAAGGGTTGCAGAAAATTGAGCAGTAGTTAGCAACAAAATTAGGGGTATGAAAATAATTTTTTAAAAGATCTAAGTAATAAATCTATCTCAGTCCCTGAAGGCAATTGGAAATCAAGTCTTGTTCCTGATTCTATCTTTATCTTTTCAAGTTATTTTCCTCCATGTCTGGTGTAGTTATCCTGGGGATTTTCATGTTGATCTATGTAATCTCTCACCTGGCCTATGACCTAGTATCTCATGATCATTATTACTAGCTTACCATCCCACTACCACCACAGCACCTTCCTGCTTCATTACCCCTGCTAGGACTCCTTTTCCAGCACATACCACTTGTGATGTCATTAGTTCAGCTTTTTCAACCTTTTTTATCTCATGGCACACATAAACTAATTACTAAAATTCTGCAGCACACCAAAAAATATGCTATATTTTTTGCCAATCTGACAAAAATAGGTAAATAGGTATAATTTTGATTCATTCACACTGGACAACTACTGTTGTGTTGGCTGTTGTCATTTTATAATTTGACAACCTAAGGAAAAAGAGGTCGATGCCCCTGACTAAAGAGTCAAGTACTGCATGCTTTTTAAAAATTCTTTCAGCACACTGGTTGAAAATCACTGCTCTAGCTAGTTTACGTCTTTAAATGACTTTCCCAGTACCTACTGGCTATTGCCTCCCAAGCAGGCTGGAACGTGAGAGGAAACTAGAATGAGATTGTGCAGTAGGGTTAGCCTGTAAGGTGTTGTAAGATTTACAATGTCTAAGTCACACAGAGCAATGCTCCTGATCAGGATAGAAAGAGGCCTGATTTTAGGGAAGAAGATGAAAGCACTTGACTTATTCTTCCTAGTGTAGGCCACCTAGATATACAGTGTTGGATTTAGGACCTCAGATCATTTAAAGACCCATATTTGGAAGAACATAAGATTCCTGAAATTCTGCCAGGTTTTCATATGCAAAGGGTTTTTAGGCCACACATTAGTTGACATGTGTTGTCTCATTCCATTATTGTACCAATATATACTCATCTACCTATATTTTTCTCTACAAATATATGTGTATATTGTGTTTACTTTTACAGCATTTTTTTCTTTCTCCTGATTTTATTTTGTTTTAAATAATAGGAAGTAATTGAAGTTATTGATACCAGGATATTGCTGCAGCAATAACATTGTGAACCGTGACTGATTCCAGATATATTTTTGTGCACTTACTATGAACCAGGAACTGATTGTTTAATCATGGTAATTTGATGAAAAGATACTTAAATACCTTATTTATTTTTTATGGAATCTTATATCTTGTGATCAGATGACTAAATGCAATAAAAATACACTGTACAGAACAGTGTTTCATACTACAGTATAACTCTATGGCTTTTTATAATATTTGGTGACATTTTATAAAATTGGAGCATGCATCAGGCAGGTTAATCGTACTCAGAAAGATCAGGTGTTCCTAAACATATGCTGATTGCTTAGCTCCTGTTTCAGCCAGAGCTGAAGCTTCCTGTGAAATCATGTGATTCACCTCTGTGAAGGGTCTTTGCCTGCATGATTATTCTATTTGAAGCATTTATCCCCAGGGAGTGGATGTGGCCCTTGTAGTGGGTGCTCCACACATCACCTCCATGACTATCTATTTGAGAAGTGGTTTTGTTTTTCTGTATTGAGTTATATATTTAGGGTGCTTACCACTCTCAGAGGCAAATTACTCTCCAGTGTTCCCTTTTCAAATTAAAAGTGATGGTGTTTTTCTAAATTTATACCCACTCTCTGAACAGATTCATTCACTTTATATCCACATGATTTGCATCACTAAAGTAAGTTTTTATGAAAACCAGGACCTAACATTCTATGCTCTGCATTGAGGTTAATATCTGTGTATTGCTTAGATTTTATGATGACTGAGATATACATTCCTTAGTAATTTTCATTTTCTTCACTGTTCAAATTTTACATTAGCTAGGTATACAGAGATGACACAAAACTGGGACATTAACCACACGCTTTGCTTGTCATTCTTTACCTGTGGATTCTCTAAGATGTGAATCACATGGTTTCCGCAATTGATGCACATTTTCTGAAAATGAACTGGAAGGTCTCCACTTTATTTTCATATCATGCATGCAGTTAATTGGTATTTTGATTGAATCAGCAGAAGAATAAAAATGCCTATGAATCAAAGGAAATTATTCTCATTAGTTGTGAAACAAAGAAAGCAGTGGTTTCAGGAACAAATATTATTCAAAAGTATTCTCATTAAAAGAAATTACTCTCTCTGGTATAATAAAATTCTTCTAAAGAGAAGCATCTGGCAGAATCATATAACTTACTGTAGCACAACATTTGGGATGAATTAAGTTACTTCATGTCACAAAATGCTTTCAAGGCTTCTCAGTATTTTTTCTTCATTTTAACTTATCTGTGATTTTCAGTTCTCCAATTAGATAATGTTTTTATTTAGTATTTCTTTAAAGGAATTGCATTGTGAGTATTATATGGAAGTACAGTCCCTTGAAGGTTAGAAATATTGCTGAGTAGAATTTATTTAAGCCCATGTGTGGAATGTGAATGTTTTTCTGTGATGGAATCATCTGCACAACTTTCCATATTAATAAGTGAGAAGGTTGAACTACAAGTGCAAAGACAAATGAGCTGTGGAAATGGACATTGAGGAAAAGATAGTCATTTGAGCTCGTGTGTTTGTTAGCCACCCATGTGTAACCTTTATATCAACCAACAATTGAGCATAATCGAGCGAATTGTTATGTCATTGAAGAGGCATTAAAATTAAACTTAACAATTTGTCTTCAAGTTGGAAGGAATTTTAGAGGTCATCTATCCTTTACTCTCTCCACCATCACAGATCAGTTGTTTAAATGACTCCTTTTCCAGGGCTCTCACTACTTTTAAAGGAAGCCCATTTCATTTTGAGAAAGCTTTTATTAAAATGATATACCCTCTTTTTCCATACTTTGTTCTCAGATCTATAGGACTCTTCTATATGAGGACCCATCTTCTATATAAGTGCCTTTAAATTTCTAAAAACAACTTCTACATACCCCCTTAGTTTTTTTTACCTGACCCTCTTGTATTTTTTAGTTAAAAAAATCATATAATACTTTATCTTTTCTAATTCACTAGACTAGACTATTCAAAATAATCTTGAATGTGATGATAGACATTATTGTTTTGTTCTTGATTTAAAAGAAATGACAGAGGAGTGATGGGGGCTGGGTGGGGGAGGGCAAAGAGGGGAAAATGGGGGACATCTGTAATAATCTCAACATCAAAAAATAAATAATAAAAATAAAAGAAATGGCTTTAACATTACACATATTTAGAATTATGTTTGTTTTTGAGAAGATGTCTGATGTATTTAATTAGAGTCCTTCTATTCCTAACTTAGAGTTTTAATAACTTAGAATGGTGGGATTTTATTAGCTGTCTTTTTTGCACTTATTGATGTGTGATTATGTGACTTTTCTTTAATTTGTTGACATCATTGATTGTGATATTAATTTTTATTTAGCCATCTTTGCCCCTGGAATGAATATTTGCTGTCAATGTACTATTTATTTTGTATGATGCTAATTCCAGCTATGAATTAACTGCATTAACTACAAGTGACTTGTTACTAACATATATATGTTATATGTCTATGTCGATATATATATATCGACACACACACATATATACACTGAGTGGCCATATTATTATGATCTCTGAATGCATAATAATCTGGCCACTCAGTGTATGTGTGTGTGTGTGTGTGTGTGTATGTGTGTGTGTGTGTGTGTGTATATATATATATTAGAGGTCCGGTGCATGAATATGTACATGGGTGGGATGGGTGGGGTCCGGCCTGGCCAGGGGGAGGGGACATGGGCAGTTGGTTGGCCTGCCTGCTGGTCAAACTCCTGGTCGAGGGGACAATTTGCATATTAGCCTTTTATTATATAGGATATACACTGAGTGGCCAGATTATTATGCATTCAGAGATCATAATAATCTGGCCACTCAGTGTGTATACACACACACACACACACACACACACACACACACACACATATATATATATATATATATATATATATATATATATATGCTTTTTCTTTCATTCTATTTCATATTTCCCCCATGATAATGATTGCTCTTCATTTAAACTAAAACTATAATAGGTTTGTGAAAGGGCTATGACATATGAGTAGTACAATTTGTATCATGCAGAAAGTGATATCTACACAGTGGTATATGTACATAGAAGAATATATAATTAGCAGCCTGATTGGGTCAGAGAAATTTGTGTATAGGATGCCATTTTCTCTTAAGGATGATTATGAATATTCCAGATGAAAAACATAGAAGAAAGGGAATGGGTGAAAGCTTGGAAGAGCCAGTTCTGAGCATCGACTGCATGTGTGTTGAAAGCAGAAGGGGTGCTGGGGAGGAATTGGGGAGAGAAAGAGGAATGGCCAAGATGAGAGTGGAAGAATAATTAGGCCTGACACAGAAAGAACATGGTCTGTCTCACTCCAAGGTGTTTTAACTTTTAAAGACACCAGGGCAAGGTTTTCCAATGCTTTTTAGAAATGCTGATTTCTGGACTCCATCTTGACCTACAGAATCTGAGTATCTTTATTAAATATTAACCTGAAGTAGCTTTTGTGCATATTAGTGTTTAAGAAACTCTGCTATAGGGAACCTTTGACTATTTAAATGTTCATAATGCTAGGTCATAGCTGGTACTGCAGACTAATATTCTGTAGTATATATAGTATGTGCATTTAACAATGTACTGACAAAATTATTTTTCATATAGCTTGAAAGCTACACAGTACCCTGGGTAGCTACTTAGAGTAGTATAAATAGATGGATTTTATTTAGTGTGTACTAAAATTCCATTGGTCAAACTTTTCCAAGTGTTATTTTTTTCTTATATCCCTTCCCACATGCACAATCAATCCTGTCTGAATAATTTAATAATTCTGGAACATTATAACAGGCTTCATTCGTGCTTTGAGGATAACTAAAGATTTTCTTAACAATAATGAGGCTTTTCAAAATGGTGTGAGACAAATTACATGGGATGGGAGGATGTGGCTTTATTGAAACTACCAAGCTAGCTTTAAGTTTTATGCAGATAATAGTTTTGAAAAAAAGCTGTTATTTGGTATGGCTAGCAAGTGAATTGGCTCCTTAACTTTGTGAGATTTAGAAGAGGTAAGTAGAGGGACCACTACTCTTTAAGGCTGTTGATGGAATCAAGAACACCATCTATGTTTGTCTAAAATACTTCAATGTATATAGACAGGGACAGCTTGTATATATGGAAGGTGAATCTGAATTAAAATAGAAAATAGAAAAATGAAGTGCAATAATGAGAAGTGTAGACTACAACACAAGGTGGGAAAAGCTGTTGAAATAAATAATGCTAATGATTGCATTGAGGTTTGTACTGAAAAAGACATAAGAAGCATCATGGATAATATCCTATATAATAAAAGCCTAATATGCTAAGTGTCCTGTTGTCCGGTTGGCCGTTCAACCAATCAAAGCATAATATGCTAATGATATACTAAGGCCATTCAACTGCTTGCTATAATGTGCAATGACCACCAGGGGGCAGACAGTCAACTGGTCAACCAGTTGCTATGATGTGCACTGACCACCAGGGGGCAGATGCTCCAACTGGTAGGTTAGCTTGCTGCTGGGGTCCAGCCAATTGGGACTGAGTGAGATGGGCTGGACATGCTCTGGAGCCCTCCCACAGTCCCTTCCCAGCTAGCCAACCTCCCAGGTCCCTCCCTTGCCCCGATCATGCACCGGTGGGGTCCCTCGGCCTGGCCTGTGCCCTCTCACAATCCAGACCCCTAGGGGGATGTCGGAGAGCCAGTTTTGGCCCGATCCCACAGGTCAGGCCAAGGGACCCCACTTGTGCAACGGGCCTCTAGTTTTCAAAATAAAAGATAATATATTGGGATTCATAAGTACAAGTGCAATACAGAGGAAATATGACTTGGTCCTTCTGTTAAGCTCCACATTGATTAGTATTTTCCTAAATAATGGGTTCTACTTTTTAATGATTTTCAAATGCATAGCTACACTTCCACACAGAAGCTAAGATCAATTTCCAATAAAAGATGTTTTAAAAAAAAATAAAAAGTTTCTACTTGTAGCTTTATGACATTTGATGTAATAACTACAAAGCTACTATGTTTTGACTGAATTAAACATGGCAATGAGGTATGAGAAAGGCTCTAGAATAATATTATCTAAAATAATATTAATAGAAGCAAGCCTGAATAAAGTCCCTGAGCTGATTATGGGGCATTGGGAGATGAATTTTAGTACATTGATCAAATGTTTTTGCATTCCTAATATACTGATATTTCAAAAGCTTTGACCTTGCTCTACAAAATTGTAGCAATAAGCTTTTCCACTTTTATTTAACAAATATTTGGGGGGTATTTATTATATTTTCATAAAGAAAATCCATAGTATAAATTATAATTATTTAAAATTTAGATTTTTAAAAGATATCGTTGGAAGCACAGTTGTATTTTTTTTAAATTAGACTTATAGCAAGTTTATAAAGGACTGCCAACATTTCATAGCTTAATCACATAATTATGATATCCTATGCTTTCTGCTTTTGACTATGTTACTATTGTAATATTTTCTGGTAACATTTTTGAAAGCAGGAAAGGATATTGTAGTAAAACAGACTCTCTTCAGTCTGATTGATTTTGTGCTCTATAACCCATTTCATTTGTCAGAAAGTATTGCAATTTTTTCCTCCTGTTATTTGGAAAGAATGTAATAGTCTAAAAGATTGCCTACCTTCTAAAGGAGTTTCTCTCTTGTCAGGGCAGGAACAGTATATTTATTAAACTGCCTGTAACATTGCAGTGAATACTTCCAATGCATTTCTTCTCTGTGTGCTGTCCTATAACTATAGGAAGTACTCAAACATGACACTTGGCAGTATGATCCAGCAGATCTGTAGGACCATGGCTAGGGTGCTCTAAAATCAGGAGATTCTAGGATGTCATTAAAACCTTTTTTTTTAAGTTCCCTAATATTAGGACATAAGGCTGCTAGAACTCATCAGCATTTTACTTTAGTATGAATTTGTATAATGACTATGTTTGTATTGCCCAATGAAATTCTCTTTACTATAAAGCTAACAGAAACAAACAAATATATTCTTAGCAGTCTACTGTAGGCAAATTCTCCAGGAACCATGATTGATATGAGATACTAAGATACACACATTTGTACTTCATTACTTGGTGAAAAAAATCCACCTAAATTTTCTAAAAGAGGATATAAATTAAAGATATTTCTTAGACCAATAAATGTGGTCAATGACTTGCAGTGATTTGACACAATAAGATAAATAATAAAATTTTTTAGAGGGTACTAGAAGTTTTGCTTTTGTACATCTGTGGATTTTATATTGCTAGTTTTAAAAAGGAAAGATTGAGATTAGTATAATTATGTAGTCAGAGGAATTGGAGGTCCAATTCATTCTAATTTAGAATGCCATGTGCTACTTGATAAGATGGCTTTTTTGGCACCTGTATATCCTTTTAGGCTATTTGAAAACTGTGCAATGTAAATAAAATTGTGTTGATTTGTTCAGGTCTATGGGGTTTTGACTTGCTCCTGGAGTAAACATTGTATTTAAGTAGATAGGTAAAAGAAAGGATGAAACTTTCAGAATGCTTGCTATTGGAATGAGAAAGAAAGAGCTGAGGAACCAGTAATCCAGGCTGGATGAAATAGATTTTTGGGCAATATATGGCAATAGGAAATATTTTTAAAAAGAAAGAATACTTATGATGTCTAACTAGAAATAGTAAATAAACATCCCAGTACTGCCCCAGCCTATTTGGCTTAGTGGATAGAGCATCGGCCTGTGAACCAAAGGGTCCTGGGTTCAATTTCAGTCAAGGGCATGTACCTCAGTTGCTGACTCCTCCCCAGCCCAGGCCCTCTGGTCAGAACTCATGCAGGAGGCAACCACTCGATGTGTTTCTCTCACATTGATATTACTCTGTCTTTCCCTCTCTCTTCCACTCTCTCTAAAAATCAATGGAAAAATATCTTCAGGTAAGGATTAAAAAAAAAAGTTCCAGGATCTTGAGTCTGAATTCTTAGAAGTCTGATCTTAATATCCTATCTAATAAAGAGGAAATATGCTAATTGACCCTCATGACATCACAAAGATGGCAGTGCCCAGAGCCAATTAGGAGGGAATATGCTAATTGACTGCCCCTCCCTCAAAGATGGTGGCGCCCATAGCCAATAAGGAGGGAATATGCTAATTGACTGCCACTCCCTCAAAGATGGAGGCGCCCACAGCCACAAGATGGTGGCGCCCAGTCCCCTCAGCCCCCCAGCTGCCCAGGGCTGACCCAAGGCACAGGTAACCAGGGCCGTCTGAGGCTTGCGCTGCCGGCAGTGGCAGCAGCAGAGGTGTGATGGGGGCATTGCCATTCCCTGATCGCCGGGTTGCCTCCCATCCTGAGGGCTCCCGGACTGTGAGAAGGGACAGGCCAGGCTGAGGGATCCCCCCTCCAGTGCATGAATTTTCATGCACCGGGCCTCTAGTATGAAATAAGAAACTCCAGAAAGAGAAAAGAAGGTAATAGTAGGCAAAAAGAGATCCAGACAAATGTCAAGCATTGAGAAATAGATCTCCAGGTAAGATGTTTTGCTGCAGCAACAATTCTCAAAGTATAATCTGGGGTTCCTAAATTCTTTTCAGGATGTATGAGAGATCAAAACAATTTTCACAAAACTAAGACAGGATTTGCCTATTTCTCAGTATTGGCATTTTCATTGATAGTGCAAACACAGTGGTGAGCAAAACCAGTTGGAGCTTTAGCACAAATTAATTTAGTGGCACCAAACTGCACTTGTAGTCATTGTATTCTTTACATCTGTGTGGTGATATGAGAATACTTAAGGCACACCTTCCACATACTGAATTATAATGGCTGTAATGATGAAAGGCACTGTGCAATTGTTTGAGTTGTAGGCTAGACTAGCCACTTTTTTTCTGGACACTTGTTTTCTCATAAAAATGATTGACAGACAAACTATGATGATTTATAGTTAGATATTTGGCAGACATTGTTTCAGAGTGGACCAAAATGAGCTTATCATCACTCCAAGAAAAAAAAAACAAAAACTTAGTGTTTGTTGTTTATGAACTTTCAAGAGAAAATTGGAAATTTAGGAAACATATAGCCACCTGCATAATCTTGCAAGATTCCTAATGATACCGAATTTTTGGACTGGAACCTGGATTCTTTGTCCACCGGAATCGAAGAATGAATCCATGGACAGGAAAGTGGTACAGCAAAGGTGGAGATTTATTGAAGAACAAGTACAGACTCCCACATAGGGAGGGGGAGAAGGGTCCCACTGGGTTCTTTTCCCCCATGGCTTATATAGACTGCAGAACTAGGTGCCTTGATATCCCCTCTGATTGGTCACTATTCCCTTAGATTGGTTACTATAGTAACTTCTGGGCTCAAAGGTCAGACCTCATGTAGGACAGGTAAGGTTTCCCCCCCTCCTTCCTTCTGAATGAAGGGCTTCCTTCTCTTTATTTTGTAAATGTGACCTTTCTTGGCTACTTCCAGTTCCCTTGTCTTATGTAAAAATACCTGTTGCTGCCACCTTGTCTTACGGAAATGTAACTGCACCTGGCTTCCTTGTGTTATGGAAATGTACCTTCTCCCATGTTTCTCCATGGACCCCAATTCTAAAAACAATCCCTAAGCTTGCCTATGTCCCCCTAAAATTTCTGCTTCAGTCCCCCCTTGGATTAGGAAACCCCAACTGCCGCTGGGGACAATGGACGCAGTGTCTTTCTGGCTGCTTCCTGCTGGCAAAGGGGCATAGTTTGGACCGGTAGTCAGGGTCCCATCAGAAGTGGGCTACTAAGGGTCCACAGAAGATGGATGTAGCAGCCTCCATTTGCTGTTCCATGTGGTTTCATGCAGAGGACCATTTGCAGCTTTAGGGCTTCTAAATGGGAGAATATGAAACATAACAAGCAATGGTTAAAGATGAGTAATGATGAAACAGTACAAACCAAGGCCTGAGGAAGTGGTTTTGGTTGGTGATAGTGGTAGCATTAAGTTGTCCTATAGACCAAGATGTAACATATTTTACTCTGAATTGGGCTACTTATACTTAGTAGTGAGGGATTTGGGGAGCCAGCATGGCTTGAGAAATGTACTGTACCAGGGTTATAGAGAGGGGCTCTAAGTAGGAGCATCTTGTGGTGTTTCTGGTCCCAGTAAGGACAGAGAAGGTCTCCTCCAGGTACCAGCCTAGGGTTTAGATGACACTTATAAAAAAGCAGAATAAGAATTGTTAAAAAGATTAAAATACTGATTATTTAGAAATACCAGAGTATGTTACTTATCTGGCACTCATTGTCCTCACAGGATCCCTTTGAAAGAGAAGTTTCAGGTCCTTTAGAGGCTCACATGCGTAGAAGTTTGGTGATCTCATTGGTGACAATGCAGCTTCATCCTCCTCCTGTGCTGGCATTCAAGGCTCACTGGAGACAGATGGGTTTAGGAGTTGATGCTGCTGGCCTGTAGGGAAACTTAAAGACTGTGCCTGTAAAAGAGCCTTTTGGGATATTTAAAGGCTCTGCCCAAATAAATGAGAGCTATTCCCGAAAGCTCTGGAGCAGTATTGTCTTATGTTATCTGATGCCTTTGATTCTGAACTAGTCCTCCCCTCTATTAGGCTCTTGTACCCCTAAGATTGGGTATTGTGAGGACTATGTCAAGGTTTCAGTAAACCTTGGGCTTAGAATATTGGGTCCTTCTAGAGCCTCAGGGTCGAGGGGACAGTGTTTCTGATGTGAATGTGAGGCTTTTTTGTAGGGTCAGGAAGGCATGGGAAAGGAACAACTTACCCCAGCTACACCCTAAAGGCTGAGAAAAAGATCTCTTTCTTGGCTTCCCAGACATGCCTGTAACCGCTACAGCCTCTGAGGATGGTTTACCAGGGTTTGGGAGGAGTACAGAAAAGGTGGCTCCAGCATCGGGTAGAAAAATTAATTTCCTTGCCCTCCCCCCACTGTCAGGCTTACCCGGGGCTCCTGGGTGGAGGTGTCAGTCCTTTGCTGAGCCAGATTGAGAGACTCAGGCCCCATCAGTCCTGTTGGGCCAACTGGTCACCAGCCCCGCCCCAAGGGGACCTCAGTCTCCAGGGGTTAGTCCGACTTCCAGTGGTTTCCTTCACAGGCAGGACAGGGCTTCAGGAGTCCACCACGCCCCTTGGGGCAACTCCGGCGCATAATTCCAACCTGTCTACAGTTGTAGCATGTGACCAGGACTGACCATCTGCCTCCGGGCCCTTACTGGGGCTTCCGTTTTTCTGAAGTGTGGCTACTATGATTTTCTCTATTTTTGTAGCCTTAGCCTGGTCTCTCTTGTTTCTCCTCTTTTCTCCTCCTGGTCTCTATTATAGAACACAGAGGTAGCAATCTTCAGGAGATTCTCTAAAGCAGTGGTCAGCAAACCGTGGCGCCACATGCGGCTCGCAAGCCGCAGTTTGCCGCTCTGTTGACTAATGAGTTTGCCCACAACTGCTCTAAAGTATTCTTGGGACTAATAGCCAATTTCTGCAATTTTCTCCTGATGTCTGGGACAGCCTGGGTGATAAATTTGTTCTTTAAAATTATTTGTCCCAATTCTGAATCTGAGGTAATGTTGGTACACTTTACTGAAAGCCTCCTTGAGCCTTCCAAAAAGGCCCAGGGGTTTGTTATCCCCTTGGTTAATGGTGGTTAATTTAGAGTAGTTGACAGGCTTTATTTTACTATATTTTACTTGAGGCCTTCTATAATACAAAACTGGCAGTGCTTTATTTTCCACCTCTCAGTTTCAGGATTCCATTGAGGGTCCACAGGGGGAGCTGCCTCTTGTCCTGTTAAGACAGTGGTTGGCAAACTGCGGCTCTGTTGACTAATGAGTTTGCCGACCACTGTGTTAAGAAATCCCTGTTTCTTTCCTCAGAGTCCTCTGTTCCCCCAGCGTAAATAAGAAAATGGTCATTCCCAAATTCTCTTGCTTTCTCTAGTATGTTTTGCTTTTAAGTAGCTGAGAGGGTCATGATGTCTCTATATGAGAGATCCAATACTTGAATGAAGTTTCGGAAGGCCTCAATATATTTGTCAGGGTCTTCTGAGAACTTTCCTAGGTCACTTTTAATTTGTCTCATGTCCCGGGGTAAGAAGGGGATCTGGGCTGAAGTATGGCCAGATTCTTCAGATTCTTCATCTGTCTCAGGACAAGCTAACGTTGTCTCAGACCTGGGCGGGGGCACAACCTCTGCCTTCTCCCTTGGTGGACTTTGGGTTGTTATTGCCAGGAGCGAGGGATTTACTTTACATTTTATATATAAATCTGGCCTGTCCCTTAGGGTAAAGGAAGTTTGGACATACGGGACTTCTGACCATTCTTATTTTTCCTATAGAACTAATTGCTAGATGGTGTACTAGGCTTATACTCCTGAGGGCTTCCCTCTGAGGGCCAAACTCTTCCCATTTGCTAGTTGGTATTGAGGCCAAACCTGAGTGCAGAAAAAAAATCAGACACTTTCTTCTTAAGGTCTGTGGGTTAAACTTATCCCAATTCTTGAGGATACATCCTAATGGACTGTCTTTTTGTAGAGTAGAAAAACACACTTCCCATCTGAAAGGAAAAGAAAAAAAGACATGCACAAGGATGCTTAAAAGAGCCTGAGTGAACATTCCAGGTCCTGTATCCATTGTGCTTAGAAAGCTTAGGAAGACGTCTGTCCTTGCCAGTGAGGCGTCCCCCGCCTGACCAAGGCTGAAGGGAGGCCCCACTCTCAAACTAGGAGTGAGGGGTTCCTTGCTCCGTACGGCCGTAAGCAAGGTTGCCGGGTGGACTAGCCATACTGACCACCGCGGTGATGACCCGAGCTCACGCAGAGGCCATCTGCATGCCTCCCGCGGAAGCGTGCATACCGTTACGGTCCAGGTCCTTTGTGATTTAATGTTTGAATTACCCACTGACCTGGATGGGTTGGAGTGCCTGCTGACCTGAATTTCCGAGGGGTCTACTCTAGGATGAGGACTTAAGAGCGTTCATACAGGACCCGGAACCCTGGTTTGGCCAATATCCAGTGATCCGGGTAAAGCACCATCAACTCCAGCCCCACCCCTTTGTATGCCCCCGTCATTAAAGGATTTATCCCCTGCCTGATTTTATATTTTAAGTTTTTATGCTCACTGGCTTAACTTTTAGTTTCTACCGACCCTTAATTTCTGCTGTTTATTTTCAAACCTTAAAATGTTACTTTCTTTTAAACTGGGCAACCAACTTGGTTGCTTCACCCGCTGGGAGAGGGACATGCTAGTTGACTTTGCAGGGAATTACAAAGGCACACCTTCCTAGTTTTCATTAATGGTGAATATTGGTGGAAGAGATTTTTAAACGTTAAGCTTCTTTTATTCAGGTATGCTAGGAAAGGGATGCCATAATTTCCTGAAGTTTTACAAAATACCTTTTAATTTAACTATGACCTGCTTAGAAGCCTACAATTCTTTCCATGAATTTTCTAAAGACTTAAATGCACCAAAGTAAGGCAATGGCTGTCCAATGACAAAATCCAAAAGTGGCATGGTTCTAGATTTGTTTAAAATGTAATTGCTAAAACCTCTGCTGAGACCACAACCTTCTAGTACAACAATTTGTATGTAACATGTGGCACATGGCTTATTGCAGGCGGCGCATTAAAGCATTGAAAGCAATTTATAAATCCTAATAAGAGAAACGTAAAACCCCAGAATGTCACTGGCAGACTCAGAATTGTCACACTTGCCCTTTTTCCCTGACTGAAAGTCAGGTGGGGCGCCTCCCCTTGGACAAGCCTTTCCTCTGCACGGGTATAGAAAAGTCCCAGAAGCATCCTTTAATTTATGAGAAATGGCTCACCTTTCCAAATTTCAAATGGACTGGGAAATAAAACCTGGTGAAAATGAGACTTTTAAGAATGCTCCCGAGAGTGTGCGACCATTTTACAGAATCAAGATGAAGGCGAGAGGCAAGTTACCCAGTAATTAATGAGATAACAGCTATGTCTGGCTCTAATGCTGAATTCTCTGAGAGGCTAAAACTTCTGCAGGGGTGGAAAACAGTTAGCTGGCTCTTCCTTTCTTAACTCTTGCCTAGAAATTTTTCCCAGGGTCCTTACTATAAAGGCCTGCACCAATGGAGGCTTAGGATTTTAAGCTTAGTGGGTCCTGGACCGCAGAGGCAGCGGTCTTGGCTGGATACTATTTGACATGACTGAGATAGGAAGCAGAAGAAAAGGCAGATGATTCTCCAGTTAAAACCTGCTTGTGATCTGGGGCAGGGGAGTGGACGTATGCAGTGTATCAGAAATGTGCTGTTCTTGGAACTGTGTCTCAGTTTCTCTCCCAGCTGTGTAAGACAGCTGCGAGGACCCGGGATGCTGGGTGACCAACCCTTGTATGCATCCCCTGGACGGGTCAGAATTTAATTACATGTGTTGTTTGTGTGAGGCCCCTGCACGTCTTTTAGGGTTCAACAACTCTAGACACCCCTGCAAGGTCCTGTACTCACGTAAGGACATTCGAGATTTTTGAACCAGGGGGAGGAATTGCCTCTTTGATCTTCGGAGCTGGGCAGGGACCCAAGCATTCATTTAATCGATGGCTGGGCTTTGACTTGTGACTGGTGGAGGCCTAATGCTCTAAACTGACCCGGCACCAGTTTATCCTTCCATGGGAGACTTTTTCTTCTAGCGGCAATTGCCCTAGTGGCCTTTACTTGACTGGCCCATGCCCACTTTGGTTTTGGCTCTGGAGAATACATCCAGAAAGAAGCAGTGAAAGAGAGAAAGAGAGAGAGAAAGAAACAGGGAGAGAGAGAGAGATGTCTGCTTTTTTGATGGCAGCCTAGTTTAAGTGACTGGCAGGCGGCCATCTGCCTCCAAAATTATTCAAGAGACAGAAAAGAGACAGAATCCGTGGTTACTCACCATTTGACATGAAGAGGGTTGACTAATTTACAGAGAATTTTCCCGGCCAATGCACCATCTGATACCGAATTTTTGGACTGGAACCCAGATTCTTTGTCTGCCGGAATCGAAGAATGAATCCATGGACAGGAAAGTGGTATAGCAAAGGTGGAGCTTTATTGAAGAACAAGTACAGACTCCCACATAGGGAGGGGGAGAAGGGTCCCACTGGGTTCTTTTCCCCATGGCTTATATAGGCTGCAGAACTAGGTGCCTTGATATCCCCTCTGATTGGTCACTATTCCCTTAGACTGGTTACTATAGTAACTCCTGGGCTCAAAGGTCGAACTTCACATAGGACATGTGAGGTTTCCCCACCTCCTTCCTTCTGAATGAAGGACTTCCTTCTCTTTATTTTGTAAATGTGACCTTTCTTGGCTACTTCCAGTTCCCTTGTCTTATGTAAATACTAGTGACCCGGTGCACAAAATTCATGCACATTAAAAGGGGATTAATTAGAGGAAATAATTTAATATTGCTTTTTGCCCTTTCTCTATAATAGAAGTGTCAGAGATGAAAGAAAATTAGTAAAATGTATATGAAAACATTCCTCCTGTCAGAGTCTGGGGCACACCACGGGACCCAGAGTCAAGTCCCTGCCCACCCACATGCACCTCAAAATCATGTGAGACCCAGACCTGGTCAGCCCCCTGTATTGGGCTAGATCCAGACCCAGCCAGTCCCACCCTTGTCAAGTCCTGCTGGGGTGGGGACATGACTTGAGGTCCTCCATCAAGCCCCGCCAGGTGGGGGACATGGCCTGAGATCCCCTGTCAAGCCCTGCCAGGCAGGGAGGTGCAGCCTCAGGTCCCCTGGCCCAGTGCTGGGACAGGGGGTGCGGCCTGAGGTCCCCTGTCAAGCCCCGCCGGATGGGCGTTGTGGTCTGAGATCCCCCCGGCCTGGTGCTGGGGTGGGGGGGTCACAGCCTGAAGTCCCCTGTCAAGCCCCACCTGGTGGGGAGCACAGCCTGAGGTCCCCTGGCCTGGTGCTGGAGTGGGGGGGGAGCAGCCTGAGGTCTCCTAGCCCAGCACCAGGACAGGAAGCACAGCTTGAGGTCCCCTGTAAAGCCCAGCTGGGTGGGGGTTGCGGCCTGAGGTGCCCGGCCTGGCACTGGGGCAGGGGGAGCAGCCTGAGGTCCCCTAGACCAGCACCAGGATGGGAAGCGCACCTTGAGGTCCCCTGTCAAGCCCTGCCGGGTAGGGGGCACAGCCTGAGATCCCCTGTCAAGCCCTGCTAGGTGGGGGACATGGCATGAGGTCCCCTGTCAAGCCCTGCTGGGTGGAGGGATATGGCCTGAGATCTCCTGTCAGGCCCCATGGGGGCGGGGCAGGGCGTAGCATCAGGTCCCTGCTGATTGCTCATTAAGGCTCCTTATGGGAACTTGGCCTCAGCTGTGGGTGCAGCCATCTTTGTGATGGAGTGATGCTCAATTAGCATATTTTCTCTTTATTAGATAGGATACCTGTTGCTGCCTCCTTTGTCTTATGGAATTGTAACTGCACCTGGCTTCCTTGTGTTATGGAAATGTACCTTCTCCCATGCTTCTCCATGGACCCCAGTTCTAAAAACAATCCCTAAGCTTGCCTATGTCCCCCTAAAATTCCTGCTTCACTAATAGTCACAGAAATAATGAAGTGTGTCAGCATTGGAAAAGTCTGTATAATGCATGAGCCAGTTTTTTTCACAGGTCAATGCATAAGTTACAAAACCATGCATGGGGTCCAGAATCATAAATAGAGAAATAAATAGAACAATAGAACAATGGGACATCGCAACTAACCATTAATGAATCATTTGTCAAGTTTTTGGTGTAATATCAAAGAATATTAACAATTATGTCAACGGCATATTTGTGTGAGGCTTGATTTTCTTCATATACCTTGACCATAAACTTCATTGCAACAAATTAAATCCAGAAGCAGATATGAGAATCCAATTCTCTTTGATTAAAGCAGACATTAAAAATATTTGAAATATGAAAGACAATACCACCCTTTACACTAATATTTACTGTTTTGGAAAATATAATTATTTCTTACGTAATTTGTAATTTATTCTAATGTAATTAACTTGTTATGGTTATTTTTCGGTGGACTAAATACATATTTTAAAATAATTATCAATTTTTATTTTTAAAATAATATATGTTGATAAATGTAACCCTGCAAGATGAAAGTTCTACAAGTTTGTCAGTAACTTTTAAGATTGTAAAGAATTTTGAGAAAAAAAGACTTTGGGAATTACTGAGCAACATAAATTTCAGAATCATCAGCTTGGGAATTTCATTTGATATTGTAAAAGTGGTTTTATATTTTGAATGGGTGTAGTTTAAACCCTATTTTTTTTTTTTTTTTTTTTTTTTTTTTTTTTAGTATAACTGCCTGCCTTAAGCTTTGATTTCTAAGAGGCACACTTCACAGACAGCTCTGCGGAACACATTGCTGGATACTTGACTAGATAAAGAACTGGGCCGCTCCTTTGTTTTACAGATCTTGATTGATTTCAGTCACTGGCATTTAGGCTACTTGTTTGTTTTCTCTTTCCTTACTTTAAACTCCCACTCCTATGTTTTAAATTCACCAATACAGAGTGAAGCTGGAAACCCTAACCCTGAACCCCAATCAAAAGCAGAACCCTAGGCTTGCTTTTCTCTCTGCCTGGGAGTCCCCTGTGTGGCCCCAGGTGTGCTGTGTAATTCCCAGGTCTTGTAAGTAACAACTGTATCTTTTCAGTCTCCTGATGGTTATTGCTGAAGGGTGTCTTGCAACTCTAGTAAGAACCACAAGTGGTGGTCCAGCCGCAACACTGGTTATTGATAAGCTGAGACCAGTACGGAGCAAGAATCGCGGCTTCGAAAAATCTGATTTAGGAACAGAAAGAAAAAAAAAAATTACCCATAATGGATGTAAGAGAATCCATGGCACCAGATTTAGGGCCTAGAGAAACCAGGAGAGTGTGAACCCCGAGAAGCCAATGCATCTGGTTAGGAAGCGGTTGGACCATCTTTCTAGAGATTAGGATGAATTTTCCAGTTAATAATTACAAATATTAGAAAATCCTTAGCTGTTTTGATTCCAACACAACATATGTAGGGCTGTCTCTTCCTTTATTTTTGCTATATTAATAGTATTGGTTAATTTCAAAAAAAGTAAGTAATTACAGTAGCTAAATTATGATGGCTCAATGTGCTAAATTAACAGTGAAATCTTTCTATTTTATTTAGGCACATAAATAAAGTTGTTTCATTTTGTTTTGTTTTTGATTTAAGTATATACCAAATGGACCATTTTCAACTAACTTAAATAGACTTTCAGCCTATTTAAAAAGAGATAATAGCCCTAACTGGTTTGGCTCAGTGGATAGAGCTTCGGCCTGTGGACTGAAAGGTCCCAGGTTCGATTCCCGTCAAGGGCATGCACCTTGGTTGTGGGCACATCCCCAGTAGGAGGTGTGCAGGAGGCAGCTGATTGATATTTCTCTCTCATTGATGTTTCTAACTCTCTCTCCCTCTCCCTTCCTCTCTGTAAAAAATTAATAAAATATATTTTAAAAAATAAAAAATAACAAGAGATAATATATGCTAATGGTTAAGAACCCAGATTCTAGAGCCAGAGGCCTTGGATTCAAATCCAGGCTATGCCACTTTCTATGTAAACCTTGGGCAAATCACTTATGTTTTCAGTGTTTCACTTGATCATCTTTATAATAATAACAATAATAACAACAACTATTATTATTATTGTAAGAATAGCCACACAATGGGTTGGAGAATCAAGGGAATTAATTTACTAAAAAAACTTAATGAGACATCTAGTTTATGGCAAATACATAGCAGAAGTGAAGGGTAATTGTGATGATGATTCTTTAAGGTATTTTGAGCATTTTTCACCTATAGACATTATGCAGGTATGGAGCATGTACAAGATCATTTAATTCTCACAGCTACCTGATTAGATAGGTACTGAGTTCTGCTTTTGCTTAATCCCTTCACTTTTTTCACCCAGCCCCCTAACCCTTTCTTCTCTGACAGCTGTCAGTTTGTTCTCTGTATCTCTGAGTCTATTTTGTTTGTTAGTTTACTTTGTTCATTAATTCCACATGTAAGTGAAATGATATAGTACTTGTCTTTCTCTGACTGGATATATCACTTACCATGATACTCTCCAGATCTATCCATGCTGTAGCACAAGGTAAGATTTCCTTTTTTTTTTTTTTTTTTTTTTTAATGACCGAGCAGTATTCAATTGTGTAAATATACCACAGCTTTTTTATCCACTTATCTATTGGTGGGCACTTGGTTTGCTTCCATAGCTTGGCTATTGTAAATAGAGTTGCAATGAACATAGCAGTGCATATATTTCTTTCAAATCAGTGTTCTGAGTTTATTCAGATAAATTCCCAGAAGTGGAATCGCTGAGTCATAAGGCAGTTCTATTTTTAATTTTTTGAGGTAACTCCATATTGCTTTCCACAGTGGCTGCACCTCTGCATTCCCACCAACAGTGCAGGAGGTTTCTCTATTTTCCACATCCTTGCCAACACTTGTTTGTTGATTTATTGATGATGGCCATTTTGACATGTGTGAGGTGATATCTTATTGTGATTTTAATTTGCATTTCTCTGGTAATTAGTGACATTGAGCATCTCTTCATATGTCTATTGGCCATCTGTATGTCCTCTTTGGAGAAGTGTCTATTCAGGCCGTTTCCCCATTTTCAAATTGGATTTTTTTTTTTTGATGTTGAGTTTTATAATTTCTTTATGAATTTTGGATATTTAACCCTTATCAGATGCATCATTGGTGAATATCTTGTCTTTTCATTTTGTTGATGGTTTCCTTTGCTGTGCAAAACTTTTAGTTTGATGTTGTCCCATTTGTTTAGTTTTTCTTTTGTTTCCCTTGCCCGAGAAGATCTATCAGAAAAAATATTGCTATGAGAAATGTCTCAGATTTTTCTGCCTATGTTTTCTTGTAGGATTTTTATGGTTTCAAGTCTAACATTGAAGTCTTTAATCCATTTTCAGTTTAGTCTTGTGTATGGTGTAAGAAGGTGGTCTGGTTTCATTTTGTTGCTCGTATCTATCCAATTTTCTCAACACCATTTATTGAATAGACTATCTTTATCCCATTGTACGTTTTTGCCTCCTTTGTCAAATATTGATTTACCATAAAGGTGTGGGTTTATTTCTGGGCTCTCTATTATGTTCCATTGATGTATTTTAAAGGTTATTAGGAGATTTGATTTAAAATCTTCACTCCATAATAATTCATGAAACAATCTACAGTGAGTTTTTTGGCAATGATATTATCTATACTAATAAAACGGTAATATGCTAATTAGATCAGGTTGACCAGACATCTTCTGGACGTCAGACTTCCTTCCGGACAGTTAGGGGGTGACCAGGCTGGCAGGGGGGCAGATAGGGGGCTACCAGGCTAGCAGGGGGATAGTTAGGGGGAGACCAGCCAGCAGGGGGGAAGTTAGGGGGAAACAAGGCCAACAGGAGGGCAGTTAGGGGGTGACCAGGCTGGCAGTGGACCAGTTAGGGGGCAACCAGGCCCGCAGGGGACCAGTTAGGGGGTGATCAGGCTGGCAAGCAGAGGCAGTTAGGGCAATCAGGCAGGCAGGCAGGCAGAGTAGTTAGGGGCGATTAGGCAGGTGAGCAGTTAGGAGCCAGCAGTCCTAGATTGCAAGAGGGATGTCTGACTGCCAGTTTAGGGGTCCCAGATTGGAGAGAGCTCCTGGATTGGAGAGGGTGCAGGCAGGCCTGAGACCACCCCGCCGGCACGAATTTCATGCACCGGGCCTCTAGTCCTATATAATAAAAGGCTAATATGCAAATGGACCAAACGGTGGAACGATAGTCGCTATTATGCACACTGACCACCAGGGGGCAGACAATACAGGAGCTGCCCCCTAGTGGTCAGCACGCTCCCACAGGGGGAACATCACTCAGCCAGAAGCCGGGCTCATGGCTGGCCAGTGCAGCAGTGGTGGTGGGAGCCTCTCCCGCCTCCGCGACAGTGCTGAGGACCCCTCAGGGGATGTCCACCTGCTAGCGCGGGGAGTGGGCCTAAGCCAGCAGGTGGAAATCCCCCGAGGGGTCTCAGACTGCAAGAGGCACCCCGCCCACTAGTGCACGAATGTCATGCACCAGGCCTCTAGTATTACATAAACACTTAATAAGTTCAAATTTTTGCTAAAATGATAAACTGATTTTCAGAACATAAATGGTTATAAAATGATTCTATCTAATAAAAGAGTAATATGCAAATTAATCATCACTCCGCTACACCCACAAGCCACGCCCACAAGCCACGCCCACAAGCCAATCAGGAGCAAATATGCAAATAAACCCAACTAAGATGGCTATGGCCACAGAGAGCAGGAGGGAGGCTTGGGTTTCCCCGGCAATGGAGGAAGCCAAGCTTTCCCCCTGCCCTTGCCGGCCTAGGCCTCCACTCAAGGCTACAAAGTTTCAATGATAGAAGATACATAAACCCAAACAGAAATGGCGGCAGCCACGGAGCTGGAAAGAGCAGGAGGCTAGGGTTGCCCCTGGTGATGGAGGAAGCCAAGCTTTCCGCACACCCTGGCTGGCCCAGGCCTCTGCTTAAGGCTACAAAGTTTCAGTTATAGAAGATACATAAATCCCCCCAAAAATGGCTGCCACGGAGCAAGCAGAAGGCTTGGCTCCACTCCAGGCTACAAAGTTTCAATTGTAGAAGATAAATAAACCCCAGATACCAGGGCCTCTGCTTGGGTCGCCAGGGGGCATGGCCGGCCTGCAAACCACCACAGGCCCCTCGCCCAGGCTGCCCCATGCCCCAAGGGAAGAGCATTTGTGGGGGACCAGGCCTGCAGGGGAGGGCAGTTAGGGGAAAACAGTCTGGCAGGGGAGCAGTTAGGCGTCAATTAAGCTGTCAGGGGAGTGGTTAGGGGGTGATCAGGCTGGCAGGCAGAAGCGGTTAGGGGCAATCAGGAAGGCAGGCAGGTGAGCAGTTGGGAGCCAGCCATCCTGGATTGTGAGAGGGATGTCCGACTGCCCGTTTAGGCCCGATCCCAGATTGGAGAGGGTGCAGGCTGGGCTGAGAGACACGCTCCTCCCCCGTGCACGAATTTTGTGCACCAGGCCTCTAGTATTAGAAATAAATGTGAAGTGACATGATAACCAAAATAATGAGGAGGGAAATGAGGGAGGAGAAAAGTTGAGAAAGCATATTTCCATGCAGTGCTTTCCCTGGAGACCAGAGTAATTACCAGCATGTTAATGTTTGGTGGTGTAGATTAATATTCCACTCACCATATTTTGTATAGATGGCTAATTTCTGAAGAATGATATTATAAATCATACTGCATAACATTAAAAATATGTCATTAAATTAATATTCCAGAAAACATTTATTACACATTTTACTTTATGAAAAAATTAAGTAAACATGCAAATATCGTAGAGTTGAATTCACTATAAACACTCCCAGACTGGAGAAATAGATAATTGCTGCTTTTATTTAAATATGCATATTTTCAGAGTAGCTGTAATGGTCTTCTGATAATTAGAAGAATTAGTAAATGTGACTATTAAAATGATTAGAAAGTATTTTTATTTAAATCAAAGCAGAAGAATTAGAGCTTCTTGTAATGTATATGTGATTAAAACTGGTTGAGAAATTACTTTTAAAATTACCTACGTATCTTGTCATCTGTCTGTAATTCAATTCAGAAAGATGTATAATCTCAGGCGCACACTAGCTCTAAATTAGCAGTTTAGTAATGAAGTATCTGTTGTAGTAACACAATCTGTGACTTGAGAATTGTAATGCACAAAAATGTAAATTTACTCTGAACATTTCCAACCCAGATACACATTGTAAAACCATCTGATTATCCATGGTTGATATAATTTAATCTTTCTCTATCTATTTTATTGCTATATTTGATGATACCTGTGGTCTTGAATTGTAACACACTTTAAATTTTGTATCTTAAAATGTTCATATATCAAAAATAATAAAAATGTAAAAAGGTTCATAAAATATCTGTTCCTGTAAGGCTGGTTAGGTTATTACAATAGTTATTTCATGATCATTACATTTTGAAGTCAACTTTATCTTTAAAGCAATAAAAGCCCTATAAATATTAAATTTCTCCCCATTGCAAAAAGATACTTGTATATTAATCTTCAGTGATTTAGCAATTTGTCAAGTTTAATTTTAAATTCCTATCATCTGATTTTATCTCCACCAGTTATATTTAAGCTTAAATCCTTGATTTAAGTTTTAATAATCATTGATATATAATAAAATGTCTCTGGAGGGAGTGTGAGCTGGAAAAGGTTGAGATAAAACTTCTTGTTATAGGTGTCTTATTATTAAAATTTCTCAGAATGTTAATGTTGAAATCGAAGTAGATGCAGATAAACTTTATACATTCCAACTTTACTTCTTACTTTATGAGATAAGGCATAATTTGATTTTCTCATAAAGCTGGAAGAAATTAAGTTTTTATTCAATCAGCAATTAGATTGCAGTTTTTATTCAATCTACCACTCTCAGGAATTAAAAGGAAAGTTGGGGTTTTGGCCTTGATAAACTTAATCTGATAATACTGAAAAGAAGAACCTATTGAAATTCTCAGTGAAAAACAACAAAAAGATAATTTTTTTTTTCTAATCTATTGCTAAAATTCCTTAAGCAAGCTTAGCAAATGTTTATTTATTTTCAAGGTAAATTACACTATTTAGCATATGAATAGAAAACTATTACTTATGTAGCTTGAGTGAGTTGCATTTTTTATTTATTAAAACGTTGTAATGAAAGGAACTATTTAGTGTCTCCTTAATAGTTAAGTAGATGTGATGAATTATTCAGCACCTAACCTACCTTGGATTTGTAAACTCCAATTATGTGAATTATTCTTTTGCATTGCAGCAAAATATTTTGTTCATTTGACAATTCTTAAAATTCTTGTTAAAATAAAAACATTAATTTCATAAAATGGAAACACTCAACTCTATGGTAAACATAGTAGAAGAACATTGTGATAGTTTTGTAAATTCAGAGTTGATACAACAATATTTGTAAATTAAACTTCTGATTTTACCAGCATTTATAAAAATTATTAATAAGATAATTCAATAGATTGGCTTCTAGATTGTTTAGTTTCTGATATAAGAGTTTTATATATTAAAATTTTATGAACCTATAAGGACCAAAACTTCACAAATGTTTATTTCTACACATTAGAAAGTGAAATGTATATAGAAAAGATGTTTATAGTTTTTCTTATTGATTGGATTTAAGAAACATTTATGATCACAAATACATATAAATAAAAAATACATACCTAACATGTTTAGGTAATTCAATAACTAAAAAGTGTCAATATCAGGTTTAATAATAATTAAAAGGAAAAATAACATATTGTGATGAGTTAATAGAATAGTGAAAGCCAATTGCAGAATAGTGCATTTTTAAAACCCACTGTATGTTTAGCTATTCAAGATAGAATCAGAATATTGATGTTTGAGAACATATAATGTCTCATTCAAAGGGTAATACAATTAATACATAATAATGAAACCTAAAATTTTAATGCATATGATATTAGGAAATGTTTTTAAAATTTTACTGTAATGTGTTTCCTAAATTTTTTCTTGTTTTTTTTTTTTATTTTGTTAAAAATAGAATAACAATAAACCAGAGAAAAACTAGTGTGAAATGAAATAAAATCAGCATTGTAGAATTTTTTCAGAAGTTTATTTTTTAATTATGAACTAAAAGATAATCAATTTCAATTTTTGCCTTTAGTGCAGGGCAGCCTTCAGCCTTCAAAAGAACTAATGATTTTTGGAATTACTATACTCATTATATATATATATATATATATATATATATATATATATATATATTTGATGTTTTACAGAGAGGAAGGGAGAAGGATAGAGAGTTAGAAACATCAATGAGAGAGAAACATTGATCAGCTGCCTCCTGCACACCCCCTACTGGGGATGTGCCCGCAACCAACGTACATGCCCTTGACCAGAATCGAACCTGGGACCTTTCAGTCCACAGGCCGACGCTCTATCCACTGAGCCAAACCAGTTAGGGCTATACTCATTTTTTTTAATGGATACGACTAAATATTAAATATATTCTCTTCAACATTGCTTTTACAAAATAAATTAATTTGCAAACATGTTAGTTATAGCAATGGAAAAGATAAATTCCCTATATTTCTGAATAAATTGTAAATTAATGGGAGTGGAATTTATAAAGAAACATTTTAATTTTTACTTTAAAAAATTGTGTTTCAGCATTATTTAGAGTTGGCAGAAGTCAGATGGAATCTTTGTCTTATTGCTTGGGGTAGCATGCAACCTTTATTTCACTGAGAAACATGGCAGGTATCAATCACATACACCTATAGCATGCGCCTTAGCAAACTTGGTGGGAAGCATGTAGGAATGTTTGTGATATAAGGGTATTTTTTAACCTATTCTTATTTTATCTTACAAATGGAAACTTGCAACCTATCTTCCTAGTTCATAGTCTCACAGAGATGAGAAAAATGAGCCTATGCTATTGATAATAAATAAATTTAACAGTTTTATTTTAGTTCCAACCACAGAGGTTTAATTTGCTTTTCACACTCATTCTCATGGTTCCATGAAAACTTTAGTAGCAGCTGAGGTTGCAACTGTGGGGTCAGGCTATCATGGTGGAATGCTTGTTGAACCACTCTATAAAAGCAAAGAGAACATTTTATAGATATATGCAATTGCAATGTTTCAAAAACTGGCCAACTCGCGATTCTTAGGATATATTCCCAGAAGTGGGATCACTTGGTCAAATAGCAGTTCCATTTTTAATTTTTTGAGGAAACCCCATACTGTTTTCCATAGTGGCTGCACCAGTCTGCATTCCCACCAGCAGTGCATGAGGTTTCCTTTTTCTTAACATCTTCATCAGCACTTTTTGTTTGTTGATTTATGGATAATAGCCATTCTGGCAAGTATGAGGTAATACCTCATTGTAATTTTAATTTGCATCTCTCTGATGATTAGTGGCTTTGAGTATTTCTTTCATTTGTCTCTAGGCCTTCTGTATGTCCTCTTTAGAGAAGTGTCGGTTCAGGTCCTTGGCCCATTTTTTAAGTGGATTGTTTGTCTTCATTTTGTTGAGTTGTATGAGTTCTTTATGTATTTTGGAAATTAACCTTTTATCAGATGTATCATTGGCAAATATGTACACCCATTCAGTAGGATGCTTTTTTATTTTGTTGATGGTTTCTTTTGCTGTGCCAAAGCCTTTTATTTTGATCCAATCCCATTTGTGGCCAAGTCAAAATAATTCCACCCTTTTGTTTTTTTGATCATTTGTTAAATATAGATTCCTGGACCAAGACAGGCCTACTGAGTTAGAATCCACAGTGCAGAGACCTGGCAATTGGTATTTTCCCCAGGCAGCCCAGATGGTCAGGCCAGTTGGGAAAACCTGGTGTTAATTCTCTCTCACTTGGCAGAAGAGCTAATCTCAGTTGAAGCCTTCAGTTACCATCCTATTTTCATCCTTTCACATTTTAATTGAGATTGAGAATCAGTTTATACTATAGTGGGCCCTGGAGATGAACAGGTATTGTATGAGCCTTGCCTGGTTAACAATCTAGAGTTTTAATATTATTTAATTTTATTTAATTTCTATTATTTAATTTTAACAGAGTTGCAACAGCCTTTAAAAACTGTTGCCTTTGTTTGCAAGGTAAAATCTCTATCTTAGTCCCAGCTGCTGCAATGGAATATCATAAACCAAGTGGTTTTATAAACAAGACAAGTTTATACCTCAGAATTCTGGAGAGTGGGAAGTCCAAGATCAAGGTGCTCATATATTCATTATCTGGTGAGAGTCCCCTTTCTGGTTCACACACAGTTGTTTTCTCTTTGTGTCCTCATCTGGCAGAAAGGGCAAGGGAATAGTCTGAGACCTCTCTTATAAGGGCAATAATCCCATTCCTGAGGGCTCCACCCTCATCACCTAATCACCTACCAAAGGTCCCACTTCCAAATACTATCACATTGGAGATTAGGTTTTGACATATGTATTTTAAGGGGAACATAATAGCATGCACCTTGATATATCACACTGAAGCCTGGAACCCAACCTAAGTGAGTCTCAGAACAGAATGAGGGTACATGATATTGTATTTTATCTGTCTGTACTTTTCATGAAAGTGGGTAGCTTTTTTTTAGGATACTATGGCAAATTCATTACACAATTCCATTTCACCAGGCCTTCCTGCACCTCTGCTTTCTATTATTTAATTTTATTTTACATTTTCCATCTTTTTTATAATATACTAGAGGCCTAGTGCATGAAATTCATGCATGGGGGGGGTGTGTCCCTCAGGCCAGCCTGCACCCTCTACACTCTGGGACCCCTCAAGGGATGTCCGACTGCCTGTTTAGGAGATTGGGCCTAAATAGGCAGTCAGATATCTTTCTCACAATCCAGGACTGCTAGCTCCCAACTACTCGCCTGCCCGCCTGCCTTATTGCCCCTAACTGCTTCTGCCTGCCAGCCTGATCACCCCCTAACCACTCCCCTGCCAGCCTGATCAATGCCTAACTACTCCCCTGCCAACCCAATTGCCCCTAACTGCCCTCCCCTGCTGGCCTGGTCACCCCAAACTTCCCTCTCGTGCTGGCCTGGTCACCCCCAACTGCCCTCCCCTGCAGGCCTGGTCACCCCAACTGCCCTCCCCTGCTGGCCTGGTCACCCCTAACTGCCATCCCTTGCCAGCCTGGTCGCCCCTAACTGCCCTCCCCTGCTGGCCTGGTTGCCCCCAACTGCCCTCCCTGCTGTCCTGGTTGCCCCTAACTGCCCTCCCCTGCTGGCCTGGTTGCCCCCAACTGCCATCCCTGCTGGCCTGGTTGCTCCTAATTGCCCCTCCTGCTGGCCTGGTCACCCCCAACTGCCCCCTGATGCCAGCCTGGTCACCCCTCATGGTCCCCCAGCCAGCCTGGTTGCCCCATGCAGCCTGTTTGTTCAGTTGTTTGGTCATCTCTCACTAACCCCCCTGCTGGCCTGGTCACCCCATGCAGCCTGCTTGTTCAGTCATTTGGTTGTCCCTCAATAACCCCCCTGCCGACCTGGTCATAGGCAGCCATTTTGTGAGGGTGTGAGGGTTAATTTGCATATTGCCTCTTTATTATATAGGATTCAATGGTTGGGTTACAGTGTTATTGTGTGGTCTTTTATGACCTAATAAAAATTAACTGAGATTGGAGTTATGGGAGATAATTTTATTGGTGTATTTTAAAATTAATTATATATTGATATGTATCACATTTAGGATAATTATAAAATGTAATTACCAGTATACCCAAGGTGATGGACTGCTACTTAAAGCTATCATTTTGAAGCATAACATCTATTTGCTGATTACTACAACCTCCCTTAATTTGTGGATGAATTATTCTCTGTTCTTTCTGCAGCAAAATTTATTTGGAAGCATTGCTTACTTAGTAATAAAATAAAATGCCCCACAGTAAAGTCCTTGAAGATAAGATGATTAAAAACAACAGAAGATAGTGGAGAAGGTGGTCATGCAATTATTTATTTTCACCAACTAATACTGCCCATGACTTTCCCACTGTGTAAATAAGGTTTGACAATTTAGGGGTTTCATTATAAAGTCTTTTATTTTCTTTTTAATTTGAACATGCTAGGAGGTCCAAGGATTGTCAGGCTTTCCTTTGGGAACTTAGCCTCACTTTGGAGTAACTAGTGCACACTCTACTAGTTTTCATTCTGAGAAAAAATATAAAAATACAGTATATGTTAAATCAAGTATTTAATTTCACTATCCTATCTAATAAAAGAGTAATATGCAAATTAACCATCACTCCATGACAAAATGCCAGCGCCCATAGCCACAAGATGGCAGTGCCCAGTCCTCTCAGCCCCGCCCGAGTCTCCCAGTCTCAGGGAGGGCTGCCGCTGAGAGCCTGCAGAGTAAGCGGCCTTGCGAAATGCTGCCCAGAGGCCTTCTTGACCCTTTATAAATATATATATATATATATATATTCACTCCTCACAGTGTGATCCCCTGCCAGCTGCGGCAGCCTGGGCTGGGGTCTTGCCGCACCCCCACGGCACGATCCCCTGCCAGCTGCGGCAGCCTGGGGTCTCAACCACTGAGTCACACCAGCCAGGCAGATATGGAGGAATCTTAAATGTTTCTTTTTTTAAAATATATATTTTATTGATTTTTTACAGAGAGGAAGGGAAAGGGATAGAGAGCTAGAAACATCGATGAGAGAGAAACATTGATAAGCTGCCTCCTGCACACTCCCCACTGGGTATGTGCCCCCAACCAAGGTACATGCCCTTGACCAGAATCAAACCTGGGACCCTTGAGTCTGAAGGCTGATGCTCCATCCACTGAGCCAAACCAGTTAGGGCTGTCCAATATGTTAAAGAAAAAACCCTATCTAATAAAGAGGGAATATGCAGGGGATGGCATTTAGGGGTGACCGGGTTGTCAGGGGAGGGCAGTTGGGGATGATCAGGCTGGCAGGGGAGTGGTTAGGGGGTGATCAGGCTGGCAGGCAGAAGCAGTTAGGGGCAATCAGGCAGGCAGGCAGGTGAGCAGTTGGGAACCAGCTGTCCTGGATTGTGAGCCAGCTGCCCTGTGGGATTGGGCCTAAACAGGCAGTCAGATATGCCCTGAGGGGTCCCAGATTGGAGAGGGTGCAGGTTGGGCTGAGGGACACTTCCCCCCCAGTGCATGAATTTCATGCATTGGGCCTCTAGTATTTGATAAACAATGAACTCATGATCAAAAATTATTTTCTCCGTGACATTGTTTTCCTATCATTATTGGGTTATGAATGACTAAGGCATAAAATAAGAAAATACCATACATGTAATTTTTTTTTTATTTCTATTCTTTTTTAAATGTGTTTGATTCTAGGATATACATTTCTGTAAAATAAGTGTGCTGTGTGTAATGCTCACTGTTGACCAGACATCATCTTTCAGAAACTAAATTGGGTTTGTAGTCTGAGCATTCTCATTTAGATCTTTAGGTTAGTTTCAATGCATTAAGCTCATTTACTGTCTGGAGCAGATGGACGAAGAGTTATAACATGAATACTAAGCTTTTCCATCCTTTGCCTCTGCTTTTGTTACAGAAACCCTTGAAACACTCATCAGACAAGCAGAAAATTACACCAGCATACTTTTCTGCAACACCTACAGGAACATGGCCTTAGAGGCTGCTGCTTCAGTTCAGGAGTTCTTCACTGATGTGGGGCTCTATTTATTTGGTGTGGATGTTAATCCCGAAGAATTTGTGAACAGATTCTTTGACAGTCTTTTCCCTCTAGTCTACAATCATCTCATTAACCCTGCTGTGACTGACAGTTCCCTGGAGTACTCGGAATGCATCCGGATGGCTCGCCGGGACATTAGTCCATTTGGTAATATCCCCCAAAGAGTAATGGGGCAGATGGGGAGGTCGCTGCTGCCTAGCCGCACGTTTCTGCAGGCACTGAATCTGGGCATTGAAGTCATCAACACCACAGACCATCTGCTCTTCTCCAGGGAGTGTGGCCGAGCCCTCCTGAGGATGCAGTATTGCCCTCACTGCCAGGGCTTGACGCTCAGTAAACCGTGCATGGGGTACTGCCTCAACGTCGTGAGAGGCTGCTTGGCACACATGGTGGAGCTGAATCCACACTGGCATGTGTACATCCGGTCCTTGGAAGAGCTGTCAAATGCCATGCATGGAACATATGACATTGAACACGTGCTCCTGAACTTCCACTTGCTTGTGAATGATGCTGTGATGCAGGCCCACCTGGACAGACAAAAATTATCAGAACAGGTAGGCAGCCACTCCATATTAACTGATTTTTTAGAACTCAGAGATTAGCCAAATACATAAAGTTTGTTGATTTTAAGCACATGATTATGTACTTTAAAATCATGGCAGCTTCACATGATTCACGTTTTTCTTTCCCTCTTCTGAGGCCAGCCCTGAGCAAAACTCAGTGAAGGAGGTTACTTTAGTCTCTCAAATGATTACTATCATCATTGTGCTTGTGTTTTATAAATAAGTTTTAAACAAAACTCTTGTCATATGAAACTCCATGTTGGATTTACAAAGAGCATTCTTTTCTTTTAATAGTTTGATTTCATATCATAAACAGTCCTGTGACTATCCTGATAAAAATCAATTATTACCAAAACAGTTGTAGATTCTTTTCCAAATGAAACAACTGAGATTCACTTTTTAACTTATGGTGACAGAAGAAGGAGAAACTGACTTTAAATTCCTTGAAAATTGACTCATTAATATTTATTTCTGCCAACTCTAAAGTGATTTATAAGCTATTTATCAAGCTTTGATAGCTAGTCACACATCAATGAATTTAACAAATTCAAAATAAATTACTGGAAAGCCAGCAAATAATGACTTTCTCACATTCCCAAAGCGATCTTTGAGATCTAGTACTTCCAAGTCTAATATCAGTAAATACATATTTCCACTTTAAGAAATCCATAGAGGTACCTGATATATTTCTGTCGGATAAATTTCAACTAGAAAAATGTTCTCAATTTCCTGAGAAAATCAAAAGTATCTTCTGTTTAAACTATTAGAGAAACACATGCCTGATGAGATCTGAATCCTTCATCTTTTTTGGAAATTTGCCTCCTGCAAATGTGGATCATGAGAAGGGGAAGGGAATTTTATTTGGCTCTTTGATAACCTCTCCTGAGACTGAAATGATTGGCAGTGGTCAGGGCCAAATCGAGACCCATGAACCTCATGAGATATGTCTAACTTTTACGAGGGACACATTAAATAACAAGCTTGCATTGTTTTTGAATAAATATTTTGTAAGAATTTGAAAATATTACATGAGTAATTTGTGATTTTGTCTTGCTGAGAAATACTGTAATATTAATTGCTTTACAATAATTACTGATAATCATAATTCTTTCTGCTTAATTTCCTACGAGAGGGAATTTGTTAAATATCTATGAAAGTCTGAAGGCCTATAAAGGGGAATCTGGACCAAGATCTCCCAGAACAGTGACCCATCAGGTTTGTGGACAACTCTCATTTGGAGGTTCACCTTAATGGTGAATGACTATCTGCACCCTAACCTGCCATGTGTGGTACTCTAGAATGTAATGCTTTGAAGATGGGGAATTAGTCTTAGCCATCTTGGACTTCAGATACATGAAAACAATTATTCTGCCTCTTGGCCCTATATCTTCTATCTAGACCAGCCGTGGGCAAACTACGGCCCGCGGGCCGGATCCGGCCCGTTCGGCTGTTCTATCCGGCCCGTGGAGCCGAAAGAGCAGAGGGTTCTCTTGCTCTCCCCTCCGCTCCTTCACCAGCAGCAGTGTTAACATGGCAACGTTGGGAAACACGGCCGCAGCTCCTTCTTCTGAGTGGGCGGATTTATATCCGCCCATTCAGTAGAAGGAACAACCTCTCAATCTTCCAGAGGCTCCTTGTAATGCCCGTGGACGTGTCCCCCAACATCACCCTGGGAATGCGTAGACACGTTATCGTGGTGATGTAGGGAGACACGCCCCTGGAGAGCACAGTATCAGAGCATTAGCTAAAAAGGAGACCAACAACACTGTTCCCACTGAAGTTGATGTTTTAAAGACCAAAAACCTTTCAACCCAGTCTACATTGCCATCTACATCTACGTCCTGGGCATAATTTGGAAGTTGCACTAAAGAAAATGTTTAATTTACTGTTTACACATTTTGTTCTTTTCTATTTGTTTTAGTTTTAAATTATTTTATTATATTTAAGTTTAACTTGAAAGGCTTTTGTACCTTTCCTTTGTTAGGCAATTTTATTTTGCCTTTGCCATCTTCAATATACGGTATGTTATTGTGCTATGAGTCCTCCATTTTTTGAAATTTCAAATGAATAAAACTATTGAAATAATAAAAAAAAAAGACCGTACCCTTTTATGTAATGATGTTTACTTAGAATTTATATTAGTTCACACAAACACTCCATCCATGCTTTTGTTCCGGCAACTCCGGTCCAGTTTAAGAACCCACTGTGGCCCTCTAGTCAAAAAGGTTGCCCACCCCTGATCTAGACTGTTTACTCCTATTTTATTCAATTCTTTGATATATGCTTTCTTTGTAAGATCACTAATTGAACCACATAGCTCTATCTTGCTCTCCTGGAAGACCCGATGATTCGGGATGGAATCAGCCAGATTGGAGGGATCATGGGGGTTGACAAACAGTGGACACTGGGCCTGGATCTTTTCATTCCCTCACCATCGCAGCCAGATGTTCTTCTACTCTCAGTCTGGTGTCTGGAGGACACCTGGTTGTGGCCTCAGGTCTGTGCCAAGTGCACTATTTTTTAACATAAGGAATGAGAAATAACAAAGTTTTTGATAGTTTTCAAAAACTTTGTTATTTCTCAATTTTTGTGTTATGTATGCATTTGCTTTAACTTATTGAGGTTTCTCTGAGCTAACAGATCTATTATCTCCATAACATGAGCTTTTGTGTTCTGGGTCTAAGAAAGATTTAATAATACCTAGTGATTCTTTTAAATTTTTCTGAAATAATTTTGCTTGAATTTTATAAATGTGAAGCTGTTTGTATGCATTACTGATATGGTTTGGAATAATTCTCCTCCACCTTAAATGGGGCAAATTTTCTCTAAATTGGATAATTTTTTTTTTTCTTGATGAAGTTCAGTGATATTTCTGTTGGAGTTTTTGCCTCTTCCTTTCTACCTGTGTGTGTTCTGAATGCAACAAAACTTTCTTGGTTGGAAATTTTTCAAATGATATTTAAGTGCACTGGTAATTTTAACTTCTGCAGTTTGTTTGGTATATGTGCTGTCTTTTTTTCTTCAAGAGTTTGTAAATTGATATTTAATTTACTTGCATAAATCAAAAATCTTTTAGATTAATCAATTAAGAGGTCTCTATTTCTGACACCTTCAATTTTCCAGTTCCATATTTCCACAATCCATGTTGGTTTCCCCAGGAATAGCAGCCCAATGGCTCATTTATAGCAGGTGTTCACCTACAGGTTTGATCTGACTACTGTTAAGAACTCACTCTCCAGGCAGGATTCTGATATTTTTTCTCTCTTTAGTAATTTTGCCCACCCTTATCTTCCATTTTTAAGATTCATATGAAAGCAGATTTAAGCTTCTCTGAAGACTGGAATTGTCGTCCACAGCCTGCCAATGCTGTCTGAAGCAGTTCTCCATGTTTCTGATGGTTTTTGAAGGCCATTTTGGTTGCTACTTGATGTTGAATTTGTTGGATAAGTCTCCTAAGGAGTTAATCTTGCTTGTAATGTCAGCAATCAGCTAAACTTTTATATAATTAGATTTTTTTCTTTTTCAAGCTTTCTACAGGTCCAATTAATAAACTATAGCATTCCAGTTCTTTATTCACGGTCTTCACATTTACTTATAGTAAGTTCTCAAGTTTGGCTTCAGTATAGTTGATTTAAAGTCTCTAAACCAGCCGTGGGCAAACTACGACCTGCAGGCCGGATCCAGCCCGTTCGGCTGTTCTATCCGGCCCGCAGAGCCGAAAGAGCGGAGGGTTCTCTTGCTCTCCCCTCCGCTCCTTTACTTTGAATTTATATTAGTTCACACAAACACTCCATCCATGCTTCTGTTCCGGCCCTCCGGTCCAGTTTAAGAACCCATTGTGGCCCTCGAGTCAAAAAGTTTGCCCACCCCTGCTCTAAACTGTCTTTAAAAAGTGGCAAAAATTCTCAACAATTTGATGTTTTTTAAAAATACATATTTTTATTAATTTTTATAGAGAAGAAGGGAGAGTGAAATGATGAGAGAGAAACATAGATTGGCTGCCTCCTGAATGCCCTCCACTGGGGATCTAGCCCACATGCAGGCATGTGCCCTACCTGGGAATTGAACTATGACCTCCTGGTTCATGGGCCAATTCTCAACCACTGATCCACACTGGCAGGGCATCAATTTGATGCTTTTCACCTAGAGGGACAAACACTCCAGAGGCCAGTTCTTTGTCTCTTCTCATGAACAACATAAACTGATGAACAAAAACAGATCCAGAGACAGAGAAGCACTGATCAGACCGTCAAACTTCAGAGGGAAGGTAGGGGAGGGTGGGGATAAGGTGGAGAGATCAATAAAGAAAAAAATATATACCATATATATATATATATATATATATATATATATATATATACACACACACACACACACATACACACACACACACATATCCTATCTAATAAAGAGGGAATATGCTAATTGACCATCACTCTATCACAAAGATGGCTGCACCCACAGCTGAGGCCAAGTTCCCTTAAGGAGCCTTAACAAGCAATCAGCAGGGACCTGAGGCTACACCCCGCCCCCGATCCCCCATGGGGCTTGACAGGGGACCTCAGGCCGCACCCCCCACCCCAGTGCCAGGCCAGGGGACCTGAGGCCACGCCCCCACGCCTGGCTGGGCTTTACAGGGGACCTCAAGCTGCGCTTCCCATCCTGGTGCTGGGCTAGGGGACCTCAGGCTGCTCCCCCTGCCCCAGAGCCAGGCCAGGGACCTCAGGCTGCGCCCCCCACCAGGTGGGGCTTAACAGGAGACTTCAGGCTATACCCCCCCAACCCCAGCACTAGGCCAGGGGACCTCAGACCGCACCCCCAGCCTGGCAGGGCTTGACAGGGGACCTCAGGCCATGCCCCTCACCCAGCAGAGCTTGACAGGGGACCTCAAGGTGCACCCCCAGTGCTGGGTTGGGGGAACTCCGGCCGCACCCCCGTCCAGTGGGGTTTGACGGGGGACCTGAGGCTGCGCCCCCTCCCGGTGCTAGGCCAGGGGACATGAGGCTGCGCCCTCCCACCTGGAGGGGCTTGACAGGGGACCTCAAGGCATGGCCCCCACCCCGGTCTGGGCTGCGGGACCTCAGGCAATGCCCCCGTCCTGGCACCAGGCCAGGGAACCTGAGGCTATGCCCCCTGCCTTGCAGGGCTTGACAAGGGTGGGACTGGCCCGCTCTGTATCTAGCCCAATGGGGGGGGATGGCCAGGTCTGGGTCTCACGCAATTTTGAGGTGCATGTAGGTGGGCGGGGACTTGACTCTGCATCCCGTGGTATGCCCCAGACTCTGACAGGAGAAAGCTTTTCATATACATTTTACTAATTTTCTTTCATCTCTGACACTTCTATTATAGAGAAAGGGCAAATAGCAATATTAAATTATTTCCTCTAATTAATCCCCTTTTAATGTGCACGAATTTCATGCACCGGGTTACTAGTATATAAATATATATATAACAAGCAAAAACAAAAAAAGAAGTTTTATTCACACGAAAAATTGTTTTTAAATAAAAATAAGTTTTGCTTGCCCTTACCTTGGTCCTGCCTTTCAACAAACTCTCAAAAGTTCTCAGGTATACCATTTTAGAGTTTATCTTCTCTTCTTTGGCCTTCTTTAGCCACAATGTTAAGTATATAAAATGTCTACATTTATTACTTAATCCATTCTCTTAAAACTTTCAGCCATTAGCATTCATCAAAAGACTATTGTTGCCTGGTCAGCATGGCTCAGTGTTTGAATGTTGAGCTATGAACAAACACAAAACCTCTCACTCTGATTATTAAAACCACCATCTCTCACAGCATTCCTTTGGGAGCTGGGCCTGGGCTAAGCTCCCTTGGCACAACCCTCAGTGATGGGCATGGAGCTACCAGAATCAGCATTACACAGAACATCATGGCTCCATGGATGGCTCACCTCAGTTTGCCATGACTCTGTGGCCATAACAGGCCATGTAGCTTTGCATAGAGAATTCTGCCCAGAACCTCTCCAGTGCAGAGCACACCTCAGTGCAGGTGATAGGAATGACAAGACAAACAGACCCTCTCAACCTTCCCCACATCTTGCTCCACAAAATCAATTCATGTCTCATCACCAGTGGCTTTTCCTGATTACCCCAATAATAAGCAGGGAAATTCTTTCCACATCTAATTTTTGTTATTTGGGAAGTTCCTTAATGGACATTTGGAAGCCCCCAACACTGGCCACTGATCCTCACCTGATGATATTTTTCTTATTGATTTTTAGAGAGAGTGGAAGAGAAGGAGGGGGATGGAGAGAGAAATAGAGAGAGAGATAGAGAGAGGTCAATTTGAGAGAGGCATATTGATTGCTTGCCTCCTTGCCTCCTGTCTCCCACATGGGCCTTGACTGGGCCAGGGATTGAACCTGCAACCCAGGTATTTGTCCTTGACCGGAATCTAACCAGAGTTTCTTTGGGCCAACACTCTAACCATTGAGCAGGGCTGGCCAGGGTTGATCCTCTTTTTCTTCAATAAGCTTTTCATTTTGTGGCCTTGGAGACCTAATCCAACCCACAATGATCAGAGTAGACTGACTCTTAGTATCTCCTTGGTTTGTGTGTGGCTGACCTTGAATGTGTGTGGGAAGGGTAAGAGGCAGTGTAATAAGCCTTGGGTAGGGTTTCTGCTCACTTCTATGTTTTCACATTTGACAACTAAGGAAGAATTTTCAAAGTCTTCACAATTGAAGAATATTCATTCTAACCATGTGATCTTCCACTCCATTCACATTTTTCCCCTTTGCCTGTGCTCATAAGGCCTGCATGGACCAGAAGGGCTGACATTAACTCTTCAGCAGCTACCCTCTGAAATAGGTAGAACCTCCAACTTTTTTTTTCTTTATTGATTAAGGTATTACATATGTGTTCTTATCCCTCCATTGCCCCACCACTATCCTCACTCATGCCCTCACCCCCTGTGGTGTCTGTGTCCATTGGTTAGGCTTATATGCATGCATACAAATCCTTTGGTTGATCTCTCCCCTTACCCCCACCCTCCCCAGCCTTTCTTCTGATCGTCTGATCGATGCTTCTCTGTCTCTGGATCTGTTTTTGTTCATCAGTCTATGTTGTTCATTATATTCCACAAATGAGTGAGATCATGTGATATTTATCTTTCTCTGACTGGCTTATTTTGCAGAACCTGCAACTTTTAAAAATGGAGGCTTGCTCATTTCTTATTCTGTTTTCAGCTACTCTCTGTGTTTATTTGGAGACTAGAATAAGCAGATGAGACATTGCTGCAATTGGTGCTGCAATTGCTGCAAAATTACCCAAGGGAAATGTAAATCATGATAGAAATAGAAACCCAGGAAGGGTGCATGGAAGGATGGGGGAAGGTCAGTATTAATATATGAACTAAACTCTTCAGTGACCTTTGAGCTCTTTTTCTGTATACCCTATGGGTAGTCTGTTTTGAAGAAGATACCACCTCATTCCATCAACCACCGATAGGTGCTTGATGCTGGATATCACAGTTAGAAAGGAGCTGCGCATTTCAAGGTGACCTCCAGAATTTTGTTTCAATTACAGTTTACATTCAATATTATTTTTAGTACTTTCAAGTGTATAGCATAGTGTTTAGATAATTATACATGTTACAAAGTGATTCCCCTCATATTTCAAGTACCCACCTGGCACTATATACATAGTTATTATAATACTAGAAGCCCGATGCATGAAGATTCGTGCACGAATGGGCCTTCCTTACCCTGGCTGCTGGAGCCACCTTTCTGCCTTCCCATGCTACCTAGAGGCCTGGAGCAGCTGGGGCGGTGCAGAATGCCTGCATCCCGCCCTGTTCCTGGCCTCTCAGTGCCTGTGTATGCAAATTAACCCATCATATTTGGTTAATTTGCATATTCACTCCTGATTGGCTGGTGGGCGTTGCAAATGTATGGTCAATTTGCATATTCACTCCTGATTGGCTGGTGGCGTCCAAAGGTATGGTCAATTTGCATCTCACTCTTTTATTAGTGTAGATTACTAGAGGCCCAGCGTGCAATTGAAATTGCATGAGGAGGTTCCCCGCCTCCTGCTGTGTGAGGAGGCACCCTGTGGGGGGCCAGGACCATGCCTGATATGCACAGTGCCGGCCACCATGGGAGTCAGGCTGGATTGGTGCCACAGGAGTCCAAACCGGTGCCACGGGGTGCTGGGACCCAAGCCTGACTCAGTGTCCCCCGGTCCCCCTGCCTGTGTCATGTTGGCTCAGGCAGGCCCCCCTGCTTCTGTCTCATCTCTGCTCTGGGCCTCACCTGTGCACACAACCCTCCTGTCTGGTCGTGACCCATTACAGAGTCCCGGCCTAATTTGCATATTACCTTTTTATAATATAGATTGACTATTTTCCCTATGCTGTACTTTATATCCCTAATTATTTTGTAACTAACAATTTGTACTTGTACTTTTTAACCTTTACCTTTTTCACCCAACCGTCTAATCCCTTATCCTCTTGACAACCCTCAGCATGGACCTAGAGGATATTATGCTTAGTGAAATAAGTGAAGGTGACCTCTAGGTTTTGATCTAGGGATAGGAAACCTTTATCCTCCAACTGGATAGAGAAGGGCTCGAACAACAATTTGCCATTGTGCCCAAAATTATGTAATTATAATTCCCCTTAATAAAGTAGTAAGTATTGAGAAAATTATCCAAAGAATTAAAAGAAGGTAAAACATTACTCTTTCAATGATTTAATAGGGGAAACCACCTGAGTTATCTCTCAGTATATGTGTCTTTTTACTTATTGTACTTACTATAAGGGCTATATGAAGCTCTGTCAAGTTAGATGTTAATTTACAAGTAGTTTTTGTCCTGTTGAATTAATTTTTCTCTGACTGAGAAAACAGCAAAGTTACCATTTTATTTACCTAAAAATATTAATTTTATATCTTACATCAAAAATTGGAAAAATATTCCAGGGTTTTTTTTTTACTAACTATAATGCTAATCTCTGGTATTCACCTTTCAAATGGCTTTCTTGTGCTGCTTATTCCCTCACTGAATTGTACAAATTGAATAAATCTTTCACAACTGCTCATTATAGATTAGTTTCAAAGTCATATTTATTATTTTTTTTGAAAATTATATTTTGACCTAACACATTGAGGAAAAAAGGCAATAGAGAAATTATTGCTCTAATGGATAGTATTTTTTTGGTAGGAAGTGACAGAAACTCAAATTCATTTAAACTCTCTTAAGGAAGGGGGTGACTATTAGACCATATAACTAAAAAGTCAAATGGGCCCTTGCCAGTGTGGTTCAGTTGGTTGGGTGTCATCCTGTGCACTGAAAGGTTGCCAGTTCAATTCCTTATCAGGGTACATGCCCGGGTTGTGGGATCCATTCAACTTGATCACTGGTGGGGGGCATATTGGAGGTAGCCGTTTTGGTGTTTCGCTCTCACATTGATGTTTCTCACTCTTAGATTGATGTTTCTTTCTCTCCCTCTCCCCTTCTCTCTCTAAAAATTCAATTAAAGTATTAAAAAATAAAAATAAATAAAAAATCAAATGGTACAGATTACTGAATGTCTGACCTGACCTAATTCTTCATAAATGTTATCAGGATTCTTGATTCTTCTTTACTTCTCAGTGAAGCTTTTATCTGTGTTGGTTTGTTTCTCAGGCAGGCTGTTACCAAGTGGTAACAAGCAAATAAAACATCTAAACTCATCATCTTCCAGTTTAGCAAATAAAAATAGGATTTATTTTTCATTACTCAAAATGCCCTAAGCTCTTGCTCATTTCTCTGGTTTGGGGCTTCCTCTTCCCCCTGAGGCATCTGTAGACTCTCTGACCATCCTTGGGTCATATTCCCATCCTAAAGCCAGGAGTGGGGTCAACTGACCTAAATATGTCAACAGAGAAGTAGACGGCTGTTCTCAGAGGATGAATACAGGGCAACAACAAAAACAGAAAACATAAAGAAACATTAAACAAACAAGAAATGAAGAAGTATACTTTATATTAATAAGGGATGCCATTCACAAGGAATATCTTTTAGAAATGAGCCAGATATCATCAACATACGTGTAACAATAAATTAAGACAAAATTAACAGAAATAAATTTGAGTGTAATCGAATCCACAAGTTTATATGCCCGAGATAGTAAGAGCAATTGCTAAAGCATCAAGTATGCAACAACAAGGAAACACTTTTGAAAGGTAGCCCAACAAGGAGATGGGGAGAAAGCCCGAATCTGCCTCCGTGGTTCAGGATTCAGGGCAGAATATGTGGAAACATTGGAGGACTTTGGAATTTGGCCCAGTAAGGGGCTTCAGCCCTCAATATTCCTGAATAAAGGACCTCCCCTCTCTGAAAGGGTTTTGGTGCTAAAGTTCTGGTCATGTCTCAGACCTTTGGTTTCGTGAGAAGGGTGAGTCTTTAGTTTCAGGTGCAACTGGAGGTCAAAGTTCTCTCTTCTGAACACACTCCAGATGCATGACTTGCAGTGTTGGTCTGTTGTCTCTGAACAACTGTATCTTGTTGGAAACTGGAAAGGACCAGTTTGAGCTGGTTCTGTAGTTACAAATACACAAATAAAAAATAAAACATCATAGAAATAGAAAAATAAAAAATGTTAGCAGTAGTCTATAATTCCAAGAGCACAATGAGATTACTGGAAGCATTTGCTTTAAAATCAGAAATAAGACATTCCTGCCAGGAATTACACTCTCCAAGCTCAAGTTTACATGGAGGCACTAATTAATACAATTAGATAACACACCAATAAAAAGTAACCTAATGAAAATGGGCAAAGGATTAAATAGACATTCTCCAAAGAGGTATACAAATAGCTACTAAAACATATGAAAAGATGTTCTCCATGATTAGTCACTAGAAAAGATTTTCTATATCATTAGTCATGCAAATCAAAAGCACAAGACAGTAGGATACCATTTCACACCACCTAGGATGGTTACAATATAAACAATCCTATAAAATAAAAGCCTGATATGCTAAGTGTCCGGTCATCCGGTCATCCGTTCAACCAATTAAAGCGTAATATGCTGATGATATGCTGAAGACACTCAACCACTCGCTATGACATGCACTGACCACCAGGGGGCAGTTGACTGGTCAACCAGTTGCTATGATGTGAACTGGCCACCAGGGGACAGACAGTCAACTGGTTGACCAGTTGCTATAACATGCACTGACCACCAGGGCGCAGATGCTCTGACTGGTAGGTTAGCTTGCTGCTGGGGTCCAGCTGATCGGGACTGAGCAAGATGGGCCAGACACCCCCTGGAGCCCTCCCGCAGGCCCTCCCTGGCTGGCCAACCTCCCATGTCCCTCCCCGGCACTGATCATGCACTAATGGGGTCCTTTGGCCTGGCCTGTGCCCTCTCACAATCCAGGACCGCTCAGGGGATGTCAGAGAGCCAGTTTCAGCTCGATCCCGCAGGCCAGGTTGAGGGACCCCACTGGTGCACGAATTCGTGCACTGGGCCTCTAGTTGAAAATAACAAGCCTTGCTGAGGCTATAGATACATTTGAACATTCATGAATTGCTGAAGGGATTGTAAAATGTTGCAGCCATTTGGAAAACAGTTGGGTAGTTCCACATAAAGTTAAATATAGAGTTACCATATGACCAGCAATTCCAGACCATGGTATATGTCTAAGATAATTTAATACAAAAATGAAAAACACATATAAATATTCATGGCAGCTTTATTCATAATAGCCAAAAAGTAGAAATGACCTGTGTTCCTCAACTAAAGGATGGATAAATGAAATCATTTTTAGCCAAACAATGGAATATTATTGGGCAATAAAACAGGAATGAGTTACTGATACATGCTACAATATCTTTGGAACTTGCAAACATTATGGTATGTGGAAAAAGTCATAAAAAACCACATATTATATGATTCTGTTCATATGAAATGTCCAGAATAGCAAATCTATTGAGACAGAAAGCACATTAGTGGTTATCAGGAGGCTGGGACATGGGGGAATGTGGAAATTCCTGCTAATGACTATAGGATTATTTTTGTGAAGGGAAGTCATAAAAATATTGTAAAATTGCATAGTGGTGAGGGTTATACATTTCTCTCAATATACTACAATTCACTAAACTGCACATTTCAAAAGAGTGAATTTGATGGTACATAAATTGTATAACAATAAAGCTGTTATAAAAAGTTATAATATATAATTTTGAAAATTGACTCATATAAATGGTAAGCCAGTATATTCCAGTGAATAATTTTCATTTATAGCTTTATTCTTTTGTTGACATATGCTTCTTGTGGCTTTGGGAACTCAAAGAGACAATGTGTCTTCTCATTGTCATCCAAAGGACACACTAAAAATGTCTTTAAAGATATTTTATCATCAATGCTGCAACTTCTTTCAGAGAAAGATTTGCCGGATGTATTAAAAGTGTTGTTTTCCTCACAGATAGTAAACTTTTACACCTTGAAAAACCATTTTGCTCATTCACAACATTTCCAGGGCAGATGAAAATGAATAGGTAGATAATCTCAATCATTTATCCAAACATTTAACAAATTTGTATTGAGTGCTTTCAGTGTACCAGGCCTACTAGACATTGGGTGTATCCAACTGAGCATGCAGCTGCCCCATTGGAATTTACAGTAGGCTAACTCACTTTTCATAACCATTTTAGCATGTCTAGTCTATTCTCCACACAGAAGTCAGAATAATCTTTCTGAGTTACAAAATAGATTATGCTTAAAGTTCTCCAGTGACTTCCTGTTGGCCTTGGAATAAAGGCTAAACACCTTTATATTAACCTTTAGAGCTTTGCACTTCTGGCCTTTACTACTCATACCACTTTGAATAAATCTTTGCTCTAGTTGTTCTGGAGTTCTCTTGATTCCATTAGCATGTAGTCTTCTCTCTTAATTCTTGTCAGTTACGTTTTTCTGGAACTAAATTTCAACTATGTCCCCCCCATGCCGCCCCCCCCCCCCCCCCCCCCCCCCGCGCTGCAACCTTATCTAGACAATTCCAATGCCGCTCTTCATTTTGGTCTCATCTTAGATACTACTTACTTGGAAGCATTCCCTGGCCTCTGTAGGAAAGGTGAGCTAACTTTGTTAGATATACCAGTAACACCATACCTTTTCCTTTACAGCATTTTGCATACACACAGTTATTTGATTATTTGTTTATATTTTATATAGAATTGTATGTGCCAGAGGGCCGAGACTGTCCATTGTGTTCATCATGGTATACCTAGAGTCTAACAAATTGTCTTGATGGACATATGAGTTTCTCCATGAGTCTTCTGTAAATCTGGCCTTTTGACTGCATTTCCTAGACTATTGGAATTGTCTCCATATTGATTTCTCTGCTCCACCTTGGACTTATTTGTGTCCAAATTCCTTGCCATGGTGTCTAAGGTCCTCTGTGCTATGATACCATTAGATTTCACTTATCTTATTCATTTCTCTTTTCCTGATCCATCCTCCCTTATATTCATGTTTCAGATTAAAGTACTTCACCCTTTTCCTTCAACTCCATGGGGACCTGAATATTCTTCCACGATGTGTACCTCACCCAAAAAACTGGAAGCTTGTCTGGGAATTTACTGGATCTTTTTCATGTCTTTATACCCCCAGTGCCTAATAAAGTATCTGGAAATGTTTGTTGAACTGAAATGACTTCCTGACTTCACAGTAGAAACTTCTTGATTAATACATGGAATTAGATTTAATTTCGGGCATTTACAATTTTTCATTGAATCTTAAATTACTAACATTTCATATCTCCATGAGAGCACAGCAAGACAATTGTGATAATCTATGAGTCTCTTAATGAATGCACAAAATGCTTCCATTTCAACTTTTATGTAGATAAATACTCTGGCAGTGTTAATATTACATCTCTATTTATCAATGCGATTGTTAGAAATAAAGGCAGAACAAAAATAATAAACATTGAAAACAAATCTTGGTACATTTGCATATAACTTACATAATTTGGGGTATGGTCCTACAGAGAGATCAAAATTGACTTAATTTCACAGGTGATATTTTAACGGAACTTTGAATGATGATAACATTTAGGCAAGAAGAAAAGTACAAAAATTTTTTGAAAAGTACAGGGCAACTTCAGATACTATGAGTAACACAGTTAAGCTAAAGAATATAGTGTTTAAAGGGGAGTGCTGGGAAATGTCAAGATTCAGCTGTAAATTCCTATGGAATGCTTGCTTGTACTCATTAGGGAATGGGAGGAACCAAGAAGGCTTTGGATTAGAGAAGCAGTGTGGTGGGAACTGTGCTTTAGGAATGTCATTCTGGGAGGGAAAGGGAGAGGACTAGAGTTGGGAGAGTGTTGGAAGGAATGTCAAGAAGGAAGCTCTTGCATCTTTCCAAGGAAGAGCTGATGAACGCTCAATCTGGGGTGATAGAAATGTCTGTGCAGGGGAGAAGTAAAACATGAAAACTTGGGACCTGATGAAAGAAGAATAATTTTGTTTTGAACTTTTTAAACCTCTAGCTGATGCCATTTCTGGGGCATCTTCACACATTTTCAGCTTTGAAAAAAGTGGTGAAAATGTGGCCATATTCATTTATTCTTTTAATTTTTAATCTAATTATTCCCTTGAAAAGTATTTACTTTTATAATGTAGGATTCTTATTCCCTCAATAATGAAATGGTCAAGTTTTGATTTTGTGTCTCTAGGGGTATTATTTAGCCTTTCAATGGCCCTTATTCTTTTTTTAAAACATATTTTTATTGATTTCAGAGAGGAAGGTAGGTGGCAATGGCCCCTATTCAATATATATATATATATATATATATATATATATATATATATATATATATTTTAGAGAGGAAGTGAGAGGGAGAGGGAGATAGAAACATTAATGATGAGAGAGAATAATTGATTGGCTGCCTTCTGCATGCCCCACACTGGGGATCAAGCTGCAAACCTGGCTTGTGCTTTGACCGGAATTGAACCGTGACCTCCTGATTCCTAGGTCCATGCTCAACCACTGAGCCACACCTGCTGAGAATGACCCCTATTCTTAAACTTGATTTCAAGTTGCTTCTCTTTCCTTCCCTGTGGTTTTGCACCACCTGAATATGGAGTTTAAAAGCAGTTTAAAATATCACAAAGCTCAATGATCACATAAGGAAAAATGAACTCCATCCCCCTAGAGGGATGAAAAACATAATTGAATCAAAGTTATAACTAGTATAACCAAGTTAATATCTACTGTTTAGAATTCTATTCCATCCCCATCCCATCAGGCTCAGGGTTGGATTCCTTTTTTTTTGTTTGTTTTGCCTTTTTATCAATGATTCAAATTTGTCTAAAACCTACTCTGGTGCCTCTGGTTCCAAGTGATTTTTCTTCAGGCTCCTATGCAACTTGCTGCTTATAATATTTTTTTGACACATAGCTTATTCCCTACAGAGACATTGCTTATACTGTATTCAAGTTAACTTTATCAATTAATTTTTGTCATTGGAAATCTTCCCTATCTAACTATATTATAAAGTCCTTAAAGACAAGAAATTAGAGATTTGGGAAGTGTGTTCTAATTCTAGATTTTATTGCCCTTATCAATAAAAATTTCTTTATAGAGAAATTTCTTTAAAGAGAAAAAAAATCCATATGTATATAGAGATTTTTACAAAATACCCACTGCTGCACTAAGTATGTCTGTTTTTCCAAAGTCAAAAGATGAACAGAGCTTAAAAATTATTTGCTTAAAGCTCATCACCAGTACTTGCACCATCTCTGAAATATGCATTTCACATATCTCATGTTCGTCACTTCCTACCATTCCAGCTTACTTATTCTTGTATTTCTAATCCAAAAACTATTTTATATTATGGAAATGTTCCACATATTTACTCTCTTCCCTTATTTTTCTCCTTACCAAGATCTAGCTTCTGCAATGCATGTGAACGTAATTCTCATTAGCCATGGATAACTGCAGAAGTTCAGGTTATTTATTTAAATGACGTCTCCATGGTGGCACTCACACACCTTGAAAAATATCTCACTTGTTTTTATAATAGAACCCTCTTGGATGAAATGATCTGAAACAGGATCTCTACCATTAAACATGCAATTGTGTTGGAATAGCTACTGTCATAAAACAAAACAAAACTGACTTGACTCCATGCCTTCTCTAAGCTCTGCCCCATAAATTTGCTCTCCTTTACTACAAAACTCTGTGGAAGATTTATGTATTTTCAGTAATTGCTTTCTTATTTCTTTTTATCTCATACTTCCACCAATCACTATGCTTTCTGCCATACTTCTCCAAATAAACTACACTTTCACAACTCTTATTTCTCATAAGATAATTTTTATCCTATTTTACATGACTGTTAGTCACTTTGGATATATTTGGTCATTTCCTCTTTTTAAAAAACACCATCTTCATTTGTATTTTGAGAAAGTTCACTCTCATAAGATTTCTCTTCTCTGAAAACTTCTCAGAATCTTTTCCAACTTTTCTTTGTCTCCACTTGTAAATGTTGGAGTGACCATCTATCAGTCTTCAGCTCTCTCCTCCATCTGCACTCATTTCCAAGTACATGTTGACAACCACATTTATGTATCTTGCCTGACCTCACCCTTTATTTTCAGCTCATATAACTTCTAGCCTACTGGATAGCTTTTCTTGCATTACTCATACTCATACTCATAAAAGCCAAACATTTCCAAAGAGACTTTTATTTTTCTTCCAAAATTCATTCTTCTCTATCTCACATAATGACACTTCTATTTACCCAGATGCTTCAGCCTAAAATTATCAGAAGTCATTCCTGAATTTATTGCTTCTCTCAATTGTTATATTTAATCCATCCTCAAAAACTGCTCATTGTACTCATTATGGTCAGTTATCTATTTTTAACTGAGTAACATTCTTTAAGACATAATATATTTAATCTTCTATTTTCAGTTAGTATATATATAGTATATATATATACTGATAGTATATATATATATTTACTGAGAGTGGGTTCATTGCATTCCCATATCTTAGAATCATGTCCTTCAAACAACAGGTGTTCAATTGATTGACATTGCTATCTGTAGTTAAAAACAAGGACTAAAATACATATTTTGACTTTTAGTCCTGGGAACTTTCTAAACTAATGTGGAAATAATTGGAAATAAGGGAGATAAGAAGGAAGGAAAAAAAGTAAAAGGGAGGAAGGAAGAATGGAAAGGAGGGAGGGAAGAAAGAAGTAAGAAAGAGAAGGGCAGAAAGAGAAAGATGAGAAATAACTGATTACCTTGGTCAATTTTTAGTCTCTCCCTACTCCTGACTATAAAACAACTCAGAATAAACTAGTTCACAATTCTGGACTGCTTTTCCTTTTCTCATTTGGTCACATTGGCACTGCAACATCAGTCAAGTAGTTTTACATTAAAAAGTAGATTTTTATGAATATTTCTTATATCTAAACATTTTTCACTTCAGCCTTCAAGTTGGATTTTTCTCCAAGAGTCCTGAGCTAAATGATTTTAAATGGACCCATATTAAGTTTAATTAATGATTATGAATAGGATTGAAATGCAGAAGCTCCCTCTGGTGGTTTAATTTGCAGGTGTGCAAAAATAGCAAGGCAGAATCAAGCTCTTGTTTTCTGTGGGCCAAATTTAAGATTGTAGAAATATTTCTGCTTGTCCCTGTCCTCCTTTCCTCCTCCTCTTCTTCTCCTTTAATTTTAAATATAAAATGAATTAGAGTGGCAACCTTTATGAAGATAGCTACAGAAATGCATATGCAGATGCAACTTCTGGAAAATGAAAAGGAAAGACAAAGAGAAACCAGTCTCCCGAGGCCAGACATTCTGTGGCTCCAAGTAAACACTTTAAAATTTTTTTTCATCTTTATTTTTGAAAGTATTACTGATGCCTCCCCCTTTTTTAAAAAGTTACTCTCTCAAGTAAACACTTTTTTAAAGGTCTGTTTACTCTTTGCCAATTACAGCGTAAACATATCTCCAGCCCTTGCAAAGTGGAGACAGTAGGTGTTTTCTCCCCTATTTAACTTTAACATTGTTTTATTTGCTTCTCCCCCACCCCCAGGAACTGGGCACCTTGTACAAATTTAGAATTCTCCTATGGATAACTTATACAGTATTTAAAGGCAGTGCTTCATAGAGCCTTAATAATTTATAACCTATTATAATATTCCTTGTTGCAACACAAGAATGTTCTAGTATTTTAAAAGCAGTGTTATGGTTATCACTACTATATTTTTTTCCATAGCTGGCTTATGGGATTATTTGTACCTTGAACTTCTAAGTAGCATGTGCATTATTTGAATGGTGATTATTCCATAGTTTTAGAGTGTGATATTCTGAAATCGCTTATTTTTTTTATTTCCCTTAATACAAACTTAGCAAAAGCTTTTATAATAATATACTATCACTATGCCAGAATTCTAGCCATCCTGACATGGATTTTTCTCACCAAAAATAACTTTGAATGGGAAAACATCTGGTTTGCTAATGGAAATTTTTAGAATATATTTTATAGTGGCTCCTTAAAGTTCAGTTTTGCTGGATTTCACCTCTTGATCATATATTTCTATTATATTATTGTGTTCAACTAATATCATTTGTTTAATAGTTTATCAGTATTCATTCAGAGTGTCATAATTTCATTGAAGTATATGTTGCATTATATTGAAAAATATACTAGGAACATGTTTTGGGTGGAATCTACCTGATTCAAATGTTGAATTCCTGTTATGATATAGGAGGACACTGTGATATGTATCTATAGGATTAGAAGATATATATCTTTTTTAGACAAAACACTATGACATATGAAGAACATTAATATATTTGATTATATAAGGGAGATTAAAGACGATTTTCATAATGTTTTCATGAGTTTTTCATATCTGCTTCCTCCTTTTATTAATTGCATGATATTATAGTCATTTAATTCATGTATCAAAGTATGATTAAGCTACAAAAAAGACTATTGATGTTGTTAACAACAAGCCTGATTCGGGCATTGCATTAGTTGGGGTTCTTCAGAGAAACAGAACTAATAGGAGATACATCATCGATATATCTATATCGATCTCAGTGTATAAAGATATTTGTTATGAGGAATTGGTTCACATGAGAAGTCCCACGATCGGCTCTCTCAAGCTGGAGACCCAGGTATACCCAGTGTGAGTTCGAAGGCCTGGGAACCAGGGGTGCTGATGGTATGAATCTCAGTCTTGAGAGCAGAAGAGAAGACACATCCCAGTTCAGGCCCTCAGTGGCTTAGGTGATGCCCACTCACATTGGGGAAGACAATCTACTGAGTCCACTGATTCAAATGCTAACCTGATCTGAAAGCACCTTCATAGACACATGCAGAAATAATGTTTAATCTGGGTACCCTGAGACCAGTCAAGGGGACACATCAAATTAACCATCACAGGGATTCAATATGCAGTTACGATATCATCATTAAAGCCAATATTTATCAATTGCCTCCCAAGTGTAAAGCACTGAAAAAGGTGATATGAACATTTGATAACAACCTTTAAAGGATGTTTGTAAAATACCCTTTAAAAACGTCACTTATTCTCTAAATATCTTAATATGCAGTTTCAAAGATCTATGTGCATTAGGGAGGTTTTAATTTGTACCATGGATTTCAGGTGCAACTACAAATCAGTAGCATTTTAATATTAAAAATATATGTTTTGGAGAAAATATTGAGGATTCATACATTCAGAATATGTAACATAAGGTAATTGTAAAATTTATAATGAACCTGACACACCTTTGTTTTTTTTTTAATTCTGTTAATAAAGTATTTGATTAGGCCAAATTATTTTGTTTTGATAGTTTTTAGATGAGGAAGTTGCCAAGTATTCATTTTTACAATGTTATCTGGATTTTGTAGAAGAGAGAAAATTCTTTTATTGCTATCTCATGAAATTGGAACTTGGAGTTCTTTTCATAATTCAGTTATTCTGGTTTTCCTCCTAAAACCAAGTTAGAAATCAAGTTGTCTAGTATCTCTGTAATTCTTATTTTCTCCCCAACTTTATTAATTCTCTGGCATCTTCAAGGTAATAACTGCTGTGTTTCCTATCATCCGCTTCCACATTTGTAGGGAAAATGGGATTCTATTGTCTATTTATATATCTAGATCATTTTCAATCCAAATTATTGTATTCATGTAGAACACTTAGGAACCAGAAATTACATAATGTGAATCCCTCATAATAAATATGTATATATGAATAGTAAGACCACTGATAAGCCTAAAAAAGAGAGCACTGATTCAAAAGTAAATAGACTCACCCTAGCCGCTTTGGCTCAGTGAATAGAGCATTGGCCTGAGGATTGAAGGGTGCCCTCAATTCTGGTCAAGGCCACATGCCTGGGTTGTGGGCTAAGATTCCCAGTAGGGGGCGTGCAGGAGGCAACTGATCAATAATTCTCTCTCATCATTAATGTTTCTATATCTCTCTCCCTCTCCCTTCCTCTCTCAAAGCAATAAAAATATATTTAATAATCAAAAACAAAAACAAAACAAAAAGGGTGGGGGTAAGAGGGAGAGATCAACCAAAGGACTTGTATGCATGCATATAAGCCTAACCAATGGGCACAGACACCAGGGGGGTGAGGGCACGAGTGGGGGTTGGAGGAGGCAATGGGGGGATAAGGACACATATGTAATACCTTAATCAATAAAGAAAAAAAAAAGAAAGACAAAAAAATGAAAATAACATTCTGATGCACAAACATACATACATTCTTTTCTTGGTCAATACAGCAAGTCATTTTTAAAAGAAGAAAAAAAAGACACACCAATGGGTTTGTTTAAAATTAAGCAGAGCTATGCTGATAACAGCAGATGTCTAGTAATTCACTTCCCTAATGCTGATGAATATATGTATTCATAAACAAATCAAGTGAATTGCCAAGAAATAAATGCTACTGTTAACACCCCATCAAAACAAAAAACAAAAGTAAATAGACTCTTCCACTGATTAGATATAGTCTAGCAAAGATATTTTCCTGCTTTGGTTTCCAAATATCTTCTCTATAACTTCCAACTCTATTAGTCTAAAATCCTTCCTTCCTTCCTTCTTTCCTTTGTTCCCTTTATTGTTCCCTTCTCTTCTTCCTTGTTTTTAGTTCCTCTTCTTTGTTCTCATTTTTTTATTATTTTTTTATTTTATTATTATTTTTTTAATAAATCTTTATTCAGATTATTACAATTGCTTCTCCTTCCCCCCCCCCATAGCTCCCTTCCACCCGGTTCCCACCCCACCTTCTGCCCTTACCTCCCCCCAACTGTCCTCATCCATAGGTGCACGATTTTTGTTCAGTCTCTTCCTGAACACCCCATACCCCTTTCACCCTGAGAATTATCAGTCCACTCCCTTTCTATGCCCCTGATTCTATTATATTCACCAGATTATTCTATTCTTCAGGTTTTTAATTCACTTGATTTTTAGGTTCACTTGTTGATAGATATGTATTTGTTGTTCATAATTTTTATCTTTACCTTTTTCTTCTTCCTCTTCTTTAAGAATACCTTTCAGCATTTCATATCATACTGGTTTGGTGGTGATGAACTCCTTTAGCTTTTTCTTATCTGTGAAGCTCTTTATCTGACCTTCAATTCTGAATGATAGCTTTGCTGGGTAGAGTAATCTTGGTTGTAGGTTCTTGCTTTTCATCACTTTGAAAATTTCTTGCCACTCCCATCTGGCCTGCAGAGTTTCTGTTGAGAAATCAGCTGACAATCATATGGGTGCTCCCTTGTAGGTAATTAACTGTTTTTCTCTTGCTGCTTTTAAGATTCTCTCTTTGTCTTTTGCTCTTGGCATTTTAATTATGATGTGTCTTGGTGTGGTCCTCTTTGGATTCCTTTTGTTTGGGGTTCTGTGCACTTCCTGGACTTGTAAGTCTATTTCTTTCACCAGGTGGGGGAAGTTTTTGGTCATTATTTCTTCCAATAGGTTTTCAGTATCTTGCTCTCTCTCTTCTTCTGGCACCCCCATAATTCTGATGTTGGTACGCTTGAAGTTGTCCCAGAGGCTTCTTATACTATCTTCAACTTTTTGGATTTTTTTTTCTTTTTGCTTTTCTGGTTGAGTGTTTTTTGCTTCTTTGTATTTCAATTCTTTGACTTGATTCTTGTGTTCCTCTATTTAAGAGGAACACAAGAATCAAGTCTGTTGTTCCTCTAGTCTGTTGTTGGGTCTCTGTATAATATTTTTTATTTCAGTCAGAGTATGTTTAATTTCTAGTTGTTCCTTTTTCATATCTTCAAGGTTCTTGTTATATTTATCGGCCTTTTCTAGGATATTCTTGAAAAGCCTTATAACCATGGTTTTGAATTCTATATCCAATCGTTTGTTTTCCTCTGTTTCTTTCGTTTGTGATCTGTTTCTTTGACGCCGCATTTTCACTGCTTCCCTGAGTTGGTAGGGTAGCTTTGTGTGCTAGGTTTCCTATATGGCCCAGTGGGTCGGCCTCCTCAGTTAACCTGAGGTAGATACCCTTGGTGCACCCCTTTGTGGACTGTGTGTACAGCCTTGTTGTAATTAAGTCTTGATTGTTGTTGGTATCACTGGGAGGAATTGACCTCCAGGCCAGTTGGCTGTAAGGATCAGCTGTGTCTACGCTGGGAGAAGATCGGTGCTGGAGACAGCCTTATAGGATTAGACTTGCCAAATTGCAATAGCCTCTGTGCTCAGCTTGGATGGGGTGGAGTCTCAGGGCGGAGCAGACAGTCTTGGCTTCCCGTCAGCCTTGCCCTTGCGTGCACGCGCGCGCCTTCAGACCTCTGCCTTCCCCGGCTCCCGAGTCTCCGCCCGAGAGTCCAGATTCCCCCCACAAGAGCGTGGGTCTCCAGGGGCTCGCCTGGAACTGGGGTTCAGTGCAATCAGAACTGGGGTTCAGTGCAGTCAGGAGCTTCCGACTCCCTTCTGCTAGGGAAAGCCCGTGGCAACCTCCGCAGTCTTTGTGCACACTGGCGCATGCGCCTCCAGACCCCTGCCTACCGGGGCTCCCCCGGGTCTCCCCCGGGTCTCCGAGTCTCCGGGTGCCTTTCTCTCTACCTGACAGTCCAGACTCCCCCTGTATGAGCCTGGGTCCATGGCGTTTTGCCCAGAACTGGGGTTCAGTGCAGTCTGAACTGGGGTTCAGTGCAGTCGGGGGCTTCCTTCCCCCTCCCGCCAGAGAAAGTCAGCCAGGCTCTCAGCCGCCCTTCCTCTCTGCACGCACAAAGACCCTTTGCCGTACTTCCAATCCTCTGTGAGCTTTTCTCTTTCCTTCTAGCTGTAGAATTTCCACTCAGCCAGCTTTCTTGTGGTTCTGGATGGTGTTCGTTCTGTCTTTTAGTTGTAGTTTTGAAATTGTTGTGCGAGGCAGCAGTTTAGGTGCTTACCTATGCCACCATCTTGGTTTCTCCAACACTGATCTTATTCTGTTCTCATTTTTTAATCTGAGTTCTTTTTCCCTTGCCTCTGAAAGATTTTCTTTCTGATCTTTTTTATTTTATATACATTTTATAATTTCCTCCATTTCAAGGCTTTAACTATTGGCTTTATGCAGGTGATTCTAATTATTAACTTTCTTTTTATCTCCAACCTATCATTTAAAATTACCTTTTAGGCTTCCCTCCAAATCAAAGTTCTAAATGAGATATAAGGAACAGATAAACCAAAACAGTAAATTTATTCCATCTTCTGTCTTCTACATATCAGTTGTTGGGTCTTAACTCGCATTGATTACAAGATTCAAAACTGCTAACAGCTTTAGTTCTTTCTTTCTTGCCTCTTATAGTGAATCAACCAGTAGCCAAATCCCATTCAATTTACTCATAAAAAGAGCTTTCTTTTTCACTTTCTCTCTGATATCATGGGATCTTTTTGCGTTTATTCTAATATTCTCTTGTCTTACCAATGGGAAATGTCTTTGTCTACTTGGTCTTCCTAAAACAAGGCTCTGATCATGCCATTCCTTTGCTTGCTAATCATGAATAAATATATTACGTAGTCTGCAAAATGAAGTGTAAACTTCATGAATCTGGCACTTAAGCACCCCTCACCCTGTCATTTGGCCCAACCACCTACTTTCTGAAGTTCTCAATAAAATAAAGTTAAGATCATGGATTTTATGTGTGTCTGGAAAAGTTAGTCTTATTCTGATTCGTGGTTAGAGATTTTATTACTAACACCAACCAGCTTTTTTGCAGATTATTTCTGAGAATCATAGAGAATGAGACTATAAGGGCAAGAGAAGGTAAATAAACTCATTTGTTGTTAATAACTGGAAAAACTGCCAACGGTATGTTTCCTCCAGGTAGTTTAAAAGTAGCTTTTAATATAATGGAACTCAGAACATTTGAACAAAAACTACTCTGTTCTTGCCATAGCTGGTTTGTCTCAGTGGCTAAAGCATTGGCCCTTGGACTGAAGGGTCCTGGGTTTGATTCTGGCAAAGGCAACCAATCCATGTGTCTCTCTCCCACTCCCTTCCACTCTCTCTAAAAATCAATGGAAAAAAATATCCTCAGGTGAGGACTAACAAAACAAAACCAAAAAAACTACCCTGTTCTTTATTTATATCTATTATCATCATTATCATTAGTAGTAGTAGTATTTTCCTCAAGCATACGTGTAGTCATTCCTTATGTAATTTCTTTTAATCACCTCTCATTTGACACTGAAAGATTAAAGTTGGCAGTGAACAGGCAGGCTAAATAGCAATCTCAGAAGGTGAATAAAGAAAAATTGAATTTATTTAGGGAAAAGGGGGTGGGGGATGGGGATATCCAAAGTGAAGGGCTACACAGCACTGAGTCAAAGGGTATTGGGTCCATGGTGGCAGCAAAAATATACTAGTACTTAGGACAGTGAAACAAGGAAGGGCATAGAAGAAGCAACAGGAGAGCCCAGGCTGGGCTGCTTTGGCTCACTGGGAAGTCAGAGAAAAGGGGGCCTTGGAGACAGGGTCAGGAGGTTAGCCCGGGATGAGCTGTCACTGCCCACTGCTTCCCTGGTTGCAAGTCTCATGGGGTCCCTTAGATGTTAAGGGGAAAGGAGAGGGGGAAGGGAATGGCATGGGCATGCTCCTTGGAGGGAGAGAATGCACTGGGTCCTTTGTCCTGAGCATATTCATATCTCTCTTGCAGGTGGATATCTTAGGGGAGATCTCAGGGGAGGGTCTTAATAGAATATTCATCAGCTTTCCAGGTGTGCTTTCAGGGTCCTGGTTTCCATTGATTGGTTGGTGCCAGCAGGGGGTCATTAGTCAATGTAGCTGGTCCTAAGGCAGCCACACTGTCACTTGTCTGGTGTTGCTGCTTTTCTGGGCCTGAAACTGAAATACAACTGAAGCCTAGATATTATCTCTAGGGAGGGAAAGGTCAGGGGGGTCTAAACCTCCTGACCAGCGATCTGAAAGATCAGGGGTCCAAACCATATGACCAGTGATATGCTAGGGGAGGGGAGGTTACCCTTGGGACAAGGTTCTTGTTTTCCTAGTTTTGCCCCTTGCTAGGCATCCAGGGCTTTCTGCCCTGGTGAGTTGTCTATACTTGGCCCATCATCCTTGCTCTGCTCATATCTGTCTAAAAGACACCAAACCTCCTAACTATGTCCTGTAGAAAAACAACCTACATACACAGTGATGTAGAGTCCACCTTTGCCTTATTCTCTGAACCAATTGCTTAATAAACACTCATAATACCTCCACATTTGTTGCTTTTCAATTTGTAATAGTCTCAACCTTTTTTTACAATTTTTATTATTAATAAACATTTTAAAAAACAATTGCCAAATAAATGGAGGTTGTGATTATGGGAATCCAGTGAAAATAAACTAAAGAGTGTTCTTTACAAAGCTTTTTGAGATTATTAGCTAAAAGCTTTCAATACTTGAAGATTTGACTAAGACTGAGTGAATAGACACAAAGAGGCTATAAGAGAAGTTTATACTTTTGTTTTTTTTGTTTTTTTTTATATTTTATTGATTTTTTACAGAGAGGAAGGGAGAGGGATAGAGAGTTAGAAACATCGATGAGAGAGAGACATCGATCAGCTGCCTCCTGCACACCCCCCACTGGGGATGTGCCCGCAACCAAGGCACATGCCCCCGACCGGAATCGAACCCGGGACCCTTCAGTCCGCAGGCCGACGCTCCATCCACTGAGCCAAACCGGTTTCGGCAAGAAGTTTATACTTTTGGATACTAAGTGACAAGAAGTTGTTGGAACCAAAATATGACCAGAGTGGGAAAAATTATATGAGTTTGGAGCAACTGAAGGAGTCATTTCAAGGTGAGATGGCAAGTTGAGAATCAGTGGGAAGCCAGAGATGGAATTTATAGCAGGAGCAGATAAGCATTAGGGAGGAAAATATTTTTTTTTTCCAAGACACTTCAGACTGATTGCAGGGGAGAACAGCTGAGACCAGAGAGGAGAAAAAGGAGGAAATTGCAGTATAAGTCAAAGATGAAAAACTGTCAAAGTTAAGTGTGAGGGTTTTATCAATAGCAAGAAGGTGCTAGTTATTGAAATGTGCCACCCACATCAGCTCACCTCAGGGGAGCTAAGGTGCAAGGCTAATATGCCAGTAACAGATGGTTTTCCATTCCTTTTCAGTCAAGTGTGAAGTAGAGCTCCCTGATAGCAAGTCAACAAATAGAAGAGCTTTGAAATTTGTTTGTATTTATTGGAATCTGCTATATGTGCTTGTACCTTTGGATATAATCAAACATAACTTATATCTCTATGGCTTGTATATTTTCTTTTGTATTTGTCAAAATAAGTTAAGTACGTTAAAAGATGATAATGGAATATAGATCTTTCTTTTATTCTTAAATAAAGCTTATTTAATTATAAGTTTATATAATTTATTTTTAAGCAACCACTGTGTTTAAGGAATAAAGATCTTATGAGGCATTTTCAGCTCTCCATCTGCCTTCCAGGGAAACATGTTTAGTAGCAGATATGGTGATAGGTCCAGCATGGAAGGGATAGGGTGACATAGGATTTCCCTCAACTCATAACTGCAAAGTGCTTTATTCTCTCAAGTTTCAAGGACAAGAAAGCTGGCATTTAAAGAAGTTCTGTAACTTGTCTAGAGCCAATGGCTAGTCACATTGGACCATGACTGCAGTATTTCCCTTTTACTCTTCTTTCATTTCTAAATATCCTGTAGCTTCACTAAACAATCTTACTATTGACATTTCCACTGTCAACTTATATCATCTTTCCTTGGTTCTTGTTACTAGGAGTTGTTGACAATGAAGATACTTTCCTCCCTTTTTATGACCATTTTAGCACCTTGCTAATATATTTACAGTCTACTCTCACTATTTTTCAGCTTCCATTATTAGAAATTCACTTTGAGCCTTTTAACACCTTGGCCTTACACTTCCCTAACTTCTCACTTTCAGTAATTTGTTAAACTCTGTTGAGCTTCTTTTTCAAAATAGACTTTATTTTTTAGAGCAGTTTTAGGTTCACATCAAAATTGAGCTGAAAGTACAAGAATTTCCCATCTAGCCTTTGCCCCCCCCACATATGGATAGCCCTCCCCCATTATCAGTATCCTCCACCAGAGTGATCACCAGAGTGATACATTTCTTATGACTGATGAACCTACATTGATTGACACATCATTATCACTCATAGTCCATAGTTCATTTTTGGTACATTCTATGGGTTTGGACAAATGTATAAAGACATGTCTCCACCATTATAGTATCATAGAGAATAGTTTCACTACTCTGCACTACAAATCCTCTGTGCTCTGCCTCTTCATTTTCCCCCCATCCCCACCCCTGGCAACAACTGATCTTTTTACTATCTCCATGATTTTGCCTTGTTCAGAATGTCATATAGTTGGTATCATACAAAAATGTAGTCTTTTCAGCTTAGCTTGTTTTACTTAGTAATGGGTGTTTAAGTGTTCTTTCTGTCTTTTTACAGATTAATAGTTCATTTCACTGCAGGCCACCTACTGGGGATCGAGCCCACAACCTGGGCATGTGCCCTTGAGTGGAATCGAAATGATGATCTTTCACTGCACAGGATAATGCTCAACCAGCTGAGCCACACAGTGTAGTTCAGAATAAAATTTTATTTTCATAGGACTACTTTAGGGGTGTATTAATCTACCTGCCTGTAATAGGTCTCTCTCTCTCTCTCTCTCTCTCTCTCTCTCTCTCTCTCTCTCTCTCTCTCTCGTTCAGCTTATAAAGTGCTGTCCTATTCACTTGCTAAATATCAGCTCTAGTATTTTACTTTTCCATCTGACAGCCAGCAGAGGCTTTTGTCTAATAAATAAAACTTCTTAGCTTGAAGATTTTACTTCAACCTACCATTCAAATAGAATTTTCTTTTGCTATTATCCTTCATGCCCCCTTCTTTCCAGGAAAACCGAATTTTTATTTATTTTCTCTGTCAGCCTTATGTTTTCTTGCACTTACCTCTCAGGATTTTTCATCATTATTCATTGTTCTGACAACATGATATATCTAGTCAATCTCCATGCCACTACCTCTTCCTCCTGTGTACTTATATCTGCTTCTTCCTTTTTACCTATTCTGTCACTGCCTTTGGGCTCAGCAATTCTCCAGTGTTTCCTGCAGAAACATCTTTTTTTTTTCCTCCCAAAGTTTTCTTTATTCAAATACTATATAAGATTTTATTTTATTTTATTTAAATTCTTTATTGTTTAAAGTATTGCATAAGTCTCCTTTCCTCCCCATTGATCTCTCCCTGGCCATTCCTAACCCCCAGCGCATGCCTTCACCCCCACTACTGTCTGTGTCCATTGGTTATGCTCATATGCATGCACACAAGTCCTTTGGTTGATCTCTTACTCCCTCACACCCCGCCTCCCACCCTCCCTACCCTCCTGCCTTCCCTCTTAGGTTGGACAGTCTGTTCCATGCTTCTATGACTCTGGATCTATTTTTATTCATCAGTTTATGTTCATTATATTCCACAAATGAGTGAGGTCATGTGATATTTATCTTTCTCTGACTGGCTTATTTCGCTTAACATAATGCTCTCCAGGTCCATCCATGCTGTTGAACTCCCTCCCTGCATACTCCTGTTGTGAAGATCTTTCTCTTGTGGAAATATTAAGCTACCACTTTCTTGCTTGTGAACTTTTGTTTGTTCTTCATTTGGTGAAGCAAATTTTTTTCTTTTTTTTTTTTTAGCATGGTATCCAAGACATGGCTTTTTCAAATATTGAGATATAATTGACATTTAACATTATATTAGTTTCAGGTGTACAACATAATGATTCAATATTTGTATGTATTACAGAATGATCACCACAATAAGTCTAGTTAACAACCATCATCATACATATCACGACATTTTAATGTCTTACCTCTTGTTGAACCACCTTCTTTCATTGTGTACTTTTTGTTCTATGTGAACATATTAAGTTGTACACCTCTCTTTGCTTTTTCACTCTCTCTTGGAATCTTTTCCCTGCTTTGTCCATCTGAGAAATTCCCAATTCATCTTCTTTTTTTTTTTTCAGATCTCACTGCTTCCCATTGTGGGCTGAGATAGAGTCTCTTGCTCCTTCTCACAGTATTATGCTCAATTTCTCCTCTAAGTTTTGTATATGTGAGTGTGTGCTATTGCCCCAAATTTGTGACTACATTTTTCTTCACACTCCCTTTCCATATCCTATTTTTTTATTTCATCTTTTAACTGCTGTTTAGACATGACCTCCTGAAGCTCTTTCCTGAGCATCCCAAATAGAGTTAATCTGTCTATTTTTAAGTGTTGCAGTGTTACTTCCGTATGTTTCTTTGATTGCTCTTGTCATGTTGAATCGCAACTACTACTAGTATATTACATGTCTGGCTTTCCTCTTAACTGTGTATACCAATGACACTTTATTCATGTGTACTTGTATGTATCTCTAGTATCTCACAGAATAGAGGTGCAATGGATATTTATATATTTATAATTTGGTTGAATTGAAATAAACCTCAACATATTGAGGGCAAATGGCTGCTCCAAGTCTCATCCCGGTGGAGTAATCTTTCCCACAGCATCTTTCCTGATGTTTTTCTTCACCATCATCCTGAACTATAAATGATCCCACCTTTTTCCAGATGTCATAACACCTTGTCTGTCCCACTTTTTTGATACACACAACTGGCATTTTGATATTTGGAAGGAATTTTTTTTCCTTTCCATCTGAATTATCAGCTCTTTTAGGGGGAAATTTTAGTTTCTGATCTTTTATCTTTTACTAGAGGCCCGAATTCGTGCATGGGTGGGGTCTCTCAGCTTGGCCGGTGATAGGGGCTGATCAGGGCTATCTTGCCTAGTTCCAATCAGAGCTGATCAAGGCCGGCTGGCCGGGGGAGGGACTGTGGGAGGTTGGCTGTGGGAGCACACTGACCATCAGGGGCATCTCCTGCATTGAGCATCTGCCCCCTGGTGGTCAGTTCACGTCATAGTCAAATGATCATTTGGTTCCTTAGGCTTTTATATATATAGACTAGAGGCCCGATGCATGAAATTCGTGCAAGGGGCTCAGCCCTCGCAGCCGTGGTGGCTTGCCTCGGCCCTCACAGCCCCGGCTTCATCTGGAAGGTTGTCTGGAAGGATGTCCAGAAGGACGTCCGAAGGTCGTTCAGTTGTCTGGTCTAATTAGCATATTACCCTTTTATTAGTATAGGTAATAAGCACAATATGCTAATTAGAGCAGGAGACCTTCTGGATGTCCTTCTGGACAAAGCCATGGTAGCGGGGCAGAGGTGGTTAGGGGTGATCAGGCTGGCATGGAGGGACAGTTGGGGGTGAGCAGGCCGGCAAGGGGGGAAGTTGGGGGAGAGCAGGACAGCAGGGAGGGGCAGTTGGGGGTGAGAAGGCTGGCGTGGGGGGCAGTTGAGTGAGTAAGCCAGCAGGGGGCGGCAGTTGGAGGCGAGCAAGCCAGCAGAGGGTGCAGTTGGGGGCAGGCAGGCTGGCGGGGGGGGGGCAGTTGGGGGCAATCAGGCCAGCAAGGGGGGCAGTTGGGGGCGAGCAGGCCAGCAGTGGGGGCCATTGGGGGTGAGCAGACCAGCAGGGTGTCAGTTGGGGGGGAGCAGGCCAACAAGGGGGACAGTTGGGGGTGACCAGGCCAGCAACGGGGGCAGTTAGGGGCAACCAGGCTGGCACTCAGAGGCAGTGAGGGGCGATCATGCTGGCAGGGTGTCAGTTAGGGGCAACCAGGCAGGCAGGCCAGTGAGCAATTAGGAGCCAGCAGTCTAGGATTGTGAGAGGGATGTCTGACTGCTTTTTTGGCCTAATCCCCAGGATCAGGCCTAAACTGGCAATCGGACATCCCCCAAGGGGTCCCGGATTGGAGAGGGTGCAGGCTGAGCTGAAGGGACCCTCCCCCTGCATGAATTTCATGCACTGGGCCTCTAGTTATAGATAATACATAATACATATTTTTTGCAAATATTAGAAACAAAATAAATACGGGTTAAATAAATGACTTGGTACATAAGATTTTAATGCTCATTGCGTAAAAAATGAAAGAAATTTAGAGCTTTAAGGAACTTTGGGATAATTTACTCTAAAAGTTTCATTTTACCTATAAGGGTATCAAGTTCAAAGAAGTTCTACCTCTGTTTTCAAGATCTCAGCATTTAAGGAGGAAAAATTAGGATACTAACCAAAGTCTCCTGATTCCGAGTCAATGCTTTTATATATTTCTAATTATACTACTCTGCCTCTTTAATTGAATAAAGTACAGTGAGTCTTTTTGATGCTTTACATTGTCATGCCTCCAATTACTGACTTAATTTTTCAATGATAATTTTGTAAATTATACAAAGATCTTTGCTAAATAAATATGTAAAAAAAAAAAACCTATGAATTTTCCAATTGGATAAATGATTTTTTAAAAAGAGGATTATAACACCCTTAAAATCAAACCTGATTGAGGAATAAGATATAGAACTATTACAAAATGAGATCCTCATATAAGCATATTCATTGTCATTTCTGAGAAATTACCTTATGAAGAAAACTACCCTTAGAACTAATTTAGAAATGGACCACATATTCAATAGCATTTTTTTCATTTTAAAAATCAGTACAAGTATGTGATTAGTCATACATATGAATATAAACCATAAATAATATCCACTTTGGTTAAGTAACCTTATTTATACAAGCAGAAAGTTTATTAATATAGTTCTCTGATTTTGCATGCTCATTGATATTTATGTATTTTGTACATGTATACATATAAACTATATACATGTGTATAGCATCCATTTGTCACAGTTTCCACATAGTTTGATTCCCCCATATGAAAAATTGACAAATACTATATGTCTTGAAAATTAACATTGAGTGGTAAGTAAGAACATGTCATTGTTTTGTACTCTGACCGTGCCATTCTCAGAAAGGCAGGAGCACAGTTTCTAACTGTCTTTTCTATATATTTTCTGTTGAAAGGTAAATAAGCTCTGTGGTCATCCCATCAGATCACCCACCGAAAGCCCCCGTTGTTCTTTCGATGGGAGTAAAGAGAAGCTTAGAATGAAGATCTCTACAAGAAATGGTGAAGAGACACTTGCCAACAGAAGAAAGTAAGACATTTGTTTTACAACCAGAAAGAGAAAAGAAAGTAAGCCATTAATTTTACAACAGAATAGAATGTATTCAGTTAAGTAGAACAAAATACACTGTTGAGGAAACAAAAGATAAACATTGATTACCTTTAAAATCCAATGGTTCCTTCTAATTCCATTACTGAGGAACATAGCTGCAACTTTTGAGGTCAATAAAGCTTTCTGTGAAAGGGGCATTTTCTATAATAAATATGGCAGGCCCTGGGCACATATATGATCACCATGCCCTTAAAACGTTGCTCAGCAGATCTCTATGGCTTACTCCTCTTGCTGAACTGACACTTTATGCAGTTGATTAGTGACTCCCCATTTCCCCCTCCCTATGGTCAACAATACTGTTATGTACACTAGTAAATTTGTTAATAGGGTATATCTCATGGTAAGTATTCTTATCACAATAAAATATTAAAAAAAAATGTAAATGTAGCTAGTGTGACTGAGGATTGAAGTTTTAACTTACTTCATTTTAATTAGTGTTGGTCAATATCCTATGTAGCTACTGGCTACATATAGGACAATATAAGACCAAAAGAGTATACATGTGAGCGATGTGACAAATATTACTAGGGGTTAAGACTCCGCTAAGAAAAAAGGTTGACATAAAGAAATTTTCATACCTTTTACCTGGAATACTGAAAATGGCTGTCGATTTAAAATGATCCAACATTGAGCAGCTTGCTTTGCTAACTCACATTTCTACCATTATGCCCATCATTATTTCACATGTTAAATCAACCTTCATTAGTATCCCTTTGCTAAATAATTGGCAGTTACTGAAAAACTCTTAAAACTGGGGGAAACTATTATTTTATTTATTTTTGTGTTCACTTGACCAGTGTATGCCCCGGCAAATACTAGATTCTCAGTGCATGTTTTGTATTGAAACTGAAACTCATAGTTTTATATTCAATTATTAATTCAAATAACTATTTCTAATAATACCTTATGGATAATTCAATATTTTACATAACTTATTCTCTGTAATGAGAAATTTGTTTCTTTCCTTTTGGAGGGTGCTCCTAACTGCCCCAGTCTCTCCTAAGATGGGCTATAAGTTTTGGATAAAGATCTGGGTTATTGCTGGCTATTTGCTACTACATAAAAGAATTAGCATTTTACATACAAAAATACCTTTCCTTTTTCTCTCTAAACATCTATGGTGATCAGCAATTATGTCTTGTGTTTGATAAATTAGTACGCTTTGGATGGGGTGTTTTTAATAATAAAACCCAGCTTAAAGGTCATGTCTGTTTCATCACCAAAATAACCAAATCACTGGAAAAACCAAAGCTAAGCCAACACTTAACATAGTTTATTCACTAGCAAAACTAAGCCAATGCAGGTGAAATGTTACAAAGTGTCTCAGGAATAATGAGGGGCTCAAATGAGTGGAAAGTTTTATAAGTGTCTTCTGTGGGTATCAGGTAGACCACTTTGTCACCAGTCTTTCAAACTCTTTATTTCTATGCCCTTGACCAGAGGGCCACCATTAGCCATTGCCTACAAATCAGGATAGATCTATCACAGGACAGTCTCGTGTCACACAAAATGAACAACCATAGATACTGCAAACTTGCCCACTTAAGTATTTCATTTTTTACAGTTCTTTAAAATTATTGATTTCAGAGAGGTAGGGAGAGGGAGAGAGAGATAGAAATAGCAGTGATGAGAGAGAATCCTGAAACGCCCCCTACTGGGGACCAAGCCCACAACCTGGGCATGTGCCCTGACTTTGCATGTGCCCTGACCTCCTGGTTCATAGGTCAACGCTCAACCACTAAATCACACAGGCCAGGCAATTTTTAGAGATTTTTTACTGCCGCTCCTGAATGAAGCTTAATTATTTCTTTTGAGTTTAATAGGTATTTAGATATTTATTATTCTTTTTATCCTCGGAGCTTTATGATCTTCTTTTTTCCTATTGTTGTTGTGTTAATCATCACCCAAGAATATTCATTGATTTTTAGAGAGAGAGTAGAAGGGAGGGAGGGAGAGGGTGTTTGAGAGAGAGAGAGAAACATCAATGTGAGAGAAACGTGGATTGGTTGCTTCCAACATGCGCCCCGATTGGGGCCAGATCAAATTCAAAATCCAGGTATGTGTCCTTAACTAGGAATTTAACCTGGGACCATTCAGTGAGCAGGCCAGTACTCTAACCACTGAACACACCAGCCAGGGCATGTTTATGACTTTCTAATGGCTATCATAGAGATCACAATGTGCATTTTTAGTTTTACCATATACTTTAAATTAGAACTTTTGCCACTTTATTAAACAATGTAAGAATCTTAAAATAGTTTCACTCTATTACTGTCTTCCTATCTTTTGTACTGTTTTGTTAACAGATCTTACTTCAACCAACATTTTAACATTTAAGACATTGTTGTTGTTATTTTATATAGCCCATATTTACGTATAATTCTTCATATATTTTAATTCTTTCTGGTGCTCTTTTCTTTTTCCAGTTCCATGTCATCATGAATCATTTTATTTTAGCTTTAGTATAACTTTCATTACTTATTACTAGTGATGAATTCTCACAGCTTTTTTTGTCTGAACATATTGTCATCTTTTAAAGAATATTTTTAATAGGTCTAGACTTCTAAGTTGTTGCCAGCCACCATTTTTAAAAGAACAGGTGTCCAGGCCACAAGTTCATGACATGACACTGTAAATAGTAGGGGAGGTTTAGTGGAAACATTTAACATGAGAGGTAACTAAGGTAGTAGATGCTGTGGAGTCCCTGCTCAAATTCCTTCACCTGGTCATTCTACCTGCCTCCTGGCTGCTGATCACTCACAGCTGCCCTCTGCTCTAGGGAACTGTCCTCAACAAAAGGAGCCATCTGTATCTGTTACCAACTGCTGCCTAACAAATCATTCCCAAACCGAGTGGCTTAAAAGCGACAATAAGCATTTATTATGCATTTTCTGAGGGTCAGGAGTGTGGGGGCTGCTTAGCTATAAGATTTTGACTTGGGTTCCTAGGGAGATGGCTGTCAGGTTGTCAGCCAGGATATAGTCCTCTGAAGGCCTCAGGGGGACGGATTATCATCTCCCAGGATGGCTCACTAACACAGCTGTTGGCAGGAGGCCTTGCTTTGTTGTCACAGTGACCTCTTCATAGGACTGCTTGAGTTTCCTCACAACATTGAGGCTTGTTTCCCTCAGGACAGGCAATCCTTTTGTAATCTCGCTTCAGAAGTCCCCCACTATCATCTCCGCAGTATCCTGTAGGTTACACAGTCCCATCTGTTCAGTGTGGATGGGGACTACACAAGGGCATGGAAGAAAGATTGTTGGGGGTCAACCTAGAGACTGGCTACAGCACCATCTCGTCCTGGGGGAGGGGTCAGACACCCACCTGCCTCACCCCTTGGAAGCATCTCACATGGCTGGCATGGGAAGAAAGGCTCATTTCTTACTCTAAGTGATGGGACCAAAGATGTGATGGTTTCATGCTTCAGCACTCCCGGTGGAGTCTGCCTGAAGCTGAGACCACATCCCTACCTCATGTCTTCCTGCCCACTCTCCCTGGCTTCCCTCCTGACCTTTCTCTTAAGAGCAGTCCCTCCATGAAATTGACTGCACCCAAATTCTCATCTCAGGCACTGCTTCTAGGGAGCCTGACCTAGAGATCTTTGAAAAAGTACCTGCAGCAAGTGCAAAATAATTGTAAACTAAAGCAGAAGTATAGTATCTTATCCTAACTATAGACATTTCTCTATACATTCCCAAGCTTCTAAAAAAATTACAAAGAATCCCCCAAATTTTGCTTATCCTCCACTACCCTCCTTCTATATTCATTTTATAGAGAGCCCTTCTGTTTAATGCACTGCATTTTCCTTGCTTTATTTCTAATGTTTGAAGAAGGAAATGTCCCTTAATAAAGTCTGTCCCTGGATCTAAGAGTTGTGCTAAACTTGTTCGTGGAGTAGGTCTTCTAGGTTGGAAGGAGGGGAGCTAAACCAAAACATTGAATTGTCTTGACTATATTTTGGAGATGTGATTGTAGTTATTCTTCTACGCTATTTTTTAAAAATTTATGCAACATACACATAATTAGCTAATTGAAAATTTTGAGTTGATACACACCAGTTACAAAGATCTCCAAAAGTTTAGAAAGGCAAGGAAGAGCTATCTCTCCTTTATACATCCAGCAAAGCATCACTATTTAGCCTTCTGGGGCAGGAACCAAATCAGCGCCCTTATAAAGGACATTGCAGTCATATAGCTGTCTAAACCAGCCCAGGCAGAGTGATTTCCCTGTGGCAGTTCCTCTCTCTGCTTGATTTCTTGAAGTTAGCTGGTAAGAATAAGCTATTAGCAAGCTTAAATCGGTGATAATTAGCTGTACATTATTATTTCAAAGTGGCGTGGCTGTGCCAATTAAGTGGGTAATTAGGAAAACCCCAGGACAATAAATTAAGACAGAGAGTCTCAACACTAGTGCCCCATCTGTTCTCCAGCAAGCCTTCCAATTAGCCAAGCTTCTCATTTAAGAATGCACCAATTAAGGGGATTGGCTGCATGCACAGGTGTGTATTGAGGTAACAGAGACTGTCTTAGGTGCTTAGTAAAAGTAAGATATTTTTAATATCAGAGAGGATTTTGATGTGAAGGTGGGAAAAGGAGAATTTTTAGAAATGTTGGGTTTTTAACGTTTGAAGCAAAATGTCGTTTAAGTTGTTTTATGTGTTGTTTTTTTTTTTTTAATTTCATTTAGGACCTTCATTAGGAATATTGTCTCAGGCAGTTTCATATTATTCTAATGTGTTTATTAAATCTTGATTTGAGTATTTTAACCACATAGAATTTTTACCGCATAGAACATGGACACTCATTTATTGAGAGTGGGGAACTAAAGAGGACACTTGAAAGTGTGTGATTTAAGGCTAGGAATGAGACAGGACATGGTTTAGTTCAGGATGTGACAGTCTATGAAAGCACATAAATTGGTACCCTGTATATCACAAAAGAACACAGTGAAGTGGTTAAAAATAATTAGTGAAACATAGAAAAAAATTTAAACATAGACTGAATGAAGAATACAATATTATTTACGATTATTGCTAAGATAGGTGGACTAGGTTCATATTAAATTTGATTAGTTTAGCATAAAATGCAACAATTTATAGCTACATAGTTAAACCTTATTTAACACAATACTCCTGATGCATGTGCTTGGGGGTCTCTGTTTGTTTACATGGAAAATCAGTATTGATATGCTGGGCTTAGTGATGAATTGTGTATATACATCCTTAGTGAATGAAAAAGTCCAAAGGTCAGGTAAAAGTTATCTCTTTGAGAAAAATGTAATACCATTTATAGGATTGGAGAAAGCAATTTCCAATTTATTTCCTAAAAGGAAGTTAATGCCTCTTTGAGGTGCCATTATTATTTATTATCTGTAAGTTTAATTTACTAAAATAAAGGTCATGTTCCCTCCCATGGGAACATTTCTGTTTAATTGAAACCAGTGCTCAGTGAGTGGTGGTAGTGAGGGCACGGAGGGCAGGGCAGGCCAGGGCCAGGCTTTGGTTAGAGGGCGAGAGGCCCAGCCAGAGCAGGACTGAGGGAACGTAAGCTCCCAGGCAGGCCAGCATCAAAATTTACATGAATAATGAAGAGCAGGACCTCAGTGGGTCAAAAACCAGGCACACAGGAAGAAGGAATGCCAGAAGGCTGAGCACACATATGGCAAAAGTTTAGGCTAGTGGTGCCTAACTTTGCGGGTCACGTATCCCACTGAGAATTTGATTTTAAAAAAAACTTCCCAGGAAAAGAACGTTCATAAACAAATGCATGCAAGGTTTTGTGCATTGAAAGTAATTTGACCAATATTAAAAATAAAGTTTTTTACAAACTGAGTTTTCTCTTACTTTCTAGATATTCATGGAAAAATTAATTACCATTTTATGAAACATCTGAGACTAAATCCAAACTATAGAATATTAAAGAAACATTACACACTCCTTGTGCTGAAAGAAGAAATGGCCTCAACTATTTGATGTGAACTAGAAGTTGAAATCGTGATTAGGCTTAGATGTGGCTACATGCACATGTGTGGTATCGAACAGATACCCACTTTTTGTTTTGATGGTAACAATTACTGAACATTCTAGGGAAAACCTATGTGGCTGTCACTGGCTGTGATTAGAACTCGTACAGTTAGCTTGCATAAATGAGGATAGGCTTATTTCAGGGAGCATGATATTTATTCTAAACTCTTCAAGTTATATCAATGGTCTATAATGCGTTGGTTCTCAAGTTAATTTGCAACATCTGTAATTTTGAGGCTGTCAACTTTATGTGACTAGAAAGAAATCTCCTCAAATTTCTCACTGCAGAAAAAAGTAAAAAATATTTTTTTCCTCTCAGCCGTACAAATAATGACCATTAAATCAGATAGTTCTCAACCTTAGTGATATGCTATGCCACCCATCAGAAATAGGGAACTACGGTAATAACTGGGTCACATGTGAGTCTCATTTTCCCCCAAAATGAGACTTACTTGAATAATAGGAATAAAACTGCAGACTAAAATACCTCATTTTTTTTCAAACTCTATTAATTATAGATATACTGACCTAGAGTCCAGGAACAGAAGTATTAGCACTGAGAGATGTATAGTAACTGGAAATGTGAGCGGGAAGCATTGTACCAGGCATGTATTGTCCATCAGTCAGATAAGTTCATGGATGGAGGTAAATAGGAATAGCTGATTGAAATCACAAATGAAAACAAGAAAAAAAGGAAGGAATGAGGAAGAAGCCCTTTTATTGCCATACTATTAAAGGAAGGTATTTTATTAAGGCTCTGTTAGTGCTGAGAGAAGAAAATATTATTCAAAGTATGTTCTCTTGTCCTCCAAGTCATGGAATTTATAGTAAAAATGTTAGCAACCACAGAATATTTATCAATAACTAGCCAAAAAAAGTAATAACTATCAAGTTTTGACCTAAAATGCTGAATCTCAAAATACAGGTTCTCAAAGTGACTTTTTGTGTGAATGACCTATATTAGAATCCTTAGATTTGTAAATACTCTATTCGGCTAAACGTCTTTGTTAATCTTGAAACAATCATGTCCTCAAAGTATTTTCTATTGAAAAACCAATACTATGCTTTCTGAAATTAGTAAAATTGAACAAAACAATTGCATAATTTTATTTAAAAAAACAAAATTATGAGGTAGGAGAAATTATATCACATCTCTCTTTGAATGGATGTTCAATTTCCCTAATAGTATCTGATTTCTTTAAATATTAGACACTTGGTTCAGTGTTTGGTTTTATAAATGAGTAAGGCCTTTGTTTAAAGTCCTTTCTAATGGAGAACAGAGTCTATGCATTTTAAGGTACATTTTTACAACATGAGTAAACGAGACGAGAACTGGTTTTAAAAACCCAGTTTTTACATCAGGTTTAAATCATTCTTTTTAGAGGATGATACTTTCAGAAAGGGCTCTTTTTATTGGGACATTAAATGGTAATGTGTGGGGTTTAGAGGTTTATTGAAAAGTGAGGAATAGAGGTGTCTATACTAATTGTACCGAGAGCTCGGGACGTCCAGCTCAGGGTTAATACGAAACCACCACCAGAGAGAGCTAACCATGCAGCACCTGTCAGGAAAGAGTCCTCTGCAGAGGGCAGCTAAGGACATTAACATATTTCCATTTCCTTTCCATTTCCCCTTCCCATTTCCCGCCCCCCCCCCCCCCATGCTCTCTAACCTACCACCATCTTAACTCCTTCAGCTTTGTTGAGAAAGCACAGTAAATCTTATGAGGGGAAATTGTGCCACATGAACAAGGAGACTTCCTATGAGGAGCAAAAAACCTGGAATCATTTAGTCAGAAAAAAAATATCCTTCTCTTAGAGAATGGTGTGGATCCTCAGGTCACAGCTTCCATAATGAGCAGTGAGTTCAGGTGGGGTTCAGAGAGCAGACTCTCTGAGTTACTCCTTTAGAAAAAAAATAGCATTTTTCTTTTTAATCAAATAGGAATGCCATGTGCGTGAAACACATTCATGTTTGTGAGGAAGGTGCCTGGTTCTGTATATTGCATGGCTTCTTAGTGTCACTTTCACCCTCTCCTTCCATTCTCCATTCATCACAAAGTCTCTCTAGAAAGTGGCCAAGAACCTAGATTTCGTTTCTCCCTATAGCTGATCTAACTATATACACTGAAGTATTTTCAAACATGTACAATGAAAAGTATTATTGCTATAGAATAGAAATCTATATATTTTTCTAGTTCTAAAAATTTATAGAAAATGTTTTGTCTAATAGAATGACTTTGTTGAGAAGAAAAATGATTAAATATGGATTCAGTATAGCAAATGAAAATAGAATTTATCTAGAAACATGTAATTATACATTTCCTCTGCTGAGCAAGAGACTGACATTTTGAAAGCCTACTGTTTGACAACTGTGGTCAGACATCCCTGCAGGGGTGAGCCTGCTCATTAGCGCCACATTAACCTTGACTTTGCCTCAGGCCATTAACTAGCAAACTGCACGTTTGACCTTTGTTCTACAGATATTTTCAAACAGTGTGTGAGGCACTGCTTTTAATTTGGGTTCTGTGTTATGTGTGGACTGACTTTAGGGGTAAAAAAAAAAAATCAATACATGTCATTAAGTAAAGAAATGTGTGGTCTGCAACAATCCACAGAGAAATGTGCCTTTTAAAAATAAGATTCTTCTCCAACATTTTCCCAGATAATTAGATTTGGCCAAAAATTAGAAATAGTTTATTTTATAGTGTGTGCAAAAACGGGAGGGAAGTACAATATGTGACAGTTTATAAATGTTTTAAAATTGAAACAAATTCCCTTTAGATGAAGACATAAGATTGAGCGGTATGCCTTTTGAACATAGCTCTGTTTCCAGAAACATCTAATGAAATGCAGTGCAAAGTCCAGTGCAGATCAGAGCCATATGCCTAAGTGAAAACAGTCCCTAGAAGATCAGCAGAGTTTGAAACATGTGGTTGCCACTCTTCAAACCATACCTCGGAGAAGCACCAGCCAAGTAAATTACAGTATAAATTAGCTTAATGGAATATTTTAATAGATTATGCTAGTGTTGCTATATCTAGGTGATGGAACATTACACAACTACATAAAAATAAGTAAGACTGAGATTTTTTTAGTTGATTTTAGAGAGAGGGAGAAATATCAATTTGTTGTTCCACTAATTTGTGCATTTATTAGTTAATTCTTGTATGTGCCCTGACTGAGGATTGAACTCCCAACTTTGGCCTATAGGGGCAATGCTCTAATCCACTTAGCTGCCCAGCTAGGGCAAGACTGAGATTTATTAACATAAAATGGGTCCATGATGTTTTATCAAGTGAGCAAAGCTAATTTCATGTATGTGTATAGCTTGATCCTAGTTTTGCAAAATCAAACCATCTCTATGTCTCTTCTTATATATCTCTCTGTCTGTGTTTGGTTACTTATTGGTGTACACATAGAGGAAGCCGAAGAAAAGAGACCAGGCTGTTAACGTTGGTTTCCTCAAGAGGAGAGAGGTAAAAACTATAAAAGGCCCATATTAACTTGTTCTTCATGTGACTTTTCATTATTTTACTACTCAGAAAAGGTATTTTTATTATTTAAAAAATGATTAAAGACAATTATAATGGTGCAGTCACTCAGAATTATTGCTCAATTTTACTATAGTAACTAGGCATTCCTATGTCAACTGAACAAAGAAAGGACAACTTCAGGGTGAGTTGCATTTTCTTACTTTTTTTTTTTTGGCCACGTGACAGATCAGAAGACCATTCTGGCACTGCTGGCCTCAAAGGCACGGGAAGCAATGAAGCAATAACTATGCTGGTCCATGTTTCCCTCTTGCCTTTAGTGAGCTCAGGGCAAACAATGCTGTAAGCAATGAATGAGGAATTGTGCTGCAGCCTTTTTCCTCTTTGCTGTGCTAGCATAGTGTACAAAGGTGTTCATTAGCCAGTGGTCAGCATTTACCCCACTCCCTGCTCTCCTACCAGACCACGCAGACTGTACAGATACACAGATAAATCCTGTCTGCACATATTACTTCCTAAGTGGGAATTCTGGTAGGAAGAAGTGACTTATCTGCTTCCTAGTCCACTAATAAGTGTGTTCTGTTAAAAGTGTGGCAATTTCTGTAAACATTTAAAGAGGGATGAAAATATTTTTCTATGTAAACATTCATTCTAGTTTCTCAGACATCCAGTATCAGTCTGACATTGCTAAGTTTTGGCATTTTAAGCGAATTAATTAACTAATTAATTAATTATTGGAAGTAACTTAGTTCTTTTGTCAGACTAAAGGCCTGACTAAATAGCTTAGTTACTTTTCACAGGTCCTTTCACTTTTCTGATTTTAATTTTTCTTAATCTACACTAATAAAAGAGTAAGATGCAAATTGACCATACCTTTGTGACTCCCACCAGCCAATCAGGAGTGAGTATGCAAATTAACCCAACAAAGATATAGGGTTAATTTGCATACACAGGCGCGGAGCGGCCAGAAGGTGTTCTGCACTGCCCCAGCCTCTCCGGGCCTCTGGGCAGTGTGGGAAGGTGGAAAGGTGGCTGCAGGCTGGAGCAAAAAGGCAGGTCCGGGCCAGAGCGAAGGTGGTGCCAGCAGCCAGGGGAAGGAAGGCCCATTCTTTTTTTTTTTAAATTAATAAATCTTTATTGTTCAGATTATTACAATTGTTCCTCTTTTTTCCCCCATAGCTCCCCTCCACCCAGTTCCCACCCCACCCTCTGCCCTTACCCCCCCCGCCCCGCCACTGTCCTCATCCATAGGTGTATGATTTTTGTTGTTTCTTCCCGCACCCCCCCACACCCCTTTCCCCCCGAGAATTGTCAGTCCACTCCCTTTCTATGCCCCTGATTCTATTATATTCACCAGTTTATTCTGTTCATCAGATTTTTTATTCACTTGATTTTCAGATCCACTTGTTGATAGATATGTATTTGTTGTTCATAATTTTTATCTTTACCTTTTTCTTCTTCTTCCTCTTCTTAAAGAATACCTTTCAGCATTTCATATAATACTGGTTTGGCAGTGATGAACTCCTTTAGCTTTTTCTTATCCGTGAAGCTCTTTATCTGCCCTTCAATTCTGAACGATAGCTTTGCTGGGTAGAGTAATCTTGGTTGTAGGTTCTTGCTATTCATCACTTTGAATATTTCTTGCCACTTCTGTCTGTCCTGCATAGTTTCTGTTGAGAAATCAGCTGACAGTCGTATGGGTGCTCCCTTGTAGGTAATTAACTGTTTTTCTCTTGCTGCTTTTAAGATTCTCTCTTTGTCTTTTGCTCTTGGCATTTTAATTATGATGTGTCTTGGTGTGGTCCTCTTTGCATTCCTTTTGTTTGGGGTTCTCTGTGCTTCCTGGACTTGTAAGTCTATTTCTTTCACCAGGTGGGGGAAGTTTTCAGTCATTATTTCTTCAAATAGGTTTTCAGTATCTTGCTCTCTCTTTTCTTCCGGCACCCCCATAATTCTGATGTTGGTACACTTAAAGTTGTCCCAGAGGCTCCTTACACTATCTTTATCTTTTTGGATTCTTTTTTCTTTTTGCTTTTCTGGTTGAGTGTTTTTTGCTTCTTTGTATTTCAGATCTTTGACTTGATTCTTGCTTTCCTCTAGTCTGCTGTTAGATCTTGTATAATATTTTTTTTTATTTCAGTCAGTGTATGCTTAATTTCTAGTTGGTCCTTTTTCATATCTTCGAGGGTCTCGCTAAATTTATCGGCCTTTTCTAGGAAATTCTTGAAAAACCTTATAACCGTGGTTTTGAAGTCTATATCCAGTCATTTGCTTTCCTCCATTTCTTTCATTTGTGATCTGTTTCTTTGTCTCCGCATTTTGGCTGCTACCCTGAGTTGATAGAGTGGCTTTGTGTGCTAGGTGTCCTATAGGGCCCAGTGGCTCAGCCTCCCCAGTTACCTGAGGTGGACACTCTTGGTGCATCCCTTTGTGGGTTGTGTGCACAGTCTTGTTGTAGTTAAGCCTTGATTGTTGTTGGTATCACTGGGAGGAATTGACCTCCAGGCCAATTGGCTGTGAGGATCAGCTATATCTCTGCTGGGAGAACTTCTGTACTGGAGACACCCTTATGAGACAAGACTTGCAAAAGCCTCTGTGCTCAGCTTGGATGGGGTGGAGTCTCAGGGCAGAGCAGATAGCATTGGTTTCCCGTCAACCCAGCCCTAATAGGCCCCTGCATTTCAGTGTCCTGTGGTAATCGCTGCAAGCACCTCTGAGAGAAAGCCGCCCTCAAGTTCCGCCCACTGCCAGACAGTCCATTTTCTCCCCGAATGAGTCTGGGTCCCCAGAGTCTCGCCCAGAACTGGAGTTCAGTGCAGTTGGGATCTTTTGTCTCCCTCCCACTTGAGAAAGCCAGCACGCACTCAGTTGCCAGTCCTCTCCGCACGCACGTCTCCGTACCTCTGCCTCCTGCAGCTCCTCTGAGTCTCAGTGTGCTTTTCTCTTTCCTTCTAGTTGTAGAATTTCCATTCAGCCAGCCTTCCTGTGGTTCTGGATGATGTCCATTTTGTCTTTTAGTTGTAGTTTTGAAATTGTTGTGCGAGGCAGCAGTTTAGGTGCTTACCTATGCCGCCATCTTGGTTTCTCTCATCCCTTCTCTTTACAGCCAATTTGGAAGGCCCATTCTTGCGTGAATCTTTGTACATTGGACCTCTAGTTATAATATAACAGGGTTGGACTAAATCACTGGTTCTCAACTCTGGATGCACATTAGGATCCTGTAGGTAGGAAAACCCAGAAAAACTCAGGTGCCTGGATTTTAACTCGGACTAATTAATCTGAATGTCTGAGGGAGAAATCTGGGCATACAGTTTACATGTTTCCTGGGTGATGATAAAGTGCAGTTAGGACAGAGAGCTACCAGAATAGAGGATTTCTTAGGCTCTTTTTCACACTTTTTTACAATATAGTGTATCTGTGATGCAATAATTATGATAGCTATCTTACAAAGCAGTGTGACTAAATATTAATGTGTAACTACATATTAATTTCAGCATCACATTTATAATCTGTCTGGAGCCTGTTTAGTAGAATCTGTCACAGTCTGTAATCCTGCCCTTTAGATTTCTTCCATTTTTAATGCAATGCACCAGGAAGATTTCCCTGATATTTCTCTACAATATAGGAATAGGTCTCCAAATTTAAAGTTTCCCAAGTCAGCTGTGTTCTTGAAGGGCTTTAAATTATCACTATTATTTTAAAATATGTATTTTCCTATAGAAATTTCTAATTCTGGAAGCTGTTAAAAAAATAACACTGCATTTGACTTAATTCAACCAAAATTTTTTGAGTGCTTGTTGGGTACCAAACTGTGATTCAAACCCTGGGGGTATAAAAAAAGACATAGCTTTTGCCCTGGTTGGTATGGCTCAGTTGGTTGAGCATTGTCCCATGTACCAAAAGGTCACCGGTTCAATTCCTGGTTAGGGCACATGCCTAGGTTGAGGGTTTCATCCCCAGTTGGGATGAGTGTGTGAGGCAACCAATCAATGTTTCTCTCTCCTCTTCGTTCCTCTCTTTCTAAAATAAATAAATTAGGGAACACAAATATACAAACAGAGGAATTATAATCAGGGAGGCATATACACTGAGTAGTCAGATTATTATGATTTCTGAACACATGATAATCTGGCCACTCAGTGTATATCCTATATAATAAAAGGCAAATTATCCCCTCAACCAGAAGTTCGACCAGCAGGCAGGCCGGCCAACTGCCCATGTCCCCTCCCCCTGGCCAGGCTGGCCAGACCCCACCCATGGACGAATTCATGTACCGGGCGTTCAGAGATCATAATAATCTGGCCACTCAGTGTATACAAACAGAGGAGTTACAATACTACAAAGCTAGGGTTGTAGAACAGGTGCTAAGTGCTGTGAGAAACAAGATGAATCAACAAAAGCTGCACAGGCTGTGGGCGGGGTCAGAGAGGAAATGAGGTTTCAACTGGATCATGACTGATGGGTAGAGGTTGGAAGAGTGGAGGAGGAGGAGAAGGCAGTTCTGGGTAGAGGTAATTGTATGAGCTAGCTTGGAATATTATCTGGTTAATATTGAAATATCTTACACAATATAAGTATGTGGTTTTTGGCTGGGTTTGTGAGTGGAGAGTAGGGGACTGTCATAGGATGCTAGGGGCAAAGAGTGTAGAGGTTATATGCCATGCTAAAACATTTGACTTGAATTGTTAGGATTTGAAAGTAGGAATGTGATATGGCTGATTCCCAAAACTAATTCTTACAACAATATGGGGCGTGCAGTGAAGGGTAGATGAGTGGGCAAAGCCAAAGGCAGGGAAATCATTTGTTAGACTGTTGCAAGCACAAATAAAAAATTATGAAACTGTATATAGCCCTGATATATTGGCTGTGAATAAGTATTCTGACCAGGAAGCTTTTCCTGTTTTTTTTTTTAATATTTTAAAACTGTTGCTTGTAGTAATTATATTTGATTTCTGTATTCTAGAGATGTTTTAAGGCCAAGATGAGCAACTGGCATATGTAACACAGTCCCTCAAGGATAATTAGCTGGAACTTCTAACATCTCCCTGAATTTCTTATGCTTTTAATTTAAACTGGAAATATTCTCATGACCATAGAAAAATAATTATAATGATATAGTCACCTTCCCAGCAACCTAAATTCTGACTAATTCAAATAATACAATGTTTTATTCATTGAGGCATTTCATGTAAAACTGGAAAAGGAGGTGTGGTGTGTCGTACACCAAGTATTGAGCTGAGAACTGAACTGTGGATTCTAGTAATAGGAACAGCATTAATTCGCTCTGTGGGAGTAGATAAATCTTGACCTCACTATGACTACTATTGTTTTAACTCCTTTATTTTCTGCAATTATTATTATTTTATTTATTCAACATAGACCCCCTTGACCTTCATGCAACTACTTTTTGCAATCGGACTTTTAATTTTTGTGATCTAAAAACTGCCAAACATGGAATATAGAGTTCCAAAGTAGGTTCTCTCCTGAAATTTCTGTCCTCACAAACCAAACTTTATCTCAACATTCACATAGACTTCCTTCCATTATTTTAGTCTCAGAGAATTTGCTCCAAAGCTCAATAACCCTATCTGCTTTCAGTAATCCTTCATCCCAGAATTTGTGATTCATTAATTATTAATTTACTTTTCTTATCTTTGCATCAATTAAGACACTAAGTTATGATGCAGTAGTAAACAACCCCAATCTATCATTGATTTAGGACAAAATAAAAAGAGGTTTTTGTTGACAATCTATGCCCATTTCAGACCAGCCCTGGCTGTTCAAGTTGTCCTGGCTTTAAGCCTCAGAATTACAGAGCAACCAGCATGTAAAATACTCCCTGTCATCACAGGAGAGGGAAACAGAAGGTGGCAAAGCCACATGGTCCTTAAAGCTGAAGGCTGGAAGGAACATACTTCACTTCTGCATGCATTTACTAGAATGCAGAGCAAGTCACACAACCAAAGAACCTCAAAGGCGCTTTGTGCCCAGAAGGTAGACAATTGGGATGATTGGGAACAAGCTTATAACAGCATACCCTTGTTTTCTCCTTCCCTTTCACATACAAATATTTTCAAATCTCACACTCTAACGTTCCTTTGGGATTCTCCACTTCTAGGTTCTCACCCTCTATGTAATGCTCATCATACTGCAAATATGAAGTTTATTACTCTCCTTCAAGTGCTTTAATTATTATATTAGTTTGCTTGGGCTGCCATAACAAAATGCTATAGACTGGGTGGCTTAAACAACAATTAATTAACAAAAATTAATTTTATCACAGTTATTTGATTCTAGAAGTCCAAGATCAAGGTGCCGGCAGGTTTGATTTATCCTGAGGCTTCCTCCTTGCCTTGTAAATGGCCACCTTCTCCTGTGTCTTCACATGGCCTTTTCTCTGCGTTCCTGTACCCCGGACATCTCTGTATCTTCTCATTAGGACACCAGTCATATCAGAATAGGCTCCTTCCATATGACTCATTGAAACTTAATTACTTCTTCCTCTCTCTAAATATTGTCCCATTGAGGATTAGGGCTCCAGCATTTGGATTTCTGGGGACACAATTTAGTTCATAACAGTTGTGGTCACCACATATAAGGAACATATTCGGTGTTTTAGCTAACTGCTGATCGTGGCATTTTACACTATGAAGAACTCTCCATGTTCAGATTCTCTCATTTTTTTTTAGTTTTCATTGCTCTCTAACATTAAAGCTTTATTTCCTTTGTTCTTTCTGGGTCCCTTGGGCATTTTATTTGCCTGAGAGATTTCATCCATATTCAGGACTTCAGCTACCTACCACCTTTACAGATGATGACTCTCAGATCATATGTCCAGGGCATTGAGCTCCAAGGTCACATGTCCAACAGCAAACTTGGATGTAGTCATGGTCTTGTACCGTAGCATTAGCATCATCTGAGTGCTTCTTGGAAATGTAGGGTCCTACCCCACAACCTTTGAACCCAAATCTCCATTTTGGCAAGATCCCCAGATATTACATTAATTAAATTTGAAAGGAGCATTCTACTTGATTTCTCTTTCTGAATATTCCAAAGAAATCTCAAACTGAACACATTGAGAATGGAATTAATTAATTAGTTTTTACACATTTATTAATTCAGTAACTATTTATTGAGTCTGCTATATGCCCTCCACCACTGCTTTAAGATCCATACTAATGAACAAAACTAACCCCAAAGAAAAAAATTCTTGCCTGCCTGAGTCTTTTATTCTAGAGAAGGGAGACAGATAAAAAACAATAACACTTAATATATAGGTACATTACATACCAAAATACAAAGTGAGTTGTACCATGGAAATATGACACTATTGAGCAGGATAAATATAGCCTGGGACAGTTGAGAAGATGCTATCTCCCTCCTTCATTTCTTATCTCAGTGAATGACTACAACCTTCTCAGTCATCAGGAAGTGTTGGAGGCCAGGGGAGGCAATTAGAAGTTACCTTAAACCTTTATCTTACCTGTCAATTCTAGATTCCTAATGTCTTTCCCATCTATCACTTTTCATGATGCTCACTGGTAAGCTTTAAAAAAAAACATTCTTTTATTTTCTTCCCTTGAATCTTGGTTCTAGTCCCCTAAATGACCTCACAGCTTTCTGTTTCCAAAATATTGCCATGACGATCAAGTCACATGCTTATTGGAAAATGTAATGGCTCCCACTACCTTCCGAATAAAACGGAAACATTTTATGATGATCAGTAAGGCTGATTATAATCTGATCTCTTCCTACCTTTTAACTACAATTCCCATAAGCACACTCCCCACTAGTTAACTAAACTGCATATCAGTCTCTGAACAACACATAATACACTTTCATCTTTACCTTTGCTTATCCTGGTTTTATTGTTGTTTGTTATTTTTAAATATATTTTATTGATTTTTTACAGAGAGGAAGGGAGAGGGATAGAGAGTCAGAAACATCAATGGGAGAGAAACATCCATCAGCTGCCTCCTGCAAACCTCCTACTGGGGATGTGCCTGCAACCAAGGTACATGCCCTTGACTGGAGGCCGATGCTCTATCCACTGAGTCAAACCAGTTAGGGCTGTTTTGTTATTCTTAATCCTCACCTAATGATATGTTTTCATTGATTTCAAAGAGAGAGAGGAAGAAAGAGAGAGGGAAGGAGGGAGGGAGAGAGAAAAGGAGGTGGGGAGAGAGAGAGAGAGAGAGAGAGAGAGAGAGAGAGAGAGAGAGAGAGAGATGAGAGGAGAGGGAAACAGCAATTGGCAGCCTCTCATATGCTCCCCAATCAGGGATCAAACCTGCAACCTGGCTATGAGCCCTGAGCAGGAAATGAACCTGAGACCCTTCTGTGCATAGGACAATGCTTCAACCAACCGAGCCACATGGGCCAGGATGCTTGTTTGTTTGTTTGTTTTGCATGGAACACTAAAGTGTTACCTTGTTTTATAAATATTTCCTGATTTTTTCTCTGTACTCAAATGTGGCCCTGTTACCCTCATATTATTACTGTTGATTTTCCTCAGAAAGTGCATTTTTTGAAGGCAGGAACAGTCTTGTAGCTATGGATTCCTGGTGCCAGCGCAGAGCTCAGTACTCAATAGTGTGTCATACTCTTTGATACATAACTGATAGCTAATGGATTATAGAATGAATGGAAATCTTCTAGGATATAATCCTTTTGGCAAGAATGCATGCAAAGGCATGGGGGTGTGTTTGAGGAATAGCAAGTATATCATTTTTGTGAAACCCTAAAGTATGGTTTGGGGAGCTGCTGAAATTGAGGTGAGTGGGTACCTTAGATACCTTCCCAAGAAATTTGGATTTCATGCTGTAGAGCAGGGGTCCTCAAACTTTTTAAACAGGGGGCCAGTTCACTGTCCCTCAGACCGTTGGAGGGCCGGACTATAGTTTAAAAAACAAACAAACTATGAACAAATTCCTATGCGCACTGCGGGCCCGGGACCAGTCAGCTGCTAAGCAGGACAGGCAGCGGCACCCAGCAGGCCAGATAAATGTCCTTGGCAGGCCGCATGTGGCCCGCGGGCCGTAGTTTGAGGACGTCTGCAGAGAGTGAAGAACATTGATAGTTTTAGGCAAGTGAGTGACAATCTGTGGACTCAGATTTGAATTTTAGAAGGTGGCTTTCATGGTGGATGGGAGGTGGTTGTTAAGGAAGGAGATTGGAGGTATGTAATCCCAGAGCAGATAAGAGCTTGGACTGAGGCAACTGCAGTAGCACTGGGAAAGGGGACTGCAAAAGACAGAAGCAAAGCTTTCCCCATTGTGATCTATTGGTTGTGAAGGGATAAATTAAACAAGGGCGACATTCACCAACGCTGGGTTCCATGAAAAAAATATCTATTCAGTTTTACACCATCAATTTTGAGGTCTTAGCATTTCAGCCATTTGTAGCAGGAGTCTTCATTTCTAGAAAATTCATCTATTCAAAGTAGGTTCAGGACACTTCTTAAACATTCATTAAACTCCACGTCTCTAGGAAAGAGCCAGTCACCTTCAATTATATTTTAGTAGCTGCAACATGAGAATTGATATTTGTGCATGCACTCGAGTAGTGAGGATATAGACATTAAGGAGGGCTTTTTTTTTCTAGTAGAGAAAACTGACAAAGTACAAATAAGTAGTTACTATGCTAAAAGGAAAATAAAGCATTTTTTATTGAGTGTAAGTTAGAGTTGAATCAGATTTATTCTTCCTGTGACGATTTTGTTATTACTTGTCTGGCCAAGCTTTGCTAAAAATTGATTAAATACTCACCAAACACTTGCTATGGTGACTTCTTACCGTCTCTTGGATATCAGATGTTGCATATTTGAGAAGTATAATTATCATTCCAGATGAATGGTTATTTACAATTCCATCAGTTTTAAAAAACAAAATAGTTCTATGAAAACTGTAAGAAAGAATTATGAAATTAATACACTGAACATGTCTGTCAAAACCGTATTTATTAAAAAATAGTTATTTCAGCTATAATACAGATCCACCCCTCGTTTTTGATCCCATTTTTAAAGAAATTTAAATTTTTTTTCAGTGGGAGATGCAGTTTCATAATTGCTACATTTTAACTACTCAAGCCATGAATTTCTGAAGTTTGCTTTCATTCCAACCTTTCATTTTCCTACCCCTTCCTTCTAGTCCAGAAATTATCTCCTACATATCAAGCTAGTAGCTTTTCATTTTTTCCAAAACATTTGTTTATGTAAAAAAAAATTCAAACTAAAGTCTTCAGGACTTGGTCTTTTGAAATGTAAAAACCAAGTTCTTGGAACCTGAAAGACTTGGTTTTAAAACTCAAAATTCTTGGCTTTCTAAGTTAAAAACCCAAACCAACTGCTTTTGTGCTGAATTATTCCTTTCTGTACTTGATGGAGGAAGGAAGTATAGTGAAAGGGAAAAACTTAGTTAACATATTAAAGTAGTTTTCCTTCCAATAACTTTTATTTTCAAGCTTCTGAAATATGTTGCATATCTTGGTTTTTCATATTCAGTAAAAACATATTACTTTATGTTCTTAGACACCAAAGAGAAGATCCAGATGGAAAAATTATAAGTCTACTAAACTTTTAATCAGTAAGCAAACAATTGGCATGTTATAAGACTCTGACATTTCTATATGGAAAAGGAAGTAATTAGTTATCACTGTGGTTTCCAAGCCAACAGCTGGTGAGAGCTTCTAGGGAAACTTAAGTGAAGTTGTGTGTGTGTGTGTGTGTGTGTGTGTGTGTGTGTGTGTGCACGCTATTCACTACTTCTTGGACCTGTGGTTATAATAATAAGATTCATACCCAGTTGAAACTTTTATTCAAAACAAATAATTTCTATACATGTTTTTTTAAAAAAATAAATGTAGTATTTATCTTGATTGTTAGAGAAGTATTGAAAATATATAAAAATAGGTAGAGAAAATGAAAAAGTTGCTTTCTAGACCTTTTATTTATCAAATTATACCATTTATATTGGCATTTATTATGGATTTTTGGTTTTAATAGTTTTCTTTATGTGTTTTTTTTTTCATTCAGAGAATTTATCAACAGCCTTCGACTACACAGGACATTTTATGGGGGCCTGGCTGATCAGCTTTGTGTTAATGACTTAGCCGCTGCTGATGGACTGCCATGCTGGAATGGAGAAGACATAGTAAAAAGGTATTTTATGGGCAGTGGTCTGTGAAAACATAATGGCTACTTTCATTCTAGCATTCTTTTTCCAGATATTCAGTGGATTATTCCAGTTTAACTTTGCCACAAGGGTTAGAGTATACAGTGATTTCTTCTCTTTAGTTTGTTAAAAATATATGATCCTTTTGACATTTTAAAAATATAATAACATTCTGTGGTATTCTCTCTTATTTTCTACTTATCTATGACTTACCCCAAAATTCTACTTTTTCAATCAAGTATCACTTGCCTTCTATCTAAATATTTGTTGTTTATCAAATATTTTATTTTTTAAGCTTAACTTTATGAATATTAGAAAGTGAGGAAATTCAGTGAAATGTGAATATCTATGCAAAGATTCATTGATATATGGATTTGTGAATCAGCATTAGTATATGTTTACCCTACAAGTACCTCTCTGAGAGTGTGTGTGAGAGTGTGTGTGTGTGTGAGTGTGAGTGTGTGTGTGTGTGTGTGTGTGTGTCTATGTAAGAGTAGGGACGCTTTTATGTATGTCTGTTTGAAACATCTATTTGCATGTTGTCAATTGTTCCTCAAACTAGGGAGTGAAATTGAACTTTTACCTTTTTTCCTCACTGTCTAGAATTTCTTTGACAGTTTATTTTCTTTTGCTTCCTATAACTGATTGTACTCTCAAGTAATCCCCTGAGCTTGGCAAAGTTTAAATTTCTCCCTCTATAATATATAACCGTAGTTAACATAATTGTCTGGGAATTAGTCCTTTGATTTTCCAATGCTGGTGATTACTATAGAATGTCAGCTTATATTGTGTTTAGATTTGGATATTTTTGTGTTTTATTTTTAGCAGTGTGCAAAAAAAAAAGGTAGGGTGATAAGCTTTCTGATTTACAAAGATGCCTACTCCATGTGAAGATAGGTGGTTTAGTTGCCACAAGAGTGATGAGTTCATTGGAAAGGTCATATAACAAGTAAAATTGCTATGATAAACATATACTGTAATTAATTTTAATATAAACTTATATAATAAAAGCTGTTTACATATTTCTGGATAATCATAACCATTTCTGATTTTAAATAATTAATTTGCAATTTATATCTGAATATCTCATAGAACTTCTTAGATTTCATAGAAAAGTTATTGAAGAAAGGAACTATAATTAACTTTAAATTATTATAGCTTAATTCAATAGTTTAAATAATAATTTAAAATAAAATATTTGGTTGACATGGCCAGTGCTCTTTTTTTCATTTCGCTCTTTGAATGTTGGAACATATTTTGTAAATATACCTTCCTTGTCTTTACTGAGAACAGTCAGCATGCATAGTATTTTGCCTGTAGTATTATGATGCCAATAAAATTTCTGCCACTTAGATCTAATGATTAAATTCTATTTTGACTTATATTTTCTCTTTTCACACTGTTGAAACTAGAATTGAACTTTTTTGTGTATTAACAATTTTTCTACAAGTGCTACTGAGAATCTCATGGTGATTAATGTTTTAGTATATAATATAGATTTGATATAAATTAATTATATTATAGTATAGAATCATTGGACTCGAGCTGTAAGAACCTTTGTTTCAGTTTGTCCCATTCCTCTCTATTTGGTCTGAGGTTTGTATAATAGGACATATTGTGGGAGATGTCAATGATTGAGAAAACTTTGTAGAAGGATAGTATTTTCAACCCAAGGAATATATTTTCTTCTACATAATATATTTTTAAAACCTCATTCACGGTTTATGAATAAAGATAGTTCATCTATCTAAGAATTCTCCAAAGAAAGTGTTCACCTTTCTGATAGAGTGATTGTCATTATTCTCATTTGCTTCCAGCTCACTCCTCCACGTTACCATACCACCCGGCCTTCTGTTAGCCACTCCTGAGTGTGCTGTGTGACTTTACCCTTCTGGGAGCAGCTTTCACTTTGCCTGAATCTTTTCTCAAACAGCCTTTCTACCTCATCCTGGTAACTGACATTTCTCTGTCCTGAGCGTAATTCTTCTCCTTCATCCCTATCTCACGGGTCCTCAAACTACTTCCACCCCCCTTGGTTGGCCTCACACTGGCCCCTGACCAGCATCTCTGGGCTACTTCCAAAATGAACATTTTATCAGCCCTGATTGTTTTCTAATCTATATATATAAAACCCTAATATGCAAATAGACTGAACGGTGGAACAACTGAACAACTGGTCACTATGATGTGCACTGACCACCAGGAGGTGTGCATGGAACACAGCAGGCATTGGCAGCAGGCCGCAGAGCGCAGAACATGGTGGGCGTTGGCCACAGCGGGATAGTGGAGGAGGTGAGCGGGGGTGCCAGACCAAGGTGGGGTGCCAGTCGCTGTCATTGGGCGAGCCTCTGGAGGTTACTAAAAATTCTTTGCTCCCATGTGGTGCAGTCCTGACCAGCTCTTGCACCTGCTGCCAGCGCCGGCTCCACTCGCACCCACTGCCGGCACCAGAGCTGCCATTCGCACCCACTGCTGGCACCTGGTGCTGGTCCCAATCACTTGGCACTGTCAGCAGGTACGAGCGGTGGCTGCTGGCCCTGATCACTCCTGAGGGCTTCTCCACCTCCCCCTGCTCCTGAGGGGTGATTGGGGCAGCAGCCACTGCTTGCACCCACTGCCAGTGCCAGCCCTGCTGTCAGTGGGTGCGAGTGGGGCCAGCACCATCAGTGTGTGGGAGCAGTGGCAGCGGGAGTGGGGCTGCCGGCAGATAGAGGACCGGGGCCCGTGGCAGGAGGGGCTGGGTGGGCGTGGAGGATGAGCCAAGACCCACCCCTGGGCTCACTGAAGCCTCGCAGCCCACAGTTCTTTTTAAGGTGCACAAATTTGTGCACTGGGGCCCTAGTAGATAAATTTTCACAAACATTATCTCAATTAGTTCTCCCTAAAACTTGACTCCCTAATGCTCCAAAGTAAGTTGATTGGGTGATATCTCTTTTCTATTTGATCTTGAGAAAATGCTCATGTGTACTTTGACTTTTGTAAAATATAACTGAACTTTTAATTTCTTTCATGACTCAGTCAATTCTTGATATAAATTTAGAACAGGTTTTTTCCAATGCAAAATTAATGATAAAATCTAAATATCCATCATATCTGGTTGACTTAGTATGATATATTCTCCATGGAATATTATGTGGCAGTAAAAAATTAGGCATATTTATATTTTCTATTGTGGAATAATTTCAAATAAAAATAGTTAAAATAGAATATTACATATTTTATCAGCAGATTTGAATAAATAAAAAAAAACATTGATATTGGTTCTGCATAGAATATTTCTGGACAGTTACCTAAAAACAGCAAATATACTTACAAAGTACTGGGGGAGGTTTTATTTTTTTATTTGCTCTGTAGTTATTTATGTTTAGTGAAACCATGTTATAGTGATATTAATATTATGGAACATTATTTTCTTCTTTTTTTAAAAAAAGTGCTATTTTTACATTTAATTCCAACCAATTCTTATTTTTATAATAATTTTTTTATATAGTGTTGCCAAAACATTACTGGATATGATTCAATACTGGACTATTGACTATAGCTAAGAAAGCTTCAATATAAAGTAAAATCCTGGTGAATGTTACTATTTTAAATTATTAACTACATTTTTCTTGAGAAAAAATAATGAAATTTAACAGTGATTGGTGTGTGAAAGCACCAAGGTCCTCATATATGATGCTCATTTCAGAAACCTACAGTTACTTAAGATAAATAATGCCACCAAATTTTGAAAAAATGAATATCAAATGACCGTATGCCATATTTGAGGATAATAGAGGTATTTATCTTTTTTTTTTTCATATTCATCAAGTGTATTCCAGAGGAATTATGCCAAACGCAGAAATAAGATAAATTGACGGCCAATACTGGGTCTATTTTTCATTATAGGAACAAAGTGATTATGTTGGCAAGATTTCTTCTCCTGAAGGCCTTTTTGTAGGACTTGATTGATAAGATTATTTATGTGCACAGACATGGTGTCTTGAATAATAGGAGAACCATACAGATTGTTCCAATATTGTGACAATCCTATAAAATTGGGTGAAATTACCTTTGTTCTCATGGAAAGAAGTGAAATTCCTTTGTGATTATAGATAAAAATATCTCAGATATCTCTCATACATAAGGAGTATTTAATTTGTGAAACAAAATACATTTTAATTCAAATTATTTTAAAGACTGTATGCATATCATATATTCTATTGCAATATTGAGGTCAAGAGTTCAAACAGTTTTTGATTTAAAATGAAAATGTATTACTGGAATCCATGTCATCTCCATCTCTTAAAGACACTCTTAATACCTTTCTGTCTCTTCATCATGGAACAAAACTGTTCTCTGAAAGACTTGTCAGTCCCTCCTTTGTTCTCAGTTCTCTGTTATTGCAAATTGATTGCTTGATGGTTTGTACTCATCTTTCTGGGTATTGAAGTTCAGGGGACAGCTACTTAATTACCAAGGCTTCCTTTCCCCTTTTGACTAATAGACAGATGATAATCCAGTAACTCTCCTCAATCTCCAGAAATTTATGACCTCCGTAACAACTCTTAAACTACTGAGTAGCTGTTAAGTATCCTAGTAAAATGAATAATCCACATGATTTCTACTTCATCTTGATTTAGTTAATGTTCTTTAATGCTTCTTTAATAATGCAGTATTTCTTTTTGAACTCCTATAATATATGCTTCTCAAATTATTATAATTGAATTTTAAAAAATCAATAAAAATGTAAAACCTTAGAAATCGCTGAGATTTAATAATCTATTATCAGTTCTTTCCACCCAGGCAATATAATTGTTTGTAACCCCCTTTTTTTTTTCTTTTAATCATTATTTGATCTTTATTTTTCTTCCTGACCTTGCTGCATTCAATCATATATATTTTGAAAAACACCGGGCCTACTTTCCGAATGTTATGGACTCCACTTAAAAGACAATCAGGACTCAGATTGTTTCGAGTTTCATTGATGTAACAACTAGTTGCTTTTCCTATGTCACTTGTGTAAAGGCAGTATCTTCTTTGTGACCCCCCGTGTGTTTTCTATTTCATTTTTTTCTCTTGCAGTTTCTACTTATTCAGTTTCTAACATTGTTGAACTTTACCTCCCTAATAATCATCATTGTTATTATGCCAACGGCTTATCTTACCCAAGTAAGAATAGAAGGGTGCTTTAAAGGGGTGATTAGGACATGGCTCCACTTTTACTCTATTGCAGTGGTCGGCAAACTGCGGCTCGTGAGCCACATGCGGCTCTTTGGCCCCTTGAGTGTTGCTCTTCCACAAAATGCCACGGCCTGGGCGAGTCTATTTTGAAGAAGTGGCATTAGAAGAAGTTTAAGTTTAAAAATTTTGGCTCTCAAAAGAAATTTCAATCGTACTGTTGATATTTAGCTCTGTTGACTAATGAGTTTGCCGACCACTGCTCTATTGCAACAATCTACTGTAGACCTTGAAACTCCCGCTATTAATGGAAGAATTTTCAACTAAGTCATTTTCTCCATGCACCTATGTATACAGTTTTCCCATATTTATCTTGTGTCCCCTCATTTGTTATTTATTGTAATGTCTAAATCCATCATGGTACCTATAGTACTTTGTGCATTTATATGTCATGTATCTTCTGTTTCTTCTCAAATGCAATTTCTTTTATAACAGAGTCCCTGTATTATTTGAAAGGCCAAGGCTGATTAACACCAATTTTTAAGTTTTAAAAGACAAAGGGCTCTGAGGAAGAGTAATTTTTATTTTTTACAAGTGTTAGTGAGAACTAAGAGGCTTGGGGATTTGGGATATGGCTTGGTGATAACACCTGGGTGGATAATATTTGAGTCCAAAATGGAACTAAGTGCCTGAAAATGAGAAGAAAAGAGGTGACACATAAAAGTTTCTCCCTGTGCTGACTCTGGATGCTGTTTTTTTTTGTTTGTTTTATTTTATTGCCTTTACTTAAGATTCTGCACGTCCCATTATGTGCACTTCCATAGACATTGTGAAACCAGAGGCTAAATAACTCTAAGAAGTTCATGTGCTCTGGGTTAGAGATATATTAGGTATGATTGTCTTTATCACAGATGAAACGCTTGGGATGAGGCGAATAAAAGTGCCAGGATCTGCCCAAGGTCAAACATCTGCCTTTATGATTATCTGTAAGGGAAGAACCGAAGCATTTCTGTTTTGTTTGAGACAGAAATGAAAAGTGTGGTTTTGGGTGTATGATAAGTTCCTGTTGAATTCATCACATTGTGGAATATACATTCCAGGTCCAATGGGACAAGTCCAAGGAAGGCTGATGTATCAGAAGTTTGTAATGAACATAATGTTTGCAGAATTCTTGACTGGGTGCTATCTCTTTCTGCTGTGTACTAGTACATTCGCTTGGCAGATAATTTTATGTAAATGGTAGTGCCTGAAGTAGTTATATCATAGTTTGGTTCTATAGAAAATAATATAGTAGATGGTAACAAGGGGGATGTACGCTTTATCAACTTTGCTCCAAGCTCTGATATCCCAAACACATTTCAAAGTCTAGGAAAATAGACATCATTCTCAGATCAGTATACACATTTTGTTCTCTTCTAAAAAGGCTCCATTGATTTGTCAGTATTTGCATGCTATCTCGCTGATGAACTGAAAAGTTTCTTCTGAATCGTTCTCAATTGGCTCACTGACTTACTAGTCAGTGTCTCTTGTTAATCATGTAATCATTACATTCAGGGAACTGGACTCGGAAAGGTAAAAGTAGAAACTGTTTCATTAAACTCACTCAGAAGACTGCTTTTAACTTGTCACTAGGATGAAATCGTGGCCAATTCTCAGCATTTTTGGTCACTACTGTAGTCCTCTCTTATCCATAGTTTTACTTCCTGCGTTTTCAGTTATACTAGGTCAACCATGGTTCAAAAATATTAAGTGTAATATTCTAGATATTTTGAGAGAGAGAGAGAAAGACCACATTACATAATTTATATTTCAGCATGTTATTATAATTGTTCTATTTTATTATTTAGTTGCTGTTCTTAACCTCTGACACTGCCTAATTAATAAATTAAATTTTTTCACAGGTATGTAGAATATACAGGAAAAGCATAGTATACATAGGGTTTGTTACTATGCACGGTTTCTGGCATCCACTGGAGGTCTTGGAATGTATCCCCCATAGGTAAGGGGACTACTATATTAGTGTCTGAATGACCTTTTATTATTGGCCCCATAAACAGTCCCAATTCAGTAATCAGATTCAGTCCCATAAAAAGTGTACATTTAGTAAATGAAATGGTCTAGTCCAACTTACTCAAAACTTGAACTTAAAGTGGCTATTTCTGCTCTTCCGGGATTAGTACTGCCTCAGTCTAGGAGGCTTATAGTGGGGGCTGAACAACCTCTGGTCCATGTGACAACCTTGTGCTCTGCTTGTCCTCCAACCAATGTTTCTGACTCTCCAAGTTTGGAGCTGGAGGAATGACGGCACAGAAGTGAGAGAGAAGGAGTAAGATAAAGGAAAGTTATCTCTGACTGATACTGTTGTGTCTCTCATGAATACCTCCTAGCTTGGCAGCTATTAAGAGCTACTGATGTAGGGCTTTTTGTGCTCATGGCAATGCTTCTCTCTCATACTTTTCCATCTGACGGTAAACCTCTCACCTCTTCCTGCTGAGGCCTTCTGGTGGGGTCCTTTTCTTCTGCATGGGTCACTCTAAGCTACAGAAACTTTGCTTCTCTCTCCTGATTTTGGTGGGAGTACAGACTAGATGCAGTGCAGCTGCCCTCCACTCTGACAAAAGCCAGGGCACTTCAGGTACAAGAATGGTCTGCCTTATAATTTCTTAGGCTTGGATCAGCTACCAGCCCCTTTAATCCTTCAGACTCCAAGGAACCCTCAAAGCTTCTCTCACTTAGGACAAATGAATGAGGGAACACTGCAGCAGTCCACAGTTTTTTCAAAGAAATACCCTTCTTTGGCCTCTTTGACCTTAATTCTTTTATACTGTTAAGGTGGATGTCAAGATGAGGGACTCAAAATCAGTTTTCAGCCATCTGCTTTTCATGTCTAGCACCTCAATTTGGAATGCTATCCATTGTCTTATTCTCAGCTGAAAGGGAAACAGAAAGCGATCCATTTTAGCACCCTTTTTTTTTCTCCTTAGATAAAAGGTCTTTAATTAGTTTTCCTAAAACATAAATCATCTGTCATGATAATTTTTTATTTAATTTTTTGTATTTTTTAAATAAATATTTATTGTTGAAATTATTACATATTTCCCCTCTTTTCCCCCATTGACCTCTTCTAGCCTGCCCCGCCCCTACCCCAAAATAAATGTAAAAGATGCAAAAATACCTCTGCTTTTCAGAGGAAACAAAGCGGAGGTATTTTAGCATCCTGTACCTTTATTTGAAGGTGGTGGGTAGAACACAGAAAACTAGACTCAATGCTCAAGATACTGCAAAAGACCTTGAATGAGATGCAAAGGTGAGTAAGACATTGTCTCCACCTTTGAGCTTAGAATCTAAAAGTGGGTAGTAAACATGTTCCTAATCTGTATACAGCAAAACATGTTCATAATCTGTTCACTTTGTGAAGTAAGAGAAACACAAAATAACCCACAGGCTTTCAAATAAGGAAGAAATCTCTTTTGATTAAGGGGATTTGTAAAGTATTTGATAAAGAGGTAATATGTGATACAAGTCTTGATTTATTCATTTAAAATAACTTATCTGAAATATTTATAGATGAGATGATATGATGTCTGGCATCTGATTTAAAAAACTTCAGCAGATGGGGGGAAGAGGGCCATACTATATATAAAAAAGGTTTGTGTGTGTGTGTATAATCACAGAAGCTACATTATGGACACAAGGGGCTTTATTCTCTATATTTGTGAATACTTAAAAATTCTATAATAAAACATAAATAACTATAAAAATATAATAAGACGTAAGAAAAAATAGCATTATTAGGTATCTGTTCAGTCACAAACACTGTTTTAGACAGTGGGGTACAGTGATGGACAAAACAGACATGAGCTTATATAGATTATGATGTAGGAGAGATGAACACTGATCAGATATTTACAAGTATGATTGTTCATAAAACCTTTAAGTTTGCCTGGAATTTTAATTATCAAACTTGGAAGTAAGAAACAGTAGGAGCCAGTGTATTCTTGAATGAAATGCTCCCAAGTTTGGTTGGCCTATTAGCTGTATTATTTTCATTGGTGTATAACCTTTCAGACGATTATTTTCTCCTTCTCTACACTCTCTTTCACTTGAATTTCATGATTGTGTCCTGAATACCTAGCATGAAGACTTCCCTTCTTTGTTATAGTCTAGACCAGTGATCAGCAAACCGCGGCTCGTGAGCCACATGCGGCTCGCGAGCCGTGGTTTGCAGCTCTGATGACTAATGAGTTTGCCAACCACTGGTCTAGACCAAGCATGTCAAACTCGCAGCCCATGGGCCGCATGCCTTATTTATTTGGCCTGTGTTAGCCTTTGAGTTTGACATACTAGATGTACTGGTTAATAATGTGGATTTTTTTTAGTAGGTGGTGTTACACATATGTAGATACATATGCGATTTGATATGTTGCTATTTTGTTGTATTGACAACAAGCTTCAAAACTTCAAATGCCAAATTTGCTGAAGGTGTTAACATCATAGATGTTTTACACTTAAAAATGTCGAATTTTGTGCCCAAAAAAAAGAGCATTTGCGGAAAGTTATAATTCATTACTTTATTTTGAAGAAAAGTGCTGTTGAAAGTTATCGTATACTTTGGGAAGCTTATGGTGAACATGCTCCATCTCAGGATACTGTGAACGCTGGTTTAAACGCTTTAAAAGTGATGATTTCGATGTGAAAGACAAAGAACATCAAGGTCAACAGAAAAAGTTTGAAGAACAATAATTACAAGCATTATTGGATGAAGATGCGTGTCAAACTCAAAAACAACTTGCAGAAAGATTAAACGTTCTCAGCAAACCACTTCCGATTGTTTACAAGCAATGGGAAAGATTTTAAAGGAAGGAAAATGGGTGCCACATCAATGGAAGGAAAGACAAATGGAAAACTGAAAAGTCATCAGTGAAATGTTGCTACAATGGCACGAAAGAAAGTCTTTTTTGCATTGAATTGTGACTGGCGATGAAAAGTGGATTTATTTTGAAAATCCCAAATGCACAAAATCATGGGTTGATCAGGTCAACCATCAACATCGACTGCAAGGCCAAATTACTTCGGAAAGAAGACAATGCTCTGCTTTTGGTGGGATCAGGAAGGTGTGGTGTATCATGAGCTTCTAAAACCAGGTGAAACTGTTAATACTGATCACTACCGACAACAAATAATCAATTTGAACCATGCTTTGATTGTGAAATGACTAGAATGTTCCAGAAGACACAGCAAAGTAATTTTGCTTCATGATAATGCACCATCACACACTTCAAAACCAGTTAAAGACACATTAAAAGATCTTGCCTGGGAAGTATTAACCCACCCGCTGTTTTCACCAGACCTTGCTCCTTCAGATTACCATTTGTTCCGATCAATGGAACATGCACTTTCTGACCAGCACTTCAAAATGTACGAAGAAGTGGAAAATTTGGTCTCTGAATGGTTTGCCTCAAAACAAGAAAGGTTCTATTGGGACGGTATCCACAAATTACCTGAAAGATGGGAGAAATGTGTAGCTAGCGATAGACATTACTTTGAATAAAGCACTTTTGATGTTTCTCTTGAAATTATCATGTTTTCTTTGATTACGAAATCCGACATTATTAACCAGTACACCTAGAAATTGGTAGACATTCATTCAGATAGCCGGTAAATAAAGTCCAGTAGTTAGGGACAGAGTCTCAGGAGAGAGGTTACCAAGGTTCTCAGTAAAGGTTAGACACTTATGCCCTGGCTGGCCCAGTTGATTGGGCATCCTCCCACACACCTAAAGGTTGCTGGTTCAATTCCTGGTCAGAGCACATGCCCTGGTTGTGGGTTCAATCCCCAGTAGGGGGCATGTAGGAGGCAGCTGATTGATGTTTCTCTCTCTCTCTCTCTCTCTCTCTCTCTCTCTCTCTCTCTCTCTCTCTCCTCTCTCTCTCTCTCTCTCTCTCTCTCTCTCTCTCTCTCTCTCTCTCTCCCCTCTCCCACTTCCCTCTCTAAAAATCAATAAAAAAAACCACCTTAAAACAAAAAGATTAGGCACTTACCAGTGATGTGAATTCTGGAATATTCATTAACCTCTAATTATATAATTTAAAATAGTTTTCCATTTTTAAAACATGACGAAAATATACCTACCTCATATTTGAGAATTAAATAGTTATTCACATAAGAATTTTAGAATACTAGCAATTGCATAGTAAACATTCAGAGACTCTTAAATCTTATTATTAAACAATGTATGCTCATTTACTTTAGTAGGAATGAGCCCATTTTATTGAGCTTCTCTCTTCATTGAATGGCTTCTATCATGGGTCAGAAAACTTCCATTTGAAAACAAAGACATATGTGAAGGTTATCTTATGAGTTAGTGAATATTAACATTAAGGTTTTTGACTTGGGAGCAGGAAGAGAGTCCCTTATTAGTATTTTAAATGATTACTTTCTTGAGGCTAGAATTAGAGAAATTATATCTTCATAGTCAGTTTCATAACTACTCCAGTTGTGGAGAATCATGGTCTGTTTGTACCCATGCAACATACCAGTTTTCTCCAGGGAGAACTAAAAGTTAAGATACAAAGATAAAGCACCATAGAGATAAAAGAAAGACATTGTACTCCCAAGCAGTAGCTTGGGAATAGTCAATCACTGGCTACAGCATCTTAGAGTTGATCACTGGAAATAAATCTCTGAAGCCATGTTAAATTTCAGTACATCATACCCCAAATTGTTTTTGGTGAAATGACAATTTTAAGGCTGCTGCACTTAGAGACATTTCTCTCTGTGCATGAAATTCCCAGAGGAAATACATGTTGTAAACAGAATCCCTAGAACAAAATTAGGTTGAACCTCAGCCCTCACCATGTGTCTAACTGCTCAGTTTCTCACCAGACTGACACAGTACACATAAACTATTTTTAACTTGTTACTTGGTTCCATCAGAGATGTGTGTAGAGAAAGATTTAAAAAAAGATAGCAAGATAAAAGTTCACTGAAGTGGAAACCTAAAAGACCTTTTCCCATCTGTTTGGCACAGAAGTTATCTCTTTGGGGGTAGAGATTTCATCACAGTTCCATAGACTTGTGACTTCCAGATTGTGTTTACGACAAAAGAGCAGTTTTCAAGGCCTCTAGGATACTTATTCTTACTTTTGTCTGAGCAATGTCTTTTTTTATCCTTTATTTTAATATTGATTTTACCTGGGAAAAACTATTGCCTTTGCAGTAAAATAGGTGTGTTTGACAAACTATAAAGGCAGCATGCATTTTTTTTCTTAGTCTGGTTCCTCTATTTCCATATCAGAGCATATAAATTCATCAGTGAATGATTTATTATATTTAAAAATAAAATGTTGGAAGAGAGATGAAAGTGAACAGTCACTTACAATGCTTTCTTCTTCAAATAGACTTCAGTATAGTTTCATTAATTTTATAAGAACAGCTCATCAGTTATCACTATATTCTATAGCTCAGCCATCAAAATTCTTTTTTCCTGATGCATTCTTCAAAACAAATAAATAACATTTGTTAGGTACTGTTGAATGGGTTTCCAAAATCTGATTTGAAACTACTTGCACTGTATTAGTGAATGTAATATTTGAAGTATATTGACCTTCACATTTTGACTTTCATTGCTAATATAATTATATATTTCATTGTTCTGCAGATTTCATTTTCTCATGACTATACTAAAATAAGAAAGTGTTTTAATTTTTTGTTTTGTTTTCCTGGGGAGATAGATGAATGCAAATGTTTTTTTGAGTATTTCAAAGATATTACTTTAATCAGTTTTATATGAAATGGCAGCCACAAAGAGTACATTATAAATCTTTGAGGTATTGAATAATAAACCCAAACGTCTTAGAATCATGAAAGAAATGAATTTCAAATTGGAAAGCACCCTGAATGACAGTTCATTCTATAAAGTGCAAAACTCTAAACAATGGTTGGGAGAAGGGAGAAATACAAATGAGAAAATTTTGCTCTCTACACTATATACTTAATTTTATACACTATATACTTAATTTTATAACATGTCCATATTATTATAATTAAAAGGTTATTTAAAAAAATTCCATATAATTCTTGAGTTTTCTCTGTCAGCATCAATCAAGGTATAACTGAACTGGTACAAAGTTGTACCTTTCTTTACCCCATTCCATGAGGTTCTGATAGGAAGAAAAGCCTCCTTCCTAATAAACTGAAGACTCTTTGCTAGTTGGTCTGATATCCAAGATAATAAAAGCCCAGTGACCGAATGGTGGAACGACCAGAACGACCGGTCTATCAGTCACTACAATGTGCACTGACCACCAGGGGGCAGATGCTCAATGCAGGAGCTGTCCCCTGGTGGTCAGTATGCTACCACAGTGGGAGCGCCGCTCAGCTGACCGGGATGAGCAGCTGCTCCCACAGTGGGCCAATCCCTGCAGGCCACACCCCCCACCAGTGCATGAATCCCGTGCACCGGGCTTCTAGTTAACATATATTATGTGATGATGTAAACATGTTAAAAATAAACTAAGTATGAGATGATAATGATGAATATAAATGAAATAGTGTTCAATTGTATTATTATAGACAGAATCTAGGCATTTTAGGCATATTGGTTTTGTTTTGTTTTTTGTTAATCCTTACTGGAGGATATTTTTCTATTAATTTTTAGGAATAGTGGAAGAGAGAGTTAAAGACAGAGAGAAACATCGATGTGAGAGAAACACATTAATTGGTTGCCTCCTGCACAAGCCCTGACCGGGTTGGGTAGGAGCCTGCAACCAAGGTACATGGCCTTGACAGGAATGAAACCCTGGACCCTTTGGTCCACAGGCCGATGCTCTATTCACTGAGCAAAACCAGCTAGGGCCATTTTAGGTATATTGGGTCAGTAAATCAACAACATTTTAGAATAATACATTTAAATTATTTTGAACCAAGCATTAATATTTTCTTTTAGTGAGCATAGGATATTTAAATTAAAGGAGTATTGCAAAGTAGTAAAAAATGTATGATTCTGTTGGTTTGGGATTGAGTCATTGTCATCTAATTTGAAGTCATGCTTCTCAAACTGGGATGCTTGTTTTTTTTTAGAGGTTAGCAGTGTAGTGATATTCTTTGTGGTAGAAAGAACCATAGCATAAACAGGACACCGTCTGTTAGAGGGCTTGCTATGAGAATGGTATATAATAATGTGTGTGTGTGTGTGTGTGTGTGTGTGTATGTGTGCGTGTGTGTAGAGAAGGAGAGGGAGAGAGAGAGAGGGAGAAAGAGAGAGAGAGAGATTTAAAGGAATTGGTGCATGCTATTGTGGGGAACTGGCAAGTCTGAAATCTGACTGGCAGGCTGGAAATTCTGGCAGAAGTCAATGTTGCAGTCTTGCATTCAAAGGCAGACTGTAGGTAGAATTCCTTCCTCTTCCAGGATCCTCAGTCTTTTCTCCTAAGGCCTTAAACCAGGGGTGGGCAAACTTTTTGACTCGAGGGCCACAATGGGTTCTTAAACTGGACAGGAGGGCCGGAACAAAAGCATGGATGTAGTGTTTGTGTGAACTAATATAAATTCAAAGTAAAGGAGCAGAGGGGAGAGCAAGAGAACCGGATAGAACAGCCAGATCCGGCCCGTGGGCCGTAGTTTGCCCAAGGCTGCCTTAAACTGATTGAATGAGACCTGCCCACATCATAGAAATAGATTGCTTTACTCTAAGTCTACTGATTTAAATGTTGATCACATCTGAAAAACACCTTTCCAGTAACATCTTAACTAGTGTTTGATGAAACTACTGGGTATCATAGTCTAGCCAAGTTGACACATAAAACTAACCATCACAATTAGTGTTCTAGGTGATAAATGAAATGGCAAGTTTGTGTTCTGGAGCTGATGTTCTAGAGAAGGGGTGATGAGGAGGCAGTGCTAGATTAAGTCTCCTGAGACAGCCTTTCCGGAGAAATCACATTTAAGCTGAAAATGTGGAAAATTCTGATTTTTCTTGAGTAGAGAGAATATCATGCCGTATGTGTCAGAGGAACAGAAGGAAATCAGGATGTGTGGAGCAGAGTGATGCAGGAGGATTGTCTGGAGGAAGTTGTAAATGGGGCAAGTGTCAGGTCACATAGGCCAAAGAAGAAGTTTGGATTTTATTCTAGGTTCCATGAGAAGTCATTGGAGGAATCAAGCAAAGACTCACAGAATCAGGATAATTCATGGAGAGTAATTTTGAATATAAACTTGAGAAGTAACAAATAGAATCTTTCTGTTTTATATTGGCCAATATATGTGTACTATATGTGTATGGGGGAATAAAAAAGAGATATATATATAGAGAGAAATAGAACATACACTTCTAAAGAATAATGAGTTATTTATATAATGGAAATCTGTCACATTATTGTTATCTGGGAAATATAAGTCTTCCTTTCAGAGCAATACATACCATAAGAAAACTATCTATACTAATAAAAGGGTAATATGCTAATTAGACTGAGTGACCGGACATCTCCTGGACGTCTGACTTCCTTCTGGATAGTTAGGGGGCGACCAGGCTGGCAGGGGGCAGTTGGGGGGTGGCCAGACTGGCAGGGGGGTTCTTGGGGGGGCCATCAGGCAGGCAGGCGAGCAGTTAGGAGCCAGTGGTCCCGGATTGCCAGTTTAGGTCCTGGGGATCGGGCCTAAACCGGCAGTTGGACATCCCCCGAGGGGTCCCTGATTGGAGAAGGTGCAGGCTGGGCTCAACACTGAGGGTAAAATATGCACAACATATATCACAGATGAGCTTTTCTTCCTTGAATAAAGTACTTCCTTAAATAAATTAGAAAATCACTAGAAATCTAATAGAAAATGGACAAAGTTCAGGACTCATAAAAAAGGGGGCTTTTAAGAATATGAAAAATACTCATTCTCAACCATGAAAAATAATTTCTAACATAAATTAAATGCAAATTAAATTAAAATATTTTATTATACTGATAAAGATAATTAAATTTGATAATTCACAGCAATGACTAAGGTGTTGGGAAAAGGCATTTTAGTACTCCAATAGGAGAGGCAATTATTTGTATACCATTAAAGGGCAATTGGACAAAATGTATCAATATTTTAAATGCACATGTGCATTGAATCAGCTGTTCCACATTTAGGAATATACTAACATATGTAAACAAAAGAGTATGCATTACACATAGTTTATGATAGTATAAGGTAGGGACAACCAAAAATGCTAATAATAGAAAAATAATTAATGGTTATGATAGATTAAAAAATAAAATGCAATTTAGTTTTTAAAAAAGAAAGATGTAGCTATAGGAGAAGAGAACTGGACGGTATGTATCAGAAGAAAAATGATTTTTTATAATTCTATGTGCTTCATAATTTACCATGTGATTTCAGTCATTTTCAAAAAAATCAAAAAAGAAGGGTAAATTATTCATATAAATGGTAAAGGGAAATTGTCATGTATCTTTCTGAAATACAGAAAGATGTCTTTCTTAGGAACAATATCTTGAAAAGCTCATGCACTTCAAATGAAATAGAAGCAAATTGTCAAAATAAAGGTTTCTCAGATATTTTTTGGAAGGATTAGTATTTTTGAGAAATGAATTTCATAAAATAGAATATTTTATTATTGCAGTGAATGTCAAACCAGTGATTTGGAGATGGTGACAGACAGATTAGAACTACCTGAACACTGCTCTCCCAACTGAGTGGGCAAACCCAAACCTAACCTGGTTCTCCACATCTCCCACCCTGGATGAAGAGGTGTGCTATACACTGAATGTTTGTGTCTCCCGCACATTCATATGTTGAAATCTTACTTTCAATATGATGGTTTTAGGGAAGTAGGGATCTTTGGGAGGTGAGTAGATCATGAGGCAGAGCTCTCATGAATGAAATTGGTGCCCAACATGTGATAAATACAAATTGGTAGTTACAAAATAGTCAAGGGATGTAAAGCAAAGGAAATATAGCCAATGATATTGTAATAACTATATATGGTGCCAGGTGGGGACTGGAAATATGGAGGGAACACTCTGTAAAGTATATGATCATCTAACCACTATGCTGTATACCTGAAACTAATACAGAATAATATTGAATGTAAATTGTAATTTAAAAAAAAAAAGCACCCAGAAAGATCCTTCAACCTCTCCCAGGCAAAGACACAGCTAAGAGACCATATAAACTAGGACTCAGACCATCACTAGACACTGAACCTGCTGGTGCCTTGTCTTGCACTGCCCAGCCTCCAGAGCTGTGAGGAATAAAGTCTTGTTGTGTATATGCCATTCAGTCTTTCAGTCTTTAGTATTTCTGTTGCAGTAGCCCAAATGGACTATGATAGGGTGGATAGAAATAAGGAGATAACTTAGTCATTGGTACTAAGGGTTTTTCTTGCCTGTACTATTATTTTATTACTAGGGGTCCAGTGCACGAAGATTCATGCGCGGGGGTTGGGTCCCTCAACCCAACCTGCACCCTCTCCAATCTGGGAGCCCTCAAGGGAGCCCTCTCCAATCCGGGAGTTTCTGTCTGTCTTTGCAATCATATGAGCAAATTGTCTGAGACCCCAACCCAGTTTAGTTTGGTGCTCACAGAATAATAGAGGTCTTTTTTTTTTTTAATTTGCTTCGTTGGTGGAGATTTCCTAGAAGTTGCAGGATATCTTCCTTTTAATTTTTCCTTGACACTATGACTTATGTCTCTTACCTTTGCTTTCCCTCCATCCCCCACCGGCAACAGTAACTTGCTCCAAGCTTACTTTGCTCTAGTGCAGCCGTGGGCAAACTACAGCCCGAGGGCCGGATCCGGCCTGTTCGACTGTTCTATCTGGCCCTCGGAGCCGAAAGAGCGGAGGGTTCTCTTGCTCTCCCCTCCGCTCCTTTACTTTGAATTTATATTAGTTCACACAAACACTCCATCCATGCTTTTGTTCCGTCCCTCCGGTCCAGTTTAAGAACCCATTGTGACCCTCGAGTCAAAAAGTTTGCCCACCCCTGCTCTAGTGTCTAGGAGATCCTGCAATGCGTCTGCCACCAGAACTACAATTCCCAGCATTCCTGGTGCTCCCTGTGCTCTTGGTTTCCGCTTCAGGTCCAGGGGCTACATAAAGGAAAAGGATTTGGAACTCCAGCTGCCCCCAGGCTGGGCTGACAGGACCAGACACTCCAGTGGCGTCCCCAGGACTCGGGCCACTCGGCGCCAGTGTGCGTGTGCTGGCCACAGGCTCAGAGTGGGCAGGGTCCTGGGGACATCCACCCCACCCCTGGCCACTCAGTGCCTACATGTGTAGGCCCCGAGCAGCCGGGGGGGGGGGGGGGGGAAATGCCCGCCGCGTTGCTATGGCGATGCAGCAGTCATCCCGCCCTCCCCCAGCTGGTCAGTACGTGCGCACTGCCCACAGGCCCGCCATCTTTATTGGGTTAATTTGCATACTCACTCCTGATTGGCTGTGGGTGTCACGGAGGTATGGTCAATTTACAGATTTGTCTATTATTAGTATAGATAGGTTCCGTAATGTCATATCAGAGCATATAAGTGTATCAGTAGATGATTTACTATATTTTAAATACTGGAAATCTAAATACTGAAAATTCATGTATAGAACATGTGAGTGGTATGATAAAAAATTAAATTAATCATAAATATTGTACAAGCATACATTTGACATTTGCCTTGAAGTAATAACTTTTTAAATGTATGTTTCTTTGTACAAAGCCGTACATTTAGGAATGCTATCTACATATATAAAACCCTAATATGCAAATAGACCGAATGGCGGAACAACCAAACAACCAAACAACCAGTCACTATGATGTGTGCTGACCACCAGGGAGCATCCACAGAACATGGCAGGTGTCAGCAACAGGTGGCAGAGCGCGGAACATGGCGGGCATAGGCCGTGGCAGGATGGTGGAGCAGGTGAGCAGGGGTGCCAGACCAAGGTGGGGCACTGGTCATTGTCATCAGGGCAAGCCTCTGGTGATTACTGAAAATTCTTTGCTCTTGCATGCCGAGGGACCACCTGGCGCTTGCACCTGCTGCTGGTGCCTGGTGCCAGCCCCAATCACTCAGTGCCTTCAGCGTGTGCGAGTTGTGGCTGCTGGCCCTGGTTGCCCCTCAGGGCTTCTCCACCTCCCGCTGCTCCTGAGTGGTGATCAGGGCAGCAGCCACCGCTTGAACCCACTGCTGGCACTGGCCCCACTCGCTCTGCACTGTCAGTGGATGTGAGCGGGGCCAGTGCTGTCAGCATGTGGGAGTAGTGGTGGTGGGAGCGGGTCTGCTGGCAGGAGGTACCCGGCAGGGGCACAGAAGATGGGCCGAGACCTGCCTCTGTGCCCACCGCAGCCTCGTGGCTCACAGTTCCTTTTCAAGGTGCACGAATTTGTGCACTGGGCCCCTAGTTGTCTAATATCTAGTTGTTAGCACTGTAGGGTAGTACAATCCTTAACAATGATTTGTAACCTTCCGGCCACAGGCGAACAAAAGAGCAGGAAAAACTAGCTGGACACCAGGAATCAGACCATACAAGGAATTAAAACTGTCAGAAGGAACCTGATCACACACCTGCATTCCATCCACATTCCAAGCCTGGTGACTCAGCCCCCAAACCTACTGAGGACAAGTTTCCCACCAGCGACTGCATATCAGGATGAAACTCAAGCTCCTGGGTGCTGCCATCATCCACCCAACGTCCCCTTGGCTCAGTGCTATGCAGCCCTTCTCTTTGGATATCCCATCCACCATCCCCTTCCCTTAAATAAATTCAGTTTTTCTTTATCCACAGTCTGAGGTGGCTATTTAGCCTACCCATGCAACACCATGCTAACCTACCATGTTCACCTTTTAATAGTTGATCACATATTTGCTTTTATGTTATGAACTTTTCTGAATTGATTTGCCTTATTTTTATTTTCATCTATTCCCTCTAGATTCCCCTTAATTTAAAAAATTAATATAATTATTTATTCATTCAAGAAAAAGTCATTTTTATGACACCTAACTCAGTGAAGAAGAAAGATGTTTATTTTAGAGAAATACTAACTCTATAAAGTTATCACCTTTAAGAAGATGTAGAAAAATATAGTTAAAGAGAACTGCAGTGACACTCCCTAAAGGAAACAATGGAATAATTATGCTCTTTAGATATATATTTTAATTTCCCAGATGTTTAATGTTTAATCATGGTTCTTAAAGTGTGGTTCCCAAATTCTCAAGCCTCTACCCAGAACTGTACTGGATCAGACAGATGGGGGATGGGGCTCAGGAATCTATGCTTGAATAGGCCAGATGGTTCTCATGAACACTCAAGGGCAAACCACTGTATTAGGGCATCACAATTATTTTTTGATAAGTTATATATTTTAAATTTTAGATTTTTTTTTTTAAATAAGAAAGGGCCTATGTCCCTTATAATAAAGTTTAGATGTCATCCTAATATATAAAAACCCTGGGTCCATCACATATGCAACGACTGGGAGGCTCGACCAACCGGAAGTCAGTCCTGCAGTCAGCGCTGGGTTGCTGTGGCGACCCAGCACTGACTGCTATGGCTGCAGGCATGGTGACCCAGTACTGACTGTTGAGGGGGCTGTGAATCAGACCCAGACAGAGGCCTGAAGAGAGAAGCAGGGTCTGATCCGTAGCCTCTGTGACAGCTGTTGATCAGCACTTGCCTCTCTTTTTCTCTCCAGGCCGGGCCAGCAGCTGCGTCTTCATTTCTCTCCAGGCCTTCACCAGGGCTGCTGATCAACCCCACATTTCTGATGAGGCCCCATTGATAGGCCCAGAGATGCTGACTGGCATAGAAACTGACCAATCAGAACCAAATCTGGGTCAACTGTGAGGAGCCAATGACTGCCTATGAGGCGGAGCTTTTGACCCTGACTGGCATAGAAACTGACCAATCAGAACCAAATTGGCCAACAGAGGAGGGCAGTTGGGGGCGTGATCAGGCCGGCAGGTGAGTAGTTAGGTGTTAATCAGGCCAGCAGGGAAGTGGTTAGGGGGTGATCAGGCTGGCAGGTAGGCAAGTGGTTAGGAGCCAGGAGTCCCGGATTGTGAGAGGGATGTCCAACTGCTGGTTTAGGCCCAATCCCAGACATCCCCCAAGGGGTCCCAGATTGAAGCAGGTGTAGGCTGGGCTGAGGGACAAGCCCCACCCCCCAACCCCAGTGCACGAATTTCGTGCACCAGGCCTATAGTGGTAAGATAAATCTTACTATAGAAATGATGTGATTCTTGTTTGAATAAAGATTTTAGAGCAGACTTGGTATCAAATAGAACTCCATTTTGATATACAGAGCACCTTCTACATAATGAATTTTGCATATCAGATGCTGAAGCCTTTACACAGCCAGAATTCTAAGTATTGCATATTTCTGGACAAAAGCATTGATCACATCTTCCTTAGATATTTAGTATCACCGATGGAAATTAATTATTTAAGCCACATTTGGATCTGTAGCGGTGCTCAGAAGGTGAAGAGTTTTAAAATCACTGCTATTTCAAGCAGACATACAAAATACAATATAGAGGGTTTGCATAATAATAGCTATTTTGGAATTTCTAAATACTGACTCTAATAGACTGTTGGGTAACTGAAAATACATAGAAGGTAAATATCAACCATAATTATTCTTAGTATTGCATCTCCAGAAAATTTCTGGAAGGGAAATTCATGGTTTATTAATGATAGTGGTATTTTATTTCAAAGAAATGTTAGGAATGAAATATTGTCTCCAAACAAGGTTGAATATTTTTATATATAATTTTCAGTTTATGTAGTTGCATAAATATTTCAGTTTGAAACATGATGTTTTCAATATTACCTTCTTCTACAATTTTAAAGTATTCTGTGGCCAAAAGTTCCATGCCTCGTTAAGACCCTCAGATCAAGCTATCTGTAGATTGTAAAAGCGTCAGGACTGGGCAGCTAATTAGGAATTTGTTCATGCAAGATGCAAGTCAGCTTCTCTTTGGGACTCTATCCAAGTCAACATAGCAAGCCTCAAGACACAACATGAACCTTATCCATTAGTGCATATATTGACATAATTTACATAATTTTTAATGTGTGTCTTTTGGGAACATTCACCAACCAACTTTATTATTATTTGTATTATTTAGTTATCTTAAAAAAATGTAATGATGTTACTGGGAAAACACATGGTTGTTTTGGGATGCCTAATTAGCAGTTTCCTGTTCATTTTACTTGCAAATGTATTGCTTTCCTCTGTGGAAGTTTAGCAACAGCCCAGATGACAAATTGTTCAGCTTCGTGACGATTTCACCAACTAAACAAACTGTGCAGTCTTAATTCAAAGAAACTGCTAAGCAACTTACAGGTGGCACACTATGGAGAGAAATCGCACCTGTCCGGGTTTATTACTGGAAGACTGTGAAAGTTGAGAATCTTTTTTCTCTGGTCTCTCTTAATGAAGCAGATGACTTTGAACTGCATACAAATGAGAAAAAATAACTTGACATCTTGAACAGTTTAGGCTGCTTCAAAAGAGATTTGCTATTTAAAATTTCTATTATGGGACTTTAGCTTTCTCCCTGTTGAACAATGTTTACTAAATATTTATTCACTGCCTACTGTGTGGGAGGTTCTGGGCTACAGTGTTAGAAATTTATAGCCCTGATCTCTGCCTTCTTGAGAATTACAGTGCTTGTAAAAGCCTGTAGTGAGCCCTGGGATAGTGAAGTGCAGGTGCCATGGGAGGATATTGGAGTGGCGTCTGGAAGTGAGGTGTAAGGGATCTAGTGGATTCTGTTGCTGCCTCCATCCCCCACCCTCCCCTGGATCTGCAGCACACCCATCCCCCTACGGCTGGAAGTGTTGGTCAATAATAACTCAAGGCTGTTACCTTCTCTACAAAATTACAACCTGGCTCAGAGTCCATGCATTGCTCCAGGCCCCAGCAGTGAGGCAATGGCTGAGGTTCACAAGAGCAGCAGTATTGCCTCAAAGAATCATCTCTGTGCTGCAGTTTGTGTATCAGTGCTTCCTGGTGGGTTAAGGGGAAGCTGGACTCCAGCCCAGACTCCATTCTCACATAGCTTTTTATGTTGGCTCTGTGCTGCATCTCTCACTCCCCGTACCTGACAGCACTTCCCCAATAAGTCTTTTGAACCAGAATCTGCTTTTAGGGAGCCTGATTTAGAGTAATTTTCAGAGACCTGCAGGGTAAGTGGGAGCTAGCTAGAGAATTTCACGCAAAGACAACTCCAGTTATGAAGGCACAGGGAGAGAGGGAGTTCTGGCTAAAAGAGTAGTGATATAAGTGTGGGCTGGGCTAGAGGGTTGGAAGGAAGTGGGAGAAAAGGGGTGGTAATGAAAGATGAAGCTGAAGAGGTTAAAAATCTTTCTAAGCCAGGTACATCTACAGCTTATTGTTAACAAGTTGGGAAAAATACAGAATATTACCTATATTTTATTCTACATAAAATATGTGATATTTGAAATAATTTATGTATTTGAGATATTTCAAAATAGTATTCTCAGATTAATTCATTGAATATGCTCTAAGAGGGAGTGCTATCATGGAAATGCTTCTACACCTCCTGAAATTCTCATTCTCTTTTCCAAAGGAAGGTCTCCAATATGCAGTATGAAGAGCATATTATAAGTCTATAAAGGATAATTTTTAACAATCAGATTGAAAACATGTATATAGGATAATGCTTTCCATAACAGATCTTATCATAACCCAATTTTAAACATGTTGATTCTTTTTTATAAATATATTTTTATTGATTTCAGAGAGGAAATGAGAGAGAAAGAAACATGATGAGAGAAAAACATTGATTGGCTGCCTCCTGCACGCCCCCTACTGGGGATCGAGCCCACCACCCAGGCATGTGCCCTAACCAGGAATAGAACCATGAACTCCTGGCTCATAGGTCGATGCTCAACCACTGAGCGACACTGGCTGGGCCATGTTTATTCTTGTATATTCTACAACCTGGCAGTAAGCTATGCAGATGAAGCTGTGGAACTCATTGCTATATACTGTAGTTCTGGTGAAACAAATTTTAATCCATATAAGATATGGAAAAATTACTTCCACATTACATCTGACTGACACATGTGGGACTAAATGAAGTGTCAGTTTCTAAAACTCAACTACCTTTTGAGTTGTAACCAATGAGTTTTCTATTTGTTTGTGTGAGAGTGAACCAGCTTAGGTTCTGCGATCTTGGTATGACCTTCAGATTCTTTCAGGGGGGCTGCCATCTTAGGTTCTGCCTTACCTTCCCCTTCGCGCAATAATGGGAATCTGAACTCTGAACCCTGACAAATCAGGTCAGAGTTCAGAGTGAGGGGCAGGGCAGACCCTGCAGCAGGAAATAAAACCCCAATGGACTTCCCGTTTGGTGAGCTTTTGCCCATGATTTTCAGCTGGCAGGAGCACCCTCCGGCACAGAAGTAAAATGCCTCGCCGATTCAGTTTCCAGTGAGTTTGTCTCATTCCTGCGACATTGTTGAGAGTATTTCTAACATTTGGATGTTAAGTTGCCATAATTTGTGATTTTTAAAAAATATTGATAGATCCTCCCTTCCCCCATCTGGTGGGTGGAGTAACAGTAAACATGACGTAACCTGCAGCCCGGAAATACCTGAGTGCCTAACCATGTACCTTATATGGACCATACATTAAGCCACCAATCAGCGCACGCCGAGTACCCGAAGCCCCCATTCCTTCCCACTCCTCCCCTCAAAAGGAGTGCTCACCTCTGCACGGGTTGCTGCTCTCCCCTGGCCAGACAGCCCTGCAGGTCTCTATCCTCTAATAAAGCCTGTGTCACCTGGTTTTCGGCCTCCGACTGATCTTTCAAATATACTGGTCTGAAAATATTTAAGAGGTAGAACACTGTTGGGAGTTTAATTTTGTTGTATTAGTATCTTTATTATCTTTATTAGTATCTCTTATAATTTTGTTGTATTAGTATCTTTATTCTACCACCATTCCTGTTTCACTTTTTTTTTACCCTTAGATTTTTGTAATAGAACCCTAATCCATCCACTTGCCTCTTCACTCATTCATTCCATATACAGCTGATTGTTACTTTAAAAAATAAAAAATGCAATTCCTTCTTTACAAACCCCTCCACAGTATGAACTTTCTCTACACCTCTAGACTTACCTCTTTCTACTCTCTTCAACACATCTCCAGTCCAAATACCTATTAACATTTCCATGGTTTGGGACAAGCATTTCTCTTCCCAATACTTCAAAATCAAGAGTAAATGCTACCATTTTAAAAGGATTGGTAAACTGACCATTTCCTTTTCAGGGTCCCTTCCACTTGGTATATGCCTCTGTGAGAGCATTTGCCTGACATATTTTAATTAATTGCTTAGATGCCTGTCTCTTTCACTGGACTATTCCATGAGTCTCAGGTGTCATCTAAGTGAGATTCAATTGTATTTGGCAAAGTGAAACTGGAGAATGGGTGGTTAGGAGTCTAGTTACAGGAAGAATCACCGAGAGCTAACTAAGAAGGGGCAGGCACAATGGGCCCCATAGGTAGAGAAGAGGTCCAATGCCAAGGGCACCCTTCTGTCAGCCACTCAGATTTATTTCCCAGCTCACAGACCACCAGACAGTTTTTAGACTGCTGAGCATTCAGATGATCAGTGGTGGACTTAAAGAAACTGAGATGATGGTCCATGTTGGTGCAGTGGCTTCATTGCCTACCTGAACAGGAGCAGACTTCCCAGACACCTTTTGGGGATTTTCAGAAATACCTGATTTTAAGGGAATCTCAGATCCAGCTTCTTTTTTTTTTAAAAAATATATTTTATTGATATTTTACAGAGAGGAAGGGAGAGGGATAGAGAGTCAGAAACATCGATGAGAGAGAAACATCGATCAGCTGCCTCCTGCACACCTCCCAGTGGGGATGTGCCTGCAACCAAGGTACATGCCCTTGACCAGAATCGAACCTGTGACCCCTCAGTCCACAGGCCGACGGTCTATCCACTGAGCCAAACCGGTTTCGGCTCAGATCCAGCTTCTTGCAGGCAACTATCACTGAGATGAAAATTAAGTTAATGCGGACTTTTCTATTTATACAGCCTTGTAAGGTCTGAGAGACAGTTTACATATCAATATTATAATTATGTCTAGTTATTAGGATAGAGAACATTACTACGTAATTACTCAAAGCCAGCCATAGTAAAGCACTTTGTATTACCTCTTATTAACACCTATTAAGGAGGTATTACAACTCTATTTTCAGAAGGGAGTAGGAATTGGAGACATTAAATAACTAACACAAGATCCTATCAATAATAAGTAGCTAAAACTGGAAATGATGCCCAATCTCATGTTACTTTTATTGTTAGGCTCTAGTGCCTGCTCCTAATAAATTACATGTGTCAGTGATGAGCAACTGAATGAATAGATGTGAAAATAACTAGAGTATTTTTTTAATTCAAGAAACAGTACAGTAGATGTCTATACTGAAAGTGTGAATATTTTTCAAATGCTTGTGTGGTATGACTCCCGAGTAATAAGACAATGTTGAGGTCTAATTTACAATGCCAAAAATACCCCTCATGCACTATCAGAAAATAATTAAATCTCTCTCCATAACCTTCAAAGCTCTTTTTAGTCCCTGCCAACACACAACTACTTTAACATTATAATGTGCTCCATAAAATTGCTTTTTAAAAAGCCCTTCCTGCTAACCTTTAACCCTGAGGACTGTGCATAATTTATTATCCTATAAACAATTGAATTCTTTTTTTTCCCATTTTTGGATGATTTTCTTTCTTCCTCCTTTTCCTTCTATCTATATGCTCCTTTACTGATAATATAGAATCAAGGCACTTTTATTATTTGTCATTTTCATTTAAGAAGTATGCTTCCTGTTCTTAATCAGCATTTAATAAAAATGTTATCTCCTTGCTTTTATAATTTTTCTTGTACCTTCTGTTAATTTCTTTCTTCTTTGAACTGGTATCCATTGTAAGAAAAAGAAATTTCCAATTTCTGTTCTTAGTTATGCTATTATATTTTGGGGATGTTGTGATTTGAAGCAAAATATAGTCAAGTCTTTCATCTTCATATATGGGTGGAGTGGAACTATTTAATATGAAGTCATATAAAAATGTTAATTCATGCTATGTCAAATAAGATTATAAAATATCATTGACTAATTCTAGAACTAATTGTTAATTCATTTAAATGTAAAAAAATAATTATGTTCTATGATGATCTTATAAAGTTGTTAATATATTTCTTAAGTTTCCAGGCTCTATACAAAATTTCTTGTGTATCAAATAAGAAATTACCTTAATGTAAACATAGATCTGGATTTAGGTCTGAGATAGGAATCTGAAAACTCTATTTGCTTTTATTCATTCCCTAAACCTATACTTCTTGCCCTTTTGTTTCCCTCAACATTCTCACTTTGTTTCACTTACTTAAAAACACTTCCTAAAATCTCATTTTCTTCAAGACAATTTCACAGTATGGTCAGGTGACTTCCTCTTCAGAGTAACAATGTATAGTGGTTTCTGTCCCACTTTTGTGAGTTTAGGGGCTATGCATGTCTCCACATCATGATAGGCACCTTTTCTGAGTACCTTAGAGAGCCCCCAGCAGCACCTCAGGAAGCTCATTCTTATAAAGATGATGCAAGTGCTCATCAAACTGTGAGAAGAGCTAAAAGCATCATCTCAAATACCCACCTCATTCCATCAATCTGAATCTCCTGTAAGCAAGATTTTCTTAGAGCATTTTCAGGATTCTTAAAAATACAAAATGTGCTTTGGCTGTGCAAAACCTCACTAGGTGGTTGAATTGGGTACTTTTGTTCTCTTCCCAACATCTTATAGGACAAAGTCAAGCAAAATCTTTAAGAACTCAGACAGTGATTATATTACTGAAGATTCTGCTAAGTCGGCAGTTTAACAAAGTATACAAACTAAAAATTAAACTGAACATGCGCACCTGAAGATTCTGGAGTCAACCTCTATCTCTTCATTGTTATATTCAAACAGTGAGGACTTTCACACCTGGTGAATAATTTCTGGGCCTTCTCCTACTCCTCCTTGTCTCCATTCCTTCTGTATTAGACTGGAATCTCATTTGTCTCTGGGCTCCCTGCCACACACGTAGTTCTTTTCTCCATCCTGGCACACTGTACACAGTGATATTCCAAAAATATAACTATAATCATTACACTGCTCTGTTTAAAACTCTTTAGTGTTCCCTATTGCCTTCCAGAAGAACTTGAAACTGCTCCATTGGCGCTAAAGGCCCTCCAGGATCTAGCATCCACCTATATGTGTCTCATACTTCACCACTGTCCATTTGCGTCTATCACTCAGACTTTTCACCCAGTTAACACATAACTAATTATGATTTCCCATATACAACATGTTTTTCTTTAAGCTTTTACTTCAAAAATTCTGTAATATACATCATGGTTTCCCTAATGACTAGGATGGATACTTGAAGTCAATGCATGTTGTGGACACTTGCTAAAATGTCAAAATTGCTACTTAGGGGTGTTTCTAATAAAATTCAGCTCTGGAATTGAAAAACTGTAAATAGATAATTTTTTCTAGTGAATTTTTTCTTAATAAATTACATATAATTTTATTTAAATTTATCTTTCTGTTTTATTATATTTATAATTCAATATTACTCTTTCCATAGTCAATGTCATAAATATAATAAATGTTAGAAAAAAATCATTTTTCATGATGAAAGAAACATATAAGCTGTCTCTCTTTTTTTTAAGATTTTTAAATTTTTTTTTACAGAGAGAGGAAGGGAGAGAGAGAAATATCAATGATCAGAGAAAATCATTGATTGGCTTCTTCTTGCATGCCCCCTACTGGGATTAAAGCCCACAAACTGGGCATGTGCCCTGACCAGGAATGGAACCTTAACCTCCTAGTTCATGGGTCAATGCTCAACCATTGAGCAACACTGGCTGGGCAACATATGAGCCTTCTTATTCTTAGTCCAAATATAGAAACCCCCAACCCTCATAGTCATCTATCAGTCAGAGGCTTAAAAGCAAGAATTACCTTTTTAAAACTGGAACTGAAGAGAAAAGGCAAAAAAGTAAGTATGGCTATGTGAGAGGACTTTTCTAGGATTTGAGGGCATACAATCTTCCTCTGCCCCCCAGTTGATTTGCCATAATCTATAGGCTTAGGTGCTGGTGTACAAGCTTGATGAAGGCAGAGTGCTGGTTCTACTTCCATAGTCATTTGTTGGCATGCCTTTGTTGTTCAGCCTGAGCTGCCACTGGCTTTCAGAATAAAGTATGCATGTTACAGGCGCTGGCTCTTGTCACTTCAAAACTGAGTTTCCCTGTCCAACACTGACATCTGATTTAAAGGAACTTTACCTAAAGAAGTCAACCCAACAAAGCACACGCTATACTATGACAGTGCATATGCTCTACTGAGGATGGTTCAGTGCTATTGCCATTTTATGGAAAAGAAAGTGCACTGATTCGGTTTACTTGTCACCAAGTCTAACCTTTTATTTGTAAGGTATTCTTTAGGAAAGTATCACAGGTAAAATAAATGAAAGGTAATGTGGTAATGTGACAATTTTACCTGCAATGGATTAAAATATAAACAAAATGTATAATGTTTTAATCATAGATTGATTGTTATAATTTGCCTTGTGTCTACTATATGCCAATCACAATAATCAACCCCTCTGCCTAAAGGAGTTAATTTTTTTCTCTTTGCCAACCATATGAAATACGTATATTTTCATCATTTTTTAAATGAGGAAACCATAGCACTTATAGGTAAAATAAATCCATGCCAGTTCAGATCATTCTTAAGTTTCAGGGCTGTGGCTTAAAACTAATTCTGACTATTAACAAAGCGTGTGATTTTTAACCTTGGCAACTGCACAAATTCAATAATCTACTGTAAATGATACATTCCTACTGATACTCACTTCTCCTTCCCTTACATGAAAGTACCATCAAAAGAACACCTTGGAAGCTAAACTTTGAAAAGTGTATTAGACTCTGAGCTAGTCCAGATGATTAAGAGTGAGATCATCATTGCTAACTTTGATCATTTTTTCTTCAAATATATTAAAATATGATTTGTTGAAACAACATTTTAAGTTATAGAGTACATTATTATTATTATTATATTTTACCTGTAGAATGCATCCTTTTAGTAAGATCCTCTTAAATTCTTTTTGAAATACTGAGACTCTTTACTGAACCCCTGGCATTGCTGGTGTTTCTGTGTCCTTGGTTGCCACCCAGTGGCAGCAGCCAGACACTTCAGTTGTATAACAAAGAAGAAAAAGTGTTTTTGTAAAAGTGTTAGCCATGGCCATTATTGAGTGCAATGAATGAAAAAAAATCTACCTAGCTATCTAGATATTGCCAAGGACAACTAATTCTCACTAAGCGGGGAGGGGGGGGAGGAACAACAACAATACCTATTTTATTTTTTCTCAGAAAATTGATAGCCAACACTTGTCCTTTCAGAAAATCATTAGAAATAAAGTATTTGTGTTAAAATTCCTGTCAAAATACATAACAAATTGATCCATAGGTCAGTGATTATTGCAGTCAAATGAAATGCTAGATATCTCCATTTTTTTTCAAATATGATGTCTTACCAATAGGGAAAAGCATAAATATAGTACAACAAATAATCTTAAAATATTATGTCTTCGCAGGTGGGCAGGTTTTAGAGTGTGGCATGGAAATAATTTATAGGAAGTACTTTAAAGCACTTGTTCCCAAAGACAGCTCAGAAACTACATGAACCGCGGTGAGGAACATGTAGTACCTTATAACAAAATGGATTTTATTTAAACCTCCAAAAGTAAGGAAATAAAATGGACCACCCCCAATAATTAAAAAGTAAAGTGTTAACCTGTTTAAAATATGGGATAATTTTATTTGAGATTGTCTTTTCTTTTAGTTTGAAGATAAAAATTGCTATAAAAATTATTAGAAAAGTATTCTTTATCTGTTTGAAAAGTTGTATGTCTCTTGATAGATACTAATTTTATTGATTTAACAAGGTATGGATTGGAAATGGGACAGATAAAACAATGCTATACCACTTACAATTACTCAGTTAATCTTTAAATATGTTGATCTAAGTAACAGCAATGTGATATTTTGAAGAAATTTTCCACCTTTTAAAAAAAATTTCAAACTTACAGAAATGCATTGAATATTAAATCCCTATTGTGTTGATTAACCAACTATCATTTTGCTAGACCATAGATTGTACAGTGGTTTCCTCATGATTAGGTTCAGGTTACACATCCTTGGGGAGCATCCTACATAGACGATATGTGCTACTCATTGCCACACTTCAGTCCATACTTCATGCCCTTTGTCACATGACTGAAAATGTGCTATCCATGATGCACACACAGGCCTGGTGTCTGTTAAGTCTTGACATTTTAATGGTACTTTCTGCTTTGTTATTAATAAGTAATCTGTGGAGTAATACTTTGAAATTATCTCATTTCAGTGCAATATTTTACTCAATTACTTTTAACTATAATGTTAATTTTCTTAAACACTAAACACTACAGAATAAAATATATCAAAATATTAAAAATAGAGCCATCTGGACTGTCTATTTATATTGCATAAACATATGGGAGAGATGCTTTTAATTGTTATTTAAAAAATATTCTCACCTGCCTTATTTACCTGTCACTATTTTTTAGTAGAGTACAGTTATGCCAACTTTAATTCAGCAGCAATAACACTAAAGCAGTGAGGGATATTGACATACCAAGAAGATTAACCTGTGTCTTGGTCATGTATCTAGCAAGTTATTAGTTGGAACATAGCACTACATTTCATGTGGCAGCCATAGTAACAAGTTTACCACACTTCGCACCCGAGAATCAAAACTGAAGACCAATTTTAATGTGTCTGGATCTACTGATTTATGATTTCTAAGAAATTTTCCAATAATTTGATAATTACTTGGAGAGTTTCACTTAAAGCAGCGTGGACCAAATTCAGAAAAGAAAGAAAAAAATTTCTTTATAAGCCCCGAGTAGAAACGCATTGTGTCTTTACTTCACAAAGAAATGAGCATCATTATTAAACAGTAAGATGCCCCAGAGCCAGTTAGTAGACAGCTTTTAGCTTCAGCTGTTGCAAGCCAGTCTGCTACATTTCACAGTGGAAGGCAGTTAGCTAATAAAGCAAAAGAATTTGAGATAAGGGTGAAATATTCCAACTAACATTCTTCTCAGTATCATCAGTTCCTCCCCAAATGCAATAGTCATTTTTAGCAGGTACTTTTTCAAAACAAATGACAGAGCTCATTGCAATGACAGGGAACCAACATTTATAACACTTGCATAGGTATCGTGTAATAAGTTATTAATATATTTTAATAGCTATTCATTTCTTCCCAAAGCATTTCCTGTTATGAATGGTTGTACTAATGACAAAATACTTTGAGAAAACTCTATCTGAAATCCTGGTGTCCTTCATACTCCTGTCCCTCCCCCCTTTTTGGTGTTTAGAAGTTAAGTGGAAAATAATTATGTCATTAGGAATATATCGGAAGATATGTTTGCTGAGCAAAGCAGAATGTCTTTGAGAAATTGAGAGGATGACGCAGAGCTTTCTGAATATTACCTATCAGGTCAGGACAAAGGGAGTGAGTCATGAGCTGGAGAGTGACCTGGTGTAGACGAGAGGAAGGATAATTCAGAAGCAAAACAGAGGTGATGTGTAGCAGCCAGCTCATACTGTCTTGGAAAGAGCTGGCTGTTAAACTTTCACTAATTTTGAGAGCTGATTTGCTTTAAACTGTTAGCTTAAAATTGCAAAGAGAGAGCTTTCATACTGCAGTAATTAGCAATTGCTTTAACTTGAAGCACCCTCCATATCCTAGAGAGCTAGTTGTTAAACATTTACTAGTTTATTTGGATAATAAGCTGGTTTATTAAATAATACATAATTTATATGTGCTATATGATATTTATAAAGAATGTTACTTGGAAAATAATAATAGTAATGGTAATAGCTTATTTGACTAAAGAGGTCAGAGATTGGTTAATAATCATACCATGGTTATAACTATATAGTTTAAATTTATAGTCACTCATTAGCAATATCCAAATTAGAAAATGTGTCAAATGTTGCTGGTCATTATGAAGCAGTAGCTACCACTTACAAAAACTGCTTTTGCTGATATCGCCAGTGACCTCCACATTGCTAATTCCAACGGTCAATTATCAGGTGTCTTCATAATTGACCTATCAGCAGTGTTCAACACATTTCATTCTCCCTTATTGCTTGGAGCACTTCTTCATGTGGCGACACAGATACCACATCCTACCTCACTGTTTGGCACTTCAGCATCTCCTTTGTTAGTCCTCCCTTTCTCCCTGCACTCTTAATATTGACACACTATGGGGCTCAGGCCTTGATTCTTTTCTCCATTTGCACAAGGTTCTCAATCACGGTACCACCGACATTTTGGTTCAGATAATTTTTTATTGTGTGGGGTTGCCTTGTGCATTTTAGGATGTTTAGCAGCATCCCTGACTTCTAGCTACTTCTAGTTAATGTGTTGGAGAGCATTTTGATGTTTTAAAATGCCACTAGCACTTCACCTCTCCATTGCGACAACCAAAAACGTCTCCAGACATTGTCAAATGTCCTCTGGGGGTAAAATTGGCTCCAATTGAAAACCACTGACTTACACTCTTTGCAAACTTGGTGATCTCATTCAGTCTTACACCTTTACAGACATCATTGTGTTATTGATAAATACATTTGTTTTACCAGCCCAGTCTTTAACAAATTCCACGTTTGTACATTCAACTGCCTACTTTACAACTTTGGTTTGATGTTTATGGATATGTGAAACTTTAGATGTGCAAAACTGAATTGATCTTTTCTTTGAAACCTTCAGCCTCAACCATCTGCATCTTTTTTTTATACTAACTTCTACCTTCAAAATATCATAAATGTTTGTATGGTTGGCTTAAACAAGAAACATTTATTTCACACAGTTGTAGAGGCTGGGAGGTCCAAGATGAAGGGACAGCTGATTCAATGTCTAGTGAGGGCATTTTTTCTGGGTTGCAGATGGCCACCATTTTGCTGTTATACACATATGGCTAAGAGAAAAAGAGGTCTTCTGTCTCTTCCTTTTTTTTTTTTTTTCTTTTTTTGAATAAGGAAATTAATCCTATTATAGGGCCTCACCCTCATGGCCTAACCTAACTCTAATTATCTCCCAAACCTCACTTCCAAATACCACCCCCTTGGAGATGAGGGTTTCAGCATATGAATTTTGGGAGGACACAAAAGTTACTTGATATGAATGCATTTCTTTTGCTGTAGAAAAAAATATTAGAAACAGAAAGTATCTTTTCCCATGTAACTAATTTGGACACCTTCATCTGCATTTTTGGTGACTGTTTTGCTGTGTAATCTCTGATGGGGAATAGAGAATTGTTTTAATTTTGTTTTACCTTGTGGTGCTATTTGTCAAAATGGTGATATTTTATATTTACTATTATTAAAGAGACATAAGTTTTTCAAATTTGTTATATATTGGAAAGCAAAATCTCCGAGGTTCAATGTTATTGACATTCAAGAAATTATGAAGAGCATAGGTAGAGAAAGCATGATCTTATTTATTGAATTTCATAATATTGCAGCAGAAATAACACTTAAGTATTCAAAACAACAGATTTGGGGGAAACAAAGGGAAATAATGGATTACATGGTGGGTAGTAACTTTTAAATAATTGTTATTCTACATTATAGTACATGTTGAAATCTTGCTTTTAAATGAACTTATGGATAATTAATTCATAAAAGGTTAATAAGAAAAGTTAATGTGTTGGAGAGCATTTTGATGTTTTAAGATTATCACAATAGAACTGAGCATTTACTCAAAATATCTTAGAGTAGCATCATAAAAAAACAATATTGGTCTGGCTGCTCATTATGTCTGTTCTTAAATAGTATTCATAATGAGACAAGGTGAAGCAGAAAATAAAAACAGTTTTTCCAGATAATTTAAACTAAAAATACACACTCATCTAACATAATTATTTCCATTGTGAGAGTTTTGTAAGGATATAAAATCTTTGTCTCAGAGCAGTATTTTAACTATAAATTAGTGATGATTCTCTGGTATATTAAGCTTATTAATTCATTTATTTCCTATTAACTTTGCATGCAGACTTTCACTCATGCAAGTATATTTATGTTCCTATTATGTGCCAGACCCTCTTTTAGTTGCTGAGGATGCAGATTTAAAAAAAAAAACAAACAAAAACAAAGGTCCTACCCCCATAAGCTGCATTTTAGCTCATGCTAGTGATATATTAGTGATAATATCTATATCATAAAATCAGGACTTTAGAAAGGAAAGAGTAATATGCAAGTGGCATATTATTTTAGACTAGAAGCCCGGTGCATGAAATTCGTGCGTGGGGGTGTGTGTGTGTGTCCCTCTCCAATCTGGGACTCCTTGAGGGATGTCCAACTGCCCGTTTAGGCCCGATCCCACCAGGATTGGGCCTAAATGGGCAGTCAGACATCCCTCTCACAATCCAGGACTGCTGGCTCCCAACAGCTCGCCTGCCTGCCTGATTGCCCCTAACTGCTTCTGCCTGCCAGCCTGATCACCCCCTAACCACTCCCCTGCCAGTCTGATCGATGTCTAACTGCTCCCCTGCCAGCCCGATTGCCCCTAACTGCCCTCCCCTGCCCTTCCCTGCCAACCTGGTTGCCCCTAACTGCTCTCCCCTGCAGGCCTGGTCACTCCCAATTGCCCTCCCCTGCTCGCCTGGTTCACCCAACTGCCCTCCCCTGCAGGCCTGATCTGCCCCAATTGCCCTCCCCTGCTCGCCTGGTTCCTCCAATTGCCCTCCCCTGCAGGCCTGGTTCCCCCTCAACTGCCCTGCCCTGCAGGCCTGGTTCCCCCCAACTGTCCTCCCCTGCAGGCCTGGTTCCCCCCAATTGTCCTTCCCTGCAGGCCTGGTTCCCCCCAATTGCCCTTCCCTGCAGGCCTGGTTCCCCCTCAATTGCCCTCCCCTGCTGGCCTGGTTCCCCCTCAATTGCCCTCCCCTGCAGGCCTGGTTCCCCCTCAACTGCCCTGCCCTGCAGGCCTGGTTCCCCACAACTGCCCTCCCCTGCAGGCCTGGTTCCCCCCAACTGTCCTCCCCTGCAGGCCTGGTTCCCCCCAATTGCCCTTCCCTGCAAGCCTGGTTCCCCCCAATTGCCCTTCCCTGCAGGCCTGGTTCCCCCTCAATTGCCCTCCCCTGCTGGCCTGGTTCCCCCTCAATTGCCCTCCCCTGCAGGCCTGGTTCCCCCTCATTTGCCCCCCTGCTGGCCTGGTCCCCCCAACTGTCTTCCCCTGAAGGCCTGGTTCCCCCTCAATTGCCCCCCTGAAGGCCTGGTTGCCCCCAACTGCCCTCCCCTGCTGGCCTGGTCACCACCAACTGCCCTCCCCTGCAGGCCTGATCGCCCACAACTGCCCTCCCCTGCAGGCCTGATCGCCCACAACTGCCCTCTCCTGCAGGCCTGGTTCCCCCCAACTATCCTCCCTTGCAGGCCTGGTCCCATCCACCTGCCCTCCCCTGAAGGCCTGCTCCTCCCCAACTGCCCTGCCCTGCTGGCCTGGTTCCCCCCAACTGCCCTACCCTGCTGGCCTGGTTCCCCACAACTGCCCTCTCCTGCAGGCCTGGTTGCCCCCAACTGCCCTCCCCTGCTGGCCTGGTCACCCCCAACTGCCCTCCCTTGCAGGCCTGGTCACGCCCCCCCCCCCCCCCCCCCCCGCCCAACTGCCCTTCTCTGCTGTCCTGATAGTCCACAACTGCCCTCCCCTGCAGGCCATCTTGTGGCGGCCATCTTGTGTCCACATTGGGGCAGCCATCCTTGACCACATGGGGTGGCCATCTTGTGTGTTGGAGTGACGGTCAATTTGCATATCACTCTCTTATTAGGACAGGATTTTTGCAGAAGATACCCATTTTGTTAATCCTCACTGGAGGATATTTTTCCATTGATTTTTAGAGAGAGTGGAAGTGAAAGGGAGAGACAGAGAGAGAAAATTAATGTGAGAGAGACACATCAATGGGTTGCCTCCTGTGCACGCGAGACCAGGGCCAGGGATTGAGCCTACAACCGAGGTACCCAGGACTCTTCAGTCCAAGAGCCTACTAGTATGCTCTATCTACCCATCCAAACAGGCTAGGGCTGCAGATTCTATTTTATTTAAAAGGGAGAACCAAGTTTTCTCTAGATGTTCAGAACATTTAGCATTTTCTCAAATAGTCAAATGAAAGGCATCTTATACAACATAATGAACTAAGGACTTCTAATTACGTCTCCTCATTCTAAATACTTAATATACTGTATATTATAGATGCAGTGCAACAGTCACCAATTCTCCGTTATCCAGTGAGATAATTGGCATTAGTAGTTTGCAGTATACATCTTTGTGTTCTAGGATCCACTATATAGGGCAGCTACTAAATGCAAAGTAAATGAAATGGGTTGATAATTTCCATTTATGATGTTATTATTCTCAAGTAAGTCATACACTAAAAGGTGAAATATCATCAAAAGGTTGATCATACAAAAACAATAGTTCCCCTGAACTACCTCACCCTAATCCCAAAGGCAACAAATCATAGCAAAATAGGTACTTTTATTGCAACTTTCTGATATAACTATTCTGGACATATTTATTGATTGCTTTTTTGATGTATTCTAATGAAGAACACTTCACCTCCTCACTTTCCCTTCCCACTGTTGCTCATCTAGTTATATGGCTATGCTTAGTTCTTCTAGGGCAGTGGTAGGCAAACTCATTAGTCAACAGAGCCAAATATCAACGGTACAACGATTGAAATTTCTTTTGAGAGCCAAATTTTTTAAACTTAAACTTCTTCTAATGCCCCTTCTTCAAACTCATTAGTCAACAGAGCCAAATATCAACGGTACAACGATTGAAATTTCTTTTGAGAGCCAAATTTTTTAAACTTAAACTTCTTCTAATGCCCCTTCTTGCCCAGGCCGTGGTATTTTGTGGAAGAGCCACACTCAAGGGGCCAAAGAGCTGCATGTGGCTCGCGAGCCGCAGTTTGCTGACCACGGTTCTAGGGTATCTTACCAAAATTACAAAATGTTCACACTTTGCTTTCTGGCTTGCCACATCTTGTGAGTATACCTGGTAAATGAGGTGCTTACCTTGCCCTTTCTCCTCTTTCCTCTGCATCCTGTGTGTTGCCCATATGCCCCTCCTTGGCTGTAGCCCATTCTGTGCCCCCTCCAGCTCTGGGCTTTCTCTGCCTGCTTCCCTGAGCAGCACCTTTTCACATGGTGTCTTTCAGAAATGTGTGGCAATGTCTTTGATGTTAGTGCACTTCTGATCTCTGTATTGGGGGTTAGACCATTCTATTTTTAAAAAATATATTTTTATTGATTTCAGAGTGAGGAAGGGAGAGGGAAAGAGAAATTGAAAAATCAATGCTGAGAGAGAATCATTGATTGGCTGCCTCCTGCACGCCCCCCCACTGGGGATTGAGCCCACAGCTCGGGCATGTGCCCTTGACCAAAATCAAACCTGGGACCCTTCAGTCTGCAGGTCAATGCTCTATCCCTTGAGCCAAACCCTATAGGGCCCATTCTATTTTTTAATTAAAAAACAACAACTTTTGCCAAAACTGGTTTGGCTCAGTGGATAGAGCGTCGGCCTGCAGACTGAGGGGTCCCGGGTTCGATTCCGGTCAAGGGCATGTACCTTGGTTGCGGGCACATCCCAGTAGGGGGTGCGCAGGAGGCAGCTGATCGATGTTTCTCTCTCATCGATGTTTCTGACTCTCTATCCCTCTCTCTTCCTCTCTGTAAAATATCAATAAAATATATTTAAAAAACAAACAACTTTCTATTACAGTTGACATTCAATATTATACTAGTTTCAGTTGTATAGCATATTAGTTAGACCTTTATGTAACTTATAAGATGATTCCCCCTAATAAGTCTAGGACCCACCTGGTACCATACACAGTTATTACAATATTATTGACTATGTTCCGACTGTACTTCACATTTCAGTGACTGCTAATTTGTACTACTCAGTCCCTTCACCTTTTCACCCAGCCCACCCCACTCCTTGCTGACAACCATTAGTTTGTCCTCTGTATCTATGAGTTTGTTTCTGTTTTGTTTGTTCCTTTATTTTGTTTTCTGATTCCACATATAAATGAGGTCATACAGTATTTGTCATTCTCTGTCTTATTTCACTTAGCAGAATATGCTCTAGGTCCATTCTTGTTGTTGCAAAAGATAAGATTCCATTCTTTTTTTTTTTGGCTGAATAATATCCTGTTGTATGTATGTACCACATCTTCTTTATTTATTTCCAACCTATATAATAAAAGCCTAATATGCTAAGTGTCCATTCATCTGGTCAGCTATTCAACCAATAAAGCACAATATGCTAATGATATCCTAAGGCTGTTCAATCACTCATTATGATGTGCACTGACCACCAGGGGCAGACACTCTGACCAGTAGGTTAGCTTGTTGCTGGGGTCTGGCTGATCAGGACTGAGAGAGATAGGCCGGACACACCCTGGAGCCCTCCCGTGGCCCCTCCCTGGCTGGCCAACCTCCTGTGTCCCTCCCTGGCTCTGATTGTGCTCTGGTGGGGTCACTCAGCCTGGCCTGCAACCTCTCATAATCTGGCTGAGGGACCTCCCACCCCTGAGTGCACGAATTTTGTACACCAGGCCTCTAGTTGTAATATATAAGCTGGAGAAGAAATAAATGTCTTTATTTGACCAGGTACCCAGGAACATCTTTTATTTCTTTGTGTTTTTATATTCAATATTTTTATATGATTTAGGTTTCATTCTTTAGTCTGCTTTTATGTTGTCTATTTTTCTTTAATGATATATTATAACTTGAATTTTACCTTCTTCCAAGAATATGAAAAGTTAACTACTAATTTTCCCCCCATGACATATCAAGTTGTAAAATAAGTATTTGCCCATTCTATTTATTACCTACTAGAGGTCTGGTGCATGAAATTCATGCATGTGGGGTGGGGGTCCTTCAGCCCAGCCTGCACTCTTTCCAATCCAGGATCCCTCGACAGATGTCCGATTGCCAGTTTAGGCCCAATCCAGGAATTGGGCCTAAACCGGCAGTCAGACATTCCTCTCACAATCCAGGACTGCTGGCTCCCAACTGCTCTCTTGCCTGTCTGCCTGATTGCCCCTAACTGCTTTTGCCTGCCAGCCTGATCACCCCCTAATTGCCTTCCCCTGCTGGCCTGGTTGCCCCTAACTGTCCTCCCCTGCAGGCCTGGTCACCCTCAACTGCCCTCCCCTGCCAGCCTGGTCACCCCTAACTGCCCTCCCCTGCAGGCCTGGTCGCTGCCAACTGCCCTCCCCTGCTGGCCCAGTCACCCCTAATTGCCCTCCCCTGCTGGCCTGGTCGCCCCTAACTACTCTCCCCTGCTGGCCTGGTTGCCCCCACTGCCCTCCCCTGCATGCCTGGTCCCCCCCAACTGCCCTCCCCTACAGTCCTGGTTGCCTCCAACTGCCCTCCCCTGCAGGCCTGGTCCCTCCCAACTGTCCTCGCATGCAGGCCTGGTCCCCCCCAACTGCCCTCCCCTACAGTCCTGATTGCCCCCAACTGCCCTCCCCTATAGGCCTGCTCCCTCCCAACTGCCCTCCCCTGCTGTCCTGATCACCCACAACTGTCCTCCCCTTCTGGCCATCTTGTGGTGGCCATCTTGTGTCCACATGGGGGCGCCCATCTTGTGTGTTGGAGTGATGGTCAATTTGCATATTACCTCTTTATTATATAGGATGATTCATAACTTCAGTTGCATCTCATGTATCATAGTATTATCCTACTTTAATAAATTGAGCTATGCTATTTAATAATAATAACTTTTAAATTTAATTACATTTTGCAGCACAGGCTCACATAAATTATCTTATTTTTTTTTAAAAAAAACAACAGTTTGAATCTTTGCCTAAAGAAAAATTTCGCATTCATCTACCTCCCTGCCCCAAATTCAGCTTTGATTTAGAAGTATAACCTCCAGATCCCCCAATTCTAGACTGCTTTCTTCTTCCTGGTATACACTCATTTATTATATCATTTAGAGAGCAACTGTTTGTGTACAGTGTCAGATTAAATGTTGTTTTAAAGTTAAAATGAATATTATTGCTATAAAAGTTGTGGCATTTTCATTGACACTGAATAACTTATTTTCAGTAGTTCAAGGAAAAATAAAAATAGGAAAACACTAATATTAAAAACATACTTTCTCCTTCATATTCTTTATTTATAATCAAAATAAAAATTCCAAGTTTTTATTTTTCTTCTCCATATTAACCATCTGAGGTAATTTCAACAAATTCTTGCTCTTTAGAAATTCTTCAACTAAGACTGAGAACAATGATTTAGCCAAGATATTTAGAAAAATAGATATTTAACATCCAATTTATACATCAGAAAACGGACTCTTGAAAGACAAAATTAAGAGCTCGGCATCTGCCCCTAAAATTAGAGTGAACAGTTGGAATGTGTTTCATCTGCCACTGATGTTGACAGAGTGCTTTTTCTGTGAGGTGAGCAGCAGGAAGCACAGGAGAACTGTGACCCTGAGGAAGGCAGGTGGCATGCTGACAGCAGAGCTGCTTGTGATCCCTCAGCTGGGCCCGTGGCCCTTTTATTTGGTTGTGTTCACATCAAAAGAGCACCTATGAGAATCACTGGATTGACAGCTTGGTTGACATGTAACTACAGCTTCTGCCAATATTTACAGGAAGTGTCAGGGAGAAGGATAAGTATCCATTATGGGGAGCAGAGTAAATAGGAAGGTATGCATTAGGAAGATTATCTTGCCTTTCAAAGTAACAGGGAAGCTTTTGTAAAAGGAGTGGTTACGAAAGTGTAGGATAATCTGAAGAGTATGATGAGCAGATTTTCCCAGGAAAGGAAAGATGTTGTTTTAGTAACTTAACATTTTTACTCTGCATCTTTGACAATGGTTCAATGTTGTGCATTTCTTGATGTATATAGCTTTTTTTTTTTTAAATGTGCACACCACCTCTCTAGTTTATTAATTGTTTTAAGGTAGAAGCTATAATAATCAAGGCCTGGACATATTATAGATTCTATCCTAATTATGACACATTCTATACTCAATATATATAACATAGAATTTAGTTTAATGCTTTTAACATCATAGGTCCTCCAAAAATATTTATTGAGTAAATTATTGAAGATAATAGTAGGAATGGCAACATGAGAGTTTAAGAAGTTTTAACTCTTTTTTATTTTCAATAGCATTTTATTGACTGTCAAATTCAAAAATGAGCACTATTGCTACCAAAAGGGTTAGTATCTTTTATTAATATTTAAGATTTTTTTTAAATAACAGTTTAAAGTAAATAAATGTAGGAAAATGTTAATATTGGGAACTACTCCCTCATCCATATTCTCTATTAATGATAAAATGAAAGCACCAATTGTAAGATTTAATTTCTTCTACCTCTTAAAAATTAAGGTTATTATTATTTTTTACAATTTTCTATACTTCATTATATAACAAAGACACATTTATTTGAAAATGAAAGAAATGGACACTTTGTAATTTATAAATGCCTTAGGGATGATACTAGTAACATAATAGTTTTTACATTATTAAAAAAAAAACAAAAAAAAAAACACAACCTCATGAACTGAAGTTAAAAAAAATTACCAAAAACAAAACAAAAAAAATGGTTCTATGAGAAAATTATTCAGACATATACACCTTGACATTATTTGCAGAAAAAATAAAGATAGAACATTTGTAAATTTAGGAACCTAACACTGAAAGATACTTGTTTTGGCTTTACAAGAGATGGGATTAGCCATTCAAGTAGCTATTTACCTGTCTCCCTTACCTTGCTTGTCCATTGCATTTCTGTTTCTATATAAACAAACAAGCACCAAAACCTTAAGGGTCAGAAGTTTAAAATAATAAACATATGTCACTCAAAATCATGTTACAAAAAGGAAAAGGAATTATAGGAATCCTAGAGATCACCCCCTTTCAGTGGTCTTCATTAGCTCACAGCAATCCACTTTCCTCTTACAATATCTCCATTGATTGTATTTCCTATCACTTCATCTTTAAAGTGGCTATTTTTCTTTAGAGGTTAGCTTATGCTCAATCTCTTCTGTTAATAGGTATAAAAATAAAGTCACTCTGCTTACCCTTAGGGATAAAAAATTAAGGAAGCTAAATGGCAAGCATTCTGCCAAGAGAATGTTTAGAGATACGATTAATTATGAAATTTCTTTTACTTATATATTTTAAAATCTACTCTAATCTTTTTTGTTTCTAATGGTTTGGAAATGGTATGGCAGATTTTTAGATATATTAATCAGGAGTTATATTTTTTAATAATTTTATCTTTATGTGAAATATACAAGGTGGGGCAAAAGTAGGTTTACAGTTTTGACTTTGCAAAATACAGTTTATTCTTGCATTATTATTTATTCATTATTGTATCATTTTACATACAAACCACTGTAAACCTACTTCTGCCCATATGTGTATATACTTTACACATTTCAAAGTTTCTTTACCTCATTTGTTTCTTCAATATCTTTATAAGATAAAATGAACTGGGATATCTTGAACTCTTAACTATAATGTTAAACTTTTCTCCTTTTAATTTTTAAAAATCACATTAACTTTTTATATTACATATTTAGTATTCAAGTCTGGGGGGAACTACACAGCTGTAGGTTTTAGTGTAAAGGTCATTCTTTCAGCTACTTTCCCTTATCTTTGAAATTGTCTTAAGTTGAAATGATGTGGGAAGATTTTGATACCCTAGTAAATGAAAAAAAAAAATCAAGACCCTGAATTGAATATTAAGAAAGCAGTTCTTTATACTTTTATTTACATACACACCAGTAATAAATTCATATGAGATCCAGGCCTTTCTGTGTGTTTTTTTTTTTCCTCTTCAGAAATAAAGATGTTTTGTTTCTTTGATTTTGCTTTTGAATCCTCAGCCATCTGTGACACTGTGAACACATTTTGGAGTTTACAGTTTGTTGGCTTAAATTAGATCAAAGTTTATGCAGCTTTCACAGTTTTACTTGACGCAGTTCTTTTATGTGCTTTATATATGTGTTGTTCCCTTCTGAACAAATTCTTTGGCTGTCCTAAAGAAATATGTCCCTGAAAGAATGGATTTGTACATGTAGCTGGTGACATAAAATCAGATTAATGGCTCACAAACAATAGAAACAGAAGTTATGTGATTCCATTGTTGTAGATCTCCATGTCACAAAATTTTAATGCCACATAACTACATCTTAGAAGTGGAACTATTTCCAATAACATTTATTAAATGCTTGCTATATACTTGATATTGTGGCAAAACTTTGTGGTGACAACCATTATTAGTGTCATTTCACAATGAAGAGCTGATGTATACAGACAGACCCACATGCCTAGTCTTTTGTTGCACCAGGATTTGAATCCGTGCAATCTTACCCCAGTGCCCATTCTAAATCTTCACACAATGCAATGCCACAGGGAGGCCATGGCTGTGTGGTTTGGCACTTCAGCATTCCATGTTCCTCATTAGGAGGTTTCCTTCCTTGGATGCATTTTCTGCCTTGGCTCCATGGGCATGGATTAAGCCAATGACCTATGAACCAAAAATATAAACATTCAAGCACAGAACTATTTATGTGTCTATTTACGGGTAAATTATCAGAACCATAGCAAGAAGCAGGGAGTATTAGCATGATATTAAGAAAGAACCCTGGACTTAAAAACTTAGAAGACCTGTACTCCTATTCTGTCTTGTGTTTGTTTTGTTTTTCCCTAATCCTCACCCGAGGATATGTTGAGAGAGAGGAAGAGAGAGAGAAAGAGAGAGAGAGAGAAACATTGGTGTGATAAAGAATCATCGATTAGCTGCCTCCATGTACTCAACCTGAACAGGGGTTGTACCCACAACTTAGGTATGTGCCCTCGCTGGGAATCAAACCCATTACCGCTTGGTGTATGGGATGATGCTCCAACCAACTGAGCCACCTGGCCAGGGCCTTCTGTCTTCTTCTTGATAAATGAGTGATTTAGGCTGGTTAGCTGAGCAGGGAATCTCAGTTCTTTCATTCTGAGAAAGAGGTAATAATACTTTTCTTTGTATGGATTACTGTGGAGATTAAGTGAAGTAATTTTGTAAAAATAATAGTAAACCAATTTAAATATAGAAGAAAATAAATACGTGATAGTGTTCTTGGCATCCTTCTTACAAAGCAGATGGTTTAAAAATAGTTAAAATTATCTGTAAAAATTATTTAGAATCACAAAATATTTAGCAATGGGTTGTTTAATTTTTGGTAATAGTAATTGAAATCAGAGGTAATTATGAAATTGCAAACCTTTGTTTGTAAGAATGATTGCTAATAAAATAATTGTAATACTGTAAGTAATGAGATGTTAGTTTAAATGATTCATCATAGCCATAAAATTTAATAAATGGAGATAGTTAAAATATTTTTCAAGTTGTGTAATTGTGGTCCATTAGAGGGTTATAAAATTAATTTAAAAATGATATCTTTTCATTAAAAGGGAACGGAATGAAGTAGAATATATCACTTATAGTAAACAAGCATTATTTTTATGATACTTTTTATTTGGTTTTACATACATACCTAATCATATGTATGTATATGCTAGTCTGTGATACAAATGTTACTTCTTTTCATGAATTTCAGCATTTTTAAAAGTCACTGTTTTAAAGGCCAATTAATCTCTGAACAGTATGTTTATCATCAGAAAGATGAAATAGTATTACTATCAGTAATATTTATACTCAGGCATGTTTTTGTTCTCCCATAGTCCCATTGCCATGCCAATGTGCCAACATATCCTTTACAATTATGACATTGATTCTTACCCCATTGCTCACCAGCCAGCTATCATAGCAAGTATATTAGAAGAATTTCTTGACATCTCTTGCTTAAGCTAATGTTTTATTTAGCTGATGCAGGCTCTTTGCTGTTAGTTGCTGTTAGCCATGAAAAGGAAGCTTGGTGAATTAAAAAAAAGGGGGGGAATGAGTTATCCTTTTTTTTTTTTATTTGAACTTTGATAATTCTTCCTAATTTGAGTGGTTCTTGATGTGCTGAAATTATTTCAGGAGAACAGTTCAATAATTACATAGTACATTAAGATAGCAAGTCATTATGCCATCTTGAGTCCCTAAGAGAAGCAGGATTAGCAGGGAAAAAGTACAAGAAAGATCTGCCCATTAGATTGAAATTTTACTGGAAATGTATACATACATGTGAACCTTCACTTAGGCTGCTGAGGGAAAGGAGATGAAATCTCAGTTCTGGATCAGGTTGACATGAGAGCGATCTGGTTCCTCTCACAGATGTCAGAATGGTGGTGGAATGAGCAGAGAGCTGAAAGCAAGTTGCTGACTTTTAATTCATTGTGGACTGTTATAGAGCTTGGGAGAATTCATTGCTTCTCTGAACTACATGGCAGAGCATAGCCTTTAATTCTTCTCTCTCTCTCTCTCTCTCTCTCTCTCTCTCTCTCTCTCTCTCTCTCTCTCTCTCTCCTCTCCTTTCTTTGGCAAATTGACCAAGAATTATACAGTTAAAAAAAATAGGCCAAGAGAAAAGGCATGGTGTAGTTGACTTTTACTTTTAAAAATATTCTAATGGTATAGCTTTACAAACTGTTCCACTGCCAACCCCCAAGTCTACCCTCTGCCCCCATGCAAAACTGAGCTGAAAATATTTATATCTAAAGCTAAAAATTACAGGCAGGGAGAGATTTTACATGCAAAATTATGGTTAAAGAATTTCCCTATTTTTAACCCCTTGATGCTTATTTTATGCCTATGCTTAAGAGCTATTGGAAGGAACAAATTAATATTTTATTTTCCAGTTTAAAAAGTTTTGTTTTGCTGCCATTAAGATACTTTAGGCTTTGCTTTATTGGATCATTAATTAGTGCTTTGAATGAATGAAGAGACTTATTTCATGCACATCACACTTGCAACACACAAGAGGCATATATTTATGAAAGACTAAAACATACCCAGGAGTCCCTTACTGCCATATTAGAACATTTATAAATGGGACTTTAATTTAAAGAGCTGCTACAATGAAAATGAAATGCTATATTGATTCTTAGGCCAGATGCTCTTTAGAAAAATGCAGTGTGTATATTATTCCCACTCCAAATCTGACCTGGACATTCTCAAAGATAATTATCTGATGACCTTCTAAGGCAATTAAACTAAGGGTCCCTGGGAAGACTTTTGTACACTGGGTGGCAGAGGGTTTCTAGGACTAGCCCTCTGGTATCAAGCACATAGTTTTGTATGGCTTTTAAACTGAAAACAAAAATTTGCTAAAATTTTGTTCTTCAGCGTTGGAGTAAGAAGAAATACGAATATATCACTCATTTATCTCCTTTTCAATAATAAAGGGGTTGGCAAAAGTAGGTTTACAGTTGTGAGTGCAAACTGTAGTTTAACCTTTAATTATTGTATGATTTTCCATATGAACAACTGTAGACCTCCTCTTGCCCACCCCTCATGGTGGAGAAATATTTAGTGACTTTTAAACTGCATGTTTTGCGTGAATCATTAACAGATATATTTCTTGTTAGTAAGCTATCAGCATTATACCCAAATTATAATTTTACCTTTTTCATCAATATTTTAATGGAAGTATTTATAATAGGTTTTCAATGCATTTAATGCATGATCTTTTTACAGATGCTCAAAGAACTGTACATTTCATAGTGGATCAATGCTTTCTCCAAGTCTGCTTCTCAGACCAACTAATACCAGATTTACCTAGAATTTATTACAAATGGAGACTTCTAGGTCTTACTCTAAACCTAATTAATCAGAGTTATTAGAAATTGACCCAGCCATTTTTATTTTCAAAGAGCATCTAAAATTTTCCCACTAAATTTTGAGAAGCAAAACATTTTATTTCTTTAATATAAATACAAGTAGTAGTTATATAAATAGAGTTATTATTACCCCAAATCTCCTCTTCAAATATCATAAATTATCACATAAATTTTATGCCAGGTGGGAAAAGGAGATTACATAATAAATAAGTGATTAAACTTGTAAATAAATAAGTAATTAGACTTGGAAATAGACATGCATACTCACACAGAGACACATATATAGAGAAGTTACATTGCAATGGAAGGATTTCTTTTCTAGGTAAATATTTGTAAATTCCCTCCACTATATATTAGTTAATAAGGCAACATTATCTTTTGGAAAATAATTTGAGAAGTACCAACAATTTTGTTTTTGCTACTAATTTTTATCTCTTGATTCCTAAGTGACCTAAAAAATTAAACTTTTTGCTTCCCTGCATTGGTATAAATTTGGCAGGTTTAATGTCTAGTGATAATGATAGCATTTTTGAAGGATGACAACCTGTAATGCATTTTAGTGAATAACTGTAAAAGTGCACATCAAGTGAATTGATCAGCTAAACAATATAGGCATGAATGTAAAGGAACTCAATCAAGTGTAAGATCAGTCATATAAATAATATTTTCCAGGATTTATTTAAAGAAGCAACAAGAAACAGCAATTTCAAATCATTGGAGATTATATATGTATTTTTAAATATTAAGTATGTTTTTGTTTGTTTTTAATTGTAAGATTCCTTAGAACAATCAATAGGCCATTGTACATTGAATTCCTTGAAGATAATTATATAGTTCACTGTTTCCTGAAAGTATTTGCTAACAAAACGTCTTTTCAATCAGTATCTTCTGGGACTAGTATAGTGTGGAAGTTTAGAAAATATGAATTTAAGATTACAGCGCAACAATGAACCCATAATCTTTTTGAGATAGGTCTTCCTAGAAAACAGTTGAATTTAAGTATGATTTATTGTAACAATTTTATAACCTCCCCTATCTTTCATCCTCCCAAAGGCATAGTTGTCTCTTTGGCTGTAAGAATGAGTTCTGCTTTGTCATGACTTCAAACATAGCTTAATAGGCCAGGAGGACCCAAATACAATAGGAAAGAAAGAAGAGTGCATCCAATTCATTGGCTATTGATTATAGCGCTGCTAGCCCTGGTTTTGTGCCTTCCTATCTTTACCATCATTATGGATTTTGACCAACCTATCTATGAAGAGCTCAGCTCTCTGTGCTTTTGAACTGACGCGGATCACAGGGACTCTGGTTAGTTCTCCTACAATTCCCGGACTGTACTCTCACCTGCCTACTTGAAATCTCAGGACTTCATGACAGCTCCTCATATCAGGGTGACTGTCCGTGATTCAAGACAGAGACAGCAAAATGGAAAGTCTAGCTCAGCTAACTCCTACCACAATAGAGAAAATTGCAGCTACTGTATTTATCGCACCCACATATTGTTTTCTATTGACTCCTGCCTATGATGCCTATGTTATGTATCATAACAGTGGTTCCTTGAAACCTCAAATTCTTACTGGGTCCTCAGACCTAAATTCTCCAGAGTGGTCCTGTTATGCTTCTGCTTAGGACATGGCATGCCACTGGGGGCGGTGGGCAGAGGTAGCTCCCTTATGGAAATATTTATGGAAGTAAGACTAAACTAAAAGTTCCACCTGGCAGTACACCACTTCAGAGTCAGTGCTGGCATTGTTTCATATATTCATATTTCAGCACTTAGCTTTCCAGCTCTGACCCAACACAACGCTCCTCAGTAACTTTGTGTTAGAGGGATGAGTACAAAATATAGATAAATGAATTGAAAGCAATGGCTGGAGTAAGTTATATAATGATGATGGCTAGTAGTCAACAGTACAAGCTGTATACCCTGAAAGATGTGGTCTAAGATTTAATGTTTTTATAGTTAAAAAGGGCTATCTTTACTATATCTCTAAGGAATATGGTTAAGCCTTATCCATTTCTACACATGTTTCTTGGGCTTTGACATTATCCTAGTGCATCACTAGATACTTTAAATCTACACTAAAAAAAGAGAAACATGCAAATTGACCGTACGTCCGCTACAGCAACATGCCACGCCCACCAGCCAATCAGGAGTGAGTATGCAAATTAACCCAACAAGATGGCTGTGGCCATGGAGTGAGCAGGTGGCTTGGGTTTCCCCTGCAATGGAGGAAGCCAAGCTTCCCACTCAGCCTGGCCTGCCCTGCTCTCCGCTCCAGGCTACAAAGTTTCAATTATAGAAGATAAATAAATCCCAGATACCAGAGCCTCCGCTTGGGTCGCCAGGGGGCATGGCCAGCCTGCAAACCACCACAGGCCCCTCACCCAGGCTGCCCCATGCCCGAAGGGAACCCCCACCCTGATCTGGGACATCCTTCAGGGCAAACCAGCCAGACCCCACCAGTGTACCAGGCCTCTATCCTATCTAATAAAAGAATAATATACAAATTGACTGTTACTCCAACACACAAGATGCAGCCACAAGATGGCCAGCAGGGGAGGGCAGTTAGGGGTGACCAGGCCTGCAGGGGAGGGGAGTTAGGGGCAACCAGGCCTGCAGGGGAGGGCAGTTAGGGGCAATCAGGCTGGCTGGGGAGCAGTTAGGTCTCAATCAGGCTGGCAGGGGAGTGGTTAGGGGTGATCAGGTTGGCAGGCAGAAGTGGTTATGGGCAATCAGGAAGGCAGGCAGGTGAGCAGTTGGGAGCCAGCAGTCCTAGATTGTGAGAGGGATGTCCCAGATTGGAGAAGGTGCAGGCTGGGCTTAGGGACACTCCGCCCCCCCCCCCCCCCCCGTGCTTGAATTTCATTTACCGGGCCTCTAGTTTATAATAATTAGCCAAAATTTTGCACCTTAAATCTAGTGCCTTACCATAACTATTCAACAATTACGTTAGCTGCTACCAAAATATTTTCAATCCACAGCTGTTTAATCACAGTAGTTGCCTGTTTGCAGCCTTTCCAATGGCAGAGAGGCCCTATGACTGACAGCTGGTGATGATAAAGTTTCTCCTGACACTACGTTTGGCTAACAAATAAGCCAGAGTTCTTCCACTGTGTCATTGCCTTGCCTTGCCAGATGTCAAACCTGTGAGGAACCTGTCCAGTGGCTGATGTTTGGCTTGGTGAAACCATAATCACCTTGTTGGTACTTGCTCTGCTAGAGAAGAAACATATAATCAAACAGAATGTCAGATCAGATGAATTCCTCAGCTGTATTGCTCACTTTTGCTTATTATACAATGAACTGGCAGTTTAGTATACTTTTTATATTTCCTTGGAATATGCTACAATAATAGAGTTCATTTTTGCACACATAAAATTCTCATCATCTGCTTTTTTTAAAAATAAAGAGAAACCTTTAGCACAGAGTGCATATGTCCCAAAGACATAGTGAAACGTATATTAAATATACTCTACTGAATATGTATTCCATATACATGAATAAGTATTATGCATTCATGACATACAAAATAAAATGGAAAGTAGCTTTTATAATATCACTCTGGTCTTTGTTAAGAAGTAGGCATAAAGACATAGTTCATTAGTTTTTTAGGTTTATATGTCTATGATGTGAAATCTAAGATTCAGGGATGCAGTTTTTCTTGGATATTTATGTGCAATTAAAAAAAATAAAACAATCAGGGTGGAATAAAGTGTTCCATTCCAAGGGAGAAGTCATATTTTATACCACACCAAAACTAAGAGAAGTTTGGAGATAATTCAGAAAATAATAAAATGATTTCTTTTTATATACTTAATTGCTATAATAACTGAGTACTAAACCTGGGGTTGTGAATTTATTATATATTAGGACTAAGCTCTGAGACCTCATTATCCTCATTTTTTGGTAGAATAACCAATGCCAGTTATGGATTGTTTATTATGTTCCAGAATTTATATTAGATATTTACTATATTATATTACTTAATATTTCCTATAAGTCAAAGCAACATTTATTATTTCCTGTATTTTGTAGATTATGGAACAGAATTCACAGATTATGTGATTTACTGGTATTATAGAGCCAGTGAATGGCTCTTCAGATTTACCAAATCTGGTATTATTTCTATAAACTCTACAGGTGTGTAGTTATGACAATCATTCTGTTGCTGCCCACTTGATTTAATATTTTAACCACTGCTAACCCAATACCAGAAACATAAAACAACTTTATATTTAAAATAGATTTGAGAGATTACTTTGTAAAAATTATGTGATTCTAGGTCATTTTATTTCTCTGCTATGGTAAATTGCCTTGAATAAAATGCTGTCATTGATGTAAACAAAGTCATTACTACTATCCACTAAAGTAAGAACTGTGTTAAATAATCATATTCAGATAGGAAGCCCCAAAATGTTGCTCTCTGCATAGGAATCTACACATAAAAGAGTCACACGTCGATAATGTCCTTCCTAAATAATGTTACTACATTGGAGCAAATTTCTAATACACAGGGTGACACGTTCACTGAGAACGTTTTCTCAGCACAGCCACAGCGTGGAGCTGCAGTGCCAGAGTCAGAGCCGAAGCTCCAAGGCAGCCGAGCCCAGTGAAGCAAAACATATCAGACAGGCCGCAATGCAAGTGGAAGCCTTGCACCTGAGAGCTTACGAGAGGGGCTGAGTTGGAAATATCTGTACTTTCAATGCTGAACATCTGTATGAATAGATGGGATTAACTGGCATAGACTCAGATTAAGGTTTACAGAAGTCCAGATTGTAAATATAAACATATTTTGGAGTCTATTAAATCTTTCCATCCTATTTCTTAGAACTCTGAAATCATACTCTTGTACACGCATATGACTTTGTTTTCAACATATGCATTTTGGTTGCTTTGAAACTGTAGAATAAAGGAATACTGCTAAGAAGCTGAAAAGAAAAACCAGGAAAACAAAAAAATATATATGGTTTATTAAAAAATACTTATAGAAAGCTTAAACACCAGCTATTTTATACTCTATAACAAACTTGTAAAGTGGTTTGAACATATATTGTTACTCATATTTTTCAAATGGGGAAATAAAGGCCCAGAAAGTTTAAATAAGTTGCCCAGATTTATATCTAGTAGTAGAACCGACATTAAGGTCTAATTTGTCTTCTTCTAATTGCAGCACGTCCTCAATTTGGGTGTGTGTGTGTGGGGGGGTGAGGTTGGGGTAATATTGTTTATTATTCCTCAATTTGCTGTGTTGTTTGGATTTTTCTTCTTTATTTTTTATTGCCCCTTTCAGCATTCCTATGGTATTCACAGCAGATAGAGAGGGTGACTTTCACAATTTCTGTTTATCCTATGTCACCAGTCACTTAATTGCCTGAATGAAGTAAACCCCAGTAGCAGAAATGGAGATGGGGGTTGAAAAGCCAGAAAGCTGTTGCTCTTGTCACTCTGTCCCAGTTCCCAAGAGCACATTGATTAAAACACCTTGACCTCTTTGGGTTACTGTCTGAGCACAACTGAGGTTTATATTCATTGTCTCCCCCATCTGTCTTACCCCTTAAAATATGCATGTGGTTTAAGACCAAAGTGCCACAGAGCTGCTCTGTTTCTGTGATTAGAAGCAGAAATTCTGAAGAGGCATTTCAACCTGTAGATCTGTATGTTTGTTCTTTAAACATGACAAAAAGTGGATCCTTATGCACTCTTGCAGTTTGTGCGGGTCTGTTTTGATCTTCTTGCAGTTCCTTGCTGACTATAGAAAGGAGCTTTTTTGACACATGTAAAACAGGGTTTATGCGTGCATCTTATTTTAATTTTTTATTTTCTGTGAAGTCCAAGAAGACTTCTGCCCCACTTCCCTTTTGGGATTACTTGGGTGCACCTGTTATGGGCCTGCTGAAAGCGCTCTTGCTTCTCCGGAGCTCTGAGAAGTGCTTTGTACCTTTGAAATTTTCATTAGCTGTGACTGGAAGCCAAGATTCCGGCTGCCGTGGTGTGGCACAGAAGCGGCATGCACTGCACTGCCAAGTCTCAAACTCTGGTTTAGGCTGACAGTGAGAACCTCCAGAGCTCGCTAAAGTAAAGAGCATTCGCAGAAGAGATCAGATTCTTTACTAGGTGGTTGGTGCAAAGAAAGGGTTAGTCCTGGCCGGTCCAAAAGCCAGTAGGGTGGATATCAGAAGCGTCCTTATGCATGATTTTCAGGCGGGGGGTGGAGGATAGGGAGCAGGAAGGGGCAAATGAAGTTTGCCAAGTATTAGCAATAAGGGGAGCATTTAGAAAAGGTGCTAAGCAGTGACCTTATTCAGATTTCTTCCAGTATCTCCTCTTTGTGTGAAAGCTAGACATTTGAATTAGAAATAATCTAATTAATTTGGAAAACCAAATTAATAATTAACAACATAGAGCATTTTTTGAGACTTAGCTAATTCAGCATTTAAAATCCCCTCCCACCCCCCACCCCCAAATTTAAATCCTATCAGTGTGAACACTGGTTTTGATGAGATAATATTTAGGCTAAGGCTTTCAAGTCATCATAACTGAAAGGTTTCATATAGCTTTTAGGGGTACCCATGCAAGTACTATTTAAATTCTATCATTTATACATCTATATTTCTCTTTCTCTTATATATAGATCCTTGTCCATATCTATCTATTCATCTACCATTTATAGGTGTTGTACATTCAGTATTAACAGGTATATAGGACAAAGGACTCTGATGCCATAATATGCAGTATTTTTACAAATATAATAATTGAAATTCATCCTCCAGTTGCTGTTGGAATGCAATAGTGTTTGATAGCCTGTGTCTGACACTCACTTTTTATTTGTTGATTCCGTGCTGCTATACCTGAGGCTGGTGAACACCAGGGGTCTACTTTCCTCTGTGGCAGGCATTTGGAAGATTTCAAGCTTATAGACATTACTTGCATTCCAGTTGTCTTCCTTGCTAATTTTAAAAGACCTACACAAAGGAGTGCCCGATGGAATGACGAGAAAGGCTACCACCTTCAGTCAAAAGAGAGACCACAGCAGCCCAGATCTCGCAATGCTCTTGGTGGATAAGTGAGAGAACACAATGTAACTCCGTTTACTCCCCTGTTTTTCTTTCCTTGAATTCTTCTAATACTTGTATCCTTATATATTCTTTCCACAGACATTTGATATACATGGTGTAGTAGGCAATGTGCTGGCCCCACAGGCACATAAATCATCTGACCCAAGGTAATGGAAATCTGGCCCATGTGGTTCCTAAGTGAGCTTGACGTGATGTATCCTCCAGCTGCTGTTAACACGCTGGCTCAGCAGTGCCTCCCCACCCTGCGGGGACCGGCTCTCACTCAAGGCTCCAGCCCAGTAGTGATAGTGACTCCACCTAGATTTGTGTTTTCCCATTCAGTTTCCGCTTATATAGAATTGGTTTCTTTCATGAGTTAGAAATGATTTATTTTTCCTAAAGCAAAGAATAGTTCATATGAGATCCCCTCTTTCTCCTCTTTGTTTTTTTTTTTTCTTTCTCTTCCTCCTCTTCTTCCTTCTCTCATCCCACTCCTCCCTCCCACTTCCTGTACTACCAGGAGTATATCATAAATTGCTTGTGGAGTACTTGATTATGTCAAGTTAGCAAAATAATAGAACCCATTGCCCCATTTCTCCAGGAGCTTACTTAGCTAAATAGTGTTCTGCAATGTAAGTGCTCTGGTTCTTAGAGAGATCAGAGGGAGAGATCAATAAGGGCTAAGTTAGCCAGAAATGGCTTCATTTAATAAATATTTAATGATGATTTACTGTGTGTAGTTTAGTGGTGTTGGACTGTACCACCTCCCAGTTGTACTCTTCTGCTATTGTAAGCTCTTCCTGGGCAAGGACTGAGTTTGTCTTGTTCAGATTCTTGTGTCCTCTGCCTGTGACATGCAAGGCAGACATTTGTTGAAGTATTTGTTGAATGGAGGCATGCATATGCAATGAATGCATGAATGAATGGCCACTGGGGAATTGTAGGAGATGTTTTTTTTCCTTTCTTGGATGTGCTTCTTTCTTCCCTTGATAGGAAAGCTATGACTGGACAAATTGCCTGGGCTAAGAGGGCTAAGAAGGGCGTGATGGATTTAGTTTCAGAGAGGGTTACTCATTGCTGGTTCCTATTCTCTTTAATAAGGGTAAATTCGCCCAGCATTGAAATCAAGGAGGAAGATAATTAACTGCTTAGTCATTTATGTGCCTTCATCCCAGGAACCTGCTATTTCCTGGATCATGTTTTATTATGATTTTTACTTATAGGATGTCTTTGCAAGGAAAGCATCCAGCCCAACAGAGCTGAGCAGTTGGTGTGCAGTGATGTGTATTTTAAAGCTTCCTAGAAGACACCTTCTCTGAGTTACCCCAGAAAGTGAGGGCATCAGATCCTGTCACACTCCTTTTGAAGCTGTGGGAGATTTCTTCTGGGGCTTATGGTTGTGGTAGAATGGAAAGGGGATTAGCCTTGAGGTTAGACACCATGGGTCTAAATCCTTACCCTCCCACTTTCAAGCAGTGTGGCTTTGGGAAATTCACCTGGGTGTGGCTCAGTTAAAACATTTCTCCTAGAGTGTGGAGGTGTGAGAATTGAAAGAGATAAAGATGTCAAGTAAATGTACTCAGCACACATCTTTCTCTTTCCCTAGCTCCCCTGTATGGATAATTTTTTGTTATGAAATTCTACTCATACAATTTAGAAATTAATTCAACTGGAATTGTTTTCATCTGTGCTAATTTTTATTTTAGCTTGATTTTAAATATTTTGTGGAAAGGCCCATATCCTGCCCTATTTTATTTTATAATTTACCTCAAAATACCAACATTTATTTTTATGTTTTAAAATAGTTTTATTGATTTCAGAGAGGGGAAGGGAGAAAGAGAGAGAGATAAAATCATCCATGAGAGAGAAACAGTGATTGATTGGCTGCCTCCTGCATGCCTCCTACTGGGGATTGAGTCCCAACCCAAGGCATGTGCTAGACTGGGAATTGACCTGTGACCTCTTGGTGCATGGGTTGATGCTCAATTACTGAGCCACACTGGCCAGGCTCAAAATACCAAAATTTAATGTCATGTCTAGATTTATTCTCCTATCTTTAAGCATTGAACTCTTCTGGATTATAATTGAATGGGTTTTGCATTCATTTTCATGGTACATAGCTGGATGAATTATTTTTACAATGTATCATAGTACAAAAAGAACAAACATTATAAAATTTGAAGAAACATTCAAATTTGAACTACATCTTTTGGAATCCTCTGTATAGCATTTATTTTGAATCCTTTCTGGGAAGCTTGTAGAAATGTGCAGTCGTGTCTGTAGATGGCGCCATTGCATCAGATGGAATAAAACCATAGTTAAATGTGGGAGTTCTTTCCCAGAAGAGTCAACCTGTTTAGTGTCAAGTGCATGCATGCTTCAGAATCCACAGGACCAGTTTTGGGCGTTGGGAAATTATGTATGAAAAGAAGATAGGCATTTTTTTTGGAATAAAAAAGTAGAAGATTAAAAACAACCTGATCATTCTGTAGTACTTGTATTCATGTAATAAAAAAAAAGTATTTTAGATTAGAAAAGAGAAGTTGCTGAATGGTCCAGATGGAAGGCTTTACTTTTATTTTCTGGAAACACTTAAACTATAGAGAACCACAACTAATTGGATTTAAACTGATCAATGTCAGTCCCAAGCCACCCAAAATAAAATCCTGCAGTCTCCTCTATTCCTTCAACATACTTTATGTGATCAATAATTTTTTCTCCACATTTTATTTTCATTTTCATATGACTAGTTTTCATTCTGGTTTATGTAAGCTACTCACTTTTTAAACAAAATCTATGATTGAATTTGTGTTTATAATCCTGGCTAGGATAATAACATTTTAGTTTTAAATATACTTGTGGTTTATAAATCCTTAAGAAACATTTCACCTAAAAGGATGTTATTGTAACCAGATTATTGGGGTACATTATGGGAATAAATTTGCAACTCTGGACTAGAATTTAGCATCTGGGGAACACTGTTGCCAAACACAATTGATCTGTGACATGGGGAGGTTGTTTATTTTTTATTCTAAATTGCAGTTGCTGGAGAGAGATTTGAAGGCAAGCCCCAGATTGTTTGCTTCTGAGTTCTGTAAATTATTTATTTGTTCATTGTTTTGGATTGGAATGTCCGGTGACCTGTGAAACACAACTGTTGGGCCATACACACTTTTAACAATAACAATGGACAAAAATGGCATCAGACTTCATTGATGCAAATAGCAAGCACCACTCAAGTTTTCATATTTCTATGTATTGTGAGTAGTGATAGTTATACATAATTAATATTGTTAACATGATCCTAATAAATTAATTTTATGTAAATAGCATCATAGCTACAATTATTTAAATGTTATAATTATAAAATTATATTTGTCATAAATATAATACATAGTATAAAGCATAAATGTGCAACTTAATGAATGCATTTAAAGTGAACTTCATGTTGACATTATCAACTCAGAAGATAGAAGTTTGCCAGCATTATAGATTCATCCCCACAAGGAAACACGGGCCTCTTGCCAGTGTAAAACCCTCTATTTCCCCAGATGTAAACTAGATTCCTGACTTTACTGAGAATCATTCACTTGCATTTACACACACACACACACACATATATTTAATCTATGTATACATCCTTAAATAAAGTTTTACCTGTCTTGAACAAGAATCATACTGTATGCATGACATTGTATTTGACATCTGATACTCAATATTATGTCTGTAAGATCATGTATTTTAATAATGTGCAACTGTGGTTTATTCATTTTAATTGCTGAATATTTTATGACTACAATACAATTTATTGATCTAGTCTGCTGATGAAAATTTTGAGGCTATTAGGAACAATACTGCCAGAGCTGAGAGGTCTTGTGTGAATATATTGTTGCACATGTGTATGTTTCTCTACAGTGTATAACTAAAGAGTGAAATTGCTAGATTGTAAGTTTTTTATACTCTTGAATTTACTAGATAATGCCACATGGTATTTCAATAAGGTTCTATCAATTTCTATTATCACCAGCATGAAATGAGACTTCTTGTTATCCACATCCTCACTAACACATAGTATGGTCGGACTTTAAAATTTTTGCTCACTCAGTAAGTCTGTGGTAGTATCTTACTTGTTTTAATTTACATTTCCCTCATTCCTGTTGGTTACTGGCTATTTGTATTCCCTCTTTGTAAAGTGCCATTTTTTTCAAGGTTTTCTTGTCTTTTTCTTTATACTTGCAGGAATTTTGTTATTGTTGTTTTTCTAGCCCCTTTTAAATTATATTTTTTAAAGTATCTTCTTCTATACTGTGGTTTATAATTTCACTCTCTTCATGGAGAATTTTGATGCACAGATGTTATCAATTTTCACGGAGTAAATTTCATCAATTATTTACTTTATGATTAGTGCTTTGGGGTTTTAAAAAACTTGTCTTTAACCTGGGATATAAAGACATGCCCTTGCACAGTTTTCTCAAAGTATTATAGAAATGTATTTTACATATAGGTAAAATTTAGTTGCACCTACAACTAAATTTTATACAGAGGGCCATGTAAGTCCTGATTATTTCATTTTCTATTTAAGTGGATTCTATTTCTGCAAAGCCTCTTTCTCTTCACTACTCTAAAGTGGAAAATATCTCTTTATTAAGTATTCGTAAATAAATGGATCTGTTTCTGAGCTTTTTATGCTGCTCCATTGGTCCAAGTATCCGTCCTTGTGGCAATACCATAGTTTAGTTAGCAGATTTCTATAATAAGTGTCTATGTCTAGTTGAGCCCTGTTCTACTTCAAGAGTGTGTTGATGGTTGCAATTCTATATACATTTTAAAATCAACTTGTCAAATTCAGCTAAATTTTGGGGGTTTTGATGTGATATTATATTGTTTTTACCTCTTTGCAGTATTTCAACTTTCAAACAATTAGTATGGTATATATCTTAATTATTTAATCCCTTTTACTTTCTTTAATGTTTTTCAGTAAAATTTTATAATTTTCTCAGATGATGTCTTCCACATATATTTATAGTTATTCCAAGAATCTACTAATTCATATTGATTGGTGATAATATAATTTATTAAAATTTTGATTTTCTTACTTTTGCTGGTAATTAGGAATAGAATTTATTCTGTGTGCCAGTTTTATATCCAACAACCTAGTAGAACTCCTTATTTAATTATATAAATATGCCTTTAAGTTCTTTTTTACATAATAGTATTACCTGGGAAAATGTCATTGTTTTCTCTTCCTTTCAAATCCTTAAAAAAATTTTTTTCTTGCCTTGCCACATTGTCTAAAACTTGCTGCAATGATGGATAAAAGTGGAGATAGTAGTTCTTCTTATCTTGATTCAAAAATTAAATGGATAGTTTGTTACCCACCAATAAATATGAGGTTTTCTGTAGATATATCTTATGTTAGATAAAGGGAGTTCTTTTCTATTCTTAGTTTGCTGAGAATTTTAATAATGAATGGATGTTGAATTTTATGAAAATAGATTTTCTTAATGTATTATGATAATGATATGATTTATTCTAACCTCTTTATATGATTAATTATACTAATTGATTAAGGCTAACCAATCTTTATTCCTAGACTAACTCCAACTTAGACATTACATATGATCCTTTTTTTACATTGCTGAAATCAATTTGTTAATATGCTTATGGGATTTTTGCACTTGTGGCTATAAATGGAAATGTCTGAATTTTCAAATATGTAAGAAAAAAGGAATCAAAGTAAAAATCAAGGTGCAATGTTCATATACATGCAAAATAGAAAATATTTTCTTTAGTTGTGAAATTCTGTTTTTCCCCCCTAGTATATAAAAAGGCTTTTATGTGGGATTTTAATACTATCTTGTAATTCTAAAGATTTATATAATTTGCCTCACTGGCAATATTCACCAAATATGTTCAAGTATGAAGCTTAGTGCTTTATTTCTTATCTCATTCAGAACTTGTCTCTTTTCTATGTACATGGCTCCAAAGGAAAATGAAACAAATTAAATTCCATCTTCCCTCACTCCTCTAAAAACAAAAAGAGTCACTTGAAATTCATTGGTATTGCAAGTTTCATTGTCTGTCCATCTTTTCCTGACATATGAATCAGGGACTCAAGTGCTATAAACAGCTCAAGTGGATGATTGATGGCTTGAAGTTGACTGTGACATGAATGACTTCAATGTTGGGATGTCTGGATACTACACACTTGCTCTTTATTTGTGGTTTGAGAAAGACATCTATGAAATCCCACTCTGTGTTCTACCAACTCAATTATGCCTGTACTCTGCAGTGTGGATAGGGCTCTGCCAGAGAATTAATTTTCCCCAAGAAAGTCTAAAAACAATATAAGATGAAGTTTTTCCTCTTAAGAATATTAAAAATGTATTGGGAATAAATGATACATATATAAAACATTTTTAACATGCTGTAAAATAGTATGTGTTCTCTTTCCAAAACAGATAATATAACAAACAAATATTTCAGAGTTCAGAAAAGTGAAAGAGTTGTTATATAATAGAATTTGAGCTAGGACTTGTTGAATTTATTTGAGTAGATAGATATAAGAGGACAGTGGAAGTGGAGGGTATAATATAAATAATATTCCTTTTCCCTCTCATTGTATATTTTCTGAATCTCCAAGGGAAGAGTATACCAAATAGCAAGTACATCGAGGGATTGCTGTTGTCTCAGCCCTGCCCTTGCCTTTGCTTGTATTATCTCACTTAATCCTTGAAGCAACTCTAAAAGATAGAACTATTAAGATGGAGAAACTGAAGGACTGAAATCTCAATGAAATTGTCAAAGGCCAGGCAAGTGTGTAGGAATGACAGAGAGTTGATCTGAGGCATTTACCTCAAATATTGATACTCTGAACTATTATGATATATTCCTGCTAAATTGTGATCATTAGAACCACAAGAGCTTGTTGTTGAAAGACAGTGAAAATGATAATCTCAGTTGTCTCCAGCCTAGAATGTTTCCATACTCAGTCAAAAATCACCTGATTCTGACTCTTAGACTAGGTTGCCCTCTCTCTATTATAAGTTTTAGAAACTTAATGTTAGGATACATAAGTTAAATCCAAGATCTTTTTTGCTTAATATTACCCCCCTGTATCTGTGAAGTACTCTTAAGAGTCATTAGCAATTAAAAACATCATAGAATCATTTATTTAAGCAAGGATGACATTTCTTAAGTATTTAGTTTCTGACAATGTAGAGATTGTATTCACTGTTGTAAGGGGATGAGGAAGGAAAACAAAGAAGAAAAGGGATGAAACAACAAACTCTGTGTTAATGAAAGTAGCACTAACACAAGTTTTATATTGATGAACTATGAAAAAGTGGGAACTAAGGAAATGTATTTTATGAACCTGTCCTTTCAGTGTATGTTGTCAAAAGTTTCATGTTATGCCACTATCCCCCAAACTTCAAATACAAGTAGGTATCCATAGACTTAGAGGTTCATTGCCCATAGCTTTTACCTGCATGTAAAAATCGCATTCTTAACAAAATATGTTATTTTTGTCTGCTTGATACTCCACTGATATTAATTGTGACTCAGCAGACCTCAGATAACCAATCCTAGATTAGAATACAGTAACAAAAGTGTGTAAGAAATTAAATAGATAATCCAACTTCAACTTGGTCAAATAATTGTTAAAGAATATCCTTAGATCTTAGAGGCAGAGCTGAGGTTAGATGTACCATCTTTGTATCTTTTACTTTCTGCAAGTTGAGATAAACAGTTCATTTTAACCCATAATATTTTGTTAACTTCTCTAAAAATTATGACTCAAACTATAGAATGTATCATAAATTGCATAAAACAAATTTGTAGTATAATAAAGTACTTTTGAGTACAATCCAATGTCATAATCACCCTTTGTCTATAATAATTATATGTAACTGGATCCCTACGGCTTTATTTGATTGCTGTTTCATTTCTATTTAATCAATCCTTTCATTCCATACTGAAGTTTATAATCTTATATATGACATTTATCATTTTATTTCTAAGACCATTTTTGGCTGAACCATTTTGAGATAGTGATATGGTTGTGTATGTCCTACGGTGTTCTAACTGAGATCATTCTTCAGGACTACCTGGAAGAGGCTAGTACAGAATGTATTAGCTAGATAAAATAGTAAGTGTTCATATATGATTTAATAAAACCAATGCAGTTAAAACCTTCAGGGAAGGGATAAGAGTCTATAAGTCTAATTCACTCTTCTCAGTGCCTAAAACAATATAATATGTGATTATGTGCTATGTGAATCATTTTTGAGGATCATAAAACTACATTTTGGAGCCAATCCAATAAAAATGAAGTAAGTGGATACAGAGAAAGACAGAAAGATCAAGTTATAATTCTATTATGTTGGCATGAAATTTTGAAGCAAGAAAATTAGGACATTAAATTGAGGGAAGTGGAAGGAGAGAGACTGAGGAAATGAAGTCCAGAAAGCATTTAAACACCAGACAGTGTTTTAATAATAAGAGTTTTATAAGACTCAGTACTCACTATAGATCATAGTAATCTAATTTTGTAACATGGGGAAGTGAAATAAAGGATTAAGATTTTAAGAGTGACTGAGATACTTAATAGTTTATGATGGTAGATAAGTTACTTTAGGTTTTCTAAACTTTAGTCTCCATATCTTTGAAAAATGGAAGTCATATTTACTTTTCAGGTGTTGTGAAAATAAAACACAATAATATGTTTTAAATGCTTATCTCAATTTTGGAACATAATATACCTCCAATAAATGTTCATTCCATTTCTCCTTCCCCCTTTGTATTATTGGAATTATTTATGCAGCTGTGTTAGATCAAATCTGGAATAAATATATTATGAGACAATTTTTGAGAGTCTTTTCAGGAAGATTACATCCTTAGTATTTTGAAATAAAACTAGATTTAATAGTTATTATAAAATTTAATATCTATGGAGTACATTTTATGTATATCAAATATTCTGCATGAGATATCCTATTTAATCCTCACAGCAATTTTATGCTTTTGCTATCATCCTCTTTTGTAGTTTTGACCATTTATATAGGGAGTATGTAATGAAGAAGGACTGAAAATCAAGTGTCTTTGATTCTGAATCTCCTGGCCTTAACCACAAGTTACACTACTTAATTGGCACTCATCAATGGTGTTGACATTTTCAAATTATAGATATAAGATGTATTTGTTTAAAGGGGGGGTAGAATGAACAGCAGTAGAGTGTGACATGACTATGATTCATTTTTACTCTGTTTCAAGCTTTTTAAACTTGCCCAGGCAACAATATCTCTCAGCCTAATTTTTTTGCAATGTAAAATGGGGTAAATATGCTTATCTGCAATATTATTTTTAGAATGAAATGAAATTATATGCTTGTGCGTGGTGTCGAAGCAGATGTGTATGTATAGTATATAGCATAGCACTGTTCCTGGCAGAGGAAGAGAAAGAGCTGCCAGTTTTTATAGATTGAAAATATTTGAATCATAATGCCTTATGATGACTGAAATAAAAAGTGAACCACTTGATTCCAATTCCAGTAATAGCAGCAAAGCTGGAACTAAAAATTATAAGCTCAGGGGAAAATATAAAAACAGCTCTTTCAATGCACAGAAAAATGATCAAAAGAAAGCAGAGACTGCAGGGATTTGACCCTTAAAGGAAGAGAATTATGCTGGGAGGTTCATATTTATAAGGCTCATTGTCAAAGGGCACTCACAGGTCACAAGACACTAGGTGGCTAGAACTCAAGCCAAAAGCCATGGTCTTACTGGCTTGAAGAGTTAAATGATGAGGTTTAAGTCCATAAGACAGGCTTGAAAGTGAGAGGGGGACCCAATAAGGGGGAACCACAGAGGAAAGAACTATCAAATCTGTATATAAACTCTTATCAAATCGTTGGCTCACTCCTTAACTGTGCTTACATGAGGGAGACTTTAAATATCCCAGCATTACATAACAGCTGGAAGCCCAAAAGAACTAGTAATGTAGTGAACTTAGCTGTTGTTCACCATAAGGAAACATCTTGGACTTAGTTCAGCCAAGTTAACTGCTTGCCATAACTAAAAACAATATCATTCAGAGGAAGATAATAGAATCCAGCATTTATAATATATTCACAAAGTTCAGTTCAAGATAAAAAATGGATATACATGCAAAGAAATATGAGCAACAGAATGTAGAGTCAAGAGAAAGGTATTAAATAAACCATAAACTGGAAATGTCCACATGTTGCAATTAGAGGATAAGGACTTTAAAGTGCCTATATTAAATGTGCTCAAGCACGTAAAGGAAAGTAAGTTTATATTGAGAAAAGAGATGCAAAATATCCATTTCTATCTATATCAAGAGAACCAAGTGGAAATTATTTTAAATTTAAAAATAAAATCTATATTAAACTTTTACTACAAGATTTAACAATATTTTTAAAAGGTTTAGAAAGAGTAGGTAAATTTGAATGCAGATCGATAATATTTATCTTAGCTGAAGAAAAGTGAATGATTTAAAAAACCAAGTTCAGATAACATACAATAAAATGTCATTTTAGTTACCTTGGTCATGTAGCACAGCTACTCTACATGTAATTGGATATGCAAAAGAAGAGGAAAAACCTATGTGTAGAAAATGTAGTTGAAGAAATGAAAAACAAATTTCCTGAGTGTGGTAAAAAACAACTTAAAGAACAAAGCAGATCAGTAAACTCAAAGCATGACATAAAGAAACATAAATGCCCTAAATGAACCCGAGTAAAACTTTGAAAAACTGAAGATGAATAGAAAACTAGAAAGAAACTAGATAAAAGAAGATGCATTACATTCTGGGTAACAATACCTATTTTTCTTCAAAAACTTTATAAGACAATAGATAATGGAAAGGCATTTGTAAAGTATTATAGGAAAAATCATACCTGTCTACCAAATATTCTATCTAAATAATTGGGAGAAAAATACTATGTCTATAGATACTCAATATTGTTAAGATGTCAATTTTCCCCAAATTAATGTATTGATTGAGTGCAATGTCAATGAAAACTTCAACAACAACCTGTTGAATAGAAATGAGAAATTGATTCACAAATCTATATGGGAATATAAAGGACATGGAATAATTAAAATAATATTAAAAAATGATGCCTATCATTAAGAGATTTATACTCCCTGACATCAAAATATAAATTAAAGCTACAGTGTTTAGAATTAGTATTAGAATAGACAGTTAGATCACCGAAAAAAAGATTAAGGTCAATACATTTTTAGCAAAGTTGCCAAGTAAATTTAATGTCAATTCATGTCATCATATGGTTTTAAAACACCATTCAATTTGAATGTATATTTGTGTGTGCATGTGTGTGACATACCATATACAAAAAACAATTCATGATGGATCATAGGCTTAAACATAGTATCCTATCTAATAAAAGAGTAATATGCAAATTGACCATCATTCCAACACACAAAATGGCCACCCCCATGTGGTCAAAGATGGCTGCCCCCATGTGGACACAAGATGGCCGCCACAAGATGGCCTGCAGGGGAGGGCAGTTGTGGGTGATCAGACCAGCAGGGGAGGGCAGTTAGGGGTGACCAGGCCAGCAGAGGAGGGCAGTTGGGGGTGATCAGACCAGCAGGGGAGGGCAGTTAGGGGTGACCAGGCCAGCAGAGGAGGACAGTTGGGGGGGACCAGGCCTGCAGGGGAAGGCAGTTAGGGGTGACTGGGCCAGCAGAGGAGGGTAGTTGGGGAGACCAGGCCAGCAGGGGAGGGAAGTTGGGGAGAACAAGGCCAGCAGGGAAGGACACCTTGGGGGGACCAGGCCTGCAGGGGAGCAGTTAGGCATCGATCAGGCTGGCAGGGGAGTGATTAGGGGCTGATCAGGCTGGCAGGCAGAAGCGGTTAGGGGCAATCAGGCAGGCAAGTAGGCGAGCAGTTGGGAGCCAGCAGTCCTGGATTGTGAGAGGGCAGTTGGACATCCCTTGAGGGGTCCCAGATTGGAGAGGGTGCAGGCTGGGCTGAGGGCCACCCCCCGTGCATGAATTTCATGCACCGGGCCTCTAGTAAAATATATAAAACTTTAAAAGTATGCAATGTATAATTATTGATTTAGAGTATAGAAAGTAATAGCAATAACATTAAAAATGCTACTAAATTTTGCTATTTGCTAAAAATGCCATTAAAATTTTTTAAAAAAATAAATGTATGTTCATTAAAAACACTTATAAAATGAGCACAGAGCCACATGCTGAAATAAATATGTATAAAAACAATATTGGGCAAAGGTCTTTTATCTAGAATATAAGGAAATACTACAGATTAGTAATTTTTAAAGGACAGTACAGTCACACCAGTGTGGCTCAGTGGTTGAGTGTTGACCTATGAAACAAAAGGTCACTGGTTCAATCACAGTTGGGGAACATGGCTGGGTTGCTCAATCCCTAGTAGGGGGCATGCAGCAGGCAGCCAATCTATAATGTTTCTTTTTCATTGATGTTTCTATCTCTCTCTTCCTCTCCCTTCCTCTCTATCTCTCTCTCTCAAAATAAATAAAAACATTTTTTAAAAAGAAAATCCAATAGAACAGACTTAAATATACACTTAGTTCACAAAGGGAGATATATCAATGGCCAATTAGCACAAAATAATTGCTCAAAGTTATTACTAATAGTCATCAAGAAAATGTAAATCAAAACCATGAGATACTATTTCACATACGTTAGAATGACTACATTTAAAAAGACTTATCAAACCAATTGTTTCTATGCAATGGAGTAACTCATATGTTCTGATTGAGTTTTAGAATGGTATGATCTTAAAAAAAATATGGATTATGGGAGTATATGTTTGCTAAAACTTATTGGTATATAAAGATTTGTGCATTTCATTGTATGTAAGTACTTACTCCCTATGCTCTAATACATACATAATAATTGTGAACAAATATTGAACAATTATAATTTGTTTTATATTGCAGTGGAATGTGTTAGCAATCCTGAAGCCATTTTCTGTTATTTTAGACTTGATCATCTAGTGCAGTGGTTGGCAAACTGTGGCTCGCGAGCAGCAGTTTGCCACTCTGTTGACTAATAAGTTTGCCGACCACTGATCTAGTGAGTAAATACATTGATAATGGGAGCCAGTTACCAAATGTTAGACATGGTAATACTAATATGGACAAGGGAAGAATAATATGAATTTCATTGCATTCTATTAGGAATTGGAACGATGATTATTCATTCATGATTTTTCAGTATATTGTAGATAGATATACAGGTGTGTAGAGGATAGATAGATAGACAGACACAGCTATGTGCATACAAACTCTTTGTAACTCTGTTGTACCTAGGAGTAATATCACATCAAGAGCAATTGCATATCAATTGTGAAGATCCTAGTTTTTAAATATTATTTTTTAATAAAAGTAATCAGGGTTCCTTGAGAAATGGAGGGTCCAGGGTCTAGACAGGGAAAGTACAAGATGCTAGAAATGCTAGAATGTAAGGCATTTCTCAAAGAATGATAGGAGCATGTTAAAAGCACATAAGATCCAGATTGAAGAGGCTCCAAACAGACAAATCTAGTATATTTAAGTTTTATAAACAATAATAGTACAGATCCCTGCCCAGGCCATGTCAACCTGCCAGCACAGATCCCTCCACTTCGCTGCTTCTCTAACTTCCCGTTCACACCGCCTCCAGCTCGCCATGCATGATGAGATTGCTGTACTCCTGGTTGACAATGGCTCTGGCATGTGCTAAGCAGGCTTTGTGAGTGAGGATGCCCCCAGAGCATCTTCCCCTCCATCATGGTGTGTCCCTGGCACCAGGGCATGATGGTGGGCATGGGCCAGGACTACTACATTGGTGATAAGGTCCAGAGCAAGAGGGGCATCCTGACCCTGAAATACCCCATTGAGCATGGCATTTTCACCAACTGGGATGACATGGGGAAGATCTGGTATCACACCTTTTACAGTGAGCTTCATCTCACCCCTGAGGAGCACCCCATCCTGCTAACTGAGGTGCTCCTGAACCCCAAGGCCAATCCTGAGAAGATGACCCAGATCATGTTTGAGACCATCAACACCCCAGCCATGTACGTGGCCATCCAGACCGTGCTATCCCTGTATGCCTCTGGTTGAAGCATTGGCATTGGCATTGTTATGGACTCTGGTGATGGGTTACTCACACTGCGAATCTATGAAGGGAACGCCCTCCCCGATGCTATCCTACATCTGAACCAGGCTGGCAAGACCTGACAGACTATTTCATAAAGATCCTCACAGAGCTGGCTACAGTTTCACCACCCAAGCCAGCAGGAAACTGTGCATGACATTAAAAAAAAAAAAAAAAAAAAAAGCTGTGCTACATTGCCTTGGACTTCCATCAGGAAATGGCCACTGAAGCCTCCAGATCTTACCTGGAGATGATGTACAACCTTCCTGATGGTCAAATCATCACCATTGGCAAGAAGCGAGTGGTTCCACTAACCCAAGGCCCTCTTCCAGCCTTCCCTCCTGGGCATGGAATCCTGTGGCATCCATGAAACTACCTTCAACTCCATCAATGAAGTGTGACCTCAACATCTATAAGGACCTCTAGCCAACACAGTGCTGTCTGGTGGGACCATCATGTACCCAGGCATAGCCGACAGGATGCAGAAGGAGATCATGGCTCTGGCCCCCATGATTATGAAGCTGAAGATCCCTGCACCCCCTAAGAGCAAGTACTCGGTGTGGATCGGTGGCCCCATCCTAGCCTCACTGTCCACCTTCCGGTAGATGTGGATCAGCAAGCAGGAGTATGACGAGTCCGGCCTTTCCACTGTCTACTGCAAATGCTTCTTGGGGGACTGTTACTTGGTTGCACCTCTTCTTGACAAAACCTAACTTGTGCAGAAAATGAGAAGAGGTTGGCATGGCTTTATTTTATTTTTGTTGTTTGTTTAGATTTTTTTGTTGTTGCTTGATTCAGGATTTAAAAACTGGAGCAGTGAAGGTGACAGCAGTCTGTTGGAGTGAGCATCCTCAAGTTGTACAATGTGGCCAAGGACTTTGCTTATTCTTTTAAAAAATAGTCATTCCAAAAATTGTGAGATGCATTGTTACAGGAAGTCCCTTACCTGCCCAAAGATTGCCTACTTCTCCCTAAGAAGGGCCAGTCCTTCCCTGAGTCCACACAGGAGAGGGTGGTGGCATTGTTTTTGTGTAAATTATGTAATCCAAAAATTTTTAAATTTTTGCCTTTATACTTGTTCTTTTTGTTCTGTGTTATTTTGAATAGTCAGCCATTATGCCCCTCCCCCTCTTTTTGTCCCCAACTTGAGATGTATGAAGGCTTTTTGTCTGCCCCCATGAGAGTGGGTTGAGGTATGGAGGCAGCCAAGCCAGGGCTTACCTGTAAACTGACTTAAGACCAGTTCAATAAAGAACACACCATAAAGAAAAAAAATATTACAAAATCAAATCCAAATGGGAATTCATGAGTCCAGATTGATATGAATGAATGAATGAATGAATGAACCAAAAAATGGGAAAGAAGGAATAGTTTTTCCCTGCAATATAATATCAACAAATAAATGTAGATGAAATGAAGAGGTTAGAAAACCAATATTGTAGCTATCTTAGTAATAATCGATTCATCCAGGAGTTATCAATTTGTGCTACAACTAGTGGGTAGAATTTTGATAAGGAGCAAAAGTACTTATTAATTACAAAGAAAGCATATGTGAAATTTATACCCCATAAAGCTAGTGTACAGCACCTGAATTCAATCATCAAAGTTATTATCATCGATATTGGGATGAACTGACATCATGTGCTTGATGAGATATGTTACCTAGAAAGACACAGTAATTTTGTGACATTCTTGTCAAAAGGACCTAAACTTACTTTAATCCTGAGAAAAGAACAGTTAAACTTAACTTGAGGGGGATTCTATCAAAGAAGTAGCTGTACTCTTGAAAAATGTCAAGGGGAAGAATGACAAAGAAAAGCTAAAAAACACTTTCTTCAAGATTGAATTGGATTAAAAAGATATGGCAACTAAATGCAGAATCCTAGATTTAATTCTGGACTCCAGGGTTGGCGGGGGGGGGGGGGGGGGGGGGGAGGGGATAAACAGGAAGGAAATCAGTAGAAATCACTAGGATAGAATTAAATTTCCTGATTTTGACAGTTGCTGTATGGTTAAAAGAGAATTCCCTTGTTCTTAGAAAATATATACTAAAATATGTGTGTGGGAGAAAAAGGGAATTAGAATGATAAATCAAATGGAGCAAAATTAAATAATTAATGAATCTTGTTAAATGGTATACCAGTCTTTTTATGATTTTTGCAAATTTACTATAAATTTGAAATAACATCAAAAGAAATAGTTAAAATGTAAAACTGTACATCTAACTTTTCCAATTACTATTTACATCCTATTCTGTTTCTTTGGAGAATCCTGACTATTAATCCAAAATTTTTGAAAACAGCATACTTACCTGTTTAGAAAATAAAAAAATATATATATTACATTAATTGAAGAGGAAATTACTAAAATCCTGTATAACAGAGGAAATGAAAGACTTTGACCATAAATTTGTTAGATCTACAACTTCCTAGTATCTCAAACACACCATTTATTAATGTCTTAACCTTTGTAGTTATACTGTTTTGTAGTTTCTTTAATGATTAAAACAAATGCATCTGAAGTGGTGATGAGTAAGTGCTGAGGGGGGAAGCCAGATAGAAGAAAATACTAATTACTAAGAATATATTTCAATATTGTTCATAGAAACATATAAATAGTAAATACTCTTTTAATGTTGTAAATAGAAAACATTGAATAATGAAATATACTAAATATACAGTATATGTGGGATAAAGTGAAAATTAAAATGATAAATGGAACAAAATTAAATAATTAGTGAATCTTGTTAAATGGTATACCAGAGTCTTTATATGATTTTTGACAAAGAGAAATCTGGGACGTTGATATTATCACTGAGACTGATATTATTGTATTATTATTACATTTTTATTATTATATCAATTTCCAAGAAGTTATTTTATGATGATATCACCATGTGTATACAGTTGACCTCTTTTCCTTTTTTACTTAAACTTTCAGTTTCATTCCCTAACGGGTTACATTAAATTTATGAACAATTTTTTAAATCTACATTACATAACATTATTTTGCTTTGTTTCTAAAACAGGCGTGTGCATTTATATTTGCCATCATTGCAGATTTAGTTCTGGCAATATATACAAAATACCTATTCTCCCCAAAATATAGTTCTTCATATTACTATTAATTAGTTTCAATTATAATTATAATGATTCAAAAATTAGTTCTTTTTGGTGTAACAATAGAGGGATTGAGAAAAAAGAGAAAGAACTCATGGACATAAACAATGTGGTGATTGGGGGGAGGAGGGAAGGTGGAAGAGGGTGTAGGAGTGATAAGTGGTGATGGAAAAATAGGAATAACAAATACATTTTATAAAATCATGGGTGCTCTTAATCATGAATTTATTTTACAACATAAATACTAGTACAATCTTAAGGTAAATTTGGATGCACTTTTAAATTTCACCTGAGATCTATTTTGAGGCTTATATTATGTTTAGTAAAAGACTATTTTTGTTCAGATTTACCACTATATTTACATCCACATTCTTTAGAATCCCTAGTTTTGTTCTCAGTGATAGATTTTTCTTTTTCTTTTTCTTTTCCTTTTCCTTTTTTTTTTTTGCCAACTGGGAAAAATATTTGTATTCAAACCATTTTATGTACTACTATAAATATTTTTATTCAAATAAAAATAAATCACTTTAATAATATATGTCAGATTGTTTGGGTTGCTAGAATAATTTGCCATATTAAATAGCTTGAAGGTTTTTAATAATTAAAGATTTTTTAAAATCTTTATATCAGAAATTAAAACTGATATATGATAACTCGACATTTGAAATAAAATACATGTATTTTATTTGCTCCTGAAGTAAATTTAAAATTTCCTAAATTGTTTGTATCTGTCACAAATTTCTGGTAAATCAAATGACTGTCTAAATTGCTATTTATGAGAAACCCTATTTTAAAAATAACCTTGTCAATATTCCATTCTATAGGAAAGAAAAATTAACCAAAACTTTTATATCTTATTGCCTTTCATGTGTGAGATTCAAATATAATTCTGTTATTGGGAATCAGGAATATATTCCCTGAATGACAATATGGGTCAAGTTCACCTTTATGCTTGTTGGAAGAGATGGTCATCCAGAGACCCTTAGCTTAATGACCCAGCGTCTTCTGTGTAAGTTACAGTCTGAGACCTTGGCAGGAACTTTTGAAGCTGCATTAGCCTATAAGGCCACAAGGGAAACATTAAGTTAACAAAAAGGAAGGAAACCAAATTTCAAGTCAATGATCCCAATGAGCTCCTAGTCCACAGAGTCTGTTGGCTTTCCAGCATTCCCTAGCTGTAGAACTCTATGCTGAGTTGTGTTTTGGTAAGATTTGTGTAAGTTCTGCTATCATTTAACTCTTGCACCTGTCTAAATCTGTTAAACAGTATTCCATAGTAATAACTTTTGTGTGGTTAGATAATTATTATGCCATACTCACCATGCTCTGAGGTGGAATCCCCTTTGCTGCAAAGTGGAAACTGGGCTCTAATCAGATGAGCAGGCAGTGGGGGACTCCGAGTCTGAATCTCAAGAGAGAAATGAGAGACAGAGCTATGATTTTAGATGTCATGATGATATGTGAAAAAATGACATGCATGTGGTTACCTAGAGAGAGTGTTTTAAATCAGGAATCCAGAAAGCTAAGACAAAACCTTTGAATCACCAAAGCAGAGCAGCAAGAAGATGTAGTAGATGTCGAAAATGATGTGCTGAAACGAAGTGAAGACACACTTAACAGGAAGTGACAATGGGAGCAGAGAGGCTGATTATCAGAGTGGTGCAATATTGATTATTAAATAATTTTAATAGCACTCCAGGAGGAAGACATAACTCAAGAGAGATTGTGGTGTTTTTATTGTTGTTGTTGTTTTTTATGTTTGGTCTTGTTTTTAAGAAAAGAGAGATTTATGTATGCTTACAGCTAGAAGGAAAGGACTGGGTAGAATGTAAATAATGAACTCAGTCTGAGTTAGGGTAGGAGAAGAACAAAAGTGAATAGAAATAGACATTAGCTTTGGTGGGGAGGAGACAATCATTGCTCTAGGATGGGAGAAAGCCTGGGGATGGATATGGATAATTTGCACATGATAGGTAGGAAGATGATAAATTTCCTAGTTAGGGGCCTTTATTTTCTTTTTATAAATTAGGAGACATTGTCATCTCTAGGAATCAAAGGGTGGTAGTGAGTCAAGAAGCTTGAAGGTAATATTCAACATTTCTTTTTATCAATAATGTGGGCTACTTGCTCTTTCCACAGACCTCCTATCGATGAATAGATTTGAAACCAGGAGTAAAATGCTAGTATGTATTTCATTCTTTAAATTTTTAAAAAATTTATCTCAAAAGCTATCATGCTAATAACAAAAACTAAAGCATTCTATCATGTTTCCTATGCCCCTTCATACATATATACTGATAAGACTTTGTTAGTGATAATATTTACAAAATGTGATTATTCCATATATTATGCATTAAGCCCCAATTTTCTCAATTTTGTATCTGAATAGTTTTTCCTGTAGTTGAAGTGGAAATGTCCCACTCATGTTTTTTTAGTAATTGCATAGCATTCAATAATATGCTTTTGCTAACTTGATTCAGTCATTTCTGTCCAAATGAACATTTATGATTTTTTTCCCTCCTACAAACAATATGCGGTGAATAACAGCATATACATCTTTGTATACATATACTTGTAATTTCTATAGGATTGCTCAGATTTTTATACTTACACTTATATTGTTTGGACATTTGATATTTTAATGCATTATTTTCCAAAGGGTTCTAACAGTTTTCACCTCCCTCACCCAGATATTCATTAAAACCCATTTCTTTGCATCCATATCAGCACTGAACATTGGTTTTCTGGCTGCTTTTAGGTGGGGGCAGAATTGTGGGGACATAACTCCCTTTTTGTTTCCATGTGACTGAAAGTTAATAAAAATTGCTTAAATATTAGCAAATGAATTTATGAAAAGAGTTCCCTGATTATAAAGGAAATAAGCTGGTTCAAACAATCCTTTGGTCTCATCTAGTACTTTGGGAAGACAATCTAGTTTTTCTGTTTAGAAATTAATTCACACATGTTAGCCTACTATGCTGGTCTGGGCTGAAATAAGAACTTCTGTAATGTGTGCATACACAATTAATTCAACTCATAGTTTTGGAATCTGTACCAAAATTATTTATGTTTTATTGCCCTGGAGACTTAAACTTTTTTAACCCTGCCATCTATGATGTTATGAGAGAGTAAAAGACTTACAAGTCATCAGAAATGGGGTGGTTATGATGTCTTTTAAGATAGTATATACTTGGTATCATCATGAAAGTCTCAGAATTTACTGAGAGTTCATACACAATTCACTGATTTTGGAGCTAATGGTTTTTTAAAGCCCCCTAAGATGGTCTGGAACTTGCTTATTTATTTTTGTATCTTCTTTTTCTTTATTTTACTTATTTTTCTTCTTTAAATGGAGATGGAACTGGCTTTCAATAACTTGTCTCCTTCTAGATTCTTCTTTCCTCATGTGCTACCAATAGTGTATTTATTATTCATAATGCCTGGGATCTGCCCTACACATATATTCCTTTCTGTAATAATTCAAGCCACTTTATTGAATTAGAATCCCTTTCTCCCATTTCTGCCTGTGACAGTCAAGTGACAGGACTCAGCTCAATGTCTACTCTTTCCTGAAGTATTCCCCAGGGTTTATTTTGTATTTTTTAATGTGTTCCCACTTTTATCTATTAAGATACTATATTTTGTGTTATTGCTGTCTCCCTTACTCAATTTTAGGAATTTTGAGATCAGAGACTTTATCTTACTCATCTTTCTATTTGGCAACCATTTGTATTATTTGACATCTAGCTCAATGCATTGCACATAGGTGATACTCAATAACAGTTGAATGAATGAAAATATATGTGGAAGATGGTGTAGGCTGGCTAAACCAGGTTAGGGAAGGTGCAGCTGTCAATGTCTACTGCTGGTTATAAATCCTGGGAAAACTGTATCAAGGGCTTCAGGATATAATAACGTTTGGAGTGGGTCAGATCACCCTGTTCTAAAATCTGAGAATAAAACAAACCAATAGATTGATTACACACACAAAATATGAGACTGCAAGGCAAACTGGCCTTGTTTGTTTTCTTCTCATGAGTGTTAATAACATTTTATCATGTGATTCCATATTTACAATATAGTAGTATTTTCTGTTCAAACCATCCCATATATGCAATTGGAGGAATTTTGTAATTTCTAACTTAGTCACACATGATTTATATATTTTTACTTTTATGGTTTTTAAAAGCATAGTTAGATGCTTTTAAATATTTATCACTATTCAAGTATTAATTTTAAGTACGGGATATATTTCTGAATTAAGAGAATATATATCAGAAAAATATCTATCAGTAACAGCCTAATGTGTGTTAGTTTATAGAAATGTGCCTCATTTTTAATGTTCTGCTTGTACACTCTCTATTATAAGTTTATTTCATAACTGTAGATAAATCCCTGAGACCCATACTATCCTATGTAATAAAAGGCTAATATACAAATAGACCAAGCGGTGGAACAACCAAACAACTGAACAACTGGTTGCTATGATGTGCACTGACCACCAGGGGTCAAGCGCAGAACATGGCAGGCATCAGCTGCAGTGGGATGGTGGAGCAGGTGAGTGGGGGCGTCAGACCAAGGTGGGGCGCTAGTCACTGTCATCAGAGTGAGCCTCTGGTGTTTGCTGAAAATTCTTTGCTTCTGCATGCCGCGGTCCTGCCCGGTGCTCACACCTGCTGCCAGCACCGGCCCTGCTCGCACCCGCTGCTGGCACTAGAGCCACTGCTCATACCTGCTACAGGTGCCTGGTGCCGGTGTCGATGGCTTGGTGCTGTCAGCAGGTGCAAGCAGCGGCTGCCAGCCCCGATCATTCCTCAGGGCTACTCCACCTCCCCCTGCTCCTGAGGGACAATCGGGGCCGGCGGCCGCCTCTTGCACCTGCTGCCAGTGATGGTCCCTCTCACACCCGCAGCCAGCGCTGGAGCTGCTGCTCACACCTGCTGCCGGTGCCAGCCCCAATCACTCCATGCCGTCATTGGGTAGGAATGGTGGTGGTGGGAGCTGGGCTGCCGGCAGACAGAGGACCAGGGGCTGTGGCAGGAGGGGCTGGGCAGGAGCTCAGAGGATGGTCTGAGACCCACCCCTGTGCCTACCACAGCCTCATGGGTCACAGGTCCTTTCAAGGTGCACGAATTCATGCACTGGGCCCCTAATGTAATCAGAATATTTAAAATAGATTATTATCAACTGCTTCTGAAATTATCTATAATAATAAAAGAATAATATGCTAATTAGACTGGATGTCTTCCTGACATCATTCCGGACGTCCTTCCTGACAAAGCCGGCACTGGGGGAAGCCAGCCCAGGTCCCGGGTTCCTGCAGGCAGTCCGGGGAAAGCCAGCCCGGGTCATGGGTGCCTGCGGGCAGCTGGAGGAGGGAAGCCCGGGTCCTGGGTGTTGGAGGGAAGCCGGTGCCGGCAGCCAGGGGAAGGAAGGCCTACTCTTGCATGAATTTTTGTGCATTGGGCCTCTAGTAATATATATTTTAAACAAGTGTGAAAGCTAGTCTCTCTGCAGATGCTAATACATACAGAACAGTTCATATATGAATTTTGAAAGAGCCTGGAGGGAAGAACTTTCTCACATAGACAGATGAATTAGGATACTTACCTGACAGGGTCATCACTGCATTTCTTATCAGAAAAAATGGATTTCTACTACAGGGCTGGAAAGTACTGAAAAAACCCCTCAAGTAGGCTATAGCATTCAATGAATCATGTCATAAATTGAATGGGAAGAGAATCTGAGCATGTCTTGAAGAATATGGAGCGAGAAGGGGGCCTGCAATATCAGGCATGCTAGATGAAGAAAAATACCTGATGCCAACAAAGAGAGCTTTTGGGCTTGAGGTAGAAAATGGAATGGTTACATTTAAGTGAGTGCTTCAGTAGTGTTTTACATAAAAAATCCATCTGTTTTTCAGAGTAATACACTGTGCTAAATACTGTGTATATCATCTAAATTATTTTGTCCCAGTTAAACATTATGGATGGAAATTCAATCCTTGTGGAAGTAGTCAGCTTTAACAAATGGCCAATGCTTAATACTAATGCTATTTACTTTTTTTGCAGAAATAACTTAAAAGGCATTGAATTTATGCTAGTAATTTAAGGTAGTTTAGAAAACCAAATGAAAGTAAGAAGGAAGGAAGGAAGGAAGGAAGGGAGGAAGGAAGGAAGGAAGGAAGGAAGGAAGGAAGGAAGGAAGGAAGGAAGGAAGGAAGCTGTCTCAAGTAGAACAACCACTGAAAAAAATGATTTCGATGAGTTTGGAACATATGGGCAGGCTGAGGGGAGATTGTAGTGTCAACTGGACTTAGTGATTCCTATTACCTACAGCACAATAAGAGTTTCAGTTAGTGACAGGGAAGATCAACTATTTTGATAAATATTTGAATTTTGATTCCATTCTTGCATTCAGTGTGAACATGACCTTATTTAGTGCAGGAATTTTGATACTTTGATTTTTGTACATACCATGCATCTCTAGGCCTTGAAGAATCAGATTATAGTCTATAATTCAAAAAGGGTTTCTTCTCTAGTTTATAAATATTTGGATATAGAGCAAAGAAATGTGAACATACAGGGTAGGGCAAAAGTAGGCTTATAGTTGTTTCCATAGAAAATAATGCAATCCTATCTAATAAAAGAGTAATATGCAAATTGACCATCATTCCAACACACAAGCTGGCTGCCCCCATGTGGTCAAAGATGGCTGCCCCCATGTGGACACAAGATGGCCACCACAAGATGGCCAGCAGGGGAGGGCAGTTGGGAGGGACCAGGCCTGCAAGGGAGGGCAGTTGGGGGCGATCAAGCCTGCAGGGGAGGGCAGTTGGAGGGGACCCAGGCCTGCAGGGGAGGGCAGTTAGGGGTGACCAGGCCTGCAGGGGAGCAGTTAAGCATCAATCAGGCTGGCAGGGGAGTGATTAGGGGGTGATCAGGCTGGCAGGCAGAAGCGGTTAGGGGCAATCAGGAAGGCAGGCAGGCGAGCAGTTGGGAGCCAGCAGTCCTGGATTGTGAGAGGGATGTCCGACTGCCCGTTTAGGCCAAATCCTACTGGGATCGGGCTTAAACGGGCAGTCGGACATCCCTCGAGGGGTCCCAGATTGGAGAGGGTGCAGGCTGGGCTGAGGGACACACATCCCCATGCACGAATTTTGTGCACTTGGCCTCTAGTAATTAATAAATATTAATGCAATAATAAACTCTGTTTCATGGACTCATAACTGTAAACCTAGTTTTCCCCAATCCTGTATTTAGAAATAAGGAATTGATTTAACATTTATCTGGTTGATGGCATGAAGGAAGTAAAGGGAAGTAAAGGGTGGAAGGATAAAAACATTTTTATTTAAAATATTATCCTATATAATTAAAGGCTAATATGCAAATTGACCAAATGGCCAAAAAACCAGTCGCTATTATGTGCACTGACCACCAGCGGGCAGATGCTCAATGCAGGAGCTGCCCCCTGGTGGTCAGTGCACTCCCAGAGGGGGAAACGCTGCTCAGCCAGAAGCTGGGCTCATGGCTGGTAAGCGCAGCGGCAGTGGCGGGAGCCTCTCCCGCCTCCACGGCAGCGCTAAGGATGTCTGACTGCTGGCATAGGCCTGCTCCTTGTGGGGAGTGGGCCTAAGCCATCAGATGGACATCCCTTGAGGGCTCCTGGACTGCGAGAGGGTGAAGGTTGGGCTGAGGGACCCCCCTGAATGCACAAATTTTGTGCACCGGGCCTCTAGTCATTTAATAATATTTTGTTTTTCCTTAAGTGTTTAAAAATTTTGTTATTTGAATATACAGCTGTGAATAGTGAACAGTGTTTTGTGTGTGTGTGTGTGTGTGTGTGTGTGTATGTGTGTGTTTAGAAAACTCACAAGGCAAGAACTCATAAGAATGATATTTATTTTATATTCTCAGTGACAGCCTGTATTTTAATTTCATCCATGTTGCTAAAGATTTTTAAAACAGCTGAGCTGAGACTAATCTTCAAAAAGATGAGATATGAGCTTTAAAATTTGAATTACTTTTCAGAATGCATTTTAATCCATTGTTATCTGGATAAATGGACTCCTAAGATCATAATGTGAAAGTAAATTAACATTACATCTTCTTGTGTCAATTAATGCTTTTATATTGCTTGCCATGTTATTTTGTTTGGCAGTATTTCAATGACTGTTTCAGTTTAGGAGTTCATTGGTCCTTTTTTCTTTTTATATTTTAAGGTTTTATTTGAATAGCCATATAAGAAGACACATAGGCCAGTGTGTGAAGGGGCAGCAGCCTTACAGGAAGAGGGAGAAGAATGAACACAGCCTCTAAAATATTCAAATGTGCAATGGATTTTTGCAATGGCAAATAGACCAAATGATTTTATTGGTCTATTTGTAGACTAATTTATTACTTAATGGTAGACCATTTATTACCAAATGGTAGAGCAAATGATTTCTGAGGAAAATTAGCAGAAAATGGGACAAAAATATAATTTTCTTCAGCTTATAAGTCTTTGCTGTTTAAAAGAAAATTATTATGCTAAGTGAAATAAGCTAGTCAGAGAAAGACAAATACCGTATAATCTCACTTAGATGTGCAATCTAATGAACAAAGTCAACTGAGAAACAGAGGCATACATACATGGAACAGACTGACAATGGTCAGAGGGGAGGGGTGTTGGGAGGCTGGATAAAAGAAGGTGAAGGGATTAAACTGTATATATATATATATATATATATATATATATATATATATATATTCACAGAAACAAATAACAGTGTGGTGGTAGCCAAAGGGAAAGGGAGGTAGGTGAAGGTGGTCCACGGAGGGGAAAATGGGGATGGAAAGAGACTTTGCTTACGGCAGTAGCCCAAGATGTAGTGTTCAGATGATATTTTGTTGAGCTGTATACTTGAAACCTGTATGATTTTGTGAGCCAATGCCACTCCAATAAAATTAATAAAAATATCTTCTATTTGGGGCCAGTTAAAAGCACATTTTAGTCAATAAGATCATCATCATTAATACTAATAACAGGACCTTATTTGTAGTATTATTTAGTAATAAACAATTAAGCCTTAAAAATAAAGCTATTGGGAATATATCTTATAAAAAGTGTGGATATCTGCAAAGCTCTTAAATAGAGAAGTGATAGAATTATAACATATTTTTAGAAAAACCACTGTATTTACCATATGAAGCGTAAGTGGCCAGCCCAGCATGTTAAAGGGAGGGAGAGACATGTGGAGGCATCTGAAATGTTCCCTGTCGAAGATAACCTTTCCTGATGCAATGCTAGTGAAAAGCACAAAACATCTGCAAAAATATGATGCAGTTTCCAGTGCCATGACCTGGTGACTGACCGTTTTAAGAAGTAAAGGAGAATATAGAGCATTAAAGGTTTCAAGCTTTGGTAGCCTCAGGGCCAGTGGTGCCTTTGATAGATAAGGAACACAGGGAAACAATCAGTTTTTTGGGGGAAATAATATACATTTGGGAGTTTTGCATTTATCTAATATTGAAGCTGCATGGTAAATTTTACCAGAGTAAGATGTAAAGAATAAAAGAGGGGAACAGATATTCCAATCAACAGTGAGGAATAATGGAAGTGGTGTGCTGAACAAGCCATACAAGAATCTTATTTTAAATATTTTGGAAAAATAGGGTTTCCAGAAGAGTAGCAGCAGTGAATAATTTTGGAAGCTACATAGAGTTTTAGAGAGATGAAGATTGAGAAGAGGCTGCTGGATTTGGAAAGCAGATCGTTGCTGACTTTTGTTTAAGATCAGGTTCCCTGGAAGCTGAGATTTATTGAAGGAGTGCTCTCTGAGGAAGCTTATGATGTCATCAGGCAATCATGATAGAGAAGGAGATCACAAGCTCAGAGGAAGTCAAACTTCAGTCTGATTCCAGGGGGAGCTCTACAGTATGAATTGCACCAGAGTCTTGAGACTGATAATATGGGCAATTATAGCTCTATATCTATCAGTGGTTGGTTATGACAAACTCTGAAGTGGTCAGTGATGGTAAAAATAAACCTTTAGGCAAGAGGTTTGCTTCAGCTGAGGGCATTCATCTAGAGAAGGATATCAGTGTGAACCCTCAGCAGCCAACAACCAAGCAGGGAGGATTCTTGCCCACTGGCTTTGCCAGTGGTGTTTAGTGTGGGGTACACAATGTCTTCTCCACCTTGAAAAAGAGCTGTCTCACTTGAGCTGTGGAATTACACACAAGATAGCAGTTGTCTAAGTAGTAAGACCAAGGGGACACAATAGCTGAAAGCAAAATTAGGGACAGTCCGTTTATATATATTTTTATATTTAAGACTAGAGGGGTCTGGCGGGCCCACCCCAATGGGGGCCCATTGGGCGGGTTCGGCCATGCGGTCTAATGCTGAAAGCTATAGCTTTCCCCCAGATGGATCTAATTATACTTTAAGGATGGCCAAAAGAAAACCCACAACAAAACTGTTTTTGAATGTCACGTGTCATGAGATGAAGTTGTTTATGTGTTGTTTGCAAACGTATATCAAGATGGATGATGGCCCTTTAATGATTTTTGCGTTCTTCCCAGGGCTTTGCCCTCAGTTTCCCAATGTGATCTTCGTGTCTGTTTGTTTAAAAGTTTTTCTGTTTTGAATGTGCCTACCCTTCGCTGATGCTCCTGGCAGCCTGCGGGTCCTCTTTGCTGCCCCCTTTTAAAGAGAGATTGAAAGCTCATCTAATCTGCAAAACATCGCAATTTCACAAAATTCCCACCCAGGCTCTCTACATTCCTCAGCAAAGGGCCGCCATCCCATTAATGCTTAGGTCGCCTTTTTGGCTAATTTGGAAGGACTTCTGGGGCTGCAGGCTGTGGAGGGAGAATTCCACACCTTGGCTGCAGTATTAGCAGAGCCCTCTGGTATTAGCAGAGCCCTCTGGAGACTCTGGATGGGGACAGAAGGGACTGGTAATTATTTTCTTGTGCTTTCACTAAATGTACATGCACCAGGAGCCAGGCAGTGATTTAGGGGTGTTGGGGCCCGCTCCACTCGGGGACAGGGCCTGCCCGGGGGAGGGGAGCCCCATCGGGGTGTAGGGGGGATGATCGGGGCCAGGGCTGGCCTGGGCGAGGGGCCACAGTCATTCCGGTCATTCTGGTCATTCTGCCATTCGGTTGCTGGGCTTTTATTATACAGGAAGACTTGGTAATTTTTGAGAGGCCCAGGGTAAAACAGGGAGAAAGGAATATGGTTCCTATCAGAGCTTAAACAAATTGTAACCAAAGTTGGCATGAAGTGTTTAGTCTTAGAAAGTCAATGTTTCTTTAACAGATGGTTAACTTCCTCTTGTCAATACAGGCACTAGTAATAGGAAAATTTTATGTGGTTGTTATTTGTTCTATTTTGTCTTAATAAAAAGGGTGGATTTACAACTGTGGTGTGCTGGTAAATTTTTAACAATTGTCTCCCTGGGAAAAGTTAAAAAGCCCTGATTTATAGCATTTTCCAGTTTCTATAATGTATAGGTGTAAATACTCTCACCATGGCTGATTTTCAAGCTACTGATATGATCTCAACTGGCTTGCAAAAGTCCTGAAAATGTAGCAGTCAACTCTGCTTTGATTGCTGTGTGAATTTTTAATTAAATGTAGTGAGGAAAAAATCAAAGATAATTTTCTTAAAACCCCTGCCTCTAATATTGAAAAAAAAGTATAATATATCATCTCTAGGGAGAAGATTTGAAGAACACAGGATTTACTTTTAAAGCCAAGCATGAGATAAGGTTATTATTTTAGGGTGGGACTGACAATTAATATACACTGATTATGTACATAAAATAATGCTGATAATAAACTCATGAATTCTGTTTTTATGACACAATAATTAGTGTCTTTAATGTTTGGTCTTTGACTTCTTATTTAAGTACAGTGAAGTTTGTTCATTTATTGTGTTCTAGTATATTTTAATGCAGAATTTTTAGATATTTATAAATTGTAAAAATCAATGAGTTTGATTTTTTAGTCATTTAATCTTTTCTTAATTTATTTTTTAGATTTAAATTTATTGGCAGTGACATTGGCTAATAAGATTGCATATGTTTCAAATGTACATTTCTGTGGTACATGCTCTATATATTTTGTGTGATACATTGAGTGCCCACCACCCAAAGTCAGATAATCTTCCATCACCATATATTGGCCCCCTTTACCCTTCCTATTTTCCCACTCCCCTTCCCTTTGGTAACCACCATACTGTTGTCTGTGTTTATGAGTTTCAGTTTTACATCCCACATATTAGTGAAATCATATGGTTCTTAGTTTGTGCTGAATAACTTATTTTACTTAGCATAATATTCTTAAGGCCCATGGATATTGTCACAAATGGCAATATCTCATCTTTTCTTTTTATGGTTGAGTAGTATTCAATTGTGTATATGTACCCCATATTCTCTATCCAATCATCTATTGAAAGACACTTGGTTGTTTCCATGTCTTGGGCACTGTAAATAATGCTGCAGTGAACATGGGAGTGCATATATCTTTGTGAATAAATGTTTTCAAAATTTTCAGGTAGATAACCAGAAGAGGGATAGCTGGGTCATATGGAAAATCTATTCTTAATTTTTTTGAGGAACCTCCATACTGTTTTCCTTAGTGGTTGTACCAATTTACATTTCCACCAGCAGTGAATGAGGGCTCCTTTTTCTCAGCAACCTCTCCAATTCTTGTTATTACTTGTCTAGTTGATAGTAATCATTCTAACAGGTGTGAGGTGGTATCCCATTATAGTTTTGATTTGCATTTCCATAATACCTAGTGAAATTGAGCATCTTTTCATATATATGTTTAAATCCTAATGACATTTGTTAAAGAAATAGAACAAAAATAATCAGATTTGTATGAAACTACAATAGTAATTTAATCTTAGTGAGAAAATACAATTTTACCCAAACTTAGAATGCACAGGCATGAATTATTTGCTCTTCTCTTGCAAGCATGTTCTATCTGTAAGGCTTTATGAAAAAAGAAACAATTCCTTTGGTAGACTGTAAAGTATTAGTAAAAATAATAAATATTTTTAAACAAGTTTTTGTTCTTTCGATGTATTTTCTAACATAACAACCCTTTATGAAGATATTATTAACCCTTAAGGAATAAAGTTGGGCCCTGGCTGGTGTGACTCAGTTGATTGTTATCCTATGTACCAAAAGGTAACAGGTTCAATTCCCAGTCAGGGCACATGTCTGGGTTGTGGAACCCATTCCCAATAGAGGGCGTATCCCCAGCAGGGGAGGTGGCTGTTCAATAAATAAACATTCAAAAAAATTAAAAAGTGATCTTGGTTAAAATTTTAAAATGTTCACTTACTATATGCATGGTTTAGAGTTATTTAAATTCTTTAAGCTTCTGTTTTTTCATCAGTAAAATGGAAAAAACTTACCTACCTCGTGGGTTTATTAGATTAGATCATGGTTAATAGTAGTTTACCTGGAGCTTTAATCATCATTATTCATATCCATCCCCATTTTGTTTCCCTATTGGCTGAAAGAGGCATAGTGGAGAGTGAAATATATGCACACTTAAATAGGAATGTGGAAATCTCTTTCTGCCTCTGTACAGAGGGTTTGTGAGGCTCCCTATACATAGCTTGAAAAGAACACATATGGCTGCCAGAAACTTTACACATTATCTATCCTGACATGCACATGCAATTGATTGTATCGTATAAGCACAAAATTCTAACGTATCATTAGATTGATCTCACAACCTCTCAAATTAATTTATAACCCTAAATCTCATATTTTATGTCGAATATAAAGCAACTATCATACTATCTTTGTAAAGTACTAAATGTTAGATTCACCTCATTCTCCAAGTAGAACAATTTCCAGTTGTACATAAGGGTTTTATTGAAAGTTTCACTTCTTTATTAGTCATGGGTTTATTAAGTTAGTATTCTTGGGAATATATGTAAAGATGTAAATTGAATGTGATGTTCAAGTAATAACTTTGGAGTAAATTAAGCAGCTTTAGGACACCTAGTTCTTTTGTGAAGTGCAAATTCACAAAGAGATGTATCTGCATGCTTAGCCTTCCCTATGTACCGGCTTTTGAATGACTATTTACTGATGACAAAAGCAAGGACCTCAGAATGATTTCTGAACACTTAGGTTCCTCTGTAAGTGTAGTAAACTATTATTTATCTTTAATGCACTCTCCAATTTCCTTTCATAAAATTGGCAAATCTCATCTCAAAAGCTCTAAAGAAAGCTTTAGAAATACTCTAGGATGAGATAAAATTTCTCAATATTTATGAGACTTAAAGAGGATTTTGAGAAAATGGATATTAATGAAAAATATATTTCTTCTGAAACTGGAGAAATAGTTGATATGAAGTCTAAGTTTGAAGAAGAGGATATGAGCTTCATTATAATTTTGCGCAATTGAAGCAGGTATGTAGTATAATTTACAATTATAAATGCAATTACTATAAGTAGCAACTCTTAAAAACAGACTCCATTTACAGTGGCAGTTAAACAGGTTGAAGTATATTTATTATGTTTGTGTATATATACATAAACACTTAGATTGGAACTGATTATTTCCTTTATTGTGTCATAATTCAATTAAAAAAAAAAAGCTCCAGTCCTGGCAGGGTGGCGAAGTTGGTTGGAGTGTTGTCCCATACACCAAAAGGCTGTGGGTTAGATTCCCTGCCAAGGCATATACCTAGGTTGCGGGTTCAGTCTCTGGTTGGGGCATGTACAGAAGGTAACCAATTAATCTATGTTTCTCTCTCACATCTATGTTTTTATCTCTCTCCCCCTTTCTCTCTTTCTAAAAATAAATTTAAAATATTAGAAAACAAAACAAAAACATACTGGGGTGAAGACTTAAAAAAATTTAAAAGCTCTACCGAAAGAGAAACTACATACAATTAAACATGGTCTTCTTTCTTTCACCCGTTGAGAATTAGGTTCCTGGTTTATTATTCAGAGGGGAAAAGTGATATTTTCCCATAAAATTTGATGTAATACTTCTGTATTGGTTCCAAATTTCAAAGTGAAGAAGAAATAATACTAAAAGAATAATGAGAAACCTATTCCCTGGTTAGAACATATTTTAGTAAATACAACAGGAAGGAGATAAAGGTAGTATTTAAAAATAATTTTATAATTTAAATATTTTCTCTTGTTGGTAGTATAATTGGAAATTACATACATCTTCAGGTTCAGTTATCTCTGAGATTATTTATTAAATAAATACATATGTTGGCAGGAAAATTTAATGCTCTAAAATAAATTTTCTTTAATTACCATAAGTATAATTTCTGTAAAATAAATTATTCTTTATAGACTTGTAGTAGAAAATATAGTCATGGGTGCTACACTCTTTCTATCACTTTGGAGAACATTCTGGTTGAGCAAAATACTTTTATATTTAGTTATAGAAGTCACCTTCTGTGATAGAAGTAATAATAATAGTATCATAGTATAGTAGTAGTAGTGAAGTATAATAGTAGTATAGTATAGAAGTAATAACAGTGATAGAATAGTATGGTAGTAACATAGTATAGTAGCAGTATAATAGGAGTAGTAACAGTAGTGGTATAGTATAGTCACAGTATGCTATGGTAGTAGTACCAGTGGCTGTTATACATCATTGTTTCATGAAATTATTTGTTTTTTGAATAGTGAAGAAATTAGTTCACAGTGAGAGAATTGGCTGCTTCTTTTCAGCCCTGAACTTTCATAAGAGAATTATGATTGTCAATTAGTACAAGGTTGATACCAAGCGTTTACATGGAACTTTTTATTTGAATGTCAATTCTATCCCTTATTTACTATCATTTTGAAAAAGTGATTGCTCTATCATATTAAGGAGGAAGCACAATACTTGACTGAAGTCTCTCAGTTTGTTTGTTGGATGAACCTGGGCAAAAATTAACTCAGTTTTTAGTTGAAACAATATTTCTTAGAAGACCTTGTATTCCACAAATGATGGTAGAAACCAGGAATGAACACTGTAAGTGGGTTCACCCCTGCCCTCAGGATCCTATAATAAGGGGAGGGTTGAAGCAAAAGCAGTGAGAGAGAAAGGCATTTGGAAACTTGCTGGAAGTGCCCTGCTTACAGAGAAGGCTTTCCGCGGGAGGCTGTTCCTAACAAGAATGGGAAGAGAGGAAAATGGAAATGAAAGAGAAAGAGAAAGTAGAAGGGGACACAGAATAGGGTAGAGAGAAGGGTGTTTTGGAGTAGTTCAATTTGTTTCATAAGTGAGGTTCATCTGTTATAACTAAATTAAAAAATGAAATATTTGAGCTAATCTCTTAAACCATGATAGTAAAGATTTTCAATAGGTGTTTTCTACAGAGATTTCCGAAGATTAATCCATTAAGAGTTTGGTACACTAGAAAGTAAATTGTTATGCAAATAATTTACTAAATATTATAGCAGTAGCCTTATATAATGAGTAACTTCATAAGAAATTATCCAGGTGTACCTGAAAATGTATTTTTATGCAATATGATTATATTAAAAGCTTAATCATACTGAGTGTGGATTTTTTATCTTGATTCAGTAATGCTAAATATGATACCATTTTAAGAGATTATGTATAAAAGTAGCTTTTGGTTTATTAAAAGAAAGAAGTCAGTTCCTCATAGCTTATCCTACTATCTCTGCAACTTCTACATCTCTCCCTTCCACCCATGTGCTACCGAGCTGACAATTTTTCCTTGGTGAGATAATGTGTGCACTTACTCCCATCGGGAATCCACATACATGTCTGTTTTAAAACCGTGCAACTGTCAGCACACTGACACTTGCCTTTTTAGTAGGATGTCATGACATATAACCCTACACTCAAAATTACCAGTGTTTTGGTTTCTGACTTTTCAAGCTTGTTAACCCCAGATACTGCTCTATAGGGTTACCATCTCCCCTGAAAAGGCTGCTTTAGAGAGGAGAGGAGCGTGAATGAATTCACATCCATTGTCAATGAAGCACATATGGTTTAATAACCCTTCAGACACTTGCAAAAAATTATATGCACATATGTGTGTATATGTATATGTACATGTATGTATATATGTATTTATGTATTTATGTGTATGTATACACATATATGTGTGTGTTTGAAAATAACACATTCCAATGTTTTTCATATCTAGCCAAATCCTATGTTCAAACAATTATTTTGTTGAACATTAATAAATAAAATGATGAAAGCTTTGGTATTCTGTTTGAATTATTGGCAGGGGTCAATCATTACATGCTTACTTGCCCTCTAATGTATACCCCTGAGTATCTATAGAGCACAGTTTGAAAATTACTGCCTTAAGTCAAAGAAACAAAATATAGGTTTCTAGTAGTAGCATTTGATGCTTCTTCAACTGGCCATTGCGATTAATTTTTTTTGATGGAGTAAAAACTCCAAAAATCACACAACCTATAAAATATTTTATATTTAATAATAGTTGTGGTACAACTATCAAGAAGAGAGTAGTTATTTATTGATTCTGAAGTATAGCTGAGATGGTATGAGTATGGACTATTAGAGAAGCAGGGTACTAAGAAATCAAATAATTCATGTCTTCGATTTAAAGATGGGAAAGTGAGGGACAAAATCTAAAGAGGATTGCTCAAGGTCTGACAGCATAAGGGCAAAGATGAGTCAAGCATTTTGATTATTTTCTTTTCCAGTATACCTAATTGGTCACCTAATTGTATATTGTTGTTCGTGGGTCTTCTGTCTTAAAACAGAAGCTTTCAGATCAATACTTGCTTAAAAGTTAAAATATTGTTTTGTTGAGATATCATATTCAAAAATTAGCAATGCAATATAGATATCATTAGATTATGCACAAAACCTTCACTATATCTTTATCTTCTATGCTTTTATTTAAATTTGCCTTAACTATATAGAAAAACCAGGGGCAAGTTTACCCTTCAGACAATACTTTTCAATGTCTGTATACATTTGTGGTTACCATAATAAAGAATTCTAGCTCAAAATGTCAATAGTGCCAAAGTGATGAGCCCACTGTAGGGAATTTAATGTTGCCCTCTACAACATCTAAATGTAATGAATGACATGTTTCCTGTGCTAGTTAAAATGAAGCCCAATCTTCCCTATCATATTTGATTTCAAATTTTAGGGTTGTCCCAGATTATAGTATTTCATATTTTGGTAAAGGTTTCCAAATGTTGTCATCTTTGTTTTACAAGATTTGGTCCTCTTCTCTTTTGTTCTAAGTTTTTTGTTGTTGTTACGTCTAACCTCACAAGAATGCCAAAGCTTTTCCTTTTTGACTTTCACACTCCATTTGTCAGGTGTCTCCAGATATATAGAAAAAGCTGACTTGTATTTTGGATGGGGTTCCATCATAAATCTACACTAGAATAAGTTGTTGTTTTCTGTGTGTGTGTGTCTTCTGGTATTTATTTGCCTTTTGGGTTCTATCCTTATTGATGATTTAGAATTCCATGTAATGATTAATGATGCTTTTTTATACATGGAAGAAATATTTATGAGTCTGGGAATACAAGCTACATACTAACTGCTCTTTTGGAGCTTAGTATTGTGGAGGAGATACACATATAAACTATAGTCAGTGTGTGATATAATGATAAAGAATGGGGAAGATGCCATGAATCCATATAACAGAAACACATAATCCAGGCTTCAGCCACCAGGGAAATGATGCTTGAGCTGAAACCTGAGGAATGAAGTGGGGGGGGGGGCGGGGGGAAGTATTGTTTCTAGAAGAGAAAACAATATGTTTAAACACTTAAAACATGGAATCCAATCAGTGAACCAGAGCATTTAAAATACCTCTATGAGATAATATAGAACTTGGAGAGCTTTATTTCATATGTATTGATTCATTAACAAATATTTATGGGGTACCTACCCTAGGAGAGGTACTGTTCTAGGCGTCAAAAGAACAGCACTGTGCAACAATACAGTCTGCCATGTAGCTTACATGTTAGTGTGGTGGTGTGTTAGTATTAATTACTATAGATAGAGGTTACTTTTCATCAGCAGATTGCCCTCTTGTGTAAAGTCAAAGTGGTGAATGTGATACAAGTGTATTGTAGACTGAGCAATGCATTGAGAAGTAAGTTAATTGAATGTTTTTTAAAATCCTAAAAATAATGTTAATTTTTTTGTTGATTTGAGAAACTTTAAAAATTCATTCAAGAAATTTTGACATCTAGTTCCTAATTCTCAAGCTTTCTTTTTGGGGTTTGCCTTTCTCTGACTGTGAATATGAGACTTATTTTGGATGAGACTTTTCTCCATGGAGAGATTTTATTTCTTTTTTCAGTTAAAATATCATAGTTGATTTGACAGATATATCGATCAATAGCACTTACAGAGGATCTTTTTTTAAAAGCAGCATAGAAATTACAGCATCACTTAGAAAAGTGATTCTCTACCCTTACACTAAGACCCCTTTAGACTTTGCATGGTCATTGCAGCATGGAGAGATTTATAATAGCTCCCATTGGGATACATATGGCTAAAGAATTAACAGAGGATTAGTGAGTAGTTTTCTGAAAAACTGTATTCATAGGAAATGTAAGTAATATCTAGAAATATAATCCAGTATTTCTGTATTATTTTCCCAACATCTCTAAATGATTGTGTTCCAACAACAACATTCATGAAGTCAACTTTAAAATATTTAACTTGAAACAATTTTATAATTCTTTGAAACCATATTTCAAATGTCCTGATGTCAGCATAGTCATGTCAGAATAAAAAATAAAGTCATTCAAGAAATGTATATTAGACATGGCTGTTTTGAGGTCATAACATTTTATTGGATACAATCAGAAAATGTGGTGTGGTTGGCAAACCCTACACTGGGTTTTGAAATTACTCTGCTACCACTATGTTCCAATCAATGAGAACCTTTCAGCCATGAACTTTTATTGATTTGTATTCCTCAGAGTAACATAAATAGCTTTCCTTAAGTCTTCCAATTTCACTATCGTTATTTTTTTTTCTGAAATCTCTGCTGTTAGAAGGTTTACTTATACACTTACTAGTACTCGGTTATTTTCCAACTCCTTCATGGTGTCAGCCCAGAATAAGTATAGGTGTTCTCTATCAAGCAGGAAAAAAGGTTACAATCTGACCAAGTTATTTTATGAACAGTTAAATTATACTATGAACAATTTAATCAGTACAATACGTTTAGCTTTTTAAATACAAAGTTACTGAAAATTTCAAATAAGAAAGCAAAAGGAGCACATATCGACACATCAATTTGTACTAAGAATTAAATTCATTCTAACAAAGAACTGGAAGTTTTCAATTGCTTCTTAAAAAACATATGTGAAATATAACCCTAAAATCCATACTACTGATAGATGTATTTTTAAAATTTGTTGAAAAAATAGTTTAGTTTTGAGATTTATCCTATAATGGTCAAAATAAGAATTCATACTTGCCAAGGTACGTTTGATTTTTCTGTACTCTCTAATCTGTCAGCTATTTGACATTGCCTAGAAATGTGAATAAATGTATAAAATAGCAATCACTTTGCACAATGAAAGAACAAATTGAAATATTTATGTTGCTGTTGTTAAAAATACCCATTTGAATTGTTTTTATACTGTTTTCAAAATACAAATTTCAGAAAATATGACAGGAACTTTGATAAGAAAGACAGATTATAGATGTTGACACACTTTATATTCTAAAAGGTGAGTTTCAACATGTTTTTCCAACTAGTTTCTAGTAACCATGGAGGAAATCAAAGAGTAATAAAATAAAAAAAAAAAGATGCAGCTTCAAACTTCATTTACTTTTCAGCTCTTTAACATTATAGTCTGATATCTAAGTAAAGAAATCTTGTTTAATTTCCCTTAAAAATATCTGTAAAATGTGTACTTTTCCACTAGCCATTGCAACATGGCAATCTATATGCAAACATGAATATAAAATCAGTCACTCTTTTCTGAAACAATAGAGTTATGGAAAATTACTCCTGATGAATAAGGGCTGCATATTTTGTGCTAATCACAGTACTGTCTAGTGAAGTAATAGCAACATTCTACATTGGATATGTGAATAAGAATCAAAATAGGCAATAATTCCTAATAAATTAAAATCAGCATATCGAATCAGATCTTTGACTAATGCAACTAAAGCAGTTATTACTAGAATATAAGAAAAGGAAAAGCATGGTTGCTTTTTTTGATGTAAATATCAGGTTTACTGGTATTTCATAATACCTTAATTTGTAAGACATAAAATAATTTCTGTTTCTTCTAGATCTCCAATACAGGTGTAAACTACATTATATATATATATTAGAGGCCCAATGCATGAAATTTATGGAAGAGTAGGCTTTCCTTCCCCCGGCTTCCCTCTAGGGCGTCCAGAAGGACATCCGTTCTAATTAGCATATTACGCTTTTAATATATATATATATATTATATATATATATATATATATATATATATATATATAGAGAGAGAGAGAGAGAGAGAGAGAGAGAGAGAGAGAGATTGATACTTTCCTTAATGAGTCATTTTATTTACTGAGTTTCCAATCTTAGTTTTTGTTATTATTTGAGCACTTTTTATTATTAAACATTGTTATTGAAGGAAAATTTACCTGTATTGAAATACATAGGTGTTAAATGTACAACTTGATTAGTTTTAAGAAATTTATATATATATATATTATATATATATATATATATATATATATATATATATATATATATACATGTAGTAAAGACTTCATAAAATACAGAAGATTAATAAACCCCAGGAAGTTCCCTTTATTCCTCTCCAGTCATTCCCCCAATTCCCACTGAGAATGACATTTTGGAAGTCTATCTCCATGTATTAATTTGACCTGTTCTTGGAATTCAAATATTTTGTGTCTGCCTTTATTTTTGTTCCACATATATTTTTGAGATCTATTTATGTGGTATGTACTGGTCATTAATTATTTCTATTATTGAGTAATATTCTATAGTATGAACACACTAGTACTAGAAGTTTTTTTATCCATTTTCCTATAGACAGACATTAGTTTTATTTTTCTACATTTCAGTTATTTTTACTAATGCTACTATAAGCATTTGTTTAAATTTTTTTTTGGTCCTGGTCAGGTGTTCAGTTGTTTGGAATGTCATCCCATACACCAAAAAGTTTGTGGGTTCGATTCCCAGTGGGGGCACATACCTAGGTTGCAGGCTCAATCCTCGGTTAGGGTGCATTCGGGAGGCAATGGGTCCATGTTGCTTTCTCACATTAATGTTATTGTTTATTTCTCTCTCTTCCACCCTCTCTCTAAAATCAATTAAGAAACAACAAAACATATCCTTAGGTGAGGATTAAAAAAAGTTTTGTTTTTTGAACATATTTCTATTTGCTTAATACTTAGGAGTGGAATTCTTTGTAAGAAACTGGGACAGTTTTTAGTAATGTGTATACTATTTTAATCTTCCATCAAGTAATTATGAGAGTGTAAAGTGCTTTATATGTTCATCAACATTTAGTGTTGTCATTTTTTCCATTCCACTGGGTGGAGTAGAAATTCCTTGTGCTTTAAATTTGCATTTTCCACATGATTCTAGGCACATCTTCCTGTGCATCCTGGTCATTTGTATATTTCCATTTTTGAAGTGTTTGTTCAAATTATTTCCTAATTTGATTGTCTTTTTAGTATTGATCTATTTAGTAATTGGTATTTCACATAAACTCTTTTTCTGGTATATTTTGAATATGTTATCCCAGTCTATATCTTGCCCTTTTGTTTTCTTAACAGTATTTTGATGAGATTCTTTTTATTTTGAAGAAATCCTATCATTAATTGTTCCTTTACATTTATTGCTGACTATGTGCTGTGTAAAATTTTCTTCTTTCCCAAGATGAGGAATATATTCTCTTATGCTTTATTCTAGAATCTTTATCATTTTTGACCTCACATGTAAATATCATAGATGTCTAAATTAACTTGTATATATGGTATAATATCAGGCTTAAGTGGGGGTCTTTTGTGTGTGCTTATGAAATTGTTCTATTATCTTTTATTGGAAAGATTTTCCTCTTCAGTTTGAATTATCTTGATGATTTTGTCAAAAATCAGATTATAAAATATGTGTCAGAATAAGTCTATTCTTCTCCATTGACTTACTTATCTTTACTTCCCCAATATCACATTGTCTTGGCTAGGGTAGCTTTTGATAAATCTTAAGCTAGGACTATTAAGTTCTCCAACTTTGTTCTTCTTTGTCATGATTTTTAAATTTTATTTTCTAGGTCCTGTGAATTTTCATATAAATTTAAAAATTACCTTGTCAGTTTCTTCAAAATATTTTATGGGATTTTTATGGGGATTAAATATAATAACTAAATTTGTATAATTAGCATGTTAACACTATTGAGTCTTCTAATTCATAAACAGGTATTTATGTCTGTCTTAATTTCTCATAGCAATGGTTAGTAGATTCCAAGGTACAAATTTTGTATATCTTATGTTAAATTATGATTTTATGCTAATAAATAGAATTTTATATAGAAATATGATTTATTTTCACATGGGTATTATATCCTGCTATATAAATTACTTATGCTTTTCTACATAATGATCATGTTGTCTGTAAATAGAAACTTTTTTTTGTCTTTTCCCCCCACAATTTTATATTTTAGTCTTATGTTTTCCTTTATTGTACTAGTTCAGACATTCTTAAGTAGAAGTTGCAAAGACATTTATATTTGCCCTGTTTCCGGTTTTAGGGGAACTCATTCAATATATGATCATTAAGTATGATATTTGTAGTAGGATTATGTATATGCTCAACTATAAGACTAAGGAAGTTTCCTTCTCTTCTTAATCTGCTATGAGATTTTATTGTGAATATTTGTTGAAGTTTTCTAATGTTTTTATCTGTCCATATCTTTACTTTATTCTTTAAAATTTTTATTGCTTGATTTGAGAGAGAGAAAGGGAGGGGGAGGGAGGGAGGGAAGGAGGGAGGAGAGAGAGAGTGAGCGAGAGAGAGAGAGAGAGAGAGAGAGAGAGAGAGAGAGAGAGAGATTTGTTGTTTCACTTATTTATGCATTCACTGGTTGATTCTTGTGTGTGCCATGACAGGGGATTAAACTTGCAGTCTTTGAGTATGGGCACCACTTGTTAACCATAGCTAATTGGCCAGGGACCATATGTTTACTTTAAATCTATCTGTGTCTTTATATTAAAAATGTATCTTTGGTAGACAACATATAGTTGAGTCTTGCATTTTTATTTAATATGACAATTTCTACCTTTAATTGGATAATTTAGTTCATTTTTTAATGAATTAATGAATTTACATACATATTATATATCTATATATCAAGTTAAATAAAATGTATTGCTTTTGTTTTTCTCTTTGCTCAGTTTTTAAATTTATTTTTCATAGCTTCTCTTTACTTTTTGTTTAATTGAAATTTTAGTGTTTATTTGCATTTCATTGATTTTCTTGTTAGTTGCATGTCTTATTATTTATTACCTTATTTTATTGATTACAACAATCATCAATATTTCCTTAATCTAAATTCTGCTTAGTGGTAATTTTTTTTACTGTTTCACATATAATGTAGAAAACTGAAAAAAGTATACTTCCTTTATTTTTCCCCTGGATTTTTAGTGTTTATTGATGTTTCAATCAATTGTCTTTCAAAGAAATTAAGAAATAAAAAACCTAGTCTTTTGTATTTACCCATATACTTATCATTTCTGTGCTCTTTATTTCTTTTTCTAGAATTGAATTTTTATGTGTCATTTCCCTTCAGCCTGATTTTTTTTTTGTTAACATTTCTTATATTATAGGTGTGCTGGTGACAAAAATAATCCAATTTTTCCTGCACATGTTTTATTTATCTTCAAAGAATATTTTAACTTTATATAGAAATCAGCATTTACATTTTTTTCTTTAATCACTTCATTGTTTTCTGGCATATTTTTTTTCTTTTATAAAAAGAGAACTATCATCTGTATCATTGATTCCCTATATAATATCTCTTTATTTCTCATGTATCTTTTAATATGTTTTGTTTTTACCAGGTTGAGGATTTTTTTTCTTTTAGGTTAATTTCTCTCTGTTTTTTTGCTTAAACTTTTCTGAGGTTCTTGGATCCTGAACCATTTGATATTAAGTTGCAGACTTGATGTTCCATCATCCTCAAATACTTTAGTAGAGTGCTTCTCAACCAGGGCAGTTTTACTCTTTAGGGAACATATGTTAATATCTGGAAACATTTTTGTTTTGTGTCTGGGGCAGGAAGGCAGGAGGGAGGAGGATGAGGCTATTGGCATTTAGTTGGTTAGTAGTGGCCAGGCAAGTTGTTAAATCCTACAATTCAGAGGAAACCCCCCACAATAAATACTATCTGGCCCAACAGGTCAGTAATGATAGTACCAAGGTTAATTAAAAAAACAACAAAAAACTGCTTTAGGGTATATTTCCTAAAAAAAACACAATACATGAACAATCTGCCCATCAAAACTAAGAAATTAATAGTAATACATTCCTACCATCTAACCCTCAGGCATCCATTAAAGTTTTAATAATGGTCCCAATGATAGAAAAGACATTATGTTTAGGACTGTGCATTGCCTTAACTGTTCAATCTTTTTAGTTAGTGTCCTTGTGTCAGGAAGAGATCTTCAAACTTTCCTTAACTTGACCATGATATATTTGAAGATTTCTGGCCAATGCTTCCTTTTTTGTTCTTTCCCTCCTCCCCTCTCTCCCTTCTTTCCTTCCTTCCTTTCAGCTTCTTCCTTCCTTTTTGCTTCTTTTTCTTTTTTCTTTTGGAATACCTCAATTTACATTTCTGATGTTTCCTTGTAATTAGATTCAAGTAATACATGTTGAAAAGAATATCACAAAATTAATGTTGCTTTTTTTTTTCTCTATTGTAGAGATGATACATGATTTCAACTTATGACACTACTGATGACATATATTTTGACAGGTTAATCAATGTAGTATCTACCAGATTTCTACCTTTCTAGAATCTGTCACTTGATTGTGTTCTTTTATCTTATGTCACTTTTCTTAAAATACAATAGGAATGGTATTTGCTTACTAGTATTTGCCTGTATTTTTTTTCTATTATATTAGCAGAGGGTTTTATTCCTTACTTTACTTATAGTCATGGTACCTTGTGAAAAACTCAAACATTTTAGTTGTTTGCAACTGAATCTGTACTTCTAACACAAAGTTGTCTTCCAATAACATTTTCCTTGCAGTGATACCACCAGCTTCCTAATTGTTCAAGCCAAGGCCTTGTGCAACCTCTGACTAGAGTCATTGGATCTTCTCTTATTACCCATTGCCTATTATATTGGTAAACTATAGATATAATAAGCGGTTAATCAGTCCTTCTACTTATGATATGAAAAAAATGAATAAACAGCAAAGAGATGAACAGTGAGGAATCAAAGTGGAAAATATTTTTGTGGTCACAGACCCAACCAGGATTTATTTCTTCTCTTTTAATGATGAGTGAATGGAAGAATTCCATCATTGAATAGAGTTGGTTTCTTTTACATTACAAAGAAAACACTTGTAGTACACTTATCATAGAAACAATGAATGTGCTCTATAAAGATAATTATAGGACTCAGAAATGAAGTATAGAGATCATTGACTTTGTGACTTGGTTTTTCTGTTTTGTATTTAAGGAAAAATGAGAAATGACAATGGGATGAAAAAACAACAGTATAAGATTTTTTTTTAAAGCATAGTGATAACTTATGTTTTAATCTTCCTCTTATTAACAACCTATAATGTGAATTTTCTAAATTTTATCTAAAATAGTCTTTATCTTTTAACTGGAACTCTTGATCCATTTACATTGAATGGAGTTATTGATATATTTGAATTTAAGTCTATTATCTTATTAATTATTTCTATTTAAGCCACCTGTTCTATGTTCCATTTCCTGTCCTTTTATGCCTTCCTTTGCTTTTTTATTTTTATTTTTTAAATTAAATTTATTAAGATGACATGGTTAATATGTTCATATAGGTATCAAGTTTACATTTTAATGACACTTGATCTGCATATTACATTGTGTGCCCACCACCCACAGTTAGTCTACCTATTACTGCTCCCCATCCCCTTTCCTCTGGTAACCACTATATTATTGTCTGTGTCTATGAGTTTCAGTTTTACATCCCAAATATAAATGAAAAAGGTTGAAAGTAAAAGAATGAAAAAATATACCATGGAAAAAACTAAGAGAAAACTGGTATCATTAGCATCAGTCTAGTCTACTTTAAGATAGAAAGCATTATTAGAGTAGGTCACTTTATAATGATAGAAGGTTTAAACCACTAGAAAGATTTAATAATTCTAAAATTTTAGTTCCTGAAAGCTTTTATAAATGTGTAATTTGTGTGATTTCTTTCCTTATTCTAAATAAAGTTACTTTTGTACCCCAAAAATAATGCATAGTAAATAAGGAACATGAAGAAGGCAAACGAATGGCAGAGTTTTAAAATGTGCAACCCTTGAATAATAAACAACTTTTGTTACTGTTCCTGAAAGATTTATGTGAAGTAATTTTTAGCAATTAATCGCATGGATAAAAAACTAAACTTTCAAGATATAGAAATGTTCTGTCAACAAAGCACAAATCAAGATTTAATTCTAACCATTTGTTTACTAATACACTTTAAAGATAAATCAGAATGTGATTGCCATAAGTGAAGATGTATGATCTAAAAACAATAACTACAATAACTACAAGCAACAATTACAATCTGAATCTAACATCCAGGGATTGGTAAGAGGAAAGATGAGTGAAATTAACATTTTTAAAATTTCTCCTCCTACAGAGAAGGTATGATAGATTTGGTGTTATTCATTATGCTAACAGGGAAATGCACATTTAATTATATCTAAAGCTTTAAGGCATCTGAGGACACGTACATTCTAGATTACCAAGAGAAAGGAAGTAAGAGCTTCTTCAGCAAAACATGGGAGAAACATAAAAACTAAAATATTTTGAGTAAGATGACAGAAGTAAAACTAAATATATCATTTAGGAGAGTAATTTTAAGGGATAATTAGAGATAAGAAATTTGATTGAAAGGAAGCCCAAAAATGAAGTAGAGATTAGAGGGGATGTGAGGTATCTAGGTGTGTTTATTTTTTGTGTTTTATATGGGAGACACTACCTTTGGTTTCTATAGTCAGTAACCAAGAGACCATGACAGGAATCTCAGAGGCTCTAAGATAAGAAACAAATTCCTCCATGAAACTGTGGGATTGACCTTGGAAGAGAGGAGGAGCATTTTCTTTGTTGGAAATGGAGGAAAGAAAAAGATCAATGTAGCTACAAGAAGATATGTAAATTTTCCAGGGATGGTGTTTCTCTTTATAAGATAGTATAATCTCTATTTATATAGATTATAAATTGTATACTTGGACAAACCCTGCACACCAGAAAAGAGATAAATTCGCTAGACTGACACTCCTTCAATAGCTTGTGAAATCACTTTTAATAAGTTGGGTTTTAATTTTTAATTTATTATCTAATATATTTGCTTTTCTATGTAATTGCTTCTATTCTGATAATAACTTGCACATTTTCTCCTATGTTATCATTAAGATTTTAATTTTGATATCTCTAATATCTCTTCATCTATCCTGTGAAACCCAAGTAGTAATTTGATTTTCAGAGAATGTGAATAGCATGACTTGGTGAAAGTGTTTTTTTGTTTGTTTGTTTGTTTTGTTTGTTTTGTTTTGTTTTGTTTTTTACTTTCTTGGTTGCCCTCATTGATAAAGATTGTCCATTAAGAGTTACAAGGCCCTAATCAGGGGTGGGCAAACTTTTTGACTCGAGGGCCACAATGGGTTCTTAAACTGGACCGGAGGGCCGGAACAAAAGCATGGGTGGAGTGTTTATGTGAACTAATATAAATTCAAAGTAAAGGAGCGGAGGGGAGAGCAAGAGAACTGGATAGAACAGCTGGATCCGGCCTGCGGGCCGTAGTTTGCCCACAGCTGGGAGGGGCTACATCAAATTCCCATCTTCACAAAGATAAACTGAATATATGTTTTGTCTTTTTCATACTGTCACTATTCCTACCACTCTAGAGGTAAGCTTTCTTAAACACTATGCAGTAGTAAATGTTTTAAGAACAAGGAAATGGTTCATTAGAAAAGGAGTAGATAAAACCGCTTCAGTAAATGACAACATTTTCTGTCCTCAGCCTTAATTTATCGCTCCCAAGGATTTCCTGCAAGAATGAGTCAGGATGAAACAGTATTTAAAATATTAGAAAACAAGGAAACTCAACCACCCTAAGCTCCTATGAGAATATCATAATACTTCAACAGCTAGATTTTATCTTTATGATTAAAATGGTGATTAATGCTTTTATTCAAAAGCATAAGATGTGATACTTACAGAGCTGTTAATTTTACCCACACTGGCAGGGTGCTTACCATCTTCAGGAAAACAATCAGTGCTGATACCGGTTTGGCTCAGTGGATAGAGCGTCGGCCTGTGGACTGAAGGGTCCCAGGTTCGATTCCTGTCAAGGGCATGTACCTTGGTTGCGGGCACATCCCTAGTAGGGGGTGTGCAGGAGGCAGCTGATGGATGTTTCTCTCTCATCGATGTTTCTAACTCTCTATCCTTCTCCCTTCCTCTCTGTAAAAAATCAATAATATATATATATATGTGTGTGTGTGTATATATATATACACAAACAAAACAATCAGTGCCCTCATCACTTGGAGTCTTCACACTAGACACACACACCGAAACACTGTGTAATAAAGGTGCAGCCATTTTGCTTAAGAAGAATTAAGAGTTTAGGAATTTATTATCCATAACATACAGGGTTTTTGTGTGATAGCTTGGTTGTATTTTGTTTCTGGCTTAAACCAGTTATGTGTTATAAAAACACAGTTTTGATTAATTTATTTAAATTAATTAATGTCCCATTTGAAAAGAAATATAAATTTACCTAAGTTAAAATGTATAGTAATAGAGCAGGATAATTCCTTTTAAACTTGGAAAATATAATGATTACATAGCTTCTAATGTATTTTTTGGCTCCAATTTACAAATTATAAGGTTGGAATTTAATGTTCTGAAGTCTGTAATAGTTTTAATATATCAGTTGCATTGGTATTTGAGTGATCTCATGTCTACAGTTCAGTTTATTTCCTTAAGTCATTTCAATTACATCTTACCTGTCTAAAATGATTGTTTTAGAAATATCTCATCTCTCCTTTACACAGTAATAATGTCAGGCAGTAGTAAATGTACTGCCTTGATTCTTTAAGTTAGTACAGAGCTTAAAGCTATTTTTCCTTGCCAATAATAGGGACCTTACTTAAAGTGTTTGTTGGAAAAGCTAAAAAGGCTAAAGAAGGAATGCAAAGTTCTAAAGTTCTAGAATCATAAATAAGAAATTAAGTAGGAAGAATTATTAGAAAAATGAAATGAGAATCGGTGCGTGTGACCATCTACCTGTTAAAGGAACCTGAACACATGAGCACTCTGGAAAGCCCGAGGAGGGAGACTGTGGATGGAGTCACTTCGTATGTTTGGGACCCAATGCCCGCTTTTGTCAAAACGAAAGAGTTAAACTAGACGACGGTTAAGGTGCCTCTCTCTATCTCTAAATTGCTACTATTGTATTAGCATCTCAACTATGGTCCCAGAGTATAACTGGCTAGGTATTAAACAGCAAACTATATGTGGTATACCTCAAGGTAAACTAAATAACTACAGTTTAAAAAAAAGCCTGTAGAATAATTTCATTGAAGTAAAAGTGTTAATATGGACTTCCACATCAGGATTATCAATAAAATTAAAGAGATGAAATATGTTATGACAGCCTTGGAAACATTTGTGATGATATCCACATTAAACAATATATGAAAATAAGTAACCATTCTTTCTTAAATCAGCATTAAAAAAAAACATATTTATGTTCTTATTTTTTTTTACATATCAGAATAATGAGTATAGAATCTGAAATTTAAAAAAATATTACAACCAAGGGAATGAAGATTTTAATGTGTGTATATATGTGCATTGGAATTCTTATTCCTTGGTTACAATATAATCCTAATATATAAAAATTCAGTGTCCTTAACAACGGTCTGAAGGCTCAACTGAACACTGAAAGTCAGTCCTGCAGTCAGTGCTGGGTTGTCGTGGCAACCTAGCACTGACTGCTGCTGGTGCGGGCGCAGCATCCCAGCATTGACTGCCAAGGGGGCTATGGATCAGGCCCAGAGAGAGAGGCAGGGTCTGATCCGCAGCCTCCATGGCAGCTGTTGATCAGCCATTGCCTCTCTCTTTCTCTCTGGGTTTCGCCAGCAGCCGCACCTCTGTTTCCCTCCCGGCCTCCACGGGGGCTGCTGATCAGCCCGCCTCTCTGATCAGGCCCGGAGATAGGTCTGAAGACGCTGACTGGCATAGAAACCAACCAATCAGAACCAAATTGGCTGGCAGGGGAGGGCAGTTGGGGGCGAGATCAGGCCTGCAGGAGAGGGCAGTTAGGGGTGATCAGGTAGGCAGAGGGGAGAGCAGTTGGGGGCAAGTTCAGGCCAGCAGGGGAGGGCAGTTAGGGGTGATCAGGTGTGCAGGCAGGCAGAGGCAGTTAGGGGCAATCAGGCAAACAGGCAGAGAGGTTAGGGGCAATCAGGCAGGCAGGCAGAGGGGTTAGGGGTGATCAGGCAGGCAGGCAGAGGGGTTAGGGGCAATCAGGCAGGCAGGTAGAGGCAGTTAGGGGCAATCAGGTAGGCAGGTGAGCAATTAGGAGCCAGCGGACCCAGATTGCGAGAGGGATGTCCAGATTGCAAGAGGGATGTCCCACAGGGATTGGGCCTAAACTGGCAGTCGGACATCCCCCAAGGGGTCCCTGATTGGAGAGGGTACAGGCTGGGCTGAGGGAACCCCCCCTCCAGTTCATGAATATAATTATACTAGAGGCCCGGTGCATGAAAATTCATGCACTGGAGGGGGGTCCCTCAGCCCAGCCTGCCCCCTCTCACAGTCCAGGAGCCCTCAGGGGCAGGAGGCCACCCAGTGATCAGAGGAAGGTGATGCCCCCATCACACCTCTGCTGCTACCATTACCAGCAGCACAAGCCTCGGCCGGCCCTGGTTACTTGAACCTCGGGCGGCCCTGGGCGGCTGGGCAGCTGCCATCCAAGGCTTGCCTGTGCCTTGGGCTGACCCTGCCACCCTGGCAGGGCTGAGGGGACTGGGCGCCACCATCTTGTGGCTGTGGTCGCCGCCATCTTTGAGGGCGTGGCAGTAAATTAACATATTTCCTCCTTATTGGCCATGGGTGCTGCCATCTTTGTGAGAGTGTGATGGTCAATTAGCATATTCCCTCTTTATTAGATAAGATATCTTATATAAGTTATATATACACACAAATACATATGACTACATATGTATGCATATATATGATATTGCATATATGACATATATGATACAATATATATCAATGTGCATTTCCTTATTAAAAATACTTATTTCTCACAATAACCCTATAACATTATATAGTATAACTTGCTCATTGTTCATCCAGAATAAAAATTATAGGAAAGAAATAATAATATTGATTGCTTGAACTATAGCCTATATTTTCTACATGATTTGTTGATGAGGTTAATATTTATTCAACACAGAAAACAAAATCAATAATAAACCTGGCAAATAGCATTGGATAGGTACTACAGTCATGTTTAATAAAAATAGTCTGCAGAATCAGGAAGTATAATGCCTCCAGCTAAAGATTCACACTTCTGGATTCTAAATTATATTACAAAGTTATGATAACCAAAACATTATGGTACTGGCATAAAAACAGTCACGGACTACTGGAAGGGAACCAAGATTTCAGAAAGAAGCCCTCATGTATAAATGATCAACTGATCTTGGACAAGAATGCGTAGAATATAAAATTGATAAAGGATAATGGGAAAACTGGATATTCACATGCATAAAATGAAGTCACACACAAAAATCAACTGTAAATGGATTAAAGACTTAAATGTAAGAGGTGAAACCATAAAATTCCTAGAAAAAATTATAGGGAAAAATCTCCTTGGCACTTGTCTTGGTGATTATTTTTTTGGATATAATAACAAAAGTACAGGCAACAAAAGAAAAAAATAAACAAGTGGTACCACATCAAACTAAAAAGCTTCTGCATAGCAAAAGGAACAATCAACATTAAAGATAAAACTATGGAATAGAAGAAAATATTTGCAAACTATATATCTGATAAGAGATTAATATCCAAAATATGTAAGGCACTCCTATAACTCCATTGCAAAAAAAACTACCTGGAGTAAGAAAATGATCAAAGGACCCAAATAGAGAATTTTCCAAAGAAGACACACAAATGGTCAGTAGATATATGAGAAGGTACTCAACATTATTAATGATCAGGGACATACAAGAAAAAGCCACAATGAAATATCACCTCACACCTGTTAGGATGGCCAAAAAAATAAGTGTTGGAAGGAACTCTAGGTTTTAATGAAAATAGTATAGAGGCTCCTTAAAAAAATGAAAAATAGAATTACCACATGATCCAACAAACTCACTTCTGAGTATTTATCCAAAGAAATTAAATTCAGGAACTCAAAGGGTTGTTTGTACTCCATGCACATTACAGCATTACTCACAATAGCCAATGTATGGAAACAACCTAAGTGTCTGGTGATTAATGAATGGTTAATAAAGTTGTAAGATATGTAGTATCTGTAACATATATATGTATAGATACACACAGTGGGATTTTTCATTCAGTTATAAAATTACATAAGTCCTGTCATTTTTGAAAATGTGGATGAACGTGGAGGATGTTGCACTAAGTGAAATAATTTGACCACAGAAAGACAAATATGCTATGATCACGTTTGCATGTAGAATCTAAAATTACAGATTCATAGAAGCAAAGGGTGGAATGGTAATTTCCAAGGGCTGGAGAGAGGAGAAAATGGGAAGGTGATAGTCAAAAGATGCAAAGTTTCAATTATGCAAGATAAGTAATTTCTGAAGATCTGCGTTTCAACAGAGTTCCTAAAACTAGTGATACTGTATTGTATACTTATAATTTTCTTACCACAAATACAAAAATAATAAATGGGAGGAAAGGAAACTGTGAAGAGATGGGTATGTCTGTGGCCTTGATGATAGTGATGGTTTCACAGGGGTGTACTTATCCCCAAAATCATCAAGTGAATCATGCTTCAATAACATGGTTTAAGCAAAATGAAAAATGGTTGAAGTTAAAAAAAAAAAAAGAAGAAGCCCATGGATGAAAGACACTGAGGAAATTATTTTTGTTTCTGTTTTCTTTTCTTTAGTGTGTGTGTGTGTGTGTGTGTGTGTGTGTGTGTGTGTGAACATTCCCTGCTTGATATTCTAATTAATTCCAGAGAATTCACTCATTTGTAAAGAGGAACAAATGAGGAAAATTAATAAATTTAATAATATAATCAGCAATAATTAAATTAAGAACATAAATATGCAATTTGCATAGACAATCTAGAAAAATTTGAATCATTTAAAAAGGTATAAAAAATTATCTAGATCTAGTTTCCACTCTTAGTATTTTGGTATGTTTTCTTCCTGTGTTTCTAGGAAGCATTTTGCATAGTGATTAAGAGCATGGACGCTTTGATTATACTATCTAGACATAATTGAAACTCACTAAATTGTCGTAAGTTATTGAATATCTCTGTGCCTCAATTTTCATGCATTTATGTGGATTATAATGTTATTCATATCCTGGTGTTCTCACATGGATTAAATGAGTTTGTCAAGAGCAAGTGAGCATCCCTGAAAGGAGTCACTCACACACATTTCTGTGTTTCCACAATGTCAGGTTTAGTAGGGAAGAGCTTCCCAATAAGCTAATAGGTTACACACAGAAAAGGAGAACTTATGATAGAAGTGAGCAGAGTGATCATCTGGCATGAAGTCCCAGTTACTGGCAGCATCCGCAGGTGGAGAGGCAGGCATAGGTCTCAAGCCAGGCAGCTGCAGTGACAATGTGCATTCAATGGAGTGGAAGTTCAGCAGGGCTCCAAGACTGACCTGTGGTACAGCCACACCCCAGCGTTGGATGGTTGGAGCTCTGGGTTCTTATAACCCACAAGGGTAGAGGTCCCACTCATATTGGTGTCTAGATGAAGTCCTTATGCAACTGTGCAGACTTGGGGATTTGGGCATCCTGCCCCCCCAATGGTGATCCATTACACCCCATTACCTCAGTCTTAACATAGCACTTGACATAGCTGCCATGGCTGACAGTGACTCCATAGTGGATTGTCCAAGGTCTGCAAAAGTCCACTCTGCTCTTGCTCAATACAAAGTCTAAATATACAAACTACTTGAAAGCCTGCCTGGTACATAGTAAGTAGGGTGACACATGTCCTTGTGTTTCCAGGAGGTTCACAATTTAGTCCTCGTGTCCTAAATTATTTATTAGTAGCCCCTCCTTAACTTTCACTAATGCCCTGGTGTAGACAATACATTTTATGGACACCATGTTTTGGACAATGCGTTATTAAATTTTCTAGGCATTTACATAATTTTTCTATGGTAATATTATTGTAATAGAGGCCCAGTGCATGAAATTTGTGCATGGGGGTGTGTGTCCCTCAGCCCAGCCTGCACCCTCTCCAATCTGGACCACTCGAAGGATGTCCGACTGCCCATTTAGGCCCGATCTGGGATCAATGGGATCAGGCCTAAACGGGCAGTCGGACATCCCTCTCACAATCCAGGACTGCTGGCTCTCAACCACTTGCCTGCCTGCCTGCCTGATTGCCCCTAACCGCTTCTGCCTACCAGCCTGATCACCCCCTAACCACTCCCCTGCCAGCCTGATCGACGCCTAATGGCTCCCCTGCTGGCTTGATTGCCCCTAACTTCCCTCCCCTGCCAGCCTGGTCACCCCTAACTGCCCTCCCCCCCAACTGCCCTCCCTTGCAGGTCTGCTCCCCCTCAACTGCCCTCCCCTGCAGGCCTGATTGCCCCCAACTGCCCTCCCCTGCTGGCCTGATCACCCACAACTGCCCTCCCCTGCCAGCCATCTTGAGGTGGCCATCTTGTGTCCACATGGGGGTGGCCATCTTTGACCACATGGAGGTGGCCATCTGTGTGTTGGATGAACAGTTTTAATAATGCTTTTTTCACTTTAACATTGTGTAGCCAGAATTTCACGGTCAATTTTTTAATAAATTCTTTTAATGTTTGTATATGACTCTCTAGAATGAATCTGTCATACTTCACTAATGCATATTACTATTTTAATTTTTCCTAACAAAATAATGTGATGACGACTTTTTTTTGTCCTTGTATTTTGACTATTCTTTTTGATTCACTTACGATGATCAGACTGAAATTATTGAGTCAAAAGTAACAAACATTGTTTGGATCTTGCTAATTGTAAAGATCTTCAGACAGGGAGAATTTCAAAGTATAGTTTAGGCAAGGGAAAAAGACAACCACACTATCTTTGTCGGACTTTTGCTGAAACTGAATTCAGAGTTGACATTACATAGAAATTTAGGTTGATTCTTTCATTTGACCTTTTTTTGCTGACTGCCCTTCTTATCTTGAGTTGGTAATAATATTCAAGTTTCTCATGAGCTTGGTATTCTATACCATATCAAAGCTGTCATTTTGTGCTAATTTCCCATAAATTATCTAGCAACAACAAACCATTCAATAACAAAGAATGAATTGAATATATGCTCCTTTGACTTATTTCTGGAGCTGAAGCTCTCCTGTGGCTAAAGGAAAATATTCAACATGTCAGTGTTATGTCAAACATCAGTTCTGAAATTATCAGGTAATCTCAAGTCTCCAAGAGTGTTGCTGTGGGATCCAAGAGATTTACAGTGTTATTTTAGAGGAAATAGTAAATGTCAGACTTGTGTCTCTAAGGTTTGGTCTCCTGAGGAATGGATCAGATGTGTCCTTTATTGGATGCCCTTTGTCTGCATAAAATACAAGTATTCAGTCTCTGTTTGGAATCTTTGCTCTCCTATTTTATTTTAAGAATTCTTGACAGTTTCAGATCTTCCCTTGGTTTGCTTTGTTCAAGAACAGTACCTTTTTTTGTAGCTGCCCTTAGCTCACAATAAGGTACTTCTTAATGGTAATTAATACTTTATAGTGCCACTAAATGAATATGTGAAAGAGGTATGTTATTTTAAAAAGTAACTGAGATTTTGAAAACTTCATATGCAGTAGATCTTTTTTTTTTCAAATATATATTTTATTGATATTTTACAGAGAGGAAGGGAGAGGGATAGAGAGCTAGAAACATCGATCAGCTGCCTCCTGCACACCTCCCACTGGGGATGTGCCTGCAACCAAGGTACATGCCCTTGGCCGGAATTGAACCCAGGACCCTTCAGTCCGCAAGCCGACGCTCTATCCACTGAGCCAAACCAGTTTCGGCCATATGCAGTAGATCTTAACCGCAGGGATTGCTGATGGTTAATTTAATAGGATTTTCTTCAGTAATAAATTTGTACTTAATTTAATCATGTTTTTTAAAAAGGTTCTTCCTCAGACAAGAATTCTTATCTTTGTTTTCCATTCTTCCATTTTGAAGGATTAAATTCACTACTTATAAGACATTTCCTTCTTTAATTTGTCTTGTTTCTCTTCTCTTTCTCTTCTTGACTCATGTTCTCTAGGATTTCAGTTAGGATTAAATTATTTTTATTATTTTTTTAAAATGAGTAGAGACTCACAAGAATTTGCAAACAAAATGTAGAGATATTCTATGTATTCATTACTGTTTTCCCCCTGTAATGAAATTTTACATAATTGTAGTGTATTATCAAAATCAGGAAACTGATATTGGCATAATACAATTAACTAGACTAGTTTATTATTTGGGATTTTGTATTATTTTGAAGCAGATTATGTAATTATATGAGCTTTCACCAAGTATAGTTCTTATAAGGAGTAATTGGTTCTGTATACCTCCTGTATATCTATGATTGGAGAAAAATGAAGCATCCTAAAATGAATGCTTTGTATTCCTCCTTCAGCTCAAATAATAGTAACTAATATTTGTTCACATGCTATATTATTGGCAATATACATGTATATTTTTACTCAGTACTCACAGCCATTTTGAAAACTAGAACACATCGTTGATATTTTAGATATAAGGAAATTGAGGCTCAAGAGGAGTTCACAAATGACCTATTATACACTGTAAGAGGCCAAAATAGGATTCAGATTTAATCTTTGTGATGATCACATTCAATCTTTATGATGAACAACAGTATGAAATTTTTCTGTAAAATCGTATTATCTCACAATTTATCTTTTGGGTAAAGTTGTACAAATTTCCTTAGTGTGCTTCATATGATCCATAATCATAATCATAATTATATGATTAGTTATTAAAATTATTATTGATCATTTATTCTCTCTTTTTTTACATACTCATTTGTTTTGCCATCTTATGGCCTTGGCTAGAACTAAATAATAATAAAATGCCTGTTGGTTTAATATAGTTATTTCAATAGTGGTAAGGAAATATCTTATAAATACTTTATTAAATATTTTGGTCACATAAAACTTATTAAGTAATAAATATGCAATATAAAGTAATAAAAGGGAAACTTGAAGGAGAAAAGGGGGAACTATGCTTTGCTGAGAAAAGAACATTGCAAAGAGAGGACACAGCTTGTGCAAAAACCCTGACTCAGAACCCTTAGGATAGCATAATGGAAGCCAGTGTGGCTGGAACACAGTGAGGGAGGAGAAGAGGATCAGTAGATTATGCCAGAGAAATAAAGAAGAAGTGGAAGAGTATGGAGAGAGAGTCTTGTAGGCCATTGTAAGTATTTGGCTTTTTCTCTAACTGAAATGAGAGCCATGGAAAGATTTAAGCAGAGAATTGACAAGATCTGAATTATGTTTAATAAGATCTGGCCCTTGTGTTAAGTATAGCTGAAGGGGATCAATGACAGGAGCTGGGAGACCAGTTAGGAGGCTTTTGTGATAATCAGGCAAGGAAACAGGTGTGGCTTAGACTAGAATGGTCATGTTGGAAGTGGTTGCCAGTGATCTGAGACAGGATACTTTGAGTAGAACCTACAGGAATTTTTAATGCTATTTCTTTTTCTTTTTAAAAAAATATATTTTATTGATTTTTTACAGAGAGGAAGGGAGAGGGACAGTTAGAAACATCGGTGAGAGAGAAACATCGATCAGCTGCCTCCTGCACACCCCGCACCGGGGATGTGCCCGCAACCAAAGTACATGCCCCCGACCGGAATTGAACCTGGGACCCCCCAGTCCGCAGGCCAATGCTCCATCCACTGAGACAAACCGGTCAGGGCAATGCTATTTCTTGAGTTCACTCAATGTTAGATAAAGGAGGTAGAATGCTTTTCCTTCCCTTTGCCCTTAACAGCTCTCAGTATCTAGTATGATACTTGGAATGTGAAATATAATTGCATTTATTAAATATTTATTTTTTCCTCTTACAATTATACTTTTAAAATTGTGGTAAACAACTATAAAACATGTAAAATGAACTTTATAATTAATTGAATCAATTATCTGATTTTAGGTTTTTGGATTTATAACTTCCTAACTGTTGAAACATTAATTTTGATTAGATCTTTGAGCAAATTATATTAGAAGGAAAAATCAATGGAATAAACAGTTGTCATTCCTTTGCATTCAAGCTTGATAAACACAAACTGGTAGGTATAATATTCTTGGTCATATTCTCTCAAAGCTCCATGTTTTCTAATATGTTAACACAAAAAAAGAAATGTCTGACACAAGCCTAACATAATTTGTTTTTTTCTGTCTATATAGAGGTAGGACATTTTATTTGTTTTTGAAATTGTGGCATTTGGCTAGTTTCTATCTAAATATGGATAACTCTTCACTGTTTTCCCCATACTACCATCACCACCAGAGTCTGTTTAGTCTTTTTATTCTTCATTTTTTGTTATAGATTTGATTACTGTTATAGATATAAATCAAGTTGCTCTTATTTCTTTCTCAGGTACAGAAATTATTCTTGAGTTGAAACTTCAGTCTTGTCAGTCTTGGCATCCCCATCTACCATCTTCTCTGACATTATTTTGTCTCTTTCTCTTTTGCCCTGGGCTCTGATTCAATTGCTGCTTGAGTTTTCCAGTGTAGCTTTTCTTCTCCATGGATTCCATTGTGGGTAGAAATTCTGCTATTACATTTTAGTTTTTATGTAAGCCTCCTAATCTCAGCCATCTTTCATTTTACCATTTTTTACCCATTTTGTCATTATGACTTTCATCTCCAGTTTCATAAATGGCCTGCCTTTCCACATACTCTTCATAGTTGAAGTGGCTTAAAGCAATTTTCTAAATGTTTCTTTTTGTTTAACAGTCAAATCATTTTTAGGCATATTCTCTTCCCCTGAGTCATCAACATGATATTCTCTTTCGTGTGTGTGTGTGTGTGTGTGTGTGTGTGTGTGTGTGTGTGGTGTGTTCTGTTACATTTTTCCTGCTCTTTTCAAAGGTAGTGATATTTTATCCAAAGTCAGTTTTTTAAATAAAAAATAAATAATTACTTGCCTATTATCTTCTTTGTTTACCTTTGAGATGATGGCTAACATCCTTTTGCTCTAAACTGGAGATGGGTTTATATGTACAGTTCCTCTCAATAGCCAGCAAGCATTTATTGGAATAGCTCAACTAGGCCAAGGTGGATGCCTATTGTATACTGTCTCTTTCAAAGTACAAGACATACTACTCAGCATGCATTTAGTTTAGTTGGGGACAGGGGTGGTGGCAACAGTGATTACTGTTTGTAAATTACACATGCTTTCTGGTTGGGAATTCTAAAGGAAAGCTGTATTTATTTGGAAATTAATTTTAAATAGTCTTTGGTACAGCGCAGGTCACTTGTTTATCAGTAGTTTTCTGTTTTCCTGTATAATCTCTGCTCCATCCTCCCTACCCCACCCCCCACCTAAACTTCATTAAAATCCCATTGCACTAAAAAACAATTTGTAACATGTGAAAGGGAAGGGAAAAATGGAAATGAAGCTGAGTTCATGCCTGGGGGAGAAGCAGCAGAGGAAGACAGGAATGCTGGGTAGCCTATGTGATTCAGATCTTTCAGCACCCAGGCTGCTCTATTGCCTCCCCCTACAAGGGTTCTCTTGAGGGAACTACTCTCTTGGACCTTGGAGGCCCATGATGCACCTTGTTTTTTTTATTGTGTTTCATCTCCTAAGGACTCTTCACTGTATGAGCTACATGGGAGTAGCGGGCCTCCGGTTGCTCAAAAAGCAGGATGGGGACTGTAAAGGAACAAGTGCTCATTCTTTGGGACACTGCAGGAAGGACTCACGGATAGGCTAGGGAGAGCCACTCACCATCTTACATGGTTTTTAAATGTAGGAAATTCTTCCATCTCATGAAATAAAATATGGACAGGATGTCCTAACTCAGTGGTTGGCAAACTCATTAATCAACAGAACCAAATATCAATAGTACAACGATTGAAATTTCTTTTGAGAGCCAAATTTTTTAAACTTAAACTTCTAACGCCACTTCTTCAAAATAGACTCGTCCAGGCCGTGGTATTTTGTGGAAGAGCCACACTCAAGGGGCCAAAGAGCCGCATGTGGCTCGTGAGCCGCAGTTTGCCGACCACGGTCCTAACTGAATTCTTCTTATAGTTAGTCTAAATATTGAATGTCAGTTTAGATATTCAGTGTTGTTTAAGTTTATCTTTTTTTTCTTATTCTTTTCTTTTTTACTGATTTCTTTCTAATGGGAACATATAAAGGATCAGAATGATTTAAATATTGATGCTATTTGTTAGCAAATTCAAGAATGTTTAGGATGACTCATAACTTTTATAAGGACCAATTATGGAAAATATAAACTATTGCCTTAAAATTGTCTTTTAATTTACTTTTGTAGCAGTCATATATTCACTCATGTAACAAATATATATTGAGCTCTCATATTTCAATAATTTATAAATAGGAGGGAAGCCAGTGTGGTTGGAGGAGGTGAAGGGAGCGGGGGTAAGGGAGAATAAGAGGTATTGACAGCAGACATGAGTTACAGGAGACAAAGCTCAACATTTCAGGGCAAAACTGATCCATCTGGCACTCCCATCAGGTCCTGTGTCTTGTTCTTAGGTACATCTTGCCCTTTCCTTAGGACTTGGTTTTCTAGGAGGGGCAGAGGCAAGTCAGTGCTGCAGCTGCTCTTGCAGGCAGAGAGCTCAGGCAACCGAAAAGCCCCTGGCACATGTGACCATAAAGCAAGCAGTCCTAGTGTTTGCTGTTTGTGTGTAGGCTGATGACTGCTGGCAAGAAGGGAACAATCTCAGGCCTTTTTCTCCAGTAATTCTGCTTTTCCTAAAGGCTTCCTTTCCTTGTTAAATGTAAAACCTCTTCCCTGGCATGTCTGTGATCTGAGCATCTCACAAGTGGTTTGTCTTGTTAGCTCATTTCCCCATTTCTGAATGTCTTCCATTTCAAGTTCACCTTGTGGTGATATTAATCACAACTATAGCAGACACCTCTGCAATGACTCAGACCCTGCCTCTGGCTGTCTGGCCAATGCATATCAGATATTACCTGTCTCTGACCTTCAGATCCAGATAAACACAGCCACTCTTTTCTCAATAAGAAACACTGCAGGGAAGGGAGCATTTGAGATCTTTCTCACTGGTGTATGTCACCAGTTTGGCTCAAATAAATTCTTACTAAAATTTTAAAAGAAGGGGAAAAAATAGAAGAAACTAGGATAACTAGAGGGAAAACAGAGAGTAAAGGAGTGATTGGTCAAATTTGCGTAACGATGTGGAATCTTTGGTTTATCTGGACCAGAAACACCCACTCTATTTGGACTCTAGAGGCCATCAGAAATGGTCTGCATTCTGTGTATGCACATTTTTCATATACTGAATCAGCCAAGTACGTTCCTATTAGGAATCTAAAAGTCCCTAGGCACATATAGCTCTGTCTATGGAGCTAAGTCCAGCTGTTTTCTGTACAACATAACTGGGTTTGCCAAGATATAGCTGGAAAAGCAATTTCTCATGTATGCAAGTGGGAAACAAATTCTATTACACAAGTGGATTGTTTTCTTAGGACTGTTTGATGGTAGGAATTTGGCTATGGTCTAGTTAAGATGAGGTATGGACAGAAAGCTTAGTTATTTCCCCGTCTCTTCCTCCTTTTTCTTCATAATAACTAAGATTTGAAATCTTTCAGTTTTTATTTTGAGATGCAACAGACCACAAAATGGAATTGTTTTACAGAATTTAAAGTTCAAATTGAAGACAATATTGAACCTGTATGTTAAAACTGATGTTATGCTCAATTCTAACTTTTTTCTAAATACTGACTACTACAGAGTTATTTTGTTAAGGAAAGTTATTATTTACAAATCTTTTCAAACTTAAAGTCTCCTTATGGGCCCAGGAACTTCATTTTTTTTTGTTGTTTTTTTTTTGTTTGTTTTTTTGCTATTGAATGTGTGTGTGTGTGTGTGTGTGTGTGTGTGTGTGTGTCCATTTTGTTCTTATTATGCCTGCTTTCATTAATATCCTAACCACTGTATTTGGTCATGCCTAAAATAAGAACAGATGGAGAAGTGTCCTTTCAAAGCTACAAAATGCAGATCTTTAGACACTCTTAACAGGGTTCCATCCCCAATAGAAAACAACATGGACCACATATCAAGACCATCTAATTCATAGAGCACTGTTAATGGACCTGATTTAAACTTTGAAAAAAATATGTCAAATAATTTTCTTTATATAAAAAGCTACATATTTTTTTAAAGTGAGGGAAGGAAAGAAAGAAAATGATCACAATAATGTAGGATGAAGAAATCTACTAGAAAATGTTTAATTAACCCAGCTGGTGTGGCTCAGTGGTTGAACGTCCAGGAGGTCACAGTTCGATTCCCCAGTCAGGGCACATGCTTGGGTTGCAGGCTCTATCTCCAGTGTGGGGTGTGCAGGAAGTAGCCGATTAATGATTCTATCTCATCATTGATGTTTCTGTCTCTCCCTCTCCCTTTCTCTCTGAAATAAATAAAAATATATTTTTTAAAAAACAAATAAAGTGTTTAATTAACTGTCTATCAGTTAAAATATATTTTACCGTATGACTGCCCTTTCCCCTCTCATTGGTATTTGTTAGTAAATTGCTCATCTGTGTTTCTACTTATTTTGTAGTATATAGTGGCGAAAGCATGGTTCTTCAAACCAGACCTCAGCTTTGTAATTTATCTTGTCACTTGGACCACACGATTCTTTGTACACAGTGCTTTAACACATTGACTATGTTCTCTGAGTGATATAATAAAATATCAATTAAGAAATTAAAATAAATTTAGGGAAATATTAACCATCTGCTCTTCTAAGTTCTTCATGGGTCATGTTTTTTTATTGAGTGAGGTAAACATAACCCAGTAGGAATGCCTACTCAGAACTCTAACATGATACAGGCAGCTTTTAACAAAGATTCATATATGAAAAGATCATGTGTACATATTTGAAAGCTTTGATATTGCCCTTGAATGTTATTTTTGTTGTATTGCTCATTGTCTTTTACTTAAAGACTCATGAGTTATGCTTGAGAGTTGCAGGGGTGAGGCACATTTTTCTGCCAACAGCTGTTTGGATATTTATGACATCATTTGTGGGCCATACAAAATCATCAACTTAAAAATTAGCCAGCTACATTTGGTAAACATTTAATTAACTCACCCCTAATGCCTTGGCAGGGCCAGATCAAATGATTTAGGGGGCCTTATATGGCCCACGGGCAGTTCTCCACCCCTACTAGAGAGATCAATACAGCAGAACCTTACTTCTGGAACTTAATTTGTTCCAGAATGCTGTTCGAGAAGCCATTTGTTTGTAAACTGAAGCATTTTTTTCCAATAGAAATAATGTAAATTAATTTAAATCACTCCAGACCCCCAAATGATTCCCTGTTTTAACCTTTTTTATATGCACTACATGTCTAATGTACTGTTTAATCTATAAACAAAAATTATTTTCTTAAATTTATTGAACCACCACCTACTAGCCTTAAACAAATCACTTTCAGCTCTTGTTCTACATCTGTCTTTTCAGTAATCATTATGCAGCATCTTAGCTTTTACGCATATCACTGCCTCTGAAATGTTGTCACTGGCTAACTGCTTTTCCTTTATCCAAATCAACAATAGTTTTTCTACCTCTTCAATTGCCTGTGATCATTGTTGTTTTTTAAACAGCCTAAGCAACATTAGCAGTATTGATGGCCTCTTTATATTTTATAATTGTGCTAATCAAACATTTTACCAGCACAAAAGCATGAAAAACACAAAAATATTCACAGCGTGATTGCCTGAGATGATCAAAATGGGAGGGTTAGTGGTAAACTGACTTGCATTCTCTCCTTTGTTTGTGGCCTGAGAGATGCTTTTAGTCATGTTGATGTTTCAGCATGAAAGGGTTGTGAGGGCCAGAACAGAAGTTTTGTCCAACAACCAAGACATATTTTCTATGAACAACTTGGTCAAGAACAAAATGGTTTGAGATGGGAGATGTTTTAGAACTGAGATTTGACTATGATGGCTGCTGACATTTGCAGATACTACTTTTATTAACTAATAAGACCTTTCTGAATTTTGGTTTTCCTTTTGGCCTTCACAAACAAGAGGGATAGGGTGAAGTTTAGGCTGTAGTATATTCTCTCCTTCCTAGGTCTCCTTATGTAATTGTCACCTCCTTCTCTTTATTATTCTGTCATTTTGCTCTTATTTTATATGGGTTTTGTCTTTTATTATAAGCTGTCTCAAAGACTTTTCTGGAAATATACAGTGCAGAAGTACAAAATGATGAAATAAAAATACTGCTTCATTTGTTTTAAACGATGCCTAGGTTGGACTAGATGACCTCCAAGGTCCTTTCCTATTCTAAATTTATGATACTATCACCAAAAACAGACAAAAAATCTATTAGGCTATAAGCCAGGAGATGACTACCAAGTACTATATTCCTGGTATGGGTGAATTTCTTCTTGAAAGCAGAGTGCTAGACTCAGCAACCTGCTAAGAGCCCTCAGGCTTTTTTTTTTTTTTTTTATCCTCACCCAGGGATATGTTTTCATTGATATATATATTTTTTTTCTTTGAGAGAGAGGGAATGAGAGAGAGAGAGAGAGAGAGAGAGAGAGAGAGAGAGAGAGAGAGAATGAGAGAGAGAGAATCAATTGCCTCCCCTGTGCTCCCCAACCAGAGATTGAACCAGCAAACTTTTGGTGTACAGGACTACACTCCAACCAACTGAGCCACTTGGCCAGGGCAGGCCCTCACAGTCTTTTGGTGATAAAACAAGAGAACTGATTGCTGGGGAAAAAAATCTCCAAAAAGAAGAAAAAGAGCCCTAACTGGTTTTTATCAGTGAATAGAGCATCAGCCTGTGGACTGAAGGGTCCCAGGTTTGATTCCAGTCCAGGGCATGTACCTTGGTTGCGGGCATATCCCCAGTAGGGGGTGTGCAGGAGGCAGCTGATCGATGTTTCTTTCTCATTGATGTTTATAACTCTCTAACTCTCTATCCCTCTCCCTTCCCCTCTGTAAAAAATCAATAAAATATATTTAAAAAAGAAGAAGAAAAAGTAAACAGAAGAGCTTAATTATTTCTTTTTGAGCATTTGTATAAATTTGAACATCTTAAGCTGAACTTAGTGAGTATAGCTAGTTTAATGAAATTAGTCACATTTAAATATTGTCGAAATCTTGCTACCACATTAGCATTAAGTGTGATTAAAATTTATTCTGTGTGCCTTCATGGTTCCCCAAAGCATCAGCTGTCAACACCTTCATTATAAGCAAGCCCTTCAAAGCTTTCAGAAAACTTTTACATTCAGGGCAGGCAGTTGGACCACTGCTTTAGAAGAGAACACATCATTTTTTAGGGTGTATTTTCTGTTTGTATGAATTTAGAACTTAGGAAATTATTGGTATCATTGTTTATTTTTGTTAGTAAGATAAAAGTCACTGAAAATAAGGAAATGCTAGATACTGTGTGCTGAAAATTTCCAAAGCTGATTAAAATATTTTCTTTAAGGCCAAAGGAACTATAATGTAAAAATAAATGGAAAAACCCAAGTTATAATTTAAAAGATGTGTTTGTGAAATATAAATATAATTTTACAATAAATAAAATGTTCATAGAGGAAAATATTATTTCAAGGGTAATGATTTATATGTAAAGTCTATTAATTAACTGAGGTTCAAGGGAAAAATCAGGCAACTTCCAATATCTTTACAATACTCTGGGTAGTGAATTTAATATGTGTCCCTAGGAAACTAGTACACTGAAATTCAGAGGTTCTTTCTCTCTGATTTTATTATGTTATACTAGAGGCCTGGTGCACAAAATTCATGAATGGGGGGGGTAGGCGGTGGTGTGTTCCTCAGCCCAGCCTGCACCCTCTCCAATCTGGGACCCCACCGGGATCGGGCCTAAACAGGCAGTCGGACATCCCTCTCACAATCCAGGACTGCTGGCTCCCAACAGCTTACCTGCCTGCCTGCCTGATTGCCCCTAACTGCTTCTGCCTGCCAGCCTGATCACCTCCTAACCACTCCCCTGCCAGCCTGATCAATGCCTAACTGCTCCCCTGCTGGCCTGATTGCCCCCAACTGCCCTCGCCTGCTGGCCCGGTAACCCCTAACTGCTCTCCCTTGCCAGCCTGGTCGCCCCTAACTGCTCTCCCCTGCTGGCCTGGTTCCCCCCAACTGCCCTCCCCTGCAGGCCTGGTCTCCCCCAACTGCCCTCCCCTGCTTGCCTGATCACCCACAACTGCCCTCCCCTGCAGACCTGGTCCCCCCCAACTTCCCTATGCTGCAGGCCTGGCCCCCCCCCCCAACTGCCCTCCCCTGCAGGCCTGGTCCCCCCAATGGCCCTCCCCTGCAAGCCTGCATCCCCCACAACTACCCTCCCCTGCAGGCCTGGTCCCTCCCAACTGCCCTCCCCTGCTGGTCTGATCACCCACAACTGCCCTTCCCTGCAGGCCATCTTGTGGTGGCCATCTTGTGTCCACATGGGAGTGGCCATCTTGTGTGTTGGAGTGATGGTCAATTTGCATATTACTATTTTATTAGATAGGATATTGGTAGGATGTACCTGAGTGTTTCATTTGAATGGTATTGAAACAGAATTTTTGGATTGGAACCTGGATTCTTTGTCCGCTGGAATCGAAGAATGAGTCCACAGTCAGAAAGTGGTATAGCAAAGGTGGAGATTTATTGAAGAACAAGTACAGACTCCCATGTGGGGAGGGGGAAAGAGTTCCACTGAGTTCCTTTTCCCTATGGCTTATAAAGGCTACAGATCCTTGTGCTTTGATATCCCCTCTTATTGGTCACTATTCCCTTAGGCTGGTCACTATAGTAACTTCTGGGCTCAAAGGTCGAATCTCACATGGGATGTGTGAGATTCTCCCTCCCCCTTCTTCCCTATTGTTTCCCTGTTCCCTTTGGGCTTTCTTCCTCTCCTTCTGGATGAAGGGCTTCCTTCTCTTTATTTTGTAAATATAGACCTTTTGCTGTTCCCAGTTCCCTCATTCTATGGAAATGTACCTGTTGCAGCTTTCCAGCTCCCCATTCTATGGAAATATACCTTCTGCTGCTCTGCAGCCCTGTGCTTCCTCCATGGTCCCCCTAATTTCCAAAATTTCTAATATTTCCTAAACCTGTCCTATTTTACCCCCAAATTTTCTGTTTCAGTATGTTGGTAATCTTAGAATAATGGTATCTTGTAACTAACTTTAAACTATTTATTATGTAGTTGGTAGTTTCATATCTGAAATCTAATGTTGGTGTCAATTATATTTTTAAAAAATCTGTATAAGATTCTAGGAACTTATAGTATTCAATTATGTCTCTACTGAAAGGTTGGTTAAATGAAATTTACACACTAAATTATTTTGACTCAGTCTTTTTGTTTGTTTGTTTCAAATAGTATTTAATTTATTAGTACTCAGGTTACAGAATTTACCAGGCGACCGAAAAATATACAGGGAGTACTCTGAGATCCAGGATAAACCCATTTATTTTCAGATGTACTAGTACAGTGACTCAGGGGGTCAGTTCTCCAAATCCTGAGTGAGTGAATATGGAGGAAGCTTTTCCCTTTATACCCTTCGGTTTCTTTGTTTTCTATCTGTTTCCTAACTACCAGGCTTTTGTGGTGGGCTTCCACAGTCCCTTCCACATTGACCTCCCCTCCAGCTAAGCTGTTACATTCTTTGTTTATGGCCCCTTTGTAAATTGGGAATAATTAGGAAAACAGGTCTTGCTAGACCAGATTGTTAAGAAAGGGGCAGTGATTTAATTATAGGCAATCAAGAATGTACATTAGGTTACTGGCACAGATTCAGATTGCTAGTCCGCCCCCCCCCCCCCCCCCCCGCCCAATGTCTTATATTCCCCATCACTCAGATAATAGTTATTCCCTAAATAGCATTTTACTTTTGTATACTGAAATCAGTGAAGTGAGACAGAGAATCAGTTCAAAGTGGTGATTGTCAATCAGTATAAATCCATAAAAGATAGCCTGTGTCTTACTGAAGAGTTTAAATTTGGAATGTATGCTTTGGAAAATGGGAGTTAGTATAACATTTCAAAACTCATAACAGTATATTCAATTAATTATAGTTAGAACTGATCACTTAAAAATTCATAGTTGCTTTGAATTGAATAAAATTATAAAGTAAATCAAAGGTTTATTATCATTTGCTTTGCATTTTTAATTCAAGCATTTAAAAATATAAAGATAGATCTTTTGCTATAATTGAGGTATTTATCTTATAAAATGTCATGAAATAGGTTACCTATGATTCACCTCACTAAACATACATACACAAACATGCCAATTAAAGAATCAGGGTAAAGACTTTTTAATATTCATTTTTTAATAAGCTCTTGTTTTCTATCTCTTCCTAACATGTTCTTATTTTATTTATTACTGGAGGCCCAGTGCACATAATTGGTGCACAGGTGGGGTCCCTAGGTGATTAGGGCCATCAGGGTCATCTTGCCCAGTCCTGATCAGGGCCTGGTGGCTAGGGGTAGGGACTGAGGGAGACACCGGGGGAGGTTGACTGGCTGGCCGGGGGAAGGGACTGAAGGCAGCGGGGGTGGGGTGGCCGGGTATGGGAGGTTGGCTGTGGGAGCGCACTGACCACCAGGGGGCAGCTCCTGCATTGAGCATCTGCCCCTTGGTGGTCAGTGGCATCATAGCAACTGTTCGGTCATAACGGTCACTTAGGCTTTTGTATATATAGAGTGATCTGCTACACATTTCTTATTGGTTGCTACATAAATTATTAAAAGGGTTGGTTGCTATACCTTATTAAAATAATGTTAATGAGTGATACTGAAAGGTAAAGAATTTTGTTTACTTTATCTTATCTGGGCAAATCCTGAACTTCTTAACTCCAGAGATTAAAAAGCAACAATAGAAAATGGAGCTTCAGGAAAAAAAGCAAACCCTAACTGAAAGAGTAAAGTTTTTTGTTTTTTTTTTACAGCTGTCCGTTTTATCTTAACTCTCCAAGGTCTTCCCCCTCCGCCAGTGATGGGAACAAGACCCTTAAACCTGTCCCAGGAAACAGCCCCAAGCTAAGAGCAGACAGAGCAAATAGTGCTCTGACAGATAAGAAAAGCAGGACATGAGATTACAGGATGGGACTGTTGACTGAAAACTTAGGCCCTGTCATTAAACATGTTATTAACGAGCCCTGTTGGAATTTCCTGGCGGCTTTGTCCTCTCTTCCCCCTCACATGTGTAACCCCCGATGTATGGTTTTTGCCTATATATACTTGTAAGACTTTCTGCTCGGGGTTCAACTCCTATGCTTCCGTGTGAGTTACGAGTTGAGCCCCAGTGCGCTGGAATAAAGCCTCTTGCTGTTTGCATCAAGTGACGCCTCCTGCGGATGATTGGGGTTGCCGTCGATCCGTGGGATAGAGTAAGGGTCTCCCTCCGGGTGTCTTACAATACCTATACGATATCACAAAACATGATACCTCAGCAGAAAATTGGTTATATATAAATAATAATAAAGATGATAATAAGGTGTCTATTAATTCTATTTATTTTTACTTCATTATATAAATTCAGAAACATAGATCTCAAATTTATACATTATTTATCTATAATTATAACATCAAGTAAATGGTAGAGATTAACTTAAAAAAATAGCTTGTGACACAGCAATTGAAGTGAGATAGTGCAATTACAAAAGGTTTAATCATTTTTTAATTGATTCTGTGGATGTCTTTATTCTCTAAATACTCTGTAAGCCTCTTATCTACCGTGAAAAGTTATTCCCATAAACCTGGCATATAAAGTCAATCATATGACTTCTTTCTGTTCTTAGATTTCAAATATTAAGACCTGAACTATAAAGGAAAAGTGCTATGTAGAAGCTGCATGAATACAAAGCAACATTTAGCAGTGGTATCCAATGCCTTCCAAGTATTTGAGGAAATTTACAAAAAATACTTCTTTAGTACTCACTTTTACTATCAAACCAGGTGTGGGGCAGCGGGGAGAGCAGAAATGGTTTCAAAGGAAAACTTGTTCTTGAAGAAGAGGTTCAGTGATGAATACATACACTATGCTGCCCAGGCCTCCTTCTAACCTGAGATGACAACATAGTTAACAGAGGCAAAAACACTCCAGCGTCTGGCCTCCAAGAAATTAAGAGACCCAAAACTAGAATTAGAAATTTTAATATGGAATCACATAACGCAAGTCATACAAAAAAAGTAATAAACAAACAAAAAAAATATCTACTGCTACCATCACAAACAGGATGGTCACGGATCTCATCTTTAACCTCTAACAAAGATGGCAATAGTGATAAAAAGAGAAAGCTGTGATCAGATGGTTTCCTCTTTTATCATGAGTATGTTTTATATTCTGTCCCAGTGAAATTACCAAAGACTTCTAAGACAGACCCTTGAAATGATTTGTTATGAATTCCAGGGTCAGATTTCAGATATTTTTTTTAACCTAAAATTGTATAAATGCATTTCAAAATAACATACTTTTGATGTGACTGAAACAAATTCTATTGCATTCTAAATAAAGTGAAATTAGTATCAGCCAGTAGGATATAGCATGAGTTTCAAATAAGTTATGTTGGTAAAGTTGGGAGAAATGACTTCCCAGTGATATACTGTGTGCAGATGTATTACTACTTCTATTTCATATTTCATGTGTTGAACACAAAGAGAACTGGAATCTTGTTAATCATCATTTTAAAACATTTTTATAGAATGTAAATATATCAGTGCTTGCCTTTTTTTCTGTGTTAATGAAAAACGAGGTGTACTTGGGGAGCAGGTATTCCTATTAAACTGCTGTCATCCATTACCAAACCTGCTTGGAAGAAATAAGCACAGATGGTGGGTCTATTACTTTTCGAACAAAAAATTTGCCGATTTCTTTTTTGAGTTTGTTCCCTCATTCTCATTGAAATGTGAACAATTTTTCAAGTCAAGAAACCTCTGTAGGGATCCTTGAAATGTTTTATCCATTACTTGTACATTTAGAAGCAAAAAAGAGTGATTAATGATTTATTAAAATTTCATAATGAAAAAATTCAAGTAAAAAGTCTTTGTTAGAAAAATTATTATTTGATTCAGAAACCATATGTTTTGAATGCAAATTAAAAGTCTACAGGGAGTAAGTTTGTATATCAAGCCAGAATCCTAAATTACTCATTTAGTGATGACAAAACCATTTAGCCCATGATAAAAATACCTATGCTGATCTTTTATTTATTTATACACTAAAGCTGGGTACATGGATTTGTGCACACTGAAAGGAAATTAATTAGAAGAAATATTTTAATATTGCCAGTTGCCCTTTCTCTATAATAGAAGTATCAACCAAATTCACGATTGACAATGACAGATCGAAACACACACGTGCGATTGGTGCCAGTGAGAGCTTTATATGTGTCGTGCATGCGCAAGTCAACTTTGCCTTTTATAGATATAGAATGAACTTGCTTAATTAGACCTGCTTTCTGATTTAGCTAAACTTTTTCCAGCCCAGTGAAGCACCCCAACTTCTCTTTCACATAATTGTTAGCAACACAGCAGTAAATATCAACATGAAGCAGATTATTATTGCAGATCACACAGGGAGAACAAAGGGTAAAATATTTAACTGCAGCAGTGTTTGACTCTATTCTGCGCAGTGAGAAAACCTGAAGTCATTTTCAGGGTCCACCATTTCTTACTTCTTTTCAGTCGGGGCAGTTTCTAAGCTTTTTAAATCTCCGTTTTCCAGCTAATGAAAAGAAAATAGGATTCTACTGAGTCTCCTATCTACTTACTCTAGGACTGGGATGAGGCATAGGAAAACACCTCACTGACATTTGGTTAAAGTGTAAAATGTTTGCACCTGGCTATAAAACAAGTCATGTTTCAGAGCTGAAGAAACTGTAAGGAGGCTAGTCGCTAGGGAGAGGAAGCCGGGTGTTGCTGCTTAGCGTCACTACCTGGTGTTCACAGGTAGGCTGGGCTGTGGGCTGCATTTTGTGCCATGGGTTCTTGGCAGCATTGGCTGCGATTTAGTGGTCCCTTGCTCTGGGGTGGTGGCGGGGCCTGTGTCCCACTTGGGGGAAGCTGAGTGTTGCTTTGTCAGTGCCATGTCCACGGTGCTGTTTCTTTGTAAATGGCCAGTGCATGTCATGACAGCTCTTGTGTTGAGCGTCTGCCCCCGGTGGTCAGTGTGCATCATAGCAACAAGTCGGACAGTTGGAGGGACACTTAGCATATTAGCCTTTTATATATATAGATTGTTTGACGAAAATTTGCATGTTGTGTACATATTAAGAAAAAGAGCACATGTTTTCAATGTTTTATTTAGGTTGAAAACACATGCATACCATAAAGTATCCAAATCTTAAATATACAGTTTCATCTTTTAAAAAAAGCATAAGATGAATACTTTTGTGTAACTGGGACTCAAATCAAGAATCATTTTACTGGAATCCCAGAAACCCCCTTCAACCTTCTCTCTCCTAGAATAATACTTATGATGATTTGAAACATCATTGATTAGCTTTTAAAACTTCTTATAAATGGAATCATAGAGTAAGTTCCATAACTTCCTTCTTTCATTCAATGTTTAGCTTATAAGATTTTTAGTACAGTTGGAATTCATTCATTCTCATTGCTATATAGTATATTATATAAATACTAAAGACCCAGTGCACGAATTCGTGCATGGGTGGGGTCTGGCTGGCCTGGCCCCAATCTGTGGATTGGGGCCGGTCCTGTTGAGAGGAGGAGATGGCAGGAGGTTGGCCAGCTGCCCCGCCCTGACTGGGGCCTGATCAGGGACAGGCTGGCTTTGGGGAGGGGTCATGGGTGATTGGCCATCAGGCCCCACCCCTGATTGGGGTGGGGGGCAATTGGGGGAGGGATGGCTGTGGAGAGGGGCTATGGGAAGTGGGCTGGCTGGCTCTGCCCCTGAATGGGATGTGGGGGCCGATCAGGGGTCAGTGGCTGGGGGAGGGGATGTGGGAGGTTGGTTGGGCAGCCCCATTCCCGATTGGTGTGGTGGAGGAGGCCGATTGGGGGCAGAACTGGCTGGGGGAATGGACCATGGACTGATTGGGGTGGTGGGGACTGATCAGGGGTGGGGCCAGCATGGGGAGTGGCTGTGGGCCATCCAGCCCCACCCCTGAATGGGGTGGGAGGGGCCGATCAGGGGCCAGTGGCCTGGGGGAGGGGCCATGGGTGGTTGACAGGCCAGCCCTTCCCCAGATCAGAGTGGGGGGGCTAATTTGGGGTGGAGCTGGCTTTGGGGAGGGGCCACAGACTGAACAGGGTGGTGGGGGACAACTGGGGGTGGGGCCAGCTGGGGGGAGGGGCTGTTGGCTGATTGGAATCAGGTGGGCTGATTGGAGGTGGGGCTGGCTGGGAGGAAGGGTCACAAGGGGTGTTGGCTGGCTGCCCTGCCCTACATTGGGGTGGGAGAGGCCGATCAGGGGCAGGGCTGGCTGGGGTGAGGGGTTGTAGGATGTTGGCCAGCCGGCCCTGCCCCCTATTGGGGTGGGGAGTGATCAGGGGTGTGGCCAGCTGGGGGGAGGGGCTGCGGACCGATCAGGGTGGGGCAGGCCAATTGGGGGTGGGGCTGGCTGGAGGGAAAGGCCACAGGGGGGATGGGCTGGCTGCCCTGCTCTCCATCGGGGTGGGAGAGGCCAATCAGGGGCGGGACCAGATGGGTGAGGGGCCACAGGAGGTTGGCCGGTCCCCCCCCACCACCACCACCCTGATTGGGCTGGTTCATAGCGACTGGTCGTTCTGGTTGTTACGGTGTTCTGGTTGCCGGCTTTTTATATAGATAGATACTACCATTCATTTGCCTATGCTAATGCTTATGGACATTTGAGTTGTGTCCAGTTTGGGGCTACTTTGAATAATTTTTTGATCATTCTTATACCTATTGAGTATATAACTGGGGCCATATGATATGTTCAGCTTTTGCATAATGCCAAATAGTAGTTTAGATCCGTTTACACTTCATCCACAAAGAGAGACGGTCCCAATGCCTCCACAACTGTTTTTTGTTTGTTTTTTTCATTTATGTCACTCTGGTGTTTATCACTATTCCATTTGGTTCTTAACCTTACAAAAGTAGAAAAGAATAACTAGTTTTATTAAATTATACTTTACTTGAAGTATCTTAAATGCTCTTCTTTGAATTACTGTTCCTTATTTAAATGATACATAAGATTAATGATCCCAACTTATTCAATAATATACTAGCTTGGAAAAGGATTCTTGATCAATTGTAATTCTCATCAATTTTACCTTTTCGTGTTATTAACTATGATATTTAAGAATGAAAAGTGAGCAATTCTTCACATTAATGTAAACAACATTTCTGCATGTTAAAAGAAAGTTTCATGGTCTAAATAAACCAAGATGTGAACCAGTAATAGTTTATTTAAAATGAAGACATGAATCTCAGTTGCTTATATTATGTCTGTGTTTCTAGAGAAACATAGAAAAAAGTTATGGCAAACTTGCAGTCTGTTAATTTCTTTTCACCCTGCCAGAAACTGTCCTTTCACTCTTTAGCTAGTAATATACTACTGTTCGTTGAGGAGATTTTTGAAGAAAATAGCATCTTTCTCCTTAATTAGAATCAGGGACACCTTTGAAAATGCAGTAGTTACAGCAAATAATAACAATAATAATAATATACTACTAATAATAAACAGCAACAACAATGTTTTGCACCAAGCTAATTGTATCTCTAATTTATTAGTTGGGTTCAGGAATTTTCGTTAATAATTATTTCATTGATTGCATTTTTGAGCTCACATTTACTGGGTTTATATCCTTGCTGCACACTTAACCAACAGTGTTGCCTTGCGAAAGTTACTTACTAGTAACCTCTGCAGACCTCAGATCTGTAGGATGGGAATGATTATAGAACGTATATTATATGTTGTATTAGTTTGGGTCCTCCAGGAAGCAGATGCCAAGAAGGGATTAAACACAAGAAGATTTTATTAAGGGAAACGTCTCTGAGAGAAAATGAGGAAAAAACTGAGTAAATCTGGAAGACCTCGCTGTTGGTCGAGATGCAAGTGTGACCCAGAGTGAAGGGAGTGAAGACAAGGTTGAGTGGAAGTCTTCAGCATGTTGCTCAGTCTAAGGAAGGGATAGCGAGAGCTTTAGGGAATCCTGAGCCCAAACTGGCCATCAGAGGAGGCCTGTGTCTTCCAGTGATGGAACTGCTTTAGAATCCCTGCTGCCCTCTGTCATTGGTTGGGGCAGTTGCAGAAATGGATTTCAGAACAAAACAGCAGGTGCTCTTTAGGCAATTAAATGTCCTGTATTTAGAGATCTTGAGGCACATTCTCATGGTCACAACAAATGATTATCATGAAGATGAATTGGCAAACTCCCAATAAAGTAATTAAAACAATATCTGAATCATCAATATTTATCAATTTATTTATTCATATTATTCATCATTATTAATAATCACTGAATTAATAAAGGAGCCACATGTTCAGTCTGCTTGAAATATTTGACAGAGGAGTTGAAAAGCCTGCTGTTTAGAGCTTACTTCATTTTTCCTAACCAAAGAATATTATTGCACATTTATAGCATATGAATAATTATTTCCCTTCTACTATTTATTTCACTATTTATTGCCAAGTCCCTAATGCACACTGGAATACCAAACTCTAGCCCCCAGTATTTCTGCATAAATAATGGGTTTAATTGTTGTTTTAAAAATAGAGAGACCTGTCCTGGTTGTATGGTTCAGTTAGTTGTGGTTTCAATTCCTGGTTGGGGCAAGTATGGGAGGCAGCTCCCTCTCTCTCTCTCTCTCTCTCTCTCTCTCTCTCTCTCTCTCTCTCTCTCTCACTTTCTTGCTCTCAAATCAATAAACATATCCTCAGGTGGAGATAAATTAAAAATACAAAAGACGTATTAATAGCATTATATTTTTTTATGTCCAATTGACAATATCAAAGGGTTTCATCATTTATCATCATTAGAAGGACATAATTGGGAATTGCTTGATCCACTTTTTAAAACTGGTCAATGGGTGTGCATCATCATGGGAAGAACTCCTTTTGAAACTCCTTTTGTAAGGCCATTTTCTCAACAATTTTCTCAACAGTGGAAACTCCTTTTATCTTTTTAAAGAATTTTCATGTTATTAGAAAATTCAGAGGGCATATGTGAATAATTGCAAATAGAGGAAAGAAAAATTACAGTAAAAATCATGTGAAAATGTTTGTTGAAAAGTCTGTGAGGCCACTTTATTATGATACTTGAATGTAAGCAAATTTATTCAGAAGAGAATCTTAAACATAGAGGATGGATTCTTTAGGGCATGCCCTCCAATCTCCTTCTTTTGCTCATTTTACTCTCCCTTTATAAGTAGAAGCCTACTTATTCTTCCCTTTGTGCATTAGTCATGTGCCTTTCTCATTTCCCCTGCTGGGATGTCTTCCTTTGCGCTGAAGTCTGTATTAACCACACCATCTAAGACCTATTCTTACCATAATATTTTGAGGGCCACCTCAAGTTATAACTTCTTTAGTTCTTCCCCAAATTGTCTTAGTCCAAATAGACTTCTCCATATGCTCAATGTCTGCTAGCTGTGTTATCCCTAAGTGTCACTTGATATATGCTGTTCCTTCCAGCTATCCCCTTGGTGCACTGAGCATCTCAGTTATTCCTCATGTTGCACTATAACTGTTCTCTTGTCCTTATACTGTACCACACTGTCAGGAAAATAAGAATGATTATACTGCTGGAATCTAGTAGGTATTTTTCTTTCCTCATTCTATTTTGTCTTCTTTATTGATTAAGGCATTACATAAGTGTCCTTATCTCCCCATTGCCTGCCCCCCCCTCTCCACCCACACTCATGCCCTCACCCCCCTGGTGTCTGTGTCCATTGATTAGGCTTATATATATGTATACAAGTCCTTTGGTTGATCTCTCCTCCTTACCCCCACCCTCCCCTACCTTCCCTCTGAGGTTTGACAATCTGATCGATGCTTCTCTGTCTCTGGATCTGTTTTTGTTCATCAGTTTATGTTGCTCATTATATTCCACAAATGAGTGAGATCATGTGATATTTATCTTTCTCTGACCGGCTTATTTCACTTAACATAATGCTCTCCAATTCCATCCATGCTGTTGCAAATGGTAAGAATTCCTTCTTTTATACAGTAGCGTAGTATTCCATTGTGTAGATGTACCACAGTTTTCTAATCCACTCATCTGCTGATGAACTCTGGTTTCTCTTCAGATCGCATAAATCTTTTGCCTTTTTCTAGTAGGTATTTTTAAAATATAGTAAAATCTAATGAATGCATGTATGAATGAATGAGTTAATTGATACATTATATTCCCACATAGATAATCAGCATAGTAAGGACAAGCATAGAGTCTTATACCTTGGTATGATCCCAGTCACCTAGTACAGGATTTGAATATTGTAGGAGGCACTTAATACATTTTTGTGACTGATGAGTTTAAATATTTGTATGAATACCAGGTTTAAATTATATGATTATCATTTTGGAGAGGTAGTGACTTGCCATGAATTTCACTGCTTGTGCAATCGCCTTTTATACAACACAAGAGGCCTGATGCACGAAATTCATGCAAGAGTAGGCCTTCCTTCTCCCAGCTGCTGGCACTGGCTTCCCTCTGGCACCTGGGACTCGGGCTTCCCTCTGACCACTGGAAGGCACCCAGGACCCAGGCTTCCCTTGCAGCCCCAGCTTCATCAGGAAGATTGTCCAGAAGGACATCTGGAAGGATGTCTGGTCTAATTAGCATATTATGCTTTTATTGTTATAGATGATTTGCTAGACTCTTGTAGTTCACCATTAGGTAAACCTTGGTGAAAGCAGATTGCACTTTCTCTTTTTGCAAAACAGTGTGCATGTATTATTTGTTTACTTATAATAATTGTGATTTTGACTTAAGCAACTGATATACATTTATAGTTTGTTTATAGTTGTGTATACATTTATAGTTAGTCTAATATATATAAAAAAATTATTGGGACTTATCTACATACTGTGTAAAATGAAGTAAATTGACCCAGATAACATGGATTCAGACATAGTGTAAGTCAGCAAGAATTGGTAACAAGGTGAAATGTATATTAACTTTCTAGCATATTGGTAAGTAATATTAAAAAAAAAACAACAATTAATTTTTGGTTGCGTCCTTTGAGAATAAAGCATTAAAATAATTTATGTTTCCATGCTAAGTATCCTTCCAGGAAAAGCATTGCAATCTCCACCAGGTTCTGTTCTAAGAAAAAAATACATTGTTGTATACTCTCAAAGGAGTGATATTCTGAACTCAAATCTGTTTAAATAGTTGTAGTACATAATACTCTGACCAGGTTACTAAGCCATATATCTTTCACTGTTCACTTTGTTAGTTATACTCAGCGTGTGGTTGGAAATGGAATCAAAGCCCAGTCTGGGAATCCTGAAGTCAAAGTCAAAGGAACTGATCCTGTGATAAATCAGATTATTGATAAACTGAAGCATGTTATTCAGGTAAGTTCTGGTCCTCTCTTATTGGTATTCTCAGTGGTAAATAATAAGTGGCTGTTTTCCATTACATGTGATAAACTTGTTAATCCTATCTGATAATCCTACCTACATTTGAGTATTGGAATAACTTCTTTGAATCTAGGGTTTTGGAAATATTTGGTTGAGTGGTTTTTTCATATAAAGTCAATGTGCTATAGTATTTTAATGGGTGGGCAATCTGTGTCTCTGAAAAGGAGCCCCTGCTTCAGCATTCCAATAAATAATGAGACTTTCAGGATGAGCTTCATCCCCAACAATAAGTTTTAGACACTAGAACTACTGACTTTAAAGAAAACACATAGCAGAGCATGGAAGATGCCAAACTCACCTTCCAGGTAATTCTCTGAGCCTCTCTATTAAGGTTTTTTGCCACATTTTCAACAAAAGTTGTCATAAACGAAAAAAATATGCATTTCTTGTACTTATTTTCTGTACCACCTTTTATATGTTATATCATAATCTAATTGTTTATGAAATACTTGTTTTATACTTAATAATGTTATTTAACCTAATGAACAATAATACTGCATGTGAACGATATATGGCATTATATATATATATATATATATATATATATATATATAATATTTCTGTGAACTATTCTATCAGTCAGAAATAAATATTATGTTACATGCTATAAAAGACTACCCTTCATTCTACATCTATTGGGGTTTCAGGTAAGAAGGACTATTTTTTAGTTATTGGTCTTCATATAACAATTTATATTTGCACATTTTTTCTAAGCAAAACTGTGTATGTACAGTTGATACTTGTAGCATTATAATATATATATATATATATATATATATATATATATATGAAACTATACTTAAACATAATACAGAGTTTTTATTGATATTAAAGTATTCTAGAGTCACTGGTATGTTTCTCATGATTTTTCTGCAAAATTTAAGTTTATGTGGAGCCAGTTCTTATAATCCTATTTTTATGAGAGTCTCTGTATCTTGAGCAAAGTTTATGTAAGTAGGGCATGGTAGTCTGTGTCCAAAACTATTGATTTCTACCATCCAGGTGCCAATAATAATGGCTACTTTGTTTATTTTTTGACTGTTACATTAGGAAAATAGACCTCTAACCTGGGAGGCAGAACCAAAAATAACTTCCTTTGAGAAAAATGTAAGAGCAAATAGTGTCACATCTGCTAGTAAGTCAAACCTCAAGGCCTCTAGTGAATTAAACCAGTTCTCTCAGAGACAAATGTCCAAAGTAAGGCAAGTAGGTAGGTGCCTTACACTTCCAGTGGACCAAGTGCTGAGGCATTTCTTGGAAGTGAGTAGTCTTGGGATTGTGTCAGGAGCTCAAGTGACAGTGAAGGAGGGGCCAGTCTTGGGATTGTGTCAGGAGCTCAAGTGACAGTGAAGAGTAGGAGCTGGACCAGAGACTGAGGCAGAATGGCTGAGGTCAGTCTGGAGAAACCTGTTGTCCTCAGCAGCAATGACATTAAGTCCATTAGGGAATGTCATTCAGGCACAAAAGAGGAGGGAGTTCATTCTTCCTGTCAAATTTTTGAAGCCTTGCTTCCCATGATGAGAAAAACAAGAGCTTCAGTTAAAATTAATTTTGAGCCCTAACTGGTTTGGCTCAGTGGATAGAGCATCGGCTTGTGGACTGAAGGGTCCCAGGTTCAATTCCAGTCAAGGGCATGTACCTTAGTTGTGGCCACATCCCCAGTGGGAAGTGTGCAGGAGGCAGCTGATCGATGTTTCTAACACTATCCCTCTCCCTTCCTCTCTGTAAAAAATCAATAAAATTTTTAAAAAATTAATTTTGACTCAGTGAGAAATGCATGAGGGTTTAAGAAAACTTAGAATATTGCATTAATTATTGAGTTTCTTAGTGGCTTAATAAACAACCTATTTGGAACTTGACATATAAGCAAACTAGACTTCTAAATCTATGTGTCATTGTTGGGGTTCCCCAGGAAGAGACTCTGGAAATAGACCATAGATTTGCATACAGGAGATCTATGGCAGAGTACCCTAGCAATATGTGAGGGACTGGAGGAAGTAGGACTGTGCAGAGGGAGCAAGTGACTGTACTGTAGCTGGAATAGAAGCCTCATCTGAATCCAGTAGGAACTCTGGAACAGGGAGGGCCCTTTCAGATTGTCCTGAATTGAAACAAGAAGTTGTGTCTTTATCCCACCAACTGAACCTTCATTGGATAAGGGCTACTGGGTGGATGGTGGTAGTATTAACTCAGTTCTGAGTCATCAGCAGCCAACAGTATTATCTGAGCTGAAGGAAGGCATGCCTTGGTCTAGGTGGCACCCCACGGCATCATGCAATCTGATATGGTTTGTAGATCAAGCTTATTCGAAAACTCTAATGCACAGTTCATCATAAAATCAGATGAGCTGAATATAATCAGCCCCTCTCAGTGAGATACAATAAATTCACAGTAGTCTCTAAAGTGGGGTAAGCATTCCCCAGAGAGTGCACAAGCTGATCCACGGGAGGTCTGGAGGGAAAAATAGAACTTTTTGTGTACTGTATTTATTCTATCTCATTCTGTTAACTTCTTTTGTTGTTGTTGTAGGAATGGGTATGAAATGTGTAACAGTGCAATAGCACATGCATATAATTTAGAAATACAGAAATCTATGTGTCAGGTGGGTATGCATTCCAACTGTTTTTATGGAACATTTGACAAGATGAAAACAGATGGAACGCCCTGCTATAGTTAATAATGATGAGTTGCTATGGAGGAGAGTATATGATATAAGAAAACACATTCACAAAGAAACAAGAAGATACTCAAAGGGTAGGGCTTATAACAACTCTCAGGAGGAGGATTCACTGATATGTTACCCATTCAGCATAACATTTTCCTCTTCTTGTTTCACAGATTTCAAAACCACCTATTTTTAAAGGGGACAGTGGGAAATAGTCTCATTTTTTAAGCTTCTGTGTTAAATTGAGTCCCATTCTTTTATCCTAATATTAGTGTATATACCTCCAGTTATTAATACTTAAGCTTTATTCTAGGGCTACAAGAAAATGTCATATAAAATACTACCTTTGAAGTCTACCTTTTAAAAGTCTACTAGGATGATCTGATTGAAATATAGTTTTTTACAGAAGATAGCAAGAAGTCTAGTTTGTACAGGTATCACTAAAATATTCACCTTAAAGTCTTAGAACATGTTCTTCCCTAAGCCAACTCTCCTAGAGATGAAGAGAAGTTTTTGAATTTACCAGCGTTCTGACTGCTGATCATATGTGTGTCCCCTGGCAGGGGTGGCTATTGTACTGCCAACATTAAGGGGTAGTTAAAAGGATTCACCACAGTGTCAAGTGTGAAAAGGCTCAGAAAACTGTGTCCTATAAGTAAGAATTTATTAATTGAGAGTCAGTGTGTGGCAAGGGAGGAAGTAGAAGTTGGAATATATTTCATAATGTCATCTGCAGATTTAGGTGGTTCCTTGTGTTTGCGGTAAGAAATAAGTTTATATTTTATTGTAAGGGATATTAAGTGCATTTGTTAACAGTGTACCATGAAAATATCATCTCTCATCATAGGGATAAGCAAGTGTCCCTCTTGTCCACTTTTTCCATATATAAGCATATGGAAATAAGCCAGCCATATTTATCAGCAAAAATTGGCTTCATACATTAGCCCTCAAATACTTTTCTTCTTGGCCTGCTATTGACCTGCACCTCATTTTCTACCCTGTAACCTTTGCAATTAGAGTCACCAAACAAGTAGATAGGGGTTTCACTTTGTAAATGCCACTTTTTAAATGTCTTTTTAGGTCATTTATTCAAAATATCCAACTAATACTTATTGAAGTCCCACTGTGGGCCTGGTTCTGCACAGGGCACTGAGGTGAAAGAGGTAAACAAAGCAGACACAAACCCTACTCTCATGGATTTGCATTCTAAGAAAAATTAAACAAACACCGACAAAAAATGCAGCTGACAAATATACAGGAAACAAAACGGGATGAAGTAGGGAAAGGTACTTAAGAAGACTGCTCTGGTGGAGGCCAAGCAAAGGGGGATGGTTGGGTTGATAATGAATGAGGAAACATAGGAAAGGAAGAAAGAAATCATTGGGAAATCTGGGAGAACTGTGTTTGGGGCAGAGGAAATAATAAAGGACCTACTGCACAGATAGGTTTACTGCATTCTGAGAGCAAACAAACCCATGTGGCTGGAACATAATAAGTGAAGGAAAGAGACAAATATAAACTGGATTGAAGAAGTCAGGCGGGGAGTTTAGATTTTGTACTAAGTTGGGTGGGAAATCACTAAAGACTGGGAAGAAGATGATACAAGTTAATTAATGTATTATAAAAATAATTTTGGCTTCACTATGGAAAATGGACCTTGAAAGAGCAGGAGTAGAAGAAAGTTATCCAAGCAGATCATGGTGATTGGAGTTAGAATAAGAGTGGGTAATATAGGTGGATAGATTTAGATATATATGGAAAGTGGAGTTATCAGAAATGGTGATCAATTGGAAATTGAGGTGATAGAAAGAGAGAATAAGAATAATGCCTAGTTCTGGTGGGATAATTGTTTCAGTAAGTAAAAAAATAAAAAAAATCCTGGAAGTGGAGCAGGACTGGGTTTTGCTCATTGAGGTTGATTCGAAATTATGGTTCTGTTACACTTGAGATGCCTTTTACACAGTGAAGGGGACATCCAGAATTCAGTGGTGACCACAGAGCTGGAGGTATACATTTGGGAGAGATAGTTTCCAGCTGCTTCCTGCATTCTAAAGCCTGTGCTTGAGGTGGGCAATGCTTGTACCTTTCACAATTACCGGTGATAAATATGGTCCAGCCATGGGCAAACTACGGCCCGCGGGCCGGATCCGGCCCGTTCGGCTGTTCTATCCGGCCCGCGGAGCCAAAAGAGCGGAGGGTTCTCTTGCTCTCCCCTCCACTCCTTTACTTTGAATTTATATTAGTTCACACAAACACTCCATCCAGGCTTTTGTTCCGGCCCTCCGGTCCAGGTTAAGAACCCATTGTGGCCCTCGAGTCAAAAAGTTTGCCAACCCTATAGTCAATAGCCAGTGAGGAATTTTCTAAAGGGTTAACATGAATTGTCTTAGATCAGTGGTTGGCAAACTCATTAGTCAACAGAGCCAAATTTCAACAGTACAACGATTGAAATTTCTTTTGAGAGCCAAAAACCAACTTCTGCGCATGGGCCACGAAGTTTCAATCGCACTGTACATGCGCGCCCGCACATGGTATTTTGTGGAAGAGCCACACTCAAGGGGCCAAAGAGCCGCATATGGTTCGCGAGCCGCAGTTTGCCGACCACTGTCTTAGATGATTGCATCAGACTGAATTACCTTTTGATTATACATTGGAAATAAACCTTGATTACTCTTAGTTCATGACTGAGGGAATGTATGAACATTTTTAATTCAGATTTTCACTCCTACTAAACTAATTTTGAAATGTCTTTTCATGATAACTAAGTTTGTTTAGGGCAAAGTTGTCAGCAAAAACGTCATAGCTATGCAGCAATTTATCATTAGGCATTAAATAACATCTATCATTTTTCAAAGAAAAATATATCAGCAGTTAAAATCCTAACCTCTGAGCAATTGTAAATGATAATGACCCACTGCTTAGAAATTACTTTGCCTACTTTCAATATGAAACATAAAAAATACTATCAGAGCAATTTTCTATAATTATATTATTTCAAAACCAATAAATGTTGCAATGTTGTTAAGTAATAGATTTAAGTGACAGTTTATTTCTTCAATCCTAACCATTTTGACACATATAAGAATATTATCAGTTTCTGTTCAATATTCTTTTTTATAAGGAGACTAAGGCTTCTTTAGAAAGCTGTCTTCATGTATAAGTTAATTTGATTTTTAAATGAGTGTAAAAGCAATAATCATAACCATTTATTTAAAACCATAATATGGAGACATTTTATAATATTTAGTTCAATAATCACAGTCTACTGGGTTCAAGCAGAGATCTGAGACACTTATTTTATGTAGGAAAAGACTGCTAAATTGCCTTTCTTATTTCTCATTCTGTTCCTAGGATACCAATATGAAAAATAGTAACTTTAGAGCTATGGTAGACTGAGATGAGATACTCAATGGGTAGTTATATGGTTAGTGTTCAATAATATAAAAAAAGATACAGGGTTTCAAAAAGATGTTAGTATCTCAAAGTTTATGAATTCTGAAAGCTATTTAAGTTTTTTTTTCCATTAAACTACTTAATATAAAACATTTTAGAAACTTTTTTTCTGTTGTTAATAGCTTATAACAGTGATGCAGAACTAGTCAATTATAATGGACTAGAGACCCGGTGCATGAAATTCGTGCATGGGGGGGCGGTGTCCCTCAGCCCAGCCTGCACCCTCTCCAATCTGGGACCCCTCGAGGGATGTCCCACTGCCCGGTGGGATCGGGCCTAAATGGGCAGTCGGACATCCCTCTCACAATCCAGGACTGCTGGCTCCCAACTGCTCACCTGCCTGCCTTCCTGATTGCCCCTAACCGCTTCTGCCTGCCAGCCTGATCACCCCCTAACCACTCCCCTGCCAGCCTGATTGATGCCTAACTGCTCCCCTGCCAGCCTGTTTGCCCCTAACTTCCCTCCCCTGCAGGCCTGGTCTCCCCCAACTGCTCTCCCCTGCAGGCCTGATTCCCCCCCAACTGCCCTTCCCTGCAGACCCAGTCACCCCCAACTTCCCTCCTCTGCTGGCTGGGTCACCCATAACTGCCCTCCCCTGCAGGCTTGATCGCCCCCAACTGCCCTCTCTTGCAGGCCTGGTCCCTCTCAACTGCCCTCCCCTGCTGGCCCGATCACCCACAACTGCCCTCCCTTGCAGGCCTGATTCCTCCCAACTGCCCTCCCCTGCTGGCCATCTTGTGGCAGCCATCTTGTGTCCATATGGGGGGAAGGATCTTTGAGCACATGGGGTCAGCCATCTTGTGTGTTGGAGTGATGGTCAATCTGCATATTACTCTTTTTTAGATGGGATAGAGGCCTGGTGCATGGGTGGGGGCCAGCTGGTTTGCCCTGAAGGGTGTCCTGGATCAGGGTGGGGGTTCCCTTGGGGTGTGGGGCAGCCTGGGCGAGGGGCCTGTGGTGGTTTGCAGGCCGGCCACGCCCCCTGGTGACCCAAGCAGAGGCCCTGGTATCTGGGATTTATTTATCTTCTACAATTGAAACTTTGTAGCCTGGAGTGGAGCCAAGCCTTCTGCTCACTCCGTGGTGGCAGCCATTTCTATTGGGATTTATGTATCTTCTATAGTTGAAACTTTGTAGCCTTAAGTGGAGGCCAAGGCAGGCCAGGGCTGCAGAAGCTTGGCTTCCTCCATCGCCGCAGGCAACCCTAGCCTCCTGCTCTCTCCAGCTCCGTGGCTGCTGCCATTTCTCTTGGGCTTTATTTATCTTCTACAATTGAAACTTTGTAGCCTTGAGTGGAGGCCTAGGCCGGCAATGGCAGGCTGAAAGCTTGGCTTCCTCCATTGCCAGGGAAACCCAAGCCTCCCTCCTGCTCTCTGTGGCTGCAGCCATCTTGGTTGGGTTTATTTGCATATTTGCTCCTGATTGGCTGGTGGGCGTGGCTGGTGGGTGTAGCGGAGGTATGGTCAATTTGCATATTACTCTTTTATTAGATAGGACTGGTCAACTGGTAATTATGATCTGTTTGACCAGGGGGTGGCAGCTGTCCCTGGGAAATTCTTTCATCTTTACAGACTCCTTTTCTTGTTCAGAGAATTTGCTATAACACCCTGATTCCTTCCCCCTCACCTCCACTGAACGCCATGCCCCCAACTTACAATATAATATTCTAGAAAGACAAGCACTTTTGATTTTGTATTAGCAATGCAGCAGTAATCAAAACACATTTAGTTATCTTTTGGTTCAGAGGAAAGTATTTGAAATGCATTCAATAACTTTGAATGGTCATCTAATTTAGCAATTAGTTTGTCTGAGTAAATTCAATGGAAAGTTGCTTTCTGGAGTGTGTGGTATAATGCACTGACTTCATTATTGGCCATTTCATTAAAAAAAATCAATTGTCAGCATATAACCAACTACTTCAATTAGTGCACAATCAACTGGAAATGAAAGTATAAAAACTCTTTTTGAAAGTAATGGGATTTTTTTGGCCATTGATAATTTATTTTTTATTATTTAAAGAGTATGTAATTATTTTATGTTAGATAAAAATTTGAATTTATATTCACTTGGCTGTTGCTGATCTTATACATTATCATTGCTTGTTAAAATTTGAGCCTTTTATCTGCCAGGTTTTTGTTTGTAAAATATATTAAAAGAACACTGAACACTAGGACTTTTATATTTTCTATTTAGGTGATTAGGACATATTATAGCTGTTTATAGGCTAAAACCTTTATCTTTCTGTTTAAAACCTAATGTAAAATGTGTTTTATATCATAAAAATGAGATTGCAAATTATAGTCAGTTCCCACTAAATTCAGATTTTTTTTAAAAATTGAAATAATTTTGATCAATACCAGGCACATGAGGTACACCCCAAATTTCTGCCAGCCAAGGTGGTTGGCCTGCTGGCCCCACCCTGATCAGGGTGTTGGGGGTGATCCGGTTCACTGGCCGCAGTGGGTGTCATAGCAACTGGTTGTTAGGTCACTATGGTCAGAGAAACAAAGTAAACTAATAGAGGCAAGACATTTATCAAATAAATAATATATCAGGTTTATTTTTCAGAAATAAAGAGGCATGACTCCATATTGAGCCCACCAAGTAACCAACACAATGAATAAACACACACACACACACACACACACACACACGATTATGAAATTTTTTAATATTGAAGAGAAAAATTAAAATTTTTCAGAAAAAGAAACTGAACAAGGTACATACAACTGCATACAGAAAATTGGGATTAAATTTATTGTTGCTTATCAATAGGAACTCTAAAGGACAATGGCAAAGTAATATTTTTAAATTATGAGGCAACTGATGTCTATCCTGAAATTCTATACCCAGCAAAATTTAGCAATCAAGTATGAAGATTGATGAGTTTTGCAGATAGTAAAGATACACAAATTTATAATCTGTATACCTTATGAAAACATACAAAGTTATTAGTACAGAGAATAATCTAGAAATAAGAATGTTTGGCACCCAGGAAACACGGTGTTTAATACATCAGAATAGAAAAATGAATGACTATGAGAGGATTATTTTATAAGCTCAAAAGAAAGAACATCAGTAACTTAAAGTGATGTGTTGGAATGTATAGAAAAGATATTATTTAAGCATTTGACAGATCTGTTAGAACATTTGAGGGTAAAAAAGATATAAAGAAGATATATAAAAAGACCTGATAGGTGCAAGGCAAACTATGCAAATTAATAGATACCATGGCAATTATAGATTATAGGAAAGCAAAAAGCTTTACATGAAAAGAAATATAATCATAATAGAATACTGATCTGAACTGAATATTTACACTGAGTGGCCAGATTATTATGATCTCTGAACGCATAATAATCTGGCCACTCAGTGTATTTGTATCTCAAATGGGTACCAAAAGTATTCTAGACTTTTGCTGGAGATCAACCACCTATTTGCCCTGAGCTTTCTATCAGCCAGTGCAAAGGGGAAAACTGATCAGGTGCATGATTTATAGTATCTTTGATATCAAATAAATGAGGTACTCAAGAGAAGTACACTGAGTGGCCAGATTATTATGCGTTCAGAGATCATAATAATCTGGCCACTCAGTGTATAGATACAACTATTACTTTAATTAGAACTTTGCTAAAACCTTATTAGTTGAATGGGGAAAAGGAAAATGGGACTTGGTATTGTAACAGAAAATCAATGAATATTGCCAAGAATTGATAATCAAGAATAACTGCCTCGCCCAATCAGAGTGACTCTGTTGAGCATCTTTTTGTGCATAGAAGAGTTTCTGGTTTGAGTCCCTATTGGGACACATACCTGGGTTTCAGGTTTGATCCCCAGTCGGGGTATGTATTGAAGGTAGACAAG